>NC_081414.1:781432518-782676718 GCF_030272615.1 Cryptomeria japonica
TGGACCCCCTTAGCAAGTCCTCACAAAACTCAACTAAGTGCTACAAACTAGAATATTATCTAATTAATCTGAAAAAACTTGTTACATCATAGTATTTGCTAAAAATTATTCTACAATAAAACTAAAGACTAGAAATTACAATAGCTGATGTTCACCATCCGTAAGAAGGGATATTTGAACTTATTTATAGAAAAGAAACTCCTAACTAACTCTAACCATTGGTAGGTCCACTCCCAAAACATTACGAGGACACCATTTATTATAACATAAGAAAGAGGACAGGGAGTTACACTCCCAATAGGAAATGGTCAAGTTGTTTCAAGTGTAGAGGAAATCTAGAATAACTATCCCTCCAAGATTTACTCTACTACAAACATGAATGAAGTTTCACTATTACACTCGTTGAGCTATAGGTAACCAACTATTGACTCCTTCAATAATCATCTTGCTAAGGCTTTTTCTTCAACCAACTAACTAGCATGAACTTCCATGCTATGAATCTTTGACCATTTCATGTTCCTCATTAACTCCTACATCATGTCATTTGGGTGTGCAAAACAAAGGTATATCTATTCCATTTTAGAATAACATTTATCTAACTACATGCAAGAAAAATATGGATAAATTACATAGCATGGTCACTTCATCATTGATCATAATTTTAACCAAAAAGGAATATATATATATAGGGGTAAGTTCATGCCATTTTGTCAAGTTCATGGAAACATAATAGGACCATTATTTAAGAGAGTTTTACAACTTAGATAGTATCTAGACCCTCGTCAAAACCAGTGAAAGTATAGAAAATATAGACAAAATTGAGCCATTATCTGAGCTCATCGGTGTGTATAAAAGTGAAATTAGATTTAAGGACAAAACAAAAACATAAAATTTTACATATTTAACTCCATTGCAACACACATTGAGCAATGCATTGCTAAATTTGTTAATATACCTTTATAATAAGTATCTTAGAATTAGATTTTGTAGTCAATATAGTCACATCCCTTCTAACATAACTTACAATTTTTTGTATCAATTTATGACTTAGACACATAAATATGGATCTAAAATGCACAAATACACATACTCATAGTAATTAATGATGTGATTTGATGATATTGATATATTTATATGACCACTTCACATGGAAAACATTAAAAATTTATAGACATATCTATCTTGTATTTAAGGCTTATGATAAACCTTAATTGCAAAGTGTTGTTGGTATTAAAATACATGAATAATAACAATAATAATAGTTTTCTTACATTCTTCCACTCTTCCACCTTGACACTAGTGGTTGGGGATCATGGGGAACCTTATAATCAATCCCCTGTTAGGGTTTCAAGCATATCCGAAGCAAATATGAACTAACAATTATATGCAGATTTAAATACAAAAGATAAAGAAATAAAACAGAACACAGATAACACAAAGATTTAACGTGGTTCACCCAGAATGGGTTACATCCACCATACACAACCGTCCAATCTTTCTTATTATCCAGCAAAAACAGTACATCAACCTTACAATGCCTTAAGCATCCTAGCCGCTTATAACATGCATTTTTTAGGGCAACAAACAAAGTCGGCCTTTTTAGGGTTTTATTACAATGTCGGTTTTCATCACAAAAAAATGGCAAAACAAATTTTCTCGGGGGCTGCCGCCCCTGAACCCCCGCTTTTCTCGGGGGCTGCCACCCCCGAACCCCTGCCCGGGGCCCGGCCCAGCCCCGGACCCTGGTGAGGATATGTGCTGAGTGTATAGTACTTTGCTGATTAGTCACCATATTTCAACAATCTCCCACTTGGAGACTGATCAGGCTCCACACTGAACAATCTCCCACTTGGAGACTGAAACTACATGACACCACTGTACATGCAACATCCGCTGGATAAAACACTAGGACTTGACTGGTATAAGTTCCACAATTATCAGTCAAGAAGACCAACAGAAACTGATGAAGAAATCAGCTTCTCCTGTGGAACTGCCTTTGTGAACATATCGGCAAGATTCTCACTTGTCTGAATCTTCTCAAGCCGTAACTCACCCTCCTCCAAAGTAGTCCGGATGAAGTGGTACCTGAGCTGAATGTGCTTTGTCCTTGAATGAAAAGCAGAGTTCTTCGCAAGATGAATGGCACTCTGGCTATCAGTATACAATGGGCTATCCTCTTGTGTCTGACCCAATTCCTTCAGAAAACATTGCAACCAAATCATCTCTTTGCTGGCTTCTGTAGCAGCAACATACTCAGCTTCAGTGGTTGAAAGTGCAACAACCTTTTGCAGCCTAGAAATCCAACTAACTGCAGTTCCCCCTATAGTAAAAACATACCCTGTAGTACTCCTCCGTGAATCAATATCACCCGCCAGATCAGAGTCAACAAATCCACTTAGAGCAGCATTAGATCCTTTGAAACATAATGCCTTCGTAGTAGTTCCTTTCAAATACCGAAGAATCCATTTCATAGCATTCCAATGTTCCATACCCGGATTACTCATAAACCTACTCACAACTCCCACTGCATGTGTGATATCTGGCCTTGTGCATACCATTGCATACATCAGACTGCCAACAGCTGATGAATACAGGATGTTAGACATTTTATTAACCTCTTCCTGTGCCTTTGGGCACATCTCCTTAGTCAATTTGAAATGACTAGCCAAAGGTGTACTAACTGCTTTTGCATCCTGCATGTTAAATCTTTTCAACACCTTCTTTATATACTCACTTTGGGACAAATTCAAGGTTCTATTTTTCCTGTCCCATGTAATCCTCATACCGAGAATTTGCTTAGCTGCACCCAAATCCTTCATAGCAAATGACCTGGCTAATTTCTGTTTAAGATCATTTATATGTTGCATGTTAGACCCAGCAACAAGCATGTCATCAACATAAAGCAACAGGATAATATAACTGCCATTATCAAATCTCTTAAAATATACACAATGATCAGAATGACATCTATGATAACTGTGTTCAGCCATGAAACCATCAAATTTTAAATACCATTGTCGGGGTGCTTGCTTTAGGCCATACAGACTTTTCTTCAACCTGCACACCAAGTTCTCCTTACCTTTGACCTCATATCCCTGTCGTTACAACATGTAAATTTCCTCCTCCAAATCTCCATGGAGAAAAGATGTTTTGACATCTAATTGTTGAAGATGTAAATCATCTGCAGCCACAAGACTAAGTACAGTTCGAATTGAAGTCATTTTTACAACTGGAGAAAATATTTCATCATAATCTATACCCTTTTTCTGTGCAAAACCTTTTACCACAAGTCTGGCTTTATATCTTTTCTGACCTCCTTCCTCCTCCTTCAGTCGATAAACCCATTTGTTAGGCAAGGCTCTTTTTTCTGCAGGTAAAGGGACTAAGTCCCAAGTCTTATTTTTCATCAAGGAGTCCATCTCCTCTTTCATGCCTAGTTGCCACTGTTGTTTGGCATCCACCTGCATTGCTTCTTCATATTCTTCTGGTTCACCAGAATCCGTTAATAAAATAGAATACAAAGAAGGAGAAAATCTTTCAGGGGGTTTACTTGTCCTCGTAGAACGTCTAACACTTGCAGGAGTTTGTGGGACAATCTATTGTTGCTGAGCATCAGGTACCTGTGGCATTTCATTTTCAGGAATCTCATCCAACACCACATATTCTTGTTTGTCCTATTCATGCTTCTTTTCCTGCATCTGTTCTTTATACATAACCTTCTCATTGAATATAACATCTCTACTTCTAATTATTTTCTTATTTTCTTATTTTCAAAATCCCATAACCAATAGCCATATTCATCTATCCCATATCCAATGAAGGTACATTTCTGAGATTTAGCATCAAGCTTGGTTCTGTTTTCTTTATCAACATGGACAAAAGCTTCACAACCAAAAGTTTTTAGAAAAGAATAATTTACCTTTTTACCAGCGCATGCCTCCTCTGGAATACCACCATCCAAAGGGGTTGAAGGTCCTCTATTTATCAAATAGACAGTAGTATGTACAACATCTACCCAAAAATATAAGGGCAATCCAGCATGCAATCTCATGCTCCTCGCACTTTCCATGATGGTCCTATTCATTCTCTCTGACACACCATTTTCCTGTGGAGTTCCTGGAACTGTCTTCTGCTTTCGAATCCCATTTAAGGAACAGTAATCTTCAAATGCTTTGCTGCAATACTCACCTCCATTATCCAATCTGAGACACTTCAACTTTTTTCCTGTCTCATTCTCAACCAAAGCTTTCCATTTCTTAAAAGTTTCAAAAACATCTGATTTTTGTTTTAGGAAATATACCCATGTTTTTCTGGTTGAGTCATCAATAAAAATAACATAATAACAAGAGCCACCAAGAGATGATACCTGAGCCGGTCCCCATACATCTGAATGTACAAGCTCTAACTTCTCACTCTTCTTCTCTTTCCCAACCTTGAGAAATCTAACTCTTTTCTGTTTACCATAAACACAGTTTTCACAGAACTCTAAATCAATCTTCTTTAGTCCTGGCAATAGATTTTTGGAGTGAAGGATTTTCATCCCTTTCTCACTCATGTGCCCAAGCCTATGGTGCCACATTATCGAATCTTTTCTTGCAACATTTATTGTTGTTGTCCCTGCAGTAACTTTATCTGTAGCAGCTAAGGTAGAGTAAGTGTTACCAGTACACAAATATAATTTGCCTACCTTCACACCTTTAGCTACTACTAATGATCCTTTAGTGACCTTCCACATACTGTCTGAGAAGGTAACTATGCAACCTTCACTACCTAGTTACCCTGCAGAAATTAAATTTCTTCTTAAATTAGGAACATGTCTTACCTCCTGCAGAAACCAGTCATTACCATTCTGCAACTTGATCTTTATCTTTCCTTTTCCAATAATTTGACAGGGCTCATCATCACCCAAATATACTTGTCCAAAATCACCTTGAACATAATCTAGAAAATATTTTCTATGGGGTGTAGCATGAAATGAAGCCCCAGAGTCTATTACCCAGGAATCATTAACATTATCCAAACATAAGATTAAAGCATCTTGTAAAGTATTACTTGCAATATTAGCTTCCTTACTGTCATTTTCATTTTTATCTCCTTCTTTGTTTTTCCGAGACCAACAGTCTTTCTTTAGATGACCAAGCTTTCTGCAGTACCAGCAATCTTTCTTTCCTCTAGATTGAGAGCGTCCTTTCTTTGACTTCCCTCGTGACTTCTCATTCCCAGGGCCTTTTCCTCTTTCCTTTGATCTTCCTCTGTTCTCCACATTCAAAACACTACCCGATGATGTTGGAGTCTCACCTGTGCTTTTCTTTCGCATTTCCTCGCTTAGGATAACACCAACAATATCATCAAATACCAAAGTATTTTTACCAGAGACAGAGTTACTTACAGCCATAACCAAGCTATTCCAGCTTTCTGGCAAAGAACATAAAATCAAGAGAGCCCTAACCTCTTCTGCAAAGGTAATTTTTACCGAAGATAATTGACTGGTAATTGTATTAAATTCATTTAAGTGCTCCGCTACAGATCCTCCCTCACTCATTTTTAAATTAAACAAACGCTTCATAAGAAATACCTTATTCGAAGCCGAGGGTTTCTCATACAACTTAGCCAATGTTGCCATCAAATCTACAGTCATTTTTGCTTTTGTTATATTGAATGCTACAGACGACGCAAGGCACAATCGAATGGATCCCAGTGCCTTTCTATCTAAACTATCCCACTCTTCATCTGATATTGTGGTCGGTTTCTTTGCCTTTCCTTCCAATGGCCCCCACAAATCCTTTTGATACAGGTAATCCTCCATCTGCATTTTCCATAACTGATAATTCTGGCCGTTAAACTTTTCGACCTTGAATTTGGAATCCTGCATTGCTCCCACTCAAATCGGAAAGTCCTGCCAATTTACAGAAAACCTCGCTCTGATACCAATTGTTAGGGTTTCAAGCAGATCCGAAGCAAATATGAACTAACAATTATATGCAGATTTAAATACAAAAGATAAAGAAATAAAACAGGACATAGATAACACAGAGATTTAACGTGGTTCACCCAGAATGGGTTACGTCCACCATACACAGCCGTCCAATCTTTCTTATTATCCAGCAAAAATAGTACATCAACCTTACAATGCCTTAAGCATCCCAGCCGCTTATAACATGCATTTTTTAGGGCAACAAACAAAGTCGTCCTTTTTAGGGTTTTATTACAATGTCAGTTTTCATCACGAAAAAATGGCAATAGTTCAACATCCTGATGAAAACTCCAGTGAGGATACATCCTGAGTGTACAATACTTTGTTGATTGTACAATAGTTCAACATTGCTCCAGTGAGGATACATGCTGAGTGTACAATACTTTGTTGATCAGTCGCCATATTTCAACATCCCCTACATAACCAACATTTAGTAGGTTTGGTAATTTTTAAGCTTCTTCTCAAATTCCATGTTCAACATCACTTATCACAACTACAAAGAAACTAGAGCGAGACAATTTTACACTACCATGCTCTTGAGGTCTAGTTATTCTCTTTGTATTATGGAAGGTTTTAATGTGTTCCAAATAGAAGGTAAGAATACAACAAAGCCAAGATAACCACCTTTGTCTAATCTACTTGTTATTAAGATTTAAGGTAGGTCCTCATGTGTTTTCTTAGCTTATTTTTGCTACAATAACTACCAAAATTTTAGAGAAGCAATTTGTGAAATTGGCAACTCTATGAATATTTAATTTTGATGCTTGATTTTAGGTAGACATTAAGAATTTTGTTTCTTGAAATGTATATTAAAATTTAAAATAAATTTTGAAATAATTTTTTTCTCTTTGCTAAATTTTGAATGCATTTCAACTATATATTCCTATGTTTATCTATCATTGATTGTTGCATTGATAAGTAAAAAATTTAGTCCAACACTAGATTGTCTAATAATTTGATAGGCCTTGATTTTGGAGAGGCATACTAGAATGTGGGGTAGAAAAATTTGATTGTCTATAACCTACTGGCATCGTCATAGAATTCATATTATACCATTAACTATTGAAGACTTCTCACTTTTCATTACTTTTGAGTTAGATCAAGAAAGCTAAACTAATATTTATGTTATAAGACTTTCCCTTAATATAGTAGAACTAGAGAACAATAAACTAGAAGAACTCTATTGGTGTAGTTTAAGCTTGGAGCAATAGTTCCTCTCTCCAAAGAACAAATTTGACAGATAATTAGTGTATTATAGTGAATGTGAATGTAAACAAAGACAATGAATATAAAACAAAAAATCATTCACTCATAGGGATCAATGCTGCAAACTAGTATTATAATCAAAATTTAATTAAAAAAATTATTCTCTTCATGAAAGTTTGTACATGGGTAGTGCATTGCATCACAATTTCATGTCAACTTTATTTACATGTATGAATGAAAGAATTCATTATTTTTTTTATAAATAATAAAAGTTGGAGGAAAATTTACAAGCATATGATGTTTATCTCCACGTAAAAGAATTCAAAACTTTGACGTTTTTGAGGTAATAATTTAAAAGTTGAAAATGGAATTAGAAGGCACTATCATCCTTCCAAAAGTCCTATAATGGATAATTGTACCCGATTGTTGAAGACTAGCACGTAAGTCAAGTCTTTAATGTCGGCTGAGGTAAGTCTTTAATGTCGGCATGCCTCACAAATTATTATTATATGGTAATTTTAACGATACTAAATAGTTATATAAAATAATTATAAGAATAAAAGATCTAAGAAATAAAAAATATACATTAAAAATTAATAGTAAAATGATCATAATATACAATATTATCAACTAATACTACACACAATTATATTGATGGTAATTAAATTATTTCAACTACAATAATAAACAAAATCTCTAAAATTACAAGATTATTTTAAGACAATACAAAACAATTAAACATAATATTCAAATTTACTATTAGATATTTTAAAATAATGTCACATTATTATTTTACATTAATTTAATATTAAAATTAAATGATGAATAAATGTACAAAAATTAAATATAAGAAAATTTGAAGTAAAAAAGATGGGGGGTTTGAAGTAGATAATTACAAAGTGCTAATTATAGCTTCTTTTTTCTTTTCTTAATTGAGATGAACAAAATCAATCCCTACAGTAAACAACACAGGTCAAAGTTTTTTTTGAAAAATACATTAATGAAATTTAATTGTTAAATATAAAAATAATTTATACAGAATTTCATAAAATTAATATTATTAATTTAATATTAAAATTGTTAGTATATATATCTTTTTAATAAAAAAAAAGGTAATATTTTAAATTGAAACAAATAAGATTATATGTACAGGTTTAGGACCTTTTTCTTTATATAAACATACATCTAAACCTAAAAAATAGATCTTAATTTGCACCTTTAAAAAAGATTTATTAAATTTATAAATAACAATTTTATTTTCTTTATGCTCATCAGAATTCCACAATCTACAATATTTATGTAAGTGATTTCAGAGTTTAATTGTATAAAAATTTTACTTATACGAACCCTATTTATTAATGGTGAAGAATGTCAAAATAAAAGAAGCTATCACCACCTGTTCCTAGTCATTCGTTGAGCATTTGACTAATGAGAAAGGTGTTGCCTAGCTGTCACCAGTACTTGCACCATGCGGGCCTCCAACGCTTTGAAATAGGTGGGCACATTAATGATCCATACGTATTTATTAACAGTGACCTGAAGATGGTTAAACGTTGAATTAAGCCTATCATCAGGCGTGAGACAGGTTTGACGGGCAGAAGTAGACAAGGAAGTCCACTTAAAACAAAGCCTATTGCTTAATTAAATTATAAAATATACCTTAACTAATTAAAAAAAAAAAAAATCACATCCATTCAAATGTGTGAGAGAATAGAAAACCTTTGATGGTCAATTTCTTTTACAAAAATGAAATTAATATTTTAGGTTTCAACATACTATTTATCATAAGAAGAAGATAAGAGTGGTGCAAAGGAATATATATTAGGGTTTTTTTAATTATTTTTAAAAATATTTTAAAATGTAGAAATAATTATTTTTTTTTTTTTTTGAATTTTGGATTTATAAGTGTTATAAAAATAATATTTAAATAAATAAAATTAATAATATTATATTTTAATATATATTTAAAGTTAAAAGAAGTGTTTAGATTTTTATTTATTATAAAGAGAGAAATGTATGTTTCACATTTTTTCTTTTAATGTTACTATTAAATATAATATTTTAATATATGTTTCCAATTTATATAAATTGATCTAAAGTTAAAAAAAATATTTCATTAATCTATACCAATTCTCATTTATCTATATATTGTAGCTTTAATGAAAGAGGACTTTTACAAATTCTACAAAGAAGTTTTCTTAAAGGAACTCCTTTGTTCTATTTATCGAGGGACAAAATCATTCTTGAATAAAAATGAAAACATCTCAAGATGGAGTCTCATTACCCTACTTAATATCTCCTTCAAGATTGACAAAGTTCATCGATATAAGAATTATACACATGGTGTAAGAAATTTTGATACATAAACAAATTGAAGTTCAAGAAGGAAAGTTTACCTTAGACAACCTATTACTTCTTTGGGAAATAATGGAATGGCCCCAAAGATGGATAATATTGCCTCCTCATCAAATGATATTTTGCAAACTCTACAACGGAATAAGATGGTAGTTATTCTTTAAAATATTTTCATGCCTAAGCTTTATCTGCAATCTCACCTGAGACATCACTAAAAAATCCCAAGAATAGCTAAAACAATAGCCTTGATGTCCTAGACTTATATTTCTAGGGTACCTTATCTAATTGTCTCTTAATGAAACTAAATTTATGATGACCTCAACTAACTAGCTACCTCCTTAGATACCCTCACATGGAAATGCATCAAACATGGTGTATTGTCAAGATATATTTACATCCACTTCAATAAAGGAATCTCATTATTTGAAAGGTCGAAGGGGTTTATAAGTAAATTGAAAATTACAATCTAATTTGGGTCAAGAATATTTCTTTCTAAGGTTAGGCACATTCAAATAGTTAGAAAACTGAGTCTACTTTTCATTATATTGACATTTAAAAAATAATAATTTATAGTCAATCATTTACATCTTCATTTTACATGGAACTTAGAAATGATTAATTAGATCTATTTAAATTTCTTAAAATGCTATGTTGTATATAAATCAACATTAAAATTATTATTTTCAAAATTATATATCTTAAAATAACACTTTAAACTTTTATAAATATAATTCTTTTACTAATTTTCTATTAAGCAATAAATGGCATCTTGCAAATAAAAAAATTTAGTATACCTATTATCTTGTTTAATATTTCTTCTAATAATTAATTGTACATTGAGAGATAAATTATATTCACCTATTTGATGCACTCTTAGATTTGAGGGATTAGATGCTAGACTAATAAGAAAAATAATTGAGTTTAAGTGTCCAACTTGATTCTTGTAAGATCCTACACATCTCTATGAGTTTTAAGAGAAGAAATTTTACATAAGGGAAATTGAGACATGTGGCCGTATTATGTTGAAGATTGTATGGAAGTCAACCCTTTCTGTGGTGGTTGAGATGGACATGGCTAGATAAAAGACAAATATATAATTGAATTTGAGTGGAGGAGGCAAGATTTTGGATCACAAATGATTAGATGAAAATTATTGTGTTTGAAACTATAATTCATATAATATGTTTATATATGTTTATATATATATATATATATATATATGTGTGTGTGTGTGTGTGTGTGTGTGTGTGTGTGTGTGTGTGTGTGTGTGTGTGTGTGTGTGTGTGTGTGTGTGTGTGAGAAAAAGCATGAAGCTATGTCACACTTGGGGCTAATTGGTGGTAGTCCAATCGGACTCAGTCCGGTCGAACTACCATCCATCCACGTGGCGCCTTGTGTCATTGGCATGGCACCTAAATGGTGCCAAGAGTTTGGCCAAATTAAGTTTGACCGAACTCAGTTTGGTCAAACTATTGGCTCTATTATCCATTTTTTGTGAGCACTTAAGCTTACAATTTTTCAAACAAATTCAAATTAGTTCGGGCAGACTCACCTATGTGGCATGTGATGTGGCAACCAAATCACTTATTTTGTCTGTATTTCTAAAACTTTTAACTTATGCTCAATTTTTCTTTAGGTAGAATATTTTTTTATAAAAATCAAAAAATACCCTTTGGTATAGAGCTTGAAATCACAAATCTAGACTTGTAATTTTTTTAGTATTTTGATTAATTTTAATTTTTTTTTTAATTAAATATTGCAAGTAGGTTTTAAAGTTTGAAAAGAAGCTAATTAGAAATTAAAAAAATATTAAATGATATTAAAAATAAAAAAAAATTATATATTTCACAACAGGAGAGAAACTTCTCCAAAAGGGTATAATTTGTTTTTTGATAATCATAAATTTAGTAGACAAAAGGTTGTGTCGAATGAAAACTTCCAAATTCGGCTATGTTGCAATTTAAAAACATTTTATGAGAAAAATATAAATCAATTTATTTTATTTTATTTTTAACACTACATATATATGTCCTCTATTTGGAAAATTAAAAAAAAAACAAAAAAACTTAGTTTTCATATTTTTTGGCGATGTTGACTAACACCCCCGATTTTCAACATTTTTCACAAATAAAAAATCTCTTTGAATATATTAAATAAATGTCAATTTAAAAATAAAAATAAAAAAAATAAACAGATATAAATTTCATTAATATTTCTATATTTAATCAGTTTACAACATTTTGAAATTCAATTTAGAAATGTCACTTTTATGCGATCGAAGTTAAACAGTTTTAGTTGTGTTGGCCACTTCCTTTATAAAAATGTAACACAACGTTGTGCTTTAACCACACACACACAAAGACACACACACACACATATGTGTGTGTGTGTGTATATATACATATATGTGTGTATATATATGTATATATATATACATATACATATATATATATACATATACATATGTATATGTATATGTATATGTATGTATATGTATATGTATATGTATATGTATATGTATATATATATACATATGTATATGTATATATATACACATATGTATATGTATATATATACATATATGTATATATATATACATATACATATACATATACATATACATATACATATGTATATACATATACATATACATATGTATATACATATGTATATACATATACATATACAAATGTATATGTATATATATATATGTGTATATGTATATATGTGTGTGTGTGTGTATGTATGTATGTATATGTATGTATGTATATATATTTATGTATATGTATGTATGTATGTATGTATGTATATATATTTATAAATACATACATATGTGTTTATATATATATATATATATATATATATTTATATATAAAATTAAAAAGTAAAAAAAAGTCATACTAATTCAAACGATTGGTAGGAGAGCAAGTTCTACATTCCTACCACATTCCTACCCCAATATCATCTAATATTCAAAGGGAAACAATAATACATGTGTATATATGGATAACAATTGGGGATGATATCAAAGAGGTGAGAAGATTCATTGCAGTGGACATGGTGTGCAATCAAGAAAATGGGAATAGAGGGTTCAACATGGGAGAACTAGTTCCAACTAAAGGTTGTGATGATAATGAAATCATTGTATTTCAGCTACTTCAATCACTATTAATAATAGTTAAATTTAGAGACCCGTTTTTAGATATTATACAAAATGTTAACGTTGGTTTACAAAAATAAGCTATGTGTGTGACGTAAAATTGTTATTAAGTTCATCGTTGAACTCAATAACATTTAAGTAGAGATCTTTTTAAAAAACTTTGTAATGTATGTAATTAGGTAGGCTTTGTAATTTATGTGAAATGGACATGATATCTTTTACATAAATTTTCTAAAAATAAGTATTTTTTTATTAGATTAAACTGGGAGAGGCCTGAACTATTACATAGCCACTACATAGAGTAAAATGCAAGAAAATACATGGGACACATGAGGATTGAAAACCCAAAACCTTGGTTCCAATTTTCAAAAAAAAAAAAAAAAAGCAATGGGCATTCAAAACCAGATGCAAAAAAACCCAAAGGTAGACGAGACTAAATACTAACAAAATAAAAAACACATAGACCCCCCCACCGAAGGCACAAATTTATGACCTACCTAGTGGGGGGCTTCTCAATCTTACAATCCTAACTCATTTCCTTCACTTTATTAGAGAATGAGAATCATTTTTTAGATCCTTTTCCAGATGAAATAGTAGGTGAATCTAAAGTTGCTTTCACCCAGGACACTAGCACCTCCAACCCTGTAGTAGGGGAAGAGTCCAAATGCCTTTTCCAATCCTAGCTCTACTCGATCTCGTCTTGAATATCCTAATGGGTCATCAAATTCCTTTGAAACATTTCATTTCTCTACATAATCACATCCTCCATTTTTCTTTTGAGGGACACCTAGTTGCTTTCAATCTCCTACATTTCCTTCATTGTTTCCTTATTTTCCTATTTCTTGTCAATATTCTCATATAGCACCTTTAGTTCTTCCATCATTCCTTCCCATTTTTCTAACTTCTGAACCAAATCATTAATCGCTTTCCAAACCCTCTGGTCTTCGTCCTCCACAACCTAGCTACAAGCTCTAAAATCTTCTTTATTGAGGGCAACTAGTATATTAATTTTCTTTCTAGCTACATTAAGCTAATCTAGAAGCCAAAATATAATAGCTTGCATCTTATTGTAGTAATCATAGAGTTTGTTAACTTTCTCTACATAAACAAGGAGGTCCCATTTTCTCAGCAATTTTGATAGAGAAGGGGGGAACAAATGAATGGGTGGAAGGGGTACCCTCTTTGGTAACCAGTGTCCACTCTGACCTAGTAGACTAAGAGGTGGTAGAATTCTTAGATGCTTTCTCCTCATCATTTAGCTCTTTAACAATTCTCACAACAGTGGGAGGGACTGATGGGTTTTAAGATTTAGTCATTTTGCTAGTGTTAACCTAGGTAGGGATCCCTTAAGCTTTAAGAGTGGGGCCGATTTCTTTGACCTTAGAGATGTCTGAAATCTCAATTCATAGAGAGGGGCTAGAAGGATTAAATATAGGCCACTGGTAGGGATTAATATTAGATAAAAATTGCAAAGCTAAAGGATAAGCCTGATGGGGAGAGGCTCACAAGAGAGCTACACCTTGTTCGATAGGTAGTTAGAGAATGTTTTAGTGGGCTTTCTTTAGTCTACACTTGTCCATTAACAAGTGAAACAATCAAACTCTCTTGGCATACTTCCTATCAATTTGTGTTCTATAGTTACTCTCAAGCATGGCTGAGATTCGCTAGAGTGAATTCAACCATTAGACTATCCAAACCTCCAACATAAACTTGCAAGGGTTTTAGGGGTTTCTTATAGGTATTTCAACTCCATTCAAGTGGTTCTTCAATTGGCTTCTCACCATTTTTCCATCACTCCCTCTTCATCCTATTTTCTAGGCCTAGTAGCCCTAGAGCCCTAATTAACCCTACCTTGATGGTTTTTGGGAAATTACTCAAAAAACTTTTAAAGGACCCCCCAAAACCTTTGGTTATCCTAATACCCTTTTGGACAAACTTTTGGATTCACTAGGGTAGGCTGTCTGGTCCGTTCGTACCGGTACAGATATCCAAAATGACACTTTTGAGGGTTTAGGAGTTAGTTGTATTCACTAATGGGTTTTAATGGCTTCTACACCCTATCACACCTATATCTCTTCACTGAGACTCTTCTATGCATCATATTTCCATGCCAATAAATTGGCACAATCAAATCTACTCAACCTTGCAAGTAAAAACAAAATTGTCAATCATATTCCTAGTTGGGCTTTGGCAGAGCTCGCCTAGGAAATGATAGCAAGTGACTTCCAAGAAACCTCTATAACATTTCAAAGAATATATACACTATACAAAGACTCCATTACTTGAATCCCAAGGGTCATTTAGCAAACTCAAAGGGATTTCAAGTTGGAACCATGATTGGGCTCTTGAACCCTTGCTCAGACTAAGAGTAGTACAATAAGAGACAATTTGTAAACACACTTCAAATTTGCACTAAGAGAAGATACAAACACTTCTTGAGAAACACAATGTCATCCACTAAACATTCATGAAATAATGTTGGCATTATGTGAACTGGTATGTGGACATAATGACATTGTATGTTGTCATTGATGTCAATATGTTGAAGAGGTATGAACTGGCATATGTGAGAACCAGTATAACACTGTGAACCAACATTTGTGCCAAAGTGAAGTGGTGTGCTTGTTCAAGGTGAACTGGCATATGGTTATGGGAACCGGTACATGGAAGCGTTGTATGACTACCGGTTGGTTGTCTCAACTTCAGGGTTTTCAATTGAAGTGCTTCAAGCCTATATGGCTCAACCGGTGATCTTTGTGTAATGAGTAAGCAGTATAACAAAGAACAGATCATGTTGCCACATCAACCTTGTGCGTGTGAAAGATCTCGCATGAAGAAGATGATCCCTATCTACCTCGAGAATGTGCGAAGTTTGTAAACGATGAAAACGCGTGATGGATTATCAGCCACCATGAAATTGGTGGATAATGAATGATGGAGAATGTCTTGAGATTTATTCAAGATCTGATGCATTTAATATAGTATGATCAACGATCAGGATTGAACTGTTTGAATTCCTTAACCTAATAGGTCTAGGGTTTAGGGTTTATGCTACCGACTTGTCTGTTGTCCTATAAGGTCGATGTTGTGATTCTTTTAGAGGTTGTTGGCAAAAGTTGTGTGTGAGTATCCAAGAGAAGGGATACGAGATCCTTTCCAGACCAGAGGAGAGAAGTGATACCTGCAGAGTGTAAGTGCAGAAGGGGAAGAGGAGCTTAAGCAGATCTGCATTGGCATTGAGTGTTATTACCAAATCATTGTAATACCTGTTGATCTCTAACCACCTCAATAGTTGGAAAATCCCCTAACAGGGTAGCCTTAACCGGCTTGCTGTAAATCCCTTAATAGGGTAACTCAAAGTTATTGAGATCTAGAAAGCTAGAGAGCTCTGGAAATCCTTTAGCTATTGAGTTCTTGATATCCTCTAGCAAGGTACCCTTAATAGGGTTTAACCCTTCACCGGGTATTGTAGCCATCCCTTAATCAGGTCATCTCTAATAGGATCGGTTCCTAGCAGAACCTTTTGTAATGTCTTTAACTAGACAAGGCTTCTAACAAAGCAGACTTCCAAAGAGTTCAACAAAAAGCTTGTGAGTATTCATCCCCACCATGGTTTTTCCCAGTTGGGTTTCCACGTGAAAAATATGTGTGTCATATGTGATGCTTTTATCTTGTGATGCTTTGTTATTGCCTGTTAAGCATATGATGGTTCTATGTTTTATGTCTGTCAATAAAACATGTTCAACTAGCTATTGTGAAGATATGAAGAAACATTACCCGTTCATGCATAAGGGTGAAATGGTAGTGTAGTTTTGAGTTGAGTGGAAAACTTAGTGAGTAACCAGTTTATGATTGTTTTAGTTGTTTTGAGTTTTACCAGTTGCACTCTATTTCAAACCGGTGTCACTGTTTGCTAGTCATTTGGAGTGATTGTTGCTGAACCAGTTTAGGTCTGTATTTTGTCTATACTAATTCACCCCCCCTCTTAGTATCAGTTTGGTGCTATTCGTTCATCATTGAGTTATCAAATAACAGTAACAAGATCAATCTATTTTGTACGGACTGTTGCTACCAAAATGACAAAATATAAGGCAAAAATTTGGAAATTGTCTTCAAATTGTATTCAAACTTGCGCTAGGATATTGCAACCCATGTAAAATTATTCAAGGATTATTTTATATGGCTTATTTGTCATAACCAGCTCCTGATTTGTTGCCTAACCACCAATTATCTCAAAAATGCAAAGTTGCTCAAAAAGTTGCAAAAAGTTGTCAACTTTTGCTCAATTTTGCATTTTTGCCTTTTATGCATTTATATTCATACTAAACTTTCTAGGATGATTCCCTAACATCAAAATGACATGAATAAATTCCTAATGATGCTTTATAAGACGTTTTACATCATAATGCAAAATAATGCCATTTTAGGCTTACAAGAGCTTATTGGCCAAATCTAAGAAAACCAACAAACCTTGGTGACAATCACCCTTGAAATGACTACCAAACACACATGTGGACCTCTAAATAGTCCATTATTCAAACATTGATCTAAAATAAGGACAAATGCACCCAAATTTGAAAATGCATCAACAAACTAGTTAAAAGCTAGGTGTTCCTGTACCAAAGCCCTTGGTGTAGGGAAAGGACATGTTTGGTTTTGGCCATAGCTACAAATTGGAAACTAGATGATAAAATAAAGTACATGAGAAATCTATTTTGAACCCATACCTTAAAATTTTGATCATGGGGAAGAGTTTTGAATGTAAGCATTTGAACCTCCCATCCAAGGTGATGAACTTCATGAGGAGCAATGCCAAAGTTTTACACATTCTAAGTAAGTCATTTATGTTGATAAAAATATATTTTTTATTAAGATAAATGGGTTTTATAGGGACCCAAAACCCAAATAAAAGAAAAAAAAGTCAGTAGCAAACTAGAGTATAAACAACTACCAAATGACAATAGAAATAGGGGATACACCTAACCAAAAGAAGCTAAACCAGAGCTAAAAAGAATATGCCAAAAAACAAAAACTAACTAAGAGCCTTCATGAGCTTAGTATTCTTCTGAATCATTTTATTGTTAATATTTTTGAGCTCCTCTATAATGAGTCTCAAGTTGTATCTTTCCTATGTTTTTATTCAAGTCTAGGTAGAGGGACTCGTAGAAGTCTGAATTTCCTAAGAATTAATCTCCAGGTTTTTCTTATTCCATTTGACAACTGGAGTCAGATCAGAACTGGCAAGATGGACTTTTTGTATGGCAATTTTTTCGTTTACCCTTTTAAGGCCTTCCACATTATTGTACATCACCTCTTTGCTAATATCCACCAGTCCCCTGAAGTTGCCCTTTGATTCCTCAATGCTTTTTTATAGATGGGAAATCCTTGACTTGTTCTTGGTTTTCATAACCCTAATATTCTCTGCTATTTTCTGAGTTATCTTCAGGAGCTTATCAGTTTTGTCTAGCATCAGATTCTTAGTAAAAGTGTTGATGATATCCTTGATACCTTGTTTAAAGAGGTCAATCTCACTAATCACCCAACGGAAACATTTCTCCTAGTTGGAGGTCGATTTCACTAGGAGCATGTCAACATCCATCTCATCCTATTTAAAATCCTTTGCATCCACATTGAAAGAGATATCCTGATTGATTTTGACATCCCTTTTACATTGTGTCTCCACCCTTTTCCCAACTTTTTGCCTTTTCAAACATTGAGGGCCCAAGTTTTGGGGTTGAGGAATGGGGGTTTTCAACATTTTTGTTGCCCATCTAGGTGGATTTTTGCTTTTCTTGCTACTAGTAGTGTCGTGAATGGGCTTCTGAGGGGGACCATCATCCTCTGAGGGTGGATATTTTGAATCACTCAGCACATGGATATCATTCCAATCCATGGCCATTTTACCCTCCTCCACATCAAATTTAGTATCTAAAACCACATGCACATCGTGGCTAGCCAAGGGTTTGGGGTTTCTCAAAATAGGGGAGGGTTTAACCTCATGTTCTTTAGCATACTCCATAATGAGAAGGTTCAATCCCTCATGCAATACATGATTTTGAATGCTTTTCTTAAGAGCAGAGACTAAATATAAAGGAAATGAAATGGTTTTTATCATGCCTAAAGTGATTTAAGATAGCGAAGTGATAAGAAAAAATCCTAGCATAGTGGCCATCAGAGTAATGTACCTCAATATAAATTCCTCCATGTTTTCCCAAAGTTTCAAGAGACCCCTTCTATTGTAACCCCTATCCGACATTTTTCTTACTCTGCTTCTCTCACTCTGCTTATCATAATAAATAGATAGGGCTTCCTCCAAGTTTTTTCTTTGTCTGTAGAACTTTTTACCTTCCATGCTACATCACCAAGAATATTGCATAACACGAAGAATATCATTGGATCAGTAAAATCACCAAGAATGCGTGCAAGGATCAATGCAGAACACCAAAAAAAATAGGACACAGTCAGAAAATACCAAAAATAATATTAGAACCATCCACAATAGCTGCATTAACACCACTTATTCAAATCTTCATTGATCAACATGCTAACTCACAAGAACACTCAATAGCAACGATTCAGACTAAAAAGATAACTTGTCAAGCACCAAATGATGAACCATCTGAACTGAAGATGCACATGAACATACAAAACATTCTCTCAAATCCACAACCAAAGATATGATCATATTGAAGCTCACCAGATCAAGCACCAAACTCTACCAACCACAAAACAAAAAGACTGAACTACAAACCAGATCAAATAATATGATGAAGTAAAATTCTGGATCACTGAATGCAATAAGGAATGAAGTATTCCAACATCCCAAATAGATAAACTAGCTATATCAACTCAATGTAATCAGTGGAACACCAAACAACTCTCTGCAATACCAAAGCACAGGAATATGTTGACATCAATGACAACAACATATTCTAGTATCAGCAATATCTAATAGCCTACAAATCAAGACAAACTCAATTATCTACAATTTAAAACAACTATAATCCCCCTCTTTCTACATGAAGGAATTAAAAAAATAAATTTATTGTTTCTTCTCATGCAATGAATCATCATACAGAAAGAAGCTAGCTCGAGATGATAGATATCCTCCTACCTCAATTTCCTCCAACCATCAATAAGACCTATTTTAAGTATTAGAGAAGTTATACATCTTCATAGTTATTGTGAGGAGATTCTCGATTACGTATTACAAAATTATATCTTTCTCCCCTAGTTTCACGAGCAATTAAAGTATTATCTATTTTTAAAATGCCTATGATAAGATCTCTAGTGCATTGAATGCAATTAATTACAATGTTCTCTCTTTGATTATAACAAAAGAATTTGAAATTATTCTTCCCTATTCAAACATTAGTCTTCCTTTTGACAAACAAAGCAGTTGCCTCAGTAATTAAGTGAGTTTTATTTATCCTTTTCTCTTCATCCATTAAGTAAGATATCACATTTACTAAGCTTGGAACTTCGATTCAATTTGTTTAAAGTAGACACAATATTGTCAAAACTTCAAGGAATAATATTTAATAAAATGGCTTTGGCATCATCATCATTAACTTTACATTTTATTTGAGCAAGTGGATTAGGAAGAGAATGAAATGTACTAATATGTTGAACAATAATATCGCCTTATCTCGTTTTCAAACCATAAAGTTTTTGCTTCATTCCCATTTTAGCACTTGCAACCTATGAGCCAAATAAAGAATTAAGGCCTTGCAATGTTTGGTTGGAGTATTTTGTCAAATCTTTAGGATTTACATATGCATTAGATAAACCAAGACCAATCACTGTTGTAGATCTATGACCTTTTGCTACCGATTTTAAAGCTTAATCTACATCTTGTGGTTCCATTAAGAATATCACAAATATCTTTTTCTATCAAAACCAATTGCACTTTAACTTGCCATATATAAAATTCATGAACTTCAAACTTTAGAATAACATATGATTTCTCCATATTAAATAAAATCAATCTAATCGCTTATCACTCCATTTTATTTAATAGAATCTAATATTAAATTTCCTAACAACAGAAAGGCTACTAGAACATACCTAAATTTTGATGAAATAAATAAATGAAATCAAATTAAAATTTTAAAATGCCTTCACCAAATCTTATGCTGTTCTGTTCATGCCTCCAGATTTCATCACGTGGACAAACTTCTATCCTCTCATACTTGCTTTTTTTATGGCTAAGACTAAAATTTCAATGCATCTTCTTTGTTCTATTCTAGGCACCTCCAGAACTTCCGTTCTTACCTTCTATCTATTGTAGCAGTCTAATGTTGCGGTCAGAAACAAAGCAACGTAGAAAAGCAGACATAAGAGACCAATCACATACGGTTCTTAGCACAATCTTCAGATTGTTGAAAAAAATATGTAGCAATGGTATGCATAAAAACAACAGAAGATCAATGCCCAAAACAGGGTCACTCACACCTCTAATGTAGATAGCAAGCCAAGCTCACTCACACCTCTAATGTTGTATGGGATAAGGAATTGATCCTAGGTTAATGCAGATGTTAGTCTAGGATCATTTTTCCTCTATTAAAGGTTCATAGGGTCAATATCAAGCCACCATACTAAACAAATCCAATAATATATGACAATCTTATAGATGAAAGAAATCATTAAAAATTACATAAAATATATATGAATGCATATACTATTATTCCATGAAAAATCAATCTAGGGATCAAGCCTCATGTTTTTTATTTGAAATAAAAAAGAAAAAAAAATGGGAATCTTACAAACGATGTATTAAAGAACAACAAAATCAAAGGTTGTCAATATTAAAAGTAAATTAAATCATTTGAAAATAAAGGGAATGGATAGCATGAATGATCACATTGTAAAATTGAGGAATTTTATAAATTAGCTTACAATGATGAATGTGGAATATGAAGCCTAAAATTTAACAATTTTTTGTTGAATCTCATAGATTAGTATTATAATTCCATATGTATGTAAGAGATAGCTAGAAAATTTAATAATATCAAATTAAAAAAATTATATAGGGTTTGTTGAATGAAGAGGATAGGCTTAAAAGTTTCATACATGAGTCTAACGAGAGCTCTCAAGACTTTATAACTAGAGGTAAATATAAGATTTATAATTAAAGAAAAACATATAAAGTCAAGGGAATCAACAAAAAAGTAATCCGTGAAGGTTTTGGGTCTTTTGAAAACCCACGTCTGAGAGTTATTCTATTTGTTTTGGCTGGATTTCTTCCTTCTTTAATATGTTTTCAGGTCCGGGCCTTCTCCCTTCTTACCTTAATCAAAAAGAAAAAATAATCAAAGGCCATGAAACCACCCAAGGGATTAAAAAACATCTTTTTTTTAAATGTGAAAATGAATGGACAAATCATAAAGACACTTTTAAAAGAGAAAAATATATCACATGAAATAAGAACAAGGTAGAAGGGCATAAAAGTGATCAAATATTATAGGAAATCACTAGTAATAGGATGATGCTAAGTATCAAAGAGACAATCAAAATTTTCCCAACAAGAAAGTGATCATAATATATTAATAGCCTCTTCATCTACTCAAGGAAATTTAAATAACACATGATTTCATGACTTATGAGATAGTCAAGAAATATTGTCTTTGTAAGTCAAAGAAATAAAAATGGTTATAAGGTGGGGTTCTATTTGGATATATATACTATTAAAAACATTAATGATGGATTTAAAAATATGGCTACAACATATCAGAATGATGGCATCCATGTTTTTTTTTAATATGATAACAAGAAAACTTATATTACTAAAAGAATCTTCATAAGTGAGTTCTGGCATCAAATATTTAGCCACTCAAACTATCAAAGTATTGCTAAACATATTGAAATTATTTTCGAATAATAAGAAAGATCTAGAGCCCAATGAATAGCATAACACAAGAGAGACAAAGATAGACAAGAACAAGTTGTATTCTCATCAAGATGCAAAAATCGATCAATTGGATAAACCATACAATGGAGATGAGCTTTCTTATAAAGGCAAGGCTATAGGAAAATGAGAGCACACAATTGTGACATGTGGCCCAATGAGATACAAGGGTAGGTAGGGGTAGGTAGGAGAAATAATAGAATATTCCTCTAAAGGTGGATCACCCACTGAAGGTGGAATGTGACAACAAGATATCACCACAAAAGTTGGAATTTCTCCTACAACCATCTTCCCTAGATGAACACTTCCCTAAGTGTCTCATATACAAACTAGAATGAATGCATTGTCCTAATTAAACTTAAGTAAAGTGTAATTATGAGACATAATTTACACCAACACCCCCCTTAAATGCAACTTAGAGAAATGTAGAATCAAGCTAACAATGAAAGATGGGTCCCAACTACTAGGTCATGTTAGGTACCCATGTACAAATGCAATGCAATCTCTCACAAATGAAGAAAGAGAGAAAAAACCAATGGGAAAAGACTCCCCCAAAAAAGAGATGAAAAAAAAGAACTCTCAAAGAAGGAGAACAAAAACTCAAGAGAGGAAAAAGTCCCCCCATAAGAGAGGACAAAGAAGTCAACTGACCCCCCTGGCTGAAATATCATGCACCCCCAAGAGAGCTTGCAACTGATGATACTTACTCTCAGTGAATGGTTTGGTGAAGATGTCTGCAACTTGCTCTATTGTAGGACAATACTACAAATCAATGATCTACACCAGAATTAGCTCCTTGATGTATTGCATGTGGATCTCGATGTGATTGGACCATTGATGGTAAACTGGGTTCTTTGAGATCTGAATGACACTCTAATTAATGTAACGAGGGACTATAGGTCATGGAGTGGTGAAGCAAAACTCTATGAGAATATTCTAAAGCCAGATAACCTTAGTAGCTGCATTAACGACCCCTCAATACTTAGCCTCACTCGAAGAGAGATCAATACCATGCTGCTTCTTGCTCTCCCAGTTAATAGGGTCCAAACCAAGATGAAATTTGTAACCTGAAGTAGACTTATGATCATCAAGATCACCAGCCTAATCTGAGTCTGTGTAACCAACCAAAGTAAGTCATGTGCCTAGTACATAGAGAATCCCATAGTGATGTGTACCTTCTATGTAGTACAAGATGCATTTGGTAGCTTTCCAATGAAGTCCATGTGGTTCTTGCATTAAGCATTAAACCATGCCAACCAGAATGGAAATATTAGGGTATGTGTCAATCAAGTAGATGAGACTTCCAACAAGATAACAATAAAATATGGAATCAATAAGTGGAGTGGAACACTTAGCCTCAATCTTGACTCATAAAAGAAATGGAGTGGAAATACGCTTACAATCAACCATGTGGGAACATGCTAGAAGATCAAAAGTAATCTTGGAAGGTGACTGTGATACCTCAATACTGAGAAAGTAGTGTAAAAGGCTCAAGTTAGTCATAAAAAATCTCTCATGCAAATTAGATTTGACACTGCCATTGATGGATGAGGTGCTCCCTGTAATGATCATCATCAATCTAGAGAATAAGTATCAAATAAGAGTCATCGCATAAAAAATGTAGATATTTGAATTAGTATGATTTCTAGTAAAACCCACAGGGAGAAGAAAGGAATCCATCTTGGCATACCAAGCGTAGGGGCCTGCTTGAGGCCATAAATAGACTTTCTCAATCTGCAAATTAAAGAAGATTCCTGAATGAGTCCCTAAGGCTGCTCCATGTAAATCTCGTCTTCAAGATCCCCATGAAGAAAGGAACTCTTCCCATCTATCTGATGTACAACCCAAACATGAGCTAGAACAATAGCAAGTTTCAAGTGAATGTAATTCATCTTATCTATGGGTGCAAAGGTCTCAGTATAGTCAAGTCAATAACCTGTGAGAAATGTTTTGCAACAAGTTGAGCTTTGTACATATCCAGACTACCATCCATTGCAAAATTAGTATGATAGATCCACTTACATCGAACCATATTTCTCCCCTTATGGAGAGGGACTAACTCCCAAGTGTTGTTCATCATCAAGGAACTATACTCTTCCTCCATGGATAAGCCCCACTTAAGAACTCCTAATACTTCCAAAAAGGTTTGTGGGAAGCTGTAGTAATGAAAGCATGTTGAAGCTCTTGATGTTGTGACTAAGTCCTTCGAGAGTCTAAGGGATCCCCAATAAGAGAACTCGTTGACTCAAGAGACTATTGATCCCAATGAGGTATTGGAGGAGATGAAGGATGAGCTACCTCAACTACAAGTGGACCCTATAGAGATGTGAGCTTACAAGTCAAAGTTGAGGGAGAATCATCATTTCAGTCACTATCTTCACTATCCACAATGGAGGAAGGAGGAGGAGGATGAAAGGCCAAGCTAGGAGAGATTTCTTCAAAGTGGACACTTCACTCAATGAATACCTCATGTCTCTGGATCCATAAGTCAATATGCCTTACCATCCTCAGGATATGAAACAAATATGAAAAGCCTATTCTGAGGTTCTAATACCTTGTATTTCTCTAGAGTAATGCGAGCCCATGTTGGACACCAAAAGACCCTAAAATTTCACACAATAAGTTTTATACCACACAAAGCCTCAAAATTAGTGATACCCTTCAAATTCCCTTGGGGAGCCCAATTTTGGATGTGTGTGGTAAAACTGATATCTAAACTACCCAAAAATGATAAACCAAGAGAAAAAACATGAATCATACAACTAGCCATATCCTTAAGGATTCTATTCTTCTTTTCTATAATACCATTCTATTATGGAGTGTAGGCAACTAAATGTTGAAGATAAATCCCCTCAAGAGTAAAACATTCCTCAAGTCTATTGTTCACATATTCCCTTCCATTGTCTATACAAAGGAACTTGACTAGCTTCCTGAATTTATTCTCAACATGAGCCTTGAAGGCTTGAAATATGTCAAACACTTCACTCTTGTGAACAAGAAAGTAGACACAAGTGAAGCAGGAGTAGTCATCAATGAAGGTGAGGACATAGCAAGCCTTGCTAAATGAAGTCACTGGAAATGGCCATGCTGCATCACTATGAACCAATTGAAGAACATCCAAAGCTCTCCAATAATTCCCCTTATCAAACTTCTCTTCAGGATGCTAGCCCATGGAACACCCTAAACATACACCATCAAGAAAGATAATTTGAGGCAAACTTGTGACCATGTCCTTAGAGATAAGCTATTGAAAATAATAATAGTTGAGGTGTCCAAACCACTCATGTCATAGGTTACTTTATGAATTTGAATGAGTGGGCACGACCATAGAAGTAGATCGAGGCACAAAGTGGGAGAATGAATAAATTCATAAGCTACGAATGACTTGTCCCTTTGTTACCAACGTATCATTCTCAAGTTATTTTACCATAATGGAATCAAGTGTAAACTCAACTTTCTTCCCATTTCCATAGTGGGTGATTTGGTAGATAGAAAGGAGGTTGGTGGTCAAGTTAGGAACATAGAGAACATTCTTACAAGTTCCATCATCCATGGCAACTAAACCCTTCCCTTAAACTTCCACTTTTGTATCATCACCAATGAAAATGTTAGGTGCCTTAGATAGCTATAATGCGAAAAAATTCTAATTCGTATAATTTTTTTGATATGAGGCACTCAAGTCAAGTATCCATTGGTATAAAGAACCTTTTTTAGCCACAAATGCTTGCCATTTTCCCTTTGACTCTAAGTAAGGGAAAGGAGATGAGTCCTTATTGTAGAAAGATGGAAAATTGATGTTCTTCTTAATGATATTTGTCAACTCATCAATTTTCTTTGAGTGGCAATGATTCTCATCATTAACAAATTTCTTGCAATATGAACAAGTTGGTCTCTTCTTCTTAGGTGTATATCCCTTCATGGAAGAGGATGTATAATTCTTGTGGAGAGGATGATTTTCTCTATCTTGTTGTTACTTTAGCTTAGATTTATTTTTGTTCTTGTCGTTTCCTTGGTTTCCTTGATTTGCCACTGAAGCTTTGGACTTTGAAGACTTGAGAATCCCCATCTTGATCAACTTTTCTTGCTCAAGTATTAACATCTCTATGAATGCATCAAATCATGGTGTATTGAATGAGGCACCTGAAGTCAACTGATGGGTTTGGAAGCTAGGGACAAAGGTTTCATACTATGATGGAAGCTTCTCCAAAATATTATAAGAAAATTAAGCATCCTTCTTGTTAATGCCACAATCCTTAAGCTTTGATCTTAGCTCAATTGGTTTCATGACATAATCTTGGATTGTATCAAAATTCTTTGGATCCAACATTGTGATTTCATTAACTACCTTGTAGCCCCTAATCTCATCAACTTGGCCATACAATTTTCCAAATAAATCCCAAGCCTCTTTAACTATAGTGCATTCGTCAATGTGAAAAATGAGGTCATCTAATACATACTTTCTCAAAGTTCCAAGAGCCATAGAATTTTTAGTGAGCAATTCCAATTGAGCATAAGGATAATCTTTAGGATCTGCTCATCCTATCATTGTTCTATTTATGTAATGAATGAGTCCTTTTCTCATTAACTTACTCCATGTTTTAATTTTCCTCGATGCATAATTATGTGGAGTTAGAAGTAGATATTTAGAAGAACCCATAGCAAAAAGATGAAAGAGCACAAGATAGCGATAGAGACAATCATACAAGATACCCCCCAAATTCACTCAATCAAAGAACCCCCCCCCCCCCAAAAAAAAAAGAAAAAAGAAAATGATGACTTGACACTTTGTACTTAGTGCATGTATAATGAGCCACTTGCAAACAAAGACAATTTAGGCTTTTCATTTAAAGATTACAACTGCCTCAAATAGGCTATAGAAGACTCAAACCAATAATGCACAAGATCTAAGTTGACATAAAAGCAAATTACAAGTACAAAAGAAGTCAAAAGAAGATGAAAATCTAAAAGTAAATTTTTTACTCAAATGGTGAAAAATTGATAGTACCATGTTAAAGTAGATGAAAAACTATGCACTTCAAAAAAAATGACACCTAAAAATGAAGTCATATGAGCTTGAATGAAAGCTTGAGAATTTGTAGAATTCAAGATTAGATAGGAATAGATGTAAAACACTAAAAATTATAAAAAAATATACTAACCAAAATTAGAATCTAACTACACCATTGTGGAGAGTACGAAAAATTAGCCCATATAAAAAAAAATTGCATTGAAAAAGGCCTCAAAATGACCAAGTTATAAGCCTTCAAAGTTGGACTGCAAAATTGAAAAATCAAATGGTGAGGGGTCAAACTTTTTTCAAAAAGTGCTAATGTAGTGCTGATGTTAACAAGTGATGGAATTAAATTTAACAGTCATAAGGCCATTGTGCCAAAATCCTCCTTGTTTGTGTGGCAGTCTATACTGTACGGATTGCTTATGTGGCTGTATGGAATTACTAACTGTGCTACTAACTAAATTGTATGAATGTTGACATGGCCTTGTACAAATTTTCTTATTGAAGTGTATGAAAATATGATGTGGTCATTGATGTGGCAGTATGAATGCTGACTTTGCAAGTACAGTTTGTTGATCTCGTGTCGACTGGGTGATGTATGGATGAAAAAGAGAGATACATGTGTCTGTCACTGATTGGTTGTCATGCAATGGCTGGGGCTTGTGTGTTCATTGTCAAGGTAGATCTGGGTAGCCAAATAGTGCCACATGTTTGTGTGGGTGTCTAGGTGTGCACTGAGTGGCTGTTGTGTGGTCTAATGAAAAGAAACCACGTGGCAGCCTTAGGGGAGACCCCACGACGAGGAAGCCTTGGTGGAGCTTGGGCATGGTAGATCCTGGGTAGGCCTAGGTAGGGCATGCCAAAGGCACCGGGAAATAGAGCCAGCAATGAAAGCTTGGGTCTCAGGGGAGAAGTGTGTGGCAGAGGATGGCCAGTGGGTGAAGGCACTGCAGTGGAGTACAAAGAAGACCACATGGGTGGCATTAAGTGCACGACTGATCGGTATGGAGCTTGCAAAATAGGCTCGAATGGTATGGAGCAAGATCAAACCCCCCTAAAAAAATTAAATTTTTTTATTTTGTAAAAAACTTTTACAATACAACTACGAAAATAATATATTTAAAAAAAAAACTAATTTTGCAGTTTTTTTTTTTGAAAAATAAAATTGTACCATCATAGGTATGGCTATATGTCTTAACTAGCTAAAAATAAAATTTATGTCGAAAATAAATGTTGTCCAATATAAGAAAATTTATAGTTAAAATTTATGCAAATGGGCTCTTCGACTTGATGGCATTGTCAAATTTGGCATAGGATGCTCCCAAATTGACTTTTTTCCTTATATCCAAAATTTAAATGCACCCAGATCTCTCCAAATGACTATGTAATGGCACTCCAATGGCTTGGATACCATGTAATAATTTTCCAATAATAACCAAGCTCAAGAGCCCAATGAATAGCACAACACAAGAGAGATAAAGATAGACAAGAACAAATTGTATTCTCATCAAGATTCAAAAATCAATTAACTAGATAAACCATACAAAGGACATGAGCCTTCTTATAAAAGAAAGGCCATAGGGAAATGAGAGCACACAATCATGACATATGGCCCAATGAGATACAAGGGTATGTAGGGATAGGTAGGAGAAATAATAGAATATTCTACTAAAGGTGGATCACACACCAAAGGTGGAATGTGACAACAAGATATCATCACAAGAGATGGAATTTCTCCTACAAACATCTTCCCTAGATGCACACTTCCCTAGGTGTCTCATATTAAAACTACAATGAATACATTATCCTAATATAAGTATGTATATGGCTGATAGACTACCTTGGATAAGGGTAGGCAAAAATGTCTGTACATGATGCATGACTAGAAAACAACATAGCTTTGAAAGGTTTGCATGGTTTACATAGAGGGTTGAAGTATATCTCTTAAACTTTTCCATATAGATTAATGTTGACCTAATAATCTTCTGGACCAAGGGAAGGAGTTAGGTACATCTGAATCTTCCTTGATGAACTTTAAGGGGAAGTATGGGTTTAATTAAGAAATAAGATGAAGTCTTAGGTAAATTTAAATACTCAGATCATTTCTAGAAAAAAAAAATGGAATAAGATCAATTGAATAAAATTAGACAATGGTGGAGAATATGTCAATAAAAAGTTCATATATTTTATGTGAATATCACAGGATTAAGAGAGAAATATATAATATATATATTGTTGAAAAAAAAATGTCTATGAAAAGGAAAACAGGGACTTAGTGAGAAAGATATTGTCTATTCTATAATCAAAGGATCTTCCTTTATTTCCTTGTGTTAAGGTATCAATAACACACCTCATTCTTTGAATAGATCCACTACAACTTGTTTTCAGAAATCAATATAGAGGAAACATGGGGTAGTTAGAAACCAAATGTTAATTATTTCAGAGTCTTTAGATCTAAAGTATTTTCTCACATTCTTGGTGATATTATTAAAAAAAAAATGATAAGAAGAGTTATATGTGCATCCTTTTTTACTATGATGGTCAAAAGAAATGATATAGGTTTTATGGTTCTAGCTTATGTGTTCATAAGTATGGATGTCAAGTTTAATTAGTATTTTGATGATATGATAAAATCACCTCCTATTTCACAAGTTTAAATAGATAATGATGAATCCTATAGTGCCTTTGAAATCAATAAATCGTGTAATACAACGTCCAATATAATTGAATAATCAAGCCCTCATTGAAAGATTAAGAATATTTAAGGAATTTATAAAAGGATTCAATAAATAAATTATGTTCTTATCAACATTATCATGAAGATAAATTATCCTCAAACCTATGATGAGGCTAGGGGAAAGAATGAGTTGTTATAAGCTGTGAAGACTGAATATTATTCTATGATAAAGTATCAAACATGGGAACTAGTGGACTTTCCCAAGGGCAAGAATATGATAAAAAATAAGTCAGTGCATAAGACTAAATTAAAGTCTAGTTTTAGCACTAAAAAAGGGGCAAGAATAGTGGCCAAAGGGTACTCACAAAAAAGGTAATTGACCTCACAAAAAATATCACTATTAGGATTGTTATAACATTTGTAGCTCATTTCAAGTGGACTCCTCACAAAATCGTTGTTAAAAATGTATCTTTTGAATGAAAAATTGATGGGTAGATCTATACTACTTAACCACCTGGATTTGAAATTTTAGGTTAGGAATACTTTGTTTGTAGGTCAAGGAAGCCGCTATATGGTTTCAAGAAATATACAATAGCTTAGTATGATAAGATTATTTAGTTAAAATTTCAAGGGTTCCATTATAATCCTCGTTATTTAGAGTTGTATGTGAAATAATTTGGTAAAGGTGGTATGCATATAATTGTGTTTTATGTTGATCATATTATCATCATAGAACACAAAATGAACAAAATTAGTGAATAAAGTTAAATTTGAAATACATTCGAGATGAAATCATTTCTCTCCATACTATTTTATTAGTATCTACATATATAGTACAAAGATAGTAGAATTTATCTCTCTCAAAGCAAGTATTCTTTATAATTATTTTAACCAAGTTTAGGATAAAAAATTGTAAGAGTAATTATTGATTAGTTACCCTATGATTGAAGTTAGCTAAGGACATGGGACACGAGCATGTTGATTCTACTTTACACAGTCAAGCTATTGGTTGCCTTTTATACTTTATTCACACTAGACTAGATATTACTCTTATAGTAGGTGTGGTTTTGAGGTTTTTGGTTTCTCCTAATATTCCATATTATATGGTAGAAAAATTAATATTAATATATAAACAAAACACATAGACTATGGATGTTATTATTCTTGTCTTAGAGACCTAATACTTGTAGTATTTTTCTTTAGATTGGGTATGTTGTGCAAATGACTAAAAATATACCATAAGTTATGTTCCTCTTCTTGGTTGTAGCCCAGATTAATGGTGTAGTAAGAGGTAACCTAATATTTCTTTATCAATTGTATAGGCTAAATATATATAGTAGTAAATGAGATAGATAAATAAATAACCTGTTATGAGCTATTCTTTAATATTCAAATAATATCAAACATGGTCTTCTTTACATCATCGTGACAATCGAATTGTTGTCTAAGAAGAAAATGATTCATGTTGGAAAAAAGCATATAGAGGTTTATCACCTTTATATTAGAGATTTCATCCAAAAATGGGTGATTCATCTTTAATATTGTAGGGCATAGGACTGGATAGTTGATCTTTTCACTGAGGCATTATGTGAGACTAGGTTTGTATATCTTTATGTATTTTAGGAATATGAGAAGTCAATCGAATATTTCATGATTGCCAACTAGTGAGGATTATTATGAATCTATATAACTATATTAGTGAATAAATTATTTTAAATGGGTAACTAAGAAGAATTTTTGCTAGAAGCCATATTTTTTAAGATTATAGGGTTATATTTGAAAGTAATTAGTTAAATTTATTTATGGATGTTAAAAGAAATTAATTTTTGAATTATCAATAGAGCCCAATAGTGACAAAACCACCTATTGCCACCTACTTTCTATCATCTTACCATCCATAATAAATACGGGAAATAACTTTTATGCTTGTTGACTATAAATTCAAAATGTATTTTTTAGATAAGATAAATTTAATGAGAGAGTAATCAGTATATTCTAATTAGCAACCAATTCATATATTTATTTTTCCTTGTGCATTTTTCTACTAAATACGTTGGATCATTATAGAACTTAGGTTCTCAAAAGAAAGGTGGTTGTATAATTTAAAAGGAAAAGGCCTTTTATAAATGTTAGTGAATATTGCAATCAATTAAATATTCACATAATATATTAATATACAAATAAAAAAAATTATTAGTTTTTATGTATTTGATTCTACAATTAAAATATCTCTTGACTATACGTTTAATTGTAAAGGAATGATAAATAAGAAAGAGAACATATGTTATATTTACATGATTAAAAAAACCTTCTAGTCCTTCTTAAATTTTGGATGTTAAAATAAGAGTTGTTAGAATTTCACAATTATTTGAATTTAATGTTTTATCCATGAAAATTTTATCATCTTATGAAAACCAAATTTTATGCTTTTGTTTTCTAATTTTACTTAAAAAATTATAAGTTTATTAAGATTTGTCTATTACAATTAATATTATTTTAATCTTATAAATTAAAACATTAAAAACATCTTTTAATATAAATTGGATATTAAAAATATTAAAAAAGATTCTCATATTTTTTTAAAATATTATTTTAATACTATAAATTAAAACATTAAAAACATCTTTTAATATAAATCGGATAATAAAAATACTAAAAAAGATTCTCATATTTTTAAAAAATATTTATCAACCTAAAAAATTACTCGTCATTATAATTTAATGATTAATTTTAATTTAAGTATTAAATAATTATAATTTTGATTAATAAAAATAGGTTATGCTCAAACATTTACATATCCACTAAACAAAAACACCTAGGGTGCATGAGGAATGCACACCCATAAAAAAAAAAAGCAAAAATTTCTAAAGACCACCAAACAAATAGACAAAGACCAGAGACAAAACCAAAAAGAAAAAACAAAACAATCACCTACTAAAGACATGAAAGGATGGTCTACTGGACGAAGGCATAACACTCTTGCCAATCTTTACATAGACCTATGACTTTATCAAAAAATAAATTGTTTGTTTGAGTCTTTTGCAAAGATCGAAGTGCCAAACTTTGGGCTGGCCTTGACTAGTGAGGTAGAGGGATCCAACATTGTAGAGGAAGACTCTATGTATCTCTACCACTTCGCCTTTCTACATTCAATTTCCTTCTTAATAGAAAGAAAGGAGGCAGAATTCTTAGGTTCCATCTCTTGGCTCAACATAAATTCTTAGGTTCCTACATTCCTTCAACATAACTAGCTAGGTTACCCTTAACACGACTTTGCACTATTTTTAAAATCATCACAAATATTAGGTTTGATCTGAATGAGGTCACCTGCCATAACGAACACAAAGAACCTAGAGGTGAAAACTAGAGGGGGGAAACGAAAACTAGTAGTATGAAAATAATGACACTTATAGGGGTTGGGGAAAGTGTAACTATATTTTTAATGAGATGTCTACCACCTATACATTAAATGATTGGTATAAAGGGCAGCGATGATAAGGAAAAAGGAAATCTTTGGATTATACTTCATTTTTAGTCCTTATATCATAAAAGATAGCAACACAAACCATATCAATAATATAATAAATATCTGACCATATTTTCAAATGATTGAAAAATGGGCCCAATGAAGAGAACCTATCTACAACTTTATTCCCTTCTCTTTTTGTGTAACTAAAACTAAGATGGCTCATCCTGCGAGTGAGGTCCTTAAACCTAGCAATAAGGTGATCACATTTTTAGTCAAGTTTGGCTTCATTTATTAACATTAAAATAGTATTTTTTGAATTACCATCTATGATGATTTGACAATACCCTTTATCTTTTACAATTACTAAACCATAATAAGACGTTGCTACCTCTACAACACTCGAAGTTTGCATCCTCAAGTTGGTCACATAGGCTAGGACTAGATAGCCCCTATGGTCACAAATAAACCCACCCCTACTCACCTAACCTAGATTTCCTTTAGAAGAACTATCATAATTCAATTTCAGCAAACTAGATTTGAGGGGTCCCATTAAATATAATTTCTAAATTCAATAGGAGAGGATATAAATATTGAAAGAGAATCAATCAAGCTCCAATTTATAGAAATCTACCAATCTAGAAATGAGGGTGAAAGAGAATGTTTGAATCTTTTAAAATAGCCCATGTTTTCTTTAACATTAACAATATTTGCACTAGATAGAGAGTCCCAACTAATCTTTCTTTAGGTAAAGATTATGTTAATTCTTTCCTTCCACAAGCTCCAAAAATGTCCTACCACCATACCTGCCTAATAAGTGGATAAGAAGGAGGAGACCAACTAGATATAGAATCCTTTAAATCCCCATTCCGAACCCACTAAACAAGGAACAAGTTGGAAATTTTTTGTCTAGCATTCTACAAGTATTGGCAATGAAACATAATATGATTAATATTCTCTTATTCACTCTCACATAAAAAACATCTATGGACAAATTGTAAACCACACACTTTTAAGATTGTTGATAGTAATAATTCTACCATGGCAAGTCCTCTACCAAAAAAAGAAAACCTTCAAATATGTATAAAATCTCCAAATATAATTATATACTTGTAAATTTAATAAATTCATTATATCTGTATGCAAGCTTCTAGAAATGATTGTGTGCGAGTTTTTTGATCAAAAAACTCGCATACAATCATTTCCAAAACCTTGCATACAGATAATCTATGGATTGTGGAAATCTCATTTCATCAAATTCATAATATTTTATTAAGTATATTTTTTAAAAATAAAATAATATAATTACGATTATAGATTTATTTATAAAAGTATAAATTTAATAATAAATAAATTAATTTATTTTTTAAAATATAATTATTAAATTATAAGAACTATGGCTATTAGGTGGAGCAAATGTTAAGTCTTACATTGATGTGAAATAATATAAATTAAAATTTTATTGTATCAAAAATAATTTGAACTGTTCTTGTAATCCAAGTATGTTACTATAGTTAAACTTTTTATTTTTCAGAATATTTTGGTTAATAAAACAATGATAGGCCTAAACCTTTACATATACACTAAACACCAACAACTAGGATGAATGAGGAATGGACACTCAGCCAAAAAATAGACTACCAAAACACACTAGAAACTACTAGACAACCCGATAAAGGCCAGAGACAAAACCCAAAATAAAAGAACCTGCCAAAGACACGAAAGGAAGGTCTACTGGACATAGGCATTACCCTCTTGTCAATATTTAGATAGACTTATGAATTTATTAGAAAAATAAATTTAATCATGAGATTCTTTTGTAGAGATTGTAGTGCTAAACTCCAGGATTTCCTTGGCCAGAGAGATTGGGGGATCCACCATTGTAGAGGGAGACTTTGTATATATTTTCTGCTTAGCCTTTTCACGTTCAATTTCTTCCTTTATAGCAAGGAGACTGAATTATTTGAAGCCATCTCTTGGCTTAGCATACACCTGTTGGCTCTCCTTCAGCTTCCCCACTATATTTCTTTCAACCATCTAAGATAGCTTCTCATTAACATCATATAACATCATCTCGACCTTGTCCCATTTTACTAATTTGCTAGCAATATCACTAGTAACCCTCCAAACCCTATCATCATTTTCCTCCATCGCTCATTTGTTAACCCTAGCCCACATTTTTACTATTGTACTTAAGGCCTATTTCTATTTGTTATTTTCATTTAAAATTGCAAGAAGAGTCATTTTATAGCCATGTGTTGTTGCCCAATATCCTCTTCCAACTTAGATACCTTTGCTTCTAGATTAGGGGAGTTGGGATTGAGGATAGAAACATCTTGTCTAGGTGGGAAATGAGAAACCTCCCCTGAGGTAGTAGGAGAGTAGTCAGACTTGGAGGCCAAGGAGGACTCATATTCTTTCAAAGCCTCTTGCTCATCCAAATCAACCAGCTCCACAACTTTAGAAGGTGGGGTTTGGGTAATTTTTTGTTTCACCCACCTAATAGAGTTGAAACAGGTATGAATAAGCTTGGCTTTAGAAAAAGAAGAAACATTGCAGCTCAGTTTCAAACTACGGGCACTAGATAGCTCAACCACTAAATTTGAATTTGACAAGGGACCAAGAAAAATGAAGAGTGTCACATTGGATGCAGATAAAACTATGTGGAAGTTGTAAAGCCTTATAATTAGCCCTTGGCGAGAAGGAAGATAACTTTTTTTTTAAAATGTTATTCTTTCAAGTTCTTTTTTATTTATTTTGTAATATATGAAATTCTAAGATATCTTAAAAAAAAATTTCAGTAGTTTCTTGTATTCCAATAAGTTTATATTTATTCCAATTACTTGTGAAAACTAGACCCATAAAAGAGGCCACTAGGTATTAAATGCAATTTTAGAAAAAATAAACTTGAATTAAATAATGATTGTTATTTTTTAATTGAATTTTATGTTTAATATAATTATTATTTAAATTTAAATATTATTTAGTATATTAAATGAAATTTTATTAAAATTTAAAATTAAATATTGTTTTACTTTATCATAATTAATATATAATTTTATTTAAAATATATATAGACATTGATAAAAATATATTATTTTTTGGATAGTAGTAATATAATGTTTATTGTCATTTAAACAAGAGACACAATGCATCAAGTTCCTTCCAATAGTGTCATTAGTTTAGATTATAAAAAAAAGAGTCTGGTATGATGTTTTAATTATAGAAAACTCATTCACTTACATGAAAAAATCTAAAATTACATTATTAATAAAATAATTTAAAATATAGTGCGACATTGTAGATATTTGAATAAAAAGAAACAAATAAGTATTAAAAAATAATAAATTAAAATTGTTCTATTATATTAAATTTTATTCCTTTTTAAATTCATCTAACAATAGTAAAATACACCAAAACCAAATTTCATAAGTTTAACCATGTAAAATTAGAATGGATTATTTACAAGAAATAACTGAGAAATAAAACTATAAAAAGAAGCAAGGCTAAGATTAAAAAAACATTTTGTTTTTAATTAAAGGATCAAATGGGTTTTAAGGGAGCCCAAAACCCACAATATCAAAAGAAGAAAAGAATCATTGCTATCAACTAAGAATCAACAAGCATACAAAACTAACCAAAAAATCACAAAAGAAAACACCTAATTTAAGTTCTTAAGGGCCTCTTCCACTTCAACCTCCAATTGGGTATTATTCATGGCAAACTTCTTCATGTCTTTAGCATTTTGGGCCACTTGCTTTGTCATTTTCTTGTTGCTTTCTCTAGCTCAAATACATAGTCTTTTTCCCACCTCTTGAGCAACCTGTTTACTTTTCTCCATAGAATCAAGATCTATATAAAAATACTTGATCTCATGACCCTTTTCAAACTTTTCCAACATAATTCTTACTCTCTCTATAATGGATTTCGTGACGTTGAAACTAAAGTTGACCAAGCTAATTAAGTTGTCATTGATATTTTTTATAGTTCATCTCAAGCCTCTAATTCTACCTTCAAAGTCCTCCTTCATATGCTCAATATATTTCACTACTTTTTTGTAGAGGTCACTACATTACTTCATTCTATTTCAAGTCATTCACAACTAGTCTCCTTTGTATTATCCACTTTGATCTTTAGTCAAAAAATGGAAATATTAATTTTATGAAACAAAAAAAATTGCATCCTAAAATAATCCACAATTGCAAGCAAATCCTAGGGGTTTTCCTTGTCCAAATTTAATAGTGGATAATTGACACTCAAATCTCTAGGAAATGGAGTTCTCAATCTATCCCTATCTCTTTCTTTGGACGAAAACTCTAGTGATAGACTTCTAACATCGTCATGACCTCTTTTCATCTTTTAATTTATTTTTCATCATAACTCAGAGGTAGGATTTCTTGAGACACCGAGGCAAGGGAAGCATCTCTAATATTAAGGTTTCTTTTACAACCCTTCTTACCTTTCTCTTTAACCCCTTCATGTACTGACTCATCAAAGTCTTCAGTATCCACCCACTCCCCTCATAAAATGGGGAATCATCTCCTTCTATGTTAAAATCCTCCCCTCTCCAAATTACCCTTCATATATTTAAGTTTAAAATGCTCCATTCAAAGTAAAATCAAACCCTCATGAAGATTTTCTTATCCTTCTTATGTTCTTTTAGGCTCAAATCTAAAGAGGATAATAGAAAGATTGGAAAAGAAACCCTATTCTTATTGCTAAAATGGTTTAAGAGGGTAATATGATAATTATACACGAGCAAAAAACACCCATCTAAAGTGAAGTACTGAATGGTTACCTTCAACACTTCATCCCACAAAGGTTTAATGGTGTCCATCTTGTAGCCTCCCTTGTATTTGACCAGATGCTTAGTCTCTTTGTCCTTTATAAAATTCTAGACCTTGACCTCTCCAGATTTCCTATCTTTGAAGAATTTTTTGCCCACAATACTCAGCCTAGTTAGCTCACCAACCACCTTCTTTGTTAGCTTGAAATTTCGCCCATAAATAGTATAATGACCTTTCTTCCATCCCTTGGCAAATATTTTTGGTAGATTATGGTTGTAGCCATAGAGTCTTTCAAAGTAGGAAGTGACCCCCCTTTCTCCAAAATCCTCCAAATGCTGAAATTCTTCCTAATGTTGTCACACATTAATGACTCCAGTATGTTCCTATCGCCCCCCATCTCTATATACCTCTAAGAATTCAGACAAAGAACAATGCAGGCTCTAGAAATGGAAACGCTTCAAGAAAGATAATACCTTCACTTATCAATATATCAATTCATATAAGGGCCCAAAAAACACCCACAAAGTGTGCCGAAATTAGTACCATTATTAAACTAGTAGATCTAGTCATTATTATACTGAATGGAGTTGCCTTCTTCTATGTGGATCCTATCATAGGCCACCAAGTCCTCCAATTTAGTAGGCCTCCGAAAACTTATTAGGTATATAAAATTTATCAAATGAATCAATAATTTCAAGTGATCCCTTTACCCATGTTTCTATAGTCCAACTTTCCTTGGCATCCTTTTTAAGACAATCGACTATGTTATTTGAGTCTCCTTCAAACCAAAATTTCCTAAAACTAGATTTGAAGGCTAAAAGAATCCCATGGTAGGTTTCCATAACTTTATCAAGGTGATTGTTCTAGTTTCCCAAAGGGAGTGCCATCATTGCCAAGGCCCCACCATACTCATCTCTTAACACTCCCATGCAACCAACTGAACCCAAATTTCCCTTCGTTGCCACAAAAAATATATTTTTTACCTATACACAAGTGTTATGATTCATATGTGCTTATAGAGGATTCTAAAAATAGTGCACTATTATTGTGATTGTCAATCACTAATAATAGATAGAAAAAAAAATTGTTAGTGATATGAATCATTAGTTATAGATGATTTGTACTCATATTTGAAAGATAAACAATATGTTAAAAAAAAAATTCAAATACATAATTAAATATATTTGAAATAATTTTTAAAATGAAATAATTTAAAAACCAACAATATAATTTTTTAATAAAATATTTTACTTAGGATGTTAATTTTCATATTATGTTTTTCCTCTTGAATGTATAAAATATTTACTATTGTAATAATTGTCAGTCATTAATGATAGATAACTTAAATTTTTACTAGTTATATTAATCATTAATTGTAAATGATTTCTAGTCATATTTACAAGACAGATGATAAATGAATCAAATTTTACAAATACATAATTATATATACTTAATATACTTAATATAATTAAAAAAGAATAATTAAAAAATTAACAATATAATTTTATAATTAAATATTTTACTAAAAAAATTAATTTTCATATTAGTTTCCAACCCCCATTCAGTCAAACAACCACAAAGGGTAAACACTTACAGAGGAAATCATAATTCTATGTCGCTCTCGTCATCAATATAAACCCACCTTTCATAGAAGCTGCAGTGGAGCCGTTGGTAATGTCATATGTCCTTGCCTCATTTATTTCCAAAGTCTCCACTTTAATTATTGTATGCACAATTCTACCCAAAAAAAGGTAATATAAAAAATATTTCATTCTATGAATTTAATATGATTCAACATCAAAAAATCAACTGAATTGTAATATATAATATAAAAAAGATAAAATCGAATTTTATACCTATTGTTTGTGATGTGGACCAATAATAAGAAAGAAAATTGATATTTATATAATTGTGTAAAATAAAAAATAAATGTAAACAATAGAAGTTTCATTCAATTTTTTTAATTTTGTGATGCGATTGGTTTAACTAATAGAAAAATTGAAAGCCATGAATGCATAAGTATCATGCCTTTGGCTAGAACTAAAAATTTAATAATAATGAATAGATATTTTCATTTGAGATTAACATTTAAGTGAGAAACTTTTACAATGCATACATGAATGAAATGTGAGTGATTCCATTTTTTATTAACATTTTCATCTCCATCATTTAAATTTAAGAAATCACTTAAATCTACATCATTTAATTACCAAAACTTGCGAGAGTATAAATTGACTTAAAGTTAAACAATATCTAAATTTTAGGAAGAAATAGTATAATTTAAATTTCCACTATTTACATAGAAAATCAGTCTTATAAAGCAAGCTTACTAAATTGAAACAAAATCTTAAATTTCACCACCCTTTAATGTTTTAAACATGTCATACAATATGTAATATAAAGTATATTAATAGTACTCGTATATTTGAATGCAAACTAAATTACACGAATATCAGTTAAATTTTGGTTAATCTTTTAAAATCATAGTGAGTGACAAACATAGAGGCGTATGGAATAAATGTGTAAATAGATGTGGTGCACATCTCCAAAATGATAGAGATCCAAAAAGTGGCGTTAATGATGCAAAATGATAAAAAGAGTTTTGAATAAAATTATTCTTGTGTTGAATTCTAAAAAAATTGTATATAAGATCCAAATGAATTTTGCCACTCATATGATTAAAAACTAAGTTTTAATATTACATTTGAATTATCAAAAATATGAAATTTATAAAAAAAATTAAAAACATACTAATCGTAATTGATTGTACTTAAAAAAAAAATCATCACAATAATACTATGACTAACGACCAGTACTAATAACTTTTATTAATTTTAAATTCTGTTCTACAAATGTAAAAGGAAAAAAACTGGTAAAATTATGGATATGGACGATTAAAGGAATATTTCAGAATATTTCCCACCGCCCATTTATTTCGTACTACATAAAGATGAAGTTGCTGCAAATTAGTCAACATGACAGCTATATCTATCATAAACCTTTCATTTAAAACCTGCTACTGTTTTGCGTGTACAGAACCAGTTTATATGGGAGGATGTTTACCGCAGTGATCGTTGTCGTCGTGAACCTGACCCAATAGGACCTGTAGAGACCTCGGAATTTTTGGCACACGAGCCTCCATTCTGCCTTCCAATATCTTCACCACTTCACTCATGCTCGGCCTCTCATTCTCATCGTCTTGAATGCACAGCCCACCCACCATAGCGGCTCTTCTCACCTCTTCGATATCCGCCTCACTTGCTATCCTTGCGTCCACAACGTCTAATATGTTTCCGCTCTGAATCTGAGATGAAGCCCAGATAGGAAAGTACAATCTACTTACCTCCACCGTTAAATCCAGATTTCTTCGGCCTGATATAATTTCCAACAACGTCATGCCAAAACTGTATACGTCCGCCTTGGGAGTGATAGGGAGGCCGGAGATCCACTCAGGAGCCACGTACCCACGAGTTCCTCTTGTGGTTGTCAGTACTCGGCTGAAATCTCTACCTACCAGCTTTGCTAGCCCAAAATCTGCCACCTTTGGGCTGAAGTCGCTGTCGAGGAGAATGTTTTCAGGCTTGATATCGCAGTGAATGATGCGATCCCTGCATTCCTCATGCAGATAAACCAATCCTCTTGCAGTGCCCAATGCGATCTGAAACCGGGTCTTCCAGTCCAACACTTTCTCTACGTCTTCCGGCTTACAGAAGAGGAAGGAATTTAAGGAACCGTTGGGCATGTAGGCATAGACCAGTAACCTTTGTGAATGTTCTATACAGAATCCCCACAGCCTAACCAAATTCACGTGCTGTAATCTGCCAGTGGTGATTATTTCAGCACGGAATTGTTTTTCTGCTTGCGTAGAACCCTCTAATCTTTTAACCGCGACAGGCGTTTTGTCCGGCAGAGTTCCTTTGTAAACAGAGCCGAATGCTCCGCTACCCAGCTTATGCCTGAAATTCTCCGTTGCAATTCGCAGCTCTTTGTAACTGAACTTTCTGAGCGACAATGGCACTTCCTCTTCAAGGTTTTTCTTCGACAGCCTTCGACGTTTCCACAGAATAAATACCGCTGACAGGAGAGCCGAAAGAACAAAAAATGATGCGGTGGCAGAAAGTAAAATTGTAAGTGCAGGGGTTTTGTTGCTTTGCTCTGATATCAAGTGTGGGAACTCAGAAGCAGCCAGCCTGACGAAGACGGATAGGCCCTCAGACGAAACGCTCATTCCAAATAAATCTCCAAACCACAATCTGCAGACAGGGGAATCAGAAATAGCTAAAGCAAAGGCTGTGCAGGAGCAATTGTTGAGACATGCAGCCCGGCAGCCTTGCTGTGTTGGCTCGTTGTTGATTAAGACAGCTTCTTTTTCGGGCAAGTATTGGTTCTTGGCTTCCAAGAAGCCGTCGGTTGTTCCCTCCGTGACAGAGCATTGCAAGGGTTTTCGCCTAGCACACCCACTTGACCACCAACCTTGAGAGCCATGCTTGGGGGTGAAGCCCTGGACACAACTACACACATCATTCGCATTGCACAGTCCATTTGCCCCGCAGATTTCATAGTCACTGCATTGACCTCGGTATGTCGACCACCTGAAACTCCATCTACCATCATCCATCCAGAAGTAAAGTTCAAATTCGCCGTTCTCATCTAACAGAAACCGCCCCGTGATCATATGATCAATCGGGTTTAGGCCAAAATGGATATATATTCTTGAAGCAGAAAGCGTCACACATGACGCTTGAATTTTCTTCTGACCTTCCAATTCTGGAACCTTAGAAAAATGATTGTGTCCAATGCAGTCTCCACTGGACCAATATGGAACAGTGTTGTTAAAGAACATCACCATCTGCGTCTTCCCTGGAGACATGTCCATTCCGAAAGAGAAGAGCCCACTGGCAGGATCCGAAGAACTCTTCCAGGAAGTCAGCTTCATGCCTTTCCACATATTCATGCCAGGCAACCATGTATCTGTGGGGTGCGCGAAACTCTCCCAAACAATTGCTGACTCGTTGTGGGCGTCCAGCATAATGAAATTACCAGAGTCCGTTATTACAGCCCGTGATCCTTTCTCGCCAATATCAGTCCACCAAACTGACCGGCCCTCTCTATCAAGCAATCTGAGATGACCTTCTCTCGAAAACTTGAGAACGCCAGGCATGTTTCTGACAGGATTATCTCTGTTAGCCACCCAAACTATGGCTTTCTGAGAGGTTGGTGCATACCAGATGCCAATATACCAATTATTCGTTCCCGTGGGACTGAAAAATCCCAATGCAAACGTGCCATTCTTGGAAATTAGGGTCTGATTTCCAGTGAGCGAAGTCCCCAATCGAAGCGTATCGCCACCATCCAAACTTACACCGCTGCAATTATGCACTGCAATACTAACAGTTATGGCTATGAACAAATACTTCACCGCCATCGAGGTAGTGCGTAGATGGTGATATGTTTCTTTGTATACTTTCGAGTTTAAATAGAAAAAAAATAGGCTACGCAATGAAGAACATGGCTGAAGTAGTGCCGTCAATTCCAAACGTCCAAGTCGGAGAAGATCAGTACAAGGTTAGTGCCACAGTCAATTCTAGAATGGCATGGCACTTATTTTCATTTTTGATCATTACGTACCAAACAAATCAAAAGATTATTATTCGTTTCAAACAGCTAGTTTTGTTCCTTTTTCTGTTTTCCTTCTTTATTTTTTTCTTTTCTCAAGAGAAATAGTGTCATGAATTTCTTTTCAATAGAAGTAATTTGAATAGCCTTCACCAACTGTAAGACGTAAAAAACGTCAACATATCTCTAGAAGGCATATCATTCAACGGAGCATTACGGGGAATCAAATACAGAAAGGATTTGATAGCGCACTGACTGCACACCGTTCTTTCACCACTCACGCGTTCTTTCTAATTAGTCTTCACGACTGTAAGTAAGTCGAGTCTTTTCTTAAGGGAGATGTATCGCGTAAGTCCAGTCGTCTGTGTCGGTCGAGAGACGGACATGTAGCGATAAACGCGAATACAGAATCTTTTCTATATTTTGATGAAGATGACTTCCATTAACAACAACTGGAATTTGGACCCACACGTTTAATGGTCAATTTGATAAAAAAAAATTATAGTAACAAAGCTGTTAAATAGATGATTCTTTATAAATAAATTTTAATTAGATGGAAAAAAAAAAAAATTAAATTTTTATTATAAATTAGATAAACAATTATTGTAAGGTAGTAAAAAATAATTAGAATTCAAAATCATTTATTATTACTAAAATTCTATTTTTCTTAAAATTTGTTACATTTAAGTTATATTATTTGTGAAACTCTTAAATTAGTATTTTCTTTTTTCAATATCAATGTACTTTAAGGGTGTTTTTAATTTGATATACACTTCTTTATAGAATTTGAAAGATTCTTTCATGAAAGTGTAATTGACTTTGTGGTAGGAAATCTCACTAGTTATATGAAGGTCCTAAGTTTGGTTGTCAATGTATCTAATATTCTAATTAATGTGCCTCTAATATATAGTAGGAACCAATACAAACCTTGTAACAAATTAGTAAAATATGCAAAATGACTCAAATAACTCTTGTACATGAATGAACACTAATTAACTTGATATTTTAAAAAAAGAATAAACTTTGAGAATTACAATTTCTTCATGAGAATGAAGTGTTAAATTGTCATTGATTATTAATTTTTTATTATTTAAACTTGAAGTTACAATTAACAAGAGAAATTAAATGTTACAGTGAGCAAAACTACTATGACTAATAATATGGAGGGCCTTAGGATGCCACACGAAAAAGCTCAATATCTTAATGTTTCCCTTTCAACCACTCATACTTCCCCTTCCATTTTGGTTTGTGGTAAGGGCAAGGTTAGACCCAAAAAAATAAAGGACCTTTAGTTTGAACTCGTAGTAGGGATAAAGGTAAGTAGGTTAATGCGAGTGATATGGAGGAATGTCTTCATATCAACAGGGCTTTGATTGATAAAAATGTTAAGATTGTTCAATGTTGAACGAAATTGTTTAATTTCTTGATTTTTAGACCATGTTTTCTTTGTTTTTGTTACTACTATCCATTGTGACTTGAGGTTTGGTTTGTCTCTAAAGACTGTTTATTTTTTTATGGGTTTCGGGTCCCTATAAAAATTATTTTACACTAATTAACAAAAAAGAGAGATAAATTAAATAGTCTCATTAATATTTATTAAAAATGTTAAAGACTAAAAAAAATAGCTACGAAAAAAATAAATTATTTGCAACTATTTGCAACTATTTGCAACTACGACATTAAATTATTCGCAACTATTCTCATTCAACTCCTATTAGTATTACAAAAAAAAAAAATTTAAATGAATTAATTTTATCAAGGTAGTAATAGGTAATAAATCGGAGATGAAAAAGAAAAAGGAAAAGTCAATTCGTTTTAAGTTCTGTGTGTGGGAAATGAAGGTGACAGAAACACAAAAGTTAGTTTCAAAGGGCCCACACACCAATGAGACTCTTGGTGTAATTTATAGGAACTATATTGAATAGCTCAACTTCCCAAGGGGTGTCCCATTGTTCTCTATCTCTCAGGATTCCAAAGGTCTCACTCTGTTGGTATTTTGGATATGTTGATATCGTTTTGTCATTGATGTCAACACCTATTAACACTTATCAACTCTAGTCAGCCTACTAACACTTGGTCATGTTCACCAGCAAGCAAGTGACTTATGCACAGTCATCGGTATCTAGTTCACTGATAGGATATATTGTTCACCAGCACTTGGAATGACATGGAAAACACTTGGCTATGTCGAAGACATTGTTTGGACACTTTGTCTTGGAGATTTGTTCATTGGATCATTCGTGTTTGCATATTTGTTGTTACCGACAAATAGGTCCGTATAAGCACCGACAGGCTTATCTATTCTAGATCAGCACAATATGCTATGGAGATGATTTTATTGTTATTGTAAATGCATTGAACTGACATCATGCATCAGATATTGTTTTATTTGTAATTCATTTTATTGTAATATCTTTTAGAGCCGACCTACTAAAATTGGTCTTAGGTTATGGTATAAATGTAAGATCTTTTTTGTAAGATCAGTATGCGAATGTAAAGAAGGATTATAATTTGGTATATGTGAGAATAAGAAGAGCTATACACGCAGACATCATTTGAAGGTTGAAGGAAGGTTTTTGTGAAGGCATATCAGAACTGAACCGGTACTGAATCTAGCATATGAAGATGTTATTTTGAGCAGTACATTATTATTGGACTTAACCATCCAATTGTAGTCAGTGTGACTACTATTTATGATTGAGCAGTGAGCTCTAGGCGCTTGGCCTTTCTGCATGTGCAGACCCCATTTGTATACACTTACTATCTGCAGTAGTATCATCTAATTGTGGGTAAGGTTTCCCACCATGGTTTTTCCCCTTACAGGGTTTCCGCGTACAAATATTGGTGTTATGTGTTGTGGATGTCATTTGTTCTTTGTTTCATGCATTAATCTTTACCGGTACTGTAATTAACTGACAAACTATCTACCGACATTAAGTTTTGGTTTACTGGTATTAAGCATTAAGTTTGGTTAAGTTGTTTTTGGTTTAAATTTATTTCACAACTGATTCACCCCCCCCCCTCTCAGTTGTCTCTAGGAGCTAACAATTGGTATCAGAGCCTAGTCCTCTTTTTGGAGAAGTTTAATAGCTTGAGGAGATCCAATATCTTCTAACTATTTCAGGAAGGACAACCCTAAACTTGATGGAACCAATTATGGGATATGGAAGATCAAGATGGAGACACATCTAAATTACATTGGGAAGGACATCTGGGAAGTTACAAGAATGGCTAGAATGCACCTACTCCTGGTAAGCCTAATCCACCTACCTTAGGAAAAGATGAAGAAAATGATTGCAAAGCAAGAGAAGCCCTTTTGGGTGCATTATCAGATCAACAAATCATGGGATTATCAGACAGGTCTATTACTAAAGATATATGAGACCACTTGGAAACATTGAATGAAGGAGATTCCATAGTCAAAATTGCAAAACTTGAAAGCTTCTGAGTCAGGTATGAAAATATGAAAATGGAAGAAGATGAAAGGATTTATGATTTTATGGAAAGAGTTAATGAAATTGTTCTGGGTATTAAATGTTGTGGAGGAACCTTAAGTGAAGATGAAATTGTTTCAAAATTTTTAAGGGGATTGCCACCGGCATACAAAATGAAATTTACAGCTATAAATGAGTTAAGAACAATGCCTAGTAGATGAGTAACTAGGGATACATTGATTGGAAAACTTTCAGCTTTTGAAATTGAGGAATTTGGTCCTGTTGCTACTATAAAGATAGATTTAGCTTTTAAGGCATCAACATCATCTGCACCATCATTTGACAAATCCAATTGGAAAGCCTTTTATGCAAGAGAACTTGAAGAAAGCAAGAGAGAAAATGAAGAACTTGAAGAACTAGAAGCACTATTTGCAAGGAAAATGCCTAAAGGTCTAGTTGGAAGTAAGTATGAAGGTAAAGCACCCTTTAAATGTTTTAACTATAATAAGATTGCTCATATGGCCTCAAGATGCCATGATAGACATGCTAGATTGAGAGAAGAAGCTAGAAGAATATACAAGCCTAACCCTAAATATCAGAGATACTGATTTAAGAAGAATAAAGACAAATCTTGTTATCTTGCTGATGAAAGAGTCACTGATGATTCTAATGATGATCTGACAAACAATGGATGGGTTTTTGTAGCTATAACAGAAGATCAATTAACACCTACTGTTCAATTGATAGAATAGGCACTGGCAGCTAAAATTGGAGTTAAGGATGAATGGATCATTGATTCGGGATGTTCAAATCATATGACTAGTGAAAAAAGTAAATTCTTGACTTTTCAAGAATATAATGGAGGTCTAGTAAGATTTGGAGATGATAAAGCTTGTTTGATCAAAGGAAAAGGTACTATATCTCTTGATGGTAAGCATAATACTGACAATGTTTACTATGTTGAAGGTTTAAAGAATAATCTACTGAGTGTTGGTCAGTTAGTTGAAAAAGGATTTCAGTTACAATTCAAGAATGGGAAATGCAAAATTATGAACAGAATTGGTTTGGAAATTGCAACCGATAATCAAACTAGAGGTAACATCTTTCATTTGAATAACAATGAAAAGGCATGCTTGATTGCACACATTGATGAAAGTTGGCTATGGCACAAGAGACTCTGTCATGTAAATTTTGATTGCATTATGAAAATCAGTACTACTAAGGCAGTAAGAGACTTACCCAAGATTGTCAAACCTCAGAATCCGGTATGTAAGGAATGTCAATTTGGAAAGCAAGTTAGAGAATCTTTTAAAGTATTCCAGAAAAATCCAATAATGCTCTTGACTTAGTTCATACTGATTTATGTGGTCCAGCTAGAACTAAAAGCTTACAAGGTGATAGATATTTCATTATAATCATTGATGACTATTCTAGAATGTGTTGGGTTACTTTTCTCAAAGAAAAATCAGAAGCACTTGGGAAATTCAAACTATTCAAGGCAATGGTAGAAAATGAAACCGGTAAGAAAATCAAATGTCTGAGATCAGATCAAGGAGGTGAATTTACATCTAAGGAATTTAATACATTCTATGAAGTAAATAGAATCAAAAGACAATTATCAGCACCCCAGACACCACAACAGAATGGAGTTGTAGAAAGGAAAAATAGAACTATCTTGGATGCAGCTAGAAGTATGTTATCAGAAGAAAATCTACCACATGTATATTGGAGAGAGGCAGTAAGCACAACAATTTACACATTCAACAAAGTTCACATCAAAGGTGAAACTAGTAAGACCCCTCATGAACTATGGTTTTGTATTACTCCTACCCTTAAATATTTTAGAATATTTTGAAGTAAATGCTATATCAGAAGAGATGAGTATATTGGGAAATTTGATCTTAGAAGTGATGAAGGAATATTTCTTGGTTATTCATCTAAGAGTGAGGCATATAGATGTTTTAACAAGAGATTGCAGAAAATTGTTGAGAGTACAAATGTGAAGATTGATGAACAGTTTAGAGGAACTTCAAGGTATATAGACTCTGAACCGGCAACAGAGATACTGACAAATGAGCCTACATTGAACACACCGGTACAAAATGAAGATCTAGTTACACCGGTATCATCTGAAAATTCCACTATAACTAAAGAACAACAACAAACAAAGACACCCTGATATGTAAGATTGAACCACTCTGAAAATTAGATAATTGGCAACAAGTATCAAGGAGTTATGACAAGAGGAAGACTAGAAAATGAAGAGGTATGTTTTATTTTTCAAATTGAACCATCATCAATTAATGAGGCATGTGAAGATAAACACTGGATTAAAGTTATGGAAGAAGAATTAAAACAAATTGAGAAAAATAATACATGGATATTAGTTCCCAGGCCTAAAGACAAAAATGTAATTGGAACAAAATGGGTATTCAGAAACAAACTTAATGAAGATGGTAAGGTAATCAGAAATAAAGCAAGACTAGTGTATAAGGGATATTCTTAGAAAGAAGGAATTGATTATAATAAAACCTTTGCACCGGTAGCTAGAATTGAGGCAGTTAGATTATTCTTGGCTTTTGCAGCACACATGAACTATAAAGTATATCAAATGGATATTAAATGTGCATTTCTGAATGGAGACCTTGAAGAAGAAGTTTACATTGAGCAACTTGATGGATTTTCTTTGATAGATAATAAAGACATGGTTTGCAGTTTAAGGAAAGCTTTGTATGGTTTGAAGCAAGCTCCAAGAGCTTGGTAAGCTAGATTGGACACATATCTTTTGAAGACTGATTTTTCTAACTTATACTATAAAGTGACTAATGATGACATCTTGGTTATAGAATTTTTTGTTGATGATATAATCTTTGGTGGAGAAGATGGATTATGTAAAGACTTTTCTATTAAAATGCAACAAGAATTTGAAATGTCTATGATTGGAGAGATTAAATTATTTTTAGGATTGTAGATTTCACAGACTGATAAAGGTATATTCTTGAGTCAATCTAAATACTTGAAGGAGTTACTGAAGAAATTTTGTATGGAAAACTCTAAACCGATAAGCACACCTATGACTACAAAAGATAAATTATCACTAAGGGATGAATCTACACCTATTAATCCGACTAGGTACAAATCTATGATAGGAGGCTTACTGTATTTGACACAAACAAAACCTGATATCATGAATGGAGTATGTATTGTTTCAAGATTTCAGAGTAATCCTAAAGAAAATCATGAATCAGCAGTAAAAAGGATTTTCCGGTACTTACAAGGCACTACAAATCTAGGCTTATGGTATCCTAGAGATGAAAACTTTGAATTATGTGCATACATAGATGCAAATTGGGTAGGAGATGTGGATGACAAAAAAAGCACCACTGGCGGAGCATTTTTCCTTGGAAGTAGATTAATTTCTTGGTTGAGTAAGAAACAAAGTTGCACATCTTTATCAACAACTGAATCAGAATATGTAGCAACAACAACTAACTGTACACAGATATTATGGCTTAAGCAAATATTGAAGGGCATAAAGGTAAAATGCAAGGAACCTATAACTATTTATTGTGATAATACAAAAACAATTGATATATCTAAGAATCAAGTGCTACATTCTAAAACTAAACATGTTTCTATCAAACTGAATTTTCTGAAAGAGAATGTTGAAGCAAAAGAAGTAACACTAGTTTATGTAAATACTAAAGAGTAGATTGCAGTATTTTCACTAAGCCTTTGCCTAAGGAAACTTTTGAGTATCTCAAAGATCAGCTTGAGGTCATACCCCCACCGGTAGAAACTTAGACAGTTGATGTTTGTCATCAACTGGTAGAATTAACAGAGAAATCTTTTATTCCAGCTTTGATGAGGAAAGCTACTACTCAAGGGGAGTAGTTGGTATACTGAATAAGTTGGTATTTTTAATTTGAATCTAGTTTTTGTATTGCCTTGGCATTTGATGTCAAAGGGGGAGAGATTGATATGGAAAAATACAAGGAAAACACATGTTACCCCTAAGAGGTGAGATTGTTATTTTGGGGGAGATAGATTGCTCTCTGTATCTGTATCTGGATTCTGATTTTTGGTTTTGATCTCTTTTTGGGAGATTGTTGGTTTTTGGTATTTGGCATTTCTGTTTTGTCACTTTGATGGTTTTTCCATCTTGTGTTGCCATCAATTCCAAAGGGGGAGATTGTTGGTATTTTGGATATGTTGATATGGTTTTGTCATTGATGTAAACACCTATTAACACTTATCAACTCTGGTCAGCCTACTGACACTTGGAGAATTGGTTATGTTCACCGGCAAGCAAGTGACTTATGTACAGTCACCGGTATCTGGTTCACCAGTAGGATATATTGTTCACTGGCACTTGGAATGACATGGAAAACACTTGGTTATGTCGAAGACATTGTTTGGACACTTTGTCTTGGAGATTTGTTCAATGTTTCATTCGTGTTTTCATATTTGTTCTTACCAACAAATAGGTCCAGATAAGCACTGGCAGGCTTATCTATTCTAGATTAGCACGACATGCTATGGAGATGATTTTATTGTTATTCTAAATGCATTGAGCCAACATCATGCATTGGATATTGTTTTATTTGTAATTGATTTTATTGTAATATCTTTTAGAGCCGACCTACTAAAATTGCTCTTAGGTTACAGTATAAATGTAAGATCTTATTTGTAAGATCAGTATGCGAATGTAAAGAAAGGATTATAATTTGGTATATGTGAGAATAAGAAGAGATATACATGCAGACATCATTTGAAGGTTGAAGGAAGGTTTTTGTGAAGGCATATCAAAACTGAACCGGTACTGAATCCAACATATGAAGATGCTATTTTGAGCAGTACATCATTATTGGATTTAACCATCCAATTGTAGTCAGTGTGATTCCTATTTGTGATTGAGCAATGAGCTCTAGGCGCTTGGCCTTTCTGCATGTGTAGACCCCATTTGTATACACTTACTATCTATAGTAGTATCATCTGATTGTGGGTAAGGTTTCCTGCTATGGTTTTTGCCCTTACAGGGTTTCCATGTACAAATATTAGTGTTATGTGTTGTGGATGTCACTGCTTTTCTGTTTCATGCATTAATCTTTACCGGTACTATAATTAACTGACAAACTGTCTACCGGCATTAAGTTTTGGTTTACCGGTATTAAGCATTAAGTTTGGTTAAGTTGTTTTTGGTTTAAATTTATTTGACAACTAATTCACCCCCCCCCCCCCCCCTCTCAGTTGTCTTCAGGACCTAACACACTCTTGATGTCAGGTCATTGAGCAAAGTGGCTTAGGAATGACAACTCCAAGAACAAGTGATGTTTGATTTATAAGCCTGAATGCATTCCTAATACATGTTTGATATTGAAACTATGATGATTTAAGCTAGTATGAAGATGATGCTATGATAAGGATTAGTAAACTTATCCTAACAAGATATACTAGTCTAACATGGATATGCTATGGTATTAAAATGCTTCTAAATGCTATTATGTTTTAACAAAGAGAGGCTAAATGCTTAGTAAAAATAGTACAATATTGATGCATAAAAACTTCTATATCACTAGAAAAATGACTATAAGTTTGATGCACAAAGACTTCTATATCCAAATGAGAGAAAGAGAGCTCTATTTATAGGAAAAATAGGACAATGGATGGTTAAGATTGAGTAATCTTAGCAAGGGCTAGGATTGAAAGTTAATCAATCCATGTTTATAATTCTCACCAATGAAATGGTGACAATTATCAACAAGAGGTTGCTTGAGAGGAGATGCAAGAAGCATTAAATGCTTGAGAACATATAAAGGTTACCTTAGGAGGTAAGGTTAAGGTTAGGTTAGGGTCATCCATTGGATAGATCTTTTAAGCTTTTATCCAAGGGGTAAACTCTTGTGGAAGGGTTAAAGGGATAACCAAGTATAAAGCCATGAATGCTTGATGAGACCATTGGGTTATATGAAGGTTGAGTTAGAAAGAAAGTCTCTAACCATGAAGGGATGGGTGAGTTAACCATTAATGGTTTGGAAGAATTTGAAGGTTAACTTGTTGAAGACACAAATCCTTTAATGCATTTGAAAGACTTTGGAGGCTTTGAGAAGTGACTTCTCTTTTCTTAGAAATGTGACAATAATTAGGAGATAGATTAGGCTAAATTGGAAGGGTTTAGAAGAATTTAGAAGGGGGTTTAGAAGACAAGTGGGAGATGTAGGAAAATGCAAGTGGATGGAGGAAGATTTTAATTAAAATAAAATTACTTTATTTCAACAAAATAGATGCAACTTGCATAAATACAAGTGGGGGATTTAAATAAATAAATTAGATCTATTTATTTGCAAGGATAAATTTAATTAAAAAGGGAGAAAGGGGGAATTTAATTAAATAAAGTGATTTATTTAATTAAAAATAGAAAAGGTTTAGGTGAACTTAATTAAATAAATTGAGCAATTGATTTAATTAAATAGACGAATACGAAGAAAATAGAGGAATGGGGTTAAAATGAATATTAAATATTCATTTAGGAAAGTGGTTAGATTTATACATCTACATTTTGCCCCTCTTTGAAGTGACGTGTGTGTACATGTTGATTCAAAGAAAATTTTCTAGATATGATGTTTGTGTCAAAATGTTGATATGATTCCCCAGATTTGATGAACAATATTGATGATGCCCTTTCAGGAGATGAATCAAGGATTTTCAAAATATTTGTTGATATGATGAGTGTTGTTGAATTGATTTCAACATGAGAATATTGACTACGTTGAATGCAAATTATTGATTCATCTTCTGAAAATGATGTTGGTAAGGTTAAGAATGAAAAAGTGAGGAAAAGACATGCCCCACCTATTAACCTTGTTGATTTTACCCTATAAAAAGGTAATAACTAATTTGGTCTTGTGCCATTTGCACTTGTCTCCTTGTGATTGTGATAGGTGAGCTTTGACGAAGATGTCAGTTCAATATGCTTTGCACCGATTTGAGCACGTCCGATGACATCGAAAACCCACCGCCTTTGGCCCATCTCGAAGTGGTCGAAATCTCTCCACGTTTTTGATTGATTTTGATTATTTTGATCAAGTTTGTCAAATTTTTGGTCAAAATTTATTGAGTTAGCGCGTAGGTTAGGTCGCATAGCACATGCAATATACATGTTAGCGCATAGGGTTAACCTAGGTAGGTTAGCGCATGAGGAGCATTTGTTAGCGCGAGTGGAAGATAGGTTAGCGCATCAAAAGTTCTAGCACATAGGGTCAGCATAAAGGCACATGGGGAGTACCAGTTAGCAGAAAGGTGCATATGGGAGGTTGGGTAGCACGTGGTAGGGGTTTAGCATGTAGAGTGTGACTTCTAGCGCATTGATGAAAAAGGATAGCGCATGAGTAGCAGCTTAGCGCATAGGAACCCTGGTTTAGCATGTAGTGTCTAAAGTTGGTGAAAAAGGATTTGTGAAGGATTCATCGCGAGTCGAATAGATGAGATAGATGGTTTAAGTGTTGATACGTGTCTACTAATTGTTCGATTATGGGTCCCGATCGAATGTTTTTCCTGCTTTGTGATGATGTCCGATTTTGATATGCTGGTGTAGGATGATCTGAGTCTGTTGCTGTCAATATAGATTGCTTTCAATATGGAGTGCCAAGTTGGTTGATAGTTTTGATGTGGATCCTGATTTTCAGTTTAATGTGGATCTTTGATGTTTGCCTTGCGATATGAGTCCTGATTCTTGATTTCCAATATGATTCCTAATGTGATGCTTGTGGTATGGATTTTTGAATTGTTTTCTCAATATGGGTCTTGAGTTGATGCTTTTGGATTTTTGATATGGTTCTGATTTTTGATATGGGTCTTGATGTTGCTTGATTTCATGATATGGGTCTTGATTTTCAATATGGGTCTTTGATTGATTTCTTGATATGGGTCTTGAATATTGATATGGGTTAGATTTTTGATATGCATAGATTTGATTGATTTCTCAATATGGGTTAGATTGATTTCTCAATATGGGTCAGAATGATTTTCGATATGGGTCTGATTTTCAATATGGGTCTTTGATTGATTTCTCGATATGGGTCAGATTGATTTTTGATATGGGTCTAATTTTCGATATCGGTCTTTGATTGATTTCTTGATATGGGTCTTGATTTTTGATATGGATCTTTGATTGATTTCTCGATATGGGTCTTTGATTGATTTCTTGATATGGGTCTTAATTTTTGATATGGGTCTTGATTTTCGATATGGGTTTGACTTTTTATATGGGTCCTGATTTGATGCTTCATTGTTTCAAGTTGATTTTGTTTTGATTGGATATATTAGATAGATTTGGGAACTAATGATGGACACTTGTTGTTTTGCAGGCAGAGCTTAGTGTGCTTTAGTCTTGAGAGCAATTTTCAAGACCATGGTCATTGATTCCGCTGTTGTCACAAGCTGATAGAGATGTGATTGAGAGATGTAGGTTGTACTCTCTACTAGACATGCCTCCGTATATCATTAACCGAGGTTTTTTGACAACCTTAGTAGAGAGATGGCATAGTGATATGAACACATTCCACTTGGCTACAAGCGAGACGATAGTCACACCGGAGGACTATTATCAGATTCTAGAGATTCCTATGATTGGGGCCTTGTTTCCGCATGAGCAGACAGAGGAGGGTGGGACAAAGGCTCCTTGTCGCATCTTCTAGGATGATCAGATCAGTGGTTACGAGATTCCATGGTAGGAGTTCATGGATTTTGGTTACACTTTGCCGCCATTTGTACTAGCAGGTTTTATTGGTGGATTTTTGTTTCTTGGCCATAGGTAAAAGGGACTAGCTATGGGATGGGGATTGGTATTGGAGGACATGGTGATGTAGGGGTGCAAGTTTGCATGGGGGTCTTTTATGTTAGCCAATTTATACATAGAGCTTCACCAAGTGGTATATCTAGGATATAGTAGTTTATCAGCTGGGGTGACATTGCTATAGGTGTGGGCCTGGGAGCACATTCCTATATCGAGATCGCTTGCAGATAGGGATAGGCCAGTTGGTCGGGCATATGTGTATGGGTATATAGGTGTAGTTGTCTAGTGTAAGTTGGGAAAACTAGAGCATTGGCAAAGGGTACTGAATGATATTGATACGGTTATTTAGAGACCGTATATGGATTGTGAGGTATGGGCAGAGGATGAGCTCGAGATGCCCTATGTGTATATGTTGAGGTGTCTGATCAGGACGATGCCCTTTATTATCGAGTGATTCCTACATAGTCATGTTCTGCGACAGTATGGTAGGCAATAGGGGATGCCACAGGGAGCTTTCATATATGCTTGTTGACAATAGGATGTGCCAAAGTGGGGACCTATTTTGGATAGTGCAGCAGTAGTGGAGGAGTACATGTTGCTGACAAGGCAGATTTGGGATTACAGGGTCGGGGTTGTGGATGTAGGTATGACAGAGGAGTTCTTAGCATACTTTGTGGCACATGCAGTGGCACATATATTTGATCTGATAGAGATTCTGCCTACTTTTGATGATGATGAGGATCCACAGAGGTGAGGGGGACTTAGACAGAGAGATGAGGAGGGAGAGCAGATAGGAGAGGGAGGTGGAGATGGTGGAGGAGGAGGAGGAGGAGGAGGTGTCGGTAGGGGGAGAGGAGGTGGTTTAGATAGAGGGAGAGGATTAGATAGAGGAGGTAGACTTGTTCTTGGTACTGGTGGGGTTGGAATGGTAGAGGCTTTGCTAGTTGCGGTGCGTGGGATGGAGGATGATAAGCAACCTGCCAAGAGGAAGAGATCTGATTTTTTACCTCCACCAGCACCTCAAATAGGGATGAGTGTAGGTGGGGTCATGACACAGGTACCTGTTTATATTATGGTACCCACCCATCAATAGGATTTACAGATTAGAGCGCTACAGGTCATAGTGTAGGAGTTGCAGGAACAGGTGTTAGCGCAACAACACCAGATTGCGTAGATTATGGTAGAGCACAATATGGAGTGAGAGCATCGAGGTCGGGCAAAGGATCTTCCAGATAGATTGTAGAGAGTAACGGTTGGTGCCCTGATGCGAGACACACTAAGAGAGAGATACAATACTTGGCCATGGAGGCTGAGTATTATAGGCATCTATATGAGGAGGTGGTCCCTAGAGATCACAAAGCTCCTAGTTATGTTGTAGTGGCATCCAGTCAATCTAGCTACAGTCATACAAGGACATAGAGTAGGGTGTTACGAGGCTTGCTTGACATGATCCACCTGGTGGAGATCAAGGAGCTGAGACATCTACTCCCAGACTGCTAGCCTCAGGAGATAGTCATACTTGAAAGACTAGTCTCTATTGTATTTTGATCATTTGTGTTGCATTTTGACAGACATAAGATCCCTTGTATATTTCAACCATTTTTGGAGATATATATATATATATATATATATATATATATATATATATATATATATATATATATATATATATATATACATGGCATTGATTTTCTCTGATCCACATGTGATGTTATATTGATTATGCTTAGATATGCATTGATACGATGATTTCATGCTTAGATAAAAATTCTCTTGATTTGGATTATGATGTGAATATATGATTCATGATGAGATGAGTGAAAATGTGATGATGTATTGCATTGATGACTTTGATTTATGAGATGTATCTTGAAAATAATAAGTATGATAATGATGTGAGATGTATCTTGAAAATGAGATGTACGATAATGGTAATGATGATGATGCTAATGTAAGATTTTAAAATGATGTGCAACTAAATGCAAGTTTAAAATGATATGCAATTAAATGCATGATTTAAGATGATATGCAACTAAATGCAAGATTTAAGATGATATGCAACTAAATGCAAGTTTAAAATGATATGCAACTAAATGCATGATTAAAATGATTTGATTTTTTCATTGTCATTATTATGTAGCCACTTGTTTGTGCTCTATTTTGTTTGTCATCATTGAGATTTTGATATGATGGAAGTTAATACAAGCATCATGGTATAATTGAATCATAACGACTTGAGTAACACTTACATGGATTTTGATGTTACAAGACGACACAAGCATCAAGGTATAATTGAACCAAGACGGCCTGAGTATTTCTTGCATAAAATAAACAAGAGTTAACCATTTGTATTTGCAAAGTGGAAAATGAATTCAATGATATGTTTCCAATCATGTCTCGAGACACATTTGCACCGTACGAATGATCACCTCATAGACACAAAATAAAAGAAAAATATCAGATTCCTTCATTGTGTCTCTAGCTTGATGCATCCTTGAGTAGCTCAGGAGATCTAATAATTCAAAAAATTAAGATACAAAATAGTCAAAACCTCATGCTATATGTAAACAAATCATAATTCAGAAAATCATCCATCATGTGTGTGTTAAAGTTTTTAGTTTGATAATGGTCTTGTTTTCTAGCCTGATGAGTAGTTGTTGATGTTGTTTCCTTAGTATGTTGCAATCGTTATCAAAATGTTTAAAGTGAGATGAATGCTACCCCTAGTCATAGGTATCTATCGATGTCGATATATACATTGATCACCAAGCCATGGTAGGATATGATATGGAGACCTATTTCGAGATAATCAAGGAAAGTGACTATGCTAAGTATGTCTGGGATAATCCTATGTGAATAAGTGTTCTGGTGATGGCCATTAGCTGAGACTGAGATGGATCAACGATATGAGTCGAAGCCATTCTCTCACAAATAGCCCTTGTTGCCAAGTTTTCACTACTTATTTTATTGCACTTTTTTTATTTATTTTTTATTTTTTCTATTTTTTTATTTTTTTCTATTTTTCTAATTTTTTTATTTCTTTTCTAATTTTTTAAATTTCTTTTTGTATTTTTTGGCTTTTTCCATGTATTTTACGACTCAAGTGTAGAATTTATTTAGATGGATGTTGTTGGTTGGTTCATCGAGCACATCCCCTTCTGAAATTGTTAGCTGATAGGCACCTGATCCGTAGGCTGATATGATGACAAAGGGACCCAACTAGTTAGGTTCAAACTTCCCCTTCTTTTCTCGATCTTGTTGATTTATTGGATGTTCCTTTAGTACAAGATCACCGACTTTGAAAGCCCTAGGGATGACTCTATAATTATAGCTTCTGTACATTCATTGTTGGTATGCCTTGATATGGTGATAGGCATGTTGTCATTTTTCATCTAAAAGCTCTAGTTCATACAACCTGTTGACTCGATACTCCTCTTCTAGTATGAGGCCCTTTAAAGATAATTGGAGAGATGGCATTTATACCTCAAGAGGTAAAATTGCTTCGATCCATACACCAATCAATATCATGTAGCCCCTGTAGGTGTCTGAATACTAGTCATGTATGCCCAAAGTGCCGAATTGATTTGTACATGCCAATCCTTGCCTACATCATTTACTATTTTCTTGAGGATTTTCTCAATTGTTTTATTTGATGCTTCAGTTTGACCATTCCCCTGTGGATAGTAAGGTGTGGAACAACGATGTTGGATTTTAAATCGTTCACATAGCTCTTGCACATCTTGATTTTTGAAAGGACGCTCATTGTCTATGATGATGGAGCCGGGAATACCATTTCTACAAATGAGATAATTTAGAATAAATGAGGCAATCTATTTTCTAGTTATAGTGGTCATCGGGACTGCTTCAATACATATTGTGAAATATTCTATTGTAGTGATAATGAACTTGTGTCCATTTGAAGAAGAAGGATAAATTTTCCTTAATAAATCAAGTCCCCTTTGATAGAAAGGCTAAGATGTTGTAAATGGTTGTAGCTCCTGTGCTGGTACATGGATAAGATTGCCATGAATTTGGTAATTAGGATATTTCTTTGCAAATTGATAAGACTCTTTCTCCATTGTCGGCTAGTAATATCCTATTCTCAGAAGTTTCTTGGTGAGAGTAGGACTACTTGAATGCGTACCATAGATACCCTTGTGAAGCTCGTGTAAGGCCAAGTTAGATTCATTATGATCGAGGCATCGAAGAAGAGTACCATCTAGACCTTGACGGTGAAGTGTGTCAGCAGTTAAGGTATAGCGGGCGGCTTGCCAGATGAAGCTACATTTTTTATTGTGAGAGAGTTCAAGTGGAAGAGTATTTTTCTTAAGATAGTCATATATTGTCCCATATAGAGGGGAGCCTGAACTAGTTAGGGTGTAGATGACTTGGGATGCAGAAATGTCATATGTTGGGGAAACCAATTTCTCTACCAGGAACTCGTAACAACTTAGTTTCTCTAGAACTTGTAGTAATGAAGCAATAGCAGCCATTGCATCGGCTTCTCTCTTGTCGAATCTTGGTATTTGTTCAAAGGTGATGTGTAAAAAGTACTATTCAAAATAATCCACCATTCTCTTGTAAGACAAGAGCTTATCATCCTTTATCTGATATTCATTGTTGATCTGACTGATAACTAGTTGGTAGTCCCCATAGACTCTCAATTCTGTTATTTTCCATTCCACTACCATTTTTATTCCTATCACCGCTGCTTCATATTCAGTGATGTTGTTGGTGCATGAAAACATCAGTCTATGAGATCTTTGAATGATGTGCCCTTCTTGAGTGACAAACAAGATGCCAACACCTGAACCATGTTGGGTATAGGATCCATCAAAGTACAAGGTCCATTTCTTGGGTGTGATAGGAAGGATGTCCATGTCTGGAAATTCCACTTGCAATGGTTATTTATCGGGTAGTGGTGCTTGAGCTAGTTGATCTGCAATTACCTGTCCTTTGAGCCCGATGTTCTGTGTACTGGATATCAAACTCACTAAGAATCAATACCCATTTAGCCAATCAGCCTGTAAGAGATGCCTTTCTAATTAAATACTTCAAAGGATTAATTTTTGCTACCAGCTTGATTGTATGGGCTACCATGTAGTGGCGGAACTTTTGAGAGGCGAATACCACTGCTAGGCAAGCCTTCTTAATGAACGTACAGTTTAGCTCATAGCCATTCAAAGTTATGTTGATGGAATATGTAGCTCATTCCTTGCCTTTTAGATCTTCTTGTGCTATAAGTGCCCCCAATGATACTTGTTGTCAATATGCAGTTGATGAGAGACTTTCCTATTATTGGTGGTACTAAGACTGGTAGATTTATTAGATATTGCTTGAGTTGGTAGAATGATTCTGTACACTTGTCTTCCCATCTAAAAGGTATATTCTTGTCGAGCAGATGATTGAATGGGAGACATTTATCTGCTAGTTGGGCTATAAATCATTTGATGGATTGTAGCCATCCTTATAGAGATCTGAGTTGGTTAATGTTCTTGGGAGGTGGCATTTTCATGATGGCTTGTACATTTGTTGGATCTACTTCAATGCCCTTTTCTGACACAATGTAGCCAAATAGTTTGCCTGATGTGACCCCAAAGACACACTTCTTAGGATATAGTCTGACCTTGAACTTTTCCAATCTTTGAAAGATGTTATCTAATATGCCTAGATGTTCTGCTCAGGTGAATGATTTAGCCATTAGATCATCCACATAGTCCTCCATGAAGGTATACATCATATCCTGGAAGATTATCGTCATGGCTCTTTGATAAGTTGCCCCCGTATTTTTCAAGCCGAAAGGCATGAGGTTCCAATAATATGTTCCCCATGCACAGGTGAATGTAGTTTTATCTTAATCCTCTAGGGCTATCTTGATTTTATTGTAGCCAGAGAAACCATCCATTAATGATAACATTGCATGGCCTGTTGTTAGATCTATGATTATGTCAATGCTCAGTAAAGGAAAAGTCATCCCTTGGGCATGCTTTGTTGATATCTCTAAAATCTATACATATTCTAATGCTTTTGTCAGGTTTTGAAACTGGTACAATGTTTGAAATTCATTCTGCATAGTCTATAGATTGGATGAATCCAACATCTAATAACATCTTTAGTTATGCCTTGACCAATAATGCTACATGCAGATTCATTTTTCTTAATTTATGTTTGGCTGGCTTAGCTCCTAGAGCGATAGATAAATGATGCATGATTAGGTTTGGGTCTATTCCGAGCATATCAGCATATGACCAAGCAAAATTGATTTTCTTTTCTTTTTGATAAAATATGGTTGTTCCTCTTTCAGGAGTGATTCTGATAGGTGTATGATCTTGATGGCTACCTCAGTACTGATGTTTATTGATTAAGTTGGCTCAATCAATATTGGTGACCTTTCTTGATAATGGTCTAGAAGAGTGTCAAGTCTCCCATCTTTAGGTGCCTCAAAAAGGTTTTCACCCTTAGATGTGTCCTTTATTTTTACTTTTTTGGGATCTAATACTGCCATTGACTAGTTTTCACCATTAGATCCTTTGTTTATTTTATTTTTGTGACTAAGAGACTTGGCATTCCCCTGATTGCAGATATCGTTACTTTGTTAAGTGGTAGAGCATGTTTTGGAGTTGACTAAAAAGAGGTACTGGATAATGGATTCATCATCTGGGAATATTGGTAGATCATGGTGTTTAGGTTCTTCCCAGTCTATGAGATCAGGATATGTGAGTGGTAAGAAGTCATTGGGTGGGTTGAGATCGACTCCGATAAGTGTCATGATAGAGTCATTATTATAGTTGTTGGTTAGATCTATGATATTTTCAAGGTCTTCGATGTAGCCTTGTTTGTATTGGTGCTACTCGTTCTCACTAGCCTCATGGATATGTCGTGGTCCAAATTCAAGTGGTTGAGATTTTGAGCCTTGTCCCTCTTAAGAAAGGGATGTGTATGAGTGGATGGTATCTACCTTAATATCTTCAGTAACATCTGAACAGGTACCCCACTCATATTCATTAGAATCTATTTCAGAATCACTGTCCTAGATTATCTCGCTACTTCTAACAGGTATGTTGTATGGTGACAAAAGATCTCTGACAATTGATACCAATTGTATAGCTTTTTCTTATTCGGAATCAAAGCCTATTTGTACTCTTTGCATTTGTTCATACACTGTCTCTCTTTGGTGAGTGGTAATTTTCTTGGGGTGGTGGCTCTACCTCATTTTAATCAGGTTCTTGCACATGATGCACTTTTTTAGAAGAAGCTTCTTCCCTTTGAATGGCCAGTTCTTCTTATCGTCTCTCGTGGTCTTGATGTTCTTTCTTGTTCCTTATTGTTCCTGCTACTTGGTGTAGTGCTTCTTGCCATGAGTTTTCATTATATTTCTTCTTTTCTCTCCACTGAGGTTTTTGATAGTTATTTTGCTTCTAGTAAGGTGGTACCTATTGTACATATCCCAGTCTTGTTTTATCTTTTGCAAATTGTGAAGGAGGTTGCAAGGGTTCTATAATGCCTTATTGGCACTTGCCAATAGTTCGTTTGTCATTGTATCTCATATGTTCCATGATACAAAACACATTTCCATATTGTTCTATTGGTATGGCCATGTCTATGGTAGCAACTTTGACTTCTTCTTCATCCTTGTATAGCCAACTAAGGATGTCTTTCTCTTCTGATTCCTTTGCTAGTGTGCCCAATTGGAAAAATTTATCATCAAACTTAGTGATGGGTTGTGTTGCTCAATGTGTTGATGCAGAAGGTTGCCCATAAGATTTTGGTGATGTTAGCAATTTTGAGAGACATAAGGGTTCAAAAGAGTACCCCCCCCCCATGCCTTGGTCCTTTATTTTCATAATTTTCTTAAAGTCTATGGATAAAGACTTGAGTTCTTCTCGATGATGATTGGGTATCGAGGAAGCTTGGGCCTTCCTATTGTGTGGAACTAGGTTGTCTTGAGCTACCCTCATAACATTACAATGTTGAAAAGGGTTATTATCTGCTGATATGAAAATTTCTTGCCCATTGTATGGGAACTTGATACATTGATGATATGTCGAAGGCACTTCTTAGATTTCATGTATCCAAGGACAACCCAATAGAATATTATATGTTAAGTCTATGTCCAAGACTTGGCACATAATTTCCTTATGTATGGGTCCTACTTGAATAGGTAGTATTACTATTCCTTTGGATGACCTTTCTTCATAATCAAATGCTTTGATGGTGATCTTCATTTTTTGGATCAATAGACTGCTCAGAGAAGCCCAATGCACGGATAAGCTTTAAAGTATAGATATTGAGACCAACTCCTCCATCTATTAACACTATTTTCACTCAGTGTTTATAAACTAAGACTTCGATATGGAGCAGGGTGTTATGTGGATGATTCAAGGAGACATCATCATGTTTGGAAAAGCATAAGTTATGTGGTCTTGTCATATGAGCCACCATGGATTGGAATCAATTAAGGTCCAGATCTTTGGGAACATTTGTTTTGACTAGTGCTTGGTCCAAGATATCTTTGTGTTTTGGGGGAGAGTTTGAGCAACTCAAGTATGGATATCTAAGCAGGATTTCTTCGCAGTTGATCAACCAATTTGTATTAAGTCTTGGGGAGAGTTGTTGATGTTGATGTCTTCCCTTTCAAGATGTATTTTTGTGCTTTGGTTGTCACATTTATCGACTCATATTCTTGTTTGTCATTCATTTTTATGACATTTACTTGGTTGTCATCTGTCGATATGTGATTGATGGTGTTCTCATATAGGTGATTTATACGAGCCCCTCTAGTGTCATTGATAATGAAGCTCCTCCCTTGTTGTAATTTGGAAGAGGATTTTTAAAGGCTTGATGGTCACCATTTATTTTGTGACTATAAATTTTTAAATCACCTCTATCGATCATGTCTTGGATAATGTTGTTCAGCCTCATGCAATCATTTGTGTGATGTCCTTTGTTTCGATGAAAATACAAAAATTTGAGTCATTCCACCAAGGTGATTTGACCTAAGGTTCATAGTTTCTCATGGCTAGTAATGTGATGATCTTGTTTGCCAATAGTTCTCGAAACGTTGATTCTAAGGTTTTCCCTAATGGAGTGTAGATGCATTGATATGGGAAGGTGTTGGTGTTTCCTCTATGGTTTGTATTATTCCCTTAGTTAATGTTGTTGCCTTGGTTATTGTTGTTGCCTTGGTTAGCGTTATTGCCTTGATAGTTTTTGTTGGTGTTTGATGTTGAATTTCCTTGATTGGTATTATGCAGATAAGTGTTAATGCCTTGGTTAACACTTTTTTGATCTTTGTTGGATGGCGGGTTACCTGATAAAGCCAATACTGGTTGTTTAAACTTCACATTATTGGCATCAACTACCCTGTCATTAACAATGTTCTTGTTCCTTGTCCAGAATCTAGATTTGTTTAGAGTGTTGTTGTTGTGTTGATTGTTAAAGGGATTAGTGTTTTATGAACTAACACTTTCCTTGAAGAAATTCAATTTTCCTTTCTTGATACAAGCTTCCTCTACTTGGATTCTGTTTTCTTTTAACTTGGCAAATGATGGTATGCATTAGAGTTTGAGTTGATAACTCATCTCACTATTCAAATTATCAATCAAGATTTACATCTTTTCTTTTTCAGGCATGTCCTGAGGATATCTCGAAACCATGCATCTCCACTGCTGAAGAAACACCATGAATGTTTCATTGCTCTTTTGTTTGGTGTTACACACATCCAACATGGTGATTAAGTGTTGAATGTTATAGGAGTATTGCGTGATAAATTTGTTTACCAACTCATCAAATGATCTTATGGGAGGTGTATGTTTAGACAACCACACCATTCTTTTCCCTCCCAAACTTCTTGGGAATAATCTCATTAAGTGTAATCATGAGAAAACTCTAGGCTCATGGTACAAAATTGTCAAATGTGATCACAGGGATCACTCTTACTATTTTTTTTGTCATACTTTGGTATATCTAAATTTGGGGGAAAAGGTACCATGTTTAATTTTAAGTCAAAAGGATAATGATAGATTTCATCAAAGAAGTATCACACTCTAGTTCCTTGTTGCATGTCCTGCATTTGTCTTTACAACATTTGGATTTGTTGTGTAAGTGAGACCATGGGTGTGCTTGTACTTCGAGGGAGAGCTTCCTCTCTTTCATTAAGATTATCCCCATTGTGGGTATGATCTTGTTCATGGGTGTTGTCTTGTTTGCATATGTTTTCTAGGTAATGTGTTTCTTCTTCTCTTTGTTGTTCTTGATAGGCATAATTACTAGACCTTGTTCTTAAAGTTCTCTTGTCTATATTCCTTAAGTTTTCGATATTGAAATCTTCAAGAAGTTTAACTCCTTTGATAGTTAGCATGCATATATATGTTTCCCTGTCCGCTTCAATAAGTCTTTCCATGAGCTTTTGGAAAGATGCATTTTCTTGACACTCTTGGAGAAGTTCCTCTGTGAACTTTGTTTCACCGATATTGGCATACTCATCAAAAGGATTGGATAATCTTCTACCCATAATTGATTTCTATTGTGATTCCTTTTGTTTGTTTCTCTAAGATCAGGTGACAACAGGCATTTAGTAAATTTTTGTTGGGATGAACTCTTCTTCTTCTATGGGAGTTCTCGGTGGTGTTGGTGGACAGGTTGAGCTTTGTTATATGTGATATAGAACTGTGGGAACAAAGTGGGGTTGATACTTCCTCCATGATTTAGGTGTTGGTTGAATGGAACTTTCTAAATGTAAGCCCTACTTCTGAAAGGTTCCTTTTCAAACTCATTTGTTTTGCCTTGGATATACAATTGTATGTGACGCAAGAAGGTGCGATGTGATTTAAAGAGTTGATGATTGATATAGACAAATTTATTCCCAAGTGCTTTAGAACTAGGTTGTCTCTTCTTCAACATAGTTTTGTGATGAAGACTTGTTCTTCCCAAAATATGAGTAGTGGTCATACATGAATGATCAAAGGTTGATGTTGATGTTGGATTTGGATACTTCGTTTGAATACTCAAGTTTACTTTTTAAGTAGAGGCTTAGTTTGATTCACCTCCATGACAAAGTGTGTCAAATGAAATGCACAAAAGTTTCCCTATATGGAAACTTGATTTTACAACTTAAGGATTAAACTAAGTATGTTGTTTTGATAGAATCCATTGGATAGTGAAACTTTGATCACTGTTTTTGATACTCCTAATTTTGTTGGATGAAGTTTGATCTCAAGCTAGTTTAATGATTTGAAAACTCATTCTAAGAGTGCTTTGTTGGATTTGGGAAATTTTCTCACTGATGATCAGTTTTGAAGTTTTATTATTGAGTTTTATAAAGGACCTAAAAGGGTATTTGAGACTATTGATAAAATTTTCCCCGGGTGATTGATTTTCTCTCTATTTTTCCTACTTTTGATCATGCACTAAGATAGATACTAGATGCGTTAATGAATGTTCAGGATGCACTACAAAATGCTCTCTATGCGGTATACTTCCTCTATTGCACGCTATCTTAGAATGTTTGAAACTGACTGCTCTAGATGGGTTATGCGCTAATATGTCCTGATTATGCACTATTGTTTGAACTAAAAGCGCTATGATACACCTTGAATGCACTAAACTGATGTGTGAATGCATTAGATTGATGCTAAAAAGTGCTACTATAAATTTTACTAGAATGAGATAGATTATGTGCTAAGTTAGCGGATGAAAGAACTATGGTTTGGCTCAAATGTGCTATAGAATGTTCTCTTTGAGCTAAGATGTTGCTCCTATGCGCTGACTGTCTTGATTTTTTTATTTTTACTATTTTGAAATTTACACTTGTGTTTTTGATGGATAATTTTCTAAAAAATAACTTGAAAACATAGCACATAAAAGAGATAACAATTTTTCCTATGCTAAACAAGTAGTGTATATTTTGTGAGGGTGTGTTCAAATCCCCGATGTTTTCACTAGTTTAGATAACAAGTAAGACAAATCAAGAAGACTCTTTATTTAAGGGTCATCAACAACATCATAGCCTGTTGGATATCATTGGCATATGATGAACCAATATGTTGATATGATGATAATGTATATTGTTGTAGATGTCTAAAAATGGTCAACACTTGCGGAGTCATACTTTAACATTAGCGCATTGCCTTATTTTAGGGTTTTTGCATCACATTAACATTTCTCCTATGTTGCGCACTTGGTCTTTATCATTTGTGAGCATCGAGTCCTTCTTCTGCATTCTTCATTTGTCTCACTTTCAAATTTGGTCTTGTCGATAACAATCTTCAGTCATGATTTTGATCGATCTTATCCTGTCGCATCAATTTGTGTTCTCATTTGGCATATTTTGACATCATCAATTCGATTTCATTTTTGGACATTGTCAATCCTAAGCGATGATATAATTAGGGTTTTTCCCTATTGTCAATCTTGTCATCTTCTGATCGATTCATCATCGATCCTCGTCCTTTTCAATCTTGTCATTTTGCGATCGATTTGTCATCGATCCTTGTCCTTGTCAATCTTGTCATTTTGCGATTGATTTGTCATCGATCGTTGTCCTTTTCAATCGTGTCAATTTGGATCAATTAGTCATTGTTCCTCGTCAATTGGTGCCTATCAATTTGATCCCTTTATCAATCTCAATTGTTTATCAATCAAATCATTTATCAAATCAGAATCATGATCATAATCAAATCGACATCAATTATCTTTTGTCAAGACCTAATTGTCATCCTTGCATTTCTAATTCAACTTGTTTGTCATTTTCCCTCTAGGTTAACTAATTTATCTATTTATCCTAAGTCTTCTTGTCACAATTAAATATTTATTTAATTGGCTAACTAATTCCTCCTCTTTTTGTGAATTAATTAATGAATGAAAAATTATTAATTAATTTACCTAATTTTCTAATTTCCTAATTTCTAATTCATCTAATTTTCTATTTTCTCCTATTTTTCTAATATTTCTCCTAATTTCATGGGAATGACATGTCAATCTTGTCATAATTTGTCATAATTTGTCAATCAATCAATTTTGCATAGCAACCTTGTCAATTTGTCATAATTTGTCAATCAATCAATTTTGCACAGCAACCTTGTCAATTTTGTCATAATTTGTCAATCAATCAATCTCACATAGAAAGTGTCAATTTGTCATATTTGTCATTCTTGATTTGAAATTTCCTTTCAAATCTCTTCATGCTAATCTTGTCATCTCTCCAATTTGTCTATAAATTGGATGAATTTCTTCAATCAAAGGATCCCTGAATCAATCATGCTTCTAGTATTCTTGCGCTACTGTCTTGTCAATCTTGCTCTCACATTATGCTTATGCACTTGAAGGTGAGATCCACAAAACAAAGAAATTTGAAAGAGAAAGAAGGACAATGGAGAATCATGGAGGAGACATCCACATTTGTGATGGTTTGCATTTGAATTGAATGTTTCATTTCCATATCTCTATTAAATGTTTGTAGGATTGTTATCATTGCAATCTGGTTTTTGTGATTGAGCTAGTTTAATTTTGATTTGCTTTGATGATTTCCAAATTCCTATCTATAGTTGTCATTGATGTCAATAAAGTTGGTGAACCGGTATGAAGAAGTATGAGGAGATTCAATGAACCCATGTCAGGGTTTCACTAAGTGTGATTACCAATTGGTAGTCTCAGCTCTATGGTTATCGCTTTGACGATACAACTTGTGTGATGAACTGATGATACTTTGTGATGAGTTAGCTAAGAGATGTGATTGAGGTACCACGTCAACTTTTTGCGCGTGAAGGATTGACGCATGAGAAGATCAACCATGTTTGAAGTCTACCTCGGGAATGATCATTCTTCTTGGCAGTATGTGAAGAGAGCATGATGGGTTACTGATTCCCATGAGTGGTGATGAATGAACGATGCATATTGTCTTGTGATTTGTTTGAAATTGAAATTCTCTATGCAATATGTTTCGACGGTCAGGATTGGACTGCCTATGTTGTAAACCTAAGATACTTAGGGTTTAGCATTTATGTTACCAACCTATCTATTTTCTATAAGGTCGACGATGTTTGTTATTGTAAAGATGTTGGCAAATGTTGTGTGTGTGGGTATCCAAGTGAAGAGATACTTGATATTTGCCAGACGAGTAAGAGGTAAACTATAGAGTGTGATTGCAGAGTAGAGGATATGAAAAGGATCTGCCTTGGCATGTAGTGTTGTTATCATATCATAGTTTTACCTGTTGGCTTCTAATCATTTCAATAGATGGAAAATCCCTTTATCGGGTAGTTTTAACAGGCTTATTGTAAAACCTGTAACTAGGTGACTCAAGATCATTGAGTTCTTTAAATCCTGTAGCAAGGTAACCTTTAACAGGATTTCAACCTTAACAGGGTATATAGCCATCTCTTAATCAGGTGATCTCTAACAGGACCGGTTCCTAATAGAACCTTATTGTAATGTCTTTAACCAGACTAGGCTCCTAACAGGGCGAGCTTCAAAAGTGTTCAAAACAAGCTTGTGGGTATTCATCCCCACTGTGGTTCTTCCCATTTGGGTTTCCACATGAAAAAGATGTGTGTTATGTGTTATGCATTTTTCATGTGAAGTTTTTGAAGTATTTGGTTGAAGGACTATGCATGTAAGGTTAATAGGTAATGGTATTTTTAGTATACCACATGCATATGTTTATGGGTGAAGTTGATGTTGCATAATTGATCGTATTTGAAGTTTTCAAACTTATTAGTTTATGGTGTTTGGTGTCTTACTTTGTTTAACTGCTATTGCCATGGTTAAGTTCAGAAGTGGTGATAACCAATTGGTTTTGATTTAGCTAGATAAGTTGTTAAGAGAAATTTTATCTATACTAATACACCCCCCCTCTCAGTACCAGTTTGGGTATCTGTTGTTCATAATTATTCATCAATTGGTATCAGAGCACCTCCAAGTCTTCAGTGATATAAGCTTAACCACTTGAGGTAAAAGATCCTACTATAATGATGAAAATGGTGTTGGCATATACACACTCTAATGAGACATTGAAGGTGATTGAAGGTTTTGTCATTGATGGCAACCTTACAATGCTATGCCACCGGCAAGGAATTACACCGGCAAGGCACTACACCGACATCAGCAGAACACACTCTACATCGGCAACAGCACAGAGAAAGGAAGCATATCGGCATAGAGGCCGACTGGATTTTTGATATATTATATTTTGTTTATTATTGAAAAACTTTGTAAGTCGACTTGATATCATTGTAAAATGACTTATATATATAAGAAGTCATTGTAGGACATTTTGTAATAAGGAAATGAGGCGAAATTAAGAAGACCTATTATGTGAAATATAGGTTAAGGGGTATATGTAAAGAACATAGTAGAAACCGCTGCTGAATGTGACATTGAAGATGCTATTGTAAAGTAGTACAAGTTATTGGATTTGTATAATCCACATTATAAGTTAGTGAGACTTCCCATTGAGCAGTGAGCTCTAGGCACTTGGCCTTCCTGCATGTGCAGGTCCCTTTTTGTAAGTAATATTCTCTTATTGGCCAATAAGAAAATATTGTGGGTCACAAATCCCACCGAGGTTTTTCCCACACTGGGTTTTCTTGTTAAATCATTGTGTTATGGTGTGTTTCTTATGTGGTTGCTTTCATTTTTGTTTATTGCATTGGGTGAACTCACAATAATGGTTCCCACTTTTTTGCCACTTTTGACACTTAGATGAACAATTTGAAAATAATCTTAAACTTCTGACGACTATAACTTTTAAACTATAAAGAATTTGAAGATGATGTAAATTAGTGATTTGTAGCAATTTGTCTCTAGATTCTATATATATATATATATATTTTAAAAATTTGAAGGATTTTAAAAAAAAATTTCCATCTCCCTCGAAAAGTAGTTTTTTACATCAAACTACATTTTTTAAGAGTGATGTACCTCCCAAAATGTATAACTTTTTTTCTATAAATGATAAAAACTCAATTTTTTTGAATTTTGGTTTATAACATCAATATCTAGGGCTTGCAATTGGTTTGATAGTGATATGTTCAATATTTTTTATTTTATTAAGTTTTGAAGTCTGACTAGTCATAATTCTGACATAGGTTTAAGTTTGAACACATAACTTGCTCTATATATATCGAAATTCAATATTATTTTTTTTGTTAGAAAGAAGACATCAATATCTTGGGCTTAGAGATTTTTTAGAAATTTTTTGAATTAGGTTCGTATTTTTCCCAATGCATTGAACAGAGAAGTTCATGTTTGGTAAAAAAACTATGTTCGGTAAAATTAAAAAAACAAGTTCATAATAAACTCAATATGTAATAATATTATATTCATTGGAAAGCTTGATTTGAGGACTAAAATACTACATTTTGGGTTGTCAAGATCATTCCATTTGAGCCTTCAACTAGAGGTTTGAAGGCCAAAAATCTACAAAAAATGTAGAAAACTCTAGAGAAGTGTTAAAAAAGGGGTTCGAACGAAAGGGGGTTCAAGAAAACTCCCCATTTTTAGGAGGGTTCAAATGAAGGGGGGGTTCGATCAAACCCACCCTATATAATTGAAAAATGACATAATCAAGCATTAGATGTGCTTTGCTCAAAAGAGTGCGTTTGAACGAAGTGGGGCCTTCGCTCAAACCCCAAAGGGTAGTCCGTTCAAACACCCCCAGTTCGCTCGAACCTCCCCTAAACAAAATTCTCCACTTTCACCAATTTCCTTCATTGGCAAAAGTGGGAACCAGCTTTGTGAGTTCACCCCATTATTTCCTGCATACTGGTACATTGTTATAATATGCTCTAAATGTTTTAAGTTAAGAAATTCTATTCACTGGTTAGATACTGATTCACCTCCCCCTCTCAGTATCTGTGGGAATCCTAACAATTGGTATCAGAGCTTGGTACTCTATTTTCAGAAGCCTAGCAGCTTGAGGAAGATCTTGACACCGGTAGAGAGAAAATTTGATGAAGCAACTTGAAGCGGTTCTCTCATACCATGATGCAGAGAAATTGAAAAACATCAAACTTGAAGATGATCTAAAGGCAGCTCAGGATATCATTCATACACTTCAAGAAAATCTCACCATTGTAAGAAACCAAAGAAGAGAACTTTGTGAAAAGATGCAATTTGAGAATGATGAAAAAGAAACTCTTAATGATATGATAGGAAAGTTGAAGCAAGAGAACATGACAATAAAGAATGAAATGCAGGATATTGCTATGAGATTTTGTAAAGAAATTAACGATAGAAAGAAGAATGAAGAAGATCTGACTAGAAGATTAAGTGATGCAGCAAATGAGAATACCAGACTTAGCTATGAAAATGACTTATTGAAAATAGATCTGATGCATACTCAAAATGATTCAAATGAACTCATGAGACAGAAAGAATTATTGGAAAGAGAATTGGATACTGCAAATCAGCACAAAGATAAATTCAAGAAAAGCTCAGAAGAACTTGGTGACTTGTTGAAAATTTAGAAACCTAATGGTGACACTAATGGAATTGGCTTTGAAGTTGGTGAAAGCTCTGGTACTGCAAACACTCAGGATCACAGCAAATCGGTAAGGCAACCTAATGCTTATAAATTCGATGGAAAATGCTTTAACTGTAATAAGTATGGTCATAGAGAAAATCAATGTAGATCTAGAAATTATCAGAACATCAACACACCCACCGATCAATGTTCAAAATGCAACAACGTTGGTCATAACTCTAAAAATTGCAGAATGAATGTAAGATGTTATGTTTGTGGAAGATATGGACACTTATCTAATCAATGCAGAACTCAAACCGGTATAGGCTATGACAAAGCTATTCAGAAGAATAATGTAACCTATTATGCATGTAACAAGATTGGGCATATTGCAAAATTCTGCAGAAGTAAAGGATCACCGGTAGACAACAAAAGTTATAACTTGAAAGGGAAACAAAAAGTTGAAGAGCTAAAGCAATAATTCTCAAAACAATGGATTAGAAAAGCAAATCTAAATGTTGGGAATACTCCTGCATTGGTAGAACCAATCAACACCCCACCGATAGAACAAAGTATTACTCCACCGATAGGACAGAGTAGTGCTCCACACGCAGGAAGTTCTTCATCGAATTGAAGAAAGTTACTTTGAGGGTTTTGCAATCTAATGACACATGTGCTATTATTCCCTTGATTAAAGATGAGAAGTTGAAAGATACGTCTATACCGGTAGACATGTTAAGTGATTACTTAACCGGCATACATTAATTGTGGTAGTTGGTGAAAATGACTTTATAAATTAGTGGTTTTATCTCCATTTCACTTCATGGCAAATTCAAACACCTGAAGAGCACAAAATCTCCAGAGCAAAGGCATTTCAAAGCGAAGAAGAAAAGGATTTTAGCATTCATCCATCCTAAGGCAGAAAAAGGTATTTATCATCATGGCATCCACCTCTGTACTTGAATATATAGCAAACCCTATTGTAGTCAAGGATATAAAACACCCTAGGCCCATATTTCAATTAGTTCCCGAAGTAGCAAAGAAAGATGATACTATAGGTGCTTTTTCCCAAATTCCTAAAGGAGTTGTTTTTGCTGAAGACCCCAGAATTTCCATCCATTGCAACATAGAATAATTAGGAGATGAAGAGATTAAAACCATGTTTAAATCTATCACATGTGATGAATCTAGTAATGTAAAAGATGAACATAAAATTGTTGAAACCCTAGGATTTACAGAGATCCTTAGTATTCCTGAATTTCCTAAGGATGTGATTAGGATAGTTTTAAGCAAGGTTCATGGAGAATTTTTCTGGTTAGATGCAATTCATAAAATTACCAAGGAAGTTATCAAAGCAGTGACAGGGTTACCCTCAACCAGTAAAAGACCAGACAAAACCAACAAGGTCTCAAATGACCTAGTTACTAAACTAACTAGTGCTACATCTGATAAAAGGTCCTTAAGAGTCAATGATTTAACCAACACCAATGTAAGGTTTATAAGCATGATATTAGGGTATAAGGCAACTCATGCAAATAGACTTTACTCAGTTTCAAGTTTATGCATTAAGAGTGCTTATGACATGATCACAGATAATGCAAAGATTGATGTATGTGAGTGGTCAAAGGATGAGTTAATTGACAACCTAGGCAAGATTAAGAAGGATAAGAAAGGAACTTTTAGGTTTGGAAATCTGCTAGTATGCTTGATGCTACATATAACCAAAAAGGTTCTCGGTATAGGTTACAAAGAACTTGGATTTGATATACCAGTAGGTAAACAGCTAACAATACTATTCAACAATATGGGAGAAGATAAGGAACAGAATATCCAAGACTATTTTCAAGAACTTAAGGCCAAAATAAAGAAAAGAATCAGACTGTCACAAGAAATTGTGATCAAATACAAAAAGAAAATCTATTTTGTGATTGAAAAGGATGAGATTTGCTCAATGGATGGTGAAACGTTGATCACTGTTTTTGATACTCCTGATTTTTTTGGATGAAGTCTGATCTCAAGCTAGTTTAATGATTTGAAAACTCATTCTAAGAGTGCTTTGTTGGATTTGGAGAATTTGCTGAATGATGATCGGTATTGAAGTTTTATTATTGAGTTTTATAAAGGACCTAAAAGGGTATTTGAGACTATTGATAAAATTTTCCTCGGGTGACTGATTTGCTCTCTATTTTTCCTAGTTTTGATCAGATAGATACTAGATGCGTTAATGAATGTTCAGGATGCACTACAAAATGCTCTCTATGCGGTATACTTCCTCTATTGCACTCTATCTTAGAATGTTTGAAACTGACTGCTCTAGATGGGTTATGCGCTAATATGTCCTGATTATGCACTATTGTTTGAACTAAAAGTGCTATGATACACCTTGAATGCACTAAACTGATGTGTGAATGCATTAGATTGATGCTAAAAAGTGCTACTATAAATTTTACTAGTATGAGATAGATTATGTGCTAAGTTAGCGGATGAAAGAACTATGGTTTGGCTCAAATGCGCTATAGAATGTTCTCTTTGCGCTAAGATGTTGCTCCTTTGTGCTAACTATCTTGATTTTTTTGTTTCTACTATTTTGAAATTTACACTTGTGTTTTTGATGGATAATTTTCTAAAAAATAACTTGAAAACATAGCACATAAAAGAGATAACAATTTTTCCTATGCTAAACAAGTAGTGTATATTTTGTGAGGGTGTGTTCAAATACCCAATGTTTTCACTAGTTTAGATAACAAGTAAGACAAATCAAGAAGACTCTTTATTTAAGGGTCATCAACAACATCATAGCCTGTTGGATATCCTTGGCATATGATGAACCAATATGTTGATATGATGATAATGTATGTTTTTGTAGATGTCTAAAAATGGTCAACACTTGCGGAGTCATACTTTAACATTAGCGCATTGCCTTATTTTAGGGTTTTTGCATCACATTAACATTTCTCCTATGTTGCGCACTTGGTCTTTATCATTTGTGAGCATCGAGTCCTTCTTCTGCATTCTTCATTTGTCTCACTTTCAAATTTGATCTTGTCGATAACAATCTTCAGTCATGATTTTGATCGATCTTATCCTATCGCATCAATTTGTGTTCTCATTCGGCATATTTTGACATCGTCAATTCGATTTCATTTTTGGACATCGTCAATCCTAAGCAATGATATAATTAGGGTTTTGCCCTATTGTTAATCTTGTCATCTTGCAATCGATTCGTCATCAATCCTTGTCCTTTTCAATCTTGTCATTTTGCGATCGATTTGTCATCAATCCTTGTCCTTGTCAATCTTGTCATTTTGCGATTGATTTGTCATCGATCGTTGTCCTTTTCAATCGTGTCAATTTGGATCAATTAGTCATTGTTCCTCGTCAATCGGTGCCTACCAATTTGATCCCTTTATCAATCTCAATTGTTTATCAATCAAATCATTTATCAAATCAGAATCATGATCATAATCGAATCGACATCAATTATCTTTTGTCAAGACCTAATTGTCATCCTTGCATTTCTAATTCATCTTGTTTGTCATTTTCCCTCTAGTTTAAATAATTTTTTTATTTATCCTAAGTCTTCTTGTCACAATTAAATATTTATTTAATTGGCTAACTAATTCCTCCTCTTTTTGTGAATTAATTAATGAATGAAAAATTATTAATTAGTTTACCTAATTTTCTAATTTCCTAATATCTAATTCATCTAATTTTCTATTTTCTCCTATTTTTCTAATATTTCTCCTAATTTCATGGGAATGACATGTCAATCTTGTCATAATTTGTCATAATTTGTCAATCAATCAATTTTGCATAGCAACCTTGTCAATTTGTCATAATTTGTCAATCAATCAATTTTGTATAGCAACCTTGTCAATTTTGTCATAATTTGTCAATCAATCAATCTCACATAGAAAGTGTCAATTTGTCATATTTGTCATTCTTGATTTGAAATTTCCTTTCAAATCTCTTCATGCTAATCTTGTCATCTCTCCAATTTGTCTATAAATTGGATGAATTTCTTCAATCAAAGGATCCCCGAATCAATCACGCTTCTAGTATTCTTGTGCTACTGTCTTGTCAATCTTGCTCTCACATTATGCTTATACACTTGAAGGTGAGATCCACAAAACAAAGCAATTTGAAAGAGAAAGAAGGACAATGGAGAATCATGGAGGAGACATCCGCATTTGTGATGGTTTGCGTTTGAATTGAATGTTTCATTTCCATATCTCTATTGAATGTTTGTAGGATTGTTATCATTGCAATCTGGTTTTTGTGATTGAGCTAGTTTAATTTTGCTTTTCTTTGATGATTTCCAAATTCCTATCTATAGTTGTCATTGATGTCAATAAAGTTTGTGAACCGGTATGAAGAAGTATGAGGAGATTGAATGAACCGCTATCGAGGTTTCACTAAGTGTGATTACCGGTTAGTAGTCTCAGATCTATGGTTATTGGTTTGACGATACAGCTTGTGTGATGAACTGATGATACTTTGTGATGAGTTAGCTAAGAGATGTGATCAAGGTACCACATCAAATTTTTGCGTGTGAAGGATTGAGGCATGAGAAGATCAACCACGTTTGAGGTCTACCTTGGGAATGATCATTTTTCTTGGCAGTATGTGAAGAGAGCGTGATGGGTTACTGATTCCCATGAGTGGTGATGAATGAATGATGCAGATTGTATTGTGATTTCTTTGAAATTGAAATTCTCTATGCAATATGTTTGGATGGTCAGGATTGGACCACTTGTGTTGTAAACCTAAGATACTTAGGGTTTAGCATTTATGTTACCAACATATCTATTGTCTATAATGTCGACGATGTTTGTTATTGTAAAGTTGTTGGCACATGTTGTGTGTGTGGGTATCCGAGTGAAGAGATACTTGATACTTGCCAGATGAGTAAGAGGTAAACTATAGAGTGTGATTGCAGAGTAGAGGTTATGAAAAGGATCTTCCTTGGCATATAGTGTTGTTATCATATCATAGTTTTTCTTGTTGGCTTCTAATCATTTCAATAGATGGAAAATCCCTTTATCGGGTAGCTTTAATAGGCTTATAGTAAAACCTATAACCAGGTGACTCAAGATCATTGAGTTCTTTAAATCCTGTAGCAAGGTAACCTTTAAGAGAATTTCAACCTTAACAGGGTATATAGCCATCTCTTAATCATGTGATCTCTAACAGGATCGGTTCCTAATAGAACCTTATTGTAAAAGCTTTAACCGGACTAGGCTCCTAACAGGGTGAGCATCAAAAGTGTTCAAAACAAGCTTGTGGGTATTCATCCCCACTGTGGTTTTTCCCATTTGGGTTTCCACATGAAAAGGATGTGTGTTATGTGTTATGCATTTTTCATGTGAAGTTTTTGAAGTATTTGGTTGAAGGATTATGCATGTAGGGTTAATAGGTAATGGTATTTTTAGTATACCACATGCATATGTTTATGGGTGAAGTTGATGTTGCATAATTGATCGTATTTGAAGTGTTCAAACATATTAGTTTATGGTGTTTGGTGTCTTACTATGTTTAACCGCTATTGCCATGGTTAAGTTCAGAAGTGGTGATAACCAATTGGTTTTGATTTAGCTAGATAAGTTGTTACGAGAAATTTTATCTATACTAATTCACCCCCCCTCTCAGTACTAGTTGGGGTATCTGTTGTTCATAATTATTCATCAATTGGTATCAGAGCACCTCCAAGTCCTCAGTGATATAAGCTTAACCACTTGAGGTAAAAGATCCTACTGTAATGATGAAAATGGTGTTGGCATATGCACACTCTAATGAGACATTGAAGGTGATTGAAGGTTTTGTCATTGATGGCAACCTTACAATGCTATGCCACCGGCAAGGAATTACACCGGCAAGGCACTACACCGACATCAACAGAACACACTCTACATCGGCAGTAGCACAGAGAAAGGAAGCATACCGGCATAGAGGCCGACAGGATTTTTGATATATTATATTTTGTTTATTATTGAAAAACTTTGTAAGTCGACTTGATATCATTGTAAAATGACTTATATATATAAGAAGTCATTGTAGGACATTTTGTAATAAGGAAATGAGGCGAAATTAAGAAGACCTATTATGTGAAATATAGGTTAAGGGGTATATGTAAAGAACATAGTAGAAACCGCTACTGAATGTGGCATTGAAGATGCTATTGTAAAGTAGTAAAAGTTATTGGATTTGTATAATCCACATTGTAAGTTAGTGAGACTTCCCATTGAGCAGTGAGCTCTAGGCAGTTGTCCTTCCTGCATGTGCAGGCCCCTTTTTGTAAGTAATATTCTCTTATTGGCCAATAAGAAAATATTCTGGGTCACAAATCCCACCGAGGTTTTTCCCACACTGGGTTTCCTTGTTAAATCATTGCATTATGGTGTGTTTCTTATGTGGTTGCTTTCATTTTTGTTTATTGCATTGGGTGAACTCACAATAATGGTTCCCACTTTTTTGCCACTTTTGACACTGAGATGAACAATTTGAAAATAATCTTCAACTTCTGACGACTATAACTTTTAAACTATAAAGAATTTGAAGATGATGTAAATTAGTGATTTGTAGCATTTTGTCTCTAGATTCTATATATATATTTTTTTAAAAATTTTGAAAGATTTTTTAAAAAATTTTCCATCTCCCTCGAAAAGTAGTTTTTTACAACAAACTACATTTTTTAAGAGTGATGTACCTCCCAAAATGTATAACTTTTTTTGTATAAATGATAAAAACTCATTTTTTTTGAATTTTTGTTTTTAACATCAACATCCAGGGCTTGCAGTTGGTTTGATAGTGATATGTTCAATATTTTTCATTTTATTAAGTTTTGAAGTCCGACTACTCATAATTCTAACAGAGGTTTAAGTTTGAACACATAACTTGTTCTATATATATCGAAATTCAATATTATTTTTTTTGTCAGAAAGAAGACATCAAAACCTTGGGCTTAGAGATTTTTTAGAAATTTTTTGAATTAGTTTCATATTTTTCCCAATGCATTGAACAGAGAAGTTCATGTTTGGTGAAAAACCTATGTTTGGTAAAATTAAAAAAACAAGTTCATAATAAACTCAATATGTAATAATATTATATTCATTGGAAAGCTTGCTTTGAGGACTAAAATACTACATTTTGGATTGTCAAGATCATTCCATTTGAGCCTTCAACTAGAGGTTTGAAGGCCAAAAATCTACAAAAAATGTAGAGAACTCTAGAGAAGTGTTAAAAAAGGGGTTCGAACGAAAGGGGGTTCAAGAAAACTCCCCATTTTTAGGAAGGTTCAAATGAAGGGGGGGTTCGATCGAACCCCCCCTATATAATTGAAAAATGACATAATCAAGCATTAAAGGTGCTTCACTCAAAAGAGTGCGTTCGAGCGAAGTGGGGCCTTCGCTCGAATCCCAAAGTGTAGTCCGTTCAAACACCCCCAGTTCGCTCGAACCTCCCCTAAACAAAATTATCCACTTTCACCAATTTCTTTCGTTGGAAAAAGTGGGAACCAGCTTTGTGAGTTCACCCCATTATTTCCTGCATACCGGTACATTGTTATAATATGCTCTAAATGTTTTAAGTTAAGAAATTCTATTCACTGGTTAGATACTGATTCACCCCCCCTCTTAGTATCTGTGGGAATCCTAACAATTGGTATCAGAGCTTGGTACTCTATTTTCAAAAGCCTAGCAGCTTGAGGAAGATCTTAACACTGGTAGAGAGAAAATTTGATGAAGCAACTTGAAGCGGCTCTCTCATACCATGATGCAGAGAAACTGAAAAACATCAAACTTGAAGATGATCTAAAGGCAGCTCAGGATATCATTCAGACATTTCAAGAAAATCTCACCATTGTAAGAAACCAGAGAAGAGAACTTTGTGAAAAGATGCAATTTGAGAATGATGAAAAAGAAACTCTTAGTGACATGATAGGCAAGTTGAAGCAAGAGAACATGACAACAAAGAATGAAATGAAGGATATTGCAATGAGATTTTGTAAAGAAATTAAAGATAGAAAGAAGAATGAAGAAGATCTGACTAGAAGATTAAGTGATGCAGCAAATGAGAATACCAGATTTAGCTATGAAAATGACTTATTGAAAATAGATCTGATGCATACTCAAAATGATTCAAATGAACTCATGAGACAGAAAGAATTCTTGGAAAGAGAATTGGATACTGCAAATCAGCACAAAGATAAATTCAAGAAAAGCTCAGAAGAACTTGGTGACTTGTTGAAAATTCAGAAACCTAATGGTGACACTAATGGAATTGGCTTTGAAGTTGGTGAAAGCTCTGGTACTGCAAACACTCAGGATCACAGCAAATCGGTAAGGCAACCTAATGCTTATAAATTCGATGGAAAATGCTTTAACTGTAATAAGTATGGTCATAGAGAAAATCAATGTAGATCTAGAAATTATCAGAACATCAACACACCCACCGATCAATGTTCAAAATGCAACAACGTTGGTCATAACTCTAAAAATTGCAGAATGAATGTAAGATGTTATGTTTGTGGAAGATATGGACACTTATCTAATCAATGCAGAACTCAAACTGGTATAGGCTATGGCAAAGCTATTCAGAAGAATAATGTAACCTGTTATGCATGTAACAAGATTGGGCATATTGCAAAATTCTGCAGAAGTAAAGGATCACCGGTAGACAACAAAAGTTCTAACTTGAAAGGGAAAGAAAAAGTTGAAGAGCTAAAGCAATAACTCTCAAAACAATGGATTAGAAAAGAAAATCTAAATGTTGGGAATACTCCTGCATTGGTAGAACCAATCAACACCCCACCGATAGAACAAAGTATTACTCCACCGGTAGGACAGAGTAGTGCTCCACCGGCAGGAAGTTCTTCATCGAATTGAAGAAAGTTACTTTGAGAGTTTGGCAATCTAATGACACATGTGCTATTATTCCCTCGGTTAAGATGAAAAGGTGAAAGATACTTCTATACTGGTAGACATGTTAAGTGATTACTTAACCGACATACATTAATTGTGGTAGTTGGTGAAAATGACTTTATAAATTAGTGGTTTTATCTCCATTTCACTTCACTGTGAATTCAAACACCTGAAGAGCAAGAAATCTCCAGAGCAAAGGCATTTCAAACTGAAGAAGCAAAGGATTTCAGAATTCATCCATCCTAAGGTAGAAAAAGTTATTTATCATCATGGCATCCACCTCTATACTTGAATATATAGCAAACCCTATTGTAGTCAAGGTTATAAAACACCCTAGGCCCATATTTCAATTAGTTCCCAAAGTAGCAAAGAAAGATGATACTATAGGTGCTTTTTCCCAAATTCCTAAAGGAATTGTTTTTACTGAAGACCCCAAAATTTACATCCATTGCAACATAGAAGAATTAGGAGATGAAGAGATTAAAACCATGTTTAAATCTGTTATATGTGATGAACCCAGTAATGTAAAAGATGAACATAAAAATGTTGAAACCCTAGGATTTATAGAGATCATTAGTATTCCTGAATTTCCTAAGGATGTGATTAGGATAGTTTTAAGCAAGGTTCATGGAGAATTTTTCTGGTTAGATGCAATTCATAAAATTACCAAGGAAGTTGTCAAAGCAGTGATAGGGTTACCCTCAACCAGTAAAAGACCAAACAAAACCAAGAAGGTCTCAAATGACCTAGTTATTAAACTAACTAGTGCTACATCTGATAAAAGGTCCTTAAGAGTCAATGATGTAACCAACACCAATGTAAGGTTTATCAGCATGATATTAGGGTATAAGGCAACTCATGCAAATAGACTTAACTCAGTTTCTATTTTATGCATTAAGAGTGCTTATGACATGATCACAGATAATGCAAAGATTGATGTATGTGAGTGGTTGAAGGATGAGTTAATTGACAACCTAGGCAAGATTAAGAAGGATAAGAAAGGAACTTTTAGGTTTGGAAATCTGCTAGTATGCTTGATGCTACATATAACTAAACAGGTTCCTGGTATAGGCTACAAAGAACTTGGATTTGATATACCAGTAGGTAAACAGCTAACAAAACTATTCAACGATATGGGAGAAGATAAGGAACAAAATATCCAAGACTATTTTCAAGAACTTAAGGCCAAAATAAAGAAAAGAATCAAACTGTCACAAGAAATTGTGAACAAACACAAAAAGAAAATCTATTTTGTGACTAAAAAGGATGAGATTTTCTCACTGGATGGTGAAACTTTGATCACTGTTTTTGATACTCCTGATTTTTTTGGATGAAGTCTGATCTCAAGCTAGTTTAAAGATTTGAAAACTCATTCTAAGAGTGCTTTGTTGGATTTGGGGAATTTTCTCACTGATGATCGGTTTTGAAGTTTTATTATTGAGTTTTATAAAGGACCTAAAAGGGTATTTGAGACTATTGATAAAATTTTCCCCGGGTGACTGATTTGCTCTCTATTTTTCCTAGTTTTGATCATGCGCTAAGATAGATACTAGATGCGTTAATGAATGTTCAGGATGCACTACAAAATGCTCTCTATGTGCTATACTTCCTCTATTGCACGCTATCCTAGAATGTTTGAAACTGACTGCTCTAGATGGGTTATGCGCTAATATGTCCTGATTATGCACTATTGTTTGAACAAAAAGCGCTATGATACACCTTGAATGCACTAAACTGAAGTGTGAATGCATTAGATTGATGCTAAAAAGTGCTACTATAAATTTTACCAGTATGAGATAGATTATGTGCTAAGTTAGCGGATGAAAGAACTATGGTTTGGCTCAAATGCGCTATAGAATGTTCTCTTTGCGCTAAGATGTTGCTCCTATGCGCTAACTGTCTTGATTTTTTTGTTTCTACTATTTTGAAATTTACGCTTGTGTTTTTGATGGATAATTTTCTAAAAAATAACTTGAAAACATAGCACATAAAAGAGATAACAATTTTTCCTATGCTAAACAAGTAGTGTATATTTTGTGAGGGTGTGTTCAAATCCCCGATGTTTTCACTAGTTTAGATAACAAGTAAGACAAATCAAGAAGACTCTTTATTTAAGGGTCATCAACAACATCATAGCCTGTTGGATATCATTGGCATATGATGAACCAATATGTTGATATGACGATAATGTATGTTGTTGTAGATGTCTAAAAATGGTCAACACTTGCGGAGTCATACTTTAACATTAGCGCATTGTCTTATTTTAGGGTTTTTGCATCACATTAACATTTCTCCTATGTTGCGCACTTGGTCTTTATCATTTGTGAGCATCGAGTCCTTCTTCTACATTCTTCATTTTTCTCACTTTCAAATTTGGTCTTGTCGATAACAATCTTCAGTCATGATTTTGATCGATCTTATCCTGTCACATCAATTTGTGTTCTCATTTCGCATATTTTGACATCATCAATTCGATTTCATTTTTGGACATCATCAATCCTAAGCGATGATATAATTAGGGTTTTGCCCTATTGTCAATCTTGTCATCTTGCGATCGATTCGTCATCGATCCTCATCCTTTTCAATCTCATCATTTTGCGATCGATTTGTCATCGATCCTTGTCCTTGTCAATCTTTTCATTTTGTGATTGATTTGTCATCGATCGTTGTCCTTTTCAATCGTGTCAATTTGGATCAATTAGTCATTGTTCCTTGTCAATTGGTGCCTATCAATTTGATCCCTTTATCAATCTCAATTGTTTATCAATCAAATCATTTATCAAATCAGAATCATGATCATAATCGAATCGACATCAATTATCTTTTGTCAAGACCTAATTGTCATCCTTGCATTTCTAATTCATCTTGTTTGTCATTTTCCCTCTAGGTTAAATAATTTATTTATTTATCCTAAGTCTTCTTGTCACAATTAAATATTTATTTAATTGGCTAAATAATTCCTCCACTTTTTGTGAATTAATTAATGAATGAAAAATTATTAATTAATTTACCTAATTTTCTAATTTCCTAATTTCTAATTCATCTAATTTTCTATTTTCTCCTATTTTTCTAATATTTCTCCTAATTTCATGGGAATGAAATGTCAATCTTGTCATAATTTGTCATAATTTGTCAATCAATCAATTTTGCATAGCAACCTTCTCAATTTGTCATAATTTGTCAATCAATCAATTTTGCATAGCAACCTTGTCAATTTTGTCATAATTTGTCAATCAATCAATCTCACATAGAAAGTGTCAATTTGTCATATTTGTCATTCTTGATTTGAAATTTCCTTTCAAATCTCTTCATGCTAATCTTGTCATCTCTCCAATTTGTCTATAAATTGGATGAATTTCTTCAATCAAAGGATCCCTGTATCAATCACGCTTCTAGTATTCTTGCGCTACTGTCTTGTCAATCTTGCTCTCACATTATGCTTATACACTTGAAGGTGAGATCCACAAAACAAAGAAATTTGAAAGAGAAAGAAGGACAATGGAGAATCATGGAGGAGACATCCACATTTGTGATGGTTTGCATTTGAATTGAATGTTTCATTTCCATATCTCTATTAAATGTTTGTAGGATTGTTATCATTGCAATCTGGTTTTTGTGATTGAGCTAGTTTAATTTTGATTCGCTTTGATGATTTCCAAATTCCTATCTATAGTTGTCATTGATGTCAATAAAGTTGGTGAACCGGTATGAAGAAGTATGAGGAGATTCAATGAACCGGTGTTAGGGTTTCACTAAGTGTGATTACTAGTTGGTAGTCTCAGCTCTATGGTTATCGGTTTGACGATACAGCTTGTGTGATGAACTGATGATACTTTATGATGAGTTAGCTAAGAGATGTGATCGAGGTACCACATCAACTTTTTGCGCATGAAGGATTGAGGCATGAGAAGATCAACCATGTTTTAAGTCTACCTTATGAATGATCATTCTTCTTGGCAGTATGTGAAGAGAGCGTGATGGGTTACTGATTCCCATGAGTGGTGATGAATGAACGATGCAGATTGTCTTGTGATGAAGATACTTAGGGTTTAGCATTTATGTTACCAACCTATCTGTTGTCTATAAGGTCGATGATGTTTGTTATTGTAAAGTTGTTGGCAAATGTTGTGTGTGTGGGTATCCGAGTGAAGAGATACTTGATACTTGCTAGATGAGTAAGAGGTAAACTATAGAGTGTGATTGCAGAGTAGAGGATATGAAAAGGATCTGCCTTGGCATGTAGCGCTGTTATCATATCATAGTTTTACCTGTTGGCTTCTAATCATTTCAATAGATGGAAAATCCCTTTATCGGGTAGCTTTAACAGGCTTATTGTAAAACCTGTAACCAGGTGACTCAAGATCATTGAGTTCTTTAAATCCTATAGCGAGGTAACCTTTAATAGGATTTCAACCTTAACAGGGTATATAGCCATCTTTTAAATTAGGTGATCTCTAACAGGATCCGTTCCTAATAGAACCTTATTGTAAAGTCTTTAACCGGACTAGGCTCCTAACAGGGCGAGCTTCAAAAGTGTTCAAAACAAGCTTGTGGGTATTCATCTCCACTGTGGTTTTTCGCATTTAGTTTTCCACATGAAAAAGATGTGTGTTATGTGTTATGCATTTTTCATGTGAAGTTTTTGAAGTATTTGGTTGAAGGATTATGCATGTAGGGTTAATAGGTAATGGTATTTTTAGTACACCACATGCATATGTTTATGGGTGAAGTTGATGTTGTATAATTGATCGTATTTGAAGTGTTCAAAATTATTAGTTTATGGTGTTTGGTGTCTTACTGTGTTTAACTGCTATTGCCATGGTTAAGTTCAGAAGTGGTGATAACCAATTGGTTTTGATTTAGCTAGATAAATTGTTAAGAGAAATTTTATCTATACTAATTCACCCCCCCTCTCAGTACCAGTTGGGGTATCTATTGTTCATAATTATTTATCAATTGGTATCAGAGCACCTCCAAGTCCTCAGTGATATAAGCTTAACCACTTGAGGTAAAAGATCCTACTATAATGATGAAAATGTCGTTGGCCTATGCACACTCTAATGAGACATTGAAGGTGATTGAAGGTTTTGTCATTGATGGCAACCTTACAATGCTATGCCACCGGCAAGGAATTACACCGGCAAGGCACTACACCGACATCAGTAGAACACACTCTACATCGGCAGCAACACAGAGAAAGGAAGCATACCGACATAGAGGCCGACAGGATTTTTGATATATTATATTTTGTTTACTATTGAAAAACTTTGTAAGTCGACTTGATATCATTGTAAAATGACTTATATATATAAGAAGTCATTGTAGGACATTTTGTAATAAGGAAATGAGGCGAAATTAAGAAGACCTATTATGTGAAATATAGGTTAAGGGGTATATGTAAAGAACATAGTAGAAACTGCTACTGAATGTGGCATTGAAGATGCTCTTGTAAAGTAGTACAAGTTATTGGATTTGTATAATCCACATTATAAGTTAGTGAGACTTCCCATTGAGCAGTGAGCTCTAGGCACTTGGCCTTCCTGCATGTGCAGGTCCCTTTTTGTAAATAATATTCTCTTACTGGCCAATAAGAAAATATTGTGGGTCACAAATCCCACCGAGGTTTTTCCCACACTGGGTTTCCTTGTTAAATCATTGCGTTATGGTGTGTTTCTTATGTGGTTGCTTTCATTTTTGTTTATTGCATTGGGTGAACTCACAATAATGGTTCCCACTTTTTTGCCACTTTCGACACTAAGATGAACAATTTGAAAATAATCTTCAACTTTTGACAACTATAACTTTTAAACTATAAAGAATTTGAAGATGATGTAAATTAGTGATTTGTAGCATTTTGTCTCTAGATTCTATATATATATTTTTTTTTAAATTTTGAAGGATTTTTAAAAAAAATTTCCATCTCCCTCAAAAAACTATTTTTTTACAACAAACTACATTTTTTAAGAGTGATGTACCTCCCAAAATGCATAACTTTTTTTCTATAAATGATAAAAACTCAATCTTTTTGAATTTTGGTTTGTAACATCAATATCCAGGGCTTGCAGTTGGTTTGATAGTGATATGTTCAATATTTTTTATTTTATTAAGTTTTGAAGTCCGACTAGTCATAATTCTAACATAGGTTTAAGTTTGAACACATAACTTGCTCTATATATATCGAAATTCAATATTATTTTTTTTGTTAGAAAGAAGACATCAATACCTTGGGCTTAGAGATTTTTTAGAAATTTTTTGAATTAGTTTCTTATTTTTCCCAATGCATTGAACAGAGAAGTTCATGTTTGGTGAAAAACCTATGTTTGGTAAAATTAAAAAAACAAGTTCATAATAAACTCAATATGTAATAATATTATATTCATTGGAAAGCTTGCTTTGAGGAATAAAATACTATATTTTCGGTTGTCAGGATCATTCCACTTGAGCCTTCAACTAGAGGTTTGAAGGCCAAAAGTCTACAAAAAATGTAGAAAACTCCAGAGAAGTGTTAAAAAAGGGGTTCGAATGAAAGGGGGTTCAAGAAAACTCCCCATTTTTAGGAGGGTTCAAATGAAGGGGGGCTTCAATCGAACCCCCCCTATATAATTGAAAAATGACATAATCAAGCATTAAAGGTGCTTCGCTCAAAAGAGTGCGTTCGAGCGAAGTGGGGCCTTCGCTCGAACCCCAAAGGGTAGTCCGTTCAAACACCCCTAGTTCGCTCGAACCTCCCCTAAACAAAATTCTCCACTTTCACCAATTTCCTTCATTGGCAAAAGTGGGAACCAGCTTTGTGAGTTCACCCCATTATTTCCTGGATATCGGTACACTGTTATAATATGCTCTACATGTTTTAAGTTAAGAAATTCTATTCACTGGTTAGATACTGATTCAGCCCCCCCTCTCAATCCTAACAATTGGTATCAGAGCTTGGTACTCTATTTTCAGAAGCCTAGCAGCTTGAGGAAGATCTTGACACCGGTAGAGAGAAAATTTGAAGAAGCAACTTGAAGCTGCTCTCTCATACCATGATGCAGAGAAACTGAAAAACATCAAACTTGAAGATGATCTTTAGGCAGCTCAGGATATCATTCAGACACTTCAAGAAAATCTCACCATTGTAAGAAACAAGAGAAGCGAACTTTGTGAAAAGATGCAATTTGAGAATGATGAAAAAGAAACTCTTAATGATATGATAGGCAAGTTGAAGCAAGAGAACATGACAACTAAGAATGAAATGCAGGATATGACTATGAGATTTTGTAAAGAAATTAAAGATAGAAAGAAGAATGAAGAAGATCTGACTAGAAGATTAAGTGATGCAGCAAATAAGAATACTAGACTTAGCTATGAAAATGACTTATTGAAAACGGATCTGATGCATACTCAAAATGATTCAAATGAACTCATGAGACAGAAAGAATTCTTGGAAAGAGAATTGGATACTGCAAATCAGCACAAAGATAAATTCAAGAAAAGCTTAGAAGAACTTGGTGACTTGTTGAAAATTCAGAAACCTAATGGTGACACTAATGGAATTGGCTTTGAAGTTGGTGAAAGCTCTGGTACTGCAAACACTCAGGATCATAGCAAATCGGTAAGGCAACCTAATGCTTATAAATTCGATGGCAAATGCTTTAACTGTAATAAGTATGGTCATAGAGAAAATCAATGTAGATCTAGAAATTATCAGAACATCAACACACCCACCGATCAATGTTCAAAATGTAACAAAGTTTGTCATAACTCTAAAAATTGTAGAATGAATGTAATATGTTATGTTTGTGGAAGATATGAACACTTATCTAATCAATGCATAACTCAAACTGGTATAGGCTATGGCAAAGCTATTCAGAAAAATAATGTAACATGTTATGCATGTAACAAGATTGGGCATATTGCAAAATTCTGTAGAAGTAAAGGATCACCGGTAGACAACAAAAGTTCTAACTTGAAAGGGAAAGAAAAAGTTGAAGAGCTAAAGAAATAATTCTCAAAACAATGGATTAGAAAAGAAAATCTAAATGTTGGGAATACCCCTGCATTGGTAGAACCAATCAACACCCCACCGATAGAACAAAGTATTACTCCACCGGTAGGACAGAGTAGTGCTCCACCGGCAGGAAGTTCTTCATCGAATTGAAGAAAGTTACTTTGAGGGTTTGGCAATCTAATGACACATGTGCTATTATTCCCTCGGTTAAAGATGAAAAGTTGAAAGATACTTCTATACTGGTAGACATGTTAAGTGATTACTTAACCGGCATACATTAATTGTGGTAGTTGGTGAAAATGACTTTATAAATTAGTGGTTTTATCTCCATTTCACTTCACTGTGAATTCAAACACCTGAAGAGCAAGAAATCTCCAGAGCAAAGGCATTTCAAACTGAAGAAGCAAAGGATTTCAGCATTCATCTATCCTAAGGCAGAAAAAGTTATTTATCATCATGGCATCCACCTCTGTACTTGAATATATAGCAAACCCTATTGTAGTCAAGGTTATAAAACACCCTAGGCCCATATTTCAATTAGTTCCCAAAGTAGCAAAGAAAGATGATACTATAGGTGCTTTTTCCCAAATTCCTAAAGGAGTTGTTTTTCCTGAAGACCCCAGAATTTACATCCATTGCAACATAGAAGAATTAGGAGATGAAGAGATTAAAACCATGTTTAAATCTGTCATATGTGATGAATCCAGTAATGTAAAAGGTGAACATAAAATTGTTGAAACCCTAGGATTTATAGAGATCCTTAGTATTCCTGAATTTCCTAAGGATGTGATTAGGATAGTTTTAAGTAGGGTTCATGGAGAATTTTTCTGGTTAGATGCAATTCATAAAATTACCAAGGAAGTTGTCAAAGCAGTGACAAGGCCACTATCAACCAGTAAAAGACCAGACAAAACCAAGAAGGTCTCAAATGACCTAGCTACTAAACTAACTGGTGCTACATCTGATAAAAGGTCCTTAAGAGTCAATGATGTAACCAACACCAATGTAAGGTTTATCAGCATGATATTAGGGTATAAGGCAACTCATGCAAATAGACTTAACTCAGTTTCAAGTTGATGCATTAAGAGTGCTTATGACATGATCACAGATAATGCAAAGATTGATGTATGTGAGTGGTTGAAGGATGAGTTAATTGACAACCTAGGCAAGATTAAGAAGGATAATAAAGGAACTTTTAGGTTTGGAAATCTGCTAGTATGCTTGATTGTACATATAACCAAACAGGTTCCCGGTATAGGCTACAATGAACTTGGATTTGATATACCAGTAGGTAAATAGCTAACAAAACTATTCAACAATATGGGAGAAGATAAGGAACAGAATATCCAAGACTATTTTCAAGAACTTAAGGCCAAAATAAAGAAAAGAATCAGACTGTCACAAGAAATTGTGAACAAATACAAAAATAAAATCTGTTTTGTGATTAAAAAGGATGAGATCTGGATGGAAGTAGTCATCCCTAGGACAGTTTGGGTAACAGAGATGGGTTGTGAGATAGATGATCTTATCATTGAAACATATACTAAAGCACTTCTAGATGCACCCAGGGAACCAGAGGAAGAAGTCTTTGGTAATGCTGAGACCATAGAGAGCCAAATTCAATCAAAGAAAAATCTCAAAAAGGTTGAAGCTGTTGTGAGAAGAGGTTGTAGACAAGATAAGGCAACAAAAGAAGATGTACTTAAGAAAACCGGCATCACTGAGGATGAGTTAGCAACTCAACAACCTAAAACTCACCTATCACTGGTAGGCACATCTTTGAAGAATGACATGCCTGTAACTTTCAAGAGAGTTGTAAGGAAAAGAGATCCCTCACTAGTAACCACACCCTCACCTAGGAGGACAAGACAAAAACAAGAAGCAATGAGATCTCCGGTTAAGAAGACTACACCTAAGAAAAAGTTGACACCTAAGAAGAAGAAGAGGACTCAACAAGACATGGCCCCTCTTGACAAATTGCTAAATGAAATTACAGAGGAAGGAAAACTGAAGAATGTAAAGAAATTATATGATACTTTTACTGCAGATGAAAAAGAACAAGTAGAAAATAGTGTTATACTGCACCTGGACATGTATAAGAAGTTTTTGTTGGAAGTAGTTGATGAATTACCTAAAGAATTGTTTAAAAGATTAGAAGCAAGGAGACAAGTAGTAATAGAACTTGACAAGAAAATCAAGATAGAAAAACTACTTGATGTGTACCGAGTGAACTCACCTAAAGAAATAGATGATTTAATTGTTGAAGCCAACCAGTCAATATTTTCTACTGCACACTGGCACATTGCATTAATGGTTGGAAGAATCAATGAGGTAAATGAGGACATAGGAAATGCATGGGACATATTTCTAGTTGAAAAGGAAAAATAGGAAGAATACATGAGCCCCAAACCAATAAAGGTATATCAGAAGGAAAGAGACAAGGGTAAAGGTAAAGTTGGTGGACCACCTAGCATCAAAGTTAAAGACAACTTACTCCCACCTCCTTTTATTACTCCACTGGTAACAACAACAACTATAGAAGATCAACCGACAGTTGAAAGTATGGATGTAGAGCATGTCAATCCTAATCCTAAAGTCTTATATACAGTGGATGTTGATACACAAAAGCTCAACATTGTGGTAGACAAAGATACAACTGGTAAGACTGAAATGGCTAGTGAGCCACCAGTAGCTGAGCAAACTAATAACACACAAAAGAAACTAGCAGATGATAACACAAGAGAATAGGTAGAGGCACAGACTTAGACTGAGACAGAGCAAGAAACAGGGCAATAAACTAGAACACCAATAGAGAAACAAGCTGAGCAACATGCTCCAGAACAAAAACAGGAATAGATTCATGTGGAAAAAAGGAAACTAGCAACTAGAGAAGTAGATAAACCATTGCTTAAGGAAATACAAACACAAACATACCTACCAGAGGTCAACACAAGCTTGGTTACTTCCACCACTGGCAGTAATCAAAATATAGGTTCCTCATCAGCAAGCTTTAAATCAACTAATGTGACTGAAGTACTCTTAGATTCAATTAAGAGGATAACAGATTGTAGCTCACAAGCCTATAAGTTTATAGATGAAACCATACCAATTTTGAAGAGGCTAGCTCCTAATTGTAACATAGACAATAAGGATTCATTGAGTCAAATTGAAATTTTGTCCAAATACATCAATGAAAACACAGTGACAATTGAGCAAGTAAAGGAAGAGGCATTGAAGGATAAAATGGAAATTGAAAAACAAAATTTTTTTGAAGATCAAATAAAGAAGTGTACTAGAGAATTTGACACACTTCTACCGAAACTTTGCAACTCTTTGATGGAGTTAAAAACTCTGTACAAAGATACTTGGAAGACAAACTTTTTGACAGTAGACATAGATAAGAAGATGAGCAAGATATAGGATGAGATAAATAAACTTGCAGACAATTTTGTTAACTCACCAGATACACTATCAGTTTTTGAACAACAGATAACAAATTTTGAGGATGAACTACTAAAGTTGGGAAGAGAAAAGGAGAAAATAGCAAATAAGGCAAAAAGTTTGAGGCTAATACTGAGTCCAAGATTGGACTATCTAGCATTCATGCGGAAGGAGATATCTGAGGCACTTGTACAGGGACAAAGGACACCGACAGAGCATATGCAGCACCTCACCGATATAGTTCAAAGGATAGAGACAACTATCAAAGACAGTAAAAAGTTTATAGAGAGTATAAACTTAATTTTGGTAGATCTATTTCAAATTGTAACTACCTAGTTACAAGGTTGAAACTACAAACTCTACGAACATCTCGACAACCTTTGTCATTGATGCCAAAGGGGGAGTAGTAGTATGAGAAAATAACTGGCAAAAGACTCATCTACTCAAGGGGAGTTCACATTTTTGGTTCACATACTTTGGACACACATTTTTGGATAACACCTTTTTGGATTTTCTCATGAGTGTTGCCATCAATGCCAAAGGGCGAGATTGTTGGCATATGCACACTCCAATGAGACATTGAAGGTGATTGAAGGTTTTGTCATTGATGGCAACCTTACAATCCTATGGCACTAGCAAGGCATTACATTGGCAAGGCACTACACCGACATCAGCAGAACACACTCTACACCAGCACTCAGAACACTGGCACCGACACAGAGAAAGGAAGCATATTGGCACAGAGGCCGAAAGGATTTTTGATATATTATATTTTGTTTATTATTGAAAAACTTTGTAATCCGACTTGATATCATTGTAAAATGACTTATATATATAAGAATTCATTGTAGGACATTTTGTAATAAGGAAATGAGGTGAAATTAAGTAGACCTATTATGCGAAATATAGGTTAAGGGGTATATGTAAATAACAGAGTAGAAACCGGTACTAAATCGGGCATTGAAGATGCTATTGTAAAGCAATACAAGTTATTGGATTTGTATAATCCACATTGTAAGTCAGTGAGACTTCCCATTGAGCAATGAGCTCTAGGCACTTGGCCTTCCTGCATGTGCAAGCCCCTTTTTGTAAGTGATATTCTCTTATTGGCTAGTAATAAAATATTGTGGGTCACAAATCCCATCAAGGTTTTTCCCACACCAGTTTTCCTCGTTAAATCATTGTGTTATGGTGTGTTTCTTATGTGGTTGCTTTCATTTCTATTTATTGCATTATTTCTTGCATACCGGTATCCTAACAGATGGAAGGTCCTAAGTTCAATAGAGATAACTTTAAGATATGGAAGGACAAAATGAAGATTTACATAAAGAGTATGGGTGCTCAACACTGGAGCTATGTTGAGAATGCCTTTGTGATTCCCACTGGCACTCTGACTAATGACCAAAAGAGAGAAATCTGAAAAAATTGGCAAGTTATGGAAGCTCTTATCAGCAGCCTATTAGATATTGAGTTTATTGATGTTCAAGACTAGGACACTCAAAAATAAGTATGGGAAGCACTAGAAACCATTTATGGTGGTGATGAGAATGCAAAGCAAGCTAAGGAAGAAAGCCTTAGAGGTAAATTTGAGGATATGAGGATGGTTGAAGGTGAGACCATTCAGCAGTATGGTATTAGGATTAAGACAGTAGTTGGAGATATCAAAAGCACTGGTGGAGCGATTGAAGATGCCACTGTTGTTAGTAAAGTTCTTAGATCATTGTTACTAGTCTATGTAATCAGAGTTGTTGCTATCCAGGAACTAAGGTCTATTGATAAAACCAAGGTATCCTTGATTCTATCATTGCAAAGTTAACTGCATATGTGTTGAATAGCTATGATGGTAGTGTTCAAAAGACTGAGTGAGCCTTTAAAGCATCTACTGTACCATACAGAAAAGGAAAAGAAACTAGTACAAGTTATGAATCCACACAATGCAAAGATATGGATGATGAAGAGATTCTAATGGAGTTTTAAGCTCTTCTTGCTAGAATACTTCCAAAGGGAATTGGAAAATATAGAGGTAAAGTTCCTTTTAAATGTTTTTCCTACAACAAGATAGGACATATAGTTGTTATCTGTCCTAACAATGACAATAAGGATAAACCAGAGAGGTTTAGAAAGTATAAAGGAGGAAACAGAAGAAATTGTCTAGTTGTTGTGGATGAAGGTGTCACTGATGAAGAATCAGAGGATGAAGAAAATGAAGACATAGTGTTTGTAGTAGTAAAGGAAGAAGTATCTAACAAGAAAGATATTGTCTCCCACATTGACAATTCCAATGAGTGGATAATTGATAGTGGTTGTTCTCATCATATGACTAGTGATCGGAGAAAGTTTTTGTCTTTGGAAGAATATGATGGAGGTGTTGTTAGATTTGGCAATGATGCACCATGCTTGGTAAAAGGTAAAGGATCCATCTCACTAAATCGTAAAAGCAGTACAAATGATGTCTATTGGGTAGAAGGTCTTAAGCATAGCCTATTGAGTGTTGCTCAATTGAATGACAAAGGATTAGTTCTAGAATTCAAAGGTGGATTTTGCAGTATAATTGGGAAGAGTGGTGTAGTTATTGCCACTGGTAAGAAAACCAAAGGTAGCTTATTTTAGTTGAATGCCAAGATAAGTCGGTGTCTAATGGCTAAATTTGATGATAGTTGGATATGGCACGGGAGACTCTGTCATATGAACTTTGACAACATTGTTAAAGCTGATAAGATCAAGGTAGTAATAGGATTGTTGTTGCTGGACAAACCTGAGAATTCTTTGTGTAGAAAATGTCAACTTGGGAATATGTCTTCCTCAACTTTTAAAGGTAAGTCTTTTTCAGTAGAAAATTTATTTGTTCTTGTGCATACTGATTTGTGTGGTCCTATGAAAAATAGAAGTATTCAAGGAGATAGGTATTTTATGATTCTTACCGATGACTGCTCAAGAATGATTTGGGTCACATTCTTGAAAGACAAGTCTGAAGAATTTAGAAAGTTCAAAGATTTCAGAGCATTAGAAGAGAGAGAAAGTGGTAAAAAGATAAAATGCCTAAGAATTGATCAAGGAGGAGAATTCACTTATGATAAATTCAATAAGTACTATGAAGATAATAGTATCAAGAGGCAGTTTTCTGCCTGAAGGACACCACAACAAAATGGCATAGCAGAAAGAAATAATGTGACTGTAGTTGAAGCAGTAGGAAGTATACTGATCCAAGGAAAGGTTTCTGACACTTTTTGGAGAGAAGCGATGAGCACTGCAGTCTATACTATGAACTAGGTACTCATCAAGAAAGGTAAAGATAAAACCCCGTATGAGTATTGGACTAGGAAAACTTCCATTGTGAGTTACTTTAAAGTATTTGGTATTAAGTGCTATATCAAGAGAGGTGAGCATTTGAGCAAATTTGATGCAAAATATGATGAAAGAATATTTTTGGGATATTCCACTAAGAGTAAAGCTTTCAAGTTCTACAACAGTAGAACACAAAATATTGTTGAAAGTATCAATATCAGGGTTGATGAATCCCCTAAGGAACCAGAGGAAACATGCAGCGAAGAAGTGGAAGATGAACCGGGTATAGCCTTCTAGGAACTAGTTAAGAAATAAACTTGTAAAGATCTCAGTGTTCCTGTACCGGTAGAAGCTGCAGAAGAAGTTAGTGAAGAAGAAAAGCTAGCAGATCAGGCTAGAATTATTTGTAGATATGTGAAACTACATCATGATCAAAAGAAAATCATAGGAGATAAAGATGCAGGTATACTCACTAGAAGAAAAGTGAAGGAGAACTCTTGCATGATTTCTAAATTAGAACCCAAGAATTCAAGAGCTCTTATAGATGAAGACTGGATTAAAGCAATGGAAGAGGAGCTAGATCAGATAGAAAAGAATGCAACATGGTCTTTGGTGCCCAGACCGAAACATAAAAATGTCATAGGTACCAAATGGGTCTTCAAGAATAAGATGAATGAAGAAGGCACAATTGTAAGGAACAAGGCTAGGCTTGTATGTAAAGGATATGCTCAGGAGGAAGGAGAAGACTATGGAGAAACATTTTCTCCTATGGCTAGACTAGAAGGTGTTCAAATGCTACTTGCATTTGTAGCATTTAAGGGATTTAAGGTCTATCAGATGGATGTGAAGTCTTCTTTTCTGAATGGTATCCTAGAAGAAGTGTACATAGAGAAATCAGAAGGGTTTGCCTTTTTAGAAGATAGTGACATGGTGTGTAGATTACACAAAACCCTATATGGACTAAAACATACACCTAGGGCGTGGTATGAAAGACTACACTCTCATCTTGTGAAGATTGGATTTTAGAGAACAAGTGAAGATAGCAAAATCTACTTGAAATCAGAAGCTGATCACATTTTGATTTGTGAAGTGTTTGTGGATGACATAATCTTTGGAGGAGATGATAAAATGAGTCATGCATTTGCAGATAAAATGAAGAAATTGTTTGAGATGTCTTTGATAGGAGAAATACAATTCTTCATTGGTTTACAGATTCAACAAATGAAAGGGTATATTTATTACCCAGTCCAAGTATGTCAAAGAGGTATTGAAAACTTTTGGCATGGAGGAAAGAAAATCGGTTGGTACACCAATGATAACTGGCTATAAACTAACTAAGGAAGATAATTCAACACTAGTGAATGAAAAGGAGTATTGGTCAATGATCAGTAAACTGCACTATGTGGTCCACAACAGACCAGATATTGCTCATACAGTGGGCATAGTAGCTCATTTTCATAAATGTCCAAGAGAATGCCACTTGGTAGTTGTGAAGAGGATTCTTAGATATCTAAAAAGAATAGTTTATTATGGATTGTGGTATCCATATAATGGTGACTATAATCTCAAAGTATATACCGATGCCGATTGGGCAGGTAACATGGACGACCGGAAGAGCACAACTGGTGGAGCATTCTTTCTCAATGGAAGATTAGTATCGTGGACAAGTAAGAAGTAGAGCTGTATTTCCCAATCTATAGCTGAGGTAGAATATGTGGCAGCATTTATGAACTGCACTCAAGCAATTTGGATGAAGCATGTATTGGAAGGTTTCAAGGTACTTGTATCTGAACCGGTGAATATATTTTGTGACAACACAAGTGCAATAAATATTTCCAAGAATCTGGTATTGCATGCTAGAGATAAGCACATTGAGCTTAAATATCATTTCTTGAGAGAGAAAGTTCAAAATAAGGAGTTTGTATTACAACATGCTTCCAGTAAGAAGAAGCTAGCAAATATATTCACTAAGCCCTTACCGAAGACTACATTTGCGTATTTGAGAGGTGAATTAGGGGTTCTACCCCTTCATGAAGTCAACTAAGGTTGTGTGCTCTACATCAGTCAAGTACTATAGTGAAAAATCTTTCAGGATTGATGTGTTGAAGGATGTTACTCCTTAGGGGGAGCAACATAGTAGATTTTGGAAGCTTATGCCTCCACTTTAGAATTGTTGACAAAGGGGGAGAAGATATATGATGTATGGGGGAGACGATATCTGATGTATGAGGAGAAGATATCTGATGATGTAGATACACTGGTCTATGTATTTTTTAGTTGTAATGCTACACTAAGTATTGCCATCAATGCCAAAGGGGGAGATTGTCGGATATCATTGGCATATGATGAACCGATATGTTGATATGATGATAATATATGTTGTCATTGATGTCAATAAAGTTGGTGAACCGATATGAAGAAATATGAGGAGATTCAGTGAACTAGTGTCAGGGTTTCACTGTGTGATTACTGGTTGGTAGTATCAGCTCTATGGTTATTGGTTTGGCAATCCAGTTTGTGTGATGAACTGATGATATTGTGTGACGAGTTAGCTAAGAGATGTGATCCACATGCCACGCTAGCTTTGTGCGTGTGAAGGATTAAGGCATGAGAAGATAGATCATGTTTGAAGTATACCTCAGGAATGATTATTCTTCTTGGTGGTATGCGAAAAGAGCGTGATGGGTTATTGATTCCCATGAGTAGTGATAAATGAATGATGCAGATTGTCTTGTGATCTGTTTGAAATTGTAATTCTCTATGCAATATGTTTGGACAGTTAGGATTGGACTGCCTGTGTTGTAAACTTAAGATACTTAGGGTTTAGCATTTATGTTACCGACCTATTCGTTTTCTATAAGGTTAACAATGTTTGTTATTGTAAAGTTGTTGGAAAATGTTGTGTGTGTGGGTATCTGAGTGTAGAGATACTTGAAACTTGCCAAACCAGTAAGAGGTAAACTGTAGAGTAGAGGATATGAAAAGGATCTGCCTTCGCATGTAGTGTTGTTATTATATCATAGTTTTACCTGTTGTCTTCTAATCATTTCAACAGATGGAAAATCCCTTTATCGGGTAGCTTTAATAGGCTTATTGTAAAACTTGTAACCAGGTGACTCAAGATCATCGAGTTCTTTAAATCCTCTAGCGAGGTAAGCTTTAACAGGGTTTCAACCTTTAATAAGGTATATAGCCATCCCTTAACTAGGTGATCTCTAACAGGATCGGTTCCTAATAGAACCTTATTGTAAAGTCTTTAACTGGACTAGGCTCCTAACAGGGCAAGCTTCAAAAGAGTTCAAAACAAGCTTGTGGGTATTCATCCCCACCATGGTTTTTCCCATTTGGATTTCCACATGAAAAATCAGTGTGTTATGTGTTATGCATTTATCATGTGAAGTTTATGAAGTCTTTGGTTGAATGATTATGCATGTAGGGTTAATAGGTTATGGTATTTTTAGTATACCACATGCATATGTTTATGGGTGAAGTTGATGTTGCATAATTGATCATATTTGAAGTGTTCAGACTTATCAGTTTATGGTGTTTGGTGTCTTACTATGTTTAACCGGTATTGTCATGGTTAAGTTTAGAAATGGTGATAACCAATTGGTTTTGCTTTAGCTAGATAAGTTGTTAAGAGAATTTTTATCTGTACTGATTCACCCCCCTCTCAGTACCGGTTGGGCTATCTATTGTTCATCATTATTCATCATATCCCACTAGTCTTGATACTCTGTCAGCTCAAACAACCATGTCACGCCCTAGAGGGCACCCATTTTTTTGCCTTTTGCCAGAAATTAACTCAAACTAAATTGCTTCACAATTGAGTAGTTATCTTGGGAGATATATGGTGAGTAATCTTGGGGGCAGAATCTTCCCCACCCTTGCACTATGATGTTTAAAATGTCTGGTGACTGACTCGACTCAAATTTTATAGTGCTAAGGTTCTTAATCAAGTGTTCGTTTAGTATTCAGTGATAAACTCCATCGGGAGACTTCCCAACCTTTAGAACAAAGGATTTATGTATCTTAAAGATACTAGGGGAAGGCTAATCACTAAGCAAAACCATTGAAGGGGACTTTCATCAACCTCCACATTTGATTGTAGTGGGTTGGAACACTTGGTGATAAAGTCGTTTCCCACTTAGGTCGTTCCCCTCTCACCGACCATTAATGGTGCTCCAAGAGCAACTTAGGAGGCAAAGCCTGCTAGAGGTTTTAAAATACTTGAAGTAAAGAAATCTTTTAAAAGTGGTTTGGATTTTGGTCACCCAATTAAGGGGAGAGCATATACCTTCCACTTTCGAGACAAAGGAAATAAGTGTTCTTTTTAACCTTCAAAGCAATGATTTTCTTACTTCTATTTGGAGATGTTGCTCCAAAAAAAGCTTGGTGTTCTTTTTAACTCTTCATACAAAAATGTTTTCTATCTAAGAAAGTGAAATCCTGATCAACATAATAAATTGTGATGTTGGTCAACAAAAGGAAAATCGCGAAATGGAAAACTTCTTTGCTTTGCACAAAATAAAAAGTCAGGGTTTTTTTAATCCTTTACAAAATGAAAATGAATTCATTTTATGCACCAAAGGAAAATGTGATTCTTTTTACCCTTTGCAAAATTGAAAAGCCAGTTTGTTGTTCCCTTTATGCCCAAATTGAAATGTCTTTCCTAACTTGCAAGAAAATAAAGATTTTGTTTTGTTGTTCTTTTTATCTAACATTGAAATTCTTTTTAAAACCCAAATGAAGATGAAGTAAATTTTAAGCCCAAAATGAAAAGATGAGATTCTTTTTAAAACTAAAGGAAAATGAATTCTTTTTACCCAACTTGAAAAGCTAGAAAGAATTAAATTCCTACATTAACTTCTTCCAAACCTGCAAGAAATTGTTAGTGACCTGGAAGAAGAAAATTTAGTGAAATGTAGAATATATGGGTGGGCTTACACAAGCCTAATTTTTCTTTACTTTGGTTACAATTTATGCTTTCTCTCTATCAAATTCACGCACTTGACTTCTACACAAAAGCGCTATAGAATGCTATAAATGCACTAAAGAATGCTCTCGAAGTGCTATACTAATTACCAAATGCACTATAATGTTTTCCCAATGCGCAGGAAAGAAACTGAACTGTTGTGCACTAACAAAGAGCTCAAATGCACTAGGAAAAGGGTCTTATGCACTAAACAATATACCAAACGTGATACTATTCATCCCGAATGCACTAAAAAAAGTTCTCAATGCGCTAAAAAAGCATTCTTGCGTGCTTGTAATCTTGATCCTACATAAAAAATGATATGATTTATGGGGATGTGCCCCATAATGGGCACCAAAAATGTGTGCAAGAAATGAGGGCGACAAAAATCTAAAAATCAGTTTCAAAGGGCCCACACACCAATGAGACTCTTGGTGGAAGTTATAGGAACTATATTGAATAGCTCAACTTCCCAAGGGGTGTCCCATTGTTCTCTATCTCACAAGACTCCTCGGGGCTCACTCTTTCTCTTAGATCACTGAGAAAAGTGGCTTATGAGTGAAAACTCCAAGAATGAGTGATGTTTGATTTATAAGCATGAATACATTCCTAATACATGTTTGATATTGAAACTATGATGATTTAAGCTAGTATGAAGATGATGCTATGATAAAGGATTAGTAAAATTATCCTAACAAGATATAATAGTCTAACATGGATATGCTATGGTATTAAAACTCTTCTAAATGTTATTATGTTTTAACAAAGAGAGGCTAAATGCTTAGTAAAAAGACTACAATCTTGATGCATAAAAACTTCTATATCACTAGCAAAATGACTATAAGTTTGATGCACAAAGACTTATATATCCAAATAAGAGAAAGAGAGCTCTATTTATGGGAAAAATCGAGCAATGGATGGTCAAGATTGAGTAATCTTAATAGGGGATAGGATTGAAAGTTAATCAATCCATGTTTATAATTCTCACAAATGAAATGGTGACAATTATCAACAAGAAGTTGCTTGAGAGGATATGCAAGAAGCATTAAATTCTTAAGAACACATGAAGGTTACCTTAGGAGGTAAGGTTAAGGTTAGGTTAGGGTCATCCATTGGATAAAGATTTTATCCAAGGGTTAAAATCTTGTGCAAGGGTTAAAGGGATAACCAAGGGTAAATCCATGAATTCTTGATGAGACCTTTGGGTTAGATGAAAGTTGAGTTAGAGAGAAAGTATCTAACCATGAAGGGATGGTTGAGTTAACCATTAATGGTTTGGAAGACATTGAAGGTTAACTTGTTGAAGACACAAAGCCTTTAATGCATTTGAAAGACTTTGGAGGCTTTGAGAAGTGACTTGTCATTGCTTAGGAATGTGACAATAATTAGGAGATGGATTAGGATAAATTGGATGGGTTTAGAAGAATTTAGAAGGGGGTTTAGAAGGCAAGTGGGAGATGTAAGAAAATGTAAGTGGATGGAGGAGGATTTTAATTAAAATAAAATTATTTTATTTCAACAAAATAGATGCAACTTGCATAAATACAAGTGGGGGATTTAAATAAATAAATTAGATTTATTTATTTGAAAGGATAAATTTAATTAAAAAGGGAGAAAGGTGGAATTTAATTAAATAAAGTGATTTATTTAATTAAAAGCTAGAAAAGGTTTAGCTGAACTTAATTGAATAAATTGAGTAATTCATTTAATTAAATAGATGAATGCGAAGAAAATAGAGGAATGGGGTTAAAATGAATATTAAATATTCATTTAGGAAAGTGGTTAGATTTATACATCTACAAGTTCTAACGAAACTTTATTAAATAATAAAAATGTATTAGACTGAATTCTTTTTATAAAATTATAAATTTAATATTATAATATAATTTATGAATTGGTGTGATAGTTGGAACAACCTTTTAGTCTAATGTTCAAATACATAAATTAAATTTAAAGGAATCTAAGAAATTTTCTTGGAGGATTCAAAGAAGGATATTTGATTTGGCAACTTTTGAACATTGAAGATAGACACATAGAGTGTGAAGTATAAAATACACTTCAGATTCTCCTACATAGAATTATTTCTTCTAGGATTTTTTTTTTGTGTGTTCTAAATAAGAACAATTCCTCTGGAAATAATCATAGACTAAGAGGCTAAAGCATTAGTTTCATCCTAAAATGAGATATTATATCCAGAATTTGAAAATAAACATGTATTTGTAAGAAAGTATTTATGTTAAAGAAATAATATAATAATGTTATAGTTTAGTTATTTGATTTTCAAGAGAATTAAACAAATTTTTTCTTTAAATTTGTCTGTATAATTTAACTTGTAAGTATTAAAAATAAGATTTCAAATTATCACATTATATGTATTGGTAACCTGATATTTTAGTAATAGAATCTATCTTATACTCAAATTTTGGTTTAGGAGGTGTTGGGATTGAATATAGGGGTTTTTCCTTTTTTTCATAATACAAGATATAATACTAATAGGGCATTTCTTAGAAGGGGCATTCTTATAAGAGAATAAAAGTATATATGCTTGATCACTTACTTTAATGGGATGCTTTGTTATCTCTATAAGATAGTGTGGGACTATTACAAGTATGGTTTTCATTGCACCAAGAGATTGACCTATTAATGCCCAATACAACCACTAAAGTTATAGAATCCATAAGAGGAGATTAAGCCATGTCACAAACCTGAGATTTGCACTGCACAATACAAGGAGACCAAGGGCGCACACCTTCCAACAATACCACTTGTTACAATTATGGTTATCATTGCACCAAAAGATTGACCTGTTAATGCTTGATACAACTACTAGACTTAAAGAATCCACAAGAGGTGGTTAAGCCATGTCACAAACCTAAACACTACATTGTACAATACAAGAAGACCAAGGGTGCACTCCTTGCTATAGGGACATATTTTATTAGATATTTTGAGTTGGTGGTGAGCTCATAGTAGATGTTTTAACAACTTAAAAAGGATCTTTTCCTATATGAAAAAATATTTCATGGGCATTCAACACAATTATCCTATTGCTGTGAGGCTTTTCTCAAGGATTTTATAGTCACATCATATGGATCAAGAAGATTTTGACCACAAAAAAATTGAATGATGATGGAAATTTTACTATTCAAAGCCTTTGAAAAATTTAAATTTAAATCTTTGTAGTAGTATTTTTGTACAAGAAACCTCTTCTTACTATTATTTAATAATGAAATAAAATCATGTATGTCTTTTATAGGAGATGTTTTATTTTTCATGAAATTGAAGATAGTATAACAATCTATGGTACTTTTGAATCCATTGAAGAGAGGATCTCCAATTTGACTTGATCTTATAATAGATTCGGGTTGTGATATTATATACCATTAAAATGCATTGTTTTTAAGGGGGCAAGTAACCTCCAAATGAGCCACTTCTTTTTATATTTTATATGATGAATGTTGCATGAATTTATAATATCATGAATATGATTTAAGAGAGAGATATATGTAAATCGATAGAAAGGAGTCAATGTTTCTAATAACACTTCTATAACTTGACTTCCCTATTGTTTCAATGGAACTCTTGTAAACCATGGTGGGAATGGTAAATTTAATGCTAGAAATTTAAGTGCACATAAATAATATTAGCCATCATGATCAACAAAATTAAGGACTTGACATAAGATCATCAATAGGGCTACAAAATAGAAGAGGTGTGCTGATGTGGGCTAGTATATTTTCTATTATCAATTAAAACCAAATAATATAAAATAAAAATAAAACAAGGGATAGATACAAGTCAATATTTTTGTACCATTAGGCATACCAATAATTATTGATTTTTTATTTTGTACTTTCATACAAACTATATAAACATAAGAAATCATGTGAAAGAATTTTAGGACTTGTCTTTTTCATTTATTTTTGAATAAATTTAATAATATATAAAGGCAAAAAAGGAAGAGATTGCCTATGAATGAAGTTAAACTATTAGATTACTTTTTAGAGGAGTTATTGAAATTAATTGTTGTGTATAGATTATTTATTATGAAGGGCTAATCCATCCAAATTGACAAATAGCATAAAATTAGTGATAAATTTAAGAAACCCACCATCAAAAAAAGATATAAAATCTTGGCGATTTTTTATTTATTTTGGATATAGATAATAATTTTATTGTCAAATTTTTTTACATAAATTCTTTTTAGTAGAAAATCTTGGCGAATCTTAGACAATAATATGAGTATGCATTAATTAATATTGCGAATAATTTGATTTTTCAAAAATAAATTCTTATATATGGCGAGGAGGGAAGGAGAAAACGCTCTGCAAAATTAGTTACATGCCAATCGAGGAGAGAACATCAGGAGGAGTAGTAAATCTCAGGAGGCAAATTGGGACAGATGCCAAGAGGAAGCCTTTGAAGTTGATCTCACCAGTGAAGTGGAGGAGGAGAGAGGAATCTAGATGGAGCATGCGTTGATCAGCAAAGTGGTTGGGCCTAGGAAGACCAGGGCCACCATTAGAGAATGGATATCCAAGCACTGGGGCCTGCGATTGATTGTGAAATTCATCCCTAGGAGTTTCTTCATAGTGGTATTTGAAGATGGGAGGGAGAGAAATAAGTTTTTGTGTAAGAATAACTAGTTTATCAAGGATCACCCTTTGTATTTGCAGCCCTGGTTCCCAAACTTTAATCTAGTTCCGCTGGCAATATATGATAGACCGATGTGGATTAGGATGTATAGTCTACCAATGGAGTATTGGGGTGAGAATTGTTTGGAAAAGATCAGTCGGTCACTAGGAATTTTGATGGAAATTGACAAGGACCTTATTGAAAAAGATAGTTATGTTTATGCCCGTATGAAGATAGCGGCAGTCAAGGAGATCTCTCTCCAAATTTCTCTAGTCTCTTCGGTGGGAGTGTGGTTGCAACAAGTTGAAATCGAGAAAGATATCATCCCATGCTCAAGATGTGGTAGCAAAATGCATCTAGAGGTGGAGTGCAGAATGTATGTTAGAAGGGCTAGAAGAAATAATTTTCCCAATCAAAATATCAATCACCGATGGGTTAAAAAAACTGTTAAACTTCCTTTAATGATTTCGGGTAAATCTCAGAAGGATCTGGTAATGGAAGAGAAGGTGGCCCCAACAGAAAAAGAATCTACTAAAATAATTTCTAATGAGAACATGGGGTATATGATATCGGACTCTACAGACTCGGTTATTAAAGAAGATAAACAGGTACCCCTGACACCTAACTCAAAATATGAAGAAGAACTAAACCCAGAAGAAGTGGATATAGAAGACGGATTGGAAGATCTAGATCCTAGATGCATAAGTCAATCTGCAAACATTATGCTTGGCAGAGCGAAAGGTAGTAGGGGTAGAAGAAGCCATAAACAAGTTAGAGAGGAGAGTACTCTTGAGAAAGGGATAGTCAGTGTTTTTGACTTCATGAAGAAATCCGAGGGAGGGTTCCCCTCCCTTGGAGAAAGATGAAGATCCTTTCTTGGAATGTCAGGGGTCTTTCAGCCTCTGACAAGAAGTGCTTGGTTAATAGAGCATTAAAAAATCTAGAATGTGATATAGTTTTGATGCAAGAAACCAAGCTCGTTGATAAAAATATGAATGATTTTATTAAATCTTGTTACAATTGGAACAACTTATCCCAATTCTCTAGAGGATCTGCAGGAGGTTTAGGAGTCCTCTGGAAGCCCGAATCCTATCAGATATCCATCATCTTTTCTTATCACCATTGGATGGCATGCCGAGTGGTAAGATTGGAGGATCATTTTGACTTTCTACTACTAAATGTTTATTGGCCCATCAAGACAGAGGACAAGAAAGAGATATGGAATGAGATTAAAAACCAGATGGATAATGTATGTTTTGAGAGGATTATTATGGCTGGGGACTTCAATGCTCTCCTAGAATTAGATGGTAAAGAAGGAGGTCTCAAAAAGACCACTCAAGTCATGGAAGACTTTAGATTGTTTATAGATGGTATGTAGGTCATGGATATTGTCCCAAAAAATGGCAAATTCACCTGGACCAACATAAGACACAGCTTTTCAAATATTTCCGAAAGGCTGGATAGATTTTTTGTAGGTAAATTTTGGATCGATGGGCAGTTTAACATGTCTTCATCCATCATACCACAGTTAGGATCCGACCATTTCCCCATCAAACTAGTCATTGATTGGAGTAAACCTCCCTTGAAGAGTTATTTCAAGTTTCAAAGTATGTGGTGGAGAGACCCAAATTTTTTAGTTAATCTAAAAACATGGCAGGAGGGAAGCAAAATGTTTGGAGGTTCTCCAAGATTTTGTTTTGTTAAGGGATTAGGATATATCAAGAAGAAGATCAAATCATGGAACAAAGATCATTTCAAAAATATTTTCACAGAAAATATTAGATTAGAAGAGGAAATGGCTAAATTAAATGAGAAAATCATGATGGCAGGCATGACAAATGAGGAATTTGAATTGGAGAAGAGACTGAAGGTGGAATAAATGGAAGTTCTACAGAGAGAGGAACTATATTGGAGGGATAAGTCGAGAGAACTTTGGATCACGGAAGGTGATTCCAATACAAAATTCTTTCATGCATCAATGAAGGTGAGGATATCCCACAATCAAATTACAGGCATTCAGGATGAGTACGACAAGATCTGTTCCTCAAGGGAAGAAATAGAGAAAGTGGCGGTTGACTTCTTTACTAGAATTTTAGGTTCCTGGGACTCTATCAGGAAGGAAAGTGTCCCGTTGGTTGATAGAACCATTGAGAACATGCTATCTCATGAAGATAATGAGATGCTTATGGCTCCTTACTCATCCGAGGAGGTGAAAAAGGTCACATTCTCATTGCATCCACATAAAGCACCAGGACCTAACGATTTCACAGCGGAGTTCTTTCAGAGATGCTGGGATTTCATGGGAGATGACATTGTTGAGGTAGTTGAAGATTTTAGAAAAAATAGGAGGTTTGTTAAAGCCATCAATCATATGATGATAGTACTGATTCCAGAAAAACCAACTTGTACAACTATGTCAGATTATTGTCCTATATCTCTATGCAATGCCCTATACAAAATTATATCTAAAGCCATGTCAGAGAGATTAAAAAAGTTTATGCACAAACTTATTTCAGAAAACCAGAATGGATTCACCCCCGGTAGGGAGCTCACAGATAGCATCATTCTTACCTCAGAGGTTATCCACTTGATGGCCAAGGATAGGATCAAAGGGATGGCGATCAAGCTAGATGTCTCCAAAGCATATGGTAGAGTGCTCTAGTATTTTCTGGAACATTTCGTTAGAAGGTTTGGTTTCGATAGTAAGTGGATTGATTGCATCAAATTCTGCATATCTACTATTTGCTTCTCTATTTTAGTTAATGGAGTTGTCTATGGTTTCTTTGATGCAACTAACGGGTTGAGACAGGGAGATCCCTTGTCACCTTCCCTCTTCATTTTAATGGCGGAGGTCTTAGGGAACAACATAAATAATAAGCTTAGGGAGGGTGTTTGGAAAGGAGTTACTATCCATCCAGAGATGGCAAATGTGTCACATTCTCAATTTGCGGATGACACACTCTTATTCGGTGTTGCGTTGGTTAGTGAAGTAGAGGTAATTAAGGAAACTTTGGAGGATTATGCAAGGGAGTCGGGCTAGCACATGAATAAAGAAAAATCATAGATTTTCTTTTTAAATACCAGCAGACAAAATCAGAACTCTATTTTGCAGATCTTGGGTTTTCCAAAATGAGAGTTTTCATTGAAATATCTAGGAATTTCAATAGGAACAGGAGCGTACCAAAAATAGATTTGGGAAGAGGTGGTCAATAAATGCAAAGGGAAGGTGGATTTATGGAAAAAAAAATGGCTCTCATAGGCTAGAAGAATATAGATGATCAAGTCTGTATTATCAACAATTCCAATATATAGTATGTCTTGCTTCAAGATGACCATGAAAGCATCAGGTAATGTGGATGGTTTGCTTAAGAAATTTCTATGGGAAGGCTCTAAAGAGGCTAAGAGAATACCACTGATTAATTGGGACACTACATGTCTCATCCAAGAGGAAGGAGGAGCAAGTCTCAGAAAATTGGAATTGCGAAACAAAGCTTTGGGTGCCAAATTAGCCTAGAAAATTTTTAAGAACCCAAATAGATTATGGTATAGAGTGATTAGATGTAAATATTTGGACTGTTTGGAGGAAGAAAGAATCTTTAAAATGGCAAATTCAGAGAAAGGGTCTCTTGTCTGGAATTTCATTTGGGATAGTAGAAGTTTACTCACAAATCAACTGTCTTGGAATATTGGTAATTATAGGAAGGCCAAATTCTGGTCAGATTCTTGGGGAGGAGAGAAACCTTTAAAGGAAATTTTTGAAAATCAAGATTGGATCAATTTGGTGGAAGCCAGCATAGGTTGCAAAGTCATGTATTATTTTACTCTTGGAGGTTTGATAGGGGAGAGAGTGGAATGGAAGAAATGTAGCATAGGAAATAGGGACCTATGTACAAAATTAGATCAACTTTTATCCCAAAGGTATATATTTGTGTCAGACAAAGAGGATAAAGTATTTTGGTGTGTGGCTAAATCAGAAGAATATAAAGTCAAATGGGGTTATGAAATCTAGAGGAAGAGAATCAGAAATCCAGAGTAGCCATACAAGTTATGCTGGCATAATAGAATCCTTCCAAAAGTAGGTGCATTTTTTTGGATAGGTCTACAGGATAAAGTTCTGACAAGATACAGATTAAAATCCATTGGCATAGCAGGACCTAGTAGATGCATAATGTGCAAAAAGGATGAAGAAACCTCCAATCATTCGCTTTTTGCTTGTCCTTTTGCGAGCAGCTGTTGGGATTGGTTCTTTGACATGATAGAATATCATAATGCGAGAAATGAAAAACTTCTAGATTTTATGTCTGCTTGGCCTCTATTATACAAATCTAAGTGGGGAAATTTATGGTTATTAGGGCCTTCAATGATTGTATGGCATTTATGGAAGGAAAGAAATAAGAGAATTTTTAGAGAGGAATATCACTCAAGAGAAGAGACTTATAAATCTATCAAAGCTGGGATTGAGGAAGTAGTGAGTGGGAATATCAGGAAGAAAACAATCAGATTCTATAATGCATGGGATAAGAAGATGGAGAATAGGTGGGCCTTCAAGGAATCAAATGAAATAAGGATTGCAGATAAAGCGAAAAATAGAAAGAAGGTCAGATGGACAGCCCCAAAGAAGGACTAGACCAAGCTAAATTTTGATGGAGCTAGTAAAGGTAATCCAGGCAAAGCAGGGTACAGAGCGGTTATTAGAGATGAAAATGGATCCTTCATACAAGCAGTATATGGGAATATTGAGGATACCACTAATAATGAAGCATAAATAAGGGCTTTGGAAGCAGGCAGGATACCACCAAAGTCACCATAGAAGGTGATTCCCAAATCATAATTAATGGGGTATCCAAAAGGAAATTTCAAGGCTAGAAATTAAACAAGTGGCTAGTATGAATTAATACTCTGCTGGATAAATTCAGAGAGTTTGAACTCATCCATTCATATAGAGAGGGAAATAAGGTGGCAGATATTTTAGCAAACATGGGTGTTATAGCAGACAAAAGAAAAATTGTCATTGATAGTTTGTCAGGAGATATTGAAGAATTGTTACTAAAAGAGAAAATTGATGAACCCCGTGAGGGCATTGGGTGACCCATGTTCTATGTAGCTATAAGGTTGAAAAGACTTACAGATGGGATGGATGTGTACTTATTTGATAGATAAGTCTTTTCTATTTTAGATAAGAGGAGAATAAACTAGGTCTGGACGGAGTACGCTAACAGTGGCGGCACCCTGCAAAAGCGATTTGAGTACCTCTGGTTTGGATGAGTGAAGAGATAGAGGCGGTTTAGGAACCCTCGAGAAATCGAATGCCTATATTAGATAGGCGGTTTGTGATGGCAAGATAGAGTAGCAAAGAAGAAATAAAAATGGTGCACTTCTTGGGTTTAAATTGTGCTAACTGTGAGGTTCTGCTGGAGTTTCATATTAGAGATCTGTTTGATACTATGGAGTTTGGATATGACACCATCAGGGGAATGGTAGAATGTTCTCTTAGCCTAGATCACCACTAGTGCGACAGAGCAATTTATGAGGCGGTGCTCGTGCCCATGGTGGATATTCTAGAGTCAAGGGACAAATGCGTGGAACTGTTGGAGGGCTTTGTCAAAAAAGAAAATGGAGATATGGTCATGGAAGCCATATTTGACCTGGAGGAAGGTTGCAAGAACAACATGCTTAAGGTTTATTTTAGCCCCGAGAACTATTTCTCACTCTAAGAGGAAGAGTCCGAGGACGAAGGGAGCATCAGGGATAAAGAAGCAGAAAAGGAGAGGGCCAGAGAGTTTGCAATGGAAGTATGGCAACACTTCAAGCATGGGATTATTAGTGAGGATTTAGCAGTTTTCAGAAGCTTTGTGGAGTCTGAGGAATGGTGGATGTCAGAGGCATCCACAAAGAAATTAAATGATCTGGTAGATTATGCAATGGTCATTCTCCAGATTATGAAGTCCTAGAATAGAAATATTGTTGTTCAATATGATTTTGGCTTTAGATGTAGTTAGCTTGATGCTCCAATCGGGGCTGTATGTGGGTGTTGGGTATGTTGTGATTGCTAGGGTGATAGGCAATTTTTGTAATGAACATATGTTGTAATTTTTATTTAAGAAATAGAGGGAACTATCCCCATTAAAGATAGTACTTACCTTTAAAAAAAAAAATTCTTATAGAAATGTGGAGGCTTAAGGTGGAAATCATTAATGACTTTAAAGGGTAGAGACTGCTTTATTTAGTTGTTGCCATTAATTTTAATTAATCTACTAGCCCTCTTTGTATTTTCTCAGATAAAATGTATTTTTCTATACCATTGATTTCCATTGAGGTAAACCATTGAAACGCAACTCAACCCCATGAGCATTACAACTTGTAGGTACAATTTATCTCATGGAATGCAATGATGGTCATTGGATTATATTTTGAATCAATGATGGCAAATAAAAATTTCTAATAAAACTCCAATATAACTAATAATTATAGTGTATTATTGGTGAATTAATTTAATTTTTAACAATCATGTATCAAAAATTTTGGCAAATCTTTGAGTTTAAAAATTAATAAAATAAACTCTTTGGTGAATTAAATAAGACTAAACTACAATTTCATAAAAATGTGACGATTTATGTAAAACTTGAACTATTAGCCAAATTTTGATTTTCAAATTTTAAAAAATAGCCAATTGGCGAATATTAGCCATTAAAAAAATCACTAATAAAAATGAATATAAAAAAAAAATTGCGAGAATGAAAATAACCCACATTCGATTTCTTCAATAAAATAGAATTACACTAATAAATTGCAATGATATAAGCACATGGTCTTAACTCGATACAAAGAAAATCAACTCTCTAAGTAAACTCTATAATTTGAAGCCAAAATCAACAATAATGGAGCTATCTTCTATGAAATTTGTTCACTAATTTAATTGACACTAATAAATACCTTACAATTCTTTGGAAAGTGTAACTACCCCATTTTTTCATATCCAATTGTCCAACGACTGACTTTCTACTTAGGAAAATATTTTAATTTAAAACTAAGCTAGCACAACTTCCTAGATTCATAACCCTTAACTCAGGCATTAAATTTACTATTATAATATACTATTAAAAAGATAACAAAGATATCTACAATGCCAAAAAATTTAAGATCTTTTTGTTACTTTTTGAGCCTTTACAAGGACTCTAAGGGCCTTAAATTTGAGTCTAAAATTTTAGAGGTAAAAATTTGAAGATGAAAAATTTAATATCTCCCAAAAAGTATATGATATTGTGATGATTATTTCATTATTTTCTTCATTTTTCAATTATTCTCCTTTGGTTAAGTTATTAGGTTCATATGTGCTTGCATAGGTTGACTTACTAATTAAAAAAAATATTAGAATTAAATCATATTAAGTGTAAAAATTTTAATTTGGTATTTTAATTATTTGAACATGAATTTGCTTTCAAGGATGTGCTTAAATTCATTTCTTCATAGAATTTCAAATTTTCCTTGATGAAACTGTAATTGGCTCTATGGTAGAAAATCTCACTAGCTATAAGAAGGTTCTTAGTTTGGATATGAATCTATCTAATATTCTCATTAATGTGTCTATAATTTATAATAGAAACAAATACAATCCTTCCTACATTGATGTTGCTGGGATATGTTGTTGTTATTGATGTCAACATATTCCTGTGATTTATTGCTCTGATGCTTGGAAATTGGTTTATTAGGATTATAGTTTGGTGTTGGAGTATTTCTTATGTCAGCACATCTTTCTATATCAGATGAGGTGATCTAGGAAGCCTAAATGATCATAGTATATTTTCTAATCAGTGTTTTACAAAGTTCAGAATTTCCTCGGGTATATTTTGATGTGATTAGATGTTGAGCTAATTCTTTGGGAGATTGTTTGGGATGGTCTTGTGTATCTTCATTTCAAATGGTTCATGATTTGGTGTTCCTCAATTTATCTTTCTTTGTGAAAGTTGTTGTTCTTTGAGTGTTCTTGATTTTCAGATATTCACATATGAAGATTTGATAAGTGGTCTTGGTGTATCTCTCTCTAATGATTCTAACGTGCTTGCTAGTGTTTCCTAATTGTGTCCTTGTTCTAATGATCTACATTTATTGTTGTGTGACTTCTTGGTGATTTTGCTAAACCGGTGATGTTCTTCGTGTTATACGGTTTTCTAGTGGTGTAGCATTTTGTGGTTGATTTTGGTGTGATTTCTGGTGGTGTTGCATGTTTATAGATTTGATTTAGGTCCATGTTTTATCATGTATATCATTATATTGGTCTGGTGGTTGATATTGGTATCATGTAATGTAGTTTTGTAATTGTGAATTAAGGGTTTAGCTAGCCTTGTTGTCAAGGTTGATCAATTATATAAATAGGTGATATTGTCATGTAATTTAGGTGTCAAGGTTGTGTCTGCCTTATCAGAGAGTGGTATATGTGTGAACAAGAATTCATCTTTTTGTGTGGTGGATTGAACAAAGATTGTTGTTGCAGAGCAAAAAATTGTGCTTAACCGGAACTATCATCAAACATTTGGAGATGTTAATATTGTAATTCATTTCTTTTGGATTGTAGTCAGAATCTTGTTGTAAGTCAGTGAGACCTCCCTAAAGGATGGAGCCTTCCAGGTCACTATCTTTTGAGTAATGAGCTCTAGGAAGTGTGCCTAAATGCATATGCATTACCCATTATAATATTTGCACATACTACTGCATAGTATCATCTTATTGTTGTAGTTTATTAGATCTATATTTACGATTAAGTTTGTAGTTATGGTGAAAATTTATTCACCCCCCGCTCTCAGTTTTCCTTCGTTGTTGTTGCTAACAATTAGTATCAGAGATAGATCCTCCTAAAGAAGCTCAACCGCTTGGGGAGATCCGGGATGGCAACTCAAGGTGTTATCTTTAAGAAGGAGAGTTCAGATTTGATGGAAGTAACTATGCTATATGGAAGAACCAGATGGAAGTGCACTTGAGATGTCTTGGAGAAGATTACTAGAAGATTACAAAGATGCCTATTTTTCTCCCCCAAATTGACCAGTTATTGCTAATGAGATCAAGGAAGCTAAACATAACATTTGAGCGAAGGAAGCATTGTTGAGTGCCCTGATTGATTCAGAGATGAGTAATGTAATGGGACTTCAAACCACACATGAGATCGAGGAGAAGCTTGAAACCCTGTATGAAGGAGATAAACAAGTGAAAGTTACTAAGTTGTAGAGTTTAAAAGGGAAATATGGGATTCTAAAAATGGGAGAACATGAGAACATAAATACCTTTATGGATAATGTGAATGACCTTATCCTAGGTATCTGATGTGCCGGTGGAACACTTGAAGAAGATGAAATTGTTTCTAAGATGATAAGATCATTTCCTCCTTCTAATAAACATAAGATAGCTACTATTGATGAGATCTAAAGTGTGACTATAGTAATAAGAGATGTTCTAGTCGGAAAGATTACTGCATTTGAGTTGAGAAAATTTGGTGAATCACATGGACAGTTTGAGGCAGTATTTAGAGCATCTGTATTCAGAGAGTAGAAGTATGATCCTACAGAATGCAGAATATCTAGATATGAAATAGGACACTTTTCTTCTAGGTTCAAAGGGAGAATGGCTAAATATGATAGGCATGATAAATTTGATAGGCATGACATGAATGATAGATATGAGAAGTATGATAAGCCTTAGAAGTCTAACCGGAAGTATAAGCATAAGAGGAGCTGCTATTTTTCTACTAATGAAGGTGTTATAGATGAAGAATTAGAAGGAGATGAAGTTGTATTTATTGCTATCAAAGAAAATAGATCTGTACCTGTTGATTCCACAAGCTACAATATTGAGGAGAAAGCTTGAGCTTCTAAAGTTGAAAAAAGATGAATGGGTAATTGACTGTGGTTGTTCACACCATGTGACCAGTGATAAAAGAAAATTTGTTAGTATGGAAAGGTATGATGGTTGGAATAGTGAGATTTGGAGATGACAAAGCCTATATGATCCACAGTAGAGGTTATATTTCAATTAATTGTAAGCATAACATTGATGATGTCTTGTATGTTGAAGGTTTGAAGCATAATATTTTGAGTGTTGGAAAGATGGTTGAAAAATATTATGATTTGCAATTCAAGAATCATAAACACAAGATTCGAAATGCCTCCAGCATAGAGATTGCATATATGGAACTAAGACTGAAGGTAATATTTTTCATTTCAATGCTAGTGAGAAAATTTGTTTGATTGCTCAGATTGATGAAAATTGGTTATGGCATAGGAGAATGTGTCATTTTAATTTTGATTCAATGATTATGATCAGTTCTACTCAAGTTGTTAGAGATCTTCCTAAGATTGTTAAGCCTGCTAATCTGATATGTAAGGAATATCACTTGGGTAAACAAACAAGAATTTCTTTCAAGAGAAAACAATATACATCTAATGGATTTCTAGATCTTGTGCATACTAACTTGTGGGGACCTAAAAAGTATTAAAAGTGTGCAGGGTTATAGATATTTTATGTTGCTAATTGATGATTATTCTAGGATGATAAGAGTTATCTTTTTGAAAGAGAAATCCGAAGCATTAGACAAATTCAATATTCAAATAAAAATTTAAGACTAAGTGAGGATTGAAGGTGAAATGTCAGAGATTTGATAGGGGAGGAGAATTTTGTTTTGATGAGTTTGATTCATTCTATGAGAAACATGGGATTAGAAGGCAATTATCTGCTCCTATAACCCCTCAACTGAATGGAGTTGTTTAAAGGAAGAACAAGACTATTTTGGATGTTGCAAGGACTATGCTGATAGAAGGGAATGTTCCAAAGATCTATTGGAGAGAAGATATTAGCACAACTATTTACACATTCAACCGAGTTCATATTAAAGGTGATACTAGTAAGACTCCTTGTGAGCTATGGTTTGGTTATGTTCCTACTATGAAATATTTTAGAATATTTGGTAGCAAATGTTATATCAAGAGATATGACAACATAGGAAAGTTTGATGCAATAAGTGATGAAGGAATTTTCTTGGGATGTTCAACAAAGAGAAAAGCCTACTGGTGCTACAATAAGAGGCTGAGAAAGATCGTGGAAAGTGAAAATGTGAAGGTGGGTGATAACCTTGGAAAATAAATTAGAGCTTGTAGATATGATGATGGTCAACACGTTGTTTTAAATCCTATTCAGAGTAAAGAATTGAAGTAGAATGATCCAGTAGAGATTGTTAATCCAGAAGTTGTTGTTGTCGGTGGAGAGGTGCAAAAACCTAAAAAATCAGAAAAAATCAGAACAATAAGAAGACTTAGATTAGATTGTGGCTTGCAAAGATGAAAATTGGATGAGAGCTATGGAAGAAGAATTAGATTAGATTGTGGGAGCTTGTGCTTAGACCTAAAGATAAGAATATTATAGGTACTAAATGTGTATTTGGAAATAAATTGAATGAAGTCGGTGAAGTTGTCAAAAATAAAGAAAGATTGGTATGAAAAGGATATTCACAGAAAGAAGGAATTGATTTGAGGAGACTTTTTCTCTAGTAGCTAGACTTGAAGATGTTAGACGGTTGCTTGCATATGTTGCTTATAAAGATTTCAAGGTGTATTAAATAGATGTCAAGTCAACTTTTCTGAATGGTGATCTTGGGGATGAAGTCTACATTGAGAAACCTGGTGTATTTTCATTATCAGATGATGGAGACATGGCATGCAAACTAAAGAAATATTTTTATGGATTGAAACAAGCCCCTAGAGCCTAGTATGCTAGATTGGATAAGTATTTTCTGAAATTAGGATTTAATAAAGGGATTGCTAATAGTAATATGTATTTTAAGATTGAGAATGCTAACATCTTGATTGCTGAAGTTTTTGTTGATGATATTATCTTTGGAGAAGATAATGACTTGAGCATGAAGTTTGTCAGTGAAATGCAGAAAGAATTTGAGATATCTATGATAGGAAAGATGAAATTTTTCTTAGATTTGCATAATTTCTTAGAGTGAAAAAGGTATTTTTATATCTCAAACTAAATATGTGAAGGAATTATTGAAGAAGTTTGGGTTAGATGACTCCAAAATGGTTGGAACTCCTATGGTGAATGGCTAGAAATTGTTTAAAAATGATGGATCTCCAAAAACTAATCAAAGTTTGTATAGATATATGGTTGTTGGACTCCTATATCTTACTTAGACTAGACCAGACATTATGCATGGTGTGTGCATGACTACTAGATCTGATCTAAAAGAGAGTCATGTCACTGTTGTAAAAAGAATATTCGGATACTTGAAGGGAATTGTAGATTATGGTTTGTGGTATCCAAAGAATGATGATTTCATGTTATGTGCTTAAATTGATCCTTATTGGGCTATTAATGTTGATGACTAGAAGAGTACCTCTCGTGGTGCTTTCTTTTTAGGTAAGAAATTTGATTCATGGGCTTGTAAGAAACAAGATTTAGTATCCTTATCTACTGCTGAAGCTGAATACATTGTTGCTGCTAGTCACTACACTCACATAGTTTGGATGAAGAAAATTTTGAAGGATGAAAGAGTTATCTATGATGAGCCAACTATCATATAATGTGATAATTACAATGCTATTAACATGTCAAAGAATCTAGTGCAACATTCAAAGACTAAACATGTGTTAATCAAACATTATTACTTGAGAGAAAAAGTTAGTGAAGAGAAAATAAAGTTGGAATATGTATCTACAAAGGACCATATTACTTATGTTTTTGCTAAGCCTTTTCCTGTAGATGCATTTGTATATTTTTAGAGACAAGTTAGGGGTATCCACCCCTCCTGATGAGAACTAGATGCATTGAGTTGCATCAATACATGGACTTTATAGTTTTATTTCTTTCTCCAGATTGATGAGTTGGTGTTGCTCATTTGGCATAGTAGTCTATTGGATTGGTTATCTATTTTTGTTTATGTAAGGGGGAGAGTTTGGTTTTCTATCTTTGGCATTATTTTCAAAGGGGGAGAGAATCATGTGAAAAACTATTTTATCTTCTTGATCTTAGGGGGAGTGTGTTGGAGATGATTTTCTTTGCATTGATTGTCTTTCACATTTATATGTTGTCATCAATGCCAAGGGGGGAGATTGTTGGATATTGTTGCTGCTAGGATATGTTGTTGTCATTGATGTCAACATATTCCTGTGATTTATTTCTCCGATGCTTGCAGATTGGTTTATTGGGATCATTGTTTGTTTTCTGGAGTATTTCTAGTGTTAGTACATCTCTCTGTATTGGTTTGCATTTTACTTTTTTGATTAGTGCTTTCCAGAGTTTAGAATTTCCTCCGGTATATTCTAGGGTGATCAAATCTTGAGTTGATTCTTTGGGATATTGTTTGGAATGGTCTTGTGTATCCTCATTTCAAATGGTTCATGATTTGGTTTTCCATAAGTTATCTTTTTTCGTGACAGTTGTTGATGTTTGAATGTTCTTGAGTTTTAGATATTGACAGATGAAGATTTGACATGTGTTGTTGGTGCAGCTATCTTTGATGATTGTAACATGCTTTCTAGTGTTTCCTTATTATTTCCTATTTTTTTTATGATCTTCATTGATCTTTGTGCAAGTTCTTGGTGATTTTGCTAAACCAATGATGTTCTTCATATTATATGATTTTCTGGTGGTGTAGCGTGTTGTGGTTGATTATGGCATGATTTTCGGTGGTGTTGCATGCTTGGAGATTTGATTTAGGTCCATGTTATATCATGTATATCATTATATTGTTCTAGCGGTTGATCTTTGTATTGTGTAATGTAATTTTGTAATTGTGAGTTGAGGGTTTAGCTAGCCTTGTTGTCAAGGTTGATGAATTGTATAAATAGGTGATATTGTCATGTAATTTAGGTGTCAAGGTTGTGTCTTTCTTATCAGAGAGTGGTATATTGCAAACAAGAGTTTATCTTTTGGTGTGGTGAATTGAGAAAATATTGGTGTTGCAGAGAAGATAATTGTGCTTAACCAAAACTATCATCAGGCATTTGGAGATGTTATTATTGTAGTTCATTTCTTCTGGATTGTAGTCTAAATCTTGTTGTAAGTGAGTGAGACTTCCTTGAGGGTTGTAGCCTTCTAGGTCACTATCTTTTGAGCAGTGATTTATAGCCAATGTGTTTGAATGTATGTGCATTGCCCATTATAATATTTACACATGCTACTGCAAAGTATCATCTTATTGTGGGTAGGTTCCCATCATGATTTTTCCCTTAACCAGATTTTCCACATCAAAATCTTGGTGTTGTGTGTTGTCTTATCAATTTGCATATCTCTATTATTGATGCAGTTCATTAGATCTTTATTTGTGATTAAGTTTGTAGATTTGGTGAAAACTAATTCAAACCCCCCCCCCCCTCTCAATTTTCCTTCATTGTTGTTTCCAATAGTATGTGTATGTGTATATTATCAAATATAGTAACACATAAGATAACTAAGAGGGGGGGTGAATTAACCGTATAAAAATTTAAGAGCTATTTCCCAACTTAGATCTCAGAAAGATATAAACATGAAACATCAGAACATACCATGCACAATGAGACACCAAATTTTACATGGATAACCATGTTAGGGGAGAAGCCATAGAGAATGTATTCTCAAGATATGAACACCTATTAGGGTGATAGCAATTAAGGTGATTTTTTACAAAGAAAGGCTCCCTACCAAAGGGCTCATTGCCCAAGAAAAAGAAAGAAGAAGAATAAAAGAGAAAGAATCACAACTGATGCACTTTTGCAATTGCAAAATTTGTAGATATCTTTGGTTCACTACTTCTAGTAGCTAACACATGAAAGCTCACACTAATCAATATTATTCATCAACTCAACATTAACCATCAAACAATTAGGAAGATAGATACTTTTTTATACACCTTCATTGCATTTCACTTTATTTCACCCATTCATCTCATCCATATCATCCGAGCTTCACTATATATACCATCCTTACACTATGTGAAGTAGTCACCAATGAGGAGGGACCTTAAGGAGATCAATTTGGACCGGTCATCTTGAAGCAGTCACGAATGAGGAGGGACCTCAAGAAGATCAATCCAGACCAGTCACCAAGAGTAACACAACGGAAACACCCAAATATGATGTAGGCAATGCAGAATAAATAGTTTTATTATATGAATTATTATTACATTCAACCGGTTGTTACAAGATAGGCTTGTCGTTGCACCATAAGATTGACCTATCAATGCTCGATACAACCACTAGACATGCTGGCCCACTACCAACACTAGTATCAACTAGTTACATCATACTATTGGCAATTGACACTCAATTGATTGGTTTCAATATGTTTTCATTGATGGCAACATGTCGTAGCTTTAAAATTTGGTTTGTTTGATTATTAACTGACACTTCACCGACATCGATACTGGTACTGATAGGTATCTTGACCAGTTGGAAGGAATTCTTTGGGTACCAGCATTGCAGGCCGACATGGTTCACATTCAGGTTATCGGTATTGGAGGCCAATATCATTTTGGGAGATTCGGAATAGGAAATTGATTTTCATATTCATGTATTTATGTAGTTGAGCCGACATGTATATTTATATTGTAATTATCTTTGTAAGCCGACATAAGGAATGATGGATTGTAAAGGGGTATATAGGGAAGTTGATTAGATCATTTTATAATATGACAATGATATGAACATATAATATTATTGAATGTAATGGAGATGTGAAATATATGAGAGAGATCATGTATGTGAGGATATTTATGTAAGAGGGGATTCCAACAAGGGTTTAGGGTTTCAGATTAGAACAGATAGAGCTTAACCGAAACTATTTTTCAAGCATAGAAGATGTTATCATTGTAGTTCAATCATTTCTCTGGATTGTAGTCTAGATGTGTATGTAGTCAATGAGTATCTTTTTGTGATTCAGCAGTGTGCTCTAGGATGTAAGCCTTCCTGCAAGTGCAGGCCCCTATATTTTGTAATATCTTTTAATATGGCCAATGGATTTATATTGTGGGTCACAAATCCCACCATGTTTTTTCCTATTTGAGTTTTTCCACATATAATTCTTTGTGTTATGGTATTCATTTGTGTGATTGGATTGTTGGTTTCTTTACTTCTTTCAATATTATATGTGTCGCTATATCGATTGGTGAATGCATGTTTCAATAAGGTTAAAATTGATCATTCTGGTAGAACACTAATTCACCCCCCCTCTCAGCCAACAATTGGTATTAGAGCCTTGTTCCTTAGAGGAAGTTTAACAACTTGAGGGAGATCCTGAATCCAGAATCCATGGATATGAGTTTGGAGAAGAAACTTGATGTAGCACTTGAAGATTATGATGCTGAAAGAATGAAGAACTTGAAGTTACAAGATGAGTTGAATTTTTCTCAGGAATTCATTATTTTCCTACAGGAGAGGCTATCATTTGTTCAGGCTAGGAGAAAGGAACTTTTGTAGAGTAAGGATAATGAAGAGAAAGATGCCCTTAATGAGAGATGTCAGAAGTTTAATCACAAGAACACAGTCATGAGGAATGAAATGCAAGCCTTAACTATGAGTATGTTTAGGGAGATTGAGGACCGAAAGAAGAAAGAAGAAAATCTTTCTATATCTCTGAAAGATAAATTTGAGCAATGTGGTAGGTTGGTTCATGAGAATGAGATGTTGAGAATAGACTTAGTACAATCCCTAGGTAATGGGAAAGAAATTGAAAGCCAAATAATAATTCTGAGAGATGATCTGACTCCTACAAGTGAGTATAAAGAAAAATTCAAGGTTAGTTTAGCACAGCTTGATGAGTTATTGAAAAGTCAAAGAAAAAATGGAGATTCTAGTGGACTTGGATTGAACAAGGTCAGAGTTCTGGTACTGCAAAAGAAGATCAAAACTAGAAGGCACAGGTAAGGAAGTTTAATGCTTATAAATTTAATGGTAGATGCTTTGTTTGTAATAAATTTGGTCACATGGGATTGCTGACTGCGCTAGCTAAGAGATGGCACTCAGAGACTTGTAGTTTTCATTTGCCAATGGGTGAGATGATAGTCATCTTAGAGGATGTGTATAGGATACGAAGGATACTGATCATTGGGGAGTTAGTTCCTTACAATTGAGAGAGAGACAAGGATGCACTGAGATGAGTGTTTTAGGATCCAGGACTGGAGATGAGGGAAGGACATGTAGCTTGGGACACTATGATAGCTACATAACTTGCTCTACCAGTGGTTCTGGTAGGAGTGATCAGTGGGTTCCTCTATCCAGATAGGGTGACACGAGGATTGGATGTGAGATGGGGGAGGACTCTAGAGAGGGATACAACTAGGTTTAGGAGATAGCTAAGGGATACTAATTAGGAGAGGGATCAGGCTATTCAACACTATACAGACGCTGAGACAACACTGAGGGCAGGAAGGCAGGCAACAGAGGACACAGGAATTGGATACACCTATGTTCTGCGGGTCAGGGAGGAGATAGGCTACTGGAGAGACTTATACTATGGAGCAGTGCCACTAGAGCATTGGGCTAGGAGCTTCCATAGACCATTGCGGATAGCGATGACCACTAGAGGGAGGGATAGGAGACAAGCATCCAGTGGTGGGGTCATGGGTCCTCCACTACCACCAGATAGAGGGGGCATGAGAGATGATCCTAGGGTGAGTCCTTCCAGGGCTCAAACTCCATCAAGGCTAGCCGGCTCCGAGGGAGGGAGTTCATCATAGCCTTAAAGGGCTCCCTAAGTATCAGTTTTGTACCATTTTGTATGATGACACCTTCAGATGATTGTAGCCATATGATTTTGATGTCATTGTATCATGAAACTTATGATTTTATATATATATATATATATATATATGAGATTCATCCTTGCAGAAGCTATATGCATGTGTACCTATGTGATGAGATATTTCATGATGTATGTTTCTATGTGACGGTTATGATATGGATGCAAATATGTACATAATATTTTTTATTTTTTATGTTTTTATATGTTATGCCAATGCAAATGTGAATGTATGAAATGCATATGAATATGATAATGCAAATAACTATTTACATGATGAGAATGTAAAATGTACTAACATGTGTTGTGTGCAGGATGTGATGCAATTGTGATATCTATATTTATGTATGAAATGCAGTAATGCAGGTGCAAACTACATGAAATGCAAATGTTTTTGGTGTGTCATTATACTTAGTCATGTGATAAAAGGCTACACAGAATCAAGAAGAACTATGGAGGTCAATCAAGAAAGGGGGATCAAAGATAGAGGACATGAAAGTGAAAGAGCTTCTTGTGCATTATCATCATTGAGCTTTATTATGGAAAATAGGTTATGACAATCTATATATATGTTTGACCTAGAAAGTCATTGTACCCATTTGCATGGAGATAAGACAGTCGCAAACAAGGAATGCCCTAGTTCACACTAGACTCACAGTGCCCTCATATTCTTGGACAAGTCATAGCATTACTAAGAGACAATCCACAGAGAGCAAAGAAAAATAGGTGACAATACCCCATCCTCACCTTTCTAGTCAAAGACATCCTAGAGATAAAATATCTAGTCAGAGACATCCTGGAAAAGCTAAAATACATGTCACCAGAAAGACAAAATCAAAAGAAAACCAAGACTCAACGCCAACATCCACTGTAGTCCTCAAGTTTAGTGTCTCTTGTCACTTGTATATGTCTTATTTGATTGTGATCACAGTGTTTACTTTCACAAAAGGATAGATAGCACTAAACCATAATGTTGTTTGAGTCTGTTGAAAGATTTGATTTGTTGAAGCCCATTGTTGTCGTCTCTCTTCTGAAACTAACTGAATCCATGCAATTGATACTTAATTGCAGAGATGATGAAACTTTATTGCAGATATGTGATGCTAGTGCTACTTTATTCTGGATTTTGTGCAGAGATACTGGAGAAAAGTGGAAGAAACTATACTCCTTAAAACATGTGATGCTCTAAGTTCCACACCCATCACTAGACGTAGGATTTTCCTTAGCCACAGATAGGAGTTGATTTATTATGAATGGCTAACCAATCTTGGGTAGATCAATAACAAGCCATGATGGGAATGGGTAAGTTTATTATGAATGGATAGGTTGTGAGTGTGTGCAAAGTGAAAGAATGAGATGGAATCCTAAAGGAGGGAGGAGAAATGTCCCTACACATGGCGTCGGTGACCCGATTTTCACCATGGTACTTGCCCAGGGCGCCACCAAAGTGGTTTTCACTATTGGACAAAATGTTTTTCTTTACTTTTTTCTAATTTTTTCAATTTTTTTGTGTCACAAGGCACCTATTTGTCAGGTTTTCACCAAGTAATGATTTTTTATGTTTATGATTTCTTTGTATTTTTGATTTTTTTAATTTTTTTTTTGTATTTTTGAATTAGGATATTCTGAAGAGCTATATGTAAAACCTGTGAAGGGGCATGTTGTTGATAGGATCCTCCAAAGGTTCACCATCTGGAGTTGAAAGTTGATATGAACCAAATCCATAGGCTACTGTAATGATGTAAGGATCAAGCCAATTTGGTTCGAATTTTCCCTTCTTCTCTCTGTCTTGCTGATTTTTAGGATTTTCTTTGAGAACTAAGTCACCTACCTCAAATGTGTGAGGCTTTACCTTATGATTGTAGTTGGATTGTTCCTTGACTGAATGATGTGTAGCATGACTAACTATCTTCCTTGATGAATCAATTGAGATAGAATTACTAATGCGTGGACTACACAAGCCCATATGTGTGTCACCTAAAGAAGTTTGGGCATCACTAACAACAAAGTCCCTTGAGGAAACTCCATTAAAGGTCCATGATGTATCGCCAGAAGGGAAAGGATGTGTAGAACAAGTGGATGAGGAATGAAGGCTTATGATTGTGAAAAGAAGTGAAAGTAGGATAGCATGATGGAGACTTAGGATCAACAAGTATGCTTTTTGACTTAAAATTGTAGAACTTTTGCCCCCAATTATTTTGATATTAGGGGGAGATCATCTCTTTCTCTTTTTCTTTCATAGGAGTTTTATCCTTGACTTTGATATTTGTAGAGTCTAATAGCTTTTGATTTTGATTTGGACTGAAGGACTTTTCTTTATTATTGACTTTTAGATTTTTCTTTTCAAAGCTTGATTTGTGATCCCCAATGAGTAAGGTCTTTTGTGATTCTTGTTGATCCAAGTCTAGGAGTGGAGTGGAAATGAAATGAATAGATGAAATGGTAAAGCTATGTGAGTTCTCAAGAGGGCTAGCGATACGCCCAATAGATTCTTCACTAAAACCACTCTTAGGACTATTGACATCAAGAGTTTCTTGTACCACTAGAGGAGATTTGCATTCAGACTTAGTAGCCACAACACTAGGTGCTTCGTACCCAATTCCTTGGCATTGCAAGTTATTTGTATATTTTTCCTATTGACTGAATACCTTAGGAGATAGTGGGAGTTGATCAACATGAAATATATACTCACCACATCCCATGTCTTTAAACTTTAACTTTTCTTTAAGCTCTACTTGTTTAGATGTAGAAGCTTTTAAGGATTCTGGATCAACATATGTTGATGAAGGAATAGCTTCTCAATTGACTGGGATTGTTATTTTTGATCTAGGTCGCATATTATTACAATATATGAATGGGTTAGGATCACCATTAACTATTACTTCAACTCCATTGTGAGGAAGCTTAATGCATTGGTGGTATGCGGATGGGACTTCCCTCATCTCATGAATCCATGGGCATCCTAGCAATATATTTTATGTGAGATCCAAGTCTAGGACTTGACAAACCACATCCTTTGTAACTAGCCCAACTCTAAGAGGTAAGGTGACTGTGCCTTTGGATGAATGCTCTTCATCATCATATGCCTTGATGGTAATTTTCTTTGTAGAATTCACAGCTTTATCAGAATATCCCAATTGTATTATTGTGTTCAAAGTACATATATTGAGACCAACTCCTCCATCTATCAGGATTCATTTTATTTGATGTTTGTGTAGGAAGGCTTCAATATGTAAAGGTGCATTATGTGGCTGGGTTATAGATGCGTCGTCAGCTTCTATGAATGTAAGGGAGTGTGGAATGGAAAGGTATCCCACCATGGCTTGAAACTGGTCCATGTTCAGATTAGTAGGGATGGAAGTGTCTCTCAACATTTTGTCAAGGATGCCTTATATGCAAGGGATATGCATAAAATTTCAAGGATGGAGATAAGCGCGGGTGTCTTCCCTAACTGTTCTACAAGGTCATGCTCAGGTTTGGTTGATGAGGAAGTGGTGTTTTTAGCTGGAGCACCTTGCAAGGTGAATTTACCTTGATGAGTTGTAACATTACATTCAGAGGTAGGTTTGGAAGAAGATCCAATGCCTTTTAGGACAATTTTGGGTCTTTGGGTAGAATTCTCAGGCGTTTTGTCCGTGATGATAATGGTAGAGACATAATTGTCCATTGAAATGTGATTAATAGTTGAATCATAGTTATAGGATGCTATAGTATAGTTGGTTTGGTCATCTATGGCTTTAGCTTTTCCCTTGTCAGGTTTTGGGAATGGTTCTTTAAACATTTCGTGTTCTTGATTGGATGAGTGTCCCTCGATCTCAATGTCACCTCTATCAATAAGATCGTGTATGATGTTCTTCAGTCGATGAAAGTTTCCTATCTTATGACCTTTGCTCTTATGAAATTCACAATACTCATCATCATTCCACCAATTTGGTTTAACCTTTGGGTCATATGGAGGCAAATCTGGAATTGTTATTATTTTGTTTGCCACTAGCTTCTTGAAAACTAATTCTAGTGGTTCTCCCAATGAGGTGTACTTCCTTCATGACTTTGAATTTGTTTGAGTATTCACTTGATTGTTTGTAGAGCTTGATCCAGAAAAACCAATTTTAGGTCACACTGTATTGGCATCCACAACACCATCATTGACTGTGTTCTTGTTTTTATTCCAAAATCTTGGCTTGTCTTTTCCTTTAAAGTCATCTTTTTTTTCCTTGAATATTTTAATGACTCCTTGTTCAATTAGGGCCTTCTCTATTGCTAAGCCTTTTTCAATGACATCCTTGAAGGTGGACAAACAATATTTTCTCAAGTCATAACCAATGTCTTTGTTAACATTTTGGGTGAACATCTCTACCATTTGTTTTTGTGGAATTTCAGAAGAGCATCTGCTGGCTAGATTTCTCCAACTTTGTAAAAATGATGAAAAGGATTCTCCATCCTTTTGTTTAGTGTTGCACAAAGTAGTGACTGATATATCTATCTCTATGTTGTATGAAAAATGTTGGATAAATGCCTCTACTAAATCACCCCATGACTTAATTCTAGGTGGAACCTGGGAAAACCATTCCATAGCTTGATCACCTAATCTCTATGGGAATAATCTCATCAAATATGTCTATTCTACTGCTACTTCAATGCAAGCTATGAAAAAACTATCTTATATGTGCTTTAGGATCCCCTTTTCCTCTGTACTTATCAAACTTAGGTGTCACTAAATGTGTAGGAAAAGGAGGCATTGGAATGCTCTTGTCAAATGGATAGGGACATATGTTTGTCATTGTGTAAGTTGGCTTTGGTGTATTTATGTCCTCCATCTTCTTTTGTAAGTCCTTGATTTTCTGTTCCAAATTGTTCTTAGGTGGAGATCAACTTCTTAGACCATATCCCATGCCTGAGGCAGTAGGTGGAGGAGGAGCATGTTGCATATATGGATGGTATTGATCATACACATGTTCATATGGAGGAGGTCTATAGTGATGCTACGTATAAGGACCACTTGGTATAGAGTCATGATGAGGAATGGAATATCTATTTTGTCCATGTATACCATACTCTACAGGTATGTCATGAGTTTGTTCTAATGTGTTGCCCCCAAATTTGACATGGGGTTTCCTTGTGTCCAAATTTTGAGCATTCCTTTGAATATCCAATTGCTTTGGTGGTTGGTCCTTAACATTGGAATGTGATTGAGCATATTTTTTTGCATAAGACTTCCATAATGGTCTGCGAAGGTGAGTATCGTATGCTTGACCATGTGTGTATGGGACCTCTGGCTTTTGAAACAAAGATGATGGTGATTCAGGCACAAGATGTGGTCCTCTGGTTGTCTAGTGCCTCCACTATTAGGCCTCCTTTGATCCATGTTGGAGTGAGGTTGTTGCAAAGGTCGATTTTCCATTATTTGAGACATGTCAAAATCATGAGGGATCTTGGCTCCACTTTGTGCCATCACTTGTAATAAGTATTGTCTATCTCTCCTCATTATTTCCTCAACCAATCGATCGAAATGGGGATCCATAATGGAGTCTTCCACTTTTGCTGAAAGTATGGAAAAGTTGTCCATATTGTCATTATGTGTGTCATTGTTGTTTGTGTTATCCATGTTCTCAACATTTGGAATGTTTCTATTAGCATCCATGTCAGGTAATGTGGTATGATCAGAATTGAAAAAGACATCATTGTCATACTCATAAGAACTCATGTTTGCAGACTCTTGAGCTTCTGTAGCTTCTCTCCTAGATTTTTGGGGATGGGTTTCAACCATGAACTAGGTATTGACCAAGATGTGCGAGACTAGATGAAAATGGAAAGAGTATGGAAGACCAAGAGTTGGATGGAATGTAAATGAATTTGAGGTTTACTTGCAATGTCCAAAGTGTAAGACCAAGTATGTATGTAGTAGAGTATGTGTGGCTTCCAAAGAGAGGATAGTTTCTCTTGATGAGGTAAGTTTACCTTGACTCTAAGTAAGATGAAATGAGACCCAAAGGTGATAGACCTTGATGAGGGACCACTTAGCAAAATGTTGTTGTATGTAGTGTGTTGACAAAGTAAGATGAGGACAAGAAAGTGACCTTTTGACTCAAGTTTAGACAAATGTGAATGTAATGCAAGGTGTAAAGAAATGATGAACTTTGTGAGACCCAAAGGTAGGTTGAATGCTAGATGAAAATCTAGAGAAATTACTTAGAAAGCTCAAAAATTCTGAAACTGATTGCTCTTGTTTGTTGGATTGTAAATTTTTCCAATTTGTGAAGTTGTTGTTGTGACCAAATCTGAATTTGTTTGACTATTTTTCATGACAAGAGGACATAATGTTGATGAGGACTCAATGTTTGCAAGTGTTTAGACTCAAAATTACTCAAAGAAAAGTGTGTTGTTTGATGTAAAAATGTTTTGCATACACTTGAAGACACAAAAGACACAATGTTTTTGATGTTTGGTCTTGAATGTTTGAATGTTTAAAATAAGACAAGCACAATTCTTATGGTTGGCCAGGACAATAGTTGTTGATCCCACATGAGGCTACGCTATTCAGAGTGGATACGTAGATGCTTGACCCCACTGGCTCCACCCTCGGCACTCACTTCTTGAGGTAGCCAAGCATCAGTCCCCACGAAAACTCCCCATGGCAAACTTTGTATCTCTACTAAGAACCGTATGTGTGTGGGCCGCTCCAGAGGTCCAACCTCCTGCCACAACAACTAGAAGGATTTTGGCTTCTAAAACAAAAAGGTGCTAGTAAGGGCATAGACTTGTGTGGCCATACATGCGACACTTTCAGCTCTATAAATACAAAAGGCTCCCAGCTGGTAGGGGTTACACCCTACAATTGATCAAATAAATTTGATCAAATGGGTTTATGGGGAGACATAGTGTTGGTATGAACTAATCAACACACGTTATCCATAGTTTTCACCATGAATACAGTTGTTTATAGTGGTTCAGAAGAGGATGGCTTTTCCTTGCTACCACTTGGGTCGTTCTCTCCTCACTAGTAGTCCTATTGACCACACGGGGAGACAGACCCTCTAAAGATGAAACAAAAAGAGCCTATTGCCCAAGACACAAAAGACACTAGTTCAATTTTAGTGCACCAATTGAAGTGTTTGATAATATATGAAAGAAAGACACACAATAAAAAAGAAAATCCTTGTCAAGGTCCTACAACAAAGATCTGTTAGTAGTTGGGATTGTTTCAAATGATCACCCCTTCCTACAAGCACACAAGTTAGGTCAATTTTAGATCCAAAAGACTTTGTGAAATAGGGGCCTTCAACAAAATGAGTTTTTTGATGAATTCAAAGATCTGATTCATCATAAAAAAAGACCAAATATAAAATTTTAAGAAATTTCTAGAAATGTAAGAAAATCCAAAAAATTTGCTAATTTGCTCCAAAAAATATTTTTTTATGAAAAAACATAAAAAATTCATATGAAATGCAAATTTGATCCAGAAAATATGAAATTTTTACTGGACACTCCTGATGGTCTTCCAAACCTGCATAAAACAATTTTTGCAAAATTTCCAAGCAGTTTGTGAGATATGAGTAAAATAATGCAAAACCCTAATTTTCAAAGATCTAATTTTTTAGGAATGGTTTTGCATCAAAATTAAAATCACAAAGAATATTTCCAAAAACGTAAGAAAATCCAAACAATTCACTAATGTTCTCTCAAAATTAATTTTTTATGAAAATACATAAAAAATTCATAGAAACTTCAACTATGATCCAAAAAAAAATTCATAGAAACTTCAACTATGATCCAAAAAATCTAAAATTTTTATTGAGCACCTTCGATAATGTTCTTGACCTGCAACACAAATTTGATGCCACAATTCGAAGCTGTTTGTAAGATCTGATCAAAATAATGAAAAACCCTAATTTTTAAAGATCCAATTTTTTAGGAAATATTTTGCATCAAAATTAAAATCACAAAGAATATATCCTATGTATAATTATGAGAGATTTCCAAAAATGTAAGAAAATCTTAAAAATTCACTCATTTGCTCTCAAAATTAATTTTTCTGTGAAAAAACATAAAAAAATCATGGAAAATGAAAATGTCCTCCAAAAATTCTTAATTTTGGATTGAGAGCTCTTAATACTGTCTTCAACTTTCCAACAAAATTTTGTGCAATAATTCCAAGCCATTTGTGAGATCGGATCAAATCTCTCCAAGATCTTGATTTTGTGTCCAAAACCCTAGCTGCACAAGGTTATTCTCCAAATTGTTTTACAAAACAACAATATATGGTTAGTAAAACCTGCAAAAAAAACATAGATCTAACAAAAATCCATGTCCCACGGGGCATTCCAAAATGTTTATGGTGAAAAGTGGATAAACAATAATATTGAAAGACTAAATGAATTCAACCACAAAACCCTAGCCTAACAACAACAAAGATCCACCATAACATATGAAGATTACCTAAGACAATGAAAATCAAATGAAATCACAAAGATTATACCATCACATTTACAATAGGGTTTGGATCTCCATTCTTCCTATCTCCATTGATCTTGCTTGATATATTTGCTCTTAGATTTTATGTCTGCACAAGAGCTCAACAAAGAATGGAAATGTGGTTGCAAGTAGGCTTGACTGCATATGAAAGTTTGAATGCTATAGTAGTCAAGTAGTCAACTAATTAGGGTTGATAATGAAGAAAGAATCTCTTTATATAGAAGACACTATATTAAATGGAGGGATAAGATTAAGAGGTGTAAAAGATAAATGGTTGGCTATGATTAGATGGTGGGTAGAGAAAATAAGAAAATAATGAGAGGGTAGGTAGTGTAGGAATTAAGAGATGAATGACATGTGTCATGGGTAGAAAAGGCTAATGAATTAATTAAATAAATAAATATTTTATTAATTAATAGAAGAAGTGGGATCAATTAAATAATTAAGATATTTATTTAATTTAGAAAAGGATAATTTAAATAAATAAAAGTATTTATTTAAATGAGAAATAAGGCTAGAAGAGGATAAATGAATTAATTAAATAAATACAGATTTATTCAATTAATAGAAGAATTAGGCTAAAATAATCAAATAAATAAATATATTTATTTAATTAGACAGGACAATTTTAGGTGTCTACAACAATAAGTATGGTCATAAGACAGAAGATTGCAGAATGAATGTTAAATTTTATGCATGCGGAAAATTTGGACATATGGCTAGTTAGTGTAGGTCAAGCAATTATACTAGTTTTAGCAAAGCAATTGAAAAGAAAAATGTTACATGCTATGCATGCAATGAGGTTGGATGCATAGCTAAGTTATGTAGAATCATAAATCCACCAATTAGCAATGAAGGTTCAAATGAGAAAGGAAAAGATAAGGTTAATAAAATCCGGCAAGATCATATGAAGAAATGGTTCAGGAAGTCAGAATATCAATCACCAAAGGGAAATGCACCAGTTACTCAACTGGAAGAGGAGGTTGATCCTACACAGACAGAAAGCTCATCTAGTAACTGAAGTAGATGCCTTAGGGGTAGGCAAAATTCATGATGATACTGCTTATGCCCCCGAAAGAGGTTCAGAAAGATGTTCTAGATATTGGAGATGCTTATCCAACATGGAGATGTTTAACCAAGATTTGGTATCTTTCACTGAAATTCATTCATATCAATGATGTATTAGGGTTTCTTGGAGGTTAAAAGGATGAATTCACTTCATTTTTGATCACTTTGCATTAAGAGAGATTTAGAGAGAGTCTAAGGTGATTCAGGGTAATCTATATCTTCTTGAGGGATTTCACCAGCGATCGAAAGAATTCTTTAGGGTTTTCACTAGCAACTGTTCATAGGTATTTATCTTTCATCATGGAAGCGAGATCATCTTCTTTTCCTACTTTAATTGTAAATCCTATTGTTATTGTGGTCAAGGACTATCCTAGGCTGATTTTCAAGAGATGCACACATATTGCCAGTTTGGATGATTCAGTTGGCGCATTTTTTCGTGTCCCAAAAGGAGTCATATATGTTGAAGATGTCAAAGCTTACATTCACTGTCATATTGAGGATTTGGGAACTAGTGATATTAAGAGAATGTAAATGAGTGAGCTAATGGGAGATTATGGAAATATTAAGCCCGATTATCAACATATTGAGGATCTAGGGTTTACCAACATTCTGGATATTCCAGAATTCAAAGATGAGATTGCCAGATACGTTTTAAGAAGAGTGCTTAGAGAATTTATCTGGTTGGATAGACCGTATAAGATCTCAAAGGAGGAAATCAAGGAAATCACTGGTTTACCACAAGTTGGACAACATCCAAAGAAGAAGGTTTCTGACAATCTTGTCAACAAGATCACTAACACAACATCAGACAAGCGATCAATGAGGGTTAGCACTATTGACTGACAAAGACATCAGATTCAGAAGCATGATTATTGGTTACAAGGTAACTCAATTAAGCCATCTTAATTCAGTTTCCAGTTCCTACATTTATGCAACACATAAGATGATGAGGGAGAATGAGAAGTTAGATCTTTGTGGATGGATGTTGGATGAACTATTAATTAACCTAGGGAAGATAAAAGAAGAGAAAAAGGGAGCATTCTGGTATGAAAATCTTATTGTTTATTTGATGAAATTTTTCATTAATGAAACTCCCAGTTTTGGGAAGAGACAATGGGAATTTGATATCCCGGTAGGAAGGCAACTAAAACAATCTATTGTGAGTCTAGGTAGTCAGTGAGATGACAAAGTATGGGGTTAGCACAAGGAATTCCAAAAGGCTATGAATTCTAGGGAGAGGGTTCCAAAGCACATTGTTGAGAAATACTCAACTGAGATATGCTTCATGGTCAAGAAAGATGAAACTTTGATGGAGGTAGTTAAGCCCTAGAAGATTTGGATTGAAGAGATGGGTTATGAAGTCAATACATAGATTCTAGATGCTTATGCTAAGTTGGTAATTGATACAATGATTGATGAACATGTAAAAAACTTTGGTATTCCTAAGCAAAAGAAGAAAGATGTTGAAATAGAGTTTAACCGGAAGAAGAGGGAGAAGAAGTAGGGAAAGGCAAGAAAGTTTGTGGAAAAGGTATCATAGGACATCAAGTCACTAATTGATGTTGTTCTGAAAAAAGGAAGGAAGAGAAAAGAACCAAAAATTATTATTGAGCCTATTCCATCAGAATCTGGATTTGATGATGACAAACCCTTAGCATTCAAGAGGGTATTAAGGAAGAAAACTTAAGAAACTAAGGTGGACGCAAAGAAGCAACTGGTTAGGAAAGTTACATTCAAGGTACTGGCAAAGAAGAAAGAACCAAAAGAAACACCTTCTACCCCATCCTATACTAGAAGAAGGAAGAAGATGGATGACACTGATCTGGCACTTGACACTGATAATGTAACTATTATTCCACCCAAGGCTTGTGCAAAACTAGTAGATAAAATAACCAAGGATGGTATGTTAAATAATGTACAATTTTATTATGAGCATTTGGATGATGGTGAACAAAGAGAAGTAGAGGAAGTAGTTTTATTATATTTGTATATATATAAGAAAGGCTTGTTAGAAATTGAAAATCAAATACCAGCAGAGTTATATGACAAATTAGATGCTAGAAGATTATCAACAATGGAGGAGGACAATAATATAAAGTTTAAATATTTGTTATCTATGTGTGCAACTATTACTCTAGAGGAGTTGGACAGGACACTTGACGTTGCATATAGGAATTTTTTCATAGAAAATAGAGAATAATAAGTCTTATATTGGGTAGGGTCAATGAGATAGTCACTGAGACCCACAAGGCATGGGTTCAATTCTTTGTAGCAAACCTTGGTTTTCATACTTCACCAAAGGATAAAACGGACACTACAGACAACTTGGTTGATGGGAAAGGTAAAAGTATAATGGATACCACATCTACAATTTTGAAACATATTATGATATTGGATAGCGACTGCCCAGTAGAATCAAATGTACAAAATATAGAGACAATACCAAAAAATGTAGATATACAAGCATATTTAGAGAGTGTACAGGTTACTAATGTTGATGATAATAGTCCTCTGGATCATAATGTACAGGTTTGAGATAGTCTATAAGGAGGAACCAATAGTTACTATTACTGCACAAAGTGGCGAAGCCACCGATGTAAGGGAGGAAGCTATAAGAGTTAAACCATTAGAGGAGAAGAAAGGAGAATCTGGCAAGGAACCAGTAGTGAGCCCATCATTGTTCTCAATTGACACCTCATAGGTTGAATATAAAAGAATTATTGAGATGAGTTCTACTAAGCTCATGATGATGGTTGCATAGAAAATGATGAAAGAAGGATCTATGGACAAAGGAGTCACTGATCAGTCAATCATAGTATTGTATACACTTGTCCCGGAGTGCAATTTTGACAAAGAAGAAAGCCCATCCGACAAGCTTAAAGTAATCACATAAAACATTTCAAAGGACTTTTAGTCTTTACAATAGATATCAAACTGACAAGCACTGTAAAGGTTTACACAGACCAAGAGAGAACTTCTGATCAGATGATTGAGTCTGAGAGGAAGGAGATTAATGATATGCTAAAGTTGATTGATAATGCATTAAGGCAGTGTACTAATATCTACAGAGTATGTTGTAACATAGGTTTACTTTCAGCAAATTTAGATAAAAGGATTAAGGATACTTAGTAGGAGATTGTAGGTATAGTCAATTCTTTTGATGATTCACATTCATTGACTACGTCTATTCATGGTTTGATTTTAGTTTTGGAAGCTCAAGATTTAGCTCTTAAGAGGGATAAAGATAAAATGATAAACAGAGCTAGAGGTCTTAGAGGATTGGTGAGTTCCTTGTTAGATTCATTAAGTGTACATAAGGAGTGTATAGATTTGGTTGGTAAGCCCACACTAGCATAATTTAATGAGAAAGAGTCATATGCCCATATGCTAAATGGACTTGTATCTATTTCTAGAACAATCAAATCAGGATGGGATACCTATCTAGAGCTTTTGGAGAAAGCCTATCTAGAAATCTTTAAGTATATTTAGCTTGGGTAAGGTATTTTGGTATATTCTTTGTACAATATTGCATTCTTCATCCCAATTTTTGGTATTTTTTTAGGTTCTAATGTCGAAGGGGGAGTATAGGTGAAAAATATATTCTTTGCATCAGAAGATATGGAGGTCTGGAGTATTTTATATTGATCATGATCTCAGATGGATATTCAGCTCAGGGGGGAAGTCTCTGGATGAAACTGGCAAATGGAAACCACTATCAGTTTTCACATGAGTGTTTCCATCAATGCCAAAGGGGGAGATTGTTGGCAATTGACAATCCATTGATTGGTTTCAATATGTTATCATTGATGGGAACATGTCTCAGCTTCATATTTTGGTTTGGTTGATTACCGGCAAACACTTCACCGACATCGACACTAGCAGGTATATTCATCGGTTGGAAGGAATTCTTTGGGTATCGACATTGCAGGCTGACAGAGTTCACATTTAGGTTATTGGTATTGGAGGCTGCCAACATTTTGGGAGATTTGGCATGGGCAATTGATTTTGATATTCATTTATTTATGTAATTCAGTCGATATGTATATTCATATTGTAATTATCTTTGTAAGCCGACATAAGGCATGATGGATTGTAAAGAGGTATATAGGTCAGTTGATTAGATCATCTTGTAATATGACAATGATATGGATATGTAATATTATGGAATGTAATGGAGATGTGAAATATATGAGAGAGATCATGTATGTGAGGATATTTATGTAAGAGGGTATTCTGACAAGGGTTTAGGGTTATAGACCAGAATGGATAGAGATTAACCAGAACTATTTTTAGGCATAGAAGATGTTATCATTGCAGTTCAATCATTTCTCCAAATTATAGTCTAGATTTGTATGTAGTCAATGAGGCTCCTTTTGTGATTGAGCAGTGTGCTCTAGGGTTTAATCCTTCCTGCAAGTGCAGGCCCCTATATTTTGTAATCTTTTCATATGGCCAGTGGATTTATATTGTGGGTCACAAATCCCACTGTGGTTTTTCCTCTTTGAGGTTTTCCACGTATAATTCTCTATGTTATGGTATTCATTTTTGTGATTGGCTTGTTGGTTTCTTTATTTCTTTCAATCTTATATGTACAAGTATACTGATTGGTGAATGCATGTTTTAATAAGGCTAAAATTGATCATTTTGGTAGAACACTGATTCATCCCCCCTCTTAGCCAACAATTGGTATTAGAGCCTTGTGCCTTAGAGGAAGTTTAACAACTTGAGGGAGATCCTGAATCTGGATTCCATGGATATGAGTTTGGAGAAGAAACTTGATGTAGCACTTGAAGATTATGATGCTGAAAGGATGTAGAACTTGAAGCTACAAGATGAATTGAATTTTCCTCAGGAATTCATTATTTTCCTACAGGAGAGGCTATCATTTGTTCAAGCTAAGAGAAAAAAACTTTTGTAGAGTAAGGATAATGAAGAGAAAGATGCCCTTAATGAGAGATGGAATAGTCTAGCTACTTGATTCTCTTCTTCATTACATTCTAAAGCATAATTACAAATATATATATATATATATATATCAATCCAAAGGATCTAGTCGGCCCAAAAGTGACCAGGGCATTGAAGGAACAAAAGAGGCAGAGTAGAGGATGAAAAAAAAAACATAAACCAGGGAAATAGGAAGGAATTCATAGGAGAATAAACGAAACATAGGAACCTTCCAAGCCCTCCAAGCAGGAAGCAACCATAGCATAGGAAACATAAAAAAAACTTTCCATGGAGAGAACACACACCAAGAAGGTAATGTAAGCCAAGAACCCACTGATCTGATAGGAGAAAGAATAGGGAGGAGAAGAGGTCGCCAATGAAAAGGAGAGTGAACACCAAAGAGTCACAAAGAGAGCCACAACCCAAGATGTAGAGGATAAAACAATGTGAAATACATATTTCCTTCCAAAATCTGAACCATGAAATCTTCTCCCTAGATGACCAAGATAAATGGGTCTTCATCATCTTCATCTGAATCATCCCCTTCCTTAGTAAATCTAGAAATCCTAGTTCCTACACAACACCTTCTCCTACTCCCACCCTTGCACTTCATTCTTAGCTATGAAGATCAAAGACAAACTCTCACGAGGGGTGCTCATTGATCCAGTGTGGATGGTGAATGTGATTACTGAAGAATATATTTATATCTTAAATTGCATCAAGTAACATATGGTAAATGTGATATTTTTGTTAAGGTGTATGATGGTTTATGTTTCCCTACCATGTGCTAAATTACTCTCTCTTTTGAGGTTGGTACTAAGTGTTTATATTCCGCTTCTCTATTATTCCTACATTGGATAAATTTCATGTGAATTTATATCTTACAATTTCATCAAGTAACATATGGTAAATGTGATGTTTTGGTTAAGGTGTATGATGGTTTTTGTTTCCCTACTATTGGCTCTATTACTCTCCCTTCTGAGGTTGGTACTAAGTTTTTAGATTCCATTTCTCTATTATTCCTGCATTGGATCAATTTTGTGTGAATTTATATCTTACAATTGCATCAAGTAACATATGGTAAATGTGATGTTTTGGTTAAGGTGTATGATGGTTTTTTTTGCCCTACTATTGGCTCTATTACTCTCTCTTTTGAGGTTGGTACTAAGTTTTTAGATTCCACTTCTCTATTATTCCTACATTAGATCAATTTCCTATGAATTTATATCTTACAATTGCATCAAGTAACATATTGTAAATGTGATATTTTGGTTAATGTGTGTGATGGTTTATGTTGCCTTACTATTGGCTCTATTACTCTCCCTTTAGAGGTTGGTACTAAGTGCTTGGATTCCAATTCTCTATTATTCCTACATTTGATTAATTTCATGTGAAGTTGGGACATATTTTTATTTCTTCTATGAAAGCTATCCCTTCTACAATTCATAAATGTTTGAAGTTCCATAATAATGGTACTATTATAACAATTAATCATAGCCTTTACCCACCCATAGTGCAGTGTGGTAATTTCACCCTTGATTACTTTTGGCCTAAACAACTTGAACATCCTTTTCTTATCTTATCAAATGTGGAAAAATGAGATGATCATCTTCATGCGTAAGCTTAGGGACCCTATACCTATGGATATGCCTTCTCCTCATAATGGACTTGGTATTATTCCTACTCATTATATTCCTCCTATATATGCCTCAGTTTCGCCTCCTGCATCTTACAAAGGAAAGTGCTTGGTATATTCTATATCTACCCCTAGTGGGTTTTCTTCCATTCCATGCCCTTCAACAGAAGAAAAGAAGCCTATGTCCATTGATCCTCAGCCTTTGCAACCCTTAGCTAAAAATAAAAGGAACCATTATGCTAGAGAACACTATTAAATAAATCATGTGAAGGCTTGTTTCCTTGCTTCCTAGAACATTTCCTCCCCAAAGACACCAAATTTTGACTTGAGCCCATTTTTCCAACCTTTTCCTAACCCTAGAAAGGAAGTCTGGCTCAAATCGCCAAGACTAAAACTACTTAACAAAAAAGATGGTTCAGGTTATTTTCATATTAAAGGTCCTATTTTTATTAATCTAGGTGATAATATGAATGATGATATTGTTCATGCTAACAATGTTGATTCTAATGATTTTGTTGATATGTATGAGCTTATTGATGTTAATCATGATTTATCTTCACATTTTTCAAAAGCATTAACCCTAGCTCCTGGTGAAAAAACAAAGTGAGTCATCATTAGAGAATGATCCTTGTTTTGAACTTGCAAAATATCCTTTTGTTGTGCTCGAAGTGGGTCCTCTTTCATCTTTTCCACCATCACTAAGTGATGTTCAACAAGATTCGGAGATAGATGACTTGACTAGCTTTATTCATGTTGTAGATTCTCTTTTTTGTTTTTTCATGTTTGTAATGTGCTTCCCTCATGATGTGTTGCTTGATATGTTTTTGTGTTATGTTAAGTTCTCTTTTCATGAACCTTGTTACTCCATTAGTGCAAGGTAATAAAGAGGTAAAATCTGTTCTGACATTCTTCTATATGTTGTAAGGCTATTATATACTTGAGGATCTCTTGTGTACTTTTTCATAAATGTTGTGTGGTCATTATCTTTTGATTTTTCATTTCTTGGGGGCATCTCATTGTGGTAACATGTGTGTCTTTAGGATGCATTCTACCTTAAAGAAATTTCTCCTAATAAAGCATATGCAATCTCTTTAACATTGGGCATACACTTTTTGCACACACCATGCCATGTTTTCAATACCGAGGTTACATTACAAACTGAGCCTTTTCTTTGTAATTTTATATTTTTCCTTTCTATGACATAGTAAGAAAATTTTACTAGGATACTACAGTCATTCTCTCTCTGTTCTCCTTCCTTGTGTTGTCCCTTTTATCTTGATATTAGATAAATAAGATCCTAAAGTCCCTATGGGATTAGTGCATCGTGTTTCTTTGATATCTTGGTGAATGTTTTCAATGTGACTTTGCACATTACTATGAGTATGCTTAGTCTCATACTCCCACTAAAGTGGAGGATAAGTTTGGTATTGTAAATTGTACTCATAATTTCATCCTCTCCTAGGCCTCACTTTAGTTTTTTCACTTTCGATGCCTTATTAATGTATTGATTTTTATCACATTGATAAACTTATAAGGCACTGAGAGGGGAGGTGAATTAGTTCAAGCGAAAATAATAACACAAATCTGATCACCACTAAAAATAACTTAAATCTTAATAGAGATAAAAGAAATATCACCACATAAGCTAGCACCAAATATATCAAGCTCCACATAACACAAAGATTTATATGTGGAAACCCAAAAGGGGATAAGCATGGTGGGAGTTAATACCCATAAGATTCACTATATGCATAATAGAAATCTTTGACCTATTAAGGTCTTACAAATATGCCCAGTTAGGAGAAGACCCTATTAGGAGTCACCTAGTTGAGGGATTTACCTCAGCCCTCTTAAAATCTTTGCCCTGTTAGGAGTAACCTCACAGGAGGATTTAAACTCAAGTTAATGAGCTACCCTATCAGGGAATTTACAATTTCAAGCTTGTTAGTGTTAGGATAACCGGTGGACAACTGAAAAGGGGGGGGTGAATCAATTGTCAATATATTATATTAATCACACCACTTTATAACCTTTAACTGGATCACATAAACATTGAATATAGGGATAGCAAAAATAGATACCGGTAAGCAATAAAACTTAAGAATGAAACAGAGAATCAATATAATTCAATTATACCACATAACACAATGATTTCTACGTATGTGATACAATAAGGGGCTTGCACATTTAGGAAGGGACACTACCTAGAGCATACTTCTCATTATAGAGGAGTGTCACTAACTACAAAGAGGTTATAACCACCTCAAGATAATTGGACAATAATCCAGAAGAATGGACTTCTAGAGATAGCATCTACCATGCCTGATTATAGTCTTGGTTAAGCTCAATATTAGAGGCCTTTGAACTCTTACTTAAACCCAATTCAATCACCTATGATCGACCAGATATCCTTCGCATATGATATTTCATTCCAACACCACGAACATGTTTCACCACCACAATCTACAATGAGATCTTACATCAATTTATACAAACCCTAAGGCCTAAACCAATTAGGTCGGACACCTAAAAGATATTACAATAAGATCATTACATACATCCATATTACAATGATATGCCATGTTGGCTTAAGATCAAAACAACATTAACCAATCCATAAAACATCCCGATAATGTGTACAGAACACGTTAACATGATGTTGGTCTATAACCTAGATAGGTACCAAACCTAGTTTGGGTCCACCACGTGAAAGAGATGTATCCAATCAGTTGAGCCATGATCAAGGATCACCTTCTACATCTTGAATTCCATCTAGAAGATGCACCAACACCACTTATGCATTCTATCAAAGTTTCTCAGTAAAATATCTGCCAGTAAAACCTTAAACCCTTACCAATAACACAAGATCTTCTACTGATAACTAGACATAACAACTAGTGTTGACATCAATGACAAAACATCAATGTAACACATAATAAATTCCTCCATATTACCAACAATCTCCCCCTTTGGCATTGATGGCAACACTAGATGTGAAAAAGAAAACATCTAAGTGCCAAGAAGTGCCAAACATTTCTGATAGAAGATATAACAATGGAAAACTGAAAAAAAATCCCAGCAACTCCCCCTAAAGAGTGTAGTCCAATCTGAAAATGATCTAAATTTTCCACATATAACTCTCCCCCTTTGACATCAATGTCAGAGATATGACATAGATATCAAAAAAAATTAAATCTCAAAGTTGTCTACTCCACCTAAGTAGTAGCACCACTACATCAACTCGGAGGAAAGGATAAAGCTAATGTTGCATACTGAACTGATGGTTTTCTCTATTAATTAAGTTTTTGTCGATGGGGTAGATACCCCTAACCTATCTCTCAAATACTCAAATGATTCCTTAGATAGCAGTTTAGTGAATATATCTGAAATTTGTTCTTTAGTGTTCACATAAACCAATTTGACTTCCTTTTCTTCCACCTTGTCCTTCAGAAAGGTATAATTTATTATATGTGCTTAGTCTTAGGGTGAAATACCAGATTCTTAGACATGTCAATAGCTGTAGAGCTATCATAGTAGATAGTTACCAGTTCACTATAATTTGCCTTGATATCCTTCAACATTTTCTTCATCCATAATAATTGAGTGCAATTAGTTGTTGCTACAACATATTCAACTTCTGTAGTAGATGAAGAAATGCATGACTATTTTCTACTGATCCATGAAACCAATTTCTTTCAAAGAAAGAAATCTCCACCAGAAGTGCTCTTCCTATCATCAGTATCTCTTGCCCATTCTGAATCTGTATATCCACATAAAGTGAAGTTATCATCTCTAGAATACCATAATCCATATTCTGTTGTTCCTTGCAAATACTGGAATATCCTCTTTACTGCACATTCATGATTTGCTTTAGGATTACTTTGATATCTTGAAACTATACTTGCTACATTCATAATATCTGGTGTAGTTTGAGTTAGATATAACAAGCCACCAATCATAGATGTATACCTTGTCGAATTTATCATTGCAGATGTGTCTTTGATAGATAATTTTTCATTTGTCACCATAGGAGTACTTACTGGTTTGGAATTATCAATACCAAACCTATTCAACAATTCCCTCAGATACTTAGTTTGACAGATAAAGATGCCTTTGTCAATTTGAGGAATCTACAAACCTAATAAAAATCTCATTTGACCAATCATGGACATTTCAAATTCATTCTTCATATTATTAGATAATTCCATGCATAATATATCTTCACTTCTAAAATGGATATCATCAAAACATACTTCAATAATCAAAATATCATTATGAAGGATCTTGTAATATAAATTATTGTCAGCACTACCTTTAGTAAAACCAAGCTTCAAAAGATATTTATCCAACCTTGTATACTAATCTCTAAGAGCTTGTTTCAATCCATATAATGTTTTCCTTAACCTGCAAACCATATCTTTATCATCTATTAGTGAAAATCCTTTAGGCTTCTCAATGTATACCTCTTCCTCAAGTTCACCATTAAAAAATGCACATTTAACATCCATTTGATAGACCTTATAGTTCTTGTAAGATGCATAGGCAAGAAATAGTCTAACAACTTCAATTCTAGCTACAGGTGCAAATGTCTCACCATAATAAATTCCTTCCATTTGAGAATATTCTTTACAAACCAATCTAGTCTTATTTCTTACAACTTGACCATCCTCATTTAGTTTATTCCTAAAAACCTATTTAGTTCCAATAACATTCTTATTTTTAGGCCAGGGAACTAAAGTCCAATTGTTATTCTTCTCTATTTGATCTAATTCATCTTCCATAGCCTTTAACCTATGTTTATCTTTACAAGCTTCAATAATAGATGCCGGTTCAATTTAAGAAATAAGACATACCTCTTCATTTTCAAGTCCTCTTCTTTTCATAACTTCCTTGTTCCTATCTCCAATGATTTGATCTTTAGAATGATTTAACCTTACATACCTTGGTGTCTTCTGAACTTCAGGTTCACTATTTTTATCATCAGTCATAGTTGAATTTTATGATTTTACTCATGTAACTATCTCAGTGTCTTGTACCAGTTGAAGCATTGTTGGTTCAGTTATGATCATTTCTACTATTTGTTCCTTGTCATATGATATAGATTGATTTCTATATTGCTCATCCACTTTCATATTTGCACTCTCCACAATTTTCCACAATCTTTTGTTATAACATCTATATGCTTTGTTTTAAATTGAATATCCAAGAAATATCCCTTCATCACATCTAGGATCAAACTTCCCAATTGAATCATCCCTTTTGATATAACATTTACTTCCACAAATTTAAAAATATTTAATAGTAGGTGTATGTCCAAACCATAATTCATAAGGGGTCTTATCGGTTTCACCTTTGATTTGAACTTTATTGAATGTGTAGACTATTGTACTCACTGCTTTTCTCTAGTATATGTGAGGCAATTTGTCTTCCATCATCATGGTTCTTGTTGCATCCAAAATTGTTCTATTCTTTCTTTCCACTACTCCATTCTGTTGAGGAGTCTGGGGTGCATATAACTATCTCCTAATTCTATTTGTCTCACAATAACTGTTAAATTAATGAGAAGTGAACTCACTACCTTGATCTAATCTCAAACATTTGATTTTCAATCTAGTGTCCATTTCCACCTTTTCTTTAAAGATCTTGAATTTCTCAAAAGCTTCAAACTTCTCCCTTAGAAAAGTCACACACATCATTATAGAATAGTCATCAATTATTAGCATGAAATATCTATCACCATGAAAGCTTCTAGCCCTTGTTGGACCACATAAGTCAGTGTGAATCAAATCAATCACATCATTAGATTTATCATGTATGCTCTTAAAAGAAGTTATAACTTGCTTTCCAAATTGACATTCCTTACATACCAAATTATGAGGCTTTATAATCTTAGGTATATCTCTAACTTCCTTTAATGAACTGATCTTAACAATACAATCAAAATTAACATGACACAACCTCTTATGTCATATCCAACTCTCATCAATATGAGCTATCAGACATGTCTTATTACCAGTGTTCAAGTGAAAGATATTACCTCTAGTTTGAGTACTGGTTGCAATCTCCAAACCAGTTTTCTTAATGATTTTACAATTTTTTTTAAATTGAAGTTGGAATCCCTTGTCCACCAATTGACCAACACTTGAAATATTAAGCTTTAAACCTTCTACATAATAGACATTATCAGTATTATGCTTGTCATACAAAGAAATAATACCTCTACCTTTGATCATACATGCTTTATCATCCCCAAATCTAACTTGACTGCCATTGTATTCTTGTAGGGACAAAAATTCTTTTATCTCCAGTCATATGATGTGAACATCCACTATAAATTACCCATTCATCCTTGTCTTCAACTTTTGGTACTAGGGCCTTTTCTTCATTCTTGATAGCCGGTTTTGGTTCATCTTCTTTTAATGTATAGAACACCCATTCCTTTCCATTGTTGAATCCACTAGTAGAGTCTATTGTCACTTCATCCTCAGAGTCATCACTTACTTCTTCCTCATCCTCTATGTAGCATTCTTTTCTTTTCTTGAATCTATATCTATTCTGATTAGGCTTAAATGATATCCTAACTCCTTCAAATCTTGCATTCCTTTCTCGTCATCTAGATGCAAAATGACCAATCTTATTACATGCAAAACATTAAAAAGTTTATTTTCCTTCATACTTACTTCCTACCAGTCCTTTACATACTCTTCTAGCAAATAAGGCTTCAACTTTCTCAAATTCTTCATTGTCTTTCCTCATATCTTCCAGTTCTTTTGCATACAACGCTTTCCAATTACTTTTGTCGGTAGATGTTGCGGCATGAAAAGAAGATTCAAACTTTGTAGCTCTAGAAGGTCCAAATTCTTCAAGCTCAAAAGCATATAATTTCCCAATCAAAATGTCTCTGTTAGGACCTGGAGGCAACTAAGAAGGTGGGAGGTGAATCAGTTGTCTAATAATTGCATCCTTAATATAACATAATCAAACTTGATACTTAATACTGGTAAACTAAACTTAATACCGATAAACAAATTAACAGTTAATATAAATACTGGTTAAACTTAATGCATGAAACAGAAAGAGAAACAACATCCACAACACATAACACAAAGATTTGTACGTGGAAACCCTGTAAGGGGAAAAACCATTGTGGGAAACCTTACCCACAATTAGATGATACTACTGTAAATAGTATGTGCATACAAATGGGGTCTACACATGTAGAAAGGCCAGCTACCTAGAGCTCACTGCTCAATCACAAGAATGGGAGTCTCACTGACTATAATTAGATGATTAAATCCAATGATAATGTACTTCTCAAAGTAGCATCTCCAATGCTCGATTCAATACCAGTTAAGCTTTGATTGTCTCCTTCAAACCTTCCTTGAATCTTCAAATGATGTCTGCATGAGTAGCTTTACTTATATTTACATATACCAAATATCACAACCTTACCATACTATATTGCATACCCTACAGTAATCTCATAAATGATATGTTACATATATACCAAAACCTAAGACCAAATGTGTAGGTCGGCTCACTAAGAATATTACAATAAAATCAATTACAAGTAAGTCAAGATGTGATGCATCATATCAGCTCAACAACAATACTAATTGATTAAACCATCTCCATAACGTGTCATGCTGATCTGGAATAGATAGTGCACATCGGTCCATAACCTAGACCATTTTTTTGGTAACAACAAATATGTCAACCCGATTAGACCAATAACCAAATCTCCAAAACGAAATGTCCAAACCATGTCTTCAACATAACCAAGTGATCTCCATATGATAACAAGTCATCCTCAGTGCTGGTGAACAATATAACCTGCTGGTGAACCAAATACCAATGACTATGCATAAGTCACTGAACTTGCCAGTGAACATAACCAAAGATCTCCAAAAGGATAAGTGTTGATAAGTGTTGACATCAATGACAAAACCAATGCAACATAACCATAATACAAACAATCTCCCCCTTTGGCATCAATGGCAACACAAGATGGAAAAACATCTAAGTGCCAAAGCAAAAATGCCAAAAACCAAAAACCAACAATCTCCAGAATAGATCAATACCAGAAATCAAAATACAAATGCAGAGAGTAAAAATCTCTCCCAAAGGATAATGTTTTTATTTTTTTCCATAGATATCTCTCCCCCTTTGACATCAAATTTCAAAGCAATATAAATACCAAATACAACTAGTTCATAGAACCAATTGTTATAACCAACTTATCCATAAATACCAGATACAACCAGTTCATAGAACCAATTGTTATAACCAACTTATCCAACTACTCCCCCTGAGAAGTAGCTCTCCTCCATCAAAGCTAGAAAAATATTTCTCTATAAATTATGTCTGTTTGATGCTAAGCATCAACTGTCTAAGTCTCTACTAGTGAGGGTATAACCCCAAGTTGTTCTCTGAGATATTAAAAGGTTTCCTTAGGAAAAAGGCTTAGTAAAGATGTCTGCAATCTGCTCTTTATTATTCACATAAACCAATCTCACTTCTTTTGCTTCATCATTCTCTTTCAAAAAATTGTATTTGATACAAAAATGTTTAGTTTTAGAGTGAATACCAGATTCCTAGATATATCAATTACTACTGAATTATCACAATAGATGATTAATGGTTCTTTGCATTTTACCTTTATGTCCTTCAACATTTGCTTAATCCATAATACCTAAGTACAATTAGTTGTTGCTGCAACATATTTCGATTTTGTTGTTGATAATGATGTACAACTCTATTTCTTTCTCAACCATGAAATCAGTCTGCTACCAAGAAAGAATGCTCCACCGATGGTGCTCTTTTTGTCATCTATATTTCCTACCCAATTAGCATTGGTGTATGCACATAAATCAAAATTTTCATCTTTAGGATACCATAAACCGAGATTTGTTGTGCCTTGTAAATACTGAAAAATCCTTTTAACTGCTGATTCATGATTTTCTCTAGGATTACTCTGAAATCTTGAAACAATATACACTGCATTCATTATATCAAGTCTTGTTTGTGTCAAATATAGTAAACCTCCAATCATAGATTTGTATCTTTTCAGATTAATAGGAGTTGAATCATCCTTCAATGATAGTTTATCAGTTGTAGTCATAGGAGTACTTACCGGTTTAGAGTTTTCCATACCAAATTTCTTCAGTAATTCCTTCAAGTAATTTGATTGATATAAGAATATACCTTTATCAGTCTATGAAATTTGCAATCCGAAAAAGAATATTATCTCCCCAATCATAGACATTTCAAATTCTTCTTGCATCTTTTTAGACAAGTCTTTACACAATCCATCTTCTCCTCCAAAAATGATGTCATCAACAAAAACTTCAATAAACAAAATTTCTTCATTGGTCACTTTGAAATATAAGTTTCTCTCAGCATTACCTTTAGTGTAACCAAGCTTCATAAGATATTTGTCCAATCTAGCATGCCAAGCTCTAGGAGCTTACTTCAATCCATATAAAGCTTTCCTTAATCTGCAAACCATATCTTTATCATTTGTCAATGAAAACCCATCAGGTTGTTCAATGTAAACTTCCTCTTCAAGATCACCATTCATAAATGCATATTTAAAATCCATTTGATATACTTTATAGTTCTTGTGTGCTGCAAATGCAAGAAATAATTTGACTACCTCAATTCTAGCTACCAGTGCAAATTTCATTGCAATCAAATCCCTCTTTTTGTGAATACCCTTTACACACTAATATTGCTTTTATTTTTATTACCTTACCATCTTCATTAAGTTTATTTCTAAATACCCATTTAGTTCCAATTACATTTTTATTTTTAGGCCAGGGAACCAATGTCCATGTATTATTCTTTTCAATTTGTTCTAATTCATCTTCCATAGCTTTAATCCAATGTTTATCTTCACATGCCTCAATGATAGATGCTGGTTCAATTTGAGAAATTAAACATACCTCTTCATTTTCCAATCTTCCTCTTTTCATAACTCCTTGATATTTATTCCCAATTATCTGACTTTTAGAGTGATTCAATCTTACATACCTGGGTGTGTTCACTTGTTGTTGTTCTTTAGTCACTGTAGAATTTTTTGATGATGCCAGTGTGAGTGGATCAACATTCTATACCAGTGCACTCTATATAGGTTCATTTGTGATTATCTCAACTACCAGTTTAGAATCCATAGATGTTGAATTTCTTCTAAAGTGTTCATCTATCTTCACATTTGCACTCTCAATGATTTTCTACAATCTTTTATTAAAACATCTATATGCTTTGCTCTTAGATGAATAACCAAGAAATATTCCTTCATCACTTCTAGGATCAAATTTACCAATATACTCATCTCTCCTAATGTAGCATTTGCTTCCAAATATTCTGAAGTACTTAATAGTAGGAATATTCCCAAACCACAATTCATAGGGTGTCTTACCAATTTCATCTTTGATGCGAAATTTGTTGAAAGTAAAAACCGATGTATTCACTACTTCTCTCCAATACACATGAGGTAGATTTGCTTTTGATATCATGCTTCTAGCTGTTAGGATTCCCATAGATACTGAGAGGGGGGGTGAATCAGTATCTAACTAGTGAATAGAATTTCTTAACTTAAAACATGTAGAGCATATTATAACAGTATATCTGTATGCAAGAAATAATGCAATAAATAGAAATGAAAGCAACCACATAAGAAACACACCATAACATAATGATTTAATGAGGAAACCCAGTGTGAGAAAAACCTTGGTGGGATTTGTGACCCACAATATTTCCTTACTGGCCAATAAGAGAATATTACTTACAAAAAGGGGGCCTACGCATGCAGGAAGGCCAAGTGCTTAGAGCTCACTGCTCAATGGGAAGTCTCACTAACTTACAATGTGGATTATACAAATCCAATAACTTGTACTACTTTACAATAGCATCTTCAATGCTAGATTTAGTACCAGTTTCTTCTATGTTTTTTACATATACCCCTTAACCTATATTTCTCATAATAGGTCTACCTAATTTCACCTCATTGCCTTATCCACTACTTCTTACTAAATGTCCTACAATGACTTCTTATATATATGTCATTTTACAATGATATCAAGTCGGCTTACAAAGTTTTTCAAATAATAAACAAAATATAATATATCAAAATTCATGTCGGCCTCTATGTCGGTATACTTCCTTTCTTTGTGCCAGTGTCGTTGTTCTGAGTGCCGGTGTAGAGTGTGTTCTGCTGATGTCGGTGTAATGCCTTGCCTGTGTAATAGGATTGCAAGGTTTCCATCAATGAGAAAACCTTCAATCACCTTCAATCTCTCATTGGAGTGTGCATATGCCAACAATCTCCCCCTTTGGCATTGATGGCAACACTCATGAGAAATTTCAAAAAAGTGTTCTCCAAAAATGTGTGTCCAAAAATATTACCAAAAATGTGTGCTCCCCTTGAGCATATGATTCTTGTGATTTTGAATTTTCTCATACCACTACTCCCCCTTTGGCATCAATGACAAAGGTTGTCAAGATGTCAGTAGAGTTTGTATTTTCAACCTTGTAACTGGGTAGTTACAATTTGAAATAGATCTGCCAAACTTAAGTTTATACTCTCCATAAACTTTTTATTGTCTTTGATAGTTATCTCAGTCCTTTGAACTATATCGGTGAGGTGCTGCATATGCTCTGTCGGTGTCCTCTGTCCTTGTACAAGTGCCTCAGATATCTCCTTCCACATGAATGCTAGATAGTCCAATATTGGACTTAGTCTTAACCTTAAACTCTTTTCCTTATTCACTATTTTCTCCTTTTCTCTTTCCAACTTTAGTAATTCATCCTCAAAATTTGTTATCTATTGCTCAAAAACTAATAGTGTATCTGGTGAGTTAACAAAATTGTTTGCAAGTTTATTTATCTCATCCTGTATCTTGCTCATCTTCTTATCAATGTTTGTTGTCAAAAAGTTTGTCTTGCAAGTATCTTTGTATAGAGTTTTTAACTCCTTCAAAGAGTTGCAAAGTTCTGGTAGAAGTGTGTCAAAATCTCTGGTACACTTCTTTATCTGATCTTCAAAGAATTTTTTTTTTTCTATTTCCATTTTATCCTTCAATGCCTTTTCCTTTACTTGCTCAATTGTCACTGTGTTTTCATTGATGTACTTGGACAAAATTTCAATTTGACTCAATGAATCTTTATTGTCTATGTTATAGTTAGGAGCTAGCCTTTTCAAAATTGATATGGTTTCATCTATAACCTTATAGGCTTGTGAACTGCAATCTGTTATCCTCTTAATTGAATCTAAGAGTACTTCAATCACATTAGTTGATTTAAATCCTGCTGATGAGGAACCTATATTATGAATACCACTGGTGGTGGAAGTAACCAAGCTTGTATTGACCTCTGGTAGGTCTGTTTGTGTTTGTATTTCCTTAAGCAATGGTTTATCTTCTTCTCTAGTTGTCAGTTTCCTTGTTTCCACATGACTCTATTCCTGTTTCTGTTCCAGAGCCTGTTGCTCAGCTTGTGTCTCTATTGGTGTTTCAGTCTATTGCCCTGTTTATTGCTCTATTTTAGTTTCTACTTGTTTCCCTGTCTCAGTCTGAGTCTGAGTCTCTACCTGTTCTCCTATGTTATCATCTACCAGTTTCTTTTGTGTTATATCAGTTTGCTCAGCTACTGGTTGGTCACTAGCCATTGTAGTTTTATCTATTGTATCTTTGTCTACCACAATGTTGATCTTTTGTGTATCAACATTTACTATATATAAGACTTTAGGATTAGGATTGACATCCTCTACATCCATACTTTCAACTATCGATTGATCTTCTATAGTTGTTGTTGTTGTTACCAGTGGAGTAATCAAAGCAAGTGGGGGTAAGTTGTCTTTAACTTTGATATTAGGTGGTCCACCAACTATACCTTTACCCTTGTCCTTTACCTTTTGATATACCTTTATTGGTTTGGGGCTCGTGTATTCTTCCTATTTTTCTTTTCCTACTAGGAATATGTCCCATGAATTTTCTATGTCCTCATTTACCTCATTGATCCTTCCAACCATTAATGCAATGTGCCAGTGTGTAGTAGAAAATACTGACCGATTGGCTTCAGTAATTAAATCATCAATTTATTTAGGTGAATTCATTGGGTACAGAGCAAGTAGCTTTTCTATCTTGATTTTCTTGTCAAGTTCTATTACTACTTGTCTCCTTGCTTCTAATCTATTAAAGAATTCATTAGGATTCATCAACTACTTCCAATAAAAACTTCTTGTACATGTCCATGTGCAGTATACCACTATTTTCTATTTGTTCTTTTTCATCTATAGTAAAAGTATCATACAATTTCTTTACATTCTTTAGCTTGCCTTCCTCTGTAATTTCATTTAGCAATTTGTCAAGAGGGGCCATGTCTTGTTGAGTCCTCTTCTTCTTCTTAGGTGTCAGCTTTTTCTTAGGTGTAGTTTTCTTAACCGAAGATCTCACTACTTGTTGTTTATGTCTTGTCCTCCTAGGTGAGGGTGTGGTTGCCAGTGAGGGATATCTTTTCCTTACAACTCTTTTGAAGGTTGCAGGCATGTCATTCTCTAAAGGTGTGCCTATTGGTTATAGGTGAGTTTCAAGTTGTTGAGCTGCTAACTCATCCTTAGTGATGCCAGTTTTCTTAAGTACATCTTCTTTTTATTGCCTTTGCTTGTCTAGATCCTCTTCTCACAACTGCTTCAACCTTTTTCACTCTCTTCTGGGATTGTATTCGACTCTCTATGGTCTCAACATTACTAAAGACTTCTTCCTTTGGTTCCCTGGGTGCTTCCAGGAGTGCTTTAGCATATGTTTCAATGATAAGGTCATATGTCTCATAACCCATCTCTGTTACCCAAACTATCCTAGAGATGACTGCTTCCATCCAGATCTCATCCCTTTTAATCACAAAATAGATTTCCTTTTTGTATTTGTCAACAATCTTTTGTGACAGTCTGATTCTTTTCTTCATTTTGGCCTTAAGTGCTTGAAAATAGTCTTGAATATTTTGTTGCTTATCTTCCCCCATATTGTTGAATAGATCTGTTAGTTGTTTACCTATTGGTATATCAAATCCAAGTTCTTTGTAGCCTATACTAGGAACCTATTTGGTTATATGTAGCATCAAGCATACTAGCAGATTTTCAAACCTAAAAGTTCCTTTCTTATCCTTCTTAATCTTGACTAGGTTGTCGATTAACTCATCCTTCAACCACTCACATACATCAATCTTTGCATTATCTGTGATCATGTCATAAGCACTCTTAATGCATAAACTTGAAACTAAGTTAAGTCTATTTGCATGAGTTTCCTTATACCCTAATATCATATTGATAAACCTTACATTGGTGTCGGTTACATCATTGACTCTTAAGGACCTTTTATCAGATGTAGCACCAGTTAGTTTAGTAACTAGGTCGTTTGAGACCTTCTTGGTTTTGTCTGGCCTTTTACCGATTGATGGTAGCCCTGTCACTGCTTTGACAACTTCCTTGGTAATTTTATGAATTGCATCTAACCAGAAAAATTCTCCATGAACCTTGCTTAAAACTATCCTAATCACATCCTTGGGAAATTTAGGAATGCTAAGGATTTCTATAAATCCTAGGGTTTCAATAATTTTATGTTCATCTTTTACATTGCCGGATTCATCACATATGACAAATTTAAACATGGTTTTAATCTCTTCATCTCCTAATTCCTCTATGTTGCAATGGATACAAATTCTGGGGTCTTCAGCATAAACAACTCCTTTAGGAATTTGGGAAAAAGTACCTATTGTATCGTCTTTCTTTGCTACTTTGGGAACTGGTTGAAATACGGGCCTAGGGCATTTTATAACCTCGACTACAGTAGGGTTTTCTATATATTCAAGTGCAGAGGTGGATGCCATGATGATAAATACCTTTTTCTACCTTAGGATGGATGAGTGTTGAAATCCTTTGCTTCTTTGCTTGGGAATACCTTTGCTCTAGAGATTTCGTGCTCTTCGGGTGTTTGAATTCACAATGAAGTGAAATGGAGCTAAAACCACTAATTTATAATGTTTACTTCGCCATCTACCACATTTAATGCATGTCGATTAAGTAATCACTTAACATGTCTATCGGTATATAAGTATCTTTCAACTTCTCATCTTTAACCGAGGGAATAATAGCACATGTGTCATTAGATTGCCAAACCCTCAAAGTAACTTTCTTCAATTCGATGAAGAACTTCCTGCCGGTGGAGCACTACTCTGTCCTATTGGTGGAGTAATACTCTGTTCTGCCGGTGGAGGAGTATTCAAAATGTTTAGATCTGCTTTTCTAATCCATTGTTTTGAGAATTCTTGCTTTAGCTCTTCAACTTTTTATTTCCCTTTCAAGCTAGGACTTTTTTTGTCTATCGGTGATCCTTTACTTCTGCTGAATTTTGCAATATGCCCAATCTTGTTACATGCATAACAAGTTACATTATTTTTCTGATAGCTTTGCCATAGCCTATGCTGGTTTGATTTCTACATTGATTAGATAAGTGTCCATATCTTCCACAAACATAACATCTTACATTCATTTTGCAATTTTTCAGAGTTATGACCAACTTTGTTGCATTTTGAACATTGACGAGTGGGTGTGTTGATGTTCTGATAATTTATAGATCTACATTGATTTTCTCTACGACCATACTTATTACAGTTAAAGCATTTTCCATTGAATTTATAAGCATTAGGTTGTCTTATCGGTTTGTTGTGATCCTGAGTGTTTGTAGTACCGAAGCTTTCACCAACTTCAAAACTAATCCCATTAGTGTCACCATTAGGTTTCTGATTTTTCAACAAGTTACCATGTTCTTCTGAGCTTTTCTTGAATTTATCTTTGTGCTGATTTGTAGTATCCAATTCTCTTTCCAGGAATTCTTTCTGTCTCATGAGTTCATTTGAATCATTCTAAGTATGCATCAAATCTGTGTTCAATAGGTCATTTTCATAGCTAAGTCTGGTGTTCTCATTTGTTGCATCACTTAATCTTCTAGTCAAATCTTCTTCATTCTTATTTCTATCTTCAATTTCTTTACAAAACCTCATAGTCATATTCTAGATTTCATTCTTTGTTGTCATGTTCTCTTGTTTGAGTTTGCCTATCATATCATTGAGTTTCCTTTTCATCATTTTCAAATTGCATTTTTTCACAAAGTTCTCTTCTCTTGTTTCTTGCAATGGTGAGATTTTCTTGAAGTGCCTGAATGATATCCTAAGCTGCCTTTAGATCATCTTCAAGTTTGATGTTTTTCAATTTCTCTACATCATAGTCTGAGAGAGTTGCTTCAAGTTGCTTCATCAAATTTTCCATCTCTACCGGTGTCAAGATCTTCCTCAAGTTGTTAGGATTCTGAAAATAGAGGACCAAGGTCTAATACCAATTGTTATGATTCCCACAGATACTGAGAGGGGATGGTGAATCAGTATCTAAGTGGTGAATAGAATTTCTTAACTTAAAACATGTAGATCATATTATAACAGTACACCGATATGCAAGAAATAATGCAATAAACAAAAATGAAAGCAACCACATAAGAAACACACCATACCACAATGATTTAATGAGGAAACCCGGTGTGGGAAAAACCTCGGTGGGATTTGTGACCTATAATATTTTCTTACTAGCCAATTAGAGAATCTTACTTACAAAAAGGGGGCCTGCACATGTAGGAAGGCCAAGTGCCTAGAGCTCACTACTCAATGGGAAGTCTCACTGACTTACAATGTGGATTATACAAGTCCAATAACTTGTACCGCTTTACAATAGCATCTTCAATGCTAGATTCAGTACCGGTTTCTACTCTGTTCTTTACATATACCCCTTAACCTATATTTCGCATAATAGGTCTACCTAATTATGCCTCATTACCTTATCCACTACTTCTTACTAAATGTCGTACAATGACTTATTATATATATAAGTCATTTTACAATGATATCAAGTCGGCTTACAAATTTTTTCAAATAACAAACAAAATATAATATATCAAAAATCCTGTAGAGTGTGTTCTGCTGATGCCGGTGTAATGCCTTGTTGGTGTAATAGGATTGTAAGGTTGCAATCAATTATAAAACCTTCAATCACCTTCAATGTCTCATTGGAGTGTGCATATGCCAACACTAGTTGCATCCAGAATAGTTCTATTGTTCCTTTCCACAACTCCATTTTGGTGAGGTGTTAGGGGTGTTGATAGTTGTATTCTAATTCCATTCACTTCACAAAATGTATTGAACTCCTCCTTGATTTGATCTTAAACATTTGATTTTCTTACCGGTTTCATTCTATACAAGAGCTTTGAATAATTTGAATCTCCCAAAATCTTCAAATTTCTCCCTGAGAAATGTAACCCAACACATTCTAGAATAATCATCAATGATTAGCATAAAGTATCTATCTCCCTCTAGGCTTCTTGTTCTTGTTGGACCACATAAGTCATTATGAATTAAATCAAGAACATCATTGTTTTTCTCAGAAATACTCTTGAAAGTTGTTCTAACTTGCTTTCCCATTTGACATTTCTTACATACCAGATTATGAGGTCTTAAAATCTTAGGTAAATCCCTTACTTCTTTAGATGAACTAATATTTACAATGCAATCAAAATTCACATGACAAAGTGTTTTATGCCATAACCAACTTTCATCAATGTGTGCAATCAAGCATGTCTTTTCATTGTTATTCAAATGAAAGATATTACCTCTAGTCTGATTACCAGTTGCAATTTCCAAACCAGTTCTATTCATGATTTTGCATTTACCATTCTTGAATTGTAACTAAAATCCTTTTTCAACTGATTGACCAACACTCAAAAGATTATGCTTCAAACCTTAAACATAATAAACATTGTTAGTATTGTGCTTACCATCAAAAGATATAGTGCCTTTTCCTCTAATCAAACAAGCTTTGTCATCTCCAAATCTCACTAGACCTCCATTGTATTCTTGAAAAGATAAGAATTTACTTTTATCACTAGTCATATGATGTGAACATCCGGAATCTATAATCCACTCATCCTTTTCTTCAATTTTAGCTACCAGGGCTTGCTCTATTTGTGTAACAATAGGTTCTGATTGATCTTCTATTATTGCAACAAAAGCCCATCCATTGTCTCCTGGTTCTTCATCAAAATCATCAGTAACTCCTTCATCAACATAGTAACATGATTTATCTCTATTTTTCTTAAATATGTATCTCTAATATTCAGGGTTAGGCTTATATGTTCTTTTACCTTCTTCTCTCAATCTTGCATGTCTCTTGGGACATCTAGATGCCATATGACCAATTTTATTGCAGTTAAAACATTTAAAAGGTACTTTGCCTTCATACTTACTTCCAATAGTGCTTGAAGTTCTTCTAGTTCTTCATTTTCCTTCCTGATGTCTTCAAGTTCTCTTGCATAGAGTTCTTTCCAATTAGATTTATCAGCTGATGATGTGTATGCTACAGTTGATGATGCTTTGAAAGCTAAATTTGTCTTAATATTAGCAATAGGACAAAATTCCTCAAGCTCAAATGTTGAAAGTTTTCCAACCAAGGTATCTCTAGATATTGATGTATTAGGCATAGTTCTCAACTCATTATTAGAAGTTACTTTCATTTTGTATGCTGGTGGAAATTCTCTTAAAACTTTAGAAACAATTTCATCTTCACTTAAGGAACCTCCACAACATTGTATTCCCAAAACAATTTCATTAACCCTTTCCATAAAAGAAAAAATTCTTTCATCTTCTTCCATTTTCAAATTTTCATACCTGACCCAGAAGCATTCAAGTTTTGCAATTTTGACAATGGAATCACCTTCATCCAATGCCTCCAATTTATCCCAAATATCTTTAGCAGTTGATTGGTCTTATAATCCCATGATTTGTTGATCTAACAAGGCACTCAAAAGTGCTTCTCTTGCTTTGCAATCATTCTCTTGATCTTTAGCCAATGTAGGTGGATTAGGTTGACTCTGTGTAGGACCAACATAACCATTCTGTGTAACATCCCATATGTCTTTTTCAATGAAATTTAGATGTGTCCCCATTCTGATCTTCCATATACCATAGTTAGTTCCATCAAGTTTCAGACTGTCCTTCCTAAAATAGTTAGTTTCCATAGAATCTCCTCAAGTTGTTAAACTTCTACAAAAAGAGAAATTGGCTCTTATAGCAATTGTTAGAACCCAAAGGCAATTGAGAAGGGGGGGTGAATCAGTTGTCTAATAATTTCATCCTTAATATAACTTAATCAAACTTGATAATTAATACTGGTAAACTAAACTTAATGTTGGTAAACAGATTAACAGTGAAACTTAATGCATGAAACAGAAAGAGAAACAACATCCATAACACATAACACAAAGATTTGTACATGGAAACCCTATAAGGGGAAAAACCAAGGTGGGAAACCTTACCCACAATTAGATGATACTACTACAGATAGTATGTGTATACAAATGGGGTCTGCACATGCAAAAAGGTCAGCTGCCTAGAGCTCACTTCTCAATCACAAGACTAGGAGTCTCATTGACTACAATTGGATGATTAAATCCAATGATAATGTACTGCTCAAAGTAGCATCTCCAATGTTGGATTTAGTACTGGTTAAACTCTGATTATCTCCTTTAAACCTTCCTTGAATCTTCAATTGATGTCTATGTGAGTATCTCTTCTTGTATTTGCATATACCAAATATCACAACCTTACCATACCATAATACATACCCTACTGTAATCTCATAAATGAGGTTTTACATATCTACCAAAACCTAAGACCAAATGTGTAGGTCAGGTCACTAGGAATATTTTAATAAAATCAATTACAATTAATTCAAGATGTGATGCATCATGTCAATTCAACAACAATACTAATTGATTAAACCATCTCCATAATGTGTCGTACTGATCTAGAATAGATAGCATGTGCTGGTCCATAACCTAGACCAATTTGCTGGTAATAGCAAATATGTCAAGTCAATTAGACCAATAACCAAATCTCCAAAACCAAGTGTCCAAACCATTTCTTCGACATAACCAAGTGATCTCCAGATGATAACAAGTCATCCTTAGTGTCGGTGAACAATATAACCTATCGGTGAACCAAATATCGATGACTGTGCATAATTCACTGAACTTGTCGATGAACATAACCAAAGATCTCTAGAAGGATAAGTATTGATAAGTGTTGACATCAATAACAAAACCAATGCAACATATACATAATACCAATAGTCTCTATTAACTAAAGTGTTTACCATTGTTCTCAATTCATTAATTGCAGTTCCCTTCATCTTGTAAGCCAATGGAAGGGCTCTCAAGACTTTGGAAACTATTTCATCTTCACTCGGAGATTCTCCACAACATTGAATTCCCATAACAATATCATTTACTCTTTCCATAAATGTAGCAATTATTTCATTATCTTCCATCTTCATGTTCTCATATCTTACCCGGTAACCATCAAGTTTAGTAATTTTGACAGTAGGTTCACCTTCATTTAGAGTTTTCAATTTATCCCACATAACATTTGCCGATGATTTATGAGTCAACCCCATGATTTGTTGATCAATGAGTGCACACAAGAGGGCTTCTCTCGCTCTGCAATCATTTTCAATATTCTTGTCAAAGCCTGCAAGAGGAGGATTGTCATATGCCTAATCATAAAGTGTATATCCTTTCTCAGTGATCTCCCAAATATCCTTGCCAAGACATCTAAGATGAGTCTCCATTCGGATTTTTTATATCCCATAATTTGTTCCATCAAGCTTAGGGATTTCTCTTCTAAAAATAGTTGCTAGTGGATTTGAAGTATTAGTTGCCATAGGATCTACCTCAAGCGGTTAAGCTTCTTTAAAAGAGGACCAAAGCTCTCATACCACTTGTTACAATCTAGGGTTGCCATTTCTCAAAAAGATCGACCTGTCAATGCTCGATATAACCACTAGACTTATAGAATCCATAGGAGGCTATTAAACCATGTCACGAATCCCCACCAGGGACATTGGCCCACTACCAACAATCTCCCTCCTAGCATCACTTGTCTTGTCCTACGTGATTCACACCTATGACCAAGCTCTGCTACAAATTGTTAGGATAACCAGTGGACATTTGAGAGGGGGAGTGAATCAGTTGGAAATAGATTATATTAATCAAACCACTTTATAACCTTTAACTAGAGCACATAAACATTGAATACTAGGATAGCAGAAACTAATACCAGTAAGCAATAAAACTTAATAATGAAACAAAGAGTTAACACAATGTAATCATACCACATAACACAATGATTTTTATGTGGAAAACCCAATAAAGGAAAAAACCATGGTGGGAAGTCTACTCATAGTCAGATGATACTTCTATATAAAGTATGTGATACAATAAGGGGCCTGCACATGCAGGAAGGCACACTGCCTAGAGTGTACTTCTCATTACAAAGTAGTCTCACTGACTAAAGAGAGGTTATAACCACCTCAAGATAATTAGACAAAAATCTAGAAGAATGAACTGCCAGAGATAGCATCTACCATGCCTGATTATAGTCTCGATTAAGCTCAATACCATAGGACTTTGACCTCATACTTAAACTCAATTCGATCACCTATGATCGACCACATCTCCTTCGCATATGATATTTAATTCCATGACCATGAACATATTTCACCACCACAATCTACAATGAGATCCTACATCAATTTATACAAGCCCTAAGGCCTAAACCAATTAGGTCGGCCACCTAAAAGATATTACAATAAGATTATTACATACATCCATATTACAATGATATGCCATGTCGGCTTAAGATCAAAACAATATTAATCAATCTATAAAGCATCTCGGTAACATGTACAGAACATGTTAACATGATATCGGTCCATAACCTAGATAGGTATCGGACCTAATCTGGGTCCACCACACCAAAGTGATGTATCCAATCAATCGATCCACAATCAATGATCACCTTCTATATCCTGAATTCTATCTAGAAGCCACAACAATACCACTTATGCATTCTGTCAAAGTTTCTTAGTAAAAGCTCTATCAGTAAAACCTTAAACCCTTACCAGTAACACAAGATCTTCTACTGGTAACTAAATATAACAGCTAGTGTTGACATCAATGACAAAACATCAATACAATACATAATCATTTCCTCCATATTCCCAACAGTTGGGACCTACCCGATTAAGGGATTTGACTGCTACAACTGTTAGGAAAACAACATTAAAATGATCAACATGTATCACCTTTGTGCTTGATAAGATCCACTTCATTTATTCTCAATACATCAACAACACATTAACATAGATCTTCTCAGATTACCTTATAATCAAACTCTGAATATTTGCTCATGATCTCATACATCATCTCATAGCTCATCACACTTTTGATAAAGATCAACTTAGTCGACTAACAACCTTGGAACAATTTCATAGGTTCAATGAATCTGGTCAATCTTGCACTACACGCTTTACTTATGTCGGCCACCGACATAACAAGCCAAAAATAAAACATTATGTGTACCGGTTAGATGTTCTTCTCGATTGCCTGCTTTGTACATCATATATTGCTCATCCTATTGAATCTATCATTGTGGTATGAAACATAGTTACCTGATACAATCTTCAACACTCTTGCAAAACCGCATCACCTAACTCTTCATTGATTGCTCATACCAGTTTCTTGAATACAACTTTGTTCATGTTTACCAGTTGAAGTCCTATTTATTAGTTCACTGATAAACTGTCTCCTCTACCAATCATGCTTTACCGGTTGGTATAAAAGACTTAGATGACTATAAAAACATAGTTGCCATCAATGACAACATAAAACAAGTCATGAATCAACCTATTACATCAAAACATCATCATCAAGCCAACCATCTCCCCTTTGGCATTGATGGCAACACTTAGGAAAATTTTTGTCTAAGTGTGCAATACAAAAATTAACTCAACTCATGACACATACTCCCCCTTATAAATTACATTATTTTACAAAATTTACAAACATATATACTAGTACTCCCCATTACAATTCAAAATTTTGACTATACTACTACTCTCCCTTTGACAACAATGGAAAAGGTAAGCAAATCTATGAAAGATAAATACAATATACATCAAAATTTGCATTATCATATATAGATATAAGAGTTCAAAATGTTATACAATTCCATCTTAGAATATGCATCTGCAAAATGAGACTTTAACTGCTTCAAATCATTATGCCAAGTTTCCAAAAGAGTGTCGGTTATCTCAACATGTGTTCAGATCTGGCAAGCCATCTCCTCCATGGCATCAATTGTACTTATTTCAGGTGTAGCTAGAATAGATTCAGTTTCATTGTAGCCTCTCTACAAAATTTAAACCTTAGAGATCAAAAGTGTTTGTAGCTCCTACAATGACTTGGTCCTTTTGACCTATTCATTCTCATAAGCTTTTAGCTTATGTTGAAGTTCAACAGCTGATCTACCATAAATTATAGAAGAAACATTTAGGGGGCTAAATGATTGACTTATAACTTCAAGTTCCTTTTCAGCTTCATGTTTCCTTTTCATCAGATCATCACAAAATAATGGAAATTTTGCAACAGTGGAAATAATTTTACCTCTGGTTTCAATTGCATCTTTAATATGATCTTTATTAACCATCAGAGAAACTTTGTCTTTATCAACATCATTCATCAACTACTCTAGTCTCTTCTTCTTAAACTCCTTTTCCACATTCAAATAAGTTGCATCTTTAAAAAATTGCATTTGTTCACCAGCTTCAGCACCCAATTGACCTAACTTATCAATCAATGTAGACAATCTATTAGTATCTGCCTCTAGTAACAGTCTAGACAAAATCTCAACTGTACATTATATAGTTTGAGCTTCTTTTTGCTAATCCTTCATTATTTTCTTCTTAGCTCTAGATTGCATGGCAATTGCAATATCCATTAGTTTTGTTGAACTCAATGCATCCATATTGATGGGTCCTTGTATACTTAATGCATCATCATCCTCATCATTATCAATTTTCTTCTTAGAGGTACATGATAGAGATATCACTTTAGGTTATGGTTTTAGTTCTTCCTCTTCTTTCTTATCTTTTGTCGTCTCCTTTTCTATTACCGATGGTGTCTATGTATCAACTATTTGAGTGATTACCAGTGGCTATTTCTCAGTCTGTTTTCTTCTCCTCTCTTTGGTTCTTGTTCTTTTTGTTCATTCATCTGAACATATTCATTCTATATATCCTTAGTGTGATCTTTTTTTTCCTTCTCAATCCCAATTACCTTAACTTATGTATCATCATCTGAAACTATAACAGTTTCAGTTTGTACATTTACCAGTTTTGTCTTTGATTCTTCATCTACTGGTTGGTTTTCCATAACAATCTCATAAGGTGTAAAATCATTGATATCAACATTGTTCAGAATATCTTCTACCTTAAATTTCTCCAGTTACTCTTCTTCCTCATCAAGTATCAAACCAAGTAACTTCTTCAATATCTACTCAGTTTCCATATGAACTGATTGGGTCTCACCAATTAATAGTCTTGTCAACATTTTGTTAGATCTAAAAGATGATTTATCCTTTGCAAGAATTTCATCTGTCTCCTCCTTTGTGGCTTCATGTTGCAAGTTTTTAATAATAAATTCTCTATCATGTATTATGTCTACCTACCATCTAGAATCAAGCTTATCATACAAAGAATTTGAAGTCTTCCTTGGCAATTCAATTAGGGATTTACTATATTTATTCATCATAAAAACAACTGCATCCTCTATCTACCTTTGTTCATCCTCACTAAACTTATCATACAGTTTATCCAAACCCTTAAGAACACCATATTCCTTAATATGCATTAACATCTTTTCAAAAGGTGTAAGCTTAGTTATTGGTTTATTGACGGATTTGATAGTAGATTCTCCTACAACCTTTGACATTTTTCCACTAAATCTTAGAGATTTCTTCTCACCTTCTGATTTAGTTTCTTCTTCATCATCAGTTGTCGGTACGTTAGGTACAGGGGGCTTAATGACTTTATCATTTCTCTTGAATTGTATCTTGGAAGGTTTCTCCTTCTTTGCCTCTACAGGTTTCTCCTTCTTGACCTCAACACTTCTTGTCTTCATACCTTTTTTGATACCAGTTGGGGCACTAGATGCTCCTACTTGTTTAGCTTCAAACTTATCTCTAGCCTCTGCTATTGCCTCCTTAGTAAATCCTTATTGCTTAGCAAATTGCTCAACTTCCTTTCTGACTTTCTTAGCAATTACCAATTCGGTAAGCTCAAAATGCACCTAAATAGATTTCTCCTTATAGGTTCCAAACCTCTCAGCAATAGTATCTACTAGTTGTGCTAGCAAGTGTTTAGAATAAGAAATCAAAATATCTTCTTCAACTTCATAGCCCATAGGCATCACCCAAGTTATCGTGGGATAAACTGCCTCCATCTGACATTTGTCTGTGTCAACCAAAAAATAGATAGTATCCTCATATTTCTTAACAACCTATGTCTGTATCCTCTCTCGTACATGCATCTTTTTTCTAAAAATATTTGAAATAACCCTAAGCAATCTTACCAAAATCATTACCTAACATCCCAATGTTGTTCTTTATCTGTAGCAATACTGGTGTGTCCTTAGACAACTAAACATCACCGATACCAGGAAAGAAATTTTGAAAATAGAAGAACAATCCAACAATTAGTTGTCCAAATTTAAACTTTGGTCTTTTGTCTTTTTTGATGGACTCAAGATTGAGCACCAACTGACTTCTCAATGCCTCAAAGAAATCATAATAAACATTTTCTTTGATCGTCCGGTAAGCAGTATGGATGGCTGTAGCAGGGATATTGTTCATCTTGTTAGAATGATATACCTGGTATCCTATGACCATTGAAGAAAATTTTACTATGAGATCATCAATCTCATTAACATTCATAGCTCTTCCATCCCATCGTGACTTGGTTAGATCAGCAACATCATTCTTAGGAACTGATCTCAGTACTAGAACTTCACTGGTGGAACACAATCTAATTACTACCTAAATTTCTTCCTTGGTGAACTTATGTGGTCGATCAAGCCCCATAAGCTGGTTATGCAGATGACTCAAAACATATCTCACAAGATCATTTTCAAAATCATGAATAGAATTCAGTGCATGGTGAAAACCTTTATCGGTAACCCTCCTATATTGATCAAATATAGCAAAAATTCCAAGATCTTCCAACTTATAATGAATGTATGATCTAATATCCTCTACATTCACAACTCCATATGGGACTCTAGATAGGGCTTCAATGGGATCGATTTTGGTGGATTTAAAAGGGTGCCTCTTAAACTATAGATGAGGCCTGACTGTAACATCTACTAGATGTGGTGCATCCATCTTCAAAGATTCAAACTTAGAAACAGATAACATGATTTGTCAGTTAAATACCTTTCAACACTTCCACAGCTAGGGTTTCAACACTGAGAATACACTTTCACCGATTACCAATCATAGATCACTCCAAATATTTTGTTAATCTAATCAAATGTTGCTCACACAATCTCTTCTATACTCTTATCTCTCTTTGAGTGCTCTTAAGAATTAAAAGTGACAAATGATATTCAAAAATTCATTTTATTTGCTCTGTCGCATTAAATGCTATTCCTGGTTGTATAAACAAACAAACCCTAAAACACCATTCAACATACTACCTATTCTCATATCACATCAAACCTACCTGTTTGATCATAAAAAAGCTTTAGAATATCATAATGCATCAAGATATGTAGATTTATCTTACCGCATATCATATAGGGGAGTTCAGAAATGGATCTGACATTAAGCTCTCGCTAAGCCTTTTAACAACTTAGTTTTTCAGTTATGATTTCTCCACACTAGGTGAAGAATTAGGATCTTCCAATGGTTTTTCATCACTCTTTTTTTTCTAGATCTTGTTCATCTCTACTCTGGTCAGCAAAACTTTGCAAGGTGTATCGATAGGTGACAATGAAAACATGCCATACCTGATGCTCTCTAGGGTCCAACATTGCCTCTACCATTCCTTCTTCTGCAATTCATAGCTACATGACTGTATTTATGATAGACTATGCAAATCACATTCATTCTCATTTCCATCTCATAGGGACTAGACCGGTTAGCATAAGATCCCTACCAATTTTCATTTATTCGGTCATTAAAAGTTCTTTTCCAATCTCCACCAGATCGCTAATTCATGTGGAGTGTTGGATTATTTTCTCCATACCTAAATTCAACAACTCTATGTCCATACATGTTACAAGTGTAACAATATCCAATAAAGGTTCTAGGTTGGTATCCTTGATAGGAATTAGGTCTATAACCGTCAAAAGAATTAGATCTACAAACATAAGCAATATGTCCTAGTTTATGACAATTAAAACATACTAGTTTGTGTTAGGATAACCGGTGAACAACTGAGAGGGGGGCTGAATAAGTTGTTAACATATTATATCAATTAAACCACTCTATAACCTTTAGCCAGATCACATAAACATTAATTATCGAAATAGAAGAAACAAATATCGGTAAACAAAACAACTTAACAATGAAATAGATAATCAGTACAATGCAACCATACCACATAACACCATGATTTGCACATGGAAAACTTGGAAAGCAAGAAACCACGGTGGGAAGCCTACCCATAGTTAGATGATACTTCTTCAAAAAGTATGTGATACAATGAGGGGCCTCCACATGCAGAAAGGCACACTTCCTAGAGTGTACTGCTCATTACAAAAGAGTCTCACTGAGTACAGAGAGGTCATAACCACCTCAAGATAAATCGACAATAATCCAGAATAATGAACTTCCAGAGATAGCATCTACCATGTCTGATTACAATCCTGGTTAAGCACAATATTAGAGGCCTTTGACCTCTTCCTTAATCCCAATTTGATCACCTATGATCGACCAAATCTCCTTTGTCTATGATATTACATTCCACGACCATGATATAATATGTTAACAACTAATTCACCCCTAGCCTATCTCTCAAATACTCAAATGATTCCTTAGAAAGTGGTTTAGTGAATATATTTGCAATCTTCTCTTTAACGTTCACATTAACCAATTTGAATTCCTTTTCTTCTACCTTGTCCTTTAGAAAGTTATACTTTACTGATATATGCTTAGTTTTAGAGTGAAATACTAGATTCTTAGACATGTCAATAGTTGCAGAGTTATCAGAGTAGATAACTATCGACTAGTTCACTATAATTTACTTTGATATCCTTCAATATTTGTTCCATCCATAAGACTTGAGTGCAATTAGGTGCTATTGCAACATACTCAGCTTCTGCATTAGATAAAGAAATGCATGACTGTTTTTGGCTGATCCATGAAACCAGTTTCTTTCAAAGAAAGAAAGCTCCACCAGAAGTGCTCTTCTTGTCATCAGTATCTCCTGCCTAGTCTGACTCTGTATATACACATAAATTGAAATCATCATCTCTAGAATAACATAGGCCATATTCTGTTGTTCCTTACAAATACCAGAATATCCTTTTTACTGCACATTCATGATTTTCTTTAGGATTACTTTGATATCTTGAAATGTTCAATACTTACTGCATTCATAATATCCGGTCTAGTCTGAGTTAGATATAACAAGCCACCAATCATAGACTTATACCTTGTTAGATTTACCAGTGTAGATGTATCTTTGATAGGTAATTTCTCACTTGTCATCATAGGAGTACTTACCAGTTTGGAATTATCCATACCAAACTTCTTCAACTATTCCCTTAGATACTTAGTTTTGCAGATAAAAATGCCTTAGTCAGCTTGAGTAATCTGCAAACCTAAGAAAAATATCATCTCACCAATCATGGATATTTCAAATTCATTCTTCATATTATTAGAAAATTTCATTCACAATTTATCTTCTCCTCCAAAAAAGATATCATCAATAAATACTTCAATAATCAGAATATCATCATCAGTGATATAATATAAATTACTATTAGCATTGCCTTTAGTAAAACCAATCTATCATCAAGATGTTCAATGTATACTTCTTCCTCAAGTTCACCATTCAAAAATACAAATTTAACATCCATTTGATAAACCTTATAGTTCTTATAAGCTGCATAGGCAAGAAATAGTCTAACAGCTTCAATTCTAGCTATAAGTGCAAATGTCTCACCATAATCAAGTCCTTCCATTTGAGAATATCCTGTACAAACCAATCTAGCCTTGTTTCTTATAACTTGACCATCCCCATTCAGTTTATTCCTAAAAACCCATTTAGTTCCAATAACATTCTTATTTTTAGGCGAGGGAACTAAAGTCCAAGTCTCATTCTTCTCTATATGATCTAATACATCTTCCATAGCCTTTAACAAATTTTTATCTTTACAAGCTTCAATAGCAGATGCTGTTTCAATTTGAGAAATAAGACATACCTCTTCATTTTCCAGTCTTCTTCTTGTCATAACTCCCTTGTTCCTATCTCCAATGATTTGATCTCCAAAATGATTTAAGCTTACATACCTTGGTGTCTTCTAAACTTCAGGTTCACTGCTTTGATCATCAATTATAGTTGAATTTTTTGATTGTACTAGTGTAACTGTCTCAATTTCTTCTACCGGTTGAGGCATTGTCGGTTCAGTTATGATCATTTCCACTGTCAGTTCCCTGTCACATGATATAGATTGATTTCTATATTGCTCATCCACTTTCACATTAGTGCTCTGCATAGTTTTTTGTAATCTTTTGTTATAACATCTATATTCTTTGCTTTGAATTAAATAACCAAGAAATATTCATTCTTTACATGTAGGATCAAACTTCCTAGTTAAATCATCCCTTTTCATATAGAATTTACTTCCAAAAATTGTAAAATATTTAACAATAGGTGTATGTCCAAACCATAATTCATAAGGGGTCTTACCGGTTTCACCTTTGTTGTGCACTCTATTGAATGTGGAGACTATTGTACTCACTGCTTCTCTCCAGTAGATGTGAGGCAATTTGGCTTCCATCATCATAGATCTTTTTGCATCCAAAATAATTATATTCTTCCTCTCCACTACTCCATTCTGCTGAGGAGTCCGAGGTGCAGATAATTGTCTCCTAATTCTATTTGTCTCATAGTAACTGTTAAATTCATGAGAAGTGAACTCACCACCTTGATCTGATCTTAGACATTTGATTTTAAATCCAGTTTTTGTTTCAACCTTTGCTTTAAAGATCTTGAATTTCTCAAAGGCTTCAGACTTCTCCCTAGGAAAAGTCACCCACATCATTCTAGAATAATCATCAATTATTAGCATGAAATACCTATCACCTTGAAAGATTCTAGTCCTTGGTGGATCACATAAGTTAGTGTGAATCAAATCAAGTACATCATTAGATTTATCATGTATGCTCTTAAAATAAGTTCTAACTTGCTTTCCCAATTGACATTCCTTACATATCGGATTCTGAGGCTTCATAATCTTGTATATCTCTAACTGCCTTTGTTGAATTGATCTTAACGATACAATCAAAATTAACATGACACAAACTTTTATGCCATAGCCAACTCTCATCAATATGAGCAATCAAACATGTCTTATTACTAGTGTTCAAGTGAAAGATATTACCTCTAGTCTGAGTACCGGTTGCAATCTCCAAACCAGTTTTGTTAATGATTTTACATTTTCTATCTTTAAACTGAAGTTGGAAACCCTTGTCCACCAATTGACCAACACTTAGGAGATTATGCTTTAAACCTTATACATAATAGAAATTATTAGTAATATGCTTGCCATCCAGAGAAATAATACCTCTACCTTTGATCATACATTCTTTGTCATCTCCAAATTTGACTTGACCTCCATTGTATTCTTTTAGGGACAAATTTTTTCTTTTATCTCCAGTCATATGATGTGAGCATCCACTATCAATTACCCATTCATCCTTATCTTCAACTTTTGCTGCCAAGGCCTTTTCTTCATTCAGCATAGCCGGTTCCAGTTCATATTCCTTTTAAGCATAGACCACCCATTCCTTTCCATTTCCAGATCCACTAGCAGAGTCTACTGCTAGTTCATCCTTAGAGTCATCACTTACTCCTTCCTCATCTGCTATGTAGCATTGTTTGCTTTCCTTGAATCTAAATCTATTCTGATTAGTCTTAAATGATTTCTTAACTCTTTCTTAAAATATTGTATTCCTTTCTAGACATCTAGATGCAAAATGACCAATCTTATTACATGCAAAACATTTCAAAGGTTCTTTTCCTTCATACTTACATACTGTCGGTCCTTTAGGTACTCTTCTAGCAAATAAGGCTTCAAGTTGCTCAAATTATTCATCTTCTTTCCTCATATATTTCAATTCTTTTGCATATAAGGCTTTCCAATCACTTTTGCTGGTAGATAATGATGATTCATGAAAAGAAAGTTCAGACTTTGCAGCTCTAGAAGGTCCAAATTCTTCAATCTCAAAAGCAGATAATTTCCCAATTAGAATGCCTATGTTAACTGAAGTGTTTGCCATTGTTCTCAACTCATTAATTGTAGTTGCCTTCATCTTGTAAGCCAGTGGAAGGGCTCTCAATACTTTGGAAACTATTTCATCTTCACTTAGAGATCCTCCACAACATTGAATTCCCATAACAATCTCATTTACTCTTTCCATAAACACAACAATTCTTTCTTTATCTTCCATCTTCAAGTTTTCATACCTTACCCGGTAACCATCAAGTTTAACAATTTTGATAGTAGGATCACCTTCATTCAGAGTTTTCAATTCATCCCACATAACCATTGTCGATGATTTATTAGTCAATCCCATGATTTGCTAATCATAAGTGCACACAAGAGGGCTTCTCTAGCTCTACAATAATTTTCAATATTCTTGTCCAGGTCTGCAGGAGCAGGATTGCTAGATGCCATATCATAAGGTGGGTATCCTTTCTCAGTGATCTCCTAAATATCCTTGCCAAGATATCTAAGATGAGTCTCCATTCGAATTTTCATATCCCATAATTTGTTCCATCAAGCTTAGGAATTTATCTTTTGAAAATAGTTGTCGGTGGATTTGAAGTGATAGCTACCATAGGATCTACCTCAAGTGGTTAAGCATCTGCAAAAGAGGACAAAAGCTTTGATACAAATTGGTAAGATAACTGGTGAACAATTAAGAGGGGGGTGAATTAGTTGTTAACGGATTATATCAATTAAACCACTTTATAACCTTTAACCGGATCACATAAACATTAATTATTGAAATAGAAGAAACAAATATTGGTAAACAAAGCAACTTAACAATGAAACAAATAATCAACACAATGCAACCATAGCACATAACACCATGATTTGCACATGGACCGAAAAGAAAAAAACCATTGTGGGAAGCCTACCATAGTTAGATGATACTTCTTCAGAAAGTATGTGATACAATGAGGGGCCTCAACATGCAGGAAGGCACACTTCCTAGAGTGTACTGCTCATTACAAAAGAGTTTCACTGAGTACAGAGAGGTTATAACCACCTCAAGATAAATCAACAACAATACAAAATAATGAACTTCCAGAGATAGCATCTACCATGTTTGATTATAGTCCCAGTTAAGAACAATACTAAAGGCCTTTGACCTCTTCCTTAATCCCAATTTGATCACCTATGATCGACCAAATCTCCTTTGCCTATGATATTACATTCCATGACCATGATATAATCTACAATGAGATCTTACATCAATTTCTACCAACCTTAAGGCCTAAACCAATTAGGTCGGCCACCTAAAAGATATTACAATAAGATCATTACATACATCCATATTACAATGATATGCCATGTTGTCTTAAGATGAGAACAACAATAACCAATCCATAAATCATTCGGGTAACTTGTAAAGAACACGTTAACATGATACCGATCCATAACCTAGATAGGAACCGGATCTAATCTGGGTCCATCATGCCTAAGAAATATCTTCAATCAATTGAGGCACAATCAAAGAATGTCTTCAGCATCCTGAAATCCATCTAGAAGCGGCACCAACACCACTTATGCATCCTGTCTAGATTTCTCAATGAAAGCTCTGCCGGTTAAACCTTAAACCCATGCTAGTAAGGGTTTACAAGAGTGTGTGATAGCATCCAATTACCAATTCAATACCAACTACCCAAAACATGCTCCAGAATCATGTAAAACATAAAGTCAAACATACTCCATTGATCCAAACATGTCAGAAGTGTCCAACAAATAGTCTCTTCTATCAGTAACACTAGATCTTCTACCAATAACCAAAACCTGTTTGTCGATAACCAAAACCTGTCTGTCAGTAACCAACCATAATAGCTTGTGTTGAGATCAATGACAAAACATCAATGCAACACATAATCAATTCATCCATAATGCCAACAGTTTGTAGGGTTTCTTACCAGTAGATTTCTGGATCTTAGGTTCATATTTACCTTCTTCAATGTTGTCCTTTGTACTAGAAGGCTCACCTTTCTCAAAAGTAGTGTATCCCAACCCATTTGTATCTCCATTCTACCTTTGTGACTACATTTTCTCATCAAGCATATTAGAGCTCTTGTTAAACTTTGCAAGTGTTTCATTAGCATCAGCAAGTTCCTTTGTAATATCTTCTCTTTTTCATCAAAATTTCTCTTAGAGACATTGCCATGTCTAGATCATCCTTTATTTCTTCTTTTCCTTCTTGTTCCTCATGAAGATGAGCATACAGGGTTCCAACCTCCTGGTTCAGCTGAAAGATCTCATGTTCTTTTTCTTTGAACTTGTCTCTAGTTGTCCTCCTTGCTCCAAGCTCTTGACTTATCCTGATGGATAGGGCTTCCAACTCTCTCCTTAGAATTGCCTTCTTATCATTCATTTTTTCACCTTCAATAACTAATGAATCCATGTTTACTTCATCTAAAAAATTGTTTTCAGTAAACTCCATCAATTATTCTGAAAGTTGTCTTCTCTTAGCAAGTGAGGCTTTATACTTTCCTTTCAATGTATCTAGCGCTTCTTTAGATTCTACAAGTTAGTTTGATAGCTTTCTATAACTCATATCCAGCATGATATTCTTAGGGATCTTTCAAAAGAGGTTAAGCCTTAAGGTAATTAGGCTTTGATATCAATTGATAAACATATAAGGAACTTAGAGGTGGGCATGAATTAGTGCAAGCAAAAACAATAAGACAAATCTAATCGCCACTTTAAATAACTTAAAGTTTAATAAACATAGAAGAAATATCACCACATAAGCTAACACCCAATATATCAACCTCCACATAACACCAATATTTATAGGTGGAAATCCAAAAGTGAAAAACTACCATGGGAGTTAATACCCACAAGATTCATAATCTATAGAATAGAAATCTTTGATCAGTTAAGGTCTTACAAATATGCCTAGTTAGGAGAAGACACTATTGAGAGTCACCTGGTTAAGGGATCTACCTCAACCCTATTAAAAGCTTTACCCTGTTAGGACCAACCTTGCAAGAGGATTTAGACTTAAGTTAATGAGCTACCCTATTAGGGGATTTATGATTTCAGGCGTATTAGGACCTACCCAGTTAAGAGATTTGACTGGTACAATTGTTAGGAAAATAATAGTAAAATGATCTTCATGTAGCACCTATGTGCTTGATAAGATCCTCTTTAGTTCTACCTAATACATCAACAACACACCAATATAGAGCTTCTCAGATTACCGCACAAACAAACTCACAATATTCGCTCACGATCTCATACATCATCTCATAACTCATCACACTTTTTATAAGCATCAACTTAGTGGGCTAAGAACCTTGGAACAATTTCCTACGTTCAATGAATTTGGTCAATCTTGCACTATGCACTTTAATTATGTCTGCCACTAACATAAAAATCCAAAAATAAAACATTATGTGTATCAGTTTACCGATCTTAGTGACTTTGTTCTACCAATTAGTTATTCTTCTTTATTGACTGCTCTACACATCATAACTTCCTCATCCTATTGAATTTGTCACTACAGTATGAAACATAGCTACTTGATACAATCTCCAACACTCCTACAAAACTGCATCACCTAACTCTTCATTGATCGTTCATACCAATTGCTTGAATACAACTCTATTCTTGTTTACCGGTTGAAGTCTTATTTGTTGGTTCACTAATAAACTATCTCCTCTATTGGTTATGATTTACCGATTGGCTTATAAGACTTAGATGACTACCAAAACATAGTTACCATCAATAACAACATAAAACAAGTCATCAATCAACCTATTACATCAAAACATCATCATCAAGCCAACACACACCCCCTACCAATCCTACATTTTTACAATTTCCTGTTTTTCCTTTCATGCTGAGTCCTGATTTCTTTTAATCAAAACCTATTTTTTGGCCTTGTACAATAGTCATTTCAGTTGAGCAAAAAACTTGTTGTCATGTCAGCCTACTTTGTAAATTTAATTCATTTACTGGCAGTCAAGTATAAAACAAGGTCTACCCCTCTCATTTTAAATCCTAAGCTAACCTAATCGAAATCAAGTTCTCAATTATACTCTAGAAAAATTCAATTCAACTGAGCAAGTAATCAATCATTCATCAAGCACTGGAGCTGAAGTGAATTCAAGTTCAAGTATTGAAGATGGGCCATGGCATCCATGGTCAATGTTTTATGAAGACATTTTACACGAAACCCTAAAACCTTTGTGTGAAGGTCAAACAAAACTTCATCAAGGTATACATTGTTGTTTCAAGCATTGCAGTCCTTCCCTCAAAAGAAAAGTATTTTATTACAATATTTCATTACATAATTTATCAATTGAATTTCCTGGTCAATTGCAATATTAAGGTTTGACCTAAGACAAACCCCTATTTCCAACCTATTTCCTATCCTTTTAATATTTGTGGAATAGGTACAAAATTTGTACTTAAGAATTTTGGTAGATTTAATAGTGACTATAATGGTGAAAATTAGGGTTTCCACCATTAGAGGGATGAAAACCACTAATTTTTGCTTGGGTTGACCATTACATTGAAAAGAGGGAGAATCCAATAGATTTAGTCAAAAATTAAAAAAAATACTAAGACCGAATATTGATTGGATTGATCAAGGGGTTTCCTCTTTTGTGAGTTGAAATGTTGAATTAAGGTAAAGTGCTAAAAAATGAAGGTAAAACTAAGAAAACAATGAACTACAAATGTGGTATTTTCGTGTGCACCTGAATGTGAGCAATATATGCAAATTTGGATCTGATCCTTGAAAAAGCTCCAAAAATATCAGGACCAGTGTGCCTGCCATCATGGTCCTCCTACTTTTTCACATGCCAAAGAGGGTTGATTCATTTTGGCAAATAATGCCTATTATCAAGAGTACAACTTCGTACCTATTTCCTATACACAAAAAGAAAGGGAAATAGGTTGGGAATAGGGGATTTCCTTAGGTTAAACCATGAAATTGAGATAAAGATAATTGAAATTACTGTACTGAAAGGTTCTCCTTTTGAGGGAGATGTTGAATAATGACTAAAAATCAAGTACTATACCTCCTTGTGAAGTTTTGTTTGTCTCCACACGGAATTAGGGCTTGATGAAGTCTTCAACAAAATAGTATGGATGATGTGAACCTCAATGCTTGATTCTTGACTTTCTTGCTGCTCCTAAGCTTCAATGAAAACTGATTAATGCTCAATTGCTCTTGAATGCTTGATTGCTTTATCTCATATGTGCGCAATTTCATGTTTGTATACTTGTGGATGATTCATAGATGTGTTAGATGTGAAATGAGAGGGGAAAGACCTCCTTTTATACTTTCCCATCAGATAAATTACTAATTTCCTGACATGAGCGAACATAGAGCAAGAGATCCTACTCAAATTTGAAATAGGACCAAGGGGTCAAATGGGGCCCAGTTTAAGGGAGACAAAGTCATGGCACCCTGGTCCTACCGCATTTTTAGGGCTAGGATAATATGCCAAATGCATGAGAAAATCCCTTAAATGATTTGCAATTCATGAGAGGCATGAGCATGATCGGGTCCCAATCAGGCCAAGGGGTGCAAATGCTAAGGTGGCGACCCAATGCGGTCAAAATTGTACAATGGTACAATTTTAGGATGCTACAATGATGAATATGTTTAGCTTTTGATGGTGGAAAATTCAAATGACTAGGGCAGATTTGTGCTACATGGTCCTGAAAAATCAAGCCAAACTTCTAGGAATAGGTTCTAAACATCTTTTTTTCCTTAGATCTCGATTTGTGCCTCTTTGGATATCTATAACAGTCTATTTTCGATAATTCACTTTTATTATTCATACTTTTACCCTAATTTCACAATTACAATCCAAATTAAACTAAGAAAGAGAATAGCCAATACTAACCAGTAATCCAATAAGAATCTTAGCCCTTTCCTTATTTGGATTGAGGCTAGATCTATTTGGGTTCAGTCCTCTTTCAATGTAGTGGTGTTAGTTGGGTTATTTAGTGGACTTACTTGGTGAAACCCTAATTCCTAATTTTCACAACTTTACAATATCTACTCACCAAATAGAACTGCCTCTTCTAGAGATTATCAATGGTTAGGAACTTCCTGTGGTAGACCATTCACTAGAAAAAATAGATCTCAGGGGTAACTTTAGAATTCTATAGTGACAACCAATTAAACGATGGCTAAGGAGAAGGAGAAATGAGCTCAAATCCAAATTCACTAGTGTATTGGCCATCCTTAGAGGGGCCCTTGACTAAGCTATAAACAAATTTCTCTCTAAACAATTTTAGAGGGTTGAGAATCCTAAGAATTTCAACAATCGCAGTTGTGAGGGGGGAACAAAATCCTACATGGAGAATCTCCAAACAGGCAGAAAGGTACCAAGAACCAAATAGTCAACCCAAAAAACCCCATATTTATCAACCAAAGAATTCTCCATAGTCGATCAAACAAGGTGGAGCTCCAAGTGGGAAATAGAAACCCAAGGGTCTTTCCAAAATCTTATGTGTCGCCCATTGCCAACCTGCCAAAGAAAACTATTCAGTGCACTCACTACAGTAGAAAATAATTATGACTGTAAATTAACTATTCAGTGCACTCACTACAGTAGAAAATTTTCTATTTTATTAATAATGCATTAATGTGTAAAATAATTATTAAGTGCACTTCAGTATTAAATTATTATTTTTTTGTTTAATAATGTGAATGCTCATTTCTATGGAAAAGAAATTAATCTTTCAAAGCTGACCGGGAAAATCTTACGCCTACTATCATGATCTTTTGTTTAACTCGGAAGAAAATGACCAAAAAAAAAGCTATTGATGAAAAACCATGGGTCATCTAGAATTTAGTCGGGCACTATCCTAATTTCATAGACTTGAACGTTTGAAATTATTGGCTACAGGCAGTCAATGTCTGAATTCGTTAACGCGGGATTGACTGCCCTACTTCGACCATGTCGCTCATTTGGTAGCCTGTTTATTTTCTATTTAAATTCGAAAATATAATTGTTAAGAAATGGCGAAGATGTATTTGTTACTAGCAGTTGCTGTGATTATTGCAGCGAATTATTGCAGTGCAGTAGAAGTGTATGGCGGAGACACGCTTCTAGTGGGTTCTTCCCTTTCAGGAAATCAGACCCTAATTTCGAGAAATGGAACGTTTGCATTTGGATTTTTCAATCCGAGCGGAACGAATAATTGGTATATTGGCATCTGGTATGCTCCAACCTCTCAGAAGGCCATAGTCTGGGTGGCTAACAGAGACGATCCTGTCACAAACATGCCTGGTGTTCTCAAATTTTCGAGAGGCGGTCATCTCACATTGTTGGATAGAAAGGGCCGTTCCGTTTGGTCGAGTGATAATGGCCAGAAAGGATCGCGGGCTGTAATAACGGACTCTGGTAATTTCATTGTGCTGGGAGCCCACAACGAGTCTGCGATTGTTTGGGAAAGTTTCGCGCATCCGACAGATACATTGTTGCCTGACGCGAAGCTGTGGAAAGGAATGACACTAACTTCCTGGAAGAGTTCTTCGGATCCTGCAAGTGGGCCCTTCTCTTTCCGAATGGACGTGTCTCCAGGAAAGACGGAGTTGATGATGTTGTTTAACAATACCGTTCCATACTGGTCCAGTGGAGAATGCATTGGATACATTGGACACAATTATTTTACTAAGGTTCAAGAATTGGAAGGTCAGATGAAAGTTAAAACTTCGTGTGTGCGGCTTTCTCCTTCAAGAATATATGTTTATTTTGGCCTAAATCCCATAGATCATATGATCACGGGGCGGTTACTATTAAATGATAATGGCGAATTTGAACTTTACTACTGGATGGATGATGGTAGGTGGAGTCTGAGGTGGTCAATATACCGAGGTCAATGCAGTGACTATGATATCTGCGGGGCATATGGACTGTGCAATGCTAATGATGTGTGTAGTTGTGTCCAGGGCTTCATGCCCAAGCACGGCTCTCAAGGTTGGTGGTCAACTGGGTGTACTCGGCGGAAACCCCTGCATTGCTCTGTCACGGAGGGCACAACCGATGGCTTCTTGGAAGCCAAGAACCGATACTTGCCTGAAAAAGAAGCTGTCTTAATCAACAACGAGCCAAAACAGCAAGGCTGCCGGACAGCTTGTCTCCACAATTGTTCCTGCACTGCCTTTGCTTTCGCTTATTCCGATCCACCCGTCTGCAGACTGTGGTTTGGAGATTTATTCGGAATGAGCGTTTTGTCTCAGGGTCAATCCGTCTTCGTTAGGCTGGCTGCTTCTGAGTTCCCGCCCTTGATATCAGAGCAAAGCAACAAAACCCCTGCACTTACAATTTTACTTTCTGCCGCCGCATCATTTTTTGTTGTTTCAGCTCTCCTGTCGGCCTCATTTATTCTCTGGAAACGTCGAGGACTGTCGAAGAAAAATCTTGAAGAGGAGGTGCCACTGTCGCTCAGAATGTTCAGTTACAAGGAGCTGCGAATTGCAACGGACAATTTCAAGCATAAGCTGGGTAGCGGAGCATTCGGCTCTGTTTTCAAAGGAACTCTGCCAGACAACAGGCCTGTTGCGGTTAAGAGATTAGAGGGTTCCACGCAAGCAGAAAAACAATTCCGTGCTGAAATAATCACCACCGGTAGAATACAGCATCTGAATTTGGTTAGGCTCTGGGGATTCTGCGTAGAAGGCTCTCGAAGGCTACTGGTGTATGCGTACGTGCCCAATGGTTCTCTAAACTCCTTCCTCTTCTCTCAGTCGGAAGACGCAGAGAAGGTTTTGGATTGGAAGACCAGGTTTGAGATCGCACTGGGGACTGCTCGAGGATTAGTTTATCTCCATGAGGAATGCAGGGATCGCATCATTCATTGCGATATCAAGCCTGAAAACATTCTCCTCGACAGCGACTTCAGCCCAAAGGTGGCAGATTTTGGGCTAGCGAAGTTGGTAGGTAGAGATTTCAGCCGCGTACTGACGACCACAAGAGGAACTCGTGGGTACTTGGCTCCCGAGTGGATCTCCGGCCTTCCTATCACTTCCAAGGTGGACGTATATAGCTTTGGCATGACCTTGTTGGAAATTATATCTGGCCGAAGAAATTTGGATTTGAAGGTAGACGAAAGTAGGTTGTACTTTCCTACCTGGGCTTCATCTCAAATTCAGAGGGGAAACATAAGAGACATTGTGGATGCAAGGATAGCAAGCGAGGCAAATATCGAAGAAGTTAGAAGAGCCACTGTGGTGGCTGGGCTGTGCATTCAAGATGATGAGAATCAGAGGCCGAGCATGGGTGAAGTGGTGAAGATATTGGAAGGCACGATTGAGGTTCCTGTGCCACAAATTCCGAGGTTTCTACAGGTCCTGGTTGGTCAGGTAGACGACGACTACACCGATAGCTATGGTGAACATCCTTCCATATCAGGTGATTCCGTACCAGCAAAATAGTAGCCTTTTTTATAGTGGGAGAAACTAAGCTTGTTGCCATGTTTTCTAATTTAGAACCCCATCTTTTAAATAGGAGAACAATAGGAATGGAGGTTACGAAATATTTCCTATATCTTGGTCCATTTATGTACATTAAAAGTTATTTGCATATTTTCTCAAGTGTTTTCATGCTTTATATATATAGAAAGGATATAATTTATAATCTATTAAAGTCGTTTCATATATATGTAAAATTTAAAATAAAAGTATATTATTAGTCTTTTTAATATTTTTTTTTGAATTAATTAATTAATTTAGTTTTTAAGGTAATCCATGTATTATAAGCAGTTGTTTGGTGAAATCGTCATCAAGGTTCAAATTTTTGTTGAGATCTAGGCTCGCAAGCTTGGTACATTCATTGGATTGGTGTTCAGGCTTGGTAATTTCACTGGATTGGTGTGTTCACATATTTGAACAACAATAATGTTTAACACCTTAAAAAGTGCCCCTTACCGATTAAAAAAAAATATTTTTTTATTTCTCATTTATATTTTAAGATATGTCTTTTTTCATGTTTTAAAATATATTTATATTAAGATTATGTTGATTGTAATATACAAATCTTAATAAACAATCTTATTTTTTAGAACAATGTTAGAAATTTAAAAGCAATAACTGCATTTTGTAACAAAATACAAGTTTTATTGATGTAATATTATAGGCTTTATAAAGATTAAAGGCTTTCAACTCATTTTTCTATCATGTTTACTTTGAATTAAATATGGCTCCTACTCTCCTCATTATTTGTTTCATAAAGAAAATATCACTCTAGATTTACTTAGTTGTGTTTGAAGCAATGATTACTCATTTTCATAGATAAAATATTATTTAATGATTTATAAATTTTAACAATTTTTATGATGTACATAAAAGTGTTTAAATGTGATAAAGGATTTGTTTAATCATGTAAATAAAAAATGTCATTTAGCTTATTCAATGTCTTCATTTATGTTTATATTTAAAACCATAAGATATTTTAATTATATGATCAAATACATATATAATAATAAATAGGTAAAATTTGTAAATGATATAAAAGAAACATATATAAATATATTACTCATCTTGTTTGAGATCATTTCCTTCTTGTCCAAAGAGGCAAGGTGGATAGAGGTAGAAAATTACAAAATGGACTCGCTTTGTCTTATTACATTGTTGCTCTTTGCGCTACCTTATTCCAATTTTCTTGTAAGATCTTCATGTGGAAATTGAACCTAGATTCCTCCTAAAATAATGTCTACTTGGATTCGCGAGGTTTTTTCTTGTTTGTAGGAGCAAGTTGATTCTTATTTAATTGAATAAGAAGCTAGTCTCATAGTTGTTAAAATGAAGAAAAAATTCTATTTATTAAGTGGGCGAGATTCAGTGGAGCACAAACCTCATTATGGTCTCCATGTGTGCTTGTGACACCAATATAATTATATATTGTGTAGTTTTGTAGATTTTTTCTCTTTGATGGAACAACATGTGTTTTACTTTAGGTTTTTAATTGATTTTTTATTTGTACTCATGGGGATTCTTTTATTTATTTATAAATTAGAGAGAAATTTTGATTTATAAGAGATCTTATTATTTATTTAAATAAGAGCATATCTTGTTGAGGATTCTCAAAGCTCACTTAATCACTACACTTCCTCCTCTTAAACGTTACTAATTTTTTTTTTTTTTTGTACATATCATCGAGTTCTTGGAATTTCATGAGTGAGTATTGAGCCTTGAAAGATAAAATATACTTTCTTGAATTTGTTGATATCACTCTTCTATTATTTAATGACCTTTTTTCGTCTTCACATAAAAAATGATATTAAGATTCACATCTATCTAGTTCATTCTACATGATAATTATGTTATCACAAAGTTCTTACACCTCTAGACCTCTTCTATTGTGTTCCTACCAACCATGTGGCACTTTTAGCTTTCATTTCTTTTTCATTATCATTCATTGTGGTACAAATATTATATGTAAGAAACAATAATTTTCTATATGGTAACAACATAAATGCCTTCATCATGGTTGTTCTCATAAATATTTATGGTGGCAAAGATAACTTATTTTGGACGTGTACATCCATTATAAGTATTTCCTCTCTTCTCTCTTATCGTCTTATTTTATTTAAAATATCTACACACCATATACGCTAATATTGTAAGGGGGTCATATTCTCTTCTCACTTGTGTATTCATACATGAAACTTATCTATATTTTCCCTCTATGAAAATTAAATTTATATTTTTAATAAATGATCATCTAAAACAATGCAAGTTGTTATATCATAATCAATTTTTAATATTATCATCTGCATGATCCCTAGCTATATAGTAAGCTATTTTTTCCCTCTACAACACTTATTTAAATTTATCTTTCATATCATTGGGTCACCTATCAAATTTATCTTTTATATCATTGTTCCACCTAAAATAATGCAACCTTTATTTTGTGTGTCTTATCCAATTTATCTTTTACACAAATTATCATCTAGCATAATACAAGTTGTTAGATCATAATTATGATTTAACATTATCATCTGATTTCTTCCTTGTTTTAGCTACATTCTCTTCTTGAGGCGATTAATCATAACATTTTTTTTTTTTTGGAGAATTATTCTATGTTATGTTTCCCTTATATTTTGGGGATGAAATATTGCATTATGACAACCTCCCATATGAAGGTCTCTTTAGCTTTGTTAACAAAAAAAATTCTCATGTTCTATCTTGTGTTGTTCTCCTATTTGTATATATACACACCTCCAAACAAAGAAGAGATCCTCATTAGGGTTGTATCTTACAATAAGGGTAGTGGTCTTTGAGCAAGTATACACACTTCTCAAAACAAAGAGAAGGGATCCTCAAGAAAACATACACACCTCTCAAGCACTAGTTGTCTATTCCCATCTATGTGAAGACAAGGAAAACCATACTGGAGAGAGTGTTATCTTGCTACCTAGAATAAAGTACGATTGCAATGCATAAGAACATGCCACCATGAGTGTGAGTGAGTGCCCATAAAGAGATACAAATGTCACATATTGAGGAAAAATATAGTAGCCAAGGAACTTTAATCGATGATGATAGTAGAAAAAAGAAACTTATTATCACTTTTAATGTGAATCATACCATCATTATGAAGATTAAATGTCTTATATTTGGTAATGGTATGGCCAACTATGTAGTGATATGTACAAAAAGTGTGATTCATTTGATTAGATAGATTATGTTTTGAAAAGGGAAGACTAATATAAATGGATTCTAAGTCTTAGCAAAATTTTGAATCTCTACTTGTACAAACAAAAAATGTGTAAAATTTGTTGTGATGTATATGTCTTGCCTATGCCAAACCTTGTGTTGGGGTTCCTACCTAGACACAACAAAATGATCAGATATAGTACATAGCCTCACAAGGAAATAGGCTAAATAAATGATAGATACAAAAATAACAAGAATACAGAAGGTATGAAACCATTGCAAGAAGTTCCACATAAAGGTGGTGATGAAATTCTCTTTTCAAAGTCCTACAATTTTTAGTACAATAACATAATGAAAGCAATAAATGAGAAGCACAAATCACTAGTCGAGTGTAGAGTACTTCTAGTCTATTGCATTATAGTTTGATAGCTCATTTTTTGAAGGATTGTTTTATATTGGATTAGATTGAATTATACTACAATAGTCGATAGGAAAGGTAAAAAGAATTCTTTATACAGAAATCACAAGGTTATTTCAGGTTTAGGCCAAAACATAATGATCAAATGCAAATATCAAGATTGGATCACAAAAGAAAAATGATGACACTCACAATACCCCAAATTTGAACCCCTTTTGGTTGGATTGGGGAGGAGGGTGCTTGGGTCTAACCAAAAGATGGCCTAAAAATTTAAGAGCCAAGTGTCGAGACCCTTAGCAGAAGACGTAGTCTCAAATTTCATGCTTAACAATGATTTAATTGTAGAATTTTTGGTAAATTTTAGACTAAAATAGAGCATAAATTTTCTTAAAATGAACTATATCAATGCAAACTAAATCAATTTCCAAGTAGAGCATGAAAATTTTAAGGTAAAGAATTTACATGCTACAATAATATTGATCATACTTTGGATTATATAGATGTATCTAGAACCATGTTGTTAGAGGTCAATTAGATATATCATTTCTCTTGTCTAGTATCTCCTATATTCTCTAAATACAACCCTGTGGAAGTATATGTTATAGGTCTTTACAAGGTTTTTAATATAATATACAATTTGAAATTTGTTATTCATAATAGAAATAATGGTTCTTATTACTATATGCTTCTTCATTTCTTTTGGCTAGTTAAATATCTCTATTTGTTCCAATTATTTTCTAAAGAAAATATTGTATTCATTAAAAAATCACTCTCTAAATTTATTATATAGGAAATATAAAATATTGAACATCTTGTGAGTGTGTTTTTCAAATTAGACTCTCTAACATATATGCTAGAATATAGAACTACCGTAAGCTCCCAACTGCATGACAATGAATCTAGAGGGCGTGTTCTAGTTCAATCTCTATTTTTTAGCACAAGAATTATTTATTTAGTTGTCATCATTTATATGGATTTTAATTGTGAAGCTATACATACTTTATCTTGGTAGAATTAAAAAAAAAAGAAACAAGAATCCTTTTGAAAATATGAAGATAAAGAAGCTCATACAAAATGCAACATGGAAATGGCTATTTTTTTGTGGCCTTGTTTCAAGCTATAATGTTTCCCATGGTTGCTACTTTAGTGTATGTGCATAAGGTGTTCTACTCTTCTCACAGCACAATGCTTTTAATACATTGTAAATTAGTAGATATAGTCTACATATATCACATTAGGTAGATGTAAAAACTAAAATGTTTATGTTTTTTTTTTACATTTAAAATTGCACTCTTTTTCATAGTACAATATTTATTATGATGAATAGGTCTATATATAATTTATCAATTTAATTTCTAACGTTAAAGATATCTGTATAGAATGTAAGAAAAATGTTGAATTCATGGTATTCATGGTAATCATATTTGCATGAGATATTCCATTGATGATCACAGGTCGTCATTGATGACAACTCAAGTTAGATATCCAATCTGCAATTCATGATTCATTAATATCAGAAGAATTATTGAGGTCCCGTGAGTACAACCGAGTGTATAGTGTTTTGGTTAGCAGACCAATTGTGTTAAGTGTTTCGTGTCATGGATCTCAGAGATACATGGTGGTTGTGTAATATGCATTATTCAAGGATTGTGGCCTTCGGTGATAAGTTTTTGATAAGTTGGAAGATTCGGTAGATAGTTTTCTAGTAAAACAATTTTTATCAGCAATAGAATGTGGATATTCATTGTGCAGATCTTGCAGATAGATTTTGGTGGTTTTTTGTGTGTTCAAGGTTGTTGAGCCGACCTGTGGGAAGTGTGTGGACATTTCATTTTGGTCTATTTGGTTGCTTTTCGGATTGGATTGAGTTGACCTTAGGTAACACATTTCAATTATGTGTTATGTAGTTTTTGGGTTGATATGAAACATATCTAATTTGATGTTGTGGATATATATGAGCGATTGATTTGACCATTTATGGTATTGTGGATATGTGTGATATGTGTATGAGTAATTGTGCACAATTTCAAATACATAATTAAAAGATTTGTGCTTTGGTATAATGCAGAATACCAGACTAGATAAACATGATGTGTATTGTGTTTAACCAGAGCTATACTTAGGCATTTGTTGATGTTATTCACTATTTCAAACCTTCTTGTACCTCTTGTAGTCATTTTGTAACCTTCTGAGTTGTAGCTCTTATTGTAATTGAGCAATGAGCTTTAGGCAGTGTGCATGAATGCATGTGCATTCCCCTTATGTATTATTTTTACACTTCTAACAAAGCATATTAATATTGTGGGTTTGAATCCCACTGTTGTTTTTTCCTTAACTAGGTTCCATGTAAAAAACTTGTTGTTATGGTATTATTGTTGTTTCCTTTATGTTTCTACACTTTACTTTTATTCATTTGTGTCAAGTGGTTTAAAGGATAGATTAAGAATGTTAAAAATTGCAGAACACTAATTTACCCCCACTCTCTCCCCTCCGCCTCCCCCTTTTCCCCCTCTCAGTGTTCCTTGATTCCAACAAATCAATATACTTAGTTTTTCGTTCTTGTAGATTTTGTCAAGTTTATCTATTACAATTGATATCCATGACCTTTTCCATGAACTATTTAATCAATTATGTCTATATATTTGATTTTCATGATTGTATCTACAAGTTATGCACAATAATACAAAAATCTAGGATAAGGATTGTATGTGAAATGGGTTTTGTTGGTTTCTTTTACTTGGATCTCAAATTTTAATTTAATTTTATTCCTTCCGATGATCATATAATGCTCCTAATTTTTTTCATTGTTGGATCTTATATATCAATTACTTACATATAAATAAGATTATATATATATATATATAATTCTTTTAGAAAATGAAAATTATTTGAAATTCATATTATTCTATAATTACTTGTTTTGTTAGATTTATTGTCTAATTATAAGATTAAGGCTAGAATCCGGATAAGATAGTACTAATTAAGCTTCAAATTAGGTTTGTATTTAGAGTTAGGAATAGGATTATGACGAGAATTGGAATTAGAATTAGAACTAAGATTGCAAGTAAGGGTCAAATTAAGGTTATGATTGAGTTTAATGTTAGCCTCCCGTCCGGTACAAAAGACTTCAGTTAACCAATTCACACCTTGAGGCAAACATGACTGACTCGCAGTCGTCGAGACTAACTAGAAGGAACGCTAAAATTGCGACAGAACGGAGTGGTGTCGGTGCGCTGTCAAATCTGTTGTCTTTCTTTATTTGATTCCTCGTAGTGCTTCGTTGAATGCAATGCTTTGAAATATTTTAGATTTTTAAGTTATTATGGGATTCTAGTGCTTATCTCTCAGACTTGGACGTTGGATTGACGGCATTCTAGTGCTCGAAGCAGTGAAATTTCTAAAATTATCTACGCGGGAGTCACTGCATTATCTATTGCGTAGCCTGTTTATTTTCTTTTCAAAGTCGAAAATAAAACAAACATAGCCCACCATCCACGCAACAATTCAGTGAACATTAAGCGTTTGTCTTAGCAATTACTGTGAGTATTGCAGTGCTGTAACTTTGTAGTCTTTGTTTGTCTTCTAAGCCTTTCACATTTCATCTACATCATATCATATGTCATTTTTATTGTTGATTACTTTTCATCTTTATTGATTCTCCCTCTAATTGTATTTAGTCATGTTGCTAATAATAGTTAAGTGTAGCTTTCATCAACTTACCCCTTAGCAATAAAGGAATGTAAACATTATAAAATCTAATGTATCAATTTTTTATTGGTATATTGTTGGTTTATCATAACATCACATATACACTAAACATAATGTATCACAAAATTTAACATCACATATTGTTGGTTTAGCAAAGTTTGTGTATGGATATGTTATCAATGAAAATTATTTTAATACATAGACACTCTTTTAATATCATAATTGAGTTTATTACCAAATGTCATTAATTTGAAACACTTCTTATTTAAAGTTTAAATAAAATCCGATCCTACAATAACCAATCACAAAGATAAGTGGATGCTTGGGTAATCTCTATATGAAATAAAATAAGAAATTCATATATATGTGTGTGTGTGGGCAAAGTGAGAATGCATAATTTGTATTATTGATAAGAAATAAAAGATACATAGCAGAAAATATTATCAAAAATGACCTAAATCATTTCATAGCTTAGGTTGAAGACTTCAACAAAAACCACAAAAAACTAACTCAAAGAGCATTGCTCGATCTAAGAAACTATTTGCAGACCTAGAATGTTCTAATTACATACCCTATACGAGCTACATTTAAGAAACTTATAACTATAGGGAAAGCTTCTAACAATAGAAAAATTCTTTATCTAAGCAAATGAAGCCAAAAAGATACATTCCGTTCAACAATCAAAGATATTGCATGAAACTCTAAGTTTCTGGTGAAGTCTCTCCTGTCACCTCATGCCATGCATTTTTCTCCTAATGAGCATTATCTCCAAACTTGAAGCACACAAAAAACCCTTTCGGTACCCGTACAGTCATTTCCATGGCAAGAAACTTCTCAACCCTCTTGTGGTGAGGTTAGTGAAGTACCAAATGATGAACAAAGTAAAAAAGATCTGAGAACTAGGTTGCCTCTGGCGAAGAAATCAGCTCCAAGAATAGCCCTAGCTCATTCTCAAAAATCATGCAATTGTTTGATTCAATTCCTATTTTCATAGCATTGTATAGGCTTACATAATGAGACCTCTTCTTTGAGAACTTGCTTGGGAAAATCCTGGCCACCCATCCCTTGCCATTCAACAAGTCATATTTTTTCACTAACTATTCAATATCATTACAAAAAATCAAGCCCTCTTTGACATAACTTGAACAAAAATGCAATAGAGACCCATAATTCTCAAGTAAGTGAAAAGAAAAACTCTCATGAGGGGTGCTCAGTGATCCTAGTGATGCTATTGTTGCACTTGATGGCCCATTGTTTATCACTGTGAAGATCAATGACAAAATCTCACAAGGGGTGGTCATTGATCTAGTGTGTATGGTGAATGTGGTAACTAAAGAATATCTTTACATTTTACTTTTGCATCAAGTAACATATTACAAATTAGATGTTATGGTCAAGTTACATGATGATTTATCTTGCCCTACTATTGGCTCTATTACTCTCCTCATTAAGGTTTGTACTTGGTTCTTATATGTGAATTTTTTTATCATTCTGATATCGGATCATTTTCGTGTGAAGTTGGGACATCCTTGGCTCTCTTTCATGAAAGCTATCCCTTCTACTATTCATATATATTTAAAATTACCTCATAATGGCACTATCATAGCAATTAATTATAGCTTTTACCAACCCATAGTGATACATGGTAATTTCACCATTGATTACTTTTGGCCTAAAAAACCCGAGCCTCTCAAGCCTCGAAATGATGCCCTTTTTTCTATCTTATAAAAAATTGAAAAATGAGATGAACATATCTTTGAGTAAGCCTAGAGACCCTATGCCTATTATTTCTCCTATAATTTTGTGCTCACTTAGACCTCACTTTGGAATTCCATGTTGCAAGGCCCAATTGCAATACTAATTATTCTCACACAACCCATCTATTTCACAATTTAATCATTTTTATAGATTAAATTAGCCACAAATTGGGCCCCTCTAACAGTCATCTTTGGTGAGTGGCAAAACTAGCCCCATGTCGGCCTGTGATAGAAATTCAATTGTATTTTTGATAAGGAATTATAAAAGGAGGTTTACCCCTCTTATTTTTACCCTAATTCAATTCCTAACCTCATTCAAGATCTCGATTACACTTTAGAAAATTCAAGTGAGCAAGCAATCAGTATTTCATAAAGCATTGGAGCACAAGTGAAGTCAAAATTTAAGCATTGGACATGGCATTCATGATCTATATTTTATAAAGACAACCTACATGAAACCATAATTCCTTTATGGAGACAAATAAAAATTCATTGAGGTGTATCATTAGTGTTTCAACCATTTTTAGCATTTCCTTCAAAATAAAATTATTTATGGTAGTCTATCATTTACATTTATCAATTCAATTTCATGGTTAATTCAAAAAATTGGGTTTGACCTAAGAAAAACCCCCATTCCCAACAAATTTCCCCTTTTCTCTATGTCCAAGAATAGGTATAGAGTTGTAGTGAGGCGGATCGACATAATTCATAGAGGCAAATAGGTTCAACTTTTGACAACGAGAAATTCAGAGGACCATGGTGAATTGATACTAACTTTTCCTGAGAATCAGCCCAAACTTTAAGAAATAGATTTGAAACATATTCTTTTTCTCAATTAAAAGCTGGTGGCTCCATACAATATCTATATCTTACTATTTCTATTAGATTACTTCAACAATTTACTATATTACCCTAATCTTCTACAATTCAACTTAAGGAGGATAAACCCCTTACAAAGGAACTTGGAATCAGATCAGAATCTTAGTCTTTCAATGCTAGATCTATTATAATCCTCTCCTCCCTAATGTGATGGTTAATTAGGTCATTCAGTGGTTCTATTATCTTAATTTAATCATAACCCTATTTTTTTACCATTATAGGAATAATCCTAGAAATCATTATTGCTTGTGACAGTATCATGAGTAGAGATGGCCTCTTCTAGCAACCTTCCTCCAATATATCTAAATAGTCCATCCTATATTGGCTTCTAGTGAACCTACAAGTGGGCTCATTTTCTCTCTATGAAACCATCAAACCCATTCAAAATCAAGATCTCCTCTTTTCTTGAGGTCATATCAAATCCCTTTTTAACACCTTCATTTGTCAATACCTACATGTCAGCATATAAAAAGTATCTTCTTATGAAAATTAATCGATTTGAGGGTAAAAAAATTTGTTTTTTGAGGTGTTTCTATATTATGGACCACTACTATAGCTATCCACCAAATCTCCAAATTGGGGGATTTTTTCCTTACTTTGGTATATATTTCTTAGCATTAGATGTCAATGATTATTGTAACTATTAGTTTACAACAATTCATATTCACATCTATTATAATTATTTTATTTGTATAAAAACAAATTGATCAACTCAGTCACATTTTTCTAAACTATCTAATTGATGTCATAAAAGTGTCAATTCTATGTTAATTATCTAGGTATTTTAAATCTTACAAAGGAGGGGGAATTTTTCATTTTTCCATAACTTGCAATTGGAGAGTCAAAATTTCAATTGTGGATTGTTGATATAAAGCTCATTATATCTCTATTCAAATTAGTAGTTTCACAACTAGATATTCTCATACCTTATTGTTATTTTTCAACTTTTCGTGTAGTAGAATTTAAAATAGGCCTAGTTTATGGTAACTTGATTATGTAATTACTTTTGATTGGTAGCTCAAAATTTAGTACCATTTTTTATGAAAATTCATGTTTTCCCATGTCCCACAAATTGGGTCTATTTTCATTTTAAAATACTCTAAGTTATAAAGTGCCCAAATCAGTGGTGGCTCTCTAATCAAGGGGGAATTTAATTTTTTTTCTACATTTAAGTCAATGATTTTGTAATCATGGTGAAAATAAAATATGATCATTGTGGAAAAAACCTAGAAAATTTGTATACTTTTAGATTTTTTGAAAAATATAAAGGGTTCTATAAACAAGGCCTCAAGATATCAAGTTCTTTTCTTTTAGCACCTGCACTTTTAATTCCATTCAATCTTGTTCAAACATCTTGTGAGACACCATCATTTGGTGATGAAAAATGTAGTCACATGGCTTACATATGGCCTATATTGAGATTCCATCTCCCATGTCATCTATTAGTACATTTGAATGTAATGTTCAGTCACCCATGAGTTCTATTGATTATTTTCATTAGGATCTTCATATTTGTCTTTTCATATCTACCATATTGGGATGCATATCTACCAAACATATCTACTTTGTTTGTTAAATTCTACCTTGTAGATTTGAATTGCGCCACTAAGCACATTGATCTTCTATTTGATGATAGTTACATAAACATAGTTGTCACTATATTGTCATATTTTGATCTTTCTCATGGCTCACCTATATCGACTTATGTCATAATATATTTTACAAATCACCATGAGTTTAATTTGACTTACTCAACATCATATGTAGATTACAATATCATATTCATATAGGTCTAATTATCACCATACATCTATTGTCCATGTTCATTAATATTATATTGTACCTAATCCATCATCTTAATATTTGTAAAGTCATAGAATTAGGTTGGATATTATGGATCTCCTACCATGGGTATCATATTAATCTTTCAATTATGTGTAGAATTCAGAGATATTCATAATACTTCATACATAGTTATATCAATAATGGTAAGTCATCTTGAACACATTATTAGTATTGTTTGTTTACTTATATTATGAAAAGTAAACCATTACAAAGGTAATCCAATCTTTCTAGGAATAAAATTTCTACCCTCCACTCAGAGAGGTCTTCAAGTACCTAGAACCTTCAGGGTTACCTTCTAATTTACCAAATATTTTTATTAACCATGTATAGAAAAGATCCAAGTTTTGGGGACTTCAAAAACAAAAACAAAATATCATAGAGGTCTCTTAGACAACCTATAAATCTCTCTATCTAAGGTAAGTACATGGGTGTGGACAACAACATGGTGCACCTAACATATTGTACAAATAGAAAATTAGGATTGTCACAAAGAAACAAAAAATAACCTATATAAAATTTTGAATATCAAAAGATAATAAATGTGATTACATTTTAGAATAAGTGACTAAAGTGAGAGTAGTGAATAAGGCTAATAATTAAAATGACAAAGGGAGATTCATATACCACTAGAAATATAGATAATGTTCACTGACTTCTTCGAAGTGGCTTCTTCAACTACACCTACATACAAAAGACCAAAGAAATATGTTGGGCATCTATATAGGTGTTTGCCTAAGTCAAACCCCCACTTTGGTGTTCCCACCTCCATAAAAAACCAAGACAAAGATAATGGTAATAAACATAAAATAAAATAAATAAATGGAATAGTAAGACAATATGCTCAATAATTGCAAATAATTAGCACTCCTCAAGCAAATAAATTGGGCAACCTACAAGTGCAATAGAGAAGTGACAATGGAGTCCACAAGATGATAGTGATCTCTTCATATGGTGACAACAAATGTAGTAAGATACCATTGTAACAATGAAAATGATGGAAAAATCTCTTGTATATGGCCAAGTAAGAGTGCTTGTGTGACTAAGTCCTGAATGAGAGAGTACCAAAACAAAGGTGTAGAATGAAAGAACATTGTGAATGAAGTTTAAAAAGATGATTTAGAGCTAAAATGGAGATCTTTTGACAAAGGAAAATGACTCCATAAGTTGATGAAAGCTAGTAGAGGAATTATACTATCAGAACATGGAAAGTTTAATGTCCCAATGGCTAACACGATCATGGGGTTTTGTTTGTTCATGCACATTGCATGGGCTATGTAGTGTGCATGCATCTGAGTAAAAATAAAACCTAATAATCAAGAAATCAAACATGTGGACTGATAAGGTATGTTGTGGACCAAGATTAAGGTTAGAGATCGTAAGTGTCTTAATTATAACTAAAGGGGAAGGTGTACGTGATGTGAAATTTCATGGGATACAATTTACATTACACTTTTCAATAAGAGAAATGTTGTTCAATATTTTTGGATCATATTTAATATCTAGTGTTGAGCATCTACAAATACTATAGGAATAATATTAAGGGGAGGATGCATAGTTTCTCTTATCTTATCAAGTTTTGGAGGAAGCATTTCCTCACATGGAGTTAATTACTTCACATTTGTTGGGGGTAACATAACCTTCTCTTTGTTATCTTTTACTAGGGGAATCTTCTAATACCTTGTGATAGTGGTAGTCCCTGGGGGATCATCATGGGTCCTTTCTTATTTTACTTGTCTTATTTAGATGTATATTTCATTTCATACATCATTTATCTTTTTGAGGAGTTTTATTTTTACTAGTTTTTCTACTTCATCTCCATTTTATGAAAAAATTGTATGTGAGTACTGAACATGGCCTAGTAGGCAGGACTCATCGTATTGCATATTACTCCCCAAGTTGTACTTAAGGGGGTTTTAGTATTAATAGAGTCATCATGCACCTAGTTAGCTAATCACCTCTCTAAGATTGACTTATTCACACCTAGCTTAAGTATAATTAGTCTATTTAATAATTTTATCTCACTTATAGCTTCTTCTTAAGGCTTTCATGCAGCTACAAAGGAAATACCAATCCACCTTGTCATAAGCCTTTTTAATATCTAATTTTATCAGAATATTAGGTTGCCCTTGAAACTGACAGGAATGGATAGCTTCCTAAACTATTATAATCCCATCCAAACTTGATCTATTTTGTACAAAGCCAGTTTGTTCTTTTGATATTATGGCAAGTAGTAGTTGTTTTAGTCTATTAGCCATGACTTTTCCTAGCAGTTTGTAATTCATGTTGCATAAAGAAATGGGCCTAAATTCTTCCCACTTTGAGGGGTTCTCCTTTGGGAGTAAGGCTAGAAAGGTATTATTGATTTCTTTTAGGAACTTCCCTGCATTTTGGGTAGATTCCAAGGCATCAATAACCTCGTCCCCTAATATGTGCCAACATTTCCGAAAAAAACTAGCAGGGAGGCCATCCGGTCCAAGGGCTTTATCTCCTTCAAATTGTGCCAGAGTAGTTTTGACTTCTTCATGGGTGATCTTGGAGTTTAAAATTTGATTATAATCTTTTGTTATTTAATTTGGGTATGTTATTCAATAAGGTTCTATTGTTAGGAAGGTCCGAGTGGTCCTAGTTATTGAGAATATTTTCAAAGTACGTGGTAGCATCTTCTATGGTCAGATTTTGATTCTTAATAATCTGATCACTATCATTGATGATCTGAGTAATCTTATTTACTACCCTTTTCATTTTGACATTGTTATGGAAAAATTTAGTGTTTTTGTCTCTATCTTCTAGCCATGTCTCTCAAGATTTATGTTTCTAGTATATCTCTTCTCTGGCCATAATGCCTTCATATTCACATAAAAGGTTTTTTTTCAGCCTCATATGTTTTAAGGGTCATCCTCTATTGCATCACAACGTTATTTATTGTTTCCAACTCTTTTTCGATTCTTGACTTCTCCTCGAAGATGTTTTTAAATTTCTTTTTGTTCCATTTGAACAGTTTGTGTTTAATCTCTTTCAACTTAGAGACAAGACAATACATATTAGATCCTTCAAAGACAATTTCCTTCCACCATTTCTATATGTTGGGGAGGAAGTCTTCATGTGTAAACCACACCATTTTGAACTTGAAAGGGTACCCAGTTTTCTTTGCTTCCCTCATAAGTTCTAATAGTACCGGGTAATGATCAGAGCCTGACCATGACAATACAGTAGTTTTAAATTTTGTTTTGAGGTTGGTCAAGTCTCCTTCAAGGAAAAATATCTCAAGTGTTTCTGCAATGTTGGAGAATCCTTTTCTTCTGTAATTGCATGTGTGAAAACCCATCTTAGTCTTGATTTCCAAAAGGTTATTGTTATTTATCCAGTTTGCGAAGTCTCTTTGTGGTTGTCTTATGGTTTTTATCCCACTGCTTTTATCAGTTGAGTATAATATGGTGTTGAACTCACCACCTATGGTGATGTGTTTCTCATCTTGATTGTTTAAGAAGTGTTCAATTTCCCATGAAACTAATCTCTTTTTATTTGTTGGAATTGGGCCATATACATTAATGATGATAAAATCAAGATTTAGGCTAAGGGCTCTTACTTTACTAGCCATCCAGTTTTGCATCTTGGTATGTCATGTAAATGCAACCGAGTTCTTTTTCAACATTATTTCCAGTCCACCTGATGCCCCTATAGACTCCACCATTTCCATCGGCCATTGGGTGAATTTTTTACTAAAATTGATCATATCAGTCTTACCCAGTTTGGTTTCTTGTAGCATAACTAGGTCCATAGTAGATTTCAATATGCTTCCCTTAGTCAAGTGTTGTTTGTTAGGGGCCCCCATACCTCTAACATTCCATGTTAGTATATTTATTCCTTTATGGGGGAAAGGGGGGACTTTCTCTGACCCAACAAGGTTGTGATTTTGGTGTGTCCCTCTGCATCCCCATCCATTTTTCTTTTGTCTAAAAAAGACTTCTGACTACTTTTGTTGATAATGGATTTGCCACAGTCTGGAGTTAGTTTCTCATCTCCCATCTAGAGGATACCTTTGTTTTGTGGGTTGATTGAGTTGTTGTCTAATATTATGTTATTTTCCCCTTCCTACATACTGATCAATTCATTAATAATGAATTCTCTCTCCTCATTTGCATTCAATCCTTCCACAAAAGGGGATTCCTCCAAAGTGGCAAAAAATGTGATGTTTTCCTCATGAGTAACTTGAGTCAGGTTGTTGTTTAATGATCAAGTTTTGAGGGGGGTCTAATCATATTCTAGATTGGGGATGATGGCATTATTTGCCCCATTAGTTGGAGTATCAATGAATACCTCCTCCAAAAATTCCTCAGCTAATTTCCCCATTAGGTTTTCTATGATGTTGTTCAATTATGTTTGGATTCGTTCCTCATTAGCATAAGCAAGGGTTTCATTTTTATGTTCAGCTCTGTCTGGAATGTTACGTAAGACCGAGGAAGGACGGGGTGTTGTGATATTAAAGTCTCTTGCTGACCAATGTTTATAATAAATACACCCCTATCATTGCTAAATTGAATATCTACTATGTGCTTCGATACTCTGTAGTTGTCTCTTACCTTAGCCTGAGACTTTTGTAAATTAGGGTTCTATCTTTTGCAGAATGTTAAATTTTCAGAGACTGGGCCATTATAACATAACAGTTTTAGGGTGTAATTACCATCTACTGTATCTACGGTTATATTTTTTAGATTTTCCATGCCCTTATTTACTTCTATTAACAATTTTTTATCGGATTTATCCAACCAATTTTCTTCTATGGCTATGAATTTGCCCAATTTATCCCTAATTTCTATAAGAATTTTGGTATGCATTAATTCAATAGGAACATTATGAATTTATACCCATTTCGATGTTGTTTTGAATTCATATCTATTAGCATCGAATTTAGGTTTCCATTCAATAAAATTGAAATTTGCACATTTGTAAAAAATATATTCTTCATGCATTAGCTTGGATTTCAGAGATTTTTTGTAACATTCAAAGTACAGAAAATTATTAGCTAAGGTAGTGGTACCTACTTGCCCATGGAATGTTATTTTCCACCATTCAACTATTCCCGCAAGAGGTTGATCATTCCCTCCCCATTTTGCAAAGAGCTCATGCCCTCTGCAGTAGTTACTCAATTCCATGGCTTCCCTGTGAGTCAAAATCTTAATACAATCCGAGTTGGGATCTATCAATGTTAGGGCATCCTCGCTCCTTGTCGCTTTGATAGCATTCTTGCTTTCATGGTGAAGTGAGTTCCCCATCCTCGAAGCCGACTTCGAGATAATTAAATTAGGGTATTGGTATGGCAATTCCTTTCCTCCATCCTTCCCAGGTCTTCTGTAACCCTCCATATGATAGGTATGTGGGCAACAAATTCACTATGGCTTTTGAAGGGGGCGGCCAAGACCAGATGTTGTCGGCCAAAATCCTAGTGTTATGTGGTTAGCATTGGTGATGCAACTAGGGATTCGTGAGGTGATAGGGATCACCCACACATTTGACAGCACTAGAGGAGCCCTAGCCTCCCTTCTTTTTGCCCTAGCGGCTCTTTTGCCTTTCACTAGTTGCCACAGTTGATTATGTGGAGACGGATCCCTGTCGGATGGAGGCCTTCCAGCAAAGTTGCAACCCTTGCCCTGATGAGTATGATGATCGCCGAGATGCAGAGCCATCTTTTTTCCCGACATAAATTCAACCAGTATTATATTATTATATTTTTTAATTCTATTATTAGATTCATATTATAATTTACAAATATATTAATATAATTATAATATAATACTATTATAAGAATAATAATATATTTAAATTATGTTAAAAATATGTTTTAATATTTACATCAATAATAAACAAAATTCAACCTAACTTTAATACTAAACTAAAATAAACTCTACTTGATTAAATCGAATTGAACCCTAACACAAATTTAATGCTAACTTTAAAAGAAATTGAATTGTAATTAGAATTGAACTCTAATCATATAGCAAATTAAACTGAAACCCTATACCAAATCGAACCCAAACCTTTAGCAAAATTGAACCCTAACCCTAACATTCATCTCTCTCTCTCTCTCTCTCTCTCTCTCTCTCTCTCTCTCTCTCTCTCTCTCTCTCTCTCTCTCTCTCTCTCTCTCTCACACACACACACACACACACACACACACACACACACACACACACACACACACATCTCTTCATCCCTTGGTCACTCACTATCCCTCCTATCTATCTATTTATCTATCCCTCTCTCCCTTTCTCTTCTCATTTGTGAAAATTTCTCTTTTTCTCTTCCCATATATCTACATCTGTGTGTGTAGCTCTACCTCTCTATCTATTTGTTTCTCTCTTCATCTCTTGCTAGATATCGTCATCTCTCTCTCTCTCTCTCTCTCTCTCTCTCTCTCTCTCTCTCTCTCTCTCTCTCTCTCTCTCTCTCTCTCTCTCTCTCTCCATCTCTTCCTTCTCTCCCTAGTAAACACAACATGAACCTATTGATAATGGACCCTGATTAGCTTTTCGATTCATAAATTTTGTTTCAGTTGTGTTTAGATACCTTTAAGTGGATGCATAATTGATTTTAAGCAATCACTTCTTCATTGATATCCTTGTTGCACAAACAGTGTCATTTTCTAAATGATCTACTAACTCAGCTCATACACTACACAAATTTATACAAAAAAAAAACACTAGATTTTTTGCCTAATTGACATTCCACCCTCTTTGGTATACCCATTGCACACCAAGGTGCACTTACTAGTTTTTAATATTTTTTTGAATAATGATAACAAATTTAAAAATTAAAATTTTTTTTTTTAGAAAGATATAATAATTTGTTCTGTTTGTAGTAAAGTTTAATTAACTTCTAAAGTTTAGTTCTTTGAAATCCAAAAAAATTAGTTTAAGAGATTAGTAATGATAAACGAAAAATTTGGCAAAACTAACGGATGGAGGGTGCCTAAGCAGCGTGTCCGTCTCTCGCCCGGCACAAAAAGACTTGACTTCCAGTCATCATGACTAATGAAAAAGAGCCTGTGAATGGCGAAATAACGGAGTCTGTGCGAGCTGTCAAGTTGTCTCTTTCTTTACTCAAATTCCTGAATTCACTTACGCAGGATTGACGGCACTACTTTGGCCATGTCGCCCATTCTGTAGCATGTTTATTTTCTATTTAAATTAGAAAATATACCACTAACATAGGACCATCTTCTCCTTTTCAATGACGATTAAGTTTTTGGTCTTAGTAATTACTGTGAGTATTGCAGCGCATAATTCCAGTGGTGTGATTTTGGATCGTGGAGATACGCTTCGATTGGGGGATTCGCTCACTGGAAATCAGACGCTTATTTCCAAGAATGGCACGTTTGCCTTGGGATTTTTCAGTCCCAAAGGAACAAATAATTGGTCTATTGGCATGATGGCATCTGGTATACCCTAATCTCTCAAAAGGCCACAGTTTGGGTGGCTAACAGAGAAAATCCTGTCAGAAACATGCCCGGCGTTCTCAGATTTTCAGAAAATGGTCATCTCAGATTGTTTGATGGAAAGGGCCGGTCGGTTTGGTCAACTGCTGTTGGCCAGAAAGGATAACGAGCTATAATAACAGACTCTGGTAATTTTATTATGATGGACACCTACAAATCTGCAATTGTTCGGGAGAGTTTCGCTCATCCGACAGATACATGGCTGCCTGGCATGAAGATGTGGAAAGGCATGACAATAACTTCCTGGAAGAATACTTTGGATCCTGCAAGTGGGCTCTTCTCTTTCCGAATGGACATGTCTCCGGGAAAGACACAGATGATAATGTTCTATAATAACACTGTTCCATATTGGTCCAGTGGAGAATGCTCTGGGAATTCTTGTACTAAGGTTCCCGAATTGCAAGTCAAAAAGAAAGTTCTAGCGTCCTCTGTGAGGCTTTCTCCTTCAAGAATATACATTGCTTTTGGCATTAGCCCGATAGATCATACCCTCACGGGACGATTCGTGTTAGATGAGAACGGCGAATTACAACTGTACTTCTGGATGGATGATGGTAGATGGAGTATGAGGTGGTCGATGCATCGAGGTCAATGCAGTGACTATGAAATCTGCGGAACGTATGGACTTTGCAATGCGAATGATGTGTGTAGCAGTGTCCAGGGCTTCACGCCCTACAACGACTCTCGAGGTTGGTGGTCAAGTGGGTGCTCTCGGCGAAGACCCCTGCAATGCTCTGCTACAGAGGGCACAACCGACGGCTTTTTCGAAGCCAAGAACCAATACTTAACTGAAAAAGAAGCCCTCATAATCAACAACGAGCCGACACAGCAAGGCTGCCAGAATGCTTGTCTCAACAATTGCTCCTGCACAGCCTTTGGTCTCGCTATTTCTGATCAACCCGTCTGTAGATTGTGGTTTGGCAATTTATGGGGAATGCGCGTTTCATCAGGGGGCCAATCCGTCTTCATTAGGCTGGCTTCTTCTGAGTTGCGGCACTCCACGTCAGAGCGAAGGAACAAAAGTTCTCGCCTTACTATTTTACTTTCGGCCGCCGCATTCTTTTTTGTTGTTTCAGCTCTCCTGTTAACAACATTTATTCTGTGGAAACGTCGAAGACTGGTGAAGAAAAACGTGGAAGAGGAGGTGCCAATGTCCCTCAAAAAGTTCAGTTACAAAGAGCTGAGAATTGCAACGGAGAATTTCAAGCATAAATTGGGTAGCGGAGCATTCGGCTCTGTGTTCAAAGGAACTCTGCCGGACAACACGATTGTTGCGGTTAAAAGATTAGAGGGTTCCACGCAAGTAGAAAAACAATTCCGTGCGGAAATAATCACCACTGGCAGAATACAGCATGTGAATTTGATCAGGCTGTGGGGGTCTGCGTAGAACATTCACGAAGGTTACTTGTGTATGCCTACATGCCCAACGGCTCCCTAAATTCCTTCCTCTTCTCCAAGTCGGAAGACGTGGAGAAGCTGTTGGACTGGACGACCCGGTTTCAGATCATACGGGGAACTGCACGAGGATTAGTTTATCTCCATGAGGAATGCAGGGATCGCTTCATTCACTGCGATATTAAGCCTGTAAACATTCTCCTGGACGGTGACTTTAGCCCAAAGGTGGCAGATTTTGGACTAGCGAAGCTGGTAGGTAGAAATTTCAGCCGCGTACTGACAACCACAAGAGGAACTCGTGGGTACTTGGCTCCCGAGTGGATCTCTGGCCTTCCTATCACTCCCAAGGTGGACGTATACAGTTTTGGCATGACGCTTTTGGAAATTCTATCAGGCCGAAGAAATTTGGATTTAACAGTAGAGGACAGTAGGATGTAATTTCCTACCTGGGCTTCATCTCAAATTCAGAGAGGAAACATATTGGGAGTTGTGGATGCAAGAATAGCAAGTGAGGTAAATACCGAAGAGGTGAGAAGAGCTGCTGTCATTGCTGGGTTGTGCATTCAAGACGATGAGAATCAGAGGCCAAGCATGAGTGAAGTGATAAAGATACTGGAAGGCACGATGGAGGCTTCTGTGCCACAAATTCCAAGGTCTTTACAGGTCCTAGCAGGTCAGGTGGACGACAATGATAGCTGCAGTCAACATGTTTCCATAGCAAATGGTTCCGTATATACAAAATAGTAGCCTGTTATAAACAAGAGGTTAGTGATAGACGCAAGGAATCTCTACGATGTATCTTCAATAATTGTGAGGGCATTTTTTTATATTTTAAAATATAAAGAATATATTTTCATTTCTATTTGAATATTAAAATATCAATAAATATTTTTAAAAATATAAATCATAATTGATATTAACATGCGTTATTAATATATCAAAATATATATAACTAGCAATTGGACTTTGGTGTGTAATAGGTATGCTAAAGAGGTGTGGAAGATCAATTAGAGAAAATTTTGGTGCATTTTGCATACTTTTGTCCAGTGCGTAGGTTCAATTGACAGGCCATTTAAAAATTGTTGTTGTTTGTGCAAACAAGGTCTCAATCAAGAGGTGATAGCTTAAAATGAATTATGCATCTAGTTATAGGGATCCAAACATGACTTTAAAAAAAAAATGAATCAAGAAGATAACTAGACTCCATTACCAACAGGATCATGTTATGTTTGTAGTGGGTGGAGAGGGAGATAGATATATGAATAGGTACAGAGGGAGGGAGAGGAAAGGAGAGAAATGAAGAAAGAGGAGAGAAGTAGAAAGATATAAAAGGAGGGAGTGATAGAGAGGGAGATAGAAGGAGAGAAGATGAGGGAGAGGGAGAAATAGAGATAGAAAGAGGGAGACAATGAGAGGGGGAGATAGAGAAATTGAAAGATAAAGATACAAGAAGAGATATATAGAGAGAGCTAGAAGGATATATATAAAGAAATAATAGTAGAGATAGGGTGAATAATGAAAAGATACAGATAATAAGATATAGATAGAGAGGGAGAGGAAGAGATGGGAAGATAGAGCTAGAGGGGGCTAGAGAGAGATAAAGGAGGTAATATAGAGAAGAAGAGAGAGGGGGGAGAGATAGACATAGAGATAGAGAGAGAGAAACATGGAGTGTGTGTGAAAGTGTGAGAGATATTAAGAAAGAGATGGGGATGAGTAACAAGGAGTGTGTGAACAAGATTTTGAGAGATATATAGATAGAGGATAGAGAAATAAAGAGATATAGAAATAGAGGGTAATGTAGAGAGAGAGAGAGAGAGAGAGAGAGAGAAATGTGAAGATTGAGAGGGAGATAGAGAGAAAGAGGTGTTGGTGTAAATAATTATTCATCATGGATATTATTACACATTACTTAAGTTTACTTAGGAAATGCATTTCATAGTAGTTTGGGTATGCGACACTTGGGTGTTTGTGCCAACATTGTGATAGTGTGTGTAGGAGAATTTCCACCTTTCATGGACTTATCTTGTTGTTACACTCCGCATTCAGTGGGTGATCCACCTCATGTGGAATATTATATTGTGTCTCCTACCTACCCACACCTATTTCCTACCTACCCTTGTTTCTTATTGAGCCACATGTCATGTTTGTGTGCTCGCATATCCATAGCCTTGCCTATATAAGCATGCTCATCTACATTGTTTGTATGGGCAATCATTGAACATCTTTTGATGATCTAGTTGATCATATTTTGCATCTTAATAGAATACACTTTATTCCTATCATCTATTTTGTTCTCTCTTATTTGTGCTTTCCATTTCCTCTAGATCTTTGCAAAATCTCACAAGAGGGAAAAGGTAAATAGAGAGATAGAGAGTGATGGAGAAATAAATTAAAATAAAAATTCAAAATATAACTTGTTAGAAGCAACCAAGAAGGAGGACTGAGAGGGGGGCATGAATCAGTCTTCATGCGATAAGAGAAGTTAATCACAAAACAAAACTAACAAACTGCAATAATAGGACAAATAAGAAAATTGAAAGTAATATGCACAAAACCAAGATTTTGACATGAAAAACCCGGTTAAGGGAAAAACCATGGTGGGAAGCTACCCATAGTAAGAGGATACTCTGGAGTAGTATGTAAAAATATTACAATGGGGAATGCACATGCATTCCTGCACACTGGCTAGAGCTCATTGCTCAAATATAATGGCCTGAAAAGCTTCAACCCTCAAGAAAGTCTCACTCACTTACAGTAAAATTTAGACTACAATCCAAAAGAAATGAATTGAAAAAAAACATCTCCAAATGTTTGATCATAGTTCCAGTTAAGCACAACTGTCTGCTCTGCAACACCAAATTTCTCCACAATCATAATATTGAAGGATGAATCACTTGTTTCCACATATACCACTCTCTGATAATGTAGACACAACATCAACACCTATATTACAAGAATATATCACCTATATATACCATTCATCAACCTTGATAACAAGGTCAGCTAAACCCTCAACCCTCAATTACAAAATTATATCACATGATAAAAATATCGACAATCGGACTAGTATTATGATTTAATAGCATAGCATGGAACTAAATCAAATTCCCAAATGCACAACTCCACTAGAAATCATGCGAAGATCAACCACAACACGTTGCACAACCAAGAAAATTGCATAACATAAACATCATCATCAGTTCATAGAAACCATCAAAAAATCGTACAACGATAAATGTTGATCAACAAAACAAATAGGGAATGACTAGGAAACACCACCAAGAATGTTAGAATCATCAGGAACAGCTGCACCAATACCACTTATCAAATCTTCATTGATCAACATCTAAAACTCAGGAATACAACTAATCAATAACTGTCACAAAGAAAGATAACTTGTTGATCACCAAATCATGATCCATCTAAAATGAAGATACATAAGACCATCACTAGAAATATCCCAACATATCAGCACAAGATCTAATCACATCGGAATATATCAGAGGATATACCAAACTCTGCAAAATAGTGACCAGAAAAACAACACTGCAAACCAAATCATAAGATCTTCCCAAACTATAATCACTGGAGGAATACACAAGAATATGGTGACATCAATAACAACAACATATGCTAACAGTAGCAATGACCAACAATCTCCCCCTTTGGCTTTGATGACAACATATGAATGTGAAAAACAATCAATGCAAAGGAAGAAGATATCACTAGCAAACCGTCAAGATAGATAAAACCATTTTTTACATGATTTCTCTCCCCCTTCAACAACAATGCCAAAGATCTCAAAACAAAAGACCAAACTCTACTCTCTCCAAAATAGGAACATGAATCACAAGAATCTCTCCCCCTATAATACAAACTACTCCACAAGAGGAGCAATACCAACTCATCAATTTGGATAAAAGGATAAGACTATGAAGTCCATTAGATTGATGCAACTCAATACATCTAGTTCTCATCAGGAGGGGTGGATACTCCTAACTTGTCTCTCAAATAGACAAATGTATCTGCAGGCAAAGGCTTAGTTAAAATATCTACTATTTGTTCCTTTGTAGATACATACTCTAGTTTCACATTTTCTTCACTAACTTGCCCTCTCAAGTAGTAATATTTGATTGACACATGCTTGGCCTTTGAATGTTGCACTGGATTTTTTGATATGTTAATAGCACTAGAATTATCACACTATATAATAGTAGGTTCATCATAAATAACTCTAATATCCTCCAACATTTGCTTCATCTAGACTAGTTGAGTGTAATTACTAGCAGCAGCAATGTACTCAACTTTAGCAGTAGGTAAGGACACTGAATCTTGTTTCTTAATATCCCATGAAACCAACTTCTTACCCAAAAATAATGCTCTGTCGATAGTTCTCTTCATGTCATCAACGTCATCAACCCAATCTGCATCAGTGTAGGCACACAACATGAAATCATCATTCCTCGGATACCACAAACCATAATCCATAGTTCCCTTTAGGTATATGAATATCCTATTCACAATAGTGATATAACTCTCTTTCAAATCATCTTGATATCTAGAAGCCATGCACACAACATGCATAATGTCTAGCCTAGTCTGAGTAAGATATAACAGTCCACCAACCATAGATCTATACAAGCTCTAATTAGCTTTAGGAGATTCATCATTCTTAGACAATTTAGAACCAGTCACCAAAGGAGTTCTGACCAGTTTGGAGTCACATACTTAGTTTGAGATATAAATATACGTTTTTGAATCTGTGAAATCTCCAAACCTAAGAAATATTTCATTTCATTAGTCATAGACATCTCAAATTATTTTTCATATCACTGAAAAACTTCATGCTCAAGTCATCATCACCTCCAACGATAATATCATCAACAAAGACTTCAACAATCAGGATGTTATCATTCTCTATCTTAAAGTACAGTTGTTGTAAGCAACACCTTTAGTAAATCCCAATTTCAACAAGTACTTATCTAATCTAGCATACTAGGCTCTATGGGCTTGCTTCAATCCATAAACAAATTTATTCAACTTATATACCATGTCCCCATCATCTGATAATGAAAATCCATTAGGTTGTTCAATGTAGACTTCTTCCTCTAGATCACCATTCAAAACGATAGATTTGACATCTATCTGATATACCTTGACATCTTTATAAGCAGCATACACAAGCAACAACCGAATAGCTTCAAGTCTGGCCAATGGAGCAAAAGTCTCCTCATAATTAATTCCTTCTTTCTAAGAATATCCTATGCAAACCAATCTAGCTTTATCTCTGACAACTTCATTGGCTTCATTCAATTTGTTTCTGAATACCCATTATTACCAATAACATTCTTATCCCTAGGTCTAGGCTCAAGTTCCCATGTATTATTCTTTTCAATCTGATCTAGTTCTTCTTCCATAGCTCTCATCCAATTTTCCTCTTTACAGGCTTCAACAACATTTTTATGTTCAATTTTAGAGATCAAACATACTTCTTTAGTAGCTAACCATTTTGTAGTCATTAAACCTTTATTCTTATCACCAATAATATGATTTTTAGAGTGATTCAGTCTTACATACCTTAGAGTCTTCTAATTGTTTTGATTTTCAGGTTCTTGCACCTCTTCATTGGCAATAGAAACATCCGGGTTAACTTTCTCTACCATATCATTTTTCTTAGGCTCTTCAGTCTGAATGGGAGCTAAAACAATACGATGACCATCATCATAACCACATGCTCTGATCTACTTCCCAAGGTTCTCACCCACCTTCACATTTCCCATTTTCACTACCTTTCTCATTCTCTTATTGTAGCACCGATAGGTTTTTCTTTTAGTAGAATATCCCAAGAAAATTCCTTCATCACTTCTAGCATCAAATTTTCTTATATCCTCATCTCTCTTGATATAAAATCTACTACCAAATACTCTGAAATATCTCACAGTAGGAAGATGACCAAACCATAGCTCATAAGGAGTCTTATCAGTATCACCTTTGATATGAACTTTGTTGAATGTGTAAACAAAAATGCTAATAGCTTCTCTCTAGTATATCTCTAGAATTGTCCCTTCAATCAGCATAGTCCTTACAACATCGAAAGCAGTTTTGTTCCTCCTTTCAAGGACTCCATTTTGCTAAGGGGTTGTAGGACCAGATAATTGTCTTATAATCCCATGCTTCTTATAGAATGAATCAAACTCACTGGAAAATAATTCTCCACCTCTATCAGATCTCAAACACATCATCTTCAAACCGAACTCAGTCTCCACCTTATCTTTTAATATCTGGAATTTGTCCAATGCTTCTTATTTCTCCTTCAAAATGACAACGCACATCATCCTGGAACAATCATAAATTAGTAGTATAAAATATCTATCAATCTGCACACTTCTAACATTTGTAGGTCCAAATAGGTTAGTATGCACAAGATCTAGCAGTCCATCTAATGTATACTATTTTCTCTTGAAATAAATCTTTGTTTGCTTACCTAGCTGATATTCCTTACATACCGGATTAGCTGGCTTAACAATATTAGGTATATCTATAACAACTTGTGTAGAACTAATTTTAATCATTGAATCAAAATTTACATGACACGTTCTCCTATGCCACAACCAATTCTCGTCAATATAATAAATCAAAAAAAATTTCGCACCAGGATTCAAGTGAAAAATGTTACCTTCAATCTTAGTTTTAGATGCAATCTCTATACCAGAGGCATTTAGGATCTTGCATTTTCCATCTTTGAATTGTAGATCATAACTTTTATCAACCATTTGCCCAACAATCGAAAGATTATGCATCAAACCTTCAACATACAAGAGATCATCAATGTTATTCTTATAATCAAAAGAAATAGAACCTCTCCCATGGATCACACAGGATTCATCATCTCCAACTTTGACTATTCCACCATCATATCTTTCCATACTCACAAATTTGTTTTTATCACTGGTCATATGACGTGAAGAACCAATGTCAATTACCCATTCATCTTTCTCTTCAACCTTAGCAGCTAAAGCTTTTTTCTCAATAGTACAACTAGTGGAATCAATAGGTACAGGTTCATCTTCCTTAATGGAAAGGAATAGAACTTCATGTACTTCTGATTCTTGATTTTTAATACCTTCGTTAGCAACATAATAATAGTTCTTTTGATTCCTATACTTTTGGTTAGGCTTGTAAGGCTTATCATACTTCTTATTCTTTTCATATGTATCATTCCTATCATACTTATCAAATTTATCATGTCTGTTGTACTTAGCATTCTCTCTGGGAATATAGAAGAAAAATGTCCTATCTTATTACAAGAGAAGCATTTCAAACGCAACTTTCCATGATAACGATCAGCTCCTTTATGAAATCTTTGGGCAATCAATGCTTCAAGCTCATCTATCTCTCTTTCTTACTCTTTCATTTCTCTTCTCTCTCTTTAATATCTAGATATTCTGCACTCATTAGGGTCATACCTCTTCTTATCGAATACAAATGCAGATTCTATAAATATATTCTCAGACATTCCATGTGATTCTCCAAATTCACTTAGGTCAAATGCAACAATCTTTCCAACTAGCATATCTCTTGTCATTGTAGTTACACTACAGATCTCATCAATAGCAACAATATTATATTTATAAGTTAGAGGCAAAGATCCTAGCACCTTAGCAACAATTTCATCTTCCTCAATGGTTCCACAAGTACATATGATACCTAGGACAAGATCATTTACCTTAGCCATGAAAGGGTGTATGTTCGCATCATCTCCTATCTTCAATGTCTTATATTTTCCTTTCAAACTTTGTAGCTTAGAAAATTTCAATTGTTTATCACCTTCATATAGGATCTCAAGCTTCTCCTAGATCTCATGTGTGGTCTGAAGTCCCATTACATTTGTCATCTTAGAATCAGTCAAGGCACTAAGAAATGCTTCCTTCGCTCTAATATTATCTACAACTTCCATCTGGTGCTTCCATATAGCATAGTTACTTCCATCAAACATCATATTGCCCTTCTTAAAGATAACACCTTGAGTTTCCATCCTAGATCTCCTCAAATATCTAAGCTTCTACCGGAGGATCTATCTCTGATACCAATTATTAGTAGTAACCAAGAATGAAGACTCAGTGGGGGGATGAATAAGTCTTCACTAGATAAGAAAAGTTAATCACAAAATAAATCTGATAAATTGCAATAATAGGATAGATAAGAAAATTGAAAGCACAACACATAACACAAGGATTTTGACATGGAAAAATGGGTTAAGAGAAAAACCATGGTGGGAACCTACCCATAGTAAGATGATACTCTATAGTAGTATGTTCAAATATTACAATGGGGAATGCACATGCATTTAGGCACACTACCTAGACCTCACTACTCAAATATAATGGACTAGAAGGATACAACCCTCAGGAAAGTCTCACTGACTTACATTAAGATTCAAACTACAATCTAGAAGAAGTGAACTAAAAGAATAGCATCTCCAAATGCCTGATAATAGTTCCAGTTAATCACAAATGTCAACTCTGCAACACCAAATCTCTCCACAATCACAATACAAAAGGATGAATCACTTGTTCGCACATATACCACTCTTTGATAATGAAAACACAACATTGACACCTAAATTACATGAATATATCACCTATATATACAATTCATTAACCTTGATAACAAGGTCGGCTAAAGCCTCAACCCTCAATTACAAATTTAAATCACATGATACAAAGATCAATCACCAGACCAATATAATTACTTACATAGCATTGCATGGACCTAAATCAAATTTCCAAATGCACAACTCCACCAAAAATCATGACAAGATCAACCACAACACGCTGCACCACCAGTGAAATCACATAACACGAAAATCATCACTGGTTTATAGAAAGCACCAAAAACTCGTAAAATTGATAAATGGAGATTGCCAAAACAAATAAGACATGATTAGGAAATGCTTAAAAGCATGTTATAATTATTAGGAACAACTTCACCAATACCCCTTATCAAATCTTCATCGATCAACATCTGAAAGTCAGGAATCCAACTAATCAACAACTATCATGAAGAAAGATAACTTGTAGAGGACAAAATCATGATCCATCTGAAATGAAGATATACAAAATTATCCCAAGCAATATTGTAAAATCTCAGCACAAGATCTTATCACACCAGGATACATCAGAGGATATATCAAATTCTAAAAAATAGTGATAAATAAAACAACGCTACAAATCGGATAATAAGATCTTCCCAAACTGCAATCACCGGAGCAATACACAAGAATATGTTGACATCAATGGCAACAACATATCCTAGTAGCAACAATGACCAACAATATCCAAAATAACTGTTCTACAATAAATTACTATTTTTTAATTGATAATAACCTTATAATTTTATTAAAATATCATTTAATTTCACATTCAAGTTCAATAGATGGAAAAAATAGAACCACCCTTGCTAACCCTTACATTAACTCCCACCATTACCTAGACAAAAAAAATAGACTCTGAATAATCAAAATTGGAGACATTGTCTAGTACCCACATTACGTTTTAACCTCCCCCCATACATATTGTATGAAACAAAGCCCATGAATACTAGGGATTATATACAAACCCTAAAATAAAAAATTCACAACAAAAACTTGCAAGCGTAGCCACTCCCCATAATTCATTCCTTCTATTTCTTCACCACTAGTCTTGTCAGATCTTGAAGCCCTGACCTAACTTTGGGATTCTTTTTGCACATACATTCTCACTCCACCAATGTTTTTTCTTGCTTCAAGTCTTGTGCATTCAAATACTCCATCAAAGATACCCAACCCATTTGGTCTTCCACCCAATGTTCATCCAAGTATTCCCAAACACACTCTAGATAAGAAATGGTTGTACATTAGTTTTAACATACCCAAACTACCTCTAGTCTCCATGGTGCACTGACAAACCAACACCATGATCTACTATCACCAATATGACCATCATCCCACCATACTATTCTGGCCTCACACATTCATACATTCCTCTTAAGACCTCCTTCTTTGACACCAATTCCAAGCCCCATGGCATGAATATCGTGTAGTGTCCTAAACTATAATCCCTTAAAATTTTGTCCTTATTTGGGCCCTCACCTTGGTGTTCATCCTCTAAGGCCTGATTGAAGTCTTGATTCTACACACACCATGCACCAAACTCAATATTTTCAACCTCTACACTTTCTTGCCCAAACTTTGGCATCCCTAATTAGTCAAGATCAGAGTGCCCTCACTCTAGTCTCCCAACCAGGGCCCATGTTTTGGGCCTCTCAACTGTAACTTGAAATGGATGGGAGCCTAAATCCCATGTCGGCTCATGTCAAAAAATTAATATGTTTTTTGACCAAGTATGTATAAAAGGAGGTTTGTCCCTCTCATTTTGATATCAATATTTAATTAATCAATCAATCACACATATCAAGCATTCATTCAAATTTAAGTGAGCAAGTAATCAATCTTGTTTCAAGAATTGGATTACAAGTAAAGTCAAGATTCAAGAATTGGAGATGACATTCATGTTCTATGTTTTATGAATACATGAAACCCTAATTCATTGTTAATACAAATAAAACTTCATAAAAATGCATATCATTAGTGTCTTAGAAATTTTCATCATTTCCCTTAAAAGGAAATCATTTCCATTATAGAAATCATTTACATTTTAATTCTATTTCATAGTTAATTCAAAAAATGATGTTTAACAAAAGGCAAACCCCTATTCCCAGCCATTTTACCTTCTCTATTGTGTGTAAGAATAGGTACAGAGATGCAATTTTCAGAATCGATATCATTCATAGAGATGAATAGTTTCCCCTTTGGATGATGAAAAGTTTGGAGAACTAGAGCGACAGACATTCTGGTCCTGACAATTTAGGATGACCTTTTGGACATAGATCCAAACACTCACATATTGCTCAGATCCAGGTTCATAGCTCCATTCGACAACTGTATCTCATTGTTTATGCATAATTATTTTAAATTCAACACATTTACCCTATTTTCAACATTTTCACTATTCAACCTAAAAAGAGGGAATCAATTCTTCACTAGTGAGTATAATCAGAATTCTTAGCCCTATCTTTGTTGGACTGAGGCTAGATCTATTGGATTCACCCCTCTTTAATGTAATTGGTCCCTAAGCAAAAATTAGGTGTTTTGCTACATCATTGGGTGAAACCCTAATTTTTCACCATATTACATTTTGGTGAGCCTGATGACTTGCTTATTAATTTCTAATTTATGCTTTTAGATATGATTGTTCATGTATTTTCAAATTCAAATTTACATTTGCAAATTTAATTTTCAATTGAATTTCACAGGTTTAGAGGTTAAATTCATAAAAACCCTAATTTTTAATTCTAAAATTGAACTTTGGGGTCATCTAATTTGGATTAATTATTTCAGATTTGATTATTCATTGAATTTAAAATTCAAAGGTGCACTCACAAATATAATTTTCAATTGAATTACATAATTTTAGTGGTTGATTTCACCAAGACCCTAATTTTTAATTCTAAAATATACTTTTGAGTTGCATAATTTTTCAAATCAATTTTTAGATATGATATTTATGATATGTATCTTATGATCTAGATGCATTTTTATTTCAAATTTACACATTTAATTGCTTAAATACTTCGTTAATCAATCAATTTTATAATAAAATACATTGTTTAATTATAATTTTTAATTTCAAATTCAAATTTCCCTACTTTGTGCATGAGTTTTACTACCATTAGTCCTACCTATAGTATTCCTTTGAGAAGAAGTTGTATAATTAAGGCCTCCCAAGGTCTAATTACTAAGAATATGGAGCCTAATTTAGATAACTTGTTTCATGAAAATATTGATGGTTCCTCTAATCCAACAAATGATGCCATATTTTCCTCATTCTTTTCATAGTTCTCATAATGTGGATGAATCAGTAACTATGGTTTGCATTGATCAATTGGATAACATTGTCATTGAATTTAAAAAAATTCAACAATGGATGAGTCAACAATACCCAAAAAGTGAGGAAATCAAACATTGATTGAAGGATTAAAAATAATGGTTCAAAGTCATAAAATTGGTGTTCATTTTCTGCCTAGCCTAACTGATATTGTTGACACTAATATTATGCCTATCAATAGTTGTACCAAAGTCCTTGGTTACACTCAATGGCTCTAGTTGATAAGAATGCTCGAGTGCTCAATAATCTTTTGTGAAGATTAAATGGGTTACATCAATACTCAAGTGGCAACCATGACATTAGGTGCGACCGCTTTATCCAAATACTTTAGAAAATACTTTATTCCAGTTTCTGGGTCTTTTCATAGCATACAACACAATTGATAAATGAAAATATGTTGAAACTTCCTCCCATCAAGCCAATTGATAATTCTAAACCTTTTCTACCTTATCATGATCCCAAAGCCTTTTGGCAATATCATCATCAATTTAGTCATGACATCAAGAACTGTTATTCCTTAAGGAGTAGGATTCAAGACTTTATTAATAATAATACCATATCTGTGATTGATGTGATTGACAAAGGAAACAAATTCGTAGCTCCTCCTAATCAAAATATTCAAATCTTTACTAATCCTCTGCCTTCCAATTCTACTAGTGTGGTGGAGCCTTAGCCTCTTGTATATATATGAAAATAAGATTGTTTGTCAATTGAGGTACACACAATAGATCATTTAAGGTTCCAAACCCTAATATCAATAGATCCCTTTTTAATTACATTCATATATGTATGAAATCTTATTAAAATCAATGGTATGTTACAAGGGTCAAATGAAGAGAACATAGACTATAAAGATACCATATGATGAGAAGCCCTTGAATCTAGAAGCCATCTCCTTAAATCATGACTTGTAGTAGCACAAAGGGCTTGTCCTTTACTTGTCCCAAAAGTGTGACTCTTCCCCTTATCAAATTATTTTTCTTTGGAAGAAAAAGCTGAAATAGACATTCTCAAAGGCACATTGCTTCTATTAATCTCAAGAAGATGCTTCAATTCATCAATATCCTTACTGTAAAAATGATATTCTTCATATCTTGACTTCTTACAATACATACAAAAAATATTATCCTTCTTAGATAATTCTCTCCTAGGGGAGGAAATAGAATTTGTTTGTTGGGGAGAGGAAGATTATGCCCTATCCTTCTATGGCATTGGTTTTGATTGCTTCTACTTCTTGTTGGTACCCTTCTCATAATTATCCACCAAAGCATGCGACTTATATGACTTGATAATACCAATTATGTTCGACTTTTCTTGTTCAAGCACCAAAAGATTAGTGAATAAATAAAAGGATGGTGTAGTATAGGCACCTCCAATTATAAATTGATGAGTGTGGAAACTAGAATAAAAGTTGCATATTTGGAAGGAAGCTTCCCCAAGAAATTAAAAAAAGAACAATTGTGCATCCTTCATTTCAATGCCACAATCCTTGAGTTGTACTATCAGCTCATTTTCATTAGTAACATAGTCTTGGATTGTATCAAAATTATTGGGATGTAAATTTAGGATATCACTTTAGAGTGTATGTCCTCTAATGTCATCAACTTGACCATACAATTGACCAAGCTTATCTCAAGCTTTATTTATTCTTTTATACTTCTCAATATGAAAGATAATAGCGAGATATATATTTTCTCAAGACCCGAAGAGCCATAAAGAACTTAATGATTCATTTAATTTTCATATTAGCATCAATATTAGGATTTGAGGGTTCAAAAATTGTTCCATGAACATAATATTTTAAATCTTTTTCCATTAGTTTACCCCACGCATTAACTTTTCAAGCTGCATAATTATGTGGAGTAAAAGAGGAATTTTTGGAGAATCTACAATTAAAAATTAAAAGAGCACAAAAGGAGAGGAGCACAAGGACACAAGACACCCCCAAAATTCCCTCAATCAAAGAACCCCTCAACACAATGATGATTTGGAAATTTATACTTAGTGCTTGTAAAATGACTACTTATAAAACCAGAAAAAGTGGAATTTTGTTTTGAATATTTACAACCACCTGAATTCGGATATATAAAACTAAAATTACTAATGTAGAAAACCAAACAGAGATCCAAGCATTACAAATGCAAAAAATAAGCCAAATAAAGCCATGTTCTAAAAAAATAAGCCAAATAAAGTCATGTTCTAAAAATGAAATTTCTAATCATAGTGACTATAAATGTGTGAGACTTCACCTTGTGATTGTAACTATGAACCATATGCTACTAATATGTTTTTAGGTGATTGAAAGTATTTTATAGATTCTCATCTAACAATTCCAAATATCACAAGAGAAAGACCCTCTAGTCTTTGTCATTGATAAGCTCACGTAGAGAGACCTCTAAATATGGTCATTCGACCTCAATGGACAAGATGTCTTCAACACCATAAATAACTATATAGGGAGTAGTTTCAATAGGTGTGTGAACACTTGTGTGATAGTTCCATAGTGCAAGATTAAGTTGGATGTTCTAGTTGTGGCCAACATCATCGACTACCTTTCTAAGGACCAATAATTGTTTTATTAGATGCCTCAACTTGACAATTACCTTGGAGGTAGTATGGAGTATAAAAAAGATGATGGCTATGGAAGTGGTCAGAAAGCTCATGAAAATCCTAATTTTTGAAGGGATGCACATTGTTTGTGATGATGGAAAGGGGAACACCATATCAAAAAATGATATAATTATGGATGAAAGATACAATCTACTTATTGGTGACTTCGGTGAGAGGGATGACCTCAATCTAGCTTTTGAAATACTCAATGGTTGTGATAATGAATTTATGGCCATTGAAGGATGAATCTTGCCCATGAGATCAAGTACGCACTTACAAAAGGGCCATGGTGTAGTGACTGGTTGAAGTTCCTATGCTAGTGCATGAATAAGGTCTCCATGAATATGACACTTCTTAGATTTCCTAACAAACTGGTATGACTACTCTTTCTCCATTATAGTCCAGTAGTAACTAGTCCTCATTAGTTTCTTAGCTAAGGTTGGACCACTAGAGTGAGCCCCTCATATACCTTTGTGGAATTCACATAATGTGATTTGAGCTTTATCATACTCTAAACATCTATGAAGAGTACTATCATGACCTTGTTAAGTTGAGTGTGTTAGCTATGATGATGTAGAAGGAGGATTGGTAGATGAAGGAATGATATTAGTTATTCAAAAGATTAGGTGGAAGGATATTATCATGAAGCTAGGTGAAAATTTCATCATACCAAGGGGAATCAGGACCAACACATAATAATTATGCTGGAGTGATCTCCAATACAGGGACCAAAACATTATCCACCAAGAACACATCTAATGGATCTCATTCTATGGTATGTTGATCAAGGAAGCAATGGTTGCCATAGCCTCTATAGCTCAATTGATCTCTCTTGGTAAACACTTAAAGAATATCTTTGTAAAAATTTTCTTGAAGTCATCTACCATTTTATTGTAAGGCATTAGTTTTTCATCTTTGGTCTAATAAACATCACTTTTTTGACAAATCACAAGTGCAGAGTCTCCAAAAATATTAAGTTCATGGATACTCCACTAAAATGTAATTCGTAGACTTGTTGTCAATGTATCATATTTTTCAATATTGTCTAGACAAGGAAATGGTAGCTGATATGATTTAGGAATAGAATCCCTTTGAGGTATGATGAAGAGTATGCCTACTCCTACTCAATGTTGTTTATATGAACCATCAGTTTAGTTTCCATAATTTTGATTTGTTCACTACGAAGATGGATTAATTTGAAAATTTTGATATGGTAGGAGAATCATCAATCATTGGTGCATTCGTGAGTTGGCCCATAATTACTTGTCCTTTGATATATTTTCTATCCACACAGTCAGTGATAATTCACTTAACATCATGATCTATTTAACTAGCCTGCCTATGAGAGTTTCTTTGTTGAGTAAATATTTTAGTGCATAAATTCTTGCTACAAGCTTTGTCTTGTGAGATAGCATGTAATGATGCAAATTCTATGAAGGAAAGATCACAGCAAGGCAAGCACTCTCAATTGGAGTGTAATTAAGCTCATATCCAATTAATGTGCAACTAAAGCAGTGGATGACTTGTTCTTTTATTTCATGATCATGTTGTGCCAATAGAGCCCCTAATGATATGAATGTTTCTAATATGTATAGTTACAATGGTTTTCCTTGGATTGGTGGCATAAGCAATGGTTGATTCAAATAGTCTTTGAGATATTGAAAATCTTGTTGGAATTTTTCATTCCACTTAAACTTGATTTTCTTGTGAAGTGAAACTTGAAACTAATGACACTTATATGCGAGTTGTGATATGAATCTACAGATTGATTGGAGATAAAATGATTTGTGTTCTTAGGAGGAGGCATATGTAAGATTTCTTCAACTTTTGTTGGATCTACTTCAATACCTCATTGTGAGATAATATATCCTAGGAGTTTCTCAGAGGTATCTCTAAAGATACACTTCTTGGGATTCAATCTAACTTTGTATTTTTCCAAGTGATAAAAAACCACTGATAATATGTCCAAATATTATTCCCTTGTTAATGATTTTCCTTATAGATCATTTGCATCATCTTCCATGGTGACATGCATGATGTCATAAATAATTATTGTTATGGCTCTCTCATATATGCCACATGTATTCTTGAGTCCAAAAGGTATGAAATTACAACAAAAAGTACCCCACATACATGTGAATGTTGTCTTGTGTTCATCTTCAAGTTCTATCTTAATCTGATATTATCTAGAGAATCCATCCATAAGTGATGACACAACATGGCTTGTTGTGAGATCAAAGATTAAATAAATGTTCAATAATGGCAAGTCATCCTTGGTACATGCCTTGATTATGTCTCTAAAATTAGTGCATATTATTATGTTTCCATTTTGTTTTCTAATAGGTACAAGATTAGATATTGTTCATTCTGATACTAATTGTTGTTGGCATTATGTGAACCGGCATGAAGACATAATCATATTGTATGTTGTCATTAATGTCAATATGAGACATGGTGAGAACTGGCACATGTAATAGGTGAGGAGAGAGGAACTGACATATGTATGAATAGGTTTATATGCCAAAGTGAAGCGGCACATTTGTTCAAGGTGAACCGGCATGTAGTTATGAGAACAAGCACACGAAACAATTGTATGGCTACTGGTTGCTAGGTAGCTTCCACTTCGGGGTTTCTGGTTGGAGCAACTCAAGTGACTCAATCGGTAATCTTCATATGATGAGTTAGCAGTATGATGGAGGACAAATCATGTTGCCACGTAAGCTCTGTGCACGTGAAGGATCTTGCATGAAGAAGACTATTCCTATCCACCTCGAGAATGTGCGAAGTTTGTCAAATGGTGATAATGCATGATGGGTTATCAGCCACCATGAAAATGGTGGATAATGGACGATGGAGAATGTCTTGAGATTGACTCAAGATTGTTGCATTTAATGCAGTATGATTCAACGGTCAGGATCGAACTGCTTGACTTGCTTAACCTAATAGGTTTAGGGTTTAGGGTTTTTGCTACCAACCTGTATGTTTCCTATAAGGTCGATGTTGTGTTTCTTTCTGAAGTTGTTGGCAAAAGTTGTGAGTGTGTATCCAAGGGAAGTGATATGTGATTATTGCCAGACCAAAGGAGAGAAGATATATTTGCAAAGTGAATGTGCAGAATGTGAAGAGGAGCCAAAATGGATCTACATTATCATTGAGTGCTATTAACAGATCATTGTAATACCTGTTGATCTCTAACCACTTCAACAGTTGTAAAATCCCCTAATAGGGTAGCCTTAACTGGCTTGATTCAAAATCCCTTAAATCAGGTGGTCTTAATCGGCTTGTTTCAAATCCCTTAACCGGGTAACTCAAGGCTAATGAGTTCTAAGAAGCTAGAGAAGCTTAGGAGATCCTTTTAGCTATTGAGGTCTTAAAATCCTCTAACAAGGTGACCCTACTGATTTTAACCCTTAATCGGATATCCCTTAACCGGGTGATCCCTAATAGGATCGGTTCCTACCAAAACCTATTGTAATGTTCTTAACCAGACAAGGCTCCTAATAGAGTGGATTTCTAAAGTGTTCAAAAAGTAGCTTGTGGGTATTCATCCCCAGCATGGTTTTTCCCAGTTGGGTTTCCACGTGAAAAATATGTGTGTCACGTGAAATGCTTTTGTCTTGTGATGCTTTGTTTTATCTATTATGCACATGAAGTTTCTATGTTTTATGCCTATCTATAAAACATATTGAACTCACTATTGTGAAGATTTGATGGTTAAGTCTACTAGTTCATGCATGTGAATATTTTGATAATGTGGTATTGAGCTAAGAGAAAAGCTTATTGGGTGACCAGTTCATGACTGATTCAGCTATACTGGATGTTACTGGTTGGACTCTCTTTTACCAGTATCTCTATTTATGAGTCATTTGGAGTATTTGCTGCCAAACTAGTTTTGGACTATATTTGTGTTTGTACTAATTCACACCCCCGCCTTTTAGTACCAGTTTGGTACTAGTGGTTTATCATTGAGTTATCAATTGGTATCAGAGCACCTCCAGGTCCTTTGTGTTGTAAGCCTAATCGCTTGAGGAAAAGATCCTAGACAAATGATGAAGAGGGAAGGTCCAAAGTTTAATAGGGAAAACTTTGGTATATAGAAAGACAGGATGAAGATATTCATCAAAAGCATGGGTGTTCAACACTGGAGTTATGTTGAAAATGTATATGTTGTTCCTACCGGTACTCTCACCGACAACCAAAAGAGAGAGATACAAGAAAATGGGCAAGTCATGGAAGCCCTCATCAGTAGTCTATCTGACATTGAGTTTATTGATGTCCAGGATAAGGCTAATCCCAAAGAAGTATGGGATGCTCTTGAAAATATCTATGGTGGCGATGAGCATGTAAAATAGGCTAAGGAAGAGAGCTAGAGAGGAAAGTTTGAAGACATGCGGATGGTTGAAGGGGAGACCGATCAACAATATGGAATAAGAATCAAAACAATTGCTGGAGAAATAAAGAGTGCAGGTGGCAAAATAGAAGATTCCATTGTGGTCAATAAAGTCTTGAGATCCCTATTGCCGGTCTATGCAATAAGGGTTGCTGCTATTCAAGAGCTGAGATCAATAGACAAGTCCAAGGTATCCTTGGACTCCATCTAGCCAAGTTGATAGCCTATGAGCTAAATTGTTTTGATGGTAGTATTCAAAAGTTAGAATCAGCTTTTAAAGCTTTTGCTATATCATCCAGAAAAGGAAAAGAAGCTAGCACTTGTGGGGAACCTAGTCAGAACTGAGAAATGAAGGATGAAGAGTTTCTGATAGAATTTGAAGCTCTTCTAGCCAGGAGATTCCCAAAAGGGACTGGTAAATACAAAGGTAAGCTTCCTTTGAAATGTTTCTCCTGTAACCGGATAGGACATATTGCTATGAATTGTCCTAATAGTGACAATAAGGACAAATCGAAAAGGTTCAAGAAATTCAAAGGAGGGAATCGGAGAAACTATTTTGTAGCAGTTGATGAAGGTGTCACAGATGAGGAATCAGAAGATGAAGAGAATGGAGACATTGTATTTGTTGCTGTAAAGGAAGATGTGGAAGACAAGAAGGCTCTTGTCTCCCAGTTTGAAAATTCAAATGAGTGGATCATTGATAGTGGTTGTTCTCACCATATGACTGGTGACTGGAGGAAGTTTCTATCCTTAGAGGAGTATGATGGTGGTGTGGTTTTCTTTGGCAATGGTGCACCATGCATGGTCAAAGGCAGAGGGTCCATCTCTTTGAATGGAAAGAGTAGTGCTGACAATGTGTACTGGGTTGATGGTCTCAGACACAACCTTCTAAATGTTGCCTAGTTAAATGATAGTGGTCTCACTCTGTAATTCAAGAATGGAGTTTGCAGAATCAAAGGTAAAGATGGTAAACTGGTAGCCACCAGCATGCAGACTAAAGGTAACCTATTTCATCTAAATGCAAATATAAGTACATGTCTTATGGCTAAGCTTGATGATAGCTGGATATGGCATAGGAGATTCTGCCATGTGAACTTTGACAACATTATGAAGGCTAGTAAGATCAAGGTAGTTAGAGGGTTGCTGGTGTTGAGCAAACCAGATAATACCTTGTGTAGAGAATTTCAATTGGGGAAAATTTCATTCTCAACCTTTAAAAGTAAATGTTTCACTACTGACAACTTGCTTGATCTTGTGCATACTGATCTATGTGGTCCTATGAAAACTAGAAGTGTGCAGGGTGATAGGTACGTCATGATTCTCACTGATGACTGCTCAAGAATGATGTGGGTCACATTCTTGAAAGACAAGTCTGAAGCTTTTGGGAAATTCAAAGCATTCAGAGCATTAGTGGAGAAGGAAAGTGGTAAAAGGATCAAATGTCTCAGAACTGATCAAGGAGGGGAATTCACTTCCAATGAATTCAACAAGTATTGTGAAGAATTTGGCATCAAGAGACAGGTGTCTACCCCCCGGACTCCATAGCAGAATGGCCTAGTAGAGAGGAATAACTGGACTATGGTTGAAGCTTCTAGAACCATGTCGATCCAAGGAAAGGTTTCTCACACCTTCTAGAGAGAAGCGGTGAGCACTACAATCTACACTATGAATCGGGTACTCATCAAAAAGGGTAAGGACAAAACTCCTTATGAGTATTGGACTGGTAAGACACCTGTGGTTAACTACTTTAAGGTATTTGGTAGCAAATATTACATCAAGAGGTGTGATCATTAGGGTAAATTTGAAGCTAAATGTGATGAGGGAATATATCTAGGATATTCCACCAAGAGTAAAGCTTACAACTGCTACAACAATAGGACTCAGAGAATTATGGAAAGCATCAATGTAAAAGTTGATGAATCCTCTAAGAAGATTGAGGAAACTGCCAGTGAGAAAGTTGTAAATGAATCGGTTGCAACCTTTTGGGAACCGGTTGTCAGTCAACCTAGTACTAGTAACAGTGTTCCTAAACCAGTGAGTGCTGATACTGATGAAGATGAGGATGAAGAAGAAAAGCAAGAAGAACCAATTAAGACCATTCCTTGGTATGTCAAGTTGAATCATGATCCCAAGCAGATCATAGGTGATAAGGATGCAGGAATCCTTACTAGAAGAAAGATCAGAGAAAACTTATGTATGATCTCTGAACTTGAGCCTAAGTCATTCAAAGAGGCTCATAAAGATGAAGACTGGATCAAGGCAATGGAAGAAGAACTTGACTAGATAGAGAAAAATGGTACGTGGTCCTTGGTACCCAGACCAGAGCATAAAAATGTCATTGGCACCAAATGGGTGTTCAAAAATAAGTTGAATGAGGATGGCACAATGATTAGGAATAAAGCCAGACTAGTATGCAAAGGATATGCTCAAGAAGAAGGTGAAGACTATGGGGAAACCTTTGCTCCTATAGCCAGATTAGGAGTTTGTATGCTTCTTGCATATGCAGCTTTTAAGAGATTCAAGGTATATCAAATGGATGTAAAATCTGCATTCCTAAATGGTGTACTTGAAGAGGAGGTATATATTGAGCAACCAGATGGGTTTACCCTATCGGAAGACAGTGACATGGTATGTAGGCTACATAAAGCATTATATGGTTTGAAGCAAGCACCTAGGGCATGGTATGAGCACCTACATTCCCATCTTGTGAAGATTGGATTTGAGAGAACAAGTGAAGATAGCAATATCTACTTGAAGTTTGAAGAAGATCAGATTCTGATCTGTGAAGTTCTTGTTGATGACATCATCTTTGGTGGAGATGACAAGATGAGTCATGAGTTTGTTGATGAGATGAAGAAAGAGTTTGAGATGTCACTCATAGGGGAGATTAAGTTCTTCATTGGACTACAGATCCAATAGATGGAAGATGGAATCTTCATCACTTAGTCCAAATATGTCAAAGAAGTGTTGAAGACTTTTGGCATGGAAGATAGCAAACCGGTTGGTACACTGATGGTGACCGGTTGCAAATTGACAAAGGAGGATGATTCCACACTGGTTGACGAGAAGGAATAGTGATCAATGATTGGTAAGTTGCATTATGTAGTGCATAGCAGAACGGATATTGCACATGCAGTTGGCATCACTGCAAGGTTCCAGAAGAGTCCAAGAGATTCTCACTTAAGTGCAGTCAAGCGGATTCTTAGGTATCTGAAGGGAATAGTTGACTATGGATTGTGGTACCCATACAACAATAATTTCAATCTAAAAGTATTCACAGATGTTGATTGGGCCGATAATGTGGATGACTGGAAGAGCACAACTGGTGGTGCATTCTTTCTTGATGGTAGACTGGTCTCATGGATGAGTAAAAAGTAGAGTTGTATCTCTCAGTCTATAGTGGAAGCAGAGTATGTTGCAGCTTTCATGAACTATACTCAGACAATCTAGATGAAGCATGTATTGGAAGGCTTCAAGATCCCTATATCTGAACTGGTAAGTATATTTTGTGATAACACAAGTGCTATCAATATATCAAAGAATCTAGTTTTACATTCTAGAACCAAGCATTTTGAGCTTAAGTATCATTTCTTGAAGGAAAAGGTTCAGAATAAAGAGATTGCACTGGAGCATGTGTCCAATAAGGAGCAGTTAGTAGACATATTCACCAAGCCTCTCCCAAAGACAACATTTGTGCATTTGAGAGGTGAATTAGGGGTATTGCCCCTTCAAGAGGTGAACTAAAAGTGATTGTTCCACATCAGTCAGGTACTGGATAGACAAATCTTTGGTTGATTGGTGTGTTTAAGGATGCTACTCCTCAGGGGGAGTATCAAGATGAAACAGTGATGATTGTACCTCCACTTTGGCATTGTTGTCAAAGGGGGAGAAGGAGTGAAGCGAAAAGATATCTGGAGCAAATGTGGAGAAGATGTGAAGAAGAGAAGATATCTTTTGTATATTTCCATCAATGCCAAAGGGGGAGATTGTTGGCATTATGTGAAATGGCATGAAGACATAATGATATTGTATGTTGTCATTGATGTCAATATGAGACATGGTGAGAACCGACACATGTGATAGGTGAAGAGAGAGGAACTAGCATATGTATGAACATGTTTATATGCCAAAGTGAAGCGACACATTTGTTCAAGGTGAACCGACATGTAGTTATGAGAACTGGCACATGAAAGCATTGTATGGCTACTGGTTGGTAGGTAGCTTCCACTTTAGGGTTTTCGATTGGAGCAACTCAATTGACTCAATCAGTAATCTTTGTATGATGAGTTAGTAGTACGATGGAGGACACATCATGTTGCCACGTAAGCTCTGTGTGTGTGAAGGATCTTGCATGAAGAAGACTATTCCTATCCACCTCGGGAATGTGCGAAGTTTGTCAAACAATGATAATGCGTGATGGGTTATCAGCTACAATGAAAACGGTGGATAATGGATGATGGAGAATGTCTTGAGATCGATTCAAGATTGTTGCATTTAATGCAGTATGATTCAACGGTCAGGATCGAACCACTTGAATTGCTTAACCTAACAGGTTTAGGGTTTAGTGTTTAAGCTACTGACCTGTATGTTTCCTATAAGGTTTATGTTGTGTTTCTTTCTGAAGTTGTTGGCAAAAGTTGTGAGTGTGTATCCAAGGGAATTGATACGTGATTCTTGCCAGACCAAAGGAGAGAAGAGATATCTGCAAAGTGAATCTGCAGAAGGTGAAGAGGAGCCAAAATGGATCTACATTAGCATGGAGTGCTATTAATAGATCATTGTAATACCTATTGATCTCTAACCACTTCAATAGTTGTAAAATCCCCTAACAGGGTAGCCTTAACTGGCTTGATTCAAAATCCCTTAAATCGGGTGGTCTTAACTGGCTTGTTTCAAATCCCTTAACTGGGTAACTCAAGGCTAATGAGTTCTAAGAAGCTAGAGAAGCTTAGGAGATCCTTTCAGCTATTGAGTTCTTAAAATCCTCTAACAAGGTGATCCTACCAGGTTTAACCCCTAACTGGGTATCCCTTAACCGGGTGATCCCTAACAGAATTGGTTCCTACCAGAACCTATTGCAATGTTCTTAACCAGACAAGGCTCCTAATAGAGAAGACTTCTAAAGAGTTCAAAAAGTAGCTTGTGGGTATTCATCCCCACAGTGGTTTTTCCCAATTGGGTTTCCACGTGAAAAATATGTGTGTCATGTGAAATGCTTTTGTCTTGTGATGCTTTGTTTTATCTATTATGCACATGAAGGTTCCATGTTTTATGCCTGTCTATAAAACATATTTAACTCACTATTGTGAAGATTTGATGGTTAAGTCTACTAGCTCATGCATGTGAATATTATGATAATGTGGTATTGAGCTAAATGAAAAGCTTATTGGGTGACCGGTTCATGACTGATTGAGCTATACTGGATGTTACCAGTTGCACTCTATTTTACCAGTATCTCTATTTATCAGTCATTTGGAGTATTTTCCACCAAACCAGTTTTGGACTGTATTTGTGTTTGTACTGATTCACCCCCCCCTCTCAGTACCGGTTTGGAACTAGTGGTTTATCACTGAGTTATCAATTGTAATGTACAGATGCCAATAGCTAACAAGATGAGAGGGGGGGGTGAATCATACGTACTTAAACTTCCATAAAATCAATAGATTCAACCTTGGTAACTTCTACTTCAGCAACATACTCATAAACACATAATCATCATAACACTCATAACACCAAATTTAACGTGGATACCCAAATAGGGGAAAACCATTGTGGGATTTCAGACCCACTAAGAAATATACTCTTCTAGAGTATACTCAGTGAAAAGAAAATCTTGTTAAAGATTACAAACACATTGCTACATGTGACCCAGTTAAGGGATTTCCCTCAGATCTATTAGGATCTTCACTTTGTTAGAAGTGACCTTGTCAAAGGATTTCAAACACTCATTTAGAATGTTACCTTGCTAGAGGGTTTACAAATAAGATTGTTAAGTCCACTCGGTTAAGAGATTTTTTGTCACTTACAAAATAACAATAATAAAATATATCTGCAACTTCACATCTAAAATGCTAAAGCAGATTCTTATTTGCTCAAAACAATCTAGTCATAGGACTTATCTTGTCCCTCTACTGGGCTCTCTACTCTATTATTCAAATAGGACTTCAAGCTTTTGTACTCAATAATCACTATGTAGCATCCCTGTGCTTACACTTGCCCACATACATTGTTTATTAACAATTCCTTATTTATAAACAATTGCTAACCGCTTAATCTCATTGATCACATTTCCCATGATCAATCTTAGCCATCAGATCTTCAAACTTGACCAGGTTCAATGTATCCTTCCAATCTGAAAATGTTTTACCTTGCCTTGGGACTTGCATTCCTATCTTGGAACTTGCACAAGGTTATTACAGTTCAATCTGCACTACAGATCTTCCTGCCAATTTTCCTTTGCCATAGATCCTTAACAAACTTCATGCACGACATACCAATCATTTATACATCTCTAGCTCATCATTTTCCTTCATTAAATAATGCTTGTATTCATCCAATGTGCATTGTCATAACTCAGTTGTAACTTGGTAAATACTAAACTTTACTTGGTAGACATTTCACCTTCATTAACCGATATCGATAACCTTAGGGTTTACCGACTAGGTTCCTTAGGATTTACCGACTAAGTTCTTTGCTCGGTGACATAGTGTAGTATGAACCTTACAATCAACAACATATGTAGGATATCAAAACAATATAAACATCATGATCTCATCATTGTCTAACTCAGTAATAGTTGCCCATTGAATAACTTATTTCTCCCCTTATTCATCACATTCTTTCTGTGTCTTTTACTGACATCTTAATTCTCTTCAAATCAATCTTCTCAAGATATGGCAACATCATACTAAATCAGATAATCAATTTCTTGATATCAATGACAAAATAATGTTATAAAGATAGTTATAATCCTTCTTTGGTTATATCAACAATCTTCAATAACCTTCTCAATATCCTTATTGAATATCAACAATCTTTCTTACTGTAATGCCAACAATCTCCCCCTTTGGCATTGATGGCAAAACCAACAATTAAATGGTAACACCAACAAGATATTCAAATTGATTCGGATTCAGATTGCTGTAAGACTTCTCCTATTATCCTTGAGTTGTTAAAATCTCTAGAAGTCTTCTCCCTTTTTCATTAGGCTTCTGAGCTGTTGTCTTGCATTTAGTCTTCTTTGTTTTTCAATCTTCTCCCCCCGTCCTTAATCTTCTATTATTTCCATCATTCGGGGCTTTACCATTCAGTCAACCATTTATTCTTCCAACCATTTATAGTCTTCTCTCTCTTTGACAACAATGCCAAAAAGTAAAAGAACTAAATCATGATTTCTTTCACTGTGAAATGATTTGCCTTGTTGTGTATCATCTCAGTCTTGGTCAGAGCAACTTGTTTCTATTCACTATTCCCTGCACAACTTTAGAAAACCTTCTAAAGTGCATAAATCAGCATCAATCCACACATAATATTATGTAGATTTATCAAAGAAAATGCTTTCACCGAACTCAGTCAGTGAGTAGAAGATAGGGGTAGGACCCCTAACTTGCTTCTGAGATACTGAAAAGTATCCCTTGGCAGTGGCTTTGTGAAGATGTCTGCTAATTGCTCCTGTGAACTGATATATTCCATCATAACTTTCTTCTCTTGAACTTCTTCTCTGAGATAATGATACTTTATAGATATATTCTTTGTCTTAGAGTGCATTACTAGATTCTTTGAAATGTTAATGGCACTAGTATTATCACAGAATATAGTTACTGGCTCAGTAAATTTCTCATTTATACCTTCCAACAGTTGTTTGATCCATGCTATATTGGTACAATTCAATGCTACAGCAACATATTCAGCTTCTGCTATTGACTGTGAAATACATCCTTGTTTCTTGCTAAGCCAACTCACTAGTTTGTCTCCTAAAAAGAAAGCTCCACCACTTGTGCTTTTCCTATCATCTATGTTGCCTACCCAATCAACATCAGTATAAACTTTTAAATCAAAATTATTCCTCTTTTCATATACTAAGCCATAATCTTCAGTGCCTCTCAGGTATCTGAAAATTCTCTTGATCGCTGTCATATGGGTTTCCTTGGGATCTGTAGAGAATCTTGCTACAATACCTACTGCATGTGCTATATCCAGTCTACTATGAACAACATATTGCAAATTCCCAATCATAGATCAGTAAAGTGTCTCATTAATAGATGTAGATTCATCATTCTTTGATAATTTACAGTTAGTAGTCATAGGAGTACTTACTGGTTTAGAATCCTCCATTCCAAATTTCTTCAAGATTTCCTTTATGTACTTGGATTGTGTAATGAAAATCTCATCTTTCATTTGTAGTATATGTAAACCTATAAAATACTTTATCTCACCGATTAGTGACATCTCAAATTCTTTGCACATTTCATTTCCAAAGTTCTTGCATAAGGAGTCATTTGCACAAAATATAATATCATCAACAAATATGGTTGAGATCAGTATTCCATTGTCCTCATCTTTCTTCATGTACATATTTCTATTTTCACTCATCCTTATAAAACAAATCTAGATCAAATAAGAGTGCAGTCTTTCATACCATGCTCTAGGTGCTTGCTTCAAACCATATAAGGCTTTGTTCAGTTTGCATACCTGATCTTTACTCCTGTCTTCAACAAATCCGTTAGGTTGTTGAATGCAAACTTCTTCTTCTAGTATACCATTCAAAAATGCAGATTTAACATCCATTTGATATACCTTAAAATTTTTGAAAGCAGGATATGCCAACAATGTTCTTACTCCCTCAAGTCTAGCCATAGGTGCAAATGTCTCACCATAATCTATTCCTTCTTCTTGAGCATAACCTTTGCAAACTAGTCTTTCTTTGTTGTGAATAACCTCGCCTTTTTCATTTAGCTTGTTTATGAAAATCCACATTGTACCGATTACATTTTTGTCCTTCGGTCTTGGGATCAGTGCCCATGTGTCATTCTTCTTGATTTGATCAATCTCTTCTATCGTAGCTTTTACCCAATCTTCACTATTAAATGCCTCTTTCACTATTATCAGTTCAAATTCAAAAATCAAACATGTGTTCTATCTTAGTTTGTTCCTTGTCATCACTGAATCATCCTTATCTCCTATAATATGACTTGATGCATGATGTCTTCTGACATATTTGGATAATATAGGCTCGGTAGGTTTTTTATGATCTTCTTCATTACTCAGTAATTGGACATTATCTTCATTTGCTTTAGCAGCTTTCTCGGTAGGACTTCTCGGTTGAACATAAATGAATTCTTCATAATCTTCTAGTTCTTTGGAATTTCGTTCATCATTTCTTTCTACAAATTCATCAATTTTCACATTTGCACTTTCCACCAATTTGTTAGATGATTTGATCAGACATTTAAATGCTTTACTTTTGGAAAAATGGTGTAGGAGCACCCTTCAAAGGGCTCCCACCATTTTCTTTTGACTCTATTCTTGCTTCTTTGTGAAGCCATTGTATATAAAATAAAGAGCCATGTGCTCATTGGTCCTAGTTAGGGTCCTAGTTGAGGTCTTAGGGTCATAAGTCAAGATTGAGATTTTCTTGAAAGTAGAGGGTATGTGTGCCTTTGAGGTGTTTAGGGGTCCTTCATAGAATGATGGTGTTCTTAGGTTAGCCCAATGTGGGTCTAGGAGTAAAGAAAAGCAACATTGAGAAAGTTGCTCAAAAAAAGTTTCATGACAACTTTTAAAAGTTGTCAAGCAACTTTTCCACCATGAGGTCAAAATATTTAATGTAGCATAGACAACCCTAATATGGGCACATAGACTAAGGTAAAGGTGCTATAAGTAATTGCAAACTCTAAGTTAATGGGTTGGATGTTAGATGATTTACGGCCCAAGCAAAGTGACCTGACTTTGACTGCAATTTTGTTGCCAGTCAGCACAAATGGAGTAAAGGAAGATTGTTAATGGATTAATTTTCATGCAAAACTATGCGGAGTGTCTTTTATGATGTATTCACTTTCATTTTGAGTATTTAGATTAGGTTTTTATTTGTAAGTGAGGTGTGTTTGTAAATACTTTGTAAATTTTCTTCTCTTTGTCCAGTTTTGGACTGGTTTGAATAAATGGGTTCATAACTCCATTCTCCATTGTGGAATCACCATGAAAGCATGGGGAATGAGAGTATAGACCCTGTACCATAGTTAAATGCAAGAAGGGCCCTTGAAAATGCAAGGAGGCCATTTGAATACCCACTCCTAGGTGAGACTAGACAATGCCTGACTAGGAAGAGTTAAGTTGCAGAGGTCTTGGAGAGCAAGGAAGGTCAGAGGAGGAGGCACCCTTTGGAGGAGTTGTAGAGGGGTAAGTGGAGTACCATTGGTGTGAAGGAGGAGCTTCCACCAATCCAAACAAGGTGGTAACAAAACCAAACCTACACTATGACCCTGGCAGGCCTAAAAACCCTCTTAAAAACCCTTAAAAACCTTAAAATCCACCTAAGGTAGTGTACGAACACTTGGAGGCCTAAAAGATAAAAAATCCTTGAGTCCTTGCCAAATGAATAGCGGGTCTTTTAGGAAGTTTCACAAGAAAGTTCATTGTTTGCAAGAGGGAGCCCTAAAGGATCAGGTAGGAGGCCTAATTGGTCACAATCCTTGTAGCCCTATTCCATATGCAAAACACAAAATACTAAAATCGGTAAGGAGTTGAAAGCTTGAAACCTCTTGGGGGCACATGAATGGGTGGAAAAACCATGTGTTAGACCTGAACTATCCTTGCTAAGACATAGGAAGGTGTGGTACAAGCCAAACCATTATTAACTTAAGTAAGGGTTCTTTGAGCTTCATGAGTAGGTGAGACCTTAGGAGTGAAAATTGAAATTGTTGGTGGGTAAATTGGGCAAGGTTAGGGGATTCCATGAGTAGAGGAAGTCCTAGAGACCCTAGGGCATGGTTAGAACACCTAGTGATCCAATGAAAGGATCCAAGAGCATAGACTAGGCTAGTCTATCCCATACCCCATCCCATCAGATTGGTATCAGAGCAAGGTTAAAGATTTGGTGGATCGTGGATGTCTCTATACTCTGGTGAATCAGCAGGGGAAAGCACAATGGTCACTAATGTAGAGCTGGCTAGGGAGGTAGAAGAGAAGAAGGAGAAGAATAGACTCCTTGAAGAAGCTATGAGCGAGATAAGGGATAAGCTATAGGAAGTGGTGGATCAGAGGACACAAGGACCTTGGGGTGAACACACAAATGATAAAGGAAAGAAAACTATAGACATAGATGACATTATACCTGAACCAGATCCCTTGTTCAATGAAGAACCTTTAGTGAAGGCTATTAAGGCTTTGAACACCAAATATTTTGAAGGATTGCCACATTTCAGTGGAAGGATGGACATTGATACTGTCATGGAATGGATTGAGGGTATGGAAAATGACTTTGAGTGTGAGGGAGTGACAGAGGCTCAAAAGGTTAAAGTTGCTAAATAAATATTGAGGGGAGCAACTTTGACATGGTGGAAGTATCTACAAGAAGAGAGAGTTAGCATGGGGAAGCTACCTATTGCCAATTGGAAGGCCATGGTGAGTAAGATCAAGGAGAACTACTTACCAGAGAATTATAAAGTCTAACTTCATAAGAAGAGACAGGGATTGAAGCAAAATGACCTTGATGTGAGCTCCTACACTGAAGAATTTTAAAAAATTTATCCTAGATCCAAAGTCCAAGAAGATGAATCTATTAAGGTGGCTAGGTATCTAAGCAGCCTAAAGTGGAACATTCAAGAGGAGATAAGCCTATGGGCTCCTACTACTGTTCAAAAATGTCATCAGCTTGCTATCAAGGTGGAAGAGAGGAACAAAAGGAAAGGAGACTCCAATAATAGGGGTAGAGGCAAAGGTAGAGAACAAGTGAATCACTGAGGTGGTTACCAAAGCAAGGCAAATGAGCAGAGGAACCAAGGAGAAGCCAAGTTGACTGAACATGGCAGTGAAACCAATCTTAGAGGAGGCCATTCTAGAGGAAGAGGGCTACAAGGTGGTCCAAGTAGGGGTAGATGTATCGATAGGGGTAACTCCTACTTTGCAACTATGAAATGTTACAATTAAGGTCAATTGGGACACCCGGCCTATAGATGTCTTAATAAGCCTACCTCATCGAATAATGGAAAGAGGGTTGCTTATGCACATGAAGACTCTTCAAGTAGCAAGACACCTAAGGTGGACCATATTGAATCAGAGATTGGAGAAAATCTAATGTTTAATAGGGTCTTGATAAGACGGCCAGTCAAGAATGAACCTAAGCATAGGAGAGCATTGTTTAGGGTGAGATGCAAGATCCTTGTTAAAGTTTGCAAGGTGATAGTTGATTCAGGGTCAACTGATAACATAATATTAGTGGAGGTAACCAAGAAGTTGAAACTCACAAGGATACCCCACACTAACCCATATAAGGTGACATGGTTGAATCATGAGTAGAGTGTGCTTGTCAATGAACAGACTTGGGTAGAGTTCTCTATTGGAGGATACAAGGATAAGATCCTTTGTGATGTGTTACCCATGGATGCTTGTCACCTATTGCTAGGTAGACCCTAGAAATTTGATAGGAAGTTGATTTATGATGGAGTGGAGAACTCCATTTCCTTCAAGAAGGATAGCAAGACCTTTAAGATTCAGTCCTTGATAAAGAATGAAGAGGGAACCTCAAGAACACCTAGTGTCTTGTTGGCTACTGGTAAAGAGTTCTTACACTTGCTACATGAGGAGGAGATAGTGAAGTGTGCCATCTTTGTGAAGCCAAAGGAGGAAGAAGACAAGTTGCAGGTAGAGGTACCCAAGGAGGTGAAGCAAATGTTGCAAGAGTATAAGGACATAGTGAGTGATGGAGCACCTGCAACACTCCCACCAAGAAGGTCTATAAGCCATCAAATAAACTTTGTTCTCAGTGCATCCCTACCTAACAAAGCTGCATATAAGCTCACACCTGACCAAAACAAGGAGGTGGCAAGGCAAGTGCAGGAGTTTTTGGAACAATGACTGATCAAGAAGAGCATCAGCCCATGTGTAGTCCCAGTAGTGCTAGCATCAAAGAAGGGAGGCAAGTCGAGAATTTGCACTAATTCAAGGGCAATCAATAGGAAAACCATAAGGTATAGGTTTCCTATTCCTAGAATAGAGGATTTGATGGACTGTTTAGGAGGTTCTATGTATTTTACCAAGTTGGACCTTAAAAGTGGTTATCACTAGATTAGAATCAAGGAAGGTGATGAGTGGAAGACTACTTTCAAGACCACAGAAGGATTGTATGAATGGCTTGTGATGCCATTTTGACTCACCAATGCCCCAAGCACCTTCATGTGCTTGATGAATGAGGTGTTCAAAGATTTCACAGGCAGGTTTGTGGTGGTGTACCTAGATGAAATTCTCATCTATAGCAAAACCAAAGAGGAGCACCTTGAGCATTTGAGGTTAGTCTTAGAGAGGTTGCATGAGGAGAAGTTATCCATCAACCTAGAGAAGTGTGACTTCTTGAAGCAAGAGTTGGTCTACTTAAGATTTGTGGTGTCTAAGGGAACCTTGAAGATGGATCCAAGAAAAGTGGAGGCAATCTTGAATTGGCCTACACCTAGAACAGGGACTGAAGTTAGGAGTTTCCATGGTTTAGCCCAATTCTATAGGAAGTTTGTGAGGAACTTCAGTGGCATATGTGCACCAGTCCTTGACACCATAAAAGGAGGCCTTAAAACTAAGTTTAAATGGACTGAGCAAGCTGACAAAGCATTTCAATTGTTGAAGCAAGAAGTAGCCACAAAACCTATCCTTCTCCTAACTACTTTTGATAAGCTATTCACATTGGACTGTGATGCAAGTGGAATTGCAGTAGGGGGTATATTGAGTCAAGAGGGAAGACCTGTGTCATTTTTCAGTGAGAAGCTCAATGAAGCAAAGAAGAAGTACTTAGCCTATGACCTAGAGTTGTATGCATTAGTGCAGTCCCTAAAGAAATGGAGGCATTACCTACTTCCAAAGGAATTTATGGTGTTCACAGACAACCAGGCTTTGAGTTACATTAACACTCAAGAGAAGCTTAGTAATAGACATTTGAAATGGATGGAATACCTCCAATCCCTCACCTTCATCATCAAGCATAAGAAGGGGTAACTCAACAAGGTGGCAGATGCTTTAAGCAGGAAGTTGTTGACAGTTTAGGAACTATAGTTGCAGAGCATAGGAATAGAAGGTTTCAAGGACCTCTATGAAAGAGATGAAGACTTCTCATCAGCTTACAAGGTTTGCAAGGAGTTTGAGAACCATTTCCATGGTGAGTATGTAGATTACACTCTCCAAAATGGTCTCTTGTTCAAAGGTAATCAGTTGTGTGTGCCAAGAGGATCCATAAGGGAAAACCTCATCCAAGAGAAACACAATGGTAGTTTAAGTGGACACTTTGGAGTCAACAAAACTTTGGATTTAGTACAGAGGTACTACCATTGGCCAAAGTTGCCAAGAGATGTGAAGAGGTATGTGGAGCAATGTGGTGTGTGTCAAAGAGAAAAAGGAGGATCAAGAAATGCAGGTCTCTATCAACCACTGTCGGTCCCAAATAGGCCTTGGGAATGTGTAAGCATGGAATTTTTAGTAGGACTTCCCAAGACAAAGACAGATATGGACAACATCTATGTGGTAGTAGATAGAATTTCCAAGATGAGCCATTTCATTCCATGTAAGACTACACATGATGCTAGCTATGTTGCACATCTCTTCTTTAAGGAGATTGTTAGGATTCATGGACTCCCTTTAAGCATTGTTTCAGATAGGGACATCAAGTTCATGGGCCATTTTTGGCAAACATTATGGAGGAGACTTAGAACTAACCTCTCATTTAGGTCAATTTACTACCCACAAACTAATGGTCAAACTGAAGTCATCACTAGGGTATTAGGCAACTTGTTGAGGTGTTTAACTAAGGAGTATGGGCAGACATGGGATCTAATTATTCCTCAATCAGAGTATGCATATAATGACAGTGTGAATAAGACCACTGGAAGAAGTCCTTTTGAGGTTGTCTATGGTAGACATCCAAGAGGAGTGTGTGAACTCAGGGAACTTGGTTCCATGGAGATGAAGAGTGGGCAAGCCGAGGACTTCACTCAAACCATCAAAGAAGTCCAAGAGCAAGTCAAGAAAGCCATCCTTGATTCCACTCAAAAATTGAAGGCCAAAATGGATGAGAAAAGGAGAGAGGTTCATTTCAAGGTGGGTGACTATGTGATGGCCCATTTGAGCAAAGTTAGGATGCAAAGTGGTAAGCCTACCAAACTGCAAATGAAGAGGGTAGGACCTTGTAGAATTCTAGAAAAATATGGTGAGAATGCTTATAAGGTTGAACTTCCTTCAGACTTAGCCATTTCACTAGTCTTCAATGTTGCTGATCTGATCATGTACAAGGGTGAGATAGAAGGGCAGACTGAGAACCACGCCAAGGTACTACAAGACTTGGATGTGAATGCCTTACCTCAAGTGAAGCAGCCTATAGTAGAGGAGATCTTGGAGTCAAGGGTGAAGAAGTATACTAGACACTAGGTCTACATGGAGAACCTAGTTAAGTGGGCAGATCAACCTATTTGAAGTGACTTGGGTGGAGGAGAGCAAGTTCAAGAAGCTTGGCATTGATCCAGCTCTTCTCACTCCCCTAATTCCTTAGTTTGTTGCAGATGGGGAGTATGGTACAGGAGAACCCTTCAAAGGGCTCCCACCATTTTCTTTTGATTGTGTTCTTGCTTCTTTGTGAAGCCATTGTATCTAAAATAAAGAGCCATGTGCTCATTGGTCCTAGTTAGGGTCCTAGTTGAGGTCTTAGGGTCATAAGTCAAGATAGAGATTTTCTTGAAACTAGAGGGCATGTGTTCCTTTGAGGTGTTTAGGGGTCCTTAATGTAATGATGGTTTCCTTAGGTTATCCCAATGTGGGTCTAGGAGTCAAGAAAAGCAACATTGAGAAAGTTGCTCAAAAGTTGCAAAAGTTCCATGACCACTTTTAAAAGTTGTCAAGCGACTTTTCCACCATGAGGTCAAAATCTTTAATGTAGCATAGTCAACCCTAATATGGGCACACAGACTGAGGAAAAGGTTCTATAAGCAATTGAAAACCATAAGTTAATGGGTTGGATGTCAGATGCTGTACGACCCAAGCAAAGTGACTTGATTGTGACTGCAATTTTGTTGCCAGTTGGCACAGATGGAGTAAAGGAAGATTGTTAATGGATTGATTTTAGTGCAAAGCTATGTGGAGTGTCTTTTATGATGTATTAAATTTAATTTTTAGTATTTATATTAGCTTTTGATTTGTAAGTGAGGCGTGTTTGTGAATACTTTGTAAATTGTCTTCTCTTTGTCCAGTTTTGGATTGGTTTGAATAAATGGGTTCATAACTCCATTCCCCATTGTGAACTCACCATAAAACCATGGGGAAGGAGAGTAAAGACCCTATACCATAGTTCAATGCAAGCAGGGCCCTTAAAAATGCAAGGAGGCCATTTGAAGACCCACTCCTAGGCGAGACTGGACAGTGCCCAGCTAGGAAGGGTTAAGTTGCAGAGGTCTTGGAGAGAAAGGAAGGTCAGAGGAGGGGGCACCCTTTGGAGGAGTTGTAGAGGGGTGAGTGGAGCACCATTGGTGTGAAGCAAGAGCTTCCACCAATCCAGATAAGGTGGCAAGAACACCAAACCTACACTGTGACCCTGGCAGGCCTAAAAACCCTCTTAAAAACCCTTAAAAACCTTGAAATCCACCTAAGGCAGTGTACAGACACTTGGAGGCCTAAAACCTAAAAAATCCTTGATTCCTTGCCAAATAAATAGTAGGTCTTTTAGGAAGATTCACAACCAAGTGCATCATTTGCAAGAGGGAGCCCTAAAGGACCGGGTAGGAGGCCTAATTAGTCAAAATCCTTGTAGCCCTATTTTGTAGGCAAAACATAAAATACTAAAATCGGTAAGGAGTTGAAAGCTTGAAACCTCTTGGGGGCACATGAATGGGTGGAAGAACCATGTGTTAAACTTGAACTATCCTTTCTAAGACCTAGGAAGGTGTGGTACAAGCCAAACCATTATTAACTTAAGTAAGGGTTCTTTGAGTTTCATGAGTAGGTGAGACTTTAGGAGTGAAAATTCAAACTGTTGGTGGGTGGATTGGGCAAGGTCAGGGGTTTCCACAAGTAGAGGAAGTCCTAGAGACCCTAGGGTGTGGTTAGAACACCTAGTGATACAATGAAAGGATCCAAGAGCATAGACTAGGCTAGTCTATCCCATACCCCATCCCATCAAAAATTAACCAAGAAATGTTTCTTCTTCACTTTTCTGATCAAATTTTCCATTTCTATCATCTTTGTGAACATAGCATCTACTTCTTAAGATTTTAAAATAACTTACATTAGGTTTCTTGTCATACCAGATTTCATATGGTGTCTTCATAGTTCCTTTCTTCAGTTGAACTCGGTTTAGGGTATAAACTGCAGTGCTGATTGCTTCTCTCCAAAACATTTGAGGTTCTTGCACAATCCACAATTGATCTATTTCTTCTCCCAGCTATCCCATTTTACTGAGGTGTTCTTGGTGCAGATACTTGCCTTTTATACCATGATCATTGCAGAACAAGTTAAATTCATCAGAAGTGAAATCTCCTCCTCTATCAAATCTATGACATTGCAGTTGTCTTCCTATTTCATTTTCAACTCTTGCCTTGTACCATTTAAACATTTGAAAAGATCTTGATTTTTCTTTTAAAAACATGATTGACATCATCCTTGAGTAATCATGCACAAATAATATGAAATATTTATCACCATAATAACTTTGAACTTTCATAGGACCACAAAGATCAGTGTGTATTAGATCTAAAATTCCTTTAGAAGTTTAGGACTTACTTGTAAATCTTGATCTTGTCATCTTACCCATCTGGCATCCTTGGCACATAACATTCTCAGGCTTTTCAAGATTTGGTAAACCTCTTACTCGGTGCTTCTTACTTATTTTGATCAGATTATCAAAATTTACATGACAAAACCTTTTATGCCATAACCAGGTATCATCTATCTTTGCATAAAGACACTTGTTCCAAGTTGAGTCAAGATGAAATGTATTACCTTTTGTCTGTGTCCTGGTAGTAGCTAACTTTCCATGCTTATCATGTACTTTGACAATTCCTTTATGAAATTCTATTTGGTATCCTGTATTGTTTAGATGTGCTACACTCAACAAATTGTATTTCAAACCTTCAACCTAGTATACATCATCACATTTAGCATTGTCAAGAAGTGTTATAGATCCTTTACCTTTCCCTAGACATGGTGCATCATTACCAAATTTTACATAGCCTCCATCATAGTCTTCTAATTTAACAAACTTGTGTTTATCACCTATCATGTGATGTGAGCATCCACTGTCTATGATCCAAGAGTCATTATTATTTATGTGAGATATTAAGGCTTTTTCTTCATACCTTTCTTCATCTGATCCATCTTTAATAGCCACATAAAAAACTTCCTCAGTATCAGTTTCATTAGATTAACATCGTTGGATTCCTCATTAGCTACTAGACATGTCTTTCTATCTCTTCTTCTAAAGTCTCGGTGTCCTCTATATTGGTTGTCTTTCTGCCTGTTATCTTAGTATTCTCCCTTTTCACTAGATTCTTTGTCAAGACAGTTAGAAGCCATATGTCCTATTTTATCACAATTGAAACATTTTAAAGGTATCTTTCCTTTATACTCACCTTTTCCTCTTAGTAACCTTCTGGCTAATAATGCTTCAAAATCTTCTTGCTTCTTGATTTCCTCATACAGTTTGTGCACTTTTTCCATGTTCTTGTGAAATCTTTAACTTGCTCCACTATGATCCCCTTCAGAGTTCTTACTCATTCTATCATTGTAATCATCAGATTTACCAATATGAAAATAACTGAATGCATATTCTATTTTAGTTACCGAAGACCCACTGTTATCAAAATTACTTAACTCAAATGCATGTAGCTTACCAATAGTAGCATCCAAATAAACTAGCATGTTAGGTACATGCCTCAATTCATTGATTGTAGAGACTTGAATAGCATAAGCTAGTAGAAGGGTTCTCAACAACTTACTTGTTATATCCTTTTCTTCAATAGTTCCACCTACTCCTTTAATTTGATTGACAATCTCCTTGAGTCTTGTACTGTATTGTGTTATGTTCTCACCTTCATTTATTCTCATGGATTCAAGTTGTCCTCTTAGACTATCTACTTTTTCTCTTTGAAAATGTTCATCACCTCCATACATAGATATGAGCTTAGTCCACATTGCTTTTGCATCATTACAGCCTTCTAGATCATTAAACTCTGAGTCGGTTAATGTTGATGTTATTTCAATCATAGCTTGAATATGTTCTTGCTTTGCCTTAATCTCTTCCAAGGTCATAGGGCTGGTGCTTGGTGCAATGTAATCATTCTCCAGATAATATGTTGCATATTCTCCAATTCCTAATAAATGCAACTTCATCCTTTTCTGCCATGTGGAGAAACTTGACTTGTTCAGCTTCGGTGCATCCCTTTTATACATCTTCGGATCTTTGCCTCAAGTACCTTTAAACTTTTTTTTCTGGAGTCCTTAGCTCTGATACCAATTGTTAGTTTTGATACTAATTGTAAAGTATAGATGCTAATAGCTAACAAGATGAGAGGGGGGGGGGTGAATTATAGAAACTTAAACTTCCATAAAATCAACAGATTCAACCTCGGTAACTTCTACTTTAGCAACATAACCAAAAACTGCTAAACATGTTAACTCATAAACACATAATCATCATAACACTAGATTTAACATGGAAACCCAAATAGGGAAAAACCACAGTGAGATTTTGAACCCACTAAGGAACATACTCTTCTAGAGTATGCTCGGTTAAAAGAAAATCCTGTTAAAGATTACAAACACATTGCTAGATGTGACCTGTTTAAGGGATTTCCCTCAGATTTGTTAGGATCTTCACTTTGTTAGAAGTGACCTTGTCAAAGGATTTCAAACACTCATTTAGAATGTTACCTTGCTAGAGGGTTTACAAATAAGACTATTAAGTTCACTCGATTAAGATATTTTCTGTCACTTACAAAATAATAGTAATAAAATATATCTGCAACTTCACATCTAAAATGCTAAAGTAGATTCTTATTTGCTCAAAAAAATCTAGTCATAGGACTTATCTTGTCCCTCTACTGGGCTCTATACTCTGTTATTCAAACAGGTCTTCAAGCTTCTGTGCTCAGTAATCACTATGTAGCATCCGTGTGCTTACACTTGCCCACATACATTATTTATTAACAACTCCTTATTTATAAACAATTGCTAACCGCTTAATCTCCTTGATCACATTTCCCATGATCAATCTTAGCCATCAGATCTTCAAACTTGACCAAGTTCAATGTATCCTTCCGATCTGAAAATGTTTTACCTTGCCTCGGGACTTGCATTTGTTGGCATTTTTGTTGTTTATGTTGTGATTATCATTGGTGGACACATACTTGTATTGAGATCCCCTTTATATGTATGAGCTTATGCTCAACTGGTATTTGTTCCAACTGGTATGTTGTATACTAGTCTCTAGACTAGTGGTGATTTTGTAGAATGTGTTTCCCAGTCTGAAGTGGCATGTCGACCCCAAGCGGTTCGTAGATCACAAACGGTACGAGGGAGAAAAGCGGCACAACACATTCTTACCAGTCTTCATTTTTGTCAAACCGGCAACCGGTATTTTGTATGAACCAGTAATACTCTGTGATGAGTTACAAACTGGCATTTTGTGATGAGTTACCTATCCACCGATTGTTTGAAGGTGCCGACAAATTGATGGTGATTCCTGTGTCGTGTTACTAAGTATGTCTAGATTCATTGAACCTAGGAAATTGTAAAGAAATCCTATTGGACCGACATGAAATCAGATTCCTTTAAAAGGACATCATGTCTAGGGTTTTAAGTTGTTGCAAAAAGTGTTAATGTTGAGCTCGGGTTTAAGGTGGAAGTTGAGAATGATCTTATCTGAGAAGATCAAGTTGTAACTATGAGAGAGAGAGAAAACTGAAGTTATGCTGGAATGCATTAGTTGTGAGCAATACTGGATCTAACCAAGCAGTTTGTGCTATTAGATAGATCAAACACTTGTTGATTACTCATATATTTGACAAGTCTGTAGCCCTTAATAGGGTAGGCCTCAAAGCCTTTGTAAAACGCTCTAACAAGGTGGTTCACACATGTGAATCTAAAATCCTCTAACAAGGTAGTCTTTAATTAGACTTATCTCCTAATAGAGATTGAGATTCCTAACAGGATCTGTTCTAGTGAAGAACATTGTAAAACCTTAACCGGTCTGACCTTAACAGGTCTGGTTTCTATTCTGTAGATAGTGACTTGTGAGTTCCATCTCACCATGGTTTTTCCTAGTTGGGTTTCCACGTCAAATATCCTGTGTTATGGTTGCAATTCTTTTGTGGGTGAATGCTTTATTTGCATTTTGGTTTGCATGTGTGGTAACCAGTTTAATTGTTAGACTGCTTTACTGGTTTATCTTTAGATTATGTAAGTATTTTAGTGCAGTAGTTTTTGGCATACTAATTCACCCCCCCTTCTTAGTATTCATCAATTGGTATTAGAGCCATCCTTTCTATAAGTTTAACCACTTGGAAAGAGATATGGGGCAATACACCTTGAGGGAACTTACTCAACAACTCACTAAGTCTAAGAATGCCTATGATGATCTTATGGTCAAATACAAGGCATCTCAAGCAAAAAGAAGAGAACATACAAAGAGGCTGATGGAACTATCTAAAAGTAGTTCTTAAGATGAAGCTAACATGGAAGCCATGATTGCTGAAGTAAATAAACTGAATGATTCAAACTCCAATCTGAGAAAGGAGTTGGAAGGACTGACTATTCAGTTTAGTCAAGAGCTTGAGAATTGGAGAAAAGTGGAAGATGTGGTAAAAGACAAAGATCATGAGATCTCCAAGTTGAAACATGAGATTAGTGCACTAACTGCTCACCTTCATGAGAGTAGAATGGAAAAAGAAGACATGCAAGGAGAACTGAATATTGCCATCTCTGAAAATGCAAGTCTTATGGAGACAAACACTACTATTTCCAAAGAACTCTTTGAGTCAAAGGAAATACTTGCTAAGTTTGGCAAAAGTACAATCAAGCTAGAGCAGAAGCTTGAGTCATCTAGACTGGCAAAGAATACCAATGGTCTTGGTTTTTCTGGACATGAGGAAGGAGAATCCTCAGGAACAAATGATAAAGCATCAAAGAAGCAACCGACACTCAAAGGAAAAGGTAAGAAAAAATTCAAACCTATTTGCTTTAACTATCTTAAAGAAGGACACACTGCCAATGTATGTAGGAGCAAAGCCTACAATAATTTTCCCTATTTTATCAACAATGTACCTAGATCCAATAAGTTCAATGGTCATTGTTATGCATGCAACAAGTTTGGGCATAGAGCATTTGAATGTAGGTCTGTAATGGATAACACTAGAAGATATCCTCAGAGGACCCAAGGAACTGGTCCTGAACCTTTTATGAACTGGAACCACAACCGGTTTAATGTCTTCAATCATCAGTCAAGAAGTGGTGGTCATCAAGCAGCAACCAGATGGAGAGAAAGGTGTATGATCTATCATGGTCATGGTCACACTGTTGCAACATGCAGAAGAAAGAATGGAAACATGCACAATGGACCTTGGAGAGCACCTGGACTTGTTTGCTATCACTGCAACAAACTGGGTCACATTGCAAGATTCTGCAGAAGCGAAAAAAGTATATCTGATGATATACTGGTCACTCAGGAGGGAGAAATAGATGTTGAAAAAGTTCAAGGAGACATGAAGAAAACATGGAAGAAGAAACCAATATTGTCGGAGGAGGAACTAGTTTCTGCACCTAGTGTGGAAATATCAGAACCGGCAAACTAACCCTCAAAGGCTTAGGGGGAGCAAATGACGAAATGCTTTTGAACCCCCAGTTGACACCGGTAAAAGACCTTAACTGGTATGTGATACTTGTTGCTTGGTAGAAGACCAAAAATGGTAAAAAGGAAAATTAGGGTTTATGCCCTAATAGAGGAGCATTAATGATGGTAGGTGAGAGACATATATAAATGCAATTTTTCAAATCATTTCTCACTATCTGTTTTTGAGCGAAGAAAATTTTTCAAGTGCAGAGCAAAGAAAAGGTGATTTGAGCTTAGATTTCAAGAAATTGGATAACCTTGAAAGAGATTCAAATCTAGTTTGCAAGCGGTAGTGGAGAACTCAAAGCGGTGATTTGGCATCCGACAGAGAGCGAAGTGAAGCAGAATCAGGAAGCCCTAAATTCACTTTTGAAAGGTATTTTTCATGTTCTTGAAATACTCTTCAATGGCTTCCACATCTCATACCAGTTCAAGCACATCCATTGAGTCAGAAAGTTTCATTCAGAGGAAGTCCAAGTATAATGCTTTATCACAAGTTCCAGCTGGAGTCATAGTCGAAGAAGGAATTTTAGATTATATTGATTGCAAAATAGAAGACCTAGGGTCTTTAGCCATTCATACCCAATTAGGTCTATTTTTTGGAAAGGAGAAAAAGATCAAACCAAAATTTAGTGTCATAGAGAAGAAGAAATTCCACAACGCTGTATATTTCCTGGAAGACTTCATAGAGGATCATATCAGGATCATCTTGAGCAGGGTCCATGGTGACAAGATGTACCTAGAGAGGACGCATGATATCACACCTCAGGCAATTCATGCAGTCACTGGTTTCTGCAACACAGGGGAAGTGCCAGCCCTAAGAAAAGTGAGGAAAATAGAAATGACCAAGCTCATCGGTTCAACAAGTGACTCATGGGGCATGATAGTCAATCCTATCAAGGATGATCTGGTGAAATACGCATGCATAGTGATTGGATATAGAACATTCTCAGCCAGCAGGATTAATTCTGTATCTACTATAGCGGTAAATGCCGCTTACCAAATGATAAAAGAGGATGCATCTTTTGATTTATGCACTGGCATGCAAAGGAAACTCCTGCTAAATCTCAAGGCAATCAAGTAGGACAACTCATTGAGGTTTAAGTTTGGACAACTACTAGTAGGGTTGTTCTTTTATTTCCAAGGCTACTTTCTGAGTGTAGGAGATGTCTAGTGGTCACCTGACCAATCGGTTACCAAGCAAATAAAGGAAAGTGTGCAAGCCATTGGAACCGGCCACCCTGAGGTACTGATCAAATACTTTGATGAGTCAGAGGGTAATAATTTGAGGTGACATAGTGAAGAAATACGAAGATGACATTTGTTTCACTATTCAAGTGGACAAATGTCTAATGGAGGCTGTTGAGCCTAGAATGGAGGAAGTGGAGCCTATGGGCTATGAGGTCATGTTTGACATGTTGGAAGGGTATGCTTCAACCCTTATTTCCTTGCCTCTTGATCCAAAGGCTAAGAGGACCAGAACCTACTTGGAGAGGATCGCACTGGTTGAAGAACCATCAGTGAAGAAGGGAAAAGAACCAGCAACTAAGAAAGCTAAGGCAGTGCCTGCAGCATCGGCACCAGCTACCACTACGACTCCAAGAGTGACCAAGTGGTCACCGGCAAACAAGAAATCGAAGGTAACATTGGCAAAAGTCTTCCAAAGAAAGAGGAAGACTAAGGCAAATGAACTAGACTCCGAAGAAACCGAGTTTGATGAATAGCCAAAGAAGGCTAGACAGACCAAGAAGATGAAGAAGAATGAACCGACAGATTCCACACTGGTAAATATAGATATCTCCTCTTACAAACCTTTGACACATTGTCAAATAATAGTAAAGAATATTAGGAGAAAGTTACTTCATGATTTAATAGATTATTATGATGAATTCAATAGTGAGGAAAAAGATGAAGTACTAGAGGAAATGATTCTTTATTTATGTAAAAATGACCGGTCACCATCAGAAATTAAATCTCAGACACCAGATTCATTATTTAAAGCATTGGATAATAAATGGCGCATTGCCATTGAAAAAGAATAGGAGATTAGGGAGAAAGTTTTTGCACAATACTTCCCCGAACTCTCAAATTCAGAATTGTTTGATGCCCTGGATCAAAATAAAGGTCTCTTCTTCACAAGGAGAAGAAGAGTCTGGTTGTTGGAGGGGAGAGTTGATAATGTAGAAAAAGATACACATCAACACATGGCCCATGCTGTCAGCTCTCCCAAAGCTCGAATGGCCAACCTCCAAGAAAAAAAGGAACCAGTTATTTCCAAACCGGATGAGGTTTTTGATGAGGAAGGAAACCTGGTGGAAGAACCAATCGACACCATAGATGTCGATGCCCTGGATGTTGAAGATATCACTCAGGACATACCTTCTGAGGGAACTAAACAAGGGAAACAGGCTAATCATGGTGGTGAACATGCTATGGACACACAGCAAGCGGAAAAAGAATAGGAAAAGAAAAGAAAGAAGGATGAAGATGAGAAATAGAGAAAAGAGGAAGAAGAGAAATGGAAAGATGAAGAAAAGAAGAAGAAAGAAGATGACAAGAAAAAGAAAGAAGAAGAAGATAAGGAAGAAAAGAAGAAGAAGGAAGAAGAGGAGAAGAAGAAGAAGGAAGTGGAAGAGAAGAAGAAGAAGGAAGCGGAAGAGAAGAAGAAGAAGGAAGCAGAGGAGAAGAAGAAGAAGGAAGAGGAAGAACAAAAGAAGAAGGAAGCGGAAGAGAAGAAAAAGAAGGAAGAGGAGGAACAAAAGAAGAACATAGAAGCAGAGTAGAAGCAGAAAGAAGAAGAAGACAAGAAGAAAATGGAAGAAGAAGAGAAGAAACAAAGAGAGGAGAAAGAAAAGGAAGAGAAGGAGAAGAAAAAGAAGGAAGAAATAGACAAGACCATTGAAGTAATGAAGACTATGGAAATGGAAACTCCCAAGGCAACTAGTAGCCAAGCCAAACTGGCTGCTATCTTGAGCCCCATTGATCTCCAATCTAGAAGTGAGTCTGAGCTTATGCAGAGCATCAAGGTTGCCCAAGAGTGCCTTGAAGGCAGTCAAAGGAAAAGAGAACAAGATATTATTCAGGCAGCTGTGGACACACTTATTGGTTTAATCCCCGGTACTAATCTTCCTGACACTGATTCATCACTAGCACAACTCAAACTTCTGTGTACTGTAGTGGATGATCAGGTGCAGAGTCTAGAAGAAGCAACAAAGGCCAATGTAAAGAAAGAGCACCAAAAGGCTCTTAATGTTGCTCTAGTGAAGAAATTGAATGAGCTTAGGACTGAACTACTAAAGGATCAAAAGGACATAAGGAGTGCCTTGGACGAGAGAAACTTGCTACTCAGCAAAATGTGTCAACCTCATCTGTTCTGTGATGATGTGCTAGCCAAGAAGCAACAGCTTCAAATGCACTTACAATCCTACTTGAGCACATTCAAGACTCCTTATGACTCTTTTGCAGCATATGGGCAAACCGTTCACCAGTTCTAGATCCAGTTAGCCAAGATGGAGCAAGAGATCAGCACAAGGTCTAGGGATTTGTAGGAGCTTCAACTAGTATTACTTCCACGACTGCAAATTCTCTAGAAATGTTATCTGAACCTGGATGCCTTGATAGTCACACAAGAACTAAGCATAATGGATGCCATGGAGGAATAGGTATCACAAATGCAAACAGAGAAGGAAGTGGCAACAACCCTACTTGAGTCCTGGTCCCTTTCCATGAAACAATTTTTGCAGGACTATAAAGCGGTTTTTGACAAGTATTATTCATTATTGTCATAAACTCTTTTATATATATATGGAAATAGGTTTTTCAGCGGTACTTTGTCATTGTTGGCAAAGGGGGAGAAGTATATTTGGTTTTTGGTTTTAAATTTTGAAATTTTGATACATCAGGGGAGAAGTATATTAGAGGGAGAAGTATCTATTTTGAAATTTTGATATATGCTGTGATATATGCTATATGCTCTGATGATTATGCTCTGAATGACAAATTGCTATACACTCTGTTGATTAAGGGATAGTGTATATGCTTAGGGGGAGCAGTTTTTTTAATGGCAAGTTTTTTGTTGTAAAACACTTAGATGTCAAAATTTTATTTTCCTAAGTGTTGCCATCAATGCCAAAGGGGGAGATTGTTGGCATTTTTGTTGTTTATGCTATGATATTCATTGATGGACACACACTTGTATTGAGATCCCCTTTATATGTATGAGCTTATGCTCGCCCAGTATTTGTTCCAACTGATATGTTGTATACTAGTCTCTAGACTAGTGGCGATTTTGCAGAATGTGTTTCCCAGTCTGAAGCGGCATGTCGACCCCAAGCAGTTCGGAGATCACAAATGGTATGAGGGAGCAAAGAGGCACAACACATTCTTACTAGTCTTCATTTTTGTCAAACCGGCAACCAGTATTTTCTATGAACTGGTAATACTCTATGATGAGTTACCAACCAGCATTTTGTGATGAGTTACCTATCCACTGATTGTTTGACGGTGCTGACACATTGATGGTGATTCCTGTGTCATGTTACTAAGTATGTCTAGATTCATTGAACCTAGGAAATTGTAAAGAAATCCTATTGGACCGACATGAAATTAGATTCCTTTAAAAGGACATCATGTCTAGGGTTTTAAGTTGTTATGAAAAGGGTTAATGTTGAGATAGGGTTTAAGGTGGAAGTTGAGAATGATCTTATCTTAGAAGATCAAGTTGTAACTATGAGAGAGAGAGAAAACTAAAGTAATGCTAGAATGCATTAGCTGTGAGCAATACTAGATCTAACCAAGCAATTTGTGCTATTAGATAGATCAAACACTTGTTGATTACTCACATCTTTGACAAGTCTGTAGCCCCTAACCAGGTAGGCCTCAAAGCCTTTGTAAAACCCTCTAACAAGGTGGTTCACACATGTGAATCTAAAATCCTCTAACAAGGTAGTCTTTAATCAGACTTATCTCCTAACAGAGATTGAGATTCCTAACAGGATCTGTTCTGGTGAAGAACATTGTAAGACCTTAACAGGTCTGACCTTAACCGGTCTGGTTTCTATTCTATAGATAGTGACTTGTGAGTTCCATCTCACCGTGGTTTTTCCTAGTTGGGTTTCCACATCAAATATCCTGTGTTATGGTTTCATTGCTTTTGTGGGTGAATGCTTTATTCATATTTTGGTTTGCATGTGTGGTAACCGGTTTAATTGTTAGTCTTCTTTATCGGTTTATTTTTAGATTGTGTAAGTATTTTAGTGCAGTAGTTTTTGGCATACTAATTCACCCCCCCCTCTTAGTATTCATCAGCATTCCTATCTGGGAACTTGCACAAGGTTATTACAGTTTAATCTGTGCTGTAGATCTTCCTGTCGATTTTCCTTTGCCATAGATCCTTACCAAACTTCATGCATGGCATACCAATCATTTATACATCTCTAGCTCATCATTATCCTTCATTAAATAATGCTTGTATTCATCCAATGTGCACTATCATAACTCGGTTGCAACTTAGTAAATACTAAACGTTACTTGGTAGACATTTCGCCTTCATTAACCGATATCGATAACCTTAGGTTTTACCGACTAGGTTCCTTAGGATTTACTCACTAGGTTCTCTGCTTGGTGACATAGTATAGTATTAACCTTACAATCAACAACATATATAGGATATCAAAACAATCTAAACATCATGATCTCATCATTGTCTAACTCGGTAATAGTTGCCCATTGAATAACTTATTTCTCTCCTTATTCATCACATTCTTTCTGTGTCTTTTACCGACATCTTAATTCTCTTCAAATCAATATTCTCAAGATATGGCAACATCATACTGAATTAGATAATCAATTTCTTGACATCAATGAGAAAATAATGTTATAAAGATATTTATCATGCTTCTTCAATTATATTGACAATCTTCAACAAACTTCTCAATATCCTTATTGAATATCAACAATATTTGTTATTGTAATGCCAATAGATATACATTTAGGATAGTTGATAGGTGTAATGAAACCAACATCCAATAACTTTTCAAGATCAACTTTCACTAATAATATCACCGGTGGATGCATCTTACAACACAATTTTTATCTGACTGGTTTGGTGCTTGAAGTATTTGTCAAGTGGTGCATAACCAAATTAGTGTCAAGTCCAAGAGTATCTATATATGACCATGCAATATTTATCTTTCTCTCTATAAAGAACTTTTTGAACTTTAGCCGCTCAATTTTTGTTAAAGACTATGCAATGAAGATGTCATGTGGTACCTATTCTATCCCAATGTTTATTTAGATGGTTTCTTCAATCAACATAGATGAATTCTCTTGATATGATATCATGGGGAGAGTTTCAAACCTTCCATCCTTTAGTGCCTTAGACAGGTTTTCACCATCAAATGTGTCCTTTCTTTTTATTTTTTTGGGGTCAAAAAGTAGCACAATGCGAGTTTCACTAAAAGACCCATCATTTGTTTTTATTTAAATATTTTTGCAATTGGAAATTTTGGCACCCTCTCCAAAGTATGACACACTATTGAGTTCAATGGTGTATCTTTCTTTTATGGTCCCCAAGTGGTAGATAATCCCTTATGCTAAGGTAATCAACGAAGGTCTTATTGTTTTGGAATGTGATAAGTTGTGGAGGTCCATCTTGGTCCCAGTCAAGAGTTGAGTGTGTACAAAGGGAAGGCCATGAATATGTTCAAAGTCAACAAATGTAAGGGAAAAGATAGAAGAATCTTTGGGTACGTCAATGAGGTCATCGGGGTCATCACGGGTACTTTCCTCATCAATCTCAATTGTAAACGAATCTAAATCAACATCACTAGAAGAACACTTAGCAATGAGAGTTCTCACTTTTTGTGGTTTTCACCTAGAGCCTTGAGATGTAGAGGGTTCAATATCGAAAAAATATTTATGAAATTGCTTCCCCAGTATCTTTCATTTCTTGGGATTTTGAACTTGATGATGTTGCTTGACCAACTTTGAATATAGCTCTCTAAATTTTTCTTCTTTGGTGGGTTCACCAAATTATCTGAATATTTTTGGAAGATTATAATCACTAGATTATTTGTTATAACCCCATTACCATTCTTTTGAATCTGTAGAACAATATCTTTCTTGTTGTTGTTCATTAGTAGAAATGGGATAAGTAATTTGCAATGTTTCCTAGGAATCGAGACCATGTAGTCTCAATGGTTGTAATTATTTTGTAGACCGAGCAATCCTTTTTCATCATATCTCATTTTTTTTAGAAATTTGAAGCCTTTTCCTTAATTCTCAACTAGTATGTGATGTGGTCTTGATTAGGTTGTTCTTTTGGTTCCTCATAGAGAATCTTATAGATATCTTCTTTCATTCCACCCCATTTCTTGAAAGTAGTGGGATCCCATTTTATAATAATTTTCATATCCGCTTTAATGGATGTGGTCTACCATAATTCTTAGTAGAGTAAACTAATTACTGTAGATACAAGGTTTGATTTGGATTATATTCTCCTATGCCTTTGTCCTTGAATTTTCCTTTGAGCTTTGCTTGCTTTGAACTGGAAGCTTCCAAAGAGGTTGGACCAATGTATGGAAAAGATGGGGTAGCTTCTTGATTTATTAGGACTATTATTTAAGGTATTGGTCAAAGATTGTTGCAATATATGTATGGATTTGGATCACCTTTGACTATGACTTCAATTCTATTATGTGGGAATTCAATGCATTAGTGATAAGTAGAAGAGACTTCTCTTATTTTATTTATCCAAGGTCATCCAAAAATTATATTATATGTGAGATTAAGATCAAGGACTTGGAAAACCACATCCCTCATTACTGGCCCAACTCTTAGAGGTAGAGTTAGTATTTCTTTGGTGGAGAATTCTTCATCATCATATTATTTTATGGTGATCTTCTTTCTAGAATCCATAATGTTTCCAGAGTATCCCAATTGTATGATAGCTTTCAATGTACAAATATTAAGACTTGCATCTCCATCTATCAAGACTTGTTTTATGTGATGTTTATGGAGGAAATATTCAATGTGAAGTGGTGCATTGTGTGGTTGTTGTGGAGATGCATCATCCGCTTTAGTGAATGTAAATAAATGGGGAATAAAAGGGTGTCGCACCATATCTTGAAACTGGTCCACATTAAGATCGATAGGGATAGATGTCTCTCGTAAGATTTTATCCAAAATAGCTTTGTGTGAGTGTGAAATACACAAAAGCTCAAGGATGCAAATAAGAGTGGGTGTACTTTCCAATTGGTCTACAAGGTCATATTCATTCTTGGTAGATGATGAAGTTGGTGCCATGGATGAAACACCTTGTAAAGTAGTTACATTGTATTTTGGGGCTTTTCCTTTTATGGTTATGGTAGACACATGACGGTCCAACTATGATATATGGTTGACACTGTAATCATAGGACACAATAGTATAATTAGCATTTTTATCTTTCTTGGGGGCCTTTCCCTTATCATGTTTTAAAAATGGTTGCTTGAACATCACCTACTCTTCATTGGAAGTATGACCATCAACTTCTATTGTGGCATTGTCATTAAGATCTTAGATAAGATTCTTTATTATTTGACAATTCCTAGTCTTATGACCCCTGCTCTTGTGATAGTTAAAAAATTCATCATCCTTCCAACATGTAGGCTTTACCATTGGTTTAAATGGTTGATTATTGGGTAATGTAAGGATTTTATTGGCAACCAATTTGTTCAACGCAGTTTCAATTGGTTCTCCCAGATATGTGTACTTTCTTGGACATCTTGTTGCTCTTTGTGTATTTAATTGATTGTCATATGAACTAGCACTGGGTAACATTAGCTTTGGTTTAACCACATTAACATCCACAACCCCATCATTGACAATATTCTTGCTTTTGTTCCAAAATCAGGGTTTGTCTTTCCCATTGGGATCATATTTGGTTTCTTTGAACAATTTGATGATGCCTTTCTCAACTACTATACCCTTTTCAATAACTTTCGTAAAGGTAGACAAACATTCTTTTTGAATTTCATATCTAATGTCCTTGTTCACATTTTGGGTAAACAACTCAACCATTTGTTTTTGTGGAATTTGACAATAGCAACAACTAGCCAAACGTCTCCATCACAGTAAAAATTACACAAAGGACTCCTCATTTTTTATCTCTATATTACATAAAGTGGTCACCGATACATTAGTTTCAATGTTGAATGAGAAAAATTTATAAAGTCCTATGCTAATTCAGCCCATGAATTGATCCCAGGTGGAAGTTGTGAAAACCATTCCATGGCTTGTCTACCTTAAATTTGTGAAAATAATCTCACCAAGTAGGATTCTTCTTTTGCAACCTCTATGCAAGCTATGAAAAACTCTCTAATATGTGTCTTGGGATCTCCCTTTTCTTTGTACTTGTTGAAGTTTGGTGGTACAAAATGTAGACAAAAAGAAGGCATTGGTATGCTTCTATCATGTGGATAAGGACATATGGATCATTGATCATGTAATGCTTTATTGGTGTTTGCATACTTGCCATTTTTTGTTGCAAATTCTTAGTTTGTTGTTCTAAATCATTGCTAGGTGGTGCTTTCTCTCTTTGAGGTATTCTTGTGCTTGAACCACTGGGAGGAGGAATATAATGCATGCAAGGGTGATATTAATCATATATATGATTTGTAGATGGAGGAATGTAATTATTTCTATTGTATAGTCCACTTGGTATGGTATTATGATGAGGAGCACTAGGCCTAAGACAATTGTATGTATCATGATCATGGGGATAAGGGGTATTGTAAGTATGATCTTGGATATTTACCCTAAATCTAACATGCAGTCTTCTAGTATCATGATCTTGGGTAGTCTCTTGTTATTGAGCCTATGCATTGGTATTCCTTTGCCCTTGGAGAGGATGACCATGAAGTTTTTAATGAGTGTTTCTATTTCATTGGTATAAGCATGAGTATTAGTAACTTGAAGCAAGGTGACTCAGGAATAGTATGTTCTCTCCTATTGCCACCATCGTTTCCTCTAGCATTGACTTGATTCAAATCCTCTTCCAAAATTTATGGCACATCAAACTCATGGGGAAATCTTCCACAACTTTTTATTAACAATTGTAAAAATTATTGGTAATCCCTTCTCTTGATTTCTCAAACTAATCTATTAAATCGTGCATTAGATATAGTATCTTGAATGTTTCTTGTAGCAATGAACTCATTATCAACTTTTGGTGGATTACTATGATTCGCAAAAGATTGTAGATTGTAGAATTCCACTCCATAAAATACATATTTACTCATGTTGAGAGACCTTAGAGCTTCTTCGGCTTCTCTTCTAGACCTTTATAAATACTTTTCAACTATGAAAATAACTTGGCTAAAATTGTGGATGGATGAAATGTGAAGATTATGAAAGATAAAAAGGATTGAGAAATGGAAAATGAATCTAGAGTTGTTAGACAATGTTCCAAGATAAATGAGATGATCTAAAGAAAGGTGTGGCTTCCTAAGAGATGATAAACTCATAATGATGTAAGTTGAACTTAACTAGAGATGACCAAATGGAACCCAAGATGAGAGTTCTACTGTGAGAACCACCTAGTAATGTATACAAAATTTTGCAAGATAGGATGAGGACTACTAAACAACCTTTTGACTCTAGCTGAGAAAGTGTGAGTGGGAGATACAAAATGACTAAAAGTGCAATGAAAAGTTGTGACAATATGATGGTTGACTTAGAATCTCTTATGATCTTAGAAACATAGATGCATAATAAGTCCAAAAGCATATCAAAATCTCCCTTATACATAGGTTCAGAGTCCAAATATGTGATTTCAAAGTTCTAATGTGATTGTCACTTCTGCTCAAATACGTGTTATAAAGTTGTAAATATGCACCAAGATATGTCACAGACATAACAAGATGGAACACTGATGCAATTTTACTATTAAACAATGTTATCTCAGTTTTACACAAATACACACTAAAAAAGTGTCATAGACATGACAAGATGAGCTAGATACATGCTAAAAAGTGACACAAATATAGCCAGAATGATCATACATGCGCTAGATGTGTTTTTGGAAAATTACTAAATTTTGTCCAAATTTTACAATTGTTGAAAAGTGACAAGATCTCAATGTTAATTGTTTTGTGGAAAGAAAACACAACAAACAAGAAGACATAATGTCTGAAGGTGTGCTGTCCAAATTTGAGTAGAGTGTTTATGTTTAATAGGCTGAAATAGGCCAATTTCCACAAGTCTAAACACAACCGAAAACACTTCAAACACTTCTCAGCCTAAGGTCATTGAGGTCTCATGGCGGTAATCTTAGCCCACAGCTGAGAATATTCATTGACTCAATTGTAGGGTCACCTTGAGGGCTGTATCCAATATTTTTCCTTTGCATGAAAGGATAAATAGGGGACTCTGTAACTAGAAGGATCAACCAATCACCTTCTCCCTGAAAAACTACAAGTAGCTTATGATAAGTTGAAAATTTATGTCTCATTCCATAGGAGCCTTATGGTGAGTATTTTGGGACAAAAACCAACTATCCGCTTGCAATGAATCTATTGTGATGTTCACACAAAAAAGGGTGGGCCACTAATCTAAGGCGTCTAGTAATGTTTTGAGGTATATTGGTGGCTATACATGTGGTGGTTCACTCATTTAAGAGGCCTCCTAGCCCTTTAAGGTTTTATGCATCACAATGGTACTTGAGGACACATCTATTGATATAACACATTAGCACCAAGTGATAAGTGACTTTCATCAAAACCATAATTATTTATATAGAGGATCGAAACAAAGTACCACTTCGGTCGTTCTCTCTCATCCAACCTCTGTTATGGAAGAAGAGTAAGGAAAATGGTTGTCAAATGTTATTTTTCCAGGGGAGAGAAGAAGTAATGTGTTTCAATTCAAATTAAACCAATTAAGATAGTCAACATAGAATAAAAAAGAGCAACATGAAAAACATAATCACAAAAATAGACACCAGATTTCACGTAGGAAAACCCTTATGGGTGAAAACCTAACACAACAAAGCATCTATCTATTCTATTATAGTAATATAAAATTTACATACAAGTTATAGATACATTCTCTAATCCAGTCTCAATTCAGGCAACATTCTAGAAGATTAACTTCACAATCGGTTTCACAATTCCTTTGTTACAGAATCACCAATCCATTTCAATGACTTCTTTTCACAATGAAAAGAAAAAGTCTCTCATCACACAAGTTTGCAACCTTCTGCAACCCAACATAAACATATTTATGCAAAAATGGTTCATTTCAGTTACTAACTATCGAACATCCTCATATTGTCAATAACACGTCATGTTATTCGCTGTCGGTTCAACTTCCCATGAGTCATTAAAGTTTTCTTGAAATCTTCCACATACAACTTAGCAAGTCGATATTCATGTTCGGCCATTGTCCCCACCTCAATTGCTTTCAGCTTAATTTATCGATGAAGTCACTTTGACACTGTGTAATGCCCCGCCAGGAAACCCTGAAGGGATAAAGGTAAAACACACGAATGGAGTGCAACAATTTTAAAAAAAAATAAGACACAGCATAAAGATACAATAAGATATCAAAGTACAGATTACACAGCAGAAGACATCAGCTATCACCTAAAGAGTTTCCCAACGCAATTACTTAATTCCACATTTAACTTATCTTATGCTAATTAATCCAATAAGCCGATTGTCTTAATAACGAGAAAATTCTTAAACAAGGATAATTTCTTTCAACAAGACAACATATAGATCACAAGATAAAGTTCATCCATTTAGGGTTATTCATACCCTTCGTCCATATTTTTCATTAAAATTTTAGTCATGCATCCAATTTAATAACACACTTGAATTTCATCATAAACTAACAAGATCTTTCCATGCATACTTAATTTCCTTAACAATTATAGAATACATTTTGCAAATCAACTACACTCTTTCATGAACCACATTACTGCATAAAGAGACGACAAAAAATATGCATTACAATTAATTTCATCTAATCCACTTACACATTCTATCAAAATGCCATCCATACATGCTAACACTAAAATATGAAACATAAGAACAAACGCAACACATAACACCAAAATGATCTCGGAGTTCACCCCTAGAGGGCTACATCTCCGAGTCTGCTCAACTACAAGACCCCTCTAATAATTAAATAATTTAAGGGTACATAAGTTTCATATCATTTACATTCCTACCCTCAAGCCAAATCATACCAACAAACAACTGACCACATTTGTCAGTAATTACATAAATGATCCCTACAAAGAAATGGATCCAACTGAACATATCAAAAGCTAATACAAGGTCCATTGCTCGACAGTACTCTAACTAGAGACCTGACTCGCTATGGCCAACCACAAATCACCACTTGACACCCGCATAAAGGACAAGACCAGTTAAAACACCATCACAAGGCAACAACCAAACTAGAAACCAAAGACATAAACAGGTACCCCAAATCAACCAAATGACAGGGTCCAAGCAAACATATCAAGGCCTTGCCATTACTTTAAACAAAAGTGAATATAGAAATTAAACTTGCATAGACAATAACCAAAAAAGGACAATCTTCTTTCCTATTGGTTTAAACAATAAAATTCGATCAAGTTTTTAAATGATCTAAGTTTTCAAAATACATTAACAGAATAATCACCATAATGAGGAGAATACAATACCACAATTGCAATAGTCCATTTGTCTATGTCTCAATACAAAGAAAAAATATAAACTAACCATTTAATTTACTAAATGAAAATCTCATTAATTTACCAATTTTCCAAACTATACGTTATTAAATTTCCAATAATTCCAATAGCATATCGTATAATATATTCCTGAATAAAATATTATTTAAAAATTATTAATTTAATAAATATATTTCATTTTAACAATTTTCAAAATAAAATAATATTTTATCTTTTTCCCAAAAAGATACTTCCTCAATAAAACAGATACTTTTTCTTTAAACTAGATAAACCAATAAATTTAATTCACAATTAAATTTATTTCTAAAGAAATCAACTAATTTCATAGAGATTTATTTAAAGGACTATCAAAACAAATCAACAAAAGAGAATAATTTTTTTCATAATAATTTCCTTAATTTTCTCAAAATTAAATTACTCCCATTAACTAGAAAATTACCATCAGGCAAGAATTTAAATTGAAACCTGAATTAACCAGAAGAGGGTTTTGGATCTGATAAATAATTTACACACACACCATTTAGGGAAAAATACAATTATTTTCTTAAAACCAACAAATCAAAGAAACCACCCAACTTGGTATAGCTTTCCTGGAAGAAATATGTAGAAGAGCCCTAATCTTTTCAATAAGCTTCCAATAAATTTCTTCACCTAAACTCCTGCCCCATTTCCTGTGTATCTAAAATAAAGACCTATTCCTTATTTAAACTAAAATTCTAGGTTCAATAGCTTTTTCTCAAAAAACCTAAATGTAGAATAAAAGTAATTTTATTTTATTTTCTAATTTTATAACAAAAGATAAGCTAACATGCAATAATTAAAAATCATTATTCTTTATTTTCTTTTCTCATGCAAATTAATTAATTTTCTAAATAAAGAATTAAAACAATACTTTAATTCCAGTTAATTCTTTTATTCATGTTTTTTTTAATTTATTCTTTTATTTATTTATTTAAAATTTTAGGAACAATAAATATAATTAATCTAATTTATTTTTGCACTAAAATTTAAATAAAAATATATTTCTAATATCATGCAGCTTGCAACTTAATTTAATTAATTAATTAATTAATTAAGTTTATGGAATTATCTCATAGTTGAATTGTTTATGCATTGAGATTATAAATTTAGTTAATTAAAAAAAATGTTTTTCTCCCTTATTTAATTTTTAATTAACAAAGCTAATAGTTGCATTTCACAATATTAGTGAGGGTAAAATATTTTTAATTAAATTAAATTCTCAAAATCAATCTTACACACTATATAAAATAAATATGAATAAAACTCAGTTTTCTAATCAAAATTGATTTTCTTAAATAATTAAAATTAATCTTTGTATTCCAAAAAGAAAAAGAGATTAAATTATTTCTATTTCAAATAAATTTAAATCTTTCATTTTTAAAATGCATAAAATGAATAAATTCATTATTTAAAATTAACCATTAAATTAAACTCACTACAAACATAAATATGGCGATCTTTTTAATTAATGATTAATCACATAAAAGAAACCTATTTATTTCAATTCCTCAATTACTAATACATAAATGAACACATTAAATCAAAATAAGTATTTAGGGTTAAATACTCTATTTACCACACTCCAAGCATGCAAACCAAGCATGCAAACCAATTACCCGACCCACAAACCCAAATGAAAAGAAAATTGATGGAACACAAGCAACACTAATTTGAGTATGACTAGGGTAAACTAAAGGTTTTATGGCCACCTAACCCAAATTCTAAGGAGGAAAGAGATATACTCAACCCTGCCAATCCAAGTGAAGACAAACCTTACACCTAGGCGGTACTGTACCTGCAATCTTCTGCAACCAAGAGTCAGACAAACATATATATATATATATATATATATATATATATTTAATAAAAATGTTAGCTCGAGATTAATAGCAAGAATCAGGAGGATAGTTTAAACTTACATAAGAGTCAATGTGAAAGCACATTAACAGATATGCACAATAATCAAAATATCTAACTAAACATTACCTAATGGTAATTCAACCATTAAAGATTGCCACATAAAAAGTCAACCAAGGTCAAACTGATTTTACAAAGCTATCTAGGGTAGGGGTACTACATCCTCCCCCCCAAGGCTCCGATTTACTCCCAAAAGTCATAAAGCTAAACGAAAATCATGCAACATGTATTAGCCTTGAAACTCATTTAACAATTATTAATTTGCACATATAAATATTTTCTCAACAATTGAAACATTATTGCTAAATCCTCTATGAATATTATTATCCATTTGCAAGATACATCTAAAACCATATGCTTCTTAAAATATTCTAGGAATTATCTACAATCATAGCAGAGAAACAAGAATTTTCTTCCTTTCATTACACCAAATTAAAGCATTATAAAAGGTAAGAAACAATTACTATACTCATCTATCAAACATGACAAGAAAAACTTGCCGAGAAAACATGCCATGATGATCAATTTCTTTTACCAATACAAGTTTTTCATAAAACTTTATCACATAGAACTAGCTTCAAATATCAAATTCTACAACCAAGTTAACTTTCATGAAATAAGAGAAACATAAATAACTCAATTGTTTACACTTGCCAAGCATATAAAAACCTTTCCAAAGACTACGTCCCATAACATAGTGACAAGTTAGCACAATTTGCTCCATGATTACACATAATAATCATCCACATAACTGGAATGGACAACACAAAAGGCCACATGTGAGCATGTCTAATGCTCGGTCAAATATAACATGCATTATCATCATCTCTATGTCTGATCTCTGAATAATAATATGATCATAAATATCCAACATCTCACTCAAAGGCTTGATGGTGCTAGGACACACCATAGCGGTTCTACCCTCCATACAAGACCTTCATGAACATCCCTTGTTGAGTAAGGTAGTTAGCCTCCAAGAGATAGTCACCACACATAGGTAGGTAGTGGATACTAGCTGAATCACATCCTCACATACCCCCATCCTCAAGGTTCCTTACGTCTACTTCCTCGTACACACTCAACCAAGATCGTCTCATATGTCCTTGGAGAGGAATTTCACATTTAAACACAAGACCAGCATACGAAAACAATAAGGACAAATTAGTTTAGCCACCAAAGTACAGAAGAATAAAGATAATAAATCACTAATTCCAATAGTAAGGCAATAAAATAATCCAAAATTTGCAACACCAAATCAAGTATGTAAAAGATCACAAGATCGTGGCTAAACTTTCAAAGTCTAAATAAAATAAATTGCTGGCCCACAAGGAAACAAAATAAAATAAAAATATCACAATTGCACATAACATCACTATGTGACTAGAATCTAGCCACCAACGAAGAAGGAAGGAACATTTGTCTAGCTAGCACTGTAGCTCATCATGTGGTGCGACATAATCACAATACCCACATGGAATGGCGATGTGCACCTCGATATTACCCCACATCACATTGTCACGTGACATGCCTCTACCCTAAACTTGTCGGTAGGCCGCATGGCAATGTCTACTACATCCCGCATCGTGCCTCAGCACGGCATGGAAATACTCCAAGCAGAAAAAGAATGCAATGGATGTATCCCGCATGGAAATGTCTACTACATCCTGCATCGTGTCTCAGCACGACATGGCAATAATCCAAAGTGGAAAGGGCACACAATGGATGTAGCCCACATGGTAATGTACCTCATAGAAAAGGGCACACGCAGGTCACACCCCGCAAGGCGATGTACCTCTCAAGATACTCACTGTAAGCCAGAGGTATACATGGCTAAGGTCCACCCACATGTTTACCAATGCTGGATAGTTGGCAACTCATATGAAAAATAACATACCCTTCATGGAGACAAGGTAAAATAACATAACTTTCATGAAGACAATGCAAAATAATATACCTTTCATGAAGACAACGCAAAATATCCTCTAATAAATCCATCATTCTATTCAAGAACTGACACCAATATGTTCAAATATAAGGATAGGAATAGGCTAGCACACATGAACCTTATAAATCAGTTCATCACAAGGGAAAGTATTGAGTACACCTATAATACAGTTTCATTACAAAACTATATTTTTCCTCGAAATAGAGAAGCTAAAGTCACTTCGTATCGATATTACTCATACACCGTTCCATACTATTCAAGGAATGGTGACTTCTAATACTACCCCTTCACATACTAAATTATCAACAACCCATGGGTTGGCTTTCAGTAAGGAAATAAATAAGCAACATCACATAAACAGTATGGTTTTCCCATACTCATAAACAAACATATCCTCCATGGTTGATTACTTCACCATCCCATGGGCACACATAGCAAGCATGGGTTTCTTACAATACACAAGGAATAGTACCATTACTGGTTTAGTCACATTTACGGGGAGTACTTTTTGATACACTATCATCTACTCAAGAAATATTTTACCTATGCTTTCCACATGAATCACTAAATAAAGTTTACTCTAGATACCAGTACTGAAATTCTTAACACTTCACTATTACATAAGGAAATAACATCATTTTGATATCTTTTCTAAATACATTAAGCATTCACAACCACATTACTAACTATGCAAATTTTATTATGAAGCTCAAGACTTTCATATTTCCATAAAAAGACAAAAATGCAAAAAGTACAATTTCACATGTTTTATAAACACTCTATTTAACTCAATACACTCTTTAGTAGCGTTACTAAAATCTAAAATCTAGGCAAAGAGGAGGAAAAAGAGAGTTTGATAACCAATCTATTTCCTACAAAGACACAAGATCAACAAGACAAGCTAAAATTTCTCACTATAAGTCTATCATTTATTTGCATGGTTTTCATTTCGTTACTATTTTAGAAGGATGCCACATAGCCTAACAAGACATTTCCAATTATTATGGTTGCAATAGAATGTTCTAGTCTTCCAAACAACAAAGATCAAAATAGGTAATCTTATTGATAATGCAAGACCTCTTGAGGACACTCACTACTTTAGTACAATACAACTGCATATCATAATTTGCAACCTATCATTGAAAATTTAAGGTACAGTAAGAAGATAAGCGATGCGATATCAACTAAATAATACACATTTATGCATACATATCAAACAAGCTTTTCATTCGCACTTTCTAAACATAATAAGGCAATTACCTATACCCAAAGGCAAGTTCAATGGAGCATTGCTAGAATAGATCTTCAATCAAATTTGTATAAAGAAACACATAAAACAACCTTTCTCTTGCAATAAGAAAATGCACATAAGAGAAAAATACACATATAACAAAAAAAATTAAGTTAAAGAGAGAGAGAGAGAGAAGAAGAAGGATGATAATCATTCATTTTACTACAAAATAAGCATCCAATATTTACCATACAAGTCCTTCAAGTGTACAACACTAAGCTAGATCATACTCTTAAACATGCACATTTTGTACTTTTTGATTCAAGAAAACACTAACCAACCTAAATGGATTAGTGAAAAGAGTACAAAAATCAATAAGGAAGGTACATATGACTCTCCTTTAGGATAAGAGAAATCATAAACCAAGACCTAAATAAGAAGACAAATCACATACAATCACTCCAAAACACCCACATCAAGAAGGTGAAAACAGGGTGTGAACACACATGTTACACAAAAGTTAAGGTCTGCTCAATCACAAACATACAAAAAGGAGGACAAGCATACACATAAGGTTGATACACGACACACGAACTAAGAGCACAAGCAAAACCAGTGATCCCAGTGTTTGGAACTTGGGCTCTAATACCAAATGTAACGCCCCGCCAGGAAACCCCAAAGGGATAAAGCTAAAACACACGAATGGAGTGCAACAATCTTTTTTTTAAAATAAGACACAATATAAAGATACAATAAGATATCAAAGTACAGATTACATAGCGGAAGACATCAACTATCACCTAAAGAGTTTCCCAACGTGATTACTTAATTCCACATTTAACTTAACTTACGCTAATGAATCCAATAAGCCGATTGTCTTAATAACGAGAAAATTTTTAAACAAGGATAATTTCTTTCAGCAAGACAAAATATAGATCACAAGATAAAGTTCATCCATTAAGGTTTATTCATACCCTTTGTCCATACTTTTCATTAAAATTTTAGCCATGCATCCAATTTAATAACACACTTGAATTTCATCATAAACTAATGAGTTCTTTCCATGCATACTTAATTTCCTTAACAATTATAGAATACATTCTGCAAATCAACTACACTCTTTCATGAACCACATTACTGCATAAAGAGACGACTGAAAACATGCATTACAATTAATTTCATCTAATCCACTTACACATTCTATCAAAATGTCATCCATACATGCTAACACTAAAACATGAAACATAAGAACAAAAGCAACACATAACACCAAAATGATCTCGGAGTTCACCCCTAGAGGGCTACATCTTCGGGTTTGCACAACTGCAAGACCCCTCTGATAATTAAATAATTTAAGGGTATATAAGTTTCATATCATTTATATTCTTGCCATCAAGGTGAATCATACCAACAAACAACTGACCACATTTGTCAGTAATTACATAAATGATCCCTACAAAAAAATGGATCCAACTGAACATATCAAAAGCTAATACAAGGTCCATTGCCTGACAATACTCTAACTAGAGACCTGGCCCACTATGGCCAACCACAAATCACCACTTGACACCCACATAAAGGACAAGACCAGTTAAAACACCATCACAAGGCAACAACCAAACTAGAAACCGAAGACATAAACAGGTACCCTAAATCAACCAAACGACAAGGTCCAAACAAACATATCAAGGCCTTGCCATTACTTTAAACAAAAGGGAATATAGAAATTAAACTTGCATAGGCAATAACCAAAAAAGGACAATCTTCTTTCCTATTGGTTTAAACAATAAAAGTTGATCAATTTTTCTAAATGATCTAAGTTTCCAAAATACATTAACAAAAAAATCACCATAACGAGGAGGATACAATACCACAATTGCAATAGTGCATTTCTCTATGTCTCAATACAGAGGAAAAATATAAACTAACCATTTATTTTACTAAATGAAAATCTCATTAACTTACCAATTTTCCAAATGATACATTATTAAATTTCCAATAATTCCAATAGCATATCGAATAATATATTCCTGAATAAAATATTATTTAAAAATTATGAATTTAATAAATATATTTCATTTCAACAATTTTCCAAATAAAATAATATTTTATCTTTTTCCCAAAAAGATACTTCCTCAATAAAATAGATACCAAAATTAAATATTAATTATTATATATTTATTTATCCCAAAAAATATAAACAATTAATAATTTCATAATACACAATATTAACGAATTAAGTATTAATTAATATATATATAATCATGATTAACATATATTTAAAATATATATTAATTAATAATTAATGATTAACATATAATAATCAGATATATTATTTAATATTTAATAAAATAAATAAATAAACTAAAACCCACTTTAAATTTAATATGTTATAATATATTATTATTATTATTATTATTTATTTATTTTAATTATTATTATTTTTTAAAACATGTAAATAATCTTCAAATTCATTAAAACCCCTTTGACAGAATTTACATAGAAATAAAATTCCCAACTCAATAAAATTCATTCACAGAATTTTATTCCAATTACTTTTTCTTTAAACTAGATAAACCAATAAATTTAATTCAAAATTAAATTTATTTCTAAATAAATCAACTAATTTCACAAAGATTTATTTAAAGGACTATCAGAACAAATCAACAAGAGAGAATAATTTTTTTCATAATAATTTCGCTAATTTTCTCAAAATTAAATTACTCCCAATAACTAGAAAATTAACATCAGGCAAGAATTTTAAATCAAAACCCTAATTAACCAGAAGAGGGTTTTGGATCTGATAAATAATTTACACACACACCATTCTGGGAAAAAATAGAACTATTTTCTTAAAAACCAACAAATCAAAGAAGCCACCCAACCTGGTATAGCTTTCTTGGAAGAAATCTGTAGAAGAGCCCTAATCTTTTCAATAAGCTTCCAATAAATTTCTTCATCTAAATTCCTGACTTGTTTCTTGTGTATCTAAAATAAGGACCTGTTCCCTATTTAAACTAAAATTCTAGGTTCAATAGCTTTTTCTCAAAAAACCTAAATTTAGAATAAAAGTAATTTTATTTTATTTTTTAATTTTATAAAAAAAGATAACCTAACATGCAATAATTAAAAATTATTATTCTTTCTTTTCTTTTCTCATGCAAATTAATTAATTTTCTAAATAAATAATTAAAAAAATACTTTAATTCCAATTAATTCTTTTATTCTTTTTTTTTAAATTTATTCTTTTATTTATTTATTTAAAATTCTAGGAACAATAAATATAATTGATCTAATTGATTTTTCCACTAAAATTTAAATAAAAATATATTTTTAATATCATGCAACTTGCAACTTAATTAAATTAAATAATTAATTAAGTTTATGGAATTATCTCATAGTTGAATTGTTTATGCATTGAGATTTTAAATTTAGTTAATTAAAAGAAATGCTTTTCTCCCTCATTTAATTTTTAATTAACAAAGCTAATAGTTGCATTTCACAATATTAATGAGGGTAAAATATTTTTAATTAAATTAAATTTTTAAAATCAATCTTACACACTATATAAAATAAATATGAATAAAAATCACTTTTCTAATCAAAATTGATTTTCTTAAATAATTAAAATTAATCTTTCTATTCCAAAAAGCAAAAGAGATTAAATTATTTCTATTTTGAATAAATTTAAATCTTTTCTTTTTAAAATGCATAAACTGAATAAATTCGTTATTTGAAATTAACCATTACTAATGCTTAAATGAACACATTAAATCAAAATAAATACTTAGGGTTAAATACTCTATTTACCACATGCCAAGCATGCAAACTAGGTAAGCCAACCAATTACCCGACCCACAAACCCAAATGAAAAGAAAACTAACGGAACACAAGGGACACTCATTTGAGTTTGACTAGGGTAAACTGAAGGTTTTATGACCACCTAACCCAAATTGTAAGGATGAAAGAGGTATACTCAACCCTACGAATCTAGGTGAAGATGAACCTTACACCTAGGCGGTATTGTACCTGCAATCTCCTGCAACCAAGAGTCAGACAAGCATACATATATATATATATATATATTTAATGGAGATGTTAGCTCAAGATTAATAACAAGAATCAGGAGGAGAGTTTAAAATTACATAAGAATCAATGCGAAAGCACATTAAGAGATACACACAATAATCATAATATTTGACTAAACATTACCTCATCGTAATTCAACCATTCAAGATTGCCACATAAAAAGTCAACCAAGGTCAAACCGGTTTTACAAAGCTGACTAGGGTAGGGGTACTACACACTGTGCCAGTTAGCCTAAACTATCTCTCAGAAACCATCGTTCATCATGTAGGGCAATGAGGAGAGAAATTTTTCTTGCTTCCTTGTTATCCTACAACTTGACCATACGACTATTGTATACCATGCGTGGTAATAGGAATAATCTTCTCTTCATCCTTTGTCCTTATCTTGCACTACACCCACATTTGCTAGACAACCCTCATGGGATAAAGGAATAGTGTCACACACTCTATCTATTGTAATCATGCAGGCTTCCGCTATGATTTCTCAACACCACATGAGGTAAAGGGAGGGAGACCTAATCTCCCTCATCTCGCTATCCTGTACGCTCTCTTAATGAGCTCTTAGTATCACGTGGGGTAATAAGGAGATACAATATCTCACTAGCCCATGCTACTCTTCTATGTGCTTCTCAAAGACCATGGGAAAACAAAGAATTCAAAGTCTCTTTCCTTCTAGTTATCCTACAACCCTTTTAGCAATGACTTTGTCATGCTATAGGATAAAAATTTGTACTATCTTTTCCTGTTATCCCATAGCACTTTGCACACTTCCCTTATATATAGGTAAAGCATAACTCGAGGGTTATCAACCGCTTTTCAATAAAACAAATGTTATTTGGTCACCTTAGGGGGTTGGTCAATAACACAAGGGTTATCAATCCTAAACTACTAATTTAGAAAGTAAAAGCCATCTATTCAAGATTTCAACCAGTAAGCTTGAGACACCCATTCTCAAAATTCACCCACTTGACAAAGAACTTATTGGTATCTCCAGAATACTTAGAGACTAATGAAAAATATGGGCTACAAGGCCCATAGAGTTAGCACACCATTTGAACTTAGTTGTGCTCATAGATTTTGTCAATGCATCTGTGACATTCTTCAGAGTATCCACCTTTACCAGATTCACCTTTCCATCTTCCACCATGTCAGGAACAAAGTAATACTACACATGTATATGTTTCGTCTTGGCATGGAAAGTGGGATTTTTTTCCAAAGAAATTGCACTCTGATTGTCGTAACAAATAGTGATATATTTTGTATTAAATGCAATATCACAACATAAACGCTTAAGCCAAACAACTTCTTGACATGCTTGAGTTGCAACATGTACTCTGCCTCTATAGTTGATAAAGCGACTATGGCTTGTCGCTTGTTCATCCAACTAATTGCACCACCATTAAACATTAATACATATCCACTGGTGGATCTTCTTCTCTCAATGCCCTTGCCCAATTAGAATCCACATAATATCCCTAAATGCTAATAGCCCTCAGCAATCCAACCAAATTTCCATGATAACATAAAGCATACTGAGTAGTACATCTTAGATATCTAAAACTCTCTTCACAACATCCCAATGTGTTCTTCCTATTTTTTCCATAAACCGTCTTGATACTCCCACTGATTTGGCAATGTATAGCCTTATACAGACTATTATATAGATTAAACTGCCAACTACACTTGCATAGCGCACCTTGGCCATGTCCTCCATCTCAGATGAATATTTTGGACAATATCCAATAGAAAGTTTTGCTCCCTACAATATTGGAACAACTAACTACTTGGAATCTGTCATGTTAAATCTCTCAAGGAAAGTGCCGATGTACTTGCTCTGATTAAGCCAAATATTTCTATTCTCCCTATCCCTACTGATTTTCATCCCTAGAATATACTTAGCTGCACCGACATTTCAAAACATGTAGATAACTAAGATTGTAAATCAAAAATCATTCCCTTATCATTCCCAATGAATAACATGTTATCCACATACAAAGAAATGATAGGCAATCAACCATTCTCAGTTGTATAGTACACACAATGATAATTTTTTGACCTTATGAATTCCAGAGACAACACAAAAGTGTCAAACTTCTGGTACCACATTCTAGGTGATTGTTTTAAACCATAAAGAGAATTTTTCAAATTGCAAACCAAGGATTCTTTACCTTTTGCAACAAAGTGCTCAAGCTGGAACATATAAATATCTTTCTCCAAGTCACCATGAAGGAATGTTTTTTTCACATCAATTTGCTCGATTTCAATCATACGTTTATACAAGATACAAGAAGATATGATAGATGTCGACTTCTCTACAAGAGAAAAGATTTCTCCATAACCAATTCCATCAACTTGGGAATAACCCTTTGTAATCAATCTACATTTATACTTCTCCACACTACCATCCAAACTATTTTTCTTCTTAAATACTCATTTGCAGCCAACTATCTTTCTACCTTCGGGCAAGGGCACTAGATCCCAAGTTTTGTTATTCTTCAGCGAAGCCATTTCTTCCTTTAGAGCCTCCAACAAAGAATCTGAATTAGACATTTGTATTTCCTCTTTCATGGTGCTAGGTTCATCAGTGTTAGTAATCAAAGCATAAGAATATTTAGAATCTAACATTGAGAAACAATATTTATCAAGTTGTCTTCTCTCTCATGTGGACCTCCTCAATTGCTGAGGTGGAAGTTATTTTTCTTCTTCTTGATTAGAATTGTCAAATTTTCTTAAGATCTCCTCAATTTCAAGTACACTTGGAGTTAGAAGTTCCTCCTTTTCTAGGGTAGAGGAATTTCATTTTCTGCTTCCCCTTTCTCTGTCTTTTTAGATTGCAGATCAACTGAGGTAGTCTTTAGCTCACAGAATATTATACTCCTAATGTATAAGACCTTCTCAATTATACAATTCCAAAGCTTATATCCTTTCACACCCAAGCCATATCCAATTAAGATACACTTATAGCTTTGTTATCCAACTTTGATCTATTTATATTAGGCATATACGTGTATGCCTTATAGCCAAAGACACAAACATGTCACATAGAGGGCTTCTTTCTAAACCACACTTCCATAGACATCTTGTCACCCAATGATGAAGTGGGAGATATATTTGGTAAATAACATGTTGTGGACATAGCCTTGACCCAAAACTTCTGCTCCAAACCAACACTACTTAACATGCTTCACTCCTTTCCCATTAACATTCTATTCAACCTTTCAACAACTCCATTTTGTTGTGGACTCTAAGGTGTAGTCTTATGCTTTTTAATCCCACGGTCTTTGCAAAATTGATCAAATTTTGTGAAACAAAACTCACCTCCATTATCAATCCTTAGACACTTAATTGTTCTACCAGTCTGATTTTCAACCAAGGTTTGGAACTCCTTAATCCAATTGAACACTTATGATTTATTTTCCAAAAAATACAAAAATTCCCTTCTCGAATGATGGTCTATAAAAGAAACATAATACTTAGAATTCAATAACTAAGGAACATTAACCGGACTAAATACATTAGAGTTAATATAATCCAATAAAGTAGAAAATTTATGAGGAATCGAATTAAATGAAGCATGGTGTTGTTTTCCATAGATACAGTGTTCAAAAAATAACAAGAAGGTTATTCAGTTACCTTAGGGGGCTGGTCAATAACACAAAGGTTATCAACCCTGAATTGCTAATTCAGAAATCAAAAGCCATATATTCAAGATTCCAACTAGTAAGTTTGAGACATCCATTCTCAATAGCCTCAAGGGCTTCTTGGGAGGCATGCCCTCTAAAAGGAAATAATATTTAATCTTTCACAAAATATCCAATGGAAGGCAAGGGGAGAGGATACTTACATTATCACCTTAGGGTTCTAATCTAAGCATGAAGCATGCCAAAAGTACAAGATACTTCAAGCAAAGTTAATTTCCCCTAATGAAAATCATGTGAACCTAATTAAACTATTAAAGGGACAAACACACATCTAAACTACCCCAGCAATAAAATGATTTGTAGTTTCAATGATTACCCAAACTTGCAAGCAAAATTGTTAGGTTAATTTTAGAAATCTGAAAATGAAATGTGAAAAAGGGGCCTTCAACAAAATGATAGAGATAGTTGCACCACTTCGTTAGGCCACAAGGGTTAGGACAAAAGAAAATCAAATCTGAAATTCAACCCTAATTGAAAGACAAAAAGAAAATAGAAAAAATACAAATGTTGTTATACATGACATAGACATAGAAACACCCAAACTAAAACTTGTTAAAACCTGCAATGTGTAAAATCACATAGAACATATACATGGAAAAAAGGATCACATAGGTGACATAAAATATCACATACATAGAAATAAATAGAAAATACATGACATAAAATAACAGATATGTGATTTTACAAAACATAGATGTGAAAATATGGATAAAAAATGTGGTAAAAAGTAGTTAGAATCTATTAGATTTGAAATCATAGATGTGACAACAAAATACAAATATGCAATAAAAAGATACTTATACACGTAAAAAAAATGCACATGCACCGGCACCAAACTGATCGGTGCTTTGTATCAAGCAATTTAAGATGACCGTCTCTCAAACTATCTCTCTCTAGGAGATTGGTGCATACCAAATGCCAATATACTGATTATTCGTTCCTCTAGGACAACAAAATCCCAATGCAAACGTGCCATTCTTGGAAATTAGGGTCTAATTTCCAATGAGTGAAGCCCCTGATCGAAGCATATCACCACCATCCAAAGTTATACCACTTCAATTATGCACTACAATACTAATAATTATGGATAAGAGGAATAAACACTTCAACGCCATTGAGGTTGATCCAAATTATGGATTCAGATGAAAACACTTGAGTGAGAACCTGCGGTATTGTAAATTTTGTTCACAAGAACCAGAAATCATAGAATTGAAGCAAGCCAAAAAGTAATCTATTCCATTCAAAAATCCAACATATAGAAGCTCATGAGATTCCAAGGGTCACAAAAACCCCTTGATAATCGAAGTCCAATAGTCACATTTGTTTATTACATAATTAAATCTAAAAACTATGAAAATTTCAAAAAAACTATATGAAATGTTATCCTAACTTTAACTAGGCATAACTTTCTGCTTGGGACTCGAAATTACGAGTCGTTTAACTCATTGGAAAGGTCTCCAAGAGTTGTAGGTGAAATATTGAAAGGACCTTTCGCCACTTTCAAGGGATAAAAATTCCCTGAAGGCCTTCAAAAATGCCATTTACTAATGTCTAGAAAAACTAAAAAAATATGAAAATATTTTCTTCTGATCATTACTTCCCCCTTGGAAAGAAATGGGCCCCATTGCATCAACACTCTGAATGAGATGAGGAAAACATTCTTGAAGCTACTCTCTGGTAAACCAATTTTCTTATTGAGCAATCTGCCCTGCTCGAACCACTTTGTACAAGTAAATCTTCTGTTGTTTGAGTGTTTTCAACATGGTGTCCACAATCTAATTGTATTCAAATGGGGTAGCTGCATTTGGATTCAATTTTGTAGTGGAGATTATTTCTACCACATCTACAACATCTAATAGTGGATGAAAATATGGCTTCAAGAGTTTCACATTGAAGACTAGATGAAGACCCAGAAATGGAGGTAAATTAAGCTCAAAAGCATTATCACCAACTTGCTTGATGATGGTGTATGACCCATAACGCAGAGGATGCAGCTTCTTATTGGCACCCTGCAATCGTTCCTTCTAGATATGCAAACACACCTTGTCCTCAACTTGAAAATTATGAGGAGTATGATGCTCATCATGTCTCTCCTTATAATTTTATTATTGTGTTCCAAAATTTCATGAACTTGTTTTTGTAGATGATGAATTCTATCAATGAACTAGGATGCCTTATCTTCCTCCTTATCAACATGTGAAACCAAATCAGGTTGAATAAGTGGTATGGTAACATCCATGGATGCAAGTGGCTGATAACCAAGACAAACCTCAAATGGGGTGTGGCCAGTTGAACTGTGAATTGCCTTGTTGTAGCTATGCTGAACATATGGAAGACTTTCATCCCATATGCGAGGATGTTTTGAGTGGTACATTCGTAGGATGTGTATGATCATCCAATTCACTACCTCTATTTGGCCATCTGTTTGAGGGTGGAAATAGTAGACTTTGTTGATTTTGTGTCCATCTTTTCCCATAGTGTAGACCAGAACTTACTAAGAAACCAATTGTCCCTATCCAAGATAATGGTATTCGGCAAACCAAAAGGAACCCAAATGTACTCAAAGAATAGCTTTGGAGTATCCTCTACAAAAATTTTTTTTTGCATGCCACTATTACTGCCATTCTCAAGAACCTATCTACCACAACATACACACAATGATGACCTCTTTTGGTGATAGGAAGACCAGACATAAAGTCCATAGAAACTGAGTGCCAAGGTTTTTCAAGAATAGGAAGTGGTGAGTATAGCCCAAGTTTACGATTGCTAGGCTTAGCAATAATACATGCAGTACAAGCTTGAATATATGAAATAACATCATTTCACAATTTTGGCCAATAGAAATACTTCTAAAGTATAGCAGTAGTCTTACCCATACCAAAGTGACCAGCAACCTTACTATAGTGAGCTTTCCATATCAACTTTTTGCATTCTACATTGGGCACATTGATTTGGCCAAGGTGACAAAGCATTCCATCCTGCAAATAGAAGTCATTCACTTGATGTCCCTTTACTAATTGATTATAAACATCTGCAAATTCAACATCATCCTCATACAAGCAAGCCCAGGCTTCCGTTTGATGTCCACATGAGTTCAAAACCATACTTATGGCTGCAATTGGAGGCTTGCTCAAATAGTCCACTACTTTGTTAGTACTTCCTTTCTTGTGGTGAATATTGAGGTGAAATTGTTGAAGATATGCTGACCATCCTTGATATCGATCATTCTACAACTTCCCTTGTGTTTGAAAAAATTGAAGGGGTTTGTGATCTGTGTGGATGATAGTCTCCTTAGCCAAAATGTAATGTTTCCACTACTTACAGGCTTGAAAAATAGCATACAATTCCTTGTCATAAGTAGCATATCAACGCACTGTATCAAAAAAAGTCTGCCTGTGATATGTAACTAGATGACCATGTTGCATGAGGACCGCCCCTAGAGCATATTCTGATGCATTTGTTTGTATTTCAAATGACTATTGCAGGCTAGGAAGAGATAAAACTAGTGCAGAACATAACCTTCATTTTAGCCCCTTGAATGCTTCTTGTTGAGCACTTGTCCATTTAAAATTTTCTTGTGTCCCCCCTTCAATGACTGATTTAGAGGCCAAGACAGATGGGAAAATCTCAACACAAATCTACAATAAAATTTTACCAACCTGAGGAAACTTCGTAACTATGAGATTTCTAGGAGACGACCAATCCTTAATCACTTTTATCTTCTCTGGATCAACATGGACACCTTCACTATCAATAAAATACCCTAAGTATCTGATACTCTGCATACCAAAGGAGCACTTTTCTTTGTTTACATAAAGCCCATGATCTTGTAAGGTTGAGAAATTTTTTTTCACATGTTGCAAATGTTCCTCCCAAGTTTTGTTGAAGATGAGTATGTCATCAAGATATACCACCACGAAGGAATCAATGAATGGTCTAAGTATATCATTCATCATTCTCATGAATGTCACTGGAGTATTTGTTAGATTGAAAGGCTTCCCTAGCCATTCAAACAATCCCACTTTAGATTTGAAAGTTGTCTTCAACACATCGGCTAATTCAATTGGTACTTGATGGTCCCCTGATTTCAAATCAATTTTGGTGAGGAATCGGGCCCCTCTAAGCTAGTCCAAGAGGTCATCTATCTGGGGAAGTGGATACCTATTTTTGACTAAAATTTTATTCAAGGCCCTATAGTCAATACAAAGTCTCCAGGTTCCATCCTTTTTCTTTGCTAGAACAATGGGGCTGCCACAGGGTGATGCACTTGGATGAATATGTCCCTTCTCAATCAATTCTTGTATTTGCCTCTTAGTCTCATTACTCTCTAATAATGACCTATGGTAGACTGGCTCATTAGGTAATGGAGTTCTTGGTATCAAATCAATAGTATGTCTCACTTGGAAGTGTGAAAGTACCCCAGTTGGTAACTTAAACATATTTTCATATTTCATCAAAATTTGATCCATTGATATTTTCTGCACTGTTGTGGTGTTTGTGATGGTATGGGAATTATAAACTGATTTCCTTTCTTCTTCAAAACGAATCATCAATAAAAATAATTTTCTCATTTTGGCAACCAACCTCTTACATTGCTTGGCACTAATAAAAGAGGTAGTGTATGCAGGGTTTACCTCTGGTATTCGGTATTTCTGCTCACCTAATCTTATGGTCACACTATGAGGCCTGGACTCATAAACACCATGTCGCTGGTACATATATGGTTGTCCCAATAGAATATCATAAACATCTGAGGGAGCCAAATCGCATATTACCTCATCTTTGAAAGGCTTTATTGAGTATGAAAGGCGACACTATTGGTGCACCTGGATATCTCTTCCTTGACTAACCCATCCCATTGAATAGGGTTGCAGGTAGGTTGTTGTTTCCATATTTAATCTCTTCATAGTGTCTGCTGATATTAGGTTCTTTTGACTTCTGCTATCAATGATAAAGTGTAGGGCTTTTCTTCTGACTCACATTTGTGAATGGAACAATCTCTCCTCATCCTCTCAGGGCAATATCCTTGTAGTAGCGACCATGGCATATGGATTAGCCTCAATGACCTATTCATGATTTCCTTTTGTGCAAGTTTCTGCTACCTTATATTCTGCCTTGTCTTCATGCGTCTCCATCATTAAGCTTTTTATGGTTCTACAATCTTTTGTATTATGCGAGGGACTCTTATGGAATTCACACCACATACCGTTTTCTTATGTCTTCTTCATACTCCATGTCTTTTTTGTTGGTGAATTGGGAGAGGGGTCCTTAGGGGTTTGTTTCCATGTATTTTTTCCACATTCATCCTTCCATCTATTGTTTGCAAAATTATCACTCCTTCCTTTCTGTTTGAATTTCTCCTCAATTTTGGTAGCAAATTTATATGCACTAGGTAAAGTCTCTATGTTCAGAAGTTCCATTTCGGTTTGGATGTACCTATGGAGTCCACTCTGATATTTTAAAACTTGGTGCTTCTCACGATCTTTGATGCCAAGATTTGCTACTAAGGCATGAAACATATCAGTATATTCTTGAATAGTTTGGTCCTTCTTCTGTCGAAGCAATTGCCACTGCATATATTTCTATTCATATGTATCAATAGGCAAATATTCTTCCTTTATGTGCTCCATGAATTCTCCCCATGTGGGTTTTTGATAAAAAATAAAAGTGCTGCCATTTTCTGCTGCCTTGGATGCTAACTTTGTTTCCCATGAATCTTTCACATGATTTTCAGCTTTGAGGAGAGCAAAAGTTATCTTCTCTTCATCTAAAAACTGATTGACAAAGAAATATCTTTCCAGTTTTGAAACCCAATCATCAACATCATTTGCATCAATCTTTCCTTGAAATGTAGGTATATCAAAATTCACTTGCACCTTGAATGGCGTATACCCTGTGAATGGTGGGTTTGCTTGTGACCCGTGACTTTCTAGCATTTGCTTGAACCGCTCCATCATTTCTTCACGTTGTTTTGTTAGTGCATCTGCAACTTAGCCATTTGCGATCGTGTGCATCTCAAAGGAAGGTAGTATGAAGGATTCCTTGTTTCCAACCCCAATCTTTGATATGTTGATCGCGTGTGATATGACATATAGGAGCGAACTTGCTCTGATACCACTGATCCAAATTATGGATTCAGATGACAACACCTGAGTGAGAACCTGCAGTATTGTAAATTCCGTTTACAAGAACCAGAAAGCATAGAATTGAAGCAAGCCAAAAAGTAATCTATTCCATTCGAAAATCCAACATATTGAAGTTTATGAGATTCCAAGAGTCACAAAAACCCCTTGAGAATCGAAGTCCAATAGTCACATTTGTTTATTACATAATAAAATCTAAAAACTACAAAAATTTCAAAAAAAACTATATGAAATTTAATCCTAACTTTAACTAGACATAACTTTCTGCTCGAGGCTCGAAATTAGGAACCGTTTAACTCATTGGAAAGGTCTCCAAGAGTTGAAGGCGAAATCTTGAAAGAAACTTTCGTCACTTTCAAGGACTCAAAATTCCCTGAAGGCCTTCAAAAATACCATTTACTAATGTCTAAAAGAACTAAAAAAATATGAAAATATATTTTTAACTATTTCTGATTTTCTTCTGATCAGAGGTAGTGCATGGATGCTAATTTGTTTCTTCTATATTTTAGAGTTCACATAGAAAATAAATAAGCTATGCAATGAAGGACATGCCTGAAGTAGTTACATCAATTCGAAGTCTGAGAGATTAGTACAAGATTAGTGCCCCAGTCAATTCTTGATTGGAATGGCACTTATTTTCATCAATAGATGTTTTGGTCGTTACGTATCGAATAGATCAAAAGACTATTATTAGTGCAAACAACTACTTTTTTTTCTTATTCTTTTTTTTTCTCAAGTTTTTCTTTTCTCAACAAAAATAGTGTGAACAAATTCTTTTGATTTCAATCTTTTCAATAGAAATAATTTGAATAGCCAGTCGTGAGACGAACGTAGGGATGAATGCGATTACAGAATCTTTTGTATATTTTGACGAAGATGATTTCCATCTACAACTGGAATTTGAACCCACAAGTTCAGTGGTCAATTTGATAGAAGAAAATAATTATAGTAATAAAGTTATTATAAGTAAATTTTTTAGTAGATGAAAATTTTATTTTCAATTTTTTAAAACAATAAATAAGAGAAACAAATTTTTATAGTAAGGTGGTAAATAATAATTAGAATTAAAAATAATGTATTATAAGTAAAATTTGTTTTCTTTAAAGCTTGTTAGAATTCAAGTATATGATGTGTGTAATTTTTAATTCAGCATTTTCATTTTTTGAATATTATTGTACTTTTGAGAGTGTGTTTCATTTGAAATACATTTCTTCATAAAATTTCAAAGTTTCTTTCATGAAAGAGCAATTGGTTTTATGGTACAAAATCTCACTAGCTATAAGAAAGTTTTAGGTTTTGATGTCAACCTATTCAATATTCTCATTAATGTGCTTGTAATTTATAGTAGAAACAAATAGAATATTTATTAAAAAATAGAAAAAATAAGTAAAACGACTGGAGTAACATTGTATATGAATGAACAGAAATTTATTTAATATTTAGATTAAAAAATGGGATTCATTAATTACTTATTGGTATGGATTGTGTGTAAAATTGTTATCATAGAATTATAAATTAAAATATTAAAATGTAAAATCCTAATATATTAGAGCGAATTCTTATCATAGAATTATAAATTAAAATATTAAAATATAATATATGAATTGTTGTGATAGTTGGAACCTCACAAGTTAGTCTATCATTGAAATGCTTAAAGTAAATCTAAAGGGATATAAGAATTTTTCTTGGATTGCTCAAGGAAGGATGATTAGTTTGGTAAGTTGTGAAAATTAGAGAAGGGAAACATAGAATGTCAGGTACCAAGTATAGTTGGAATTATCCTATATAAAGTTGTTTCTTGTAGGAGCATGTATTTTTTTGTGTCCAAATATGAGGTAGTCTTGAAATGATCACAAGCTAAGAGGCTAAACTATAGTTTCATCCTAAAGTGAGATATTATATCGAGATTTTGAAAACAAATATGTATCCCTAAGATATTATTTATGTTAAATAAACAATATAATAATGTTATAGTTTTAGTTACTTTTTATTTTCAAGAGAATATAATTAACTATTCTAAATATATTAAACCAAGAGAGGCCCAAACCTTTATGTGAACTCAAAACTAGCAAGCGACAAAAACCAAGGACTCAAAAGGTGTGAGGGACCAAGACCCGAATGCCTACTACCATAAAGAATAAAAAAAGTAGGCATCCAACACAACTAAGAAAACCAAAATGAAAGCAAGTAGAACCGAGAAACCAAAAAGAAAAAAATTGGACACATCTCCATCGAAGGCTCAAACCAATGGCCTACCTAGTGGGTAAAAATAATAGTTTCCTATCTTGGAAGATCTCTTTGCCCATTTTTGAAAAGGAGATCTTCCTATTAAAACCTTTCCCAGAGGAGATGGTTGGAGAATCTGGGGTTTCCTTCACCTTAGACAAAGATGCCTCTAGCCCAATGGTAGTAGAGGACTCCAAATGGCACTTCTTTTTTGCTCACCTCTTCATAAATTCATGTTTTATGTATTAGAGAGCAACGAAGTTCTTCTCAATTATCTCCATGTTTTGAGAAAACATATTCTTCATTTTCCTTTTTCAAGGAGTCCTAATTATATTGTAATGCCTCAACCACTTCCACCAAATACTTTGTGCCATTACCTTATTTTATTTTTTCATTAACCTCCTTCACTATCTTCTCCAAACCTTCCCATTTTTGAACCATTGCAAAAAATTTACCTATTGCCATACAAGAACATTGGTCATTATCATCCATATCCCGAATGAATTCTCTAGCATCTACTTCAACAAGGGCTTTGGTTCTATTGATTTTCTTATTTGCCACCTCAAATTATCCTAGAAGCCAATAGATGGTAGTTGAATGCATAGTGAGCCCCTCACAGAGTTCATTCACTCTGCTCGCAAAGAGGGGAAATTGCTCCTTAATAAAAGTATTCATATGAGAAGGATGAGGGAAGCCAGGGGGAGGAGGGAAAGGAGGGGTAGTAGTTTTTCTCAAAGAGTTGTCAATGGTCCATTTAGACCTAGTGGACCAAAAACTAGAAGTCATTTTCTTCCAATCTTGTCCAAAAATTATAAGATCTTTTATAGAGCTTTCACCAATATGGAGATGAGGTTTTTATTTTTATTTAGTACTCCTAGAAGGGTTAACCCAAGTGGGAAGCTTCTAGGAATTCATAGTCTCTATAGAATCAATCGGGTTGACTGATAACTCAAAACATTAGCCTAACCCAAAATGATTAATGGTAGAGCCACTAGTTAGGGTTAAACCTAGGTGAAAATTATAAAGGCATAGAATGAGACCTTGGTGCAAGGGGAGAGTACCTTCAGATTTTTCCACCACAACAAATTAAGAAATAGATGAGAATATTTACAAGGTAAATTTCATCTTGATTCCATACCTTAAATTATTAAGCATGGGAAATAGCTAGGAGTGGAAGCACTTAAACCACCCATCTTGTTGGAAATAAGGAACACTAAGAATAGGGGGGTGAATCAGTGTTATGCAAACTTTAACTTTACTAAATTATACCTTCAACCATTAATGCATATGAACAAAAGAATGATGCAAGAACATGAAGAAATTAATCACAACACCATAACACCAAGATTTGTACATAGAAAACCCGGTTAAGGGAAAAAACATAGTGGGGATGCGACCCATAAAATGAGTATACTCAAATATGAACTTTACAATGGAATCCACATGCATTTAGGCACACTACCTAGAGCTCACCACTCAAAAGAAGAAAGGGCTACAACGTCAGATAGCTCACTACCTTACAAAAGAGTTACAAATGATTACAAGACAATTTTAGCTACTATATAACATCAACAAATGGCTGAGTATAGTTCTGGTTAAGCTCATTAATCAATATTTTCATAATATGCCTTACATTGTGTTGGAATCAATGAAAATTGAGAGGGGACGTGAACTAGTATTTTGGAATTCACAAATTTATTAAGTTGATTCTTTAAAAAATGGATGCAAATACCTGAAAGAAAAGTATAGAAACATAAACTATTTAAACATGCAACCATGACACCATTATTTTTATGTGCAAACCCAAAAGGGTAAAACCATGATGGGATTTGAACCAACAATATTCTTATGGCTAGTAGTAAAAAACTATTAGAAAAGTGGAATGCACTTGCATTCAGCCACACTACCTAGAGCTCACTGCTCAAGTGCAAAACAAGGTTGCAACCCTACAGAACTCACTATCCTACAAATGAAACTTAGAAGCAAATAAAATGTTTGATCTAGAATATAGCATCTACAAATGCTAGGAATTAGTTCCAGTTAGGCTCAATAATTATCAGATGTTAGTGCTCTAAAAACATGCTCTGTTTATCTTGGCTTCATTTACCAAATCATTAGAACTTAAGATGTGCATGTGAAACTACGCTCAATCACTTCCAACACAATCTTATGTTCACACCATCAACTAAAATGATCATCCAAGTCAAACTTATATATCCGCACCACCAAAAAGGATCTTCACTAAGTCGGCTTCATAAAATTGCAAAATATGAAACGTATAGTCTCATATCGTCTCAAACCATTGCAAATCCATATACCAGACTTAAAACATGTGATCATAAGCTTTCCGTAAGTCAACCCAATTACCTCGAACTCATCATCATCCACTAGAATCACCTCAAGGAATCTGGACTACACACTACACCATCAAAAATAATGATAACTTTGATCTACTTGCAATATTGGATACCAGACCAAGAAACTTGCACTAGAACCAACACTGAAGGCTAGAATTATATATAAGGCTACCTCACATATCCAATCACTCCAACCAAAAATACAATAGGATAAATGAATAATGCTTGCCATATTTATACACTGTGTTCCACCTACAAACTGACCTAAGACTTTCGGTAATCCCAATCTCCATATACCAGATAGGATTACTAGGCTGAGTTACCATCAATGACAACCCCTAAGTAATCTCCATGCATATAACATCATCAATCTTCACAGGAGCATTGCCAAAACCATGTCTCTTTCTAACAATCTCCTCCTTTGACATTGATGGCAACACTATGAAAAATGTCAGGTGTTCGAAGAACCCATAATTGCAATCAATCCAAAAATATGTGCACTTACCTAGCTCCCCCTAAGATGTGCACTATTTTTCACTTCTCTCTCTCCCCCTTTGACATCAATGGAAAAGGAAGGGATCTACCAAAACGTATGTACAAAAGAATGTGTATAGTGATCTTAAGAAACTTGAAAATACATGCATAAGTTACCTTCAAGGAATCAAATACTCATTCCATCCTCTCAAGAAAGAGTCCAGTACATTAATTGTTGGCATTCTACACTCAAATGAGAATGGTTGATGTTGTCATTGATGGCAACCAACTGGTAATAGGTTGTACAGGTTCACCGGCAATACAAACATCATCTACCGACACTTGAAGGCACATTCATCGGCATCCAGATTACACTAGCAATAAATTATACTGGCACTCAGGCCAACATGAGACCAAGTTTTGTTTATATGAATTATATTGTAATGTAATTAACTTTTGTAAGCCGACATGATGTATTGTAAAGACTCATATATGTATGAAATCTAATAGGTCATTTTTGTAATAGTATTATATAGAAGACAACAAAAGGTTTATTTGTTAATGTATCTGACTAAGCTTAAACCGGTACTGAAAGCATTGGAGATTTTATTTTGACCAGTACATTATCTTGGATTTAATTATCCATATTGTAGTCAGTGAGACTCTTTCTTTGAACAGTGCACTCTAGGCTGTTGGCCTTCCTGCACGTGCAGGCTCCTATTATAAGTAATATTTATTCATATTGGCGAGTGAGTAAATATTGTGGGTCACAAACCCCATCGAGGTTTTTCTCTTACTGGGTTTCCTCGCCAAAACATCTTGTGTTATGGTGTGCATTTAAGTTGTCTCTGTTATTTCTCTTTGTTGCACTATTGCTTGTTTACCGGTACATTAATTTGGGTTACAAAGTTATAAATAAGTTTAAATATTCCATTAACCGGTTAGACACTGATTCACCCTCCCCTCCTCTTAGTGTCTTTGGGACTGTCATTGTATCTAAAAATTGGTATCAGAGCTTGGTCCTCTCTTTGCAAAAGCTTAACAGCTTGACAAAGATTCTAGAACCGGTACCGATGGAGAGTTTGAGAAAACAGTTGGAAGGAGTTCTTGAAGATTTTGATGCAAGAAAATTAAAGAATATAAAACTTGAAGATGATTTGAGGACTGGTAAGGAATTCATTAAAGGACTTTAGGAGAACCTGGTTATAGCACAAAACAAAAGGAAGGAACTTCATGAGCAAATGCAGAAACATGATGATGAAAAGGAAACTCTTAGGGACATTGCAGAGAAGTTGAGACAAGAGAACAGTAACATGAGAAATGAAATGCAAGATCTGACCATGAGGCTATGTAAGGATATTGAAGACAAAAAGAAGAATGAAGAAGACTTGACCAAGAAACTTAATGATGGAGGTAATAAAAATCTGAGACTTTGTCATGAAATTGATATGCTAATGACAGACCTGATTCACATGCAACGTGATAAAGAGGAGCTTATGAGAGAAGTTGGGATTCTAGAAAATGAGTTGATCACTGAAAATGAACACAAAGACAAATTCAATAAAAGATCAGAAATACTTGATGACATGCTGAAAAAATAAAAACCTGATGGAGATATAGTTGGACTTGGATTTGAACATGGAGAAAGTTCTGGGACTGCAAATAATCAAGATCACAACCTAATGCTTATAAAATTAATAGGATATGTTTCAATTGCAACAAGTTTGGTCATAAAGAAAATCAGTGCAGATTTAGAAATAATCCAAATACAAACTTACCCACTAGTTAATGTTCCAAATACAATAAAGTGGGTCATAACTCAGACAATTGTGTAATGAATGTGAAATGCTATGTTTGTGATAGATTTGGACATTTATTTAATCAATGGAGAACACAAATCAGTCAAGGATATGGAAAATTTATTCAAAGGAATAATGTAACTTGTTATGCATGTAACAAGATTGGGCATATTATAAAATTTTGTAGAAGCAAGACTATACCAGTGAACAATAAAGGATCTAATGAGAAGGGAAAATAAAAGGTAAATGAAATAAAGCAAGAATTTTCAAAACAATGGATTAAGAAGGGAGATCAAAGAGTTGATGAATCTCTCTCTACACCGGTAGAATAGATTAACCCTCCACTCGTAGGAGATTTTTCATCTGACTAAGGAAAAATCCTCAAGGGGTATGGCAGCAAGTTGAAAATCAGGCATTCTACCCTTGGTTGATGTTAAGAAGACATATTTCTTCTTTACCAATAGATATGTTAAGATTTCACTTAACCGACAAGCATTTAATGTGGTAGTTGGAGAACATTTTGGTTATAAAGCACCAAAAAATCCTCATTTCAAACCACTAAGAATCCAAGCATTCAGAGAGCACAAAATTGAGCAAAGGCATTCTAAAGGTGAAGCAACAAGGTGTACTTCAGGTATTCAAGGATTTCAAGAAAGAGGCATTTATCCTTCGAAATGACATCTCCATCGTTTGTACCTGAGTTTATTGCAAACCCTATTGTGGTAGAGAACATTAAGTGCCCTAGACCCATATTTAAAATCATCCCTGAAATTGCCAAACAAGATGATTCTATCGAAGTTTTTTCTAAAATTTTGAAAGGAGTCAATTTTGCCAAAGACCCGAGAATTTATATTCACTGCAACATAGAAAATTTAGGGTCTGATGATTTGAAGAACATGTACAATGATATTATTACTGATGATCGAGGTTTTCTTAAACTAGAGCATAAGATAGTAGAAGACTTAGGATTTGTTGAAATTTTGAACATACCTGAATTTCCAAAGGAGGTAGTTTGTCTTGTAATGAGCAGAGTTCATGGAGAGTTTATGTCACTATACTCTATTTTTAAAATCTCAAAGGAGGCAATCAAGGCAGTTACTGGTTTACCCTCAACTGGTAGTAGGCCCGACCAAACAAAGAAGATACCTAACAAGGTTGTTATGGACCTAACTGGAGCTACATCTGACAACAGATCTCTTAGGGTTAATGACATTACTGATGCAAATGTGAGATATCTGAGGATGGTACTTGGATATAGAGTAACTCACACAAATAGATTAAACTCTGTTTCTAGCTTATGTATTCATAGTGCATATGAGATGGTTAGGAATAATGCTAGGATTGATATCTGTGAATGGCTTAAGGATGAACTAATAGATAACCTAAAAAAGATTAAGGGTGACAAGAAGGGGACATTCCATTTTGGCAACCTACTTGTGTGTTTGATGCTTCACTTCACCAAAGAGATTCCTGGTATTGGTCATAAGGACTTTGGATATGACATCCTGGTAGGAAAACAAATCATGGAAGATATTATCAGTATGGGCTCTAATAGTGATAACATTATAGCAGACTACCTCAAAAACTTCCAAACTAAGATGAAGGCTAGAGAAAGGAAACCATAGAGCATTATAGACAAGTATGATAAGAAAATTTTCTTTGTAATCAAACGTGATGAAACATGGATGGAAATTGTTACTCTTAGAACTATTTGGATAATAGAAATGGGTTATGAAGTTGATCTGAATATTCTTGAAGCATATGCTAAAACACTTCTTGATGCACTTAAGGAACCATCTGAAGAAATTTTTGGTAGTGTTGTTTCGATGCAGAAGAAGAGAAAAAGATGAGAAAAATTCATCCAAGATGGCTAAGGAAGTTAAGGAAAATGTTTAATGAAGTTGAGTGGTATATCTACTGGGGAACTAGAAGGATTGGAACTGGTAGCTCATGTTTCACCGATTGTCACTTCTTCAAATACAGATAGTGGAAAAGAAGCTGAGTTCAAGAGAGTTGAACGAAAGAAGAGGAAACCTTCACTAGTACCTTCTCCTTCTCCCAAAAGGACTATAACTATAAGAAAGAAGTAGCGGGTTGTAAGGGAGCCTAAGAAGAAGCTAACTCCTAAGAAGAAACAGGAACCAAAGACACTGGATACCCTTACATAGGAGGAACTAGTAAATGAGATAACCCAAGATGGTAATATTTGTAATGTAAATAAATATTATCATTTCTTCAAGGATTCTGACAAGGAGACAATAGAGGCTAGTATTATTTTGCATCTAGACATTTATAAGAAGGTTTTGATTGAAGTTGTAGATGATCTGCCAAATGACTTGTATCTAAAATTAGAGGCTAAAAGAGTGTCAGTAATGGAATTAGGAGAAAAATTAAAAGTTGAAGCATTATTGGCAATGCTCCCTGTAAATTCTAAAGATGAAATTGATGAACTAATTGTTGAAGCAAACCAGTCAGTTTTTGTGAGTGCACACTGGCAAGTTAGCCTAATGGCTGGAAGAGTAAAAGAAATTACTGATGAAACTGCGGATAGTTGGGATATATTTTTTGTTGAAAAAGAAAAGAAAGAGGAAAGGAATAGACAAAAAATGGATGACTTTTACAAAGGTATATCAAAAGGACAAAGGTAAAAGAAAAGTTGGTAGTATATCTGTTATAAAGGTCATAGATAACCTTCCTCCACTAGCATAGGATACTCCACCTATAACTTCAGATATACCAATACATACAAACATTCAACCGGACAAGGAAACTGAAGAAGTAACACATGATGACACTAACCTAGATTCTGAAATTATTTTTACTATGAATATTAATAAAGAGACCACAGAGGTTAAGGCAGTCAATGCTAAGAACAGTGAGATCTCTGAGTCACTGGCACACACTGTTGATTCTCAGAACACTGAGATACCAATAGAGGCTAAGGTAACTAACACTAAGAAACTAGAGAATGAGAAACTGATAGATGTAGAGGTACTTACACAGACTAAAAAATCAGCTGAAGCAAAAGTAATAACACAGACATAGAAACCGGTAGAAACTTTAAGTAAAGATGAAGCAATTGATGGAAACAAGGAAGAAATAGTTAAGGCAATTGGGCAAGTATCTGTTGAAAGGAAATATATTGCAAAACTAAGCACATCCACTAGAGAATTCAGACCCACTAATGTAATAGATGTTCTTTTGGATTCAATTAAGAGGATAATAGATTGCAAAGCCTTGGCATTTAAGGCTATTGATGGCACATTACCTATTTTGAAGATGATTTCACTGACTTGTAAGATAGATCACATTGAGGATTCTTTAGGTAAATTTGACGCATTGTCCAAATTTATTGTTGAAAATGTTCTAACCATAGATAAGGTGAATGAGGAAACTGTAAAGGAAAGAGTAGATAAAGAGAAAGGTGAATTATTTGAGAAAACTATCAAAGACTATACTAAGCACATGGACTCATTATTACTGGTACTTAACTCAACAATTTTGGAATATGAGTTGTATAGAGAAGCTTGCAAGCCTCACCACCTAACTGAAGATATTGATGATGAAATTAAGAAGACACAGAAGGAGTTAGGTGACATTGCAGACAATATGATAGGTTCTTCAGAACTTACATCTATTCTTGATCAAGAGATGGCAACTTATGAGGAAAAGATTGAAAATTTGGAAAAAGAAAAAGGAAGGATAAGGTTAAAGGCTCGGGAACTGAAAAGAAAAATTGGCCCAAGATTGGACTATCTTATTACTCAGCAGGTTGAGCTATCAAAGGCAACAATTCAAGCAGAATGGTCACCGGAGCAGAAAATGCATTATCTGACTGACATGATCTAGAAGACAAAAACCATCATTTCTGACAATAACAAATTCATGCAAAGGCTACATCTAATTTTGGCGGACATTTTTCAACTTGTACAAAACTGGTTGCAGGCTATGAGGTAGTATTTTTGTATTATTTGATTATTTTTTACATCCTTTGCCATTGATATCAAAGGGCGAGTAGTATGGAGAAAAATAAATGCACAGAGGAGATCAATTGATCAAGGGGAGAACACTTTTTTGGGATCAATTTTTGGACTTCATTTTTGGACAACAGTTTTGGATTTTTCTCATGAGTATTGCCATCAATACCAAAGGGAGATTTTGTTGTCATTCTACACTCAAATGAGAATGGTTGATGTTGTCATTGATGGAAACCAACTGGTAATAGGTTCTACATGTTCACCAGCAACATAGACATCATCTATCGGCACCGACGGGCACATTCACCAGCATCTAGATTACATTGGCAATAAAGTATATCGGCACTTAGGCCGACATGAGACAAAGTTTTGTTTATATGAATTATATTATAATGTAATTAACTTTTGTAAGCTGACATGATGTATTGTAAAGAATCATATATGTATGAGATCTAATAGGTCATTTTTGTAATAGGATAGAGAGGAAATTATGTAATAATATTATATAGAAGACAACAAAAGGTTTTTTGGTTAAGGTATCTGACTGAGCTTAAACCGATACTGAACCAAGCATTACAGATGCTATTTTGAGTAGTACATTATCTTGGATTTAATTATCTATATTGTAGTCGGTGAGACTCTTTCATTGAGCAATGCGCTCTAGGTTGTTGGCCTTCCTACATGTGCAGGCCCCTATTGTAAGTAATATTTATTCATATTAGCCAGTGAGTAAATATCGTGGGTCACAAATCCAACCGAGGTTTTTCCCTTACCGGGTTTCCTCGCCAAAACATGTTGTGTTATGGTGTGCATTTATGTTGTCTCTATTATTTCTCTTTGCTACAATATTTCTTGTTTACCGGTACATTAATTTGGGTTACAAAGTTATAAATAAGTTTAAATATTCAATTAACTAGTTAGGCACCGATTCACCCCACTCCCCCCCTCTCTCAGTGTCTTTGCATCTAACATTAATTAGGGTGCTAAGAATATAGGCATGTACTTCTACACCCTTAAGATCTACTAGAACATATTTTCATAAATAAGTTATTGCATCTTTCTAAGCACCAACCAAAGTATCCATTCGGGGAGTGATTATACTCCTCAATTCACCTACTCTGCCTATTAACCTCTCCTTCTTTATTCTCAAGTTGTTGATCTTATTTGTTAGATTCATGATTTGGACTTCTAAACTACTAGCAAAACTTGAAAGAGGGGCCAAAGATTGTGAAATTGTAGCTAACTACCATTCATATTCCTTTCTCTTTTTGTCAATTCCTATTGTAAATTTGGATAAAATGAGACATGACTTATAGATTTAACCACTTTCATCTAATGCATCCTGAATACTTTTTATCATAGATTTTAAAACTTCCCTATCAACCTCAATTATTTTTAAAAATACTTCAAGTCTCATCTCATTAAATTTGTTCAAAACTTTTATATCTGCTAGTTTCTCTAATGATACAAAATCTAATTCATCTTTTTTTAACATACCCCTAAGCTTGTCAAAGGGTGTATCACTAGAATCCTGTGTAAGATCAGGCAAAATTTTCTCCAAAACTATGGTTGCGATAGATATAACCTCTTTTTCTTCAAATGCAAACTTAAGTAAGTCCTCACATGCCTTTATTTGTGCAAGGGTGGCTAATTTAAGTGCTTGAAGAGGGGACAAAGTACTCAAGTTTACCAAACCATGAGAAAATTCATCCTCATCATCTACAATCTTCTTTCCTTTGTCAAAAATAGTGGCTTTTGTCAAGGTCACTCAAGCCTTATTAGTCTTCTCTTCATCCTTCTCCTTCACAACTTTTGTACTTACACCTTTTTCTCCTCTATCACTCTCAGCTTCACCCTTTCTTCCATCACCCATCTCCCTAGCTATAATCTTTGCAATGATTTCTATCTATAGAGGATCTTGCATAGCTTCACCAGAGTTGTCAACTACTTGATTATCAGTTGTATCATCTGCAGGTTCATGTCCAATTGGGTCATTTTGTATAGATGGTTGATCCTGAGAAACTTCTATCTATATATGAACTACCGGAGAGTATGTTCACTTGGTTGTCCTTCTGGTGGGGAGTCATGAATCTCTAAATTAACTTGATAGTTATTCTAGATTTAAAAATTCTCCTCAAAATACCCTTTGTATCAATACTATTTCATCGAATCTTCCAAACATTAGTTTATTTACACTATTCTTTCTCTAGAAGTTTTCCTTAGCAAGTCCCAAAATTATTGGTATTTCATTTTTTTCATATTAGAACACAACTTTAATAAGGTAAGTTCTTTTAACTTCTCATCTTCTAAACTAGTTGTGTGTCTCCGAGCATACAAAATATCATATAACTCTTTCATGATTATGGATGATATCTCAATCAATTCGTTGTGAAAATAATTCATATTATGTACAACTACTTCTTCAATAGCTCTCTGAACCTTTTCAGTAGAATTATAATAATATACATAAAGGTTCATCAAATTACCTTCATTAATTATTATGTCTATATTTTTTTGTAATGGAAGCACAATAGTGTAGGAACCTTCAATCTTACTAGTTTTGAGAGCTTCATTTATCTCAAATTTCTTCTTGCCCACTCTTGTTCTACTAGATTGCTCTCCTTGTGTTTTAGCTTTTTTGGCAAATAGTGCATCACCAAATAAAGGTTTTCTGGCTACTCTAGCAAATGCAATAGTTTTCTTAACCTCTCTAACCTCTTCATTTGATTTAGTTTCCTCCTTTGTTGCTACATACTTCCTTGTAGATTTTTCTTTCTTCTTGTTTTCTACTCCACCAGTTGATGTTGATGTTAGTAGTATCCAAGAAGGAAGAATGAGAGGGGGGCTGAATCAATCTTTATTGGAATATCAAACTTAATCACAAAATAAAAATATGATAAACTATAGTAACAACAAAGATAAGCAAATTGAGAGCACAACACATAACACCAAGATTTTGACATGGAAAACCTAGTTAAGGGAAAAGCCATGAAGGGAACCTAACCACAGTAAGATGATACTCTACAGTAGTATGTGAAAATATTACAATGGGGAATGCACATGCATTCAGTCACACTGCCTAGATATCACTACTCAAAAGATAATTTCTAGGAAGGCTACAACCCTCAGGGAAGTATCACCGACTTACAATAAGATTTAGACTAGAATCCAAAAGAAATGAATTGAAAGAATAGCATCTCCAAATGCCTGATTATAGTTCCGGTTAAGAACAAATGTCTTCTCTACAACACCAAACTCCAAACAACACTTCACCAAAGGATAAATCTCCTGTTCATACATGAACCTCTCTATGATAATATAGACACAATATTGACACCTAAATTACATGAACATATCACTTATACATACAATTCATCAACCTTGACAATAAGGTCAGATAAACCCTCAACCCTTAATTACAAAATTACATCACACGATATAAAAATTGACCATGATACCAATATAATGGTTTACATAGAATAACATGGACCTATATCAAATTCCCAAATGCTCAACTCCACTAGAAATCACACCAAGATCAACTCCAATAGGCTACACCACTAAGAAAACCCGCATAACATGAAAATCATCACCAATTCATAGAAACAACCAAAAACTTGCACAATGATCAATGCGGATCACCAAAATAAGTAGGACATGACTACGAAAAACCAACAAGAACATTACAATCATCAGAAACAATTGCACCAACACCACTTATCAAATCTTCATCGATCAATATCTGAATGCTCAAGAACACAATCAATTAGAAACACAAGATACTCAAGACCATCCTAAGGAATATCCCAAAAAATCATCACAAGATCTAATTACACCAAAATACACCAAACGAAATACTGAATTCTGCAAAACAATGATCAGCAAAACAACACTCCAAACCAGATCATAAGATCTTCCCAATCTGCAATCACTGAAGCAATACATAGAAATATGTTGACATCAATGACAAAAACACATCCTATTAGAAACAATGATAAAAATTATCTTAAAATATCTCCCTTTGGCATTAATGGCAATATATGAATGTGAAAAGCAATAAATTCAAAGAAAGAAGATATCTCCAACAAACTCCCCCTAAGATCAGGACACATAAAGCATTTTTCACATGATCTCACTATTGTCAATTGAAAGACATCCAATGATTTATGGTTTAGGGTTGTCATTGATGGTAAATCTTCTTGGAGATTTGATCTGCGGGTCGTAATTATTCTTATTCAGAAGCAAGTACTAATCGGTAGCTAGTTTACTAGTAAATCAGGATTATTCTAGTGCCATTTTGGTCTGAAAAGATTTTTGGTTATTGCAGTGATTTTGGTGACAAAGTTTGAGGTGAAAATTATGAGGCCAACAGTGGTGAATCATTTTGGAAAATTGTTTTGGTTAGGTGATACATTTTGTTAGAAATTGAAGCCAACTTGAAGCTACACATTACATTTTTTATAACTGAGTTGGAAGAGATTATTTTTCATATGACTGGATATCTAAGATTAAAATGGTGATTAGTTTTCGGTACATTAGTGGTGCTATGATTTGTTTTGGTGCAATTGAGCACATTTTCACGTGCACATTTGATTCCTTGGTGATCCGGTAATTGACTGAGACAAAAATAGAGCATATAGCAGAGCGAGTAAAGTCAGAGATCTTGTGCTTATCTAGAACTCATTCTTGCATTATTAGATGCTATTCCAAAGTTATTTAATTTTATTTCCTCATTATTATTAAATTATAATCCAGTGAGACGTCCCTGAAGGTTGTAGCCTTTCGATTCATTGTAATTGAGCAGTGAGCTCTAGGCAATGAGCTAGAATGCAACTGCATTCCCAATATATGTAATATTTATGTACTCCTGGCTATAGTATATGAATATTATGGGTTTCAGCCTCACTGTGGTTTTTCTCTTTCCGGATTTCCACGTAAAAATTATAGTGTTGTAGATATGTGTTTTATTCATTTCTTGCTTATGTTATTTACTATTATACATTGCTTATTGCTATTTGATGGATAAAGAATAAGTTTTTGAGTTTGACCTTTGGTAGAACACTGATTCACGCTCCCCCTTCTTAGTGTTCCTTGATTCAAAAAATTGGTATCAGAGCCTAGTTCCTCTATGGAAGCTTAACCGCTTGAGGGAGGTCCAAAAGATTGATCCAATGGATTCTGGTTTTCAGAGACAATACAGTGTGGCACTTGAAGATCTTGATACACTAGAAATATGATCTACACATTGAAGAAGAATCTGAATGTTGTTGATGACATAATTAATGACTTGTAGGATCAGGCTAACATCTCTAGAGACAAGAGGAAGGAACTGGTGGATAAGTTGAAGGAGAAAGAAGAGAAGATCATGGAATACCAGGATAAAGTTGATGAAGTTAACAAGCTTGAAAGAGAGAATGTTGCTTTGAAGAAAGAGATACAATCCATTGTGATGAGGCTAACTAAGGAGATTGAGGACCAGAAGAAGAATGAAGAAAATTGGGTACAATCATTGAAGGAAAGAGAAGATGAATGCTTTAGGCTTACCTATGAGAATGATCAACTGAAGCTTGAGTTGACTTGAACAAGAAATAATGGTCAAGAACTTCGAATATATATTGCTACATGGAGGGATTAACTTGCTACTACTAATGAGTACAAAGACAAATTTAAAGCTATCTCAACAAGGCTTGATGAGATGTTGGAAAGTCAAAGACATGAAAAGGACATGAGAGGTCTAGGATTTCAGAAAGGTTCCTTTGGATCTGGACAAGGCAATGCAAAACCTAATCAGAAGAAGAAATAAAATCCTTTGGTAAGACAACCTAATACTTACAAATTCAATGGTATATTCTTTACTTGCAATAAGTTTGGTCATATGGTGAATCAATGCAAAAGTAGGATAAATAATGGAATGAACAACATGAATAATTTTCCTACCTTTACCAGTCAGTGTTTTGTATGCAATAACTTTGGTCACTAGGAAAATATGTGTAGAGCAGTAGTAAATAACTTCCAAAACAAGAGATGCTATGGCTATGGAATTTTTGAACATGTTTCTAACCTATACAGGACAAGATAAAATCAAATGAACTTTAGACCTATGTAGAATAATGTTGTTTGTCATGCATGTAACAAAACCGATCACACTACAAAGTACTGCAAAAGAAAGAATAGTGCTCTGGTAGAAAAGATTAAGTCATTTGAGAAAGGAAAAGTGAAATTAGAGGAGATAAAGGAGAAGAATGAGAAGACGTGGGTAAGAAAAGATGAATCTAGAGCTGACAATGGGTCTGGACCTAAATCTGGTGCAAGATCTTCATCTGGTAACCAGGGCTTTATACCTTAGGGGGAGCTTTTCATGTACATTCTCAAAACCCCCTATTTAGTGGTCTGCAATTGATTCTGGAAGGTTACAGAAGGCTTTAACCATGAGTGCAAATGATATTCGAAAGTTCCTAAGAATATTTGGTGATCCAGCATGCGATTTGATGAAAATTATGATAACTGGTTGTTGCATTTATTACAGTGGAAAATTAGGTTTTCACATAATACAAGTACATTTATCATAGGTTTAGATAAATTAAAGAGTGGGTGGGATAGTCACCTATGATTTTTTGAGACTACTTATGCTGATATATTCAAGTATTTACAAGTATCTTTGAATTTAAATTTTCATCCACGCCCTATCTTTGGCATTATTATCAAAGCGGGAGAGATAAGGTGAAAAATGTACAATGTAAATGGAGTGTATATATTTCTGCAGGGTTTTTGGGTTTTTGATCTAAGGGGGAGCCTTAGAACTCTTTCATTCTTGATCTAGTGTACAATTTCTATAGGTTTCAACACTTAACCATTTTTCATAGGTGTTGCCATCAATGCCAAAGGGGGAAATTATCGGCAATTGACACTCATCTGGTGCTTTTCGATGCTTGATATATGGTTTATGGTTGTCATTGATGGAAGCTCTTCTTGGATATTTGATCTGATGGTCATGATTCTTGTTATTCAGAAGTAAGTGTTAACTGGTAGCTAGTTAACCAATATTTTGGGATTATTCTAGTGTAGTTTTGGTCCAAAAAGATTTTTGGTGACAAAGTTCAAGGTGAAAATGACGAGGCTCACATTGGTAGAGAACTTTGGAAAATTGTTTTGGTCTAATGATATATTTTGTTAGACATTGAAGTTGACTTGGAGGAGATTATTTTTCATATGATCGGATATATAAGATTGAATTAATGATTAGTTTTTAGTGTATTAGTGGTGTGGTGATTTTGTTTGGTGCAATTGAGTGCAGTTTCAAGTGCACATTTCATTCTCAAGTGATTTGGTAACTGACTAAGACAAAAACAAAGCATATTGCAAAGTGAGTATAGTCAAAGATCTCGTGCTTACCCAAAACTCATTCTTGCATTGTTAGATGCTATTCTAGAGTTCTTTAATTATATTTACTCATTGTAATTATATTGTAAGTTAGTGAGACTTCCCTGAATGTTGTAGTCTTCTGAGTAATTATAATTGAGTAGTGAGCTCTAGGCAGTGATCTTGAATGTAAGTACATTTTCCACCTATGTAATATTTATGTACACCTGAGCATAGTATATGAATATTGTGGGTTCCATCCCCACCGTGGTTTTTTTCTTTCTGGGTTTCCACATAAAAATTCCAGTATTGTGGGTCGATGGTTTATTTATTGCTTGCTTATGTTCTTTACTGTTATGCATTTCTAACCAGTGGGTAAAGAATGAGTTTTTGAGTTTGATCTCTGACAGATTCACCCTCCTTTCAATGTTCCTTGATTCTAACTCTTTCTACCCCTTTGACAATAATGTCAAAGATCTAAAAATAGAAAACCAAATTTAATCTCCCCCTTTGAATATGATTCATGAATCTCAAAAACCTCTCCCCAAAACACAAACTACTCTAGTAGAGGAGCAACACCAACTCACCAATCTGGATTAAAAGATAAGATAGTGAAGTCAAACAGATTGATTCAATTTAATGTATCTAATTCTCACCAGGAGGTGTGGATACCCCTAACTTGTCTCTCAAATAGACAAATGTATCTGTAGGCAAAGGCTTGGTGAAAATATCAGCTATTTTTTACTAACTTTCTCTCTCAAGTAATGATACTTGATTGACACATGCTTAGTCTTTTATTGTTGCACCAGATTATTTGACATGTCAATAGAACTAGAGTTATCATAATATATAATAGTAGGCTCATCATAAATAACTCTAATATTTTCAACATTTTCTTCATCTAGACTACCTAAGTGTAATTACTAGAAGTAGCAATGTACTTAGCTTCAACAATAGATAAGGACACTAAATCTTGTTTCTTACTAGCCCAAGAAACCAATTTATTTCCCAGAAAGAATGCTCCACCAATAGTTCTCTTTTGGTCATCAACATCACCAACCCAAACTGGATCAGTGTAGATGCATAACATGAAATAGTCATTCCTTGGATACCATAAACCATAATCCATAGTTCCTTTTAGGTATCGAAATATGCTCTTCACAGCAGTGACATGACTCTCTTTCAGATCAACTTGATATCTAGCAGCCATAAACACAACATGCATAATGTACGTCATAGTCTGTGTAATATATAGCAGTCCACCACCATAGATCTGTACAAACTTTGATTAGCTTTCAAAGATTCATCTTTGCTAAAAAATTTAGAACCAGTCACCATAGGAGTTCCAATCGATTTTGAGTCATCTAACCTAAGTTTCTTCAACAATTCCTTCACATATTTAATTTGAGATATGAATATATCTTTTCCAATCTATCAAATTTGTAAACCTAGGAAACTTTTTTATCTCACCTATCATAGACATCTCAAATTATTTCTGCATATCACCTGAAAAAATAATATTGTCAACAAAGACTTCAACAATCAGGATGTTATCATTTTCTATCTTAAAGTATAGATTACTATCAGCAACACCTTTACTAAATCCCAATTTCAACAAATATTTATCTAGTCTAGCATACCAGGCAAGCTAGGAACTTTCTTTAGTCCATAAAGAGCTTTCTTCAGTCTACATACCATGCCTAAATCATCTAACAATGAAAATCCATCAAGTTTCACATTGTAGACTTCTTTCTCAAGATCACCATTCAAAAAGGTATATTTGACATCCATCTAATATACCTTGAAATATTTATAAGTAGCATAATAAAGCAACAATCTAACAACTTCAAGTCTGGCCACCGGTGAAAAATTATCCTCATAATCTATTCCTTCTTTCTGAGAATATCCTTTACAAACCTGTCTAGCTTTATTTCTGACAACTTCACCAGCTTCATTCAATTGTTCCTGGATACCCATTTATTATCAATAATATTCTTATCCTTAGGTCTAGGCACAAGTTCCCAAGTATTATTATTTTCAATCAAATCTAGTTCTTCTTCCATATCTCTCATCGAATTTTCATCTTTTCAAGCTTCAATAACATCTTTAGGTTCAGCTTTAGAAATAAATCACACTTCTTCAGCAACTAACCTTCTTCTAGTCATCACACCTTTGATCTTATCACCAAAAATCTTATTTTTAGGATGATTTAGTGTTACATACCTCAGAGTCTTCTAATTGTTTTGATTTTTCAGATTCTTGCACCTCATTACTAGTAGCAACAATATCCAGATTAACTATCACTATGAGATCATTCTTCTTAGAATCTTCAGTCTAAATAGGATCAAAATCAATATGTTGTCCATCATCATAACCAAATTCACTGATCTCTTTCCAAGGTTCTCATCCACCTTCACATTTGCACTCTCCACCATCTTTCTCAATCTCTTGTTGTAGAACCTATTGGATTTACTCTTTGTTGAATATCCCAAGAAAATTCCTCCATCACTTCTATCATCAAACTTTCCTATATCGTCATCTCTCTTGATATAACATTTTCTACCAAATACTTTGAAATATCTCATAGTAGGAACATGACCAAACCATATCACATAAGGGGTCTTACTAGTAGCACCTTTGATGTGAACTCTGTTGAATTTGCCAAAAACATTGCTAATAGATTCTCTCTATTAGATCTTTAGAACATTCCCTTTAATCTGCATGGTCCTTGCAACATCTAAGATAGTTCTACTCTTCCTTTCAACAACTCCATTTTGTTGATGAGTTCTAGGAGAAAATATTTGTCTTGTAATCCCACGCTTCTCATAGAATGAACTGAACTCACCATAACAGTATTATCCACCTCTATCAGATCTCAGACACTTCACCTTCAATCTAGACTCACTCTCAACCTTTGCTTTTAAAATCTTGAATTTGTCCAATTCTTCTGATTTCTCCTTCAAAAACACAAGCCACATCATCTTGGGATAATCATCAATTAGGAGAATAAAATATCTATCACCCTAGACATTTCTAACATTTGTAGGTCTACATAGGTCAATATGCACAAGATCTAGCAATGCATTTGATGTATACTTTTTTCTCTTTAAAGAAGTCATTTTTTCTTACCCATCTGACATTCCTTACATACCGGATTAGTAGGCTTAACAATCTTAGGTAGATCTCTAATAGATTATGTAGAGTAGATCTTAATCATTGGATCAAAATTTACATGACACATTCTCCTATGCCACAACCAACTCTCATCAATCTAATAAATCAAACAAATTTTCTCACTAGCATTCAAATGAAAAATGTTACCTTTAGTCTTAGTTCCAGATGCAATTTCTATACTAGAGGCATTTAAGATCTTGCATTTTTTATCCCTGAATTGTAGATCAGAACCTTTATCAACCATCTATCCAACACTCAAAACAATATGCTTCAAACCTTCAACATACAAGACATCATCAATGTTATACTCACTATAAATAGAAATAGAACCTCTCCTGCAGATTACACAAGCTTTGTCATCTCCAAATTTAACTATTCCACCATCATACCTTTCCATACTCAAAAAATTTCTTTTATTATCGGTCATATGATGTGAACAACCACAGTAAATTACCATTCATCTTTCTCTTCAACCTTTGCAGCTAAAGATTTCTCCTCAATAGTATAACTAGTGGAATCAATAAGTACAGGTCCAACATCCTTAATGGAAAGGAATATTACTTCATCTCCTTCTGATTCTTCATCTGTAATACCTTTGTGCACAACATAATATTAGTTCTTATAATTTCTATACTTTCGGTTAGGCTTTTAAAGCTTACCATACTTCTCATGCTTTTCATATCTATCATTCTTATCATGCTTAGCAAACTTATCATGCCCGTCATACTTAGCCATTCTCTCCGAACATCTAGAAGAAAAATGTCCTATTTTATTATAAGAAATATTTCAAATGTAACTTTGCATCATACTTACCAACTCCTTTAGGCAATCTTCCGGCAATCAATGCTTCAAGTTCATCTAGCTCTCTTTCTTTCTCTTTCATCCAATCATATCCTTGGTCTTGTTCCCTGCCTTGTTGTAATCCTTGATTGCAATCAACTCATCATCATCAGGATTTATTCATTCCCAATCATCATCCTTAATCTCTCATTGCTTTCCCTCTTGACTAGGGAAACATTAGGCCTATCCCTGGTTCTTCTTCCATCATTCATATCTCTTGTACATTTTGTACATAAGTATCAATGTACATAGTTTTGTGTAGGTCCAGTCCTACGAGATCATATCCTATCAGCGAGATCTTCAATAATCATCTTCTAGCATCTTGGTCATCATGATCCTATCATATCCTTTTGTCGATCATCATTAATTTTTTTATCCTGGAGTTATTCTGAGATGTATCCTTCTCACCAACACCCATCATTTGTCTTATACAAGATGTATCATTCCTGAAACCAGACATTTTTTTATCTATATTAGTCTTATACTAGATGTATCCTTCCTGAAACCAAACATCTTGATCATTTTTGTCTTATACAAGATGTATCCTTCCTAAAACTAGACATCATCAAATAATCATCATCTTTTGACAAAATATATCTAAGACACTTGTGTTGTCTTTGATTCTTTATTATCTTTGTTTTTCTTTTTAATCTCATCGGGTCTTGTTTCCTCTTGGTTGCCACGATCCTTTATATCATGGTACCCTGATAATGATGAGGTTCAAGATGTGATCTTGTTGCTTTGGGTTTTTGCTTGGCATCTCTTTTGGATGTGTTCCTTGTTGTACCCTCACAACATCTTTGTTATCTCATATTACATTGGTTCATATATTCTACTTGGGGTTATTCTAGTACCATTCACTGCAAGGTCTCTGGGACTCTATGTGGTTCTATATTAGCTTGCGTGTCAATTTATATGTGTCAGTCCATGCATTGGCAGTAAAATTCTACCCTGGTTCTTCATACCTTGGTGAAACATAGACATTGCTAAATCAAAGTAAGTTCTCAGTACATGGAATCCTAATTTGTGGGTTCTCGCTCTCCATGATCATTTAATCCATATCATCCATTGCATTTACATTTTTCTCCCCTTCTTGTTATGCCTCTTCCCTTCTATCTTGTCCGCTAGGGCACTATTTCTTTCAAGACGCCGTTCGGTTTCATTTTCCATATGCACCCTCTTGAGGGGGCATTCCTAACCATTCCTTCGTCTTCCTGGGGAATTTTCTCACTCCCCCTTTCTTTTTCTTCTCTCACGAGTGTTTAGGTGTCTACTATTCTAGCACCACCTCGAAGAGGGGCAAAATGTAGACATTAAATTTGGCTAGTTAATTTAATCAAATTTACACCCCTTTCTTCTAATTAATTAATTCCCCAATCCAATCCTCCTCATTAATAAATTTAATTAATAAATTATCCTATCCTCCTAATTAATTAATCTAATTAATTGATTATTTGATCCTCCTAATCAATTATTTATCCTATCCTCCTAATTAATTGATCTAATTAATTAATTATCCTTTTTGTCAATCCCTTTTGATTAATTACTTTAATTAATTAAATATGCCCTTCCCAAGCCCATATATTAATTAATTTAATTAATTAATTTGGTTCAAATCCCATTTGAGCACATGGCTCCTAAAGTTTCTCCCTAAACTCTTTCCAATCCTATCCTAACCAACCCTATCCTTCCAACCCACTTCCTTGGCGTAGTCAACCCTCCAACCAACCTTATTCTATCCTTTCTAACCTCCCACACATGTGTGTGCACATCTTAACCAATTCCTTCTTTTTCTTTTTTATGGAGCACACGTGTCTCCTCTTCACCTCCCCTCTCCTTCCTCTCATCTCCTATTTAATCTCTCCATTTTTTAGACCAAACTCTCTCCGATCCACCCTTTTTTAATCATACTGTCACTTTGTTGGAATTATCACTCAACCCATCCTTTATCATTTTCATCCATCAATCCATTATCATTTGCATCCACATGATGGAGCAATATCGAAGATCCAAAACTACGTCAAGAGCACACATCCAATCGTGGAATAATCAAATTAAATCAAGAATTATGGTTTTCATTTGTTTATCACTTTGTTCTCCATTTTAGTTTCACTATTCTAATCTTGAGGTGTATGATATATTGTGTTTGTTTGATTAATTATCTTTCTTTTTAGTACTTAGTATTTGCACATGCATTTTTCATTGCACAATTAGGCTCGTCAACTACATTTGTTCTAGATAGATTGTAAATTGAATAGAGCAACTTTATATTATCTTATTCATCTTTCTTTGTGATTATTTCCCCTAAATAAGAGGTATCTTTATTTTCTCATAGAGTTATATGAATCACTTTATTGTTACTTGCAAAATATATTTTCCCTTTTATTGATTTAACTATTCCATTGGTACTACCTCAAAATTCATTCTTAATTCTATGTCTTGAACATTCACTTCTATGTTTATCCAAGTTCCCATGGTTTGCATGATCCATAAGCTAAACTAATTTTATCAGTGGGTAATGATTAATTTGGGTCTTAATTTCTCCAATTTTTTATATGGTATCATGTTGATATATGCTACCGATTATATCATTATTTGTCTAAAATTTTGATGAATGATGTGTGCTCTTCTGAATAATGACTTACTTTTTCAATCCCAAATTATTTCTGTTCTTCAAATTTATGGTTTGGTATTTTTTTGTTTATTCCAATTTTTCCAAATACTTCCTCTTTTGAAACATAACTTGTTTATTTATTGTGCTATCAAGAAATTATTCTTTTTGTGTTTTCAACAATCCTATTATTTTGTTTTTTATCAAGCCAAAACTATTCTAACTCTTCATTTTCATCCTTTTCAATCTCTATGATGGTTTTATTCTTACTTCTATTTGTCCCTTGATGACTAATTACTTATAGAGTTATTTTTCTTTATTTTTGTAGCTTTATTTAATTATTATTTAATTTTTTTTCCTTATAATCTTTTATATTAAATGCCCAACCCTACTTTTGACATATTATCTCCTTGTCATGTATTTATCAACTTTTTTTGTTTTTTTAAAATGCACAGATTGAATATAGTATTAATATTTTAAATATTTACAAAATATAGTAAACAAGGGGCAGGCAAAGCATAAAACTAGAGGCATATTTGTAGAAGTATTTCAAGTGCTAGGGTTGTTCTCCCATGTTTACTCAACTACCATGTTGGGATTTGCATAATTTTTGTTGGCTTGCACTTCAACCTTTGCATCATTTGGTGTTCGTACAATAATTAAAGAGTGGAGTTGCGGGTCTAAATGAGCAAGTATCAGCTTTGAATTCTTACATGGCTTGTGCACTTTAAGAGAGTGTAGTTGATCATAATAAAATTTGAAATAGTTGAAACATATTTTCATATTTTTTTTAGGCTTTTTTGTATGTTAGTAAATGGCATTTTTCAAGGCCTTAAGGGAATTTTTAGCCCTTTAAAGTGGTTCTCTTTCAAATCTTTGCCTACAAGTTTTGGAGACCTTTCCAATGAGTTAAATGGCTCATAATTTCAAGTCCTGTGCAAAAAGTTATGCCTAGTTAAAGTTAGGAAAAAATTTATATAGATTTTTGAAAAATTACATAGTTTTAGATTTTATTATGTAAATAAACCTGATATGACTATTGGTTTTTAGATTCTCAAGGAGTTGTTGGTGACCCTTGGAATCCCTTGGACTACTATATGTTGGATTTACGAATTGAATACAATACTTTTTAGCTTGGTTCAATTCTATGCTTTCCTGTTCTTGTAAATATAATTTACAATACCGCAGGTTCTCACTCAGGTGTTGTCATCCAAATCCATAATTCGGATCAATAGTTTATAAAACACATCAAAGAAATGGTTTTCCACGTGTTGGGTAAGCGGGTTATCGAACAATGCCATTTGATGATTAAAAAATCTCCAGTTATTAGCATCTAGCCATTTCTTAATTGCATCATACATCTTGACAAATGGAGGCTTTTTCCTTTGGTATTTTCAAGGGAATAGACCCCTAAGCCATGCTTTAACCTCGTGTAGATCATAGTTTTGGATTTCATTATCTAAAATTTCTTCACTGTAACACTGAAGTTTAACAGATTATATTCCCTAACCCATGCTTTACCCTCATGCAGATCACAATTTTGGATTTCGTTATCTAAAATTTCTCCATTGTAACACTCAAGTTTAACAAATTAAAAGGTGATTTGTTCTAGGTGTACATAGTTTTGTAGAAGATCAAATAGCTGGATAGGAAAATAGACACCACTTGAGATAGAAAGAGACATGGGCATCTAGTAGCTCCTCTGCTATATCACCCTGAGAGCCCTTTCCACCCTACCCTAGTCCTAGATGAAGATTTTTTTGCATATGGACTGTTGTAAGAAAACCAAAGACTAAAAATTCCCACTTCCTAATGGAGATTTAGATCCTATAATTCTAAGGGTGATATACCATTTGAACCATATAGCCTTATGGATTCTAGAACTATATTTTTTCTATGAAAAAAAGAAAAGTGGGGAAGGGGAAGGGGAAGAATAACTAGCATTAAATAGAGAAAAAAATCCTAAAGACCTAGTGGAGAGATTTCAAGAATCCCACATTTGAGTAGTTTGCACATGCTTACATGCAAGAGATATAATAGGCATTTATGAATGTAGGTACTTGCATAAAAACCAAACACATACAATTGACACTGAAAAACAATGTTGCACAAGTATTATTTCTCTAACAGGGCTATTAGTGATGTCAACTTGTATGGAGATTGTCCTAAGCACTGATGATTTGGCATGAAAGAAAGAGATTGATTTATGCACCAATGCCATGTCTTTCAAGAAACCATTACATGGACCCATAGATCAACAAATAATATGGAACCTATAGAGGGAAAAATGTTTACTTCAAGAACCAACCATTGTTTGTTTAAAATTTAAACCTGGGATTTTTTTTGGATCGCAATTAGAAGGGGATATTTTTTGTTGGTCTCACTAAAAACTTGGTCTTCTTTCTCCAATTGACATTTGACATTTGCTAGGAAATAAACCATCTAATTGGCATCTCTATAACAATGGAGGATGGAGTAATATTAAAACAAAGATGATTTTTCAAGATTTGTGCAAAAATAATTTTAATTTAATACATTGGACATTCTATCTTCTTTAGTGCTAAAATGATATTTAATGAGTCTCCTTTGATGATCAATTTTTTTATCTTCATAGAGGACGCCAACTTGATTCCTACTACTCACACCATTGCTTTTACAATGTTATTTGTCCTAATTGGGATACTTGTGACTACTTTTAAAATAACATAACCTATATGGTTTCTCTAAACACACCCAATACCAAAGATGCCCACATTTCCTTTAGATGCTCCATTGAAGTTAATCTTAATAGAATCTAGAGTTACAAGAATCCATTTGACATCCTTTCTGTCAATTTTCCATGGCATATTTACCATTAAACTACTTTTGAAAGGTAGAGTAATTGATTCTTGATATTTAAGGTCCAATTATCACCATAAATCCATAGTTCATGTCCAAGATTACTCTATTGTACCCAAGCCATCATATTAGTATTTGTCACATCATAGTATTGCATTGGAGATCATTGAGCTTCAACCCTGGGTATTATATTAATCTTTTGATTATGTATAGAATTTATTGTACTTCATGCATCTTCCTATAAAAATGGAAAGTCATCTTGCACACAATGGTATTTTTGTTTCTTTCCTTAGAGTATGAAAAGTGAACCATTAGAAAAAATAATCAAATCCTTTGAGGACTCAAATTTATACCCAACACTCAGATAAGCCTTTACATTACAACAACCTTTAGGTTTACCTTCTAACTTACCAAATGTTTGTTTTAACCATGTACAAAAAAGATCCAAGTTTTTGAGACTTAAAAAATTAGAAGTACAAACCATAGAGGTTTCTTGGATAACCTAGAAATCTCTCTATCCAAGGTAAGTGCATGGGGCATGGGAAACAACACGGTGCACTAACATCTTGTACAAATAGAAAACTAGGATTGCCACAAAGAAACATAAAATAGCCTATATAACATTTTAAATATCAAATATTATAAAATATGGTTACATGTTATACTAAGTGACTAAAATAATAGTAGTGAATAAAAATAAATAATTAAAATGACAAACAAAGATTTAGATATCACTATAAATATAGAGAAAATTCACAGGCTTCTTCCAAGTAGCTCCTTTAACTACACCTACATACAAAAGACCAAAGAAATATGTTGGGTATCTATATAAGGGTTTTCTTAAGTCAAAACCCCACTTCAGTATTTCCACCTCCACAAAAAAACAAGACAAAGAAAATTATTATAAACATATGAAAAAATAAATAGAATAGTAAGACAATATACTCAAGTATTTCAAATAATTATCACTCCTCAAGCAATGAAGTTAGGTAGCCTATAAGTGCAATGGAGAAGTGGCAATGGAGTCCACATGATGATAGTGATATCTTCGTATGGCGACAAAAAATGTAGTAAGATACCATTATAGCAATGAATATGGTGGAAGAATATAATGTATATGACCATGTGAGAGTGCTTGTGTGAGAGTGACAATGTTCTGAATGAAAGAGTTCCATAATAGAGGTGTAGAATGTAAGAAAATACTAAATGAATTCAAAAAGATGATTTGTAGCTAAAGTGGAGATGTTCTAGCAAAGGAAAATGACTCCAAAGGTTGACATAGATCGATAGAGGTATTAAACTATCATAACATATGGAGTGTAATATCCCAACAACTAGCATAGTCATGAACTTTTATTGGGTGCTAGCACATTGCATGGGCATCTACACAGTGCACATACACCTGAATAAAAAGTAAACCTAATAGTTAAGATATCACACATGTGGGGTGGTAACGTATGTTTTGGACCAAGATTAAGATTAGAGATCATAAGTGTCTTAATTACAACTTAAGGGGAAACTGTATGTGATGTGAAATTGCATAGGATGTAATTTATGACTTTACACTTTCCAATGGAAGAAATGTTGTTCAATGTTTGTGGACCATCTGTAACATCTTGTGTTAAGCATCTACCAATATTATAAGAATCATTTTGATGGGAAGTTTCATAGTTTCTCTTATCTTATCAATTTTTGGAGGAAGAATTTTCTCACATAGAGTTCATTACTTCATAGGTTTTTAGGGGGTAACATGACCTTCTCTTCATTCTCTCTTATTGGGCGGCATATTATCTTACATTGTGAAAGTATTAGTCCATTGTGGCTCATCATGAGTCCTTCCATCAATGAATTCTCTTCTTTATACTTGTACATTTAATTTCATGCATCATTTCTCTTTTGGAGGAGTTTTGTTTTTCCTAGGTTTTGTGCTTTATCTCCACTTTATGAATTTTTTTATGCGAGTATCAAACAAGGCCTACTAGGAGGACTCATCGTCTTGCATTATTACTCCCTAAGTTGCACTTAAGGAGGTGTTAGTGTAAATAGAGTCTAATGCATGTAGTTAGCTAATCACCTTACTAAGATTGACTTATTCACACCTAGATTAAGTATACTTAGGCTATTTAATATTTTTGTCTCACTTTATAGCATTGAGACATGTGTCCTCATCACTTGAGACACCTCTTCTATACATCTCAAATAATTTCTCACATACTTGTCAAGTGAGCTCACAAATATACTTTCTTTGGATGGTTAGACATAGCTTCAGTCCTACCTCATCTACCTTTCCTATATATGCAAGACATCTATTTATTCTTCATATATTTTTCATCCATATTATAGATTATCCTTTGTGTTTATCATTTCACTAGTGCAAGATCATTTTGATTCTTTTAGATTCCCGACTTACTCCAACATAAAATGCTATGACCATGTAGTTGGACAAAAATGCTTCATAATAAAGAATTGGATTGTGTATTCTCCATAGATAAGTTTGGAATATAATATTGCAATTTTGTAATAAAAGAGGACTAGATTTTTGTTCCCTTTTTTTGTCATGCAATGAGTATTCCTTTATACATATTTTTTTTTTAACGAATGACAATCAACAAAACTACATGTTCAAAAATATTTTATAAATATAATTAGTTACAACATAATATTAACTTGAGCATCTTTAAGGTTACTCTAATACAAGTATTATTTAATCATACATTGAATTTAGGAACATTTACTTAGATCTGAATAGAAAAATATATGGAAGATGACATTTGGATACATAAGTTTAAATTATTCCAGAAGCAATGAATATCAACATTTGCATCTCTCATAACAGTGCATTCATCATAGAGTAAATAACCATAGGCAGACGAGAATTTTTGTTTAATAATCTTCTAAAGTTTAGTTCTTACTAATTGTAAACGAACAATTCGCCAAAAATGTCGGATGGAGGGTGCCTAAGCAGCGCGTCCGTCTCTCGTCTGGCACAAAAGACTTCGCTTCCCAAATTCAAGTTTACAAAAGACTTGACTTCCAGTCATGGTGACTAATGAAAAAGAGCCTGCGAATAGCGAAATAATGGAGTCTGTCCAAGCTGTCAAATTGTCTCTTTCATTAGTCAAATTCCTTAGCGAAATAACGCGGGCTTGGCGGCACTAACTTGGCCATCTCGTCCATTCTGTAGCATATTTATTTCTATTTAAATTCGAAACTATACCACAAACATAGAACGATCTACCCAAACTTCAATGACGATGAAGTTTTTGGTCTTAGTAATTACTGTGAGTATTGCAGCGCATAATTCCAGTGCTGTAATTTTGGATCGTGAATATATGCTTCGATTGGGGGATTCGCTCACTGGAAATCAGACCCTAATTTCGAAGAATGACACGTTTACATTGGGATTTTTTAGTCCCGAAGGAACAAATAATTTGTATATTGGCATCTGGTATACCCGAATCTCTCAAAACGCCACAGTTTGGGTGGCTAACAGAGAAAATCCTGTCAGAATCATGCCCGGCGTTCTGAGATTTTCGGAAGATGGTCATCTCAGATTGTTTGATGGAAAGGGCCAGTCGGTTTGGTCGACTGTTAATGGCCAGAAAGGATCACGAGCTATGATAACGGACACTGGTAATTTCATTATGCTGGACGCCTACAACAAGTCTGCGATTGTTTGGGAGAGTTTCGCGCATCCGACAGATACATGGTTGCGTGGCATGAAGATGTGGAAAGGCATGACGCTAACTTCCTGGAAGAGTTCTCGGATCCTGCAAGTGGGCTCTTCTCTATCCGAATGGACGTGTCTCCGGGAAAGACGGAGATGATGATGTTTTATAATAACACTGTTCCATATTGGTCCAGTGGAGAATGCTCTGGGAATTATTGTACTAAGGTTCCCGAATTGCAAGCTCAGAAGAAAATTCAAGCGTCCTGTGTGAGGCTTTCTCCTTCAAGAATATACATTCATTTTGGTATTAATCCGATAGATCATACCCTCACGGGGCGGTCCGTGTTAGATGTGAACGGCGAATTACAAGTTTACTTCTGGATGGATGATGGTAGATGGAGTCTGAGGTGGTCGACATACCGAGGTCAATGCAGTGACTACGAAATCTGCGGGGCGTATGGACTTTGCAATGTGAATGATGTGTGTAGTTGTGTCCAGGGCTTCACGCCCAACAAGGACTCTCAAGGTTGGTGGTCAAGTGGCTGCTCTCGGCGAAGACCCCTGCAGTGCTCTGCCACAGAGGGCACAAACGACGAGTTCTTCGTAGCCAAGAACCAGTACTTGTCCGAAAAAGAAGCTGTCATAATCAACAACGAGCCGACACAGCTAGGCTGCCAGACTGCTTGTCTCAACAATTGCTCCTGCACAGCCTTTGGTCTCGCTATTTCTGATCAACCTATCTGTAGATTGTGGTTTGGCAATTTATTGGGAATGCGGGTTTCACCGGAGGGCCAGTCCGTCTTTATTAGGCTGGCTGCTTCTGAGTTGCGACACCCCACATCGGAGCGAAGGAACAAAACCTCAGGACTTACTATTTTACTTTCGGCCACCGCATCCTTTTTTGCTGTTTCAGCTCTCCTGTTAACAGCATTTATTCTGTGGAAACGTCGAAGACTGGTGAAGAAGAACGTGGAAGAGGAGGTGCCAATTTCGCTCAAAAAGTTCAGTTACAGAGAGTTGCGAATTGCAACGCAGAATTTCAAGCATAAATTGGGTCGCGGAGCATTCGGCTCTGTGTTCAAAGGAACTCTGCCAGACAACACGATTGTTGCGGTTAAAAGATTAGAGGGTTCCACGCAAGTAGAAAAACAATTCCGTGCGGAAATAATCACCACTGGCAGAATACAGCATGTGAATTTGGTCAGGCTGTGGGGGTTCTGCGTAGAACATTCACGAAGGTTACTGGTATATGCCTACATGCCCAACGGCTCCCTAAACTCCTTCCTCTTCTCCAAGTCGGAAGACGTGGAGAAGGTGTTGGACTGGAAGACCCGGTTTCAGATCGCACTGGGCACTGCACGAGGATTAGTTTATCTCCATGAGGAATGCAGGGATCGTATCATTCACTGCGATATTAAGCCAGAAAACGTTCTCCTGGACGGTGACTTTAGCCCAAAGCTGGCAGATTTTGGGCTAGCGAAGCTAGTAGGTAGAGATTTTAGCCGAGTACTGACGACCACACGAGGAACTCGTGGGTACGTGGCTCCCGAGTGGATCTCTGGCCTTCCTATCACTCCTAAAGCGGACGTATACAGTTTTGGCATGACGCTGTTGGAAATTATATCAGGCCGAAGAAATCTGGATTTAACAGCTGAGGGTAGTAGGTTCTACTTTCCTACCTGGGCTTCATCTCAAATTCAGAGGGGAAACATATTGGGCGTTGTGGATGCAAGGATAGCAAGTGAGGTAATTATCGAAGAAGTGAGAAGAGCTGCTGTGGTTGCTGGGCTATGTGTTGGAAGACATTAATTTCTCCCACCGAAGAGAAGCTTCTTCCAACTGAACTATTTAATATGGAACTTTCCTGCAGTAATGTTGTTGACTTTATTACCAACTTGCCACCGACTCTTCACCGCCCATTGATTTTCACGTTGTTTACTGTTTTCTCATTCTAGATAATTCGAAAGACCTCTATTTAAGAGGCTCATGTAAATTGTTTCTAAAAAGGGCAATGAATTGTAATGTTCTGTGTGCTGTAGAAAATCTCTTGGTTTCTGTTTTTCTTCTGTCTCTGCCCACCTTCATGTGGTATCAGAGCTCAGGTTAATAAAAATTGGTAGATTGTTGTGTTTATGCAGATTGAGTTGTCATCGAATTAGTCAGAGAGGAGAAGGCCATCGTAGAAGCTGCAGTGAAAGCAAGTGTTTGCAGCCATAAGAAGATCTCAGTCAAGCTGTGTCAAGGAGACTATTGAGCACAGTTTTTATTTTAACGGCAAAGCCAGATTGCAGGAGATTATTGTTGAGGGCACGCAGGCCATATTTTACTTGATTGAATTCGCAAAGTATTAAGGTGTCACTATTCCAGATTCATCCACTGTGGCTTTTAGACATTGTATTGGTATGTTCCTATTCATGGCATTAAATAGGGTTTGTGGCATTATATTGAGACTGTGGCCCTAGGTGTTTCAAAAGGAGTTTGTTTTGATGATGTTTGGATTATAAGGAATTGGTTGATTAAGGCATTAAGTATACTGTTAGAGTTTGGAGTAATTTTTTTTTGGTCAAAATATGGCATCTGGTAACTTTCAACCTTTAATTCCAATATTTTCTGGTAAAAATTATGATAATTGGGCTTTTAGAATGAAGTTGACATTCAATTCATGTGAGTTATCAGATATAGTTATAAATGGTTATATTGAACCACAAAATGAGTCTACCTTGAGTCTAGATGATAAGAAAAAGCTTGAAGAAAATAGGCAAAAGGATAGAAGGGCTTTGCAGATAATCAGGCAAGCATTGGATGATTCGGTTGTCGGAAGGATTAAACAAGCCACTACAGCCAAGCAAGCATGGGACATCCTAGAGACGACATATCAAGGTACTAGTAAGGTAAAAATTGCCAAACTACAAGCACTTAGAAGAGAATTTGAAAATTTGCAAATGAAGGATTCTGAATCAGTAGATCAATTTACATATCGTGTTACAAATTTGATTAATCAAATAAGGCAGAATGGTGATGACTTAATAGATCAAAAGGTTGTAGAAAAGGTTTTAAGAAGTTTGCCTAAAAAATTTGATGCAATTGTTGTGGTAATTGAAGAATCTAAAGATTTGACTACATATTCTATAGATGAGTTGGTTGGTTCTTTAAAAAAATTTGAAGACAGGTGGAATAGGAATGACAATAGCTCATTAGAGAATGCATTCAAAACACAAATGACATTTGGCAGAGGCAGAGGAAGAGGAAATCCAGGATTCAGAGGAAGAGGAAGAGGAAGATATAGTTACCAAAGAGAAGAAAGAAAGAGTCCAGATCCAGGAGGAAGGAGAAATCAAAATTTCATTCCAAGGGGCCGCAATAACAATCAGGCATCACAAAGGTATGACAAAACAAATGTTCAATGTTTTTATTGTAAGAAGTATGGTCACTTGGCAAATGAATGTCGAAAGAAACAAGCAGATATGGGAAAGCAAAATGCAAATTTTTCTGAGAGTAGTTCTGAGACATTGTTTATTACATGTCATGTAGCTCAAGAAAATTCAAGTAATATTTGGTTTCTAGATAGTGGGTGTAGTAATCATATGACTGGAAATAAAGATTTGTTTGAGAATTTGGATACTTCAGTTAAATCAGAAATTAAATTGGGCAATGATAACATTGTTGAAGTCATGGGAAAAGGTGCAATTAAGGTGATAACAAAGCTTGGTAAGAAAACTATTCCTGATGTTTATTTTGTACCTGGTTTGAAGCATAATCTCATAAGTGTGGGACAACTTATTCAAAAAGGTTATAGAGTTGCTTTTGAAAATAATGTTTGCACTATATTTGATATTTCTCCTAGTAACATGGTGATTGCAAAGGTTGAAATGACAAACAACAAAATGTTCCCACTTCGCATGAAGAGTGAAATGATGGAGGAGATGGGAGTAAGTTTCAAGGCATCAAATCAAGATCAAGCATGGAAATGGCATTTGAGGTGTGGTCATCTAAATTTCAAAGGATTATGTTTGTTGCAAAGAAAGGATATGGTAAGAGGTTTACCCCCTATTGAAGCACCATTGAGTTCATGTGAAAGTTGTATTTTGGCTAAGCAACATAGGCAAAAGTTTTCAAAAGAAATGACTTACAGAGCTTGGGCACCTTTAGAAATTGTGCATACAGATTTATGTGGTCCAATGAAAACACCATCATTAGGGGGGAGCATTTATTTTCTAACATTCATTGATGATTTTAGTAGAAAAACATGGGTTTATTTTCTCAAATATAAATCTGAGACATTTGGCAAATTCAAGGAGTTCAAGGCATTGGTTGAAAAACAGAGTGGTTTATCCATCAAGGTATTGAGATCAGATAGAGGAGGAGAATACAAGTCAAATGAATTTTTTGATTATTGCAGGTATCATGGAATAAAGAAGCAATTCACTACAAGTTACACACCTCAGCAGAATGGTGTCGCAGAAAGGAAGAATCGAACAATAATAGAGATGGCAAGGAGCATGTTAAAAGGTAAGAATCTACCTAATGAGTATTGGGCTGAAGTAGTTGCTTGTGCGGTTTATATTTTGAACAGAAGTCAAACAAAGATTGTGACAGACATGATTCCACAACAGGCATGGAGTGGTAAGCATCATAGTGTTTCTCATTTTAGAGTATTTGGTTGTATTGCATATGCACATGTGCCTAAGGAAACAAGAAGTAAGTTGGATGATAAGAGTGAAAAATGCATTTTTATTGGTTATGATGAATATTCTAAGGCATATAAGTTGTTTAATCCTATAACCAAAAAGGTCATTGTAAGTAGAGATGTTGTGTTCAAAGAAGAAGAATCTTGGAATGGAAGTATAGACAATACAATTACAGGTGCTACGACAATGCCATACAATGAACAAGAAGGAAAAGATCAAGAAGACCAAGAAGATCAATCAAATGAACAAGGAGGAACTCCATCAAGAAATACACAAGGAGATAACTCACAAAGGCAAGTTGAGCAAGGAGATTCATCAAGTCCACAAGTAAGTAATGACTCAAATCCTACACTTGCATCATTGAGACCAAGGCTTAGAAGTAAGAAGACTAAAAGTTTGCAAGAAATTTATGATCAAGGAGATAAGATAGATTTGCAATCAAACTTTGCTTTATTTGCTCAAGATCCTATATATTTTGAAGATGCAATTAAGGATGAACATTGGATTAATGCAATGAATGATGAAATGGAATCTATTGAGAAAAATAATACATGGAAATTAGTTGATTTGCCTAAAGACAAAGAATGCATAGGTGTGAAATGGGTTTATAAAACTAAGTATAAAGCAAATGGAGAAATTGACAAATATAAGGCAAGATTGGTAGCTAAGGGGTTTGCACAAGAATATGGGGTTGATTATAATGAAACATTTGCACCTGTAGCAAGACTTGATACTGTTAGAATGGTACTAGCTATTGCAGCTCAAAACAATTGGTAGGTTTATCAAATGGATGTTAAATCAGCCTTTTTGAATGGATATTTGGAAGAAGAAGTATATGTGCAGCAAGCACCAGGATATGAGATAAAAGGATATGAAGGCAAGGTTTACAAGTTGAAGAAGGCACTCTATGGATTGAAGCAAGCACCAAGAGCTTGGTATAGCAGGATAGATTCATACATGTTGAAGAATGGATTCAATAGATGCACTAATGACCCCACACTTTACATCAAGGTCAATGAACAAGGTCAGATTTTGATTGTTTGCTTGTATGTTGATGATTTGATCTTTACAGGCAATCTTTTTATTGACATGTTTAAATTTGAAATGAAGAAAGAATTTGAGATGACAGACTTGGGTTTGATGAAATATTTTCTTGGTATTGAAGTCACTCAAAATGATAAGGGCATTTTCATTTGTCAAAGTAAATATGCAAAAGATGTTTTGAGAGGGTTCAGAATGATAAATTGTAGTCCAGTTTCTTCTCCTGTAGCAACAGGCATAAAACTTAGCAGAGAAGATAATGAGATGGATTTTGACACAACTATATTCAGAAAATTGGTTGGCAGTTTGATGTATTTGACAGCAACTAGGCCAGATATAATGTATGGAGTCAGTCTAATTTCTAGATTTATGGACTCACCCAAAAATTCACATTGGCAAGCAGGAAAAAGAATATTGAGATATATTGCAGGAACCCTGGATTATGGAATATTGTATTCCATCACAAATGATTTTCAATTGATTGGATATACTGAAAGTGATTTTGTAGGAAATATAGATGATCGAAAGAGTACATCTGGATATGCATTTCATCTTGGAACAGGTATTGTGGCATGGGCATCAAAGAAGCAGCCAATCGTGACAATTTCATCAGCAGAAGCGGAGTATGTGGCAGGTACATCAGCGGCATGTCAAGCAGTATGGATGCGAAGAATCTTGAAGGATCTAAAGCATGAGCAAAAGGAGCCTACTACAATCTATTGTGACAACAAGTCCACCATTGCACTATCAAAGAATCATGTTTTTCACAAGAGGACAAAGCACATTGATACTAGGTATCACTTCATTCGAGAATTGATCAACAATGGAGAAATCATTCTACAACATTGTAGATCAAAGGAGCAACTCGCTGATATATTCACAAAAGCATTAGCACAAGATCAATTTGAATATTTAAGAGAAAATTTGAATATTGTAAATATTAATGTAATTAGTGGTAGAAATTAGGGGGGAGTGTTGGAAGACATTAATTTCTCCCACCGAAGAGAAGCTTCTTCCAACTGCACTATTTAATATGGAACTTTCCTGTAGTAATGTTGTTGACTTTATTACCGACTTGCCACCGACTCTTCACCGCCCATTGATTTTCACGTTGTTTACTGTTTTCTCATTCTAGATAATTCGAAAGACCTCTATTTAAGAGGCTCATGTAAATTGTTTCTAAAAAGGGCAATGAATTGTAATGTTCTGTGTGCTGTAGAAAATCTCTTGGCTTCTGTTTTTCTTCTGTCTCTGCCCACCTTCACTATGCATTCAAGAGGAGGAGAATCTGAGGCCAAGCATGACTGAAGTGGTAAAAATATTGGAAGGCACGATGGAGGCTTCTATGCCACAAATTCCAAGGTCTTTACATGTCCTAGTACGTCAAGTAAACAAAGAAGGAATGGCTTAAATCACACATTCTAAGCTTATATTTCTGGAATTAAAAGTGTTAAATACTTAGAGTTGACTAACATGTTTTAGGTTTAATATGTTGCTTAGTGTATGTTGTCACACTAAGAATACACTTTTTAAGCTTAAAAGTGTTAAACGCAGTATGTGTGGTTTAAGGTTGCGAGCAATAGCTGCAATCAACATGTTTCCTACCAAGTGGTATCATACATACAAAATAGTAGCCAGTTGTGAATGAGAATTTGATAGATAGGGAGAGGATTCTCTACAATGTATAAATAATTGTGAGGGTATCTTTTTATATTTTAAAATATTGATAATATATTTTGATTTTTCTTTGAATATTAAAGTATCAATAAATATCTGAAAATATAAATGATGATTTATTCAACACATCATTTATATATTGAAATATGTACAGTTATTCATCATGTCATAAAAAATTATAAACAATACTAGTCAAAATTTAGTTTCATATAAGAATAAATTGAATTTATTTTTTTATTTTTTATTATATTAGTAGGGAAAGGGCTTTGATTCGTCACATAGGCAGTTCAACAAACATATCAGTAAATAGTAATCGGCATCAACATAGCCAGGAGCACAAAACCCCTAACCTTCTAAATAGTAGCCCAAAATACAGTAAAAAATATCTTAGCTAAATCAATAAGATACATATTTACTCCATAATCACATAACATAGCTGTCACTAAGACTAACAGAGACATGTTAACAACATCATTTTAATTATTAATTAATCCATACCCATGAATTTTATCTATCACTAAGACTAAACCAATATAGATAGTCATAGTAGGTTCATACGCAATAACATTTAAACTAGTATAGCAAAAAATCAAATCAAAACTATCCCTACATAAGAGAATCATTAAAAGGTACCAAGGACTATAAGTATTAGACAAAATATCAAAAATAAAGATCATATCAAAAAAAATGGCACATATCTAAACAAACCAACAAGAGCAACAAATACTAATTGTGACCACCAAGTAGGCCCCTATTCCTTGAAATATTCTCCAGACAGTCTTTTTAGTAATCTTGGTCTAGGTCCTAGTCTGAATTGTTCTCTATCTATTGTTGAACTTTCCCTTCTTGCTTCTTGATCCTTCTCCTCGACTTCTTTAGCCTAAAATAAAGCCTGTGGAAACCTTCCTCATAATGTCATTAGTAATAACGCAGAGTGCTAACCACCCTTCCCAAATGGGTCTTGCACTTTTAGAACTCTTCTACTCTTGAGTCAAGATCTTCTAGTCTAATATGCATATTGTTAATTTAAACCTTCAGGCTAGACACTCTTTCATTATCATCATCCTAAGAGAACTCTTGATTAGTGGCATCTATGTTTCCTTTAACCTCATCAAATTTTGGTGGAGACCTCAATCTCAAATCCATTAAATTCACCCCTTCCTCAAACTCATTGTTTAAAATAGCATACTCTTCATCTTCATCATTAGAGTTTTCACTAGAGATTTCATCCTTTGGGGCATACTCTTCATAAGTCATAGTGTCACTTATTTTCTCCTCTTTTTGTTTAGCTCTTCACTTAGAATCTTTTTCAATTACATGGGTTGATCAATGACCTTGAGGGATATTATCTTCTATCCCTTGCTCCTTCTTAACATCCTCATCTCTTCCTAACAGAGACTCTTCTAGGTCAATAGTAATGCTCCTTTTAGGTGTCTTATTATCAGTTTTTCTAACTTTGGAAGTTCCTTACTTTATGATTAGGGATTTTCTTTTGTTACGTATGAATTTTAGCAATGCCACTTCTTTTGTTATATTTCTTTGTTTAATTTATTATTAATAATTATTACATACTAAAATATTATGTAGCTTTCTCACTTTTAATATTTGATCTTATACAATCTTGTAACTCTTTTTGTCCAAAGACATGCAATATAATTGATATATATTATTTAAATATTTGATTATTTATAATACACACAACTATACAACTTAACATCATAAACCAAATGAAAAGGAAACATAATATACAACAACTAGTCTAAATATGCAAGACTATTAATTTTTTCTCTTCCAAGTAATGCATTTTGTAGATTTCCACTACCAAATATTAAACAAGCTCACCATTTCTTGAATAAATTATATTAAAAAATTTCAAAATGAACTTATTTACATTTAAATGTTAATATTAAAAGTTAGAGCCTCATGCATGCCCTCAAATTGGCAAATATATTATAACTTATAACATCATGAAATCATAAATTTACTATGGTAGGTCTGGTAGTTCTAGTGTTCAATTTTAACACTCGTTATTATATTGGTACGAATGTATTTTACTACTTAATCATAATTTTGAATATCTTTGAGATCCCATAAAAATTAAATATCTAAATAATAGTAGACTATATAAATTTTAATTAGTTAGTTAATTTGTTTTCTTTTGTTTGAAAGAATTTTTGGTAATTTTAACTGTGCAATGTCAATGGCTTTAGTAGCAAAAAATTTCTCTCTTCTGAGTCTTATTTACACTATATTTTCTCTTTAAGGTACCCTCTTCTACACTTATGGGCATTCTAAATTTTTAATGTAGAGAATCCTTTTACAATAATTTATGAGTTATTAATAGTTAAGATTATATATAGTACTACTTCAATGAAATAGAGATGCAACTTTGTACATTAGTGAGAACTATCCCAACATTTAGCAATAATTATATGATGTAGTTTCATTTATGTGAACCATATGGCTAAAAACTATGATTCTTAATGAGCTCCAAAACATAGGCATTAATAGTTTAATGGTATCTATTTACATTTATGCAAGGTCTAGTAGGAAAAAATAATTGCCTATGTCTCAAATAATAACTAAGAATTAATTTTTGTGTAAGGTCATTGGATGTGTTATTGCTATGTAATAGAAGTTAATCCATAAGCCTTCATTATCGACAAGTCTTGTTCCACCCGATATCCTGATCCTCGATAGTTTTGTGTTGGTGGGACCCTCATAGATAACATATTGATCAGTTGCATATTAGGAGTTTTTCTGCACACAATTTATTTATTTCATTGGTCTTGAAAGATGTGACTACCCAATGGTCTGATGGTAGCAGTTCCAAAGTTGGTGACTTGCATTGTGACATTCATCAAGTGCTTTTTCATACTGGACAATAAATAAGGTAATTAATAAAAGGCTTTGTTTCAAACCCCGAAGTAGTACAACAACCACTCAAACACAAGAATTAATCGCTCTATGTTTTCACGTGTCTTTCAAGCTTTCTCATTCCATTTACATTCGATAGTTCTGAAACATTGGGAGAGACACCCAGGAGAATACATAAAACTAGGTTAAAAAATAGAAGTTCTCTTTGTTTAAAATTATTGAAATTTATAGTGTTCTTGTTGATAGGATAAGGAAGGGTTCCTAATTTACCATTCATGTACTCCTGCTTTCCCTATTTCTCCATCTTGTCCTATCCTAACTTGAGATTTCATCCTTTATTATAAACCCTAGCACTCCTACATTTAGCTTCAATGGTGCCCAAACCCTCTTAGCCTATAGAAAATAAATTGGACTACATTAAAGACTCATAAGTTGGCCCATTCACCATGCATGACATTCAGAAAAAGGATGCATAGTTCAGAAAGGTCTCCAATTTTACAAAAGGCCATTGATTCTGCTCTTTCTAAAGTTAGAGTCTACCCTTCCCCCATTGCATGCCCAGAATTAGTCCTCTCCTATGTGCAACATTACCACCTAGATTCCCAAGAAATTCAAGGTGCAAATAAAAGTTTGATAGCTTAAATAGACACAAGTAACATCTCTCTTGCATTGCACATCCCCGAGAGGGATGGTCAAATTAATTTTTTTCTAGTCAAGATAGCAACATGTCAATAGCCAACTACATTAGTGCCTAAACAAAATTGCACAAAGCTGGCTGAAATTTCCTCGACCTTGTAAATCTAGATTATCTTCTCGGATAAAAACAAAACTCTTTATTGATGATATTACCAATATCATTTTTCTACTATGTCATGTGGTTGGTAGGACAAAAATGGAATTCGTTGAGGAGTGGATGTGTTGATTTGTTCTCACAATCTGTGATGATAAAAATTTGATTAACTAGGTGAGGTTAATATGTGACTCCCTTCATGAATAGCTCGTCAAGTTTAATGATAGGAAATATTTTCATTTATTCTTTGTTCTCTTGTATGCGATAGATACTAGTAGAAATTCTTGGCTAGGTTTGAGGCAAGTTGGCAATCTTTCAAATGGTGTACCTCTTTACAATTGTTTCTCCTAGTTACATAAAGGAGAAGGTATGAGGAATTTCTCCTGCATCCAAGACATTATCCTGATGACAGTCATTAAAAATTTTGAGGGAAACTTGGAGAAAGGGATATTATAGAAAGTCATAGCTTTAATTTAGACTTATGATATTTTCTATATTCATTTTTGGACTTTCTCTTACTTGAGGGTCAAAGGTTACGAAAAGGTTCCGCTGAAAATACCTAGGTATGCCACTTATTACTTTGTGTTTTAAGAATTATTTCACTAGATGGCTTTTGTAAATATCAAATATGTTCAAATGAGGATAGAGGGATATTCTTTTCCCTTGAGATTGTCTTATTTTTCTTGTAAAAGTAATGAATTTGACAAGTTTTCTGATAAGCTCTAGCCAAGCTCAAACTTCCTTCTTTATCCATAAGGACCCATTTCGATAGCAAGGGTTATGTTAAAAAGATTTTTTATGGAGTATCCCACTATCTCTACATGCCCAAGTTGGAGGACTTTTGGGAAGATTGCATTGATGAGATTGAAGTTTTTCAAGAGAGGCTTTATGTGGCTAACCCTTAGCCAAATGTTTAATTTCAATGTTATTTATGCTATTCTAGAAAATATTGTGGATGATGATTCAGACCTGGTAGAGAGTTCATACCAGAATGCCATATTACCTCCTTTTCAGTGGCGTGAAAAAGAAGAAGAAATGAGTGTTAAAGACAAAACATCACAAGTTCTAGATAGGTCACAAGCTTGGTTGGAGTATCAAGTTAGAAGTCATTCTGGTTCTTCATCACAACAAGGAACACCCAAGGATACTAGCATAGTTACTCAAACTTCTCAGAATGTGATGGGAAAATCAACACTAGAAACTAATATATCTTAGGTAGATTTGTCATCTAGTGGAGACAATGACCCACTTGAAAACAATTAGAAATTGAAATCTTCCTATCTATGAAGCAAGTTCCATAACACCACCTAAAAAGAAGAGGATGGCTCTAGCAATTAGTTCCAGTGAGGAAGAAACCTAGTTTCTTCCCCAACTGGGAGAGCAAATCTCAATAGTTTCTTCGATTGATGATGTATATCCCTTCACTCCTCCTTCTAATGTCCCCATGTTGACACCTATTGCTACCATCAATATTTTGTCTATTAAAAGACCAACAAACACTTCATCTACTCCATGGCTTAAAAAGGTGATTGAGAATTAAAGGAAATGGTATTCACCAACCAGTGAAATTAGAGTTGATATAGTGACATGCTGGGTAGGAGAGATGCCAAAACCTAAGAAAAGAAAAGGGGGTGGCTAGGATGATTGTGGACCCGTAAACAAAGTATCATGTCTTGGAAATTTCTGACCATAATATAGATAAGACTAAACATGAAAACATTGAAGGGGAATTTAATATAAGTAGAATTGACATGGGGCCTGCAACAATAGATGGAGATATTTATCATGCTAAGATTTTTGATGTTGTTCTATCCAGGAGAACTAAGGCTAGAGAAAGGAAGAATCAAGAGATTTCTCAATATGTAGATACTCTTCTTTCACTCGATTTTCTTGGTTAGCTGAGAACCTCTCCACCAACTCATCCTCCTAGATATCCATCACTGAGCTCATCAATTCTAATAAGCTAGAGATAGTAAAGAAAACACAAGCTATAACTAGAGCAATTGATGGTTGGTCTAGTCAGATAATTCTGAAACATCTGGCATTCATTGTGAAGAACTTATTAGGCACTTAGAGGGGGGGCTGAATCAGTGATAGTAAGAACAATACAAATCTTAATATCAATTTCACTAACTTTAAACTCAATAGACATACAAGAAATAATAACAAGTATGCAATCAAAACATAAAGTATAAACCACATCACAAAATATTTTATACATGGAAAAACCAAATGGGAAAAACCACGGTGGGAGTTACTACCCATAAGATCCACTAATTGTAGTGTAGAGATCTTACCACTTAAGGTCTACAACACCTGATTAGGGGCACATCCTATTAGGAGTATCTAATCCTAGCTAAGAGCATTACAAAAAGGTCTGTGAGGACCAGCCTTGTTAGGAGCTACCCAAGTAACTGGGATTTGAAAATACAAGCTAATGTGTCACCTAGTTAGAGGATTTAATGATGAAAACTGTTAGGATCTGACTGCACCATGTTAGGAGTGACCTTGTAAGAGGATTTTCTTGCTGCAACTGTTAGGAAGACAGCAAGTGCCAATGATCTCAATATAGCACCTTTTGTGTCTAATAAGATCTACTTCAGAACATTACAACATCACAGAGCCTTCATCTCTAAACTCCTCCAATCTTCACACTATATGAAAAACATAATTCTATCATCATATATCACATTATCAAGCTCATTTATATATCCTTTCATACCTCATCATAGAATTAAAATTATCATAAGGCCAAGTAGAACCTTATTACAATTTCCTAGGTTTAATGCATCTAGACAATCTTGCATTGTACACTTTAGTTATGTCGGCCACTGACATAATAAATCCAATTCTATGTTGTGTTACCAATTTGAGTAATTTTTCCAGTCCACTCACACTTTAGTCATCAACGTTGTTGTAACACTGCATCCCTTCATCAATCATTTTTTCCAGTTGAAGTCCTAGTTACCGGTTCAGTCTAGTTGGTTGAACTATAGGACTTAGATGACTTAAAGAAGCATAGTTGCCATCAATGACAACATACAAAATAGTCATCATACATAAATCTAATCTCTATGCACAATAGACATATATTGGTTGTCCAAATGATCAAATGCCACACATTGAGCACAATTTGAGGAATTATGACACCCTTAATCTAATGATAAGTATCCTGTCGAATCCAGCTACTAAGAGTAAAGAAAGAGACAGGTAGATTGGTTGCTTCGTTATTGGAGATGTAGGATGTTACTAAATTACCCCAAAACATTTTAATTATGGAGCATATCATTGAAAATCATGATGTTAGAATGGAAACACCATGTTACAAATAAGCTCCAGTCGCACCTCACTACTTTAGTACTTTAGAATATAAACCTTTGACGAGACATGAAAAGCTCCTTTGATAAAATTGGTATCAATGTACTTAGTGATGATGAGAAGCAATTATTAAAATGAGAAATGGTGAGAAGAGATTTTCACCAAAAAGTAGAAGAGAGCCTCTCTGTAGGTAACGCGGGATCTAAGCCTTTAGAATGCCTGAAGGATGTGATAATAGTATTAAAAATTTTCAATGAATAAGTCCAAGATGTTCCTGGTAAGATCGCTGGAGCAAGTTAAAATATTGTCAAGCGGAGAGTCAAGGTTGAAGCCATGGCTGAACCTATGACATAAAACATATCGCTGATCCTTTCCAATTTTAGGGCCTATAAGAAAAGCCTGAATCAATAGGTGGCACGACAACAATAGGGCAATGTAATAGACACAAGGGTGGAAACTCAAGAAGTAGTAGATGATGATGCAAAGATGGAAGATGAAGAAATGGATGGGGGCACAACTATTTGATTATCTTCTTTCTAGTTAATAGTTTTATTTTTATCGGGCTCTCAAATTATTGGTGCTAGTGGACCGTTTATTTGGTGGCTATGTTTAAGACTTTCTTGACATGGTTGTCTGCAAGAAGCTGTTATTTAGATTAATTAAGTTGAACTATTTAATGATGGTATGAACCATAGTTAAGGGTTCTGATGGAGTTCTGAAGGCGTGACTTGTAGTTAGCAGTGATTTTGCATATTTTGTGAAAAACGTAATGGAATTTTGTTTGGAAGAGGCTACCTTGTTTCAGTTGGAATTATAATTTCTGTTTGATGTTATCATCAATGATTATATCTGAATGGTTCATTGAATTGTTTTAAATTAGTTCTTTATCCATACTTTTTATTGTATGGGAGAATTATTTTTATACATTATTGTGAATCTGTATCGGATATTACACATATTACTGTTACTATTTTTTTATATGGTGACCATTCACTAGTTGAAATCTATGTATTAGTACCAGTGAATGATTCTAATTTGAAGTAATGGTGATTCATCTTTATACTTTGTTATAGAGGTCATAAGTGATTAGTTTTGTCCTATCTTTTTTTTATTTTGTAGAGCTCATCTTTCCTACTTTCTGGTTAAAATGACACCCCATAAAACCACAAAATTTACATCATAAGAGGGAGCTATACCTCTAAGATTTAGAGGATAGTTGCAAAACAAAACACAACTTCTCCAACTATTGTTAATAGTTTGTTCCCTAGTCCGGGGCTAGGAGTCATATTGTCATTTATAAAAGGGAGCCAAATTTGTTAACCAACAAGATGGAGTTGTCATCAAGAGGGAAGGAGAATTTGAATTTAGTGGAGGGGAAAAATTTTGGTGGTTGCAGAAACAATGTAGATACTATATTTTTCATGGGATCAGGGAGGAAAGGAGGGGAGGAAGCTTTGATCTAGTTGATTGCGGGGTTCTAGGTAGACAACACACTCAATGGCAAACTAGTGCTTGGGACATGTGTCTCTAATTTTGGTTGTTCAGAATCTTTTATTAGTGTATGCAATATTATTTGTAAGAATGAGAATGTGTTTCCATTTCCACCCTAGGGGCATATTTTCTACATAATTATTATGAGGGCCCCTCTATTTATTTTTTTGGGTGATGTTAAGGGTAAGAATAAGAATATGCTAGTTGAACATAACTCTAAGTGGTCAAAACTATTTGGGTCATACTTGAAAGGAAAGAATTCATTTTCCCCTGCGAGTCATTCTTCTGACCCTATCTCTGGGACTTTTTCTATTTTGGTTTTTTATTGTATTATTGGCAAGGGTATCTCTACTATGGAATAATCATATCAGATGAAGTTTATCTCACTTTGCTACTCTAAGTGGTCAAAACTATTTGGGTCATACTTGAAAGGAAAGAATTCATTTTCCCCTGCAAGTCATTCTTCTGACCCTATCTCTAGGACTTTTTCAATTTTGGTTTTTGATTGTATTATTTGCAAGGGTATCTCTTCTATGAAATATTCTTTGATTGTATTATTTACTGGTCACCATCTAAATATTGAATCAATCCATGGTATAGTGGTTGAGAAATAGAATAAGAAAGGCCAGATTAAGGTTGTTTCCATGGATAAAGGGTTATTTTTTTCCTTCTCCTGTGAGGAATACTTATTGCTAATTTGGGGGATTGTGGATGCTTGGTTGTTCTTCTTTGGCTCTTAAGATATAAGAACTTGGGTTCAACCCTTGTCGTGACTAGTCTTGTAATGAATCCCCAAGTTGAGTGAGGTTGTCAAGTTTTCCCATAGATTATTGGCATGAAAATATCTTTAAGGGGATTGTGGTTTGTTTTGGCAATCTTCTATTTTTCCATTCCATGATGTCTTCTAGGTGGTATTTGGTTTATGCTTAGCTTTGTGTGAGTGTAGATGAATCCATTGACCTCCCTTGTGAGATTTCTATCAACTCTAAGCTTGGTGAATAGATTTAGGATATCAAGTTTGAATCTATTCAATTTTATCACTTCAACTATAAAAAGTATAGTCACTTCAATTTGCTAACTTTAGTGGGCTAAGAAATGTTCTTCTAAACCCCCGAAGTACTCTCAAAAATTTTGGAAGGAAAGGGGCCATATTAATCCCAATAACCTGCTGGGAGAAGCTTCAAAAGGAGATGGTTATAAATCCAAGAAGGATAGACCCAAGCAAGAAGGTTATAATATTGAGAACATGAAGACTTCCCTAATGTTTCTTTCTAGTTCTCTTTCTAATGAATCTTTTAATAGGTGTAAAGATAATGATGGATTTGTTTGTGTTTGTTTGTAAATGCTTGTTGACTCTAAAATTGTTATGTAGAATGGTTTTTTGGGTATATCATTTGAGCCTATTTGTGTTTTAGTTGAGCCCCCCAATATGAAGCATGTGGCTAGTGGATTGAAATTGAAACATAGAAATTAAACCTAAATCTCTTTAAATAAATTCACATTTCACAAATTTGAACCTTAATCTTAAGTGTTCTCCTCCATCCTTATTTAGTCTTAACCTTACCAATATTTTAACTTCCAAAGTATATTTCGCATATATTTGTTAGGAACCAAGAAGGACAAATGAGAGGGGGGGTGAATCAGTTGTTAATAAATTGCAACCCAAAATAAATTATTCCAACTTAAAACTTAGTGCTAGTACAACAAATTAATAGTTATATTAATATCGATCGAACTAAATGTATGACACATAAAGGAAAATAACATCCACAACACATGACATAGATATTTTGACATGGAAACCCTATAAGGGGAAAAACCATGGTGGGAAACCTTATGCACAATCAAATGATACTACTATAGATAGTAAGTGGATACAATAATGGGGTCTGCACATGTCAAAAGGCCAACCACCTAGAGCTCACTACTCAATAGCAAAATAGGAGTCACACTGACTACACGGTTGGATGGTTAAATCCAACAATCAATCTACTGCTTCAATATAGCATCTTCAATGTTGGATTCAGTATCATTTTAAGATCTGATCATGAGGACCAAACACCTTCATAACCTTTAACAAACTTCCTTCAACCTTTAGATGATATCTATGTGATCCGCAGAAGGATCTGCTTATTTTCACTCTTCACAATGATCTCAACATGTATGCATACCTCTTGCAAATAAGATCTTACAATTATTTATACAAAACCTAATACCTCATCATTAGGTCACCTCCTAAAAGATATTACAATTAAATCAATTACAAAATAAGTCTTGGTGCAATATAATATGTCAGCCTCAATACATTTACACATTATCCAATCAATAAATCATTTCCAAATCGTGTCGTGCAGATCTGGAATATGATATCATATGTTGGTTCATAACCTAGACCTATATAACATTTAAGCCAAATATGTGAACCCGATCAGTCCAATATACAAAACACCAAATGCAAACATCCAATCCATATCTTTAACATAGTCAAATGATCTCTAGAAGATAAAAAGTCATCATCAATTTCCTGAGTTGCCAGTGAAACATATATCGGTAACTATGCATAAGCCAATCTCCATACCAAGACCACAATGTGTTGGTTCAACAACAAACAATTATAACGAGAGCGCCAAATCAACAATGTAGACCTCCAAAAAGATAAGTATTGACATCATTGATAAAACTAGTACAACACATGACGAAGTCATCCATAATATCAACAATCTCCCTGTTTGGCATTGATGGCAACACTAGATGGAAAAACATCTATGTGCCAAAAATAGAATGCCAACAATCTCCCTTAAATAGATCAACACAAAGTTTTTTACCAAAAACAGAAACAGTATAGCCAAAACCAAAATACATCTTCAATGTACAAAATTCTTCCATAGACATCTCTCCCCCTTTGACATCAAATGCCAAAGCAGTTAAAAATCAAAACATAACATACAACTAACTACTCTCCTTGAGCAGTAGCTCTTCTTCATCAAGTCAAAGAAAGATTTTTTTGTTAGTCCCTGTCGGTTTGATGCTAATCTACATCATTTAAGTCTTTGTCGGTGGGGTGATTACCACAAGATTCTCTCTGAGATATTGAAATGTTTCCTTAGGCAAAGACTTTGTAAAAATATCTGCAATTTTCTCTTCAGTGTTCACATTAACCAATCTCACTTCATTTGCTTCAACATTTTCTTTTAGAAAATTATAGTTAATAGAAACATGTTTTATTTTCGAGTGAAATACCAGATTCTTTGATATATATATTGCTGCTGAGTTATCACAGTAAATAACTACTAGTTCTTTGCATTTTACATTGATATCCTTCAACATTTGCTTGATCCATAATGCCTAAGTGCAATTAGTTGCTACTGTAACATATTCTGCTTCTAGTGTAGATAATGATGTACAAGTCTGCTTCTTGCTGATCCATGAAATTAATCTTTTTCCAAGAAAGAATGCACCTCTAGTGGTACTCTTTTTGTCATCCACATCTCCTGCCCAATTTGCATCTGTATATGCATATAAATCAAAATTGTCATCCTTAGGATACCATAGACCAAGATTTGATTTGCCTTGCAGGTACCAAAAAATCCATTTTATTGTAGTTTCATGATTTTCTTTAGGATTGCTTTGAAATCTTGAAATAATACACACTGCATTCATTATATCAGGTCTGGTTTGTGTCAAATATAGTAACCCTCCAAACATAGATTGGTACCTTATCGGATTTATAGGAGTTGAATAATCCTTTGATGTCAATTTATCAGTTTTAGTCATAGGAGTGCTTACCAGTTTGGAGTTTTCCATTCCAAATTTCTTCAAAATTTCCTTCAAGTATTTTGTTTGACAAAATATACCTTTATCTATTTGAGAAATATGCAAACCTAGAAATTTTTTAATCTCTCCAATCATAGACATTTCAAATTCTTCCTACATCTTATTAGCAAAATCTTTGCATATCTCTTCTTCACCTCCAAAAATGACATCATTCACAAATACTTCAATAACCAAAATGTCATCATTGGTAATTTTGTAATACAAATTACTGCCAGCATTACCTTTTGTGTATCCAAGCTTTAGAAGATATTTATCTAGTCTAGCATACCAAGCTCTAGGAGCTTGCTTCAATCCATATAAAGCTTTTCTTAATATGAAAATCCATTAGGTTTCTCAATGTAAACTTCTTCGTTAAGATCTCTATTAAAAAATACACATTTTACATGCATCTGATAAACCTTATAGTTCTTGTTAGCTGCAAATGCAAGAAATAGTCTTACCACTTCAATTCTGGCTACCGATGCAGAGGTTTCATTATAATCAATTCCTTCTTTCTGAGAATAACCTTTACAAACTAATCTTCCTTTGTTTCTGATTACTTCAGCATCTTCATTAATTTTATTTCTAAATAGACATTTAGTTCCAATTAAATTTTTGTCTTTAGCTCGGGGAACTAATGTTCAAGTATTATTCTTTTCAATCTGTTCTAAATCATCTTCTATTGCTTTTATCCAATGTTTATCTTCACATGCTTCAATAACTAATGTTGGTTCAGCTTGAGAAATTAAACATACCTCTTCATTTGCCAATCTTCCTCTAATCATAAACCTTGATATTTATTTCCAATTATCTTATTTTCTGAATGATTCAATCTTACATATGTAGATTTATTCTGATTTCCATTCACAGGTTGTTGGTCTTCAGTCACAGTTGAGTTCTTTGATGATGCTGGTGTGACTGGTTCTTCATTTTGTTTTGCTGCAATCCATGTCGGTTCATTTACAATCATTTCTACTATTAGTTTAGAACCTATAGATCTTGATTCTCCTCTAAAATGTTCATTTATCTTCACATTAGTACTTTCAATGATTTTCTGCAATCTTTTATTATAACATCTATATGTTTTGCTTCTAGTTGAATAACCAAGAAATATTCGTTCATCACTTCTACGATCAAATTTTCCAATAGACTCATCTCTCCTACTATAGCATTTTCTTCCAAATATTCTGAAATATTTAAGAGTAGGAATATGATGGAAGCATAGTTCATAAGGGGTCTTACTGGTTTCACCTTTGATGTGAACTCTATTGAAAGTATAGACCGTTGTATTTACTACTTCTCTCCAGTACATATCAGGTAGATTTTCTTCAATCATCATGGTTCTTGCTGCATCCAGTATAGTTTTGTTCTTTCTTTCCACAACTCCATTCTTCTGGTGTGTCTAGGGTGCTGATAGTTGTCTTTTGATTCCATTCTCTTCACAGTATGCATTGAATTCCCTAGATGTAAATTATTCTCCTTGATCAGATCTCAAACATTCAATTTTCTTGTCGGTTCCATTCTTTACCATTGCCTTATATATCTTGAATCTCCAAAAATCTTCTAATTTCTCCCTGAGAAAAGTACCCCAAAAAATTCTATAATAATCATCAATTATTAGCATAAAGTATCTATCACCCTAAGGACTCCTTGTCCTTATTGGACCACATAAATCAGTGTGAATTAAATTAAGAATACTATTGGATTTCTCAAATATGCTCTTAAATGTTGTTCTAACTTGCTTTCCCATTTGACATTCCTTACATACCGGATTATGAGGTTTCACAATCTTAGCTAAATCCCTTACTGCCTTGGTTGAACTGATCTTTACAATGCAATCAAAATTCACATGATAGAGTCTTTTATGCCATAACTAACTTTCATCAATCTGAGCAATCAAACATGTCTTATCACTGGTATTCAAATGAAAGATATTACCTTTAGTCTGATTACCAATTACAATCTCCAATCTAGTTCAATGTATGATTTTACATTTTCCATTTTTGAATTGTAATTGAAATCCTTTTTCCACTAACTAACCAACACTCAAAATATTATTCTTTAAACCTTGAACATAATAAACATTGTCAGTATTTTGCTTACCATCCAAAGATATAGTGCCTCTTCCTTTGTTTTTATCACCAATCATATGATGTGAGCATCCACTATCAATGATCCATTCATCCTTTTCTTCAATTTTTGTTGCTAATGCTTTCTCTACTCATTTGACAATAGGTGTTGGTTGCTCTTCCTTTATTGCAACAAATGCCCATCCACTATCTACTGGATCTTCATCAAAATCATCTGTCACACCTTCATCTGCGTAGTAACATGACTTATCTCTATTTTTCTTATATATGTATCTTTGATATTCAAGGTTAGGTTTATATGTTCTCTTTGTCTCCTCTCCTAGTCTTGAATGTCTATCAGGACACCTAGACACCATATGACCAACTTTATTGCAATTAAAACATTTAAAAGGTGCTTTACCTTCATACTTTCTTCCTGTTGGACCTTTAGGCATCTTCCTTGCAATTAGTGCTTCAAGTTATTCAAGTTCTTCATTTTCTCTTCTAATATCTTTAAGTTCTTTTGCATAAAGTTCTTTCCAATCAGATTTTTTAGATGATGAAGATGACGATGCTAATGCTTTAAAGGCTGTATTAGTCTTGACTGTAGCAACAAGGCCAAACTCTTCAAGATCAAATGCTGAAAGTTTTCCAACCAAAGTATCTCTAGATACTGATGTATTAGACATTATTCTCAACTCATTAATAGCTATCACTTTCATTTTGTAAGCCAATACCAAAGCTCTTAAAACTTTAGAAACAATTTCATCTACACTTAAAGATCCTCCACAAAATTGTATTCCTAAAACAATTTCATTAACTCTATTCATAAATGCAGAAATTCTTTCATCCTCTTCCATTTTTAGATTTTTATACCTAACCCGGTAACATTCCATTTTTGCAATTTTGACAGTGGAATATCCTTCATTAAATGTTTCTAGTTTATCCCAAATAGCTTTTTTTGTAGATCTGTCTGATAATCCCATGATTTGTTGATTTGATAATTCACTTAGAAGTGCTTCTCTTGCTTTGCAATCATTCTCCAAGTCTTTAGCCAAGATTGGTGGATTAGGGTTATTCTGATTAGGAGTAACATAGCCATTCTTTGTAACATCCCATATATCTCTTCCAATGCAATTCAGATGTGCCTCCATTCTAATCTTCCATATACCATAGTTAGTTCCACCAAGTTTGGGACTGTCCTTCCTGAAGATATTTGCTGCCATAGGATCTCCAAAAGCTATTAGGCTTACAGTAAAAGAGGACTAGGCTTTGATACCAATTGTTAGGAACTGGGAAGGACAACTAAGAGGGGGGGGGGTGAATCAGTTATCAATAAATTGCAACCCAAAACAAATTATTCCAACTTAAAACTTCATGCTAGTAAAATAGATTAACAGTTATATTAATACTGGTACAACTTAATGCATGAAACAGAAAGGAAAACAACATCCACAATACATGAAATGGATATTTTGATGTGGAAACCTTGTAAGGGGAAAAACCACAATGGGAAACCTTACCCACAATTAGATTATACTACTGCAGATAGTAAGTGAATACAATAATGGGGTTTTCACATGCAAAAAGACCAACCACTTAGAGCTCACTACTCAATCACAAAATACGAGTCACACTGGCTACACAATTGGATGGTTAAATCCAATAATCAATGTACTGCTTAAATATAGCATCTTCAATGCTAGATTTGGTACTAGTTTAAGTGCTGAGCATGAGGACAAAACACCTTCATAACCTTTAACAACCTTCGTTCAACCTTCATATGATATCTACATGATTCACACAAGGATCTACTTATTTTCTTTCTTCACAATGATCTCAATATGTACGCATACCTCTTGCAAATAAGATCTTACAATTATCTATACAAAACCTAAGACCTCATCATTAGGCCGACTCCTAAAAGATATTACATTTAAATCAATTACAAAATAATTCTTGGTGAAATACAATATGTCAGCCTCAATACATTTACACATTATCCAATCAATAAATCATTTTCAAATCGTGTTGTGCAGATCTGGAACATGATATCATATGCTGGTTCATAACTTGGACCTATCTGCCAGTTAAGGCAAATATGTGAACCTGATCAGTCCAATATGCAAAACGCCAAATGTAAACATCTAATACATGTCTTCGACATAACCAAATGATCTCCAGATGATAACAAGTCATCATCAACTTCCCGAGCTACTAGTGAAACATATACTGGTACCTGTGCATAAGCCAATATTCAAACCGGGACCATAATGTGTCGGTTCAACAACAAACCAATATAACCAGAGTGCCAAATCAACAATGTAGACCTCCAGAAAGATAAGTGTTGACATCAATGACAAGATGAATGCAACACATGACAAAGTCATCCATAATACCACCAATATTTACACATAATATCATCAATTATGGTGCTCAAATATACAATGTAGGACTCCAAAAACAAGCCTACAATATCCCTCAAGTAATCATCCCAATAATTTTGTATCTCAAAGATAGTTTATATCCTACTCCATTGAATCACAAGAAACCAAAACTATAGCAACACAAACATTATCAAGAGAAATAATAAATTTGATATCAAAGGGAGCAGATGATATACAAGGTTCAATAATTGGATTACATGTGAGAAAAATCAATCTTAGGTAATGAAAGTTCTCAATATGAGAATCCACACAAGAAGTCTAATCATCATTGGAAGAAAAAAAGTTTGAAAAGGACAACCAAGATGCATGATAAACCACCCCAATAGCAATGGTATCTCTACTCTCTAATTTTTGAATTATAATAGAATCAAGAGTGAACTCCATAGTCTTCCTTGTTTCACCATGAGCGATTTGATAGATGGAAAGAAAATTGTTTGTCAAGTGAGGTATACACAACATATATTTTAAGTTTTTCAACTTTAATATCAATATATCTCTTCCCAATTATATTCATATATGTATGATTGCCTATCAAAATAAATGGCATATTACAAGACTCAAATAAAGAGAACATAGACTAAAAAACATGCCATATGATGAGAAGCTCTTCAATCTAGAAGCTATCACCTTGAATCATGATGTATAGTAGCACAAAGAGCTTGTCCTAAAGCTTTTCCCAAAAATGTGACTGTTTTCCTTCTCAAATTATTTTTCTTTGAAAAAAGAAGCCAAAATAGACATTCTTGAAGGAACACTAATTCTATTCTTCTCAATTATATCTTCATTTCATTAGTATCCTTATTGTAACAATGTTATTTTCCATATCCTAGCTTCTTGAAATATGCACAAGTAAGATTCTCCTTAGATAATTTTCCCTTTGTAGAAGATTGATAATTTTTTTGTCAAGGAGAGGAAGATTATTCTCTATCCTTCTATGGTGTTGGCTTTGATTTCTTCTACTTCTTGTTGGAACCCTTCTCATGATTAGGCACCAAAACATGTGACTTGGATGACTTGATTATACCAATTGTGTTTAACTTTTCTTGTCAAGCATCAATGTCTCAATTAATAAATCAAAGGATGGTGTAGAATAGGCACTCCCCAATGTTAATTGATGAGTGTGGAAACTACAAAAGAAAAGTTTCTTATTTAAAAGGAAGCTTTCCCAACAAATTGAAAACCAAATATGTGTCCTTCTCAATGGCACAATCCTTGAGTTATGCTCTTAGGTCATTTGCATTAGCAACATAGTCTTGGATTGTATCAAAGTCTTTGGGGTCCAAATTTAGGAGATCACTTCCAAGTGCGTATCCTCTTATATAAACAACTTGACAATACAATTGACCAAGTTTATCTCAAGATTTCTTAATTGTCTTACAGTTCTCAATATAAAAGATAAGATAAATTTATATATATTTTCTCAAGACTCGAAGATCCATAGAAATATTAATGATCATATTAGCAGATCAACATTAGGATTTGAGGGTTCTAAAATTAATCTATCAACATAATAATTTAAACCTTTTTCCATTAGTTTACCCCATGCTTTAGCTTTCCAAGTTATATAATTATGTGCTGTTAAAAGAGGAAATTTAGGACAATACAAAATTTTAAATCAAAAGGACACAAAAGGAAATGAGCACAAGGACACAATACAGCCCTAAAATTCACTCAATCAAAGAACCCTCCCTCCCCCCACCCCACAAAATTATGATTTGGAAATGTATACTTTGTAAATTTATACTTAGTGCTTGTAAAATGGCTACTTACAAATAAGGAAAAGTGGACTTTTGATTTCATTAAATTTACAACCACCTCAATAAGGATGTATCAAAATCACTAATGCAGAAGACCAAAAAGGAATGTAAGCATTACAATTGAAAAAAAAAGGTCAAATAAATTTATGTTCTAAAAGTAAAATTTCTAATCACAGTGACTATAAACTTATAGAAGCACTGTAAAGCACAAAACTATCACACACTTTGAAAAAAAATACACCTCAAAAGGAGTCCATATGAGCCTGAATGATGCCCCAAAACTTGTAAAAAATAGGGATTTCACAATATATTTTTCTACGAAAATATTAAAAAATCATACAAATCTATGACGAGGATGAAATTCTACCCAAAATGAAAAAAATATTACTTGGAAAAAGGATTTTGGATGACTGAGATACCATTGTTTGAAAAATCACCTATGTAATTAGATGCCTAGAATGCCGCCAAACCTGCAAACTTCAAATGGTTCTAGATTTGGCCTTTGGAGTTAGATTTGGATGAAACAAAATGTAAATCTTGACTTTATCAAACCTTTTGAATTCAATAGTTCCCTCAGATATGACCCAACAAGCTCTTATTTTGACCAACAATAAAAAAAAGCCACAAATCCAAAAGTCCAAAATTGCTCAAAAAACTCTTCAATAACACTCTATTAGCTCTAATACCGTGTAATAATTGCCTATGAAGATAGCTACCCAACATTTAGAGGCCTAATGAAAAGAACACAAACAAGAGAGAAAGAACAAGACAAGAATAAACTATGTTCTCATCAATGTATATAGGAGACCCTAGGTTATATAGCCAAGGTGAGTACAAAGGAGAGAATCATAAATTTACAAGTGTCATTATCTCATGACATAATAACACTACTAAAGTTTGAGCACTTATCGAAAGTGGAAAAGTGCAACCACTATAAGTGGATATGATAAAGAAATAACATGATAAGTCCACCTAAAGTGGAAATGCTTCAGTTACTCCTAGGAAATCCCCTAAGTAAGCTTAAATAAAGTGTAATTAGGACCTAGGTGATAAATAACCAAGGTAGAGTGCCTTAATTACACCAACAAAGATCAATACTATTAGGAATCTTAAATAATTGGTAGCTCATTCCAAGTGGACTCTTTATAGATGTTTCCTTTTTATGGCAAAAGTGATGGACAATTTGTTATGACTCAACCACATGTATTTGAAATTTGAGGTTAGGAACACTTAGTTTGCAAGTTAAAAAAGTTTTTCTATATGACTTCAAGAAAGATATGGAAGCCTAATATGTTAATATTGTTGGATATTTAGAAATTCATGGCATCCATCATAGTCCTCATTATTTAAAATTGTATTCGAAGTAATTTGGTGAAGGTGATATAACTATTATTGTGTTGATTATATTATCATCATAGAACATAACATGAATGAAATTAATGAATAAGGTTAAATTTGAAAGATACATTTGAGATGAAAGAATTATTTCTCTATATTACTTTCTTAGTGTCTAGGTATAGTAGAAAGATGATGGAATTTATCTCTCTCAAATAAGGTATTCTTTATAATTGTTGACTAGTTCTAGGATGAAAAATCATATCATTAGTTCTCATTTAGTTACTCCATGATTGAAATTGACTAAGGACATGGACAGTGAACATATTGATCCTACTTTATACAAGCAATCGCTTACTACCCTTGTATACTTTAGTCACACTTGACTAGATATTTCTCTTATAGTACATTTGTTTTCAAGGTTTCTGATTTCTCCTTCAGTTCCATATTATATAGTAGAAAAAAAAAATTAATATATAAACAAGATAATTTGACTATGGATATTAATATTATTCTCTTAGAGAACTAATCCTTGCAATATATTTTGATTTAGATCATATGTTGTGTAGATGACTAAAAATATACCATTAGTTTTAGCTCCATTTTATGCATAGTATGATGTAATCTAATATTTCTTTATCAACTACATAGGCTATGAATATAATAGTGAACGAGGAAGCTAAAGAAATAACTTCTTATGGGCTATTCTTTAATACTCAAATAATATTGAACATGGTCTTGTTTACTTCATTGTGGTAATCAAAGTGTTATCTAAGAATTGAATACTTCTTGCTAGAACAAAGCATATAGAGATCTATCACCACTATATCAGTGATTGCATCCAATAATAGGTGATTCATCTTTAGTATTGTAGCACATAAGACTAGATAGCTGATCTTTTCACCAAGGCTTTATGTGAGGCTAGGTTTGTATATCTTAGAGTCTTTTATAAATATGAGAAGTGAAATGAATATTTGATATCTACCATTATATTAGTGAATAAATTATTATAAATGATCACCTAACAAGACTTTGTGCTAGAAGCGTTATCACAGCTAGTGATCCTTTCTTGCAAATATCAGCCCACCAAACTGCGTCAAAATATTTCTAGAAGGGAAATGTATCATGTAAGTCCAGTCGTCTGTGCCGGTCGAGATACGGATATGTAGCGATAAACGCGAATACAGAATCTTTTCTATATTTTGATGAAAACGACTTCCATTAACAACTGGAATTTGGACCCACACGTTTAATGGTCAATTTGATAAAAGAAAAAAATTATAGTAATAAAGCTGTTTGGATAGATAAAATTTTCATCTAATTAAATTTTTCAGAATTTATAAAAATAAATAAATAAGAGAAACGATTTTTTTAGTAAGGTAGTAAAAAATAATTTATTTAGATTAAAAAATGGGCTTCATTAACTTTTTGGTATGGATTGAATGTAAAATTGTTATTGACCATTTGGTGTTGAGATCATAATTAATAATAGCAATTATGTAATCTCATTAATATCCATGAACATTGTTAAAGGTTAAAACAAACTTTGTATAACTCCAAGAAAATATTAAAGACGAAAATGAAATCAATATGACATCAAATTATTTGCAAGTGTTTCTAGTCAATGCCTCTTAGTGCTATGAAACTTTTTTCCTATTAAAATATATTTAAATAAATAATTTATTTTTTTTTTGGCAAAAGTGGATGGAGCCACCAATACATATATTTATATTATTAAATAAATAAATTTTGTGAAGGCAATAATATCTAATAAATCCAATTGAAAATAAGAAGATGCAAAACAAAAAAGAATGAGTTATAAGATTTAACAGGGGTTATAAAATCCTATTATATTAGAGTGAATTTTTATCATAAAATTCTAAAAAAAAATATTAAAATATAATTTATGAATTCTTGTGATAGTTGGAACCTCCCAAGTTAGTCTATTGTTGAAATACATAAAGTAAAATAAAAAAGATATAAGAATTTTTCTTGGATCACTCAAGGAAGGATAATTGGTTTGACAAGTTCTGAACATTGGAGACAGGACACATAGAGTTTACCAAGTACAGTTGGAATTATCCTACATAGAGTTGTTTCTTGTAGGAACATGTATTTTGTTTTGTTCTAAATATGAACTACTCATGAAATGATCATAGGATAAGAAGCTAAACCATTAATTTCATCCTAAAGTGAGATATTATATCTAGATTTTTAAATCAAATATGTTTCCCTAAGATATTATTTGTGTTAAATAAATAATATTTTAATGTTATTTATTAGATATTTTTTATTTTCAAGAGAATTTAACTAACTATTTTGAATATATTAAGCCAAGAGAGGCTCAAACTTTTACATGATTGCAAAACTAGCAAGCAACAAAAACCAAGGGGTCACGAGGGGTGAGGGACCAAGACCCAAATTCCTACTGCCAAAAAGGAAAATAAACCAATGGGAATTCAACAAAACTAATAAAAACCAAAAAGAAAACTAGCAGAACCAACATACCGAAAAAAGAAAAAAACCAAGACACATCCCCATGGAAGGCACAAATCGATGGCCAACCTAGTGGGGGAAAACACCAACTTCCTATCCTAGCAGATTTCTTTTCCTTTTTTTGAGAAAGAGATTTTCCTATTAAAACCTTTTTAAGAGGAGATGATCAAGAAATCCAAGGTTGCCTTCACCTTAGACACAGATGCCTCTAGCCCTATGGTAGTGGAGGACTCCAAATGGCACCACATTTTTTCTCGCCTCTTTGTGATTTCATCTTTAATGTATTGGAGAGCAATGAAGTTCTTCTCAATCATCTCCATGTTTTGTGCAAACATATTTTCTATTTTCCTTTTCATGAAGTCTTGATTATCATGTAGTGACTCAACGACTTCCACCAAATCCTTCGTGTGATTACCTTGGTTTATTTTCTCATTGAGCTCCTTCACTATCCTCTCCAAACCTTCCAAATTTTCACCCATTACAACAAATTTATATATTTCCATCCAAGCACCTTGGTCATTATCATCCATATCGCAACTCGATGATCTAGCATCCGCTTTAGCAAGGACTTTGATTTTATTGATTTTCTTCTTTGCCACCTCAAATTGTCCCAAAATCCAATAAATGGCAAGTAAATTCTTATTGAACCCCTCATAGAGTTATTCACTTTTCTTGCAAGGAGGAGAAATTCCTCCTTAATCAAAGGATTCATATGACAAGAATGAGAGGAGCCAGTGGGAAAAGGGGAGGGATGGGTAGCAGTGTTCCTCACAAAGTTTTCAAGGGTCAATTTAGACCTAGTAGACCAAAAAGAAGTCATTGGCTTCGAATCTTGTCCAAGAATTATAGACTTTTTAATAGAGAATTCACCAATAGGGGGTTAGTGTTTTTATTTCTTTATCTAGTATTCCTATAAGGGTTAACCTAAGTGGGATTCTTCTAGGGCTTCAGAGTTGTTGTAGAATCAATCGGGTTGACTAATAACTCAAAGCACAAGCCCAAGCTAGAAGGATTAAAGGCATGGCTACTAGTTGGGGTTAAACCTAGGTGAAAATTATAAAGGCATAGAATGAGACCTTGTTGCAAGGGGAGGGTACCTTTAGATTTTTCCACCACAGTATACTAAGAAATGGATGAGAACATCTAAAATGGAAAGTTCATCTTGATGGCATATCTTAAATTATTAATTATGGGAAATACTTGGGAGTGGAAGCGCTTAAATGACCCATCCAGGGTGAAAAATTGCATCAAGAGAAATGCCACCTCTTTTTAGATTCTCGACAGGTCATCCATTTAGAACCCACTTTCGAGGTAGGTGACATTCTCACTTAGGCATCAAAATCTTTAGAAGGCCTCCTTATGGTTGCCCTCTAGATTTTTTGGGAAGGATTCCCCTTCCACAACCAATCTAGTGCCAACCACAATAGTATTTATTGATGCTATGAAACTCACGTTCCCAACCTAGACTTCTCCATCCATCCTCCAAAGATTGGAAACATTGCTCCAATAATGAGGGATAAAAGACCTTTGTGCCTTCCACATAGTTAGTGGGATTACCCTCAGCTACTTTCTCCTAGTTCTCCTAGAGAGCCTCATTCTCTTTGAGTTTATCACAACTATCAAGATTTTTTTTTATTAAATCACCTCCCTTAGTTACTATAGAAAAACTAGAGCTAAGGATTGACGCTGGATTACATAGACGCTGGATTACACAAACTAGGATTAGAAAAAGAACAATTAAAGGTGGTATTAAAAATTTCACTTTTCCTTCCGTTAAAATTGAAATTCCACTTTATAAAATGATCAATGTGCATCGTGGATACGATACAAATGGAAAAAGAAATTTTCAAATCTTTAGGACATTGATTATTATATTCTCATTAATCAGGGTACAAATATCTATGGCAATTCATGTTGATCCATCATAATTTTAATCCCTTTGGAGAAAAGACCGAGGTTGACTAACCTATCTTTCTTTGAACAACTTCAAAAGGACTATTTAGAAATATTTAACGGGCATGGTATGAAACTATCATATGGTTGTGACACTTTTCTTGAGTTTTATCATCGCATCATATAAATCAGGAATATTTTCACTACAAAGAATTTGAATCATGATGGAAATTTTAGTATTCAATTCCTTAAGAAAAATATAGAAATGTAAATCTTGTGGGTGGTAAATTTTTTTACAAGAAACTCTTCTAAGTATTATTAATTCCAAAAATAAAATCATGTATGTATTAAATGTGAGAATTTTTATTTTATAGGAAATTATTTAGATAGAATATTTATCTGTAGTACGTTTGAATCAATTGAAAACAATATCTCCAATTTGATCATATCTTGTAATAGAGTTATGTCGTGATATTATATACCATTAGCATGCCTTGTTTTTGAGAGGGAAAGTAAGTAACAAAAGAGCCACATTTTGATTTGTCATCTGATGAATATTGTATGGATTTTAATTATCACTAATATGATCTAAAAGAGACATACCTGCATATCTATAAAAATGAGGAAATGGTTTTAATACTACTTCTAGAACTCGAATTCTCGTGTTTCAATGGAATGCTAGTATACCATGGTGAGAATGGTAAATTTAATTCTAGAATATTTAGATGCACATAAATATTAGTCACCATAATGGTCTACATGATTAAGGATTTGAGATAAGATCATCAATGGGATTACAAATAGAAGAGGAATGCGTCTATGGGCTAGTATATTTTATATTATCAACTAAAACCAAATAATATAGAACAAAGATCAAACAAGGGATAAATACAAGTCAATGTTTGCATCCCATTAGGCATATCAAGAATTGCTGATTTTTAATTTTGCACTTTCATACACACTATATAATTATGGGACATCGCATGAGTATGTGACTTCACTACTTATGTAGCACCTAGAATTTTAAGAATTGACTTCTCGTATATTTTTGAATAAATTTATTAATAAATAAAGAAAAAAAGGGAAGAATTTTCCTAAAAATATAACTAAACTCTAAGGTGATTTTTGAAGACAGTTATTGAGAGTAAAATATATTTATATATTATTTATAATAATTGAATACTCCATTGAAAAATCACACTACACGAAACTAGATATTAATACAGAAAATATAAAAGAAAAACAATGCACATCCAATTTATTCAATAAAATAGAATTACACTCATAAATTACAATGATAAAACCACATGGGCTTACCTAACTACGAAGAAAATTTCATAAATTACAATATCTACCTCACTACAAAGAAACTCAACTTCTCATTCAACGAAGCACTAGGGGGAACCTAATTAGTCTTCACCACTGAAAGTAAGTTGAGTATTTTTTGAAGGGAAATGTATCGCGTAAGTCCAGTCGTCTGTGCCGGTCGAGAGACAGACATGTAGTGAATCACGATAAACACGAATACAGAATCTTTTCTATATTTTGATGAAAACGACTTCCATTAACAACTGGAATTTGGACCCACACGTTTAATGGTCAATTTGATAAAAGAAAAAAATTATAGTAACAAAGCTGTTTGAATAGATAAAATTTAATATCTAAATTTTTAATTAGATGAAAATTTTATTTTCAGAATTTATAAAAATAAATAAATAAGAGAAATAATTTTTTATAGTAAGGAAGTAAAAAATAATTAGAATTGAAAATAATGTATTATATTATTTTCTTTAAAACTTGTTAAAATAAAGTATATTATGTGTGGAGCTTTTAATTTAAAATTTTCATTTTTTTAATACTAATGTACTTTCGAGTGTGTGTTTAATTTGAAATTCATTTCTTCCTAAAATTTGAAAGCTTATTTCATGAAAGAGCAAATGGTTTCTCTGGTAGAAAATCTCACTAGCTATAAGAAAGTTCTAAGTTTTGATGTCAACCAATTCAATATTGAAATTAATGTGCTTGTAATTTAGAGTAGAAACAAATACAATCTTTATTAAAAAATAGTAAAAATATTTAAAAGGACTAGATTAACTTATGAATGAACATCAATTTATTTAATTTTTAGATTAAAAAATGGGCTTCATTAATTACTTCTTGGTATGGATTGAGTGTAAAATTGTTATTGACCATTTGGTGTTGAGATCATAATTAATAATAGCAATTATGTAATCTCACTAATATCCATGAGCATTGTTAAAGGTAAAAACAAACTTTGTACAACTTCAAGAAAATATTAAAGATGAAAACAAATTTAATATGACATCAAATTATTTGGAAGTGTTTCCATTCAATGCCTGTTAGTGCTATGAAACTTTTTTCCCATTAAAATATATTTAAATAAATAAATTTTGTGAAGGAAATGATATGTAATAAATCCAATAGAAGATAAGAAGATGCAAAAGAAAAAGAAAAAAGAATTAGTTATAAGATTTAACGGAGGTTATAAAATCTTATTATATTAGAGTGAATTTTTATCATAAAATTATAAAAGAAATATTAAAATATTTTTTTATGAATTGTTGTGATAGTTGGAACCTCCGAAGTTAGTCTATTGATGAAATACATAAACTAAAATTGAAAAGATTTAAGAATTTTTCTTGGATCACTCAAGGAAGGATAATTGGTTTGGCAAGTTGTGAACATTGGACAAGGGACACATAGAGTTTGAGGTACCAAGTACAATTGGAATTATCCTACATAGAGTTATTTCTTATGGGAACATATATTTTGTTTTGTTCTAAATATGAACTACTCCTGAAATGATCATAGGCTAAGAAGCTAAACCATTAATTTCATCCTAAAGTGAGATATTATTTCTAGATTTTTAAAACAAATATGTTTCCCTAAGATAATATTTGTGTTAAATAAATAGTATTTTAATGTTATAGTTTAGCTATTTTTTATTTTTAAGAGAATTTAACTAACTATTTTGAATACACTAAACCAGGAGAGGCTTGAACCTTTACATGATTGCAAAACTAGCAAGCAACAAAAACCAAGGGCTCATGAGGGGTGAGGGACCAAGACCCAAATTCCTACAGCCAAAGAGGAAAACAAACCAATAGTCATTCAACAAAACTAACAAAAACCAAAAGGAAAACTAGCAGAACCAACATACTGAAAAAATAGAATAAGACACATCCCCATGAAGGGCACGAATTGATGGCCAACCTAGTGGGGGAAAACACCAACTTACTATCCTAGCAGATTTCTTTTCCTTTTTTTGAGAAAGATATTTTTATATTAAAACCTTTCTAAGAGGAGATGATCAAGGAATCCAAGGTTGCCTTCACCTTAGACATAGATGCCTCTAGCCCAGTGGTAGTGGAGGACTCCAAATGGCACCACTTTTTTGCTCCCCTCTTTGTGATTTCATCTTTAATGTATTGGAGAGAAATGAAGTTCTTCTCAATCATCTCCATGTTTTGAGAAAACATATTTCTATTTTCCTTTTCATGAAGTCTTGATTATCATGTAGTGCCTCAACCACTTCCACCAAATCCTTCATGTGATTACCTTGGTTCATTTTCTCACTAAGCTCCTTCACTATCCACTCCAAACCTTCAAAATTTTCAACTATTACAACAAATTTATATATTTCCATTCAAGAACCTTGGTCATTATCATCCATATTGCAACTCGATGATCTGGCATCCGCTTTAGCAAGGGCTTCAATTTTATTGATTTTCTTCTTTGCCACCTCAAATTGTCCCAAAATCCAATAACTGGCAAGTTAATTCTTGCAAGGAGAGGAAATTCCTCCTTAATCAATGAATTCATATGAGAATAATGAGGGGAGCTAGGGAAAAAGGGGAGGAGGGGTAGCAGTATTCATCACAAAGTTTTCAAGGGTCCATTTAGACATAGTAGACCAAAAAGAAGTCATTGGCTTTGAATCTTGTCCACGAATTATAGAATTAATAGAGCATTCAACAATAGGGGATCAGGGTTTTTATTTCTTTATATAGTATTCCTAGAAGGGTTAACTTGAGTGAAACTATTCTAGGGCTTCAGAGTTGTTGTAGAATCAATCGGGTTGACTAATAACTCAAAACACAATCCTAAGCTAGAAAGATTAATGGCAAGGCCACTAGTTGGGGTTAAACCTAGGTGACAATTATAAAGGCATAGAATGGGACCTTGTTGCAAGGGGAGGGTACCTTTAGATTTGTCCACCACAGTATATTAAGAAATGGATGAGAACATCTAGAATGGAAATTTCATCTTGATGCCATATCTTAAATTATTAATTATGGGAAATAACTACAAGTGGAAGCACTTAAATGACCCATCCAGGGTGAAAACTTTCATCAAGAGAAATGCCACCTCTTTTAAGATTCTCAATAGGTCATCCATTTATAACCCAATTTCGAGGTAGGTGACATTCTCACTCGGGCATCAAAATCTTTAGAAGGCCTCCTTACGGTTGCTCTCTGGATTTTTTGGGAACGATGCCCCTTCCACAACCAATCTAGTGCCAACCACAATAGTATCCATTGATATTGTGAACTTCATGTTCCCCACCTCGACTTCTCCATCCTCCCAAGACAAGGAAAATTGCTCCAATAATGAGGGATAAAAGACCTTCATGCCTTCCACATAGTTATCTCAATTACCCTCAACTAATTTCTCCTAGAGAGCCTCATTCTTTTTTATTTTATAACAACTATCAATAATTTTTTCAATTAAATCACCTCCCATAGTTACTATCGAAAAACTAGAGCTAAGTGTTGGTGTAAATAATTATTCATCTTGGATATTATTACAACTTACTTAAGCTTACTTAGGAAATGCATTTCATAGTAGTTGGGGTATGGGACACTTGTGTGTTTGTGTCACATTGGGATAGTGTGTGTAGGAGATTTTCCACCTTTTATGATGTTGATCTTATCTTGTTGTTACATTCCACCTCATGTGGAATATTATATTGTTTCTCCTACCTACCCTTGTTTCTTATTGAGCCACATGTCATGTTTGTGTGGTCACATATCCACATAGCCTTGCCTATATAAGCAGGCTCATATTCATTGTATGTAACACTTCATGATCCAGTTGATCAGTATTTTCATCTTGATAGAATACAGTTTATTCCTATCATCTATTTTGTTCTCTCTCATTTGTGCTTTCCATTGCCTCTTGATATTAGCAAAATATCACACTAAGGACTAAGGCTGGATTACTTTTTTTTCTATTTGTACTTTCCATTGATATTTGTTCTCTGTCAATTGTGCTTTCCATTTTTACCTTTTTTTCTTTATTTTTTAATAAAGTTTTTTTATGGGCTTTAATAAATTGTTTTTTCTAGATTTTTAAAATCTTTAAAAAAAACAAATATCATTTAATAAGTCAAATTGGGAAGACTTTTTTTCTTGTCACTTCATAGCTGTCTTGTAGTGCTTCCAACAAGCAGTCAAGTGGGGGGGTTGATTTGCTCCTTTATATCTCTTGGCCACATCCCAATCAGAGGCATCTTTTTCTGCAGTATACTATAGGGCTTCTTGGTGGCATCATTTTCATGTTTCCAGATTTGCCTTATCATGTTGTATGCTTTTGCATGAGCAATGTTGTACTCGCACTATCATAAAGTGTTACACGTCTTTGTATCTTGTCATTGTTGACATATTTGATGTAATCCTCTTGTACACATAGATTAGGAATATCTTGTGAGACTTGGTGCATGGCTCCAGCTGAGACCTAGATTGTACACATTTGTGCATGGCTCCCATGAGACTTGGATTGTACTGGTATTTTTGCTATTTTTGAGTATCCAGATGATGCTCACAGTAGGTTGTCTCCATGCCTGATCTTCATTTTGTTGCACTGAGTGATTCATCGGCATCGACTTGGTACCTAGTTTTGTCACACTTTTACATTATTGGTGCAACATTGCCTCTCTTTTTTGCTTATGGGGAGGTATTTTGGTCATCATCATTGGACCATCTTTGCAGGAGATTCAACATTGAAGGGGGGCTTCATGGTCTCTTCTTCTCTCTTATGGGGGGAACATATTTTTTTTGTTCTTCTCATTCATCATTGAGAGAATTGTGTGCTTTCATCATCTCTCTTTTGGGGGAGGGTTTTTTCCCATTGGGTTTTTCTCTTTTTCTCCATTTATGGGAGATTGCATTTGCATTTGTACATGGGTACCTAACATGGCCTTGTAAATGGGACCCATCTTGCATTGCTTAGTTGCATTGTAGACTTAAGTGCATTCCCCTAATTTGCACTTAAGGGGGGGTGATGGTGTAAATAATTATTCATCTTGGATATTATTACACCTTACTTAAGCTTACTTAGGAAATGCATTTCATAGTAGTTTGGGTATGAGGCACTTGGGTGTTTGTGCCACATTGGGATAGTGTGTGTAGGAGAATTTCCACCTTTTATGGTGTTGATCTTATCTTGTTGTTACATTCCACCTCATGTGGAATATTATATTTTTTCTCCTACCTACCCTTGTTTCTTATTGAGCCACATGTCATGTTTGTGTGGTCACATATCCATATAGCCTTGCCTATATAAGAAGGCTCATATTCATTGTATGTAATGATTCATGATCGAGTTGATTAGTATTTTCATCTTGATAGAATATAGTTTATTCCTATCATCTATTTTGTTCTCTCTCATTTGTGCTTTCCTTTGCCTATTGATCTTGGCAAAATCTCACACTAAGGACTGAGGCTAGGTTACACAAACTAGGATTAGAGAAAGAAAAATTAAAGGAGGTATTAGAAATTTCGCTTTTCCTTCCCTTAAAATGGCAAGTCCACTTTATAAAATGATTGATGTGCATTGTGGATACGATACAAATGGAAAAAGCAATTTTCAAATCTTTAGGACATAGATTATAATATTCTCATTAATCAGCGTACAAATATCTATGGGTAATTCATGTTGATCCATCCTAATTTTAATCCCTTTGGAGAAAAGACCCAGGTTGACTAACCTATCTTTTGTTGAACAAATTTAAATGGAGTATTTAAAAATATTTAATGGGCATGGTATGTAACTATCCTATGGTTGTGAGACTTTTATTGAGTTTTATCATCACATCATATAATTAAGGAATATTTTCACTACAAAGAATTTGAATCATGATGGAAATTTTAGTATTCAGTTCCTTAAGAAAAATATAGAATTATAAATTTTGGGGGTGCTAAATTTTTTTACAAGAACCTCTTCTAAGTATTATTAAATCACAAAATAAAATCGTATATGTATTTAATGTTAATGTTTTGTTTTTTAAGAAATTGTTTAGATAGAATATTTATTGATAGTACATTTGAATCAATTGAAAAACAATATCCCCAATTTGATCATATTTTGTAATAGAGTTATGTTTTAATATTATATACCATTCACGTGCCTTGTGTTTGGGAGGGAAAGTAAGTAACAAAAGAGGCACATTTTGATTTGTTATATGATAAATATTGTATGGATTTTAATTATCACTAATATGATCTAACAGAGAGATGCCTGCATACCTATAAAAATGAGGAAATGGTTTTAATACTACTTCTAGAACTTGAATTCTCTATTGTTTCAATGGAATGCTAGTATACCATGGTGAGAATGGTAAATTTAATGCTAGAATATTTAGATGCACATAAATATTAGTCACCATAATGGTCTACAAAATTAAGGATTTGAGATAAGATCATCAATAGGGTTACAAATAGAAGAGGCATGCTTCTATGGGCTAGTATATTTTATATTATCAACTAAAACCAAATAATATAGAACAAAAATAAAAGAAGGGAAAAATACAAGTCAATGTTTGCATCCCATTAGGCATATCAAGAATTGATGATTTCTAATTGTATACTTTCATACACACTCTATAAACATGAGACATCACATGAATATGTGACTTCACTACTTATGTAGCACCTATAATTTTAAGAGTTGGCTTGTCATATATTTTTGAATAAATTTATTAATAAATAAAGAAAAAAAGGGGAAGAATTTTCCTAAGAATATAACTAAATTCTAAGGTGATATTTGAAGATAGATATTGAAGGTAAAATATTTTTATATATTATTTATAATAATTGGATACTCAATTGAAAAATCACACAACACAAAACTAGATATTAATATAGAAAATGTAAGTTGGAAAACAATGCACATCCAATTTATTCAATAAAATTGAATTACACTCATTAATTACAATGCTAAAACCACATGGGCTTACCTAACTACAAAGAAAATTTTATAAATTACAATACTACGACCACATGGGCCTACCTCAGTACAAAGAAACTCAATTTCTAATAAAACTTTGTAATTTGAAGCTACAATCTACACTAAGGGAGATATCATTTGTAACCTTTTCTCATGACTTAATTTGACACCACTAAATACCTTAGAATGTTTTTGAAAGTGCAACCCCCACTTTTTAGACACCCAAAGGTTCAACAATTTGCTTTCCCACTTAGGAAGATATTTCATTTTAAATTTAAACATTGGTAGCACAACTTCTTAGAGCCATAATTTTTTAGTTAGGCATCTACTTTACTATTACAATATATTGTTGGAAAGCTAAGGAAGATATCTAAAATGCTAATTATTTGAGGGTCATTTTGTTCACTTATTAGTCTTATATGAGGCTTCTAAGGGCTTTAAGTTTAAGTCTAAATATTTTTTAGGAAAAAATTTCAAAGATAAAAATTTAATATGTCCCAAATGATATAGGATATTCGGATTACTATTTCACCATTTTCTTTATATTTTAGTTCTACTCCATTCAACAATATTTTAGGTCCATATGTTCTCATATAGGTTGATTTTATAAAATAGGAAGTAATAATTTTTTACCTTTTAGGACTTTAGACTACCCTAATCCTCTAAAGTGTCATTGTGGGCTCCAAAACAACTAAAGAAACCTTAAAAAAAAGGAAGCTTTCTTTTTATTGGAATGCAACATTTCTCTTACACCCTATATGATCTTGCTCCAAACATGTGGGATAGTTTGACAAGTGACCTTGTTATATTTTTTATGTTTGATGAAAACCAAGATGGTCAACCTTTTTATTAGATAATCGTGACAATTATTCAATGGTCCTTCCCTTCCATATAACCAAATATTATTCTTACTAGCTAATTCCTATACTTCTACCCACATTAATATCCGAGCTTTGTTCTATCTATTCATATTTGGAGTAGTTGTTAGTATACAAGCTTATTTTGGTCCAATCTTATTGTCTCCTTCATGATATTTTATCAAATCAACAATGTAAAAAGTAAGTGAGATATCAATTTTTTTAGTAAATTATACCTCATATGTATTTGTTGAATCACATCTATTTATAATCTTAAATGGTCCAACATTATTCATTTTCAACTTGCTATATGTTATAACATGATATATTTAGTTTTTCAAGTGAACCATATCTTCATCTTCAACCTTGAATTATTTAAACCTTCACATTTCATTTGCCATTTCCTTGTACTTAGTATTCGTCTTATTAATATCCTCCTTATCTTTTTGTTCAAGTTCTATAGGTGCTCAATAAAATCCTTGTCATGCACTGCTCTTTTCTCCATTTTCTGTCTTCCTCAACTCAAGAGCATTCCCTAAAATATTCCTATGCACAATTTTGAATGGGCATTTATTTATAATATTATTGAAAAAATTATTGTATAAAAATTATGCCTATGGTTCAATCAAATCTTATGATCCATTGGTACTAAGCATCTCAATAGGTATCTGAAAGTCCTACTTGTTGGTATTTTGGTATGGTTTTTTCATTGATGTCAACACATATCAACACTAATAAACTCTGGCACTTTGGAGAATTGACAATGTTCACCGACAAGCAAGTGATTTATTCAAAGTCACTAGTATCTAGTACACCGACAGGATATATTGTTCACCGATACTTGGAATGACATGGAAAACATCTGGTTATGTCGAAGACATTGTTTGGACACTTTGTCTTGGAGAATTGCTCATTGGTATATTCGTATTTGCATATTTGTTGTTACCAGCAAATAGGTCCAGATTATGCACCGACAGGCTTATCTATTCTAGATCAGCATGACATGATTTGGAGATGATTTCATTGTTATTGTAAATGCATTAAGATGACATGTTGAATCGGATATTGCATCGGTTATTGATTTACTTATAATTATTTTATTGTAATATCTTTTAGAGCCGACCTACTAAAATTGGTCTTAGGTTATGGTATATATGTAAGATCTTATTTGTAAGATCGATAGGCGATTGGGAAAAAGGATTGTAAGAAGGTATATGTGAGAATAAGTAGAGATATACACACAGACATCATTTGAAGGTGAAGCAAGGTTTTTTTGAAGGCAATCTAAACTACACCTGTACTTAATCCAGCATATGAAGATGCTATTTTGAGCAATACATCATTATTCAATTTAACCATCTAATTGTAGTTAGTGTGACTCCTATTTGTGTTTGAGTAGTGAGCTCTAGGCGCTTGGCCTTTTTGCATGTGCAGACCCCATTTGTATATATTTACTATTTGCAGTAGTATCATCTGATTATGGGTAATGTTTTTGACCATGGTTTTTCCCCTTACAGTGTTTCCACATAGAAATATTGGTGCTATGTGTTGTGGATGTTATTATCTTTCTATTTCATACATTAATCTTTACTAGTACTGTAATTAACTGATAAACTATCTACTGGCATAAAGTTTGGTTTACTGGTATTAAGCATTAAGGTTGGTTAAGTTGTTTTTGGTTTGAATTTATTAGACAACTAATTCACCCCCCCCTCTCAATTGTCTCTGGGACCTAACAATTGGTATCAAAGCATAGTCCTCTTTTTGCAGAAGTTTAACAACTTGAGGAGATCCAATGTCTACTAACTATTTCAGGAAGGACAGTCCTAAACTTGATGGAACCAACTATGGCATATGGAAGATCAGAATGGAGACACATTTGAATTGCATTGGAAAGGACATCTGGGAAGTTACAAAGAATGGCTATATTACTCCTACATCCAGTCAGCCTAATCCACCTACCTTAGGAAAAGATGAAGAAAATGATTGCAAAGCAAGAGAAGCACTTTTGAGTGCATTATCAGATCAACAAATCATGGGATTATGAGATAGGTCTACTGCTAAAGCTATTTGGGATCATTTGGAAAGTTTGAATGAAGGAGATTCCATAGTCAAAATTGCAAAACTTGAAAGCTTCCAGATCAGGTATGAAAATCTAAAAATGGAAGAAGATGAAAGGATTTCTGCTTTTATAGAAAGAGTAAATGAAACTGTTTTGGGTATTAAATGTTGTGGAGGAACCTTAAGTGAAGATGAAATTGTTTCAAAAGTTTTAAGAGGATTTCCACTGGCATATAAAATGAAAGTTATTTCTATAAATGAGTTGAGAACAATGCCTAATACATCAGTAACTACAAAGACATTGATTGGAAAACTTTCAGCTTTTGTAAACTTTTAGTTCTAGCTGGACCACATAAATCAGCTTTTAAGGCATCAACATCATCTGCACCATCATTTGGCAAATCTGATTGGAAAGCCTTTTATGAAAGAGAACATGAGGAAAATAGGAGAGAAAATGAAGAACTTGAAGAGCTTGAAGCACTATTTGCAAGGAAAATTCCTAACGGTCCAGTTGGAAGTAAGTAGGAAGGTAAAGAACCCTTTAAATGTTTTAATTGTAATAAGATTGGTCATATGGCTTCAAGATGCCTTGATAGACATGCTAGACTAAGAGAAGAAGCTAGAAGAACATACAAGCCTAACCCTGAATATCAGAGATACATATTTAAGAAGAGTACAGATAAATCTTGTTATCTTGCTGAGGAAGGAGTCACTGATGACTCTAATGAAGATCTGACATACAATGGATGGGTTTTTGTTGCTATAATAGAAGATCAATTGGCACCTACTTTTCAACCGGTAGAGCAGGCCCTGGCAGCTAAAGTTGAAGTTAAGGATGAATGGATCATTGATTCAGGATGTTCACATCACATGACTGGTGATAAAGGTAAACTCTTGAACTTTAAGGAATACAATGGAGGTCTAGTAAGATTTGGAGAAGATAAAGCTTGTTTGATAAAAGGAAAAGGTACTATATCTCTTGATGGTAAGCATAATACTGACAATGTCTACTATGTAGAAGGTTTAAATCATAATCTTTTGAGTGTTGGTCAATTAGTTGAAAAAGGATTTCAGTTACAATTCAAGAATGGAAAATGCAAAATTATGAACAGAACTGGTTTGGAAATTGCAACCGATAATCAAACTAGAGGAAATATCTTTCATTTGAATAACAGTGAAAAGACATGCTTGATTGCACATATTGATGAAAGTTGGCTATGGCATAAGAGACTCTGTCATGTAAATTTGATTGCATTGTAAAAATCAGTACTACTAAGGCAGTTAGAGATTTACCTAAGATTGTTAAGCCTCATAATTGGGTATGTAAGGAATGTCAATTTGGAAAACAAGTTAGAGCATCTTTTAAAAGTATTCCAGAAAATCCCAATAATGCTCAACTTAATTCACATTGATTTATGTGGTCCAGCTAGAACTAAAAGTTTACAAGGTGATAGATATTTCATGCTGATCATTGATGACTATTCTAGAATGTGTTGGGTTACTTTTCTCAAAGAAAAATCAGAAGCACTTGGAAAATTCAAACTATTCAAGGCAATGGTAGAAAATGAAACTGGTAAGAAAATCAAATGTCTGAGATCAGATCAAGGAAGTCAATTCACATCTAAGGAATTTAATGCATTTTGTGAAGTGAATGGAATCAGAAGACGATTATCAGCACCCTAGAGACCACAACAAAATGGAGTTGTAGAAAGAAAGAACATAACTATCTTGGATGCAGCTAGAAGTATGTTATAAGAAGCAAATCTACCACATGTATATTGGAGAGAGGCAGTAAGCATAGCGATTTATGCATTCAAAAAATTTGGCATCAAAGGAGAAACTGGTAAGACCCCTCATGAACTATGGTTTGGTATTACTCCTACTCTTAAATATTTCAGAATATTTGGAAGTAAATGCTACATTAGAAGAGATGAGTATATTGGCAAATTTGATCCTAGAAGTGATGAAGGAATATTTCATGGTTATTCATCTAAAAGTAAGGCATATAGATGTTTTAACAAAATATTGTAGAAAATTGTTGAGAGTACAAATGTGAAGATTGATGAATAGTTTAGAGGAACTTCAAGGTATATAGACTTTGAACCGACAATAGAGATACTAACAAATGAACCTACCTTGAATTCATCAGTACAGAATGAAGATCCAGTTACACCGGTATCATCTGAAATAAAGAAAGACTAGTGTGTAAGGGATATTCTCAGAAAGAAGGTATTGATTATAATGAAACCTTTGCATCGATAGCTAGAATTGAGGCAGTCAGATTATTCTTGGCTTTTACAGCACACAAGAACTACAAAGTATATCAAATGGATATTAAATGTGCATTTTTAAATGGAGATCTTGAAGATGAAGTTTACATTGAGCAACTTGATGGATTTTACTTAACAGATAACAAAGATATGGTTTGCAGGTTAAGGAAAACTTTGTATGGGTTGAAGCAAGCTCTAAGAGCTTGGTATGCTAGATTGGATAAATATCTTTTGAAGATTGGATTTTCTAAAGGTAATGCTGACAACAACTTATACTATAAAGTGACTAATGATGACAACTTAGTTATAGAAGTTTTTGTTGATGATATAATCTTTGGAGGAGAAGATGGATTATGTAAAGAATTTTCTTGTGAAATGCAACATGAATTTGAAATGTTAATGATTGGAGAGATAAAATTCTTCTTAGGACTGCAGATTTCATAGACTGATAAAGGTATATTCATAAGTCAATCCAAGTACTTGAAGGAGTTACTTAAGAAATTTGGGATTGAGAACTCTAAACCGGTAAGCACCCCTATGACTACAAATGACAAATTATCACTAAGGGATGATTCTACACCTATTAATCTAACTAGATACAAAACTATGATATGAGGCCTATTGTATTTAACACAAATAAGATCTGATATTATGAATGCAGTATGTATTGTTTCAAGATTTTAGAGTAATTCTAGAGAAAATCATGAATCGGCAGTAAAAAGGATTTTCCGGTACTTACAAGGTACTACAAATCTTGGTTTATGGTATCCTAGAGATGAAAAATTTGAATTATGTGCATATATAGATGCAAATTGGGTAGGAGATGTGGATAATAGAAAAGTAACCACTAGCAGAGCATTTTTTCTTGGAAGAAGATTAATTTCTTGGTTGAGTAAGAAACAAAGTTGTACATCTTTATCAATAGTAGAATCAAAATATGTTGCAGCAGCAACTAATTGTACATAGGTATTATGGCTTAAGCAAATGTTGAAGGACATAAAGGTAAAATGCAAGGAACCTATAACTATCTATTGTGATAACACTACAGCAATTGATATATCTAAGAATCCGATATTACATTCTAAAACTAAACATGTTTCTATCAAACTGAATTTTTTGAAAGAGAATGTTGAAGAAAAAGAAGTAAAACTAGTTTATGTGAATACTAAAGAGCAGATTGTAGATATTTTCACTAAGACTTTGCCTAAGGAGACTTTTGAATATCTCAGAGACTAGCTTAGGGTCATACCCCCACTAGTAGAGACTTAGATAGTTGATGTTTGTCATAACCGACAAAATTAACAGAGAAATCTTTTACTTTGGCTTTGATGAGAGAGCTACTTCTTAGGGGGAGTAGTTGGTATTTTGTATTTATATCTTTTTTTGTATTAACTTTGGCATTTGATGTCAAAGGGGGAGAGATGTCTATGGAGAAACACATTATCTTTTGGGGAGAGATTGATTACTCTCTGTATTTTGATCTTTGGTTGTGATCTCTTTTGGGAGATTGTTGGTTTTTGGGTTTTGGCATTTGTGTTTTGGTGCTTTGATGATTTTTCCATCTTGTGTTGCCATCAATGCCAAAGGGGGAGATTGTTGGTATTTTGGTATGGTTTTTTCATCAATGTCAACACCTATCAAAACTTATCAACTCTGGAACTTTGGAGAATTGACAGTGTTCACCAACAAGCAAGTGACTTATGCACAGTCACCGGTATTTGGTACACCGATAGGATATATTGTTCACTGGCACTTGGAATGACATGGAAAACATCTGGTTATGTCAAAGACATCATTTCAACACTTTGTCTTGGAGAATTGCTCATTGGTATATTCGTATTTGCATATTTGTTGTTACCAGCAAATAGGTCCAGGTTATGCACCGATAGGCTTATCTATTCCAGATCAGCACGACATGCTTTGGAGATGATTTTGTTGTTATTATAAATGCATTAAGCCAACATGTTGAATCATATATTGCATCGGCTATTAATTTACTTGTAATTATTTTATTGTAATATCTTTTAGAGCCAACCTACTAAAATTGATCTTAGGTTATGCTATATATGTAATATCTTATTTGTAAGATCGATAGATGATAGAGAAAAATAATTTTAAGAAGGTATATGCAAGAATAAGAAGAGCTATACACACAGACATCATTTGAAGGTGAAGCAAGGTTTTTGTGAAGGCAATCAGAACTACGCTGGTACTGAATCTAGCATATGAAGATGCTATTTTGAGCAGTAGATCATTATTGGATTTAACCATCCAATTGTAGTCAGTGTGACTCCTATTTGTGTTTGAGCAGTGAGCTCTAGGTGCTTGGCCTTTCTACATGAGTAGACCCCATTTGTATACATATATTATCTACAGTAGTATCATTTGATTGTGGGTAAGGTTTCCCACCGTGGTTTTCCACTTACAGGGTTTCCACGTACAAATATTGGTGTTATGTGTTTTGGATATTATTGTCTTTCTATTTCATGCATTAATTTTTATCGGTACTGTAATTAACTGATAAACTGTCTACCGACATAAAGTTTGTTTCGCATTAAGGTTGGTTAAGTTGTTTTTTGTTTGAATTTATTAGACAATTGACTCACCTCCCCCTCTCAGTTTTCTCCGGGACCTAACACTACTCACCACCTTTTTTTTACCATGAGTTAGAAAATGGTACATATATTTTAACTACTTAAGTGTCACATAAGCTTTTAAATGTGATTAGTGATGCTAGCATGACACTCCATCCAATTCTATATCAAACACTTTTGACCTAGAGATATGAACTAGTGATGTCATAGATCAGGGACACAATCCCCATAGAATAATTCAAAGTCTTAAACCTATAAACACATTTGACCAGGAAAGACACAAACCTAAAATCACAATGACATAGTGGTAGTTTAAACCTTGGTGATCACAACAAAAACACGACCACTTAACTAACACACTATGGGAAGGACCCTAAAATGGCGTGTAGAATTAATGTTCAAATTAGTCCTCAATTTTTTCGATAAGGCCCTTAAAAATTAACCAAAAGAAACTGTATCTTATTCATAAACTATAATATTTTGTAGACTATGTTGTCTTACTACCTCTCCAAAAAGAAACAAGCTGAGATGTGAATTAAACAACATTAGTTTTGTAGGATGGAATAAAATGTTTTATCATAGAAAATTTATCAATCACCACAAATATTGAGTCATGTCCTCTTTCTATCCCTGGTAAACTAAGAAGAAAATTCATCATGACATATATCTATGGTTTCTCTAGTATAGGAAAATATAGTTGAACATTATAACTTACTCCTTTGGCCATCTGGTATACTTTGCATCTTTATACAAACTTCCTTACTTCTTTTTCTAAGTTTGGCCAATAATAATTCTCACTAACAAAAACATAGTTTTATCTCAACCAAAGTGTTGATCCAATCCTCCAATATTATTCTCCTTGATCATATTATCCCTCATTGAACTTCTTAGAATACACAACCAACTTCTTCTAATAAATATCTCATATTAGATTAAGAAATACTACCCTATTATCTTATCCAAAGCACTAGTTCCAATCAATCTCTCTAATCTTCTATAACTTATAGATCATCAGGATACAAACGCTTGATTTCATTAAACCTACCAACCTCTATCTTCATATTTGTATTTAAATATTGATGATTAGTATATAAAATAAACACTTTTGGAAATAAATGATGTCTTCATTTCTTCTAATTATTAGCTATAATACAAAACTACATACCATAAACATAATACTTTTATTAAAATTAATAAAACTCTCACTCAAGCATGAAATTGGCTTACCTTCATGACTCAAAAAAGCTTTTCTGAGACTACCACTAGTATCACAATCTACCTAAAATATCTTACTAAAATCTAGAAGTACCAATATAGGTTGCTTTGTTCTTCAACATATCAAAACTCTTTGCTACTTCTTAAATCTATATAAACTTCTTTTTATCCCTTTTCATTGTATTTTTTAAGGGTTCAAAAACAATATTTAAATTCTCAATAAACTTTTTGTAAAAAATTGCTAAACCACAAAAAGATCTTACCTTTGTAACACTCCTTGATTTAGGTTATTTGATGATAGACCAATCAATAAATTATTCTTCCTTAGATTCTCAAAATCATATTGAATATGCATCAAGTGTTCCTCTAATATGTTATTGAAAATAAAAATTTCACACAAATAAAAAAACAACAATTTTTTTCAACTATTTCAATACCTCATTCATAATACAGATAAATATGATTGATGCATTGGTTAGACCAAATGGCATGACTAACTACTTATATAATCCCTCTTTAGTTTTGGAGGTTGTATTCCACTTATCCACTTCTTTGATCTAGATTTAATTATATCCACTCTTCAATTCTATGTTCATAGAGTACTTTGTTGTATTTAGACAATCCATTTTTTATCCATCCTTAGGAATGAGAATCTACACCTAATTGTATTTGTAATTATGGCTTGGGAGTCTATACACATTTTCCATTCTTCATATTTCTTTGGTTCTAGTATCATAGATACCATGCGTGAGTTAAAAAAAAATTAATAAACAATTTCTTAAATAACTCTTCAACTTGTCTATATCGGTCTTGATTCCCTAAAGAATTCCTTCTATGAGCTTCCTACTTCAGAAAATTGGCTCCTATTATCAAATCCTAGTGACTAACATTCCTCTCTAGTGGAAAACCTTGAGGTACATTATTTGACACAATATAATGAAAACTCCAATAGATTTTAATATTTTAATATTACATCTTCATCTTATTAATTATTAACTCTAGGAATTAACGTATAGCATACATGCTCAAGCTTCACACATCCAAAATTTCCCTACCATCAACCAAATAAATTCTTGCATTAAGAAATACCTTTTCTTCCATTTCATTCAAGAACTTCAACTTGTGGAAAACTCTATCCTTTATTAGGGAATAAGTATTACCATATTCATATTGTATTACATGCTAGTCAAAATTACATGTTGTCCACAATAATTTATGACTTTTATTCATAGACATGATTTCACGCAATACCTCATCATGGTAATTCCCAATCTTTAACTTTATTAAACATTTCTCTTGGACTAAGTCTGTATGGTCATTCAACAACCATGCAATGCATTATGGATATGGATGTATCTTTCATTCAAACTATCATTTGTTAAACATCTCCTCTAAAATAAGTCTATTAGTGCTATTACTATCAATGATAACATGTTTACACCTTGTATAAAATATGACCTTCCTCCTAACTAGATATTTCTCCTTATTTGGAAGATTCCCCCTATTAGAAGAACTCATTTTTTCATCTTTATAATTCTTAGATTCACCATCTTCATCTACATGAGAAACTCATGCAATATATTCAAGTCTTCTATTTGTCCTTGCTTGATGTTGTAGGAACTTGGATACTCAATTTCCTTCTTATCCACATTAGAAATAACTTCGATGAAATTTTATTTTTTATAACCTTGTCTAGAATTTCCTCTTCCTCTTTGATTACCATTGATTTCATCTCAAGGGAAATAGGAATTACCTCCTTTATAGTTTTTATTACTGTTAGGTTCTTAATTCTTATTTTTGTCTTTAATTTTTTCCTCCATGTGATCTTCTTCAAGTCCTTCATCCACAATCTTTTCATCTTTGTTTCTTTAAAATATTATACTTATCTTCTTTTCTACCTTCATGAAAAATTGATCTAACCTTCTTCTATGGTAGTCATTCTAACCAAATTCAACTATTCCTAAATACTTATCTTTAATCCAATTATATAATATGCTACCTTCTCCTTCTCGGCCTCTTAAAAGCCTATTTTCATCATGACCTTGTAAAATTATTCTATATACTCTTTGATAGAATTATTCACTTTCTGCAAACCTTGCATCTTCTTTAGAAAGTCCAACTTGAAATGAATAGGCATCTATTTAGCTTTTCCACCATCACATCTAGATATTTTATCTTTTTCTCTTCTATTTTATTGTACTTCCTTCTAGTAGATATAGGCATAAAATTTCAATTTGGTATTTGTAAATTTGACCCTCTGAGGATCTTCCAGCTCCTCATATTCAATGTTTTCCTCCATATCATTAACCCAATTGATCAATTATTCCAGGGTAATATTTCCAACATATGTAGAAACTTCAATCCTTTTTCTTTTTCTAATATTGGAGATGACCTTTAATAATATGATTTTCTTGGGGTCTCCAAAAACATCCTTTTTTTAAAACTATACAACTTAAAATTCATCTTCACTTTCATCTCTTCCTCTTCAATCAAACCATCTATGAGTGTGTGCAAGATGTCAAGAGCCCATTTTTTTGGCTAAAATGTAAAATTATTTTTCCTAATTTTAAAGATTTTTCACAATTGACCTAAAAACTTGAAGCACTTAAAGATTGAATATTTAAACAATTAGTAATATACAATGTAGTAATCTGATTTGAGTTTCAAAATATGCAATTTATTTTAATACAAAATTCTACAAATTGATTTTTAATGGCCATGTGTAAAAAACACTATTTAAATGTCACATTTTTTAGGATCATACCATCCATGTGTAATGATGAATCAATGATGAATAGTTAGTACCAAATCGATACTGAGAGGGGTGGGGGGGGGGGCATGAATCAGTACAGACAAAAACACTGGACTTTACTGGCAAGCAATAACACCGGTCTAAACCAGATTACTAATAGTTAAACACAATAAGAATGTGAAAGACATAAACTGGTAACTCTTAGCTTTCTACACAATCTAATATCTTATTTCCACTTCACCCTTATGCATAAACAAGTACTCTACCATCAAAAATATAATAACTTGCTAGTTCAACATGATTTACCACTTAACAAAAAATAACAAAGCATCACATGAAAAGGCATCACACATGATAAACATATTTTTCACGTGGAAACCCAACTAGGAAAAACCACGATGGGGATGAATACCCACAAGCTATTCTTTGAACCCTTTTGAAGTCCGCTCTGTTAGGAGCCTAGTCCAGTTAAAGGCTATTACAATAGGTTGTGTTAGGAACCGATCTTGCTAGGGATCACCTAGTTAAGGGATGGCTAAAATACCCGATTAAGGCTTAAACCCTATTAAGGTTACCTTGTTAGAGGATTTTAAGAACTCAATGATTTTGAGTCACCCTGTTAAAGGATTTACAACAAGCCAGTTAAAGCTACCCTGTTAAGGGATTTTCCAACTATTGAAGTGGTTAGAGGTCAACAAGTATTTCAATGATCTAGTAATAGTACTCAATGCTAGTGCAGATCCACTTTAGTTCCTTCCTTTTGCAATCACACTTTGTAGGTATCTATTCTCTTATCTGGTTTGGAAAGAATCACGTAACTCTGCACTTAGATACACACACAACATTTGCCAACAACTTCAACATGAAAAACAATATCGACCTTATAGGAAATAGATAGGTCGGTAGCATAAACCCTAAACCCTAAACATTTAGGTTAAGAAATTCAGTCGGTTCAATTCTAACCATTGAACATATTGCATTGATTACAACAGTCTTGAATAGATCTCAAGATGTTCTCCAACGTTTGTTCTTCATTGCTTCTTGGAGGCTGATAACCCATCACATGTTCTCCACCATTTACAGAGACTTCTCCTATTCTCGAGGTAGATAGGATCAGTCTCCTTCATGCAAGATCCTTCACGCGCACAAGGTTGATGTGGCAACACAATCTGTTCTTCATTACAATGCTAACTCATCACACGATGTCAACGGTTGAATCACACAGGCATAGAACACTTCAATCAGAAACCCTGAAGCTGAGACTACCAACTGTTAGTCATACCATATGAGACCTTGATACAAAATATTCCATATAGTGGTTCACATTCCAACATACTAGTTCACTTGGACAAACATATCGCTTCACTTTTTCACATATACTAGTTCACAACATCATACCGGTTCTCTTGCCAGTTGCTTACTTCAATATACCGATGAACTCTTCAGCATATTGACATCAATGACAACATACAATATCATCATGTCATCATACTCTGCACATATGACAACAGTGTAAGACCACCATATATTGACCAAAATAAAAGTATTTTGTGAATTTTGTTCGTAAATAAGACACTAAAGATTTATAAGGATAATTTCTTAATTTGTTCTCCATAAAAAGATGCCTCTGAAACTTCTTCATTATATCATAGAATTTGTCAAAAACTATCATAGTTTGGTGTTTAATAAAGTTGTCATAAGTTTTCATTGGTAGACGTGTCATAAATTTTTTATTACATGACACTTTTCACCCACCACCAAAAAAATTCTAAGCTCCTCTATGTGGAATGCCTACCTCCATGTGAGAAAACAATATTGTGTCACATTCTCAGTAGATTGTGAAGCCAATATGCCAACTCCAACTAGATGACAATATTGTCATTATAGGCTCATACATTAAACAAATATTAATTAAATAAAATTAAATGCCAATGTTAAGACTTGAAAAGGTTGATACACCTTAATTTCAACAAGAAGATCTATTGATGTAGTTAGCCTAGTGTTTCCTAGGTAAGCGAGGAGGATTAGTGAAGGTGCTTCATCAAATTCACCAGAAGAGTTGCATTTAACAAGTGTACAATGTTCTAGCCTTATTTAAATTAATGTAACAAAGGGGGGGGAGGGGGGGGGTTGGACTAGTACATTAATAAATATAGTTTTATGTTAATAGTTAGTTACAAAAAAAAAATTATTAGATCAATCCAAGAGAGGTCTAAACCATTACATAGCCCCAAAAACAAAGAAACCTAGGGTGTCACAGGTGGTGAGAGCCCCAAACTAGAGTGGCACTAGAGTGATTCCTAACCATCCCACAAGTTGGGTTCAATTTCACGTGGAAATTATACAGACATAGAATAAGCCCCTAATGTAGGGGAAGGACATTTCTAGTTTTTGCAAACACCATAGACTAGGAGATGGATGAGAAAACTCAATAAGTGAAATTCATCTTTATGTCATACCTCTCATGGTTGCACATGGGAAAATTTTGAGAATAGAACCATTTAAATCTCATACAAAGTAGTGAACTTCATAAGGAGTAGTAAGGCCTCTTTCCAAACCCTAGGTAAGTTATCTTTATTGAAACCGCTTCATAGGTGAGTAACTTTCTCCTCGGGTTTTAAGAACATCTTGAAATCCACTTTGTAGTTGTTAGACAACTCAGATAACCAGAGGACAACTAAGAGGGGAGTGAATCAGTTGTCAACAAATTATAGAGCTTTAAGCATTAAAGCATTATTATCTGAATACATAAACCAAATACCAGAATAACAGATATAACAGTTAAGAACAAATATAATCCACAAAAGATAGCACCAAAATTTGTATGTGGAAAACCTGGTAAAGGGAACAACCATGATGGGAAGCCTACCGACAGTCACATAATACTTATGTGGTAAGTATGTGATTACAATAAGCAGGGCCTACACATGCAAGAAGACCAACAACCTAGAGCGCACTACTCATCACAAAAGGAGCCTCACTGACTATAAAATAAATCCAGACTACGATCTGGAAGAAGAATGAACTGCAAGAATATCATCTCCTATGCTTGAGTATAGTTTCGGTTAAGCTTAGTACCAGAGGTCTTAAACCTGTTTCACCAACCCAATTTGATCACCTATGATCATATAAAAACTTCTGCATATGATTACAACTTTATTCGCACACAAATAATCACATATCTCATAAACCCCATGCATATGCTCATATGCCCATTATCTACAAAGAGATATTATATCATATTTATACCAACCTGGGACCTAAACAATTAGGTCAGCCACCTAAAAGATAATACAATAAATCTATAACATAAACCCACAATTCAATGATCAACCAAGTCATCCTAAGACCAAAACAACATAACCCAATCAATAAAACCAACTGGTAATGCATTGCGATCATCCACCAACATGTTACATAAATGGGTCCATAACCTAGCCAACTAAGATAGCATTAGGTCCGGACCCAAATCCAACACCACCAATCAATAGGAACACATAAAAGATAACCAACAACATCATGTAAACCATATAGAAGCCATGCCAACACCACTTATCATGTGCATCAAAAGATCTTCAACAAAGCTTTGCCAGTAGAACCCTTACCGGTGACCAAAAGGCTTACTATAACAAATGATAGCTCCTAAGTAATCAAATTCTGAACCAACTGATCGTGATACCCATCTAAACATCATGAATGATAAATCCAAACCAAATCCACAAACCAAAGCATACTGGATCAATTCATAAACCAACAACTCTACTTGAATCTATCGGAAGCTGGTAAATAACCAAAACAGTTAGTGTTGCCATCAATGACAAAACATCAATGCAACACATAATCAATTCCTCCAATTGCCAATAATATCCCCCTTTGGCATTGATGGCAACACTAGATGTGAAAAACATCCAAGTACCAAGAAATGCCAAACAAGTCTCCCCGAAAGGAAGACAACCATCAATTTTGCAAAAGATGATATAATAATAAAGTTAAAAAACTCCCCCTGTGAATGATATCTATGTTAAGCTTTGATCTCTCCCCTTGATTTATATTTTGTTAAGCTCTATTTTTCACATATATCTATCCCCCTTTTAGATCAATGCAAGAAATCTGATAGGAACATCAAAGAAAAATCATAAATCCACTCAACCAGATAGCTGACTGCTCCCCCTAAGTAGTAGCCCTAACACATCAATCCAGAATGAATAGTAGCTCTATAAAATCATGTCGGAATGATGCCAATCAACATCATTCAGGTCTCTAATGGAGGGGCAGAAACCCCCAATCTCTCTCTGAAGTACTCAAATGCTTCCTTAGGAAAGGGTTTAGTGAATATATCTGCAATCTCCTCTTTAGTGTTCACATAAAATAGTCTCACTTCATTTGATTCCACCTTCTCCTTCAAAATGTTATACTTGATAAATATGTACTTTATCTTAGAATGAAATAATAGATTCTTTGATATATAAATAGAATCAAAGTCATCATAGTGAATAACTACTCATTCATTATAGTCCACCTTTATATCCTTCAATGTTTGTTGCATCCATAGAACTTGTGTATAGTTAGTAGCAGCATCAACATACTCGGCTTTAGCAATAGATAAAGATGTACATGACTGCTTCTTGTTGATCCATGAAGCAAGTTTCTTTCCAAGAAAGAAATCTCCACCGAATGCGCTCTTCTGGTCATCAACATCTCTAGCTCAATTAACATTTGTATATGCATAGTGTAAAGTCATCATTTTTAGGATACCACAAACCAAATTTAGTTGTTCCCTATAAATACCTGAAAATCCTTTTCACTGCATTCTCATGATTAGGATCACTCTAATATCTTGATACAATACAAACTGCATTCATTATATTTGGTCTAGTCTGAGCCGGATATTTAACAAACCTCCAATCATAGACTTGTACCTTGTAGGATTTACTAGTGCTGATGCATCTTTCTTAGTCAATTTCTCATTTGTAACCATAGGTGTACCAACTGGATTAGAATTTTCCATACCAAATTTCTTCAACAAATCTCTAGCATACTTAGTTTGACAGATGAAAATACCTTTATCAGTTTGAGTAATCTGCAAACCTAAGAAAAATTTCATCTTCCCAATCATAGAGATCTCGAATTTATTCTTCATATTTTTAGAAAATTCCATACATAACTTATCCTCACCTCCAAAAATGATATCATCAACAAAGACTTCAACAATCAATATGTCATCATCAGTGATCTTATAGTATAAATTATTATCAACATTACCTTCAGTGAAACCAAGCTTCAAAAGATATTTATCCAATCTTGCATACCAAGCTCTAGGGGCTTGTTTCAATCCATATAAAGCTTTCCTTGACCTACAAACCATGTTTTTGTCATCTAAAAGTGAAAATACATTAGGGTTCTCAATGTAAACTTCCACTTCAAGATCTCCATTAAGAAATGCACACTTAGCATCCATCTGACAAACCTTGTAGTTCTTATGGGCAGTATAAGCAGGAAATAATCTCACAGCTTCAATCCTAGTTACCGGAGAAAAAGTTTCATCATAATCAATTCCTTCATTCTGAGAATATTCTTTACAAACCAATTTAGTTTTATTCCTTACAACTTGTCCATCTTCATTCAATTTATTCCTAAAAACCCATTTAGTTCCAATAACATTCTTATTTTTAGGCTGAGGAACTAAAGTCCGTGTATTATTCTTTTCTATCTGATCTAATTCCTCTTCCATAGCTTTCATCGAACATTCATCTTTACATGCTTCAATTATTGATGTCGTTTCAATTTAAGAAATTAAAAATACCTCATCAGCTTCTGACCTTCTTCTTTTCATCACTCCTTTATTCTTATCTCCAATGATCTGATCTTCTAAATGATTTAACCTTACATATCGAGGAGTCTTCTGAGTTTCTATTCCTCTCCTCTGATCTTCAATTATAGTTGAATTTTCTGATACTGCCAGAGTTATTGGTTCAACATTTTGTTCCAGAGTAGGTGCTACCAGTTCAGTTATGATCATCTCCACTGTTTGTTCTCTCTCATAAGTTGTGACTTGATTTATGTTCTGCTCATCTACCTTGACATTAGTTCTCTCCACAATTATCTACAATCTTTTGTTATAATATCTATATGCTTTTCTTTCATTAGAACCAAGAAATGTTCCTTCATCAAATCTATGATCAAACTTTCCAATGGAATCATCTCTTTTGATATAGCATTTACTACCAAAGATCATGAAATACTTAACTATAGGTGTATGACCAAACCATAACTCATAAGGTGTCTTGTCGGTGTCTCCCTTGATATGAACTCTGTTGAATGTGTATACCGTGATGCTCACAACTTCTCTCTAGTAGATATGAGGCAGATTAACTTCCATTTTTATAGTTCTAGCCACATCCAAGATAGTTATGTTCTTCCTTTCCACAACTCCATTAAGTTGAGGTGTCTGGGGTGCAGATAATTGTCTCCTTATTCTATTCTTTTCACAATAACTATGAAATTCACTGGATGTGAATTATCCACCTAATCTGACCTTAAGTATTTAATCTTCAATCCTATCTCTATCTCAAATTTATCTTTAAAGATTTTAAACTTTTTAAATGCTTCATATTTCTCCCTTAGTAAAGTAACCAACATCATTCTAGAATAGTCATCAATGATTAGCATAAAATATCTATCACCTTGAAAAACTTTTGATTCAAGCAGGACCACACAAATCGGTATGAATAAAATCAAGAGAATCTTTAGATTTGTCTTGTATAATCTTAAAATAATTTTTGACTTTCTTTCCCATTTGACATTCCTTACAAACCAGATTATAGGGCTTCACAATCTTAGGTATATCTCTAACTGCCTTAGTAGAATTGATCTTTACAATGCAATCCAAATTCACATGACACAACCTCTTATGTCATAGCCAAATCTCATCAATTTGTGCAATCAAATATGTCTTCTCAGTAGAGTTTAAATGAAAGATGTTACCTTTAGTTTGAGTACTAGTTGCAATCTCCAATCTAGGTCTATTGATAATCTTGCATTTTCCATCCTTGAACTGTAACTGAAATGCCTTATCCACCAACTATCCTACACTCAAAATATTATGCCTTAAAACTTCAACATAATAAAAATTATCAGTATCCTGCTTACCATCCAATTATATAGTTCCTCTTCCCTTGATCATGCATGCTTTATCATCTCCAAATCTAACTAGACTGCCAACAAATTCTTGCAAAGATAGAAACTTCCTTTTATCTCTGGTCATATGATGTGAACATCTACTGTCTATCACCCAGTCATCCTTGTCTTCAATTTTAGCAGAAAGGGCCTTTTCTTCAGGTATTGGATCATCTTCCTTGATAGCCAAAAATACCCATTCCTTTCCATTGTTGGATCCACTAGCTGAATCTTATGCCGGTTCACCATCAGAATCAGTCACACCTTCCTCATCAACATAGTAGTGTGATTTGTCTTTGTTTCTCCTATACTTATGCTTGTCCTGATAATCATGGTTAGGCCTAAAAGATCTTTTCTCAAATCTTTAATTCCTTTCAAGACATCTAGATGAAAAATGACCTATCTTATTACATTCATAACATTTAAAAGGTGATTTTCCTTCATACTTATTTCCTACAAGGCCTTTAGGTACTCTTCTAGAAAACAAGGCTTCAAGTTGCTCAAAATCTTCATTTCCTCTAGTTCCTTATCATATAAGGCTTTCCAATCACTCTTGCTAGTAGGTGATGTAGATGCATGAAAAGAAGGTTCAAATTTTGCAACTCCAAAAGGACTGAATTCCTCAAGCTCAAAAGAAGATAACTTCCCAACCAAGGTATCCCTATTAACAGAGGTACTTTCCATTGTTCTCAACTCATTAATTGCAATAGCCTTCATCTTATAAGACGGTGGAAAAGTTCTCAATACTTTAAAACCTACTTCAAATTCGCTCAAAGATCCACCACAACTCTCAATTCCCATGACAATTTAATTAACTCTCTCCATAAAAGTAGTAATCCTTTCATCTATTTCCATCTTCAAGTTCTCATATCTCACCCGGTAAAAATCAAGTTTATAAATTTTAACAGTAGAGTTACCTTCATTCAAGGTCTCCAATTTATTCCATATAGCATTCAGAGTTGATTTGTAAGTTAGTCTCATAACTTGTTGATCAAAAAGTGCACACAAAAGGGCTTCTCTAGCTCTACAATCATTTTCAATGTCCTTATCCAAGCCTGCCAGAGAAGGATTGCCAGATGTCAGATTATGAGGTTTATATCCATTCTTAGTGATCTCCCAAATCTCTTTGCCAAGACATATTAGATGAGTCTCCATCTGAGTCTTCCATACCCTATAATTTGTTCCATCAAGCCTACAAATTTCTCTTCAAAAAACTGTTGCAGATGAACTTGATGAACTTGCACTATTAGATGCTATAGGATCTTCCTCAAGTAGTTAAGCTTCTGCAAAGAGGACCAAGATTTGATACCAATTGTTAAACAACTTAGATAACTGGAGGACGACTGAATCCCCACCGGTGAATCAGTTGTCAATAGATTATAGAGATTTAAGCATTAAAACCTCAATACCGAAATACATAAACCAAATACCGAAATAGAAGATATAGTAGTTAAGAACAAATATAATCCACAAAACATTTACCAACCATCCACAAAAGATAACGCCAATATTTGTAAGTGGAAAACCTGCTAAAGGGAAAAACCATGATGGGAAGCCTACCCATAGTCAGATAATACTTCTGCTGTAATTATGTGAATATAATAAGAAGGGCCTACACATGCAAGAAAGCCCACAACTTAGAGTGCACTTCGCATCACAAAAGGAGCCTCAATGACTACAAAATAAATCTAGACTATAGTCTGGAAGAAGAATGAACTACAAGAATAACATCTCCTATGCTTGAGTACAGTTCCACTTAAGCTCAGTACCAGAGGTCTTAAACCTCTTTCACCAACCCAATTAAATCACCTATGATTGACCAAAAACCTTTGCATATGATTACAACTTTATTCACACATAGATAATCACATATCCCATAAACCCCACGAATATGTCCATATGCCCATGATCTACAAAGAGATCTTACATCATATTTATACCAACTAGGGACCTAAACAATTAGGTCGGCCACCTAAAAGATAATACAACAAATCCATAACATAATCTGCAATCCAATGATCAACCAAGTTGTCCTAAGACTAAAACAATATAATCCAATCAATAAACCCAACCAATAACACATCAGGATCATCCATCAACACGTTACATAAACTGGTCCATAACCTAGCTGAATAAGATAGCATTAGATCTGGACCCAAATCCAACACCACCAATCAATAGGAACACAAACAAGATAACCAACATCTTGAAAACCATCTAGAAGTCGTGCCAACATCACTAATCACATGTATCAAAAGATCTTCAAAATAGCTCTGTCGGTAGAACCCTTTCCAGTGACCAAAAGGCTTACTAGAACAAATGAAAGTTCATGAGTCATCAAATTTCTAACTAACTGATCATGATACCCATCTGAATAGCATGAATGAAAGATCCAAACCAAATCCATAAACCAAAGCATACTAGAGCATTATCGGATCAATATTATAAACCAACCACTCTATCGGAAGTTGGTAAATAGCCAAAATACTTAGTGTTGCCATCAATGACAAAACATCAATGCAACACATAATCAATTCCTCCAATTTCCAATAGTAGTTACCCTTAGGTTTCTTTTTTAAGGTCATTCCCTCCACCATAAGAATCATAGTAGTCACAATATTTCCCATAGACACCATTAATTTCAATCCACCCACTCGGACTTCACCCTCATTCGAAGACTAGGAAACAATTTAAACAAAGAAGGGTTGAAGCCCTTCATTCATTCAATGTATGTCACTTGATTTCACTCCATCACTTTCTTCTAAAGAACACCATTTTTTTTTTAAATTATCATATTTGTCCAATTTAGTTTAAATAAGATCACCACCCATGCTTTACTTAAAGAATTCAGAAATAGGGACCAAAAAGGGGTTGCTAAAACCAACTTTGGGATAAACACAATTGAAGGCAGTTTTGAAAAAAGCGTAGCTTTCACTAAATTTAATAAGAAAAATACACATCAATAAATGATTGAAGTACAATTTGAATAGGATAATGAAGTAAAAGGAAATGTTTAAATATTTAGGTTTCTTTGGGATTAATTTCTTCAAGAATCATGGCATGAATATCTTTAGGTAACTCATGTTGTGTAGTCCAAATTTTTAGCTCATCAGAAAAAGGACCAAGGATTGCTAGCCTATTTGTAGAGATCTTTCATTTGCTAAGGGTGTGTTGTAGCTTTACATGGTCAAAGTTAGCAATAACACCTTGTAACTTGGTGATAAGGTCCACCACACACCATCCTAGTTTTGCCTTTCCTTACAACATCTTAATGACATTTTTGAATCACCTTCGATGATGATATTTTGGTAGCCCATGTCCTTGGTGATAAACATGCCATTGAAATCTACCATTAATTTTGCCACATAGGCCACCATCACCTTGCCATCTAAATATTTGATAACCCAAACCCCACCCATTTGACCCAGGTTCTCTTTAGAAGACCCATCAAAATTTAATTTTACCAACTAGTATCAAGGGGGGGAACATTTTTATAGGTTATTTCTACACCTAAAAGGAGGGGAAGTAAAATTAAAGAGATCATCAACCATATCCAAAATGTAGGGTATATGCTAATTTAAGGAAGGAAAATGGTGTGAGTATTTGGACTTACCAAAGCCTTTCATATTCTCCATGACCTAATTGACAATAGTATAGGCTATAGCTTTCCATTGAGTTTTATGATCTGTAAAAATTCTATTATTACATTCTATCCATAAGATCCAACCCATGTGAAGAAAATCCTATCAATGGAGTTCCCATATCAGAGGATGGGTTAATGAGGAGGTCAAACTAGAGGAGAAAAAAATAGGGTCTAGGTGACAAACCTAGGATAACAAGAACAAGTTAGTAATCTCCTATCTAAATTGATAGAAATAATGATAGTAGAACAAAAAATGCTTGATACTTTCCATTGCTTCCTCACACAATGACATCTATTCACAATATAGACACCCCTCTTTTGGAGATTGTTAATAGTCCAAATCTTTTGATGATATGTCATCCACGAGAAAAATTAAATCTTAGATATAGTTTTAGAGATATAGATATTCAATCATTTAAAAGAAGAATGATGGGAAGGGAGAAGAATCAAAACCCCACTGAATAGGGTACTGACCATCCTTCTAGAAAAAACCCATATTAGATTGTGTCTATCTTCCATTCTTAAAAACCTAAAATTATTAATAAATCCTAGGAAGTTCATCAACATCAGTTCTAAGTGGAAATTAAAACTCTATAGGGTGGAATTTCCATTTAGGATGGGAAGAGCTAGGATACCAATAATGCATTAACATAATCCCATATCTATCAACAAGTTGTTTCTCAATAGTTGAATAAATCAAGTGAAACTCTAAGGGAATAGCCAAGTCTTAGAGATCCTTCTAGAACCTAAAACTCCCCTCATCCTATGTGTTTCTTGAGCAACAATTTGGATTTAATTATATTGTTTCAAATGTGAGATCTTCTAGGAATCTCTTCATTAGAAAAAAAAAAAGGATTTGTTGTTTCCTCCATTAAGGTATTTTCTTTTCATCACTTTTGACCACTCCTTCTCCATAATATGTCTTCAACAAATTTAAGCAATGAGGGTGAAATTGAGATATTGGAAAACTATAATGTAAAGAACACTTGACTCCTTACTAGAAAAGACCATCCCCCAATAAAATAAGAAAAATATATTCTTCCATTTCACTCCCAACCACAATAATATCCTCTGGATTTTATCCGATTTCATTTCTTAGGGAGCTTGGATATGGAATAAGGATATAAGGTACATTGAAGCACTCTAAAGAGAATCTCTCAAGAGTTTAATTTTACTTGCATTACACAGAAGGGCTACTTTCTAGTCTACCATTTTTATTTGGATTCTCTCAAGTAGTCCTAACCAAACAATTCTCCACTTCACCAAAAGTGAGAGGTAATACTAAATATAAAGCTAGAAGACTAGTAACCTGGCAATTCAAAACTCTAGCATTGTGAACATGGAGATGAGGGGAAACATTTATGAAGTAGAGAGAACTCTTATGTAGATTGATATTTTGTTCAAACCCAATCACATACACAAATAAAACAGAGATCCATGTTTTAGTTTATGCCACTAATAGTGAGCCCAACAAAAGAGTATCATCAATAAATTGTTGATACAAAATACTTAGATGGCCTAAAGAATGCTTAAGTCCTTTCAAGGAACTCTACTGCATATAAGCTACCTTGAGTTCCTTCTCCATAGGATATTATTGCTATCTGGCCCCAAGGATTCAAATGAACCCATAGATAATATTGCTACCTTGAGTTCCTTCTCCATATAGTTATGAAAAACAAATTATTATCTTCTAGGCCTAAAATGTTAGGGATGACCATGTGGATCCTCTTGTAGATATCATTTACTCTCGGGTCCAAGGAGAGAGGTAGTTTCACATGGAGAAGAAGTAATTAACTGCTTAATGGTGAATGTCTTCCTTTTTTGAGAGTAGACAACCATGATGAATACTAAAAGGGGGGATGAATTAGTATGCCAAAAATTTATGCACTTAAACACTTTGCAAGACTAATAGTAAACCGGTAAAATAGTTTAGCAGACAAATCGGTTAACAAACATGCAGTACAAATAGCTAATAATGCATTCACCCACAGAAGCAAAAACACCATAACACAAGAGATTTTGAAGTGGAAAACCAAATGGGAAAAACCATGGTGAGATGGAACTCACAAGTAGCTATTTGTAGAATAGGAACCAAACCGGTTAAGGTGAGACCGGTTAAGGTCTTACAATGTTCTTTACAAGAACAAATCCTGTTACGAATCTCAATCTTTATTAGGATATAAGTCCGATTAATGACTACCTTGCTAGAGGATTTTAGATCCAAAAATGTGAACCACCTTGTTAGAGGATTTACAAAAGGCTTTTGGGCCTACACGGTTAAGGGCTACAGACTTGTCAAAGATGTGAGTAATCAACAAGTGTTTGATCTAGCTAGTAGCACAGACTGCTTGGTTAGATCCTTGATAGCTCATTCCTAATGCACTCTAGCATTACTTCAGTCTTCTACACATTCATATTCTCTCCAACTCCTTAACCACCTTAAACCCTAGCAACAACATAAACTTTTGCTACAACCACATCAATTACCTAAAACCCTAGACATGATGTCCTTATAAAGGAATCTGATTTCATGTCGGTCCAATAGGATTACATAACAATTTCCTAGGTTCAATGAACCTGGACATACTTGGTACCATGACACAAAAATCACTGTTTAGGTGTCTACGCCGTCAAACAATCAGTGGATGGTAACTCATCACAAAATGTCGATTGGTAACTCATCACAGAGTATTACCGGTTCATATAAAATGTTAGTTGCCAGTTTGACAAAAATGAAGACTGGTAAAAATGTGTTATGTCGCTTTAAGCCCTCGTACCGCTTGGGATCCATGAACTACTTGGGGTCAACATGTCGCTTCAGATTGGGAGACACATTCTACAAAACACCAATAGTCTAAAGACTATAATACAACATACCGGTTGGAACAAATACTGTTGTGCTCTAACTCATACATATAAAGGAGATCTCAATGCAAGTATGTGTCCATCAATGACAATCACAACATAAACATAAAAAATGCCAACAATCTCCCCCTTTGGCATTGATGGCAACACTTAGGAAAATAAAATTTTGACATCTAAGTGTTTTACAACAAAATCATGCCATTAGCAAAATTGCTCACCCTAAGCATATACACTATCCCTTTAACAATACAATGTTTAACACTTTTGCATATAGAGCATAAACATTGAGATATTCAGAGCATATATGAAAATTTAGATTACCAGATACTTCTTCCAAATAGAATTCTTCTCCCCCTTTGCCAATAACGACAAAGTATAGTTGAACAACCCTATTTTCATTTGATATTAAAATAATAAAATTTTATGACAATAAGGAATAATACTTGTTAAAAACAGATTTAATGTCCTGCAAGAATTGTTTCATCAATAAAGACCAGGACTCAAGTAGGGAGGTGGCTACTTATTTTTCTGTGTGCATCTGGGAGACCTGTTCTTCCATGGCATCAATTGTGCTCATCTCCTATATAACTATTAAGGCATCTAGGTTTAGATAGCACTTCTAAAGAATTTGCAATTGTGGGAGTAGAACTAGTTGTAGCTCCTGTAAATCTCTAGACCGAGTGCTAATCTCTTGCTCCATTTTTTGCTGAACTGATGTGAAACCGGTGAACGGTTTGCCCATAAGTTGTAAAGGAATCATAAGGTGGCTTGAATGTTCTCATGCAGGACTGCAAGTCTGTTTGAAGCTTTTGATTGTAAGCTAGCACATCATCATAGAACAGATGGGGTTGGCAGATCTTGCTGAGTAGCAGATTCCCCTCATCCAGAGCATCCCTTATATCCTTTTGTTCTTTCTTTAGTTCATACCAAAGCTCATTCAACTTCTTCACCAGAGCTATATTAAGAGCTTTTTGATACTTCTTCTTGACATTTGCCTTTGCTGCCTCTTCTAGGCTCTGCACCTAATCATCCACTACTGTGCATAGGAGCTTAAGTTTAGCTAGTGATGAATCAACGTTGGGAAGATTTTTACCGGGTATCAAACCGGTAAGAGTGTCCACAACCACTTGAATTACATCTTGCTCCTTCCTTCAAATAATTTCAAGGTGCTCTTGAGAAACTTGGATGCTCTGCATTAGCTCTATTTCACTTGCAGACTAGAGATCAATAGGACCGGTGAGATCAGCCAGTTTGGCTTGACTCCTAGTTGCCTTTAGAGTCTCCATCTGGGTGCTCTTCTTTGCTTCTCCTACCTTGTCCTCTTCCACTTTCTTCTTCTTCGCTTCTCTCCTCTTCTCCACTTCCTTATCCTCCTTTGCTTTTCTCTTCTCTGCTTCTTTCCTTTTCTCCTCTTCTTTGTCCTCCTCTTCCTTCTTCCTTTTGTCTGCTTCTCTCCTCTTCTCCTCTTCCATTCCTTCCTCTTCCTTCTTCTTCTTCTTTGCTTCCTTCATCTTCTCCTCTTCCTTGTCTTCCTCTTCTTTCTTGTTCTTTTCATCTTCTTGCTTCTTTTTCTCTTCTTCATCCTTCTTCTTCTCCTCTTCATCTTTCTTCTTCTTCTCTTCATCCTTTTCCTTCTTCTCTTCTTTGCCCTTTTCCCTCTACTCGGCCTCTTCCTTTGCTGCTTCCTATCTATCCTCGGCTTGCTTATCAACCTGTTAAGCCTATTACTCCTATCCTGTTGCCTCAGATGGTGTTTCCTAAGTAACATCTTCTATGTCCAGGGCATCAACATCAATATTTTTGACCGGTTCATCAACTGGGTTTCCTTCATCATCAAATACTTCATCTGGTTTTGTTATAACTAGTTCTTTCTTAGCTTGTCGGTTGGCTTCAGCCACTCGATGCATCTTCAGAGCTTGTAGAGAATGAGTGTGTGTATCCCTAAGCACTTCCTTACCCTTCCCTTCTAGTAACAGGAGTCTTCTTCTTCTCATGAAGAAAAGACCTTTGTATTTATTCATTACATTGAACAGTTCCGAATTTGATACATCAGGAAAATGTTCGGCAAATTTTTTCTCTCATTTCCTATTCCTGCTCTATGGCAATTTGCCATTTATTGTCTAAGGACTTATAGAAAGAATCTGGTGTTTCAGATCTAATTTCTAAAGGTGACTGGTCATTAACACATAAATATTGAATTACTTCCTTTTCAACTACTTTTTTTTCATCATCGTTAAAGTCATCAAAATACTCAATTAAATCATGTAGCAATTTTCTCTTAATATTCTTTATTGTTCTTTGACAATGTGTCAAAGGTTTATAGGAGGAGATATCAATATTTACCAGTGCAGATGATGCTGGTTCATTCTTTGTCTTCTTTCTTGTCTGTCTCACCTTCTTGGGCTGCTCCTAAGACATAGTTTCCTCTATGTTTGGTGTATTGCTTTTTGTCTTCCTTTTCCTCTTGAAGACTTTAGCCGGTGTTGCTTCCAATTTCTTCTTGGTCAATGACCGTTTGGTCACTTTTGGACTTGTTGTAACCGGTGCTGATGCTGTAGGCACTGCAGGTTATTTTTCCTTTCTTTGCAAAGGGTTCCTCGATTGGTGTAACCCTTTCCAGATAGGTTCTGGTCCTCTTTGCCTTAGGATCAAGAGGTGAGGCAATAAGGGTAGAGGCATACCCTTCTAGAATATCATACATCACCTCATAGCCCATTGGCTCCACTTCTTCCATTCTAGGCTCAACAACCTCCATTATGCATTGATCCACCTTGATGGTAAAACAAATATCATCTTCATATTTCTTGATGATGTCACCTAATATTCTCATTCTTTGGCTCATTTTCCATCTGAACTCATCAAAATACTTGTTCAGAATATCAGGGTGACCGGTTCCAATTGCTTGAATGCTTTCCTTGATTTGTTTGGTCACCAGTTGGTGAGCAGACCATTGGACATCTCCTACTCCTGGAAAGTAGCCTTGGAAATAGAAGAACAACCCAACCAATAGTTATCCAAACTTGAACCTTAGTGCATTATCCCGTTTGATCGACTTCAGATTCAATAGGATTTGTCTCTACATATGAGTGCATAGGTCAAATGATGCATCCTCCTTTATCATCCGATAAGTGGCATTTACTGTTGCAATAGATATAGAGTTAATTCTACTGGCAGAGAATGTCCAATAGCCTATCACCTTGCAAGCATACTTAACCAGCTCATCCTTGATAGAATTGACTGGCATGCCTCATGAGTCACTCACTGAACCGGTGAGCTTGGACATTTCAATTTTTCTTACCGTCCTTAGGGCTAGCACTTCCCCTATGTTGTAGAAACTGGTGACTGCATGAATTGCCTATGGCATGATATCATGTGTTCTTTCCAGATACATCTTGTCACCATGGACTCTACTTAGAATGATCCTTATATGATCCTCTATGAAATCCTCTAGGAAGTAAACAACATTGTGGAGCTTCTTCTTCTCCAAAATATTATACTCTGGTTTGATCTTCTTATCCTTTCCACAAAATAAACCTAACTAGGAGTGGATAGCTAGAGACCCTAGGTCTTCAATCTTGCAATCTATGTAGTCAGAAATTCCCTCTTCTACTATCACACCAGCTGGAACTTGTGATAGGGCATTATACTTAGAATTTTGTTGAATAAAACTTGTAGACTTGACAGGTGCACTAGAACTGGTATGAGATGCGGAAGCCATAATAGAAATTTTAAGAACTCGAGAAATACCTTTTGAAGCATGTGAATTTAGGGCTTGCAGATTCTCCTTCACTTCACACTCCATCAGTTGCTTAATTACTGCTTTGTGTTCTCCACTTGACCGTTTGTATTTTGAATTTGAATATCCTTCGTGGTTTGTCAATTTCTCAAAATCTTAGCTCAAATCACTTTTTCGTCGCTCTGCTCTTTGAAAAACTTTTCTTCGCTCAAAAACTAATAGTGAGAAATGATTTGAAAAATCCTTTTAAGCATATTTCTCACCTACTATAATTAATGCTCCTCCATTAGGGCATAAACCCTAATTTGGCTTTTTATCACTTCCGGTCTTCTACCAAATGACAGGTATCACATACTGGTTAAGGTCTTTTACCGATGTAAACTGGGGGTTCAAAACATTTCACCATTTGCTCCCCCTAAGATTTTTTGAAGCTTAGTTTGCCGGTTCCGTGATTTCCACACTAGGTGCAGAAACTGGTTCCTCTTGTAACACTGTTGGTTTCTTCTTCCAGGTTTTGTTAATGTCCACTTGAATAATGTCAATATCAATGTTTCCTTCCAGAGTGACCGGTATATCATCAAATATGTTCTTTCTTGATCTACAAAATCTGGCAATGTGACCCAGTTTGTTGCAGTGATAGCAGACCAATCTAGGTGCTCTCTAAGGTCCATTGTTCATGTTTCCATTCTTCCTTCTACATGTTGCAGCAGTGTGATCATGACCATGATAGACCATATAGTTTACTCTCCATCTGGTTGCCACTTGATAGCCACTGCTTCTTTGCTGATGATTGAAGGCATTAAACCGGTTGTGATTCCGGTTCTCAAAAGGCTCAAGGACCAGCTCCTTGGGTATTCTGAGGATATCTATCAATCTTGTTCATAACTTACCTACATTCAGATGCTCTATGCCCATACTTGTTGCATGCATAATAGTTACCATTGAATCTATAGGATCTAGGCTTATCATTTAGGAAATAAGGAAAATTGTTGCAAGCCTTACTCCTACACACATTTGCAATATATCCTTCTTTAAGATAGTTGAAGCAAATAGGTTTAAACTTTTTCTTACCTTTATCCTTTGATGTCGATTGTTTCTTTGATGTTCCAGCATTTGTACCAGAGGTCTCACCTTCCTCATGACCGAAATAACCAAGTCCATTGGTATTCCTGACCGGTTTGGCAGATTCAAGCTTTTGCTCTAGCTGGACAGTACTCTTGTTGAACTTAGCAAGTATTTCCTTTGACTCAAAGAGTTCTTTGGAAATAGCAGCATTTGTTTCCAATAGGTTTTCATTCTTAGAGATGGCAATGTTCAATTCTCCTTGCATGTCTTCCTTTTCCACTTTGCTTGCATGGAGTTGAGCAGTTAGGGCACTGATCTCTTGTTTTAGCTTGGAGATCTCATGATCTCTTTCTTTCACCAGATCTTCAGCTTTCCTCCGGTTCTCACGTTCTTCACACATCCGAATAGTCAGTCCTTCCAACTCCTTTCTCAAGTTGGATTTTGATTCATTCAACTTATTTACTTCTGCAATTAGGGCTTCTATGTCTACTTCATCTGAAGAACTATTTTCAGATAGCTCCATCATCTTTTCAGCATGTTCTCTCCTTTTTGCTTGACATGCCTTGTATTTGACCTTAAGATCATCATAGGCTTGCTCAAACTGAGTGAGCCGATGTGTAAGTTCCCTTATAGAGTATTTCCCCATATCTCTTTCCAAGTGGTTAAACTTATAGAATGGTAGGCTCTGATACCAATTGATGAATGCTAAGAGGGGGGGGGGTGAATTAGTATGCCAAAAATTTTGGCACTTAAACACTTTGCAAGACTAATAGTAAACTGGTAAAATAGTTTAGTAGACAAACTAATTAACACACATGCAAACCAAATAACTAATAATGCATTCACCCATAGAAGCAAAAACACCATAACACAAGAGACTTTGACGTGGAATCCCAAATGGGAAAAACCACGATGAGATGGAACTCACAAGTAACTATCTACAAAACAGGAACCAGACTGGTTAAGGTCGGACCGGTTAAGGTCTTACAATGTTCTTTACCAGAACAGATCCTGTTAGGAATCTCAATCTCTATTAGGAGATAAGTCCGATTAATGACTACCATGCTAGAGGATTTTAGATCCACAGATGTGAACCACCTTGTTAGAAGATTTACAAAAGGCTTTTGGGCCTACCCGATTAAGGGCTATAGACTTGACAAAGATGTGAGTAATCAACAAGTGTTTGATCTAGCTAGTAGCATAGATTGCTCAGTTAGATCCTTGATAGCTCATTCCTAATGTACTCTAGCATTACTTCAGTCTTCTACACATTCATATTCTCTCCAACTCCTTAACCACCTTAAACCCTAGCAACAACATAAACTTTTGCTACAACCACATCAACAACCTAAAACCCTAGACATGATGTCCTTATAAAGGAATCTGATTTCATGTCGGTCCAATAGGATTACATAACAATTTCCTAGGTTCAATGAACCTGGACATACATGGTACCATGATACAAAAAGCACTGTTTAGGTGTTGGAACCGTCAAACAATCGGTGGATGGTAACTCATCACAGAGTATTACTGGTTCATATAAAATGCCAGTTGTCGGCTTGACAAAAATTAAGATTTGTAAAAATGTGTTATGCCACTTTAATCGCTCGTACCTCTTGGGATCCATGAACCGCTTGGGGTCAACATGCCGCTTCAGACCGGGAAACACAGTCTGCAAAACACCAATAGTCTAAAAACTATAATACAACATACGGATTGGAACAAAAACTAGTTGTGCTCTAACTCATACATATAAAGGAGATCTCAATGCAAGTGTGTGTCCATCAATGACAATCACAACATAAACATAAAAAATGCCAACAAACCATCTGAGCTGATGAACTCCATTATCTTGTTCTTATTCTGATGATGAATAGTAAAATTGTGTAAGAGCTTAGTATTCTTATCACATTTTTTCACCCATTGGATGTGGGATCTCTATTTCCAAAATAACTCTTCTTTTTAAAAAATATTGTGAAGATACACCATAAGAAACTTTTCCCTCTTAACTCTTTCAAGTGTATCACCAAGGCATTCCATGTCCAATTGCAAATATTAAAGTTGGGATCTCACATTATTCTTCTGGGTGAAAATATTACCAAAAGAGGATCTACTCCAACTTCATAATTTATTTTTTGATATTTTTTGTTTACAATCAATTTTGAACATAGTTGTGCCCTTGAAATAGGAGTTCCATCATTGAGCTATCAAATATTTAAAGTTGAGGTGATGAGACCACATAAGTTTAGAAGAGTGGGATAGGTCTAGATAAATCCCAATGGAAGAGGATAGTGACAATGATTTAAACCAAAACAAATCTTAGAGGAAAGATGACATGAGTTTACAATATTCTAAGAGGAAAAAAGAATGCATCTATCAAGCCTAACTTTAATGAGACTATCACTTGTATGAAGGTTGAACCAAGTAAACTTCTTGTCCTTCAAATCTAAATCAACCAATTTACTCTTAGATAATAAATCATGGATATCTAGCATACTACTGGAGAAGTTAGAAGAACCTTCCATTTTTTAGAGGGGATAGAGGGGGGTATTAAAGTCTCCCATGAGAATCTAGTTAGAGTTTTAAAATTTTCCCTACAAATTATGGAGTAAATCACAAAATTTCCTTCTCATGACCAAATTATTAGATACATAAACATTAGTAAGGGTCCACACCACTTTAGACATACCATCAACAAAAGAAATACTTTGATAATTTTTGTCTTGACTAAGATTATTGGATTTTCACATAGTTGTCAAATCACCAAAATAAACATTAGTACTCAAAGTTATGGAAATAGAGAAGAACCAAATAAAATTTCACACCTTATTGAAGCCATCAAAACTCATTTTAGTTTCTTGAAGAAGCAAAATATATGGCTTCAATTCTTTTACTAGAATTTTCACCAAAATATGCTTGTGGAAACCATTTAGTCTCCTAATGTTCCAAGAAAGGATTATAATTTCCTGAGTCTATAGGATCAAACATGATTAAAGGTACTTTGGATACCAATATCCACATTTCTAGCTACATTGTATTGCCTCAACTCCCTTGCTAACTTCCTCCCCAACTTGGAATCCTTACCAACCTTCGTAGACTTTCTAGCACTTTTGATCAATAGAGGATAGTGAGACGGGGAGATATTTGAATAATTAAAAGAAAATTTATCTATTAAGGAATCATCATTGGAGAGTGTAAAAGTGGAACTATCCACCATCTAGGAATGCTTTATCCAAAGATGAGTGGACTTGACCTTGAAGAGGAGTAACCTGCTCAAGTGACACCTTAGAGGTACTCATAGAGGTGAGGATCCCCTTAAGAAAATCTATTTAACAAAAAAGAGAACAATGTCCAAAATTGGGGATGGTAAGCTAAAAACCTTAGGCCCTCCAACAATAAGTGGACAAACAATCTCCTTCATGATATCTTGTAGAGAGAGAAGAACCTCCAAGGAGACTTTAGGAGGATAATCTAACACCCCATTCAATGAAGGGTCCTTTTTAACATTAAAATCTAGTAGGAGTGAAGTTTCCACACACTGATTCTAATGGAGTTGCACCTTTTATAATCCACTTTTTTGCAATCTAATCTACGGGGAATAGAACCAGTACAAAACTCCTCTTTAACCAGGTTCATAATCACCAAACCTTTACCTTTTGTCCTATAGGACACCCCTTTATGACCAACTTTCTAACAATGGATGCTCAGATGGGCCATCGAAGAAAAAAATTGACAAAATGGAGTTCTTTTTTCATACTCAACTAGCTAGGTTCATGAACCTAGATGAGACTTTCGTTCAATCAAAAAAGGTAATGACAAGCTAGGAACAACAATAATGAAGAACCATGCAAACACTAGCTTGGACCTTTATTTAGTGATAGAGTCTAAGAAAAAAACTTTCCAAAGGAGTTTTCAATACCCACCATGATTTCTTCATCCTAGAATTCTAATGGAAGGTCCTAGGCATTGACCTAGGTTGGAATAACCCTCGCTAAGTGGATCTTAGGGTTGAAACTCGAGCACCACTTACAAAGAAGAAGTTGTTTCTTAACAAAGAACTAGGACTTGAAAGACAAAATATACATGAAATATTTCTTGAGAGAGAAGGAGAAGCAAATAATGCATTTAGGAATAGTAGAGATAGATAAAATACCCTTCAGAGGCCACTTATCTATCATCCACTTTCTAACAATAGCGATCTCTAGGTGTCTTCCCAAAAAAATATCCACCAATGAGTTATCCATCTTAGCAAGAGAATGATTCAATTAAAATTATTTGGTGTTTAAAAATTTTTCTTTCTTAGTATGCTCAATTGCAACACCATCCATATGAATGAAGTACCCACTATTAAAAAGGTCCTTCCAACTACCTTGGGGATTGTTACTAATTCCATTCGGGAAGGATAGGACACACTAAACTTTTCCTTAGCATTGACATCCTTTCAATCAGACATAGAGTGAGATCCCAAGATGGCCCCATCTTCACCAAGGATCCCCCCTACCACAATTATTTCAGGGAACATGAGAAGGCAATCTACATGGTAGTCTTTATTTTAAGCTAATAGTCAGAAGGTTCCTAGATCTTCATTGCACCTATTCTTCCCCTGCACCTTTTTGCATGCACCAATACTAGAAAACTCCTACCCATTGCTAGTAGAGGTTATTTTAAAATATAATAAAATAAATTGTTTAGTAAGTTAGTTTTTGGGAGGTTATTGTTATAGGTTATTTGTTTGCTACAAAATAAAGCTTTAAAAATCCATTAAAAACTATAATGTATGTAATCATCATGTCAAATTTTGATGAATATAAACATATCATTTTTATTCTATGCAATAATAATGTGTTATGCATTGTAACACAAGTAAGTAAAACCTCAAAATCATTTCAAAAGGAATTATTGTTAAACTCTTTCTTTTTTTGCATAACTAGACTATCCAAATACGACTATGTTGGATTCACTACAAATTACCACTTTATCTTCACATTGTTTTCCTTAACTACCTATGAAAATTGCATCAAATAGATATGTTATAATTTTAGACTATGTTATATGAAATTCTGATATTCTCTATAAAATTTATCATCTATTGCCATTTAGAAAAAAATGGGCAAGTAGAGAGAGTAAATTAGTTGGTCAATTATTGAGCATGTATTGATTGAAGGTATAATTATGTATATGAATTGATTCAAGGGAATGAGGTCCACTACAAGTGATATGATATTTTATTTCATATTATTATGCATTTATCATTATCAGTTTAAGTTTTAGGGTTTTGTTTTTTCAAGGTTTAGTATTTTATGGTGTATGGTGTTTAGGGTTTATAATTTTATGGTGTGTGATGTTTAGGTTTATGATTTTGTATTTGTAAGGTATATTATTTTTGTGATTTTTAGGATTTAAAGTTTATAAGTTTGTGGTGTTTAGGTTTCATGGTATACAATTTAGATTACTCCATTATCAATTTCATTTATAGATCATAAAATAAAAAAGTTGGTAAAAATAAAAACCAAGGACTTCTTAAACCCTAATATCTAAACATAAATGTAAATAAAAAAATAACATTAAAATAGTAAGAAAAGCTACTTGAAGGTCTATATTATCAATGAGGCTAGTGAGAGGAAGGCATAGGTGGATGAAAATAGTAAGAAAATTGGTATCATTTTCCCTAGTTGATTCTCTATGTCTCTTGTAGGAAAAAATGAATTCACAAGAACTTCTTTTCTAAAAATAAAGGTTTTAGAAATGGTTACTTATTAAAAAATTTGTTCTCATATAGTGAATAAGTATCCATTTTTGTTGGGATATCCAAAATAAATAGATACCCATATTTATATCTACCTCAGGTACTCGAACTAAAACCAACACCCACTATTTTCAAAATGACTACCTATTTTTGTTAAGATTTTTTCTTCCTCGATGCTTCCCCTCAATGTGTACCCAAATTATTGCATGCATCACTTATAGAGAAACTATAAGTTTCATACACTAAAAATGGTCACTCTATAGCTACTTCAACTACAACTTGATGGGTCATATCTAGACTTATCTAACATTTCTCTTCTTCAAAAAAATTCAATTGGGAAATATTTTCTATCGAACTACTCAAGATGAAATTTTGAAACAATATATGGATAATATATCAAGTAGAATATATCATCAAGGCTATCCAGGTTAAGTATCCTTAGATTCAAGGTCACCTTTGACCACTCAAATAAATATATTAGTATATGGGGTACTTCAAGATTTTAAAGTATCAAAAGATAATATATGAGAAAGAATACTTTTAGAGCTACAAAACACTAAAATGGACGAGTTGATAAAGAAATGTGCAACTAGCCACTGTGCATTAGAGACTCACATTTCTCATTGAATAATAAAGAGAGTGATATCAATCCCTTTTGATAAAAAAAAATCTTCAGTGGCCTACATTTACAATAAGGATCAAATTACATATCCTCAAACTAGTGACATCTAAACTTATAAACTTAAATCAATTAAAATATAAATTAATAATAGTAAGAAAACCTACTTGATGGTCTTGCAAATTAATTAGGTTGGCTGGAGAATATGGTAGGTGGATTGAAACGACAAGAAATCTAGTACCTATTTGTCTTGGTCAAATATCTTTATCACATGTGCAAAAAATACTTATATTCAATGTTTTAAAAAATGAACAGATTTTTAAAATGGGTACTTGTTAATAAATGTGTACCCATAGAAAGTACCCATTTTGGCTAGGATATAAAATATAAATAGGTACCCATTTTTATTTCTACCTTGAATACCTAATGTGAAATCAATACCAATTATTTTTAAAATGGGTACTCATTTACAAGTCAAGAATTTTTTATTCTTTAATGCTTCCCCTCAATGTGGACCTAACTTCTTGTATGTACCCCTTCCAAAGAGATAAGTGGGTCCATTGACCAATAATGTCCACTTTTTAGTTATTCCAACTACCACTGGTTGGATTGTAAGTGAAACTATCCAACATTTATCCTCTACAAAATTTAAAAATGGAAATATTTTCCACCAAACTACTCAGGAGGATATTTTGAAACAACATGTGGATAATGTAGAACAACTAGAAGATATCATCAATGGTTTCCATGTTAAGATTCCATTGCTATAAGGGGGCTCTTCACAACTTTTGACCATTCAAATAAAAATTTTGGTAGATGGGTACTTCAAGCTTCCAAAGTATCAAAAGTTAATATATGATAAAGAATTCTTGTGGAGCTACAAAAGGATGCACATATGAGTAGAAAAATTAAAAACTCAATTTCCCACTATGCATTAGTGCCACACATAAACACACTAAATAATATGTGGAATGATATCAATGTCTTATATAAATTTTTCATCCAATGGCCTACAAAAACAATTAATATTTACAGCTTCCAATAAAGGAATGAAAAACTAATCAATTATCTTGGTAAAATATAAATATCAAATCTCAATTAGTTGAATACAAATGTGATTTTATAAAACATAAATTTATATATTTAATAATACAAATAAAAATACATGAAATATTTAAGAAATTTATTTCTATTTTGATGTCAAGTATCAAAATGAAGACAATATTCCTAATTTATTGTCACTCCTCTTCTTATTTAAAAAGTGAAGGTAATGCAAAGCTTTGATTTTAAATAGAATGTTTTAGAAGCTCTTTTACAACAATTAAAAATAACAAAAAACATATAAAATATAAATAAAAGAAATTATATTTCTCTAAGTCATTTAACCATTGTTAAACTTATCACAAAATTAGAAAAATCAATTATTGAAAATTTTTAAATTGTTATAAAATAGGTCCCACTACAAATTATTATTTTTTAAACAAAATTGTATTTCATAAGAATAGAAATTATAGGGGATGACCCCACAATAGACTCATTAGCTACAAGCATCCTACATGGGAGCCCTTGGGTTCGAGGATCTCATTGGTTCATTGCTCTAGTCAAAAGCAACTTCGGCTATGATTGATTAAAAAAAACAATAAAAATTATAATTAAACTCACATCAAAACCAAAATAATAATATTTTTCTTTATTACTCTTTATCTATAAATCAATTAGTGATGAATGGATTGATAGTAGAGCATGTAGATATATCATGTGAAAAAATATATTAAGAGATAATTCAGTAATAAAAGATAAAAGAATGCATGTAAACTTGGAATAATTAATGAAATCAATGAAGATGAACTATTCCTTCCAAATTAAGGAAATTTTTCATATCATATTTTTAAAAAGATAATTTTAAAATTTCTCTTAATTAAGGATAAAATAAAATAATTATTGCAAAGGTATTCAAAAATATTCTTATTGATTTGAATAATGTTTCAAAAGAAAATATATTATCAAGACAAAAGTAAAAATAAAACACAATTATGACATACAAGAGTATGAAATCTAAATATTAGATGTCTAATGAAATGTTTCATTATAATCTTGTAATTGGATTAGTAAAAATAAAAATAAAATTAGAAACTTGTAAAGGCCCCTTAAATAAAATCATAATCTTATTTCATCCAAAATATTACAATTTACTCCATAATGATTGAATGTGGCCATTTTAGGTTCCTTCTCTTGAGGTATCTTTATATGAACTTACCTTTATTAATGATTATTTTAGATAATTGTTCAATTGAGGAAATATTTGGAAATAATTTGATGCCATGTTGATTTCAATATCACCTTTATTATTTTCTTTATATTTTTACTAATTCTATTTTTAAATTTAACATTCTTTATAAACGTTAATGATCTATTATTCTAATTTCTATTGTTAAATTATGACCTCAAGATTAAAATAATATTTTTGTTGAGTTTTATTTACTTTTCAAATCATATTATCATGATAGCCTTATACAATCTACTATATTTCCCTACTTTCTTTTTAAACACAAGATGCTTAAAAAACAAATAGTCAATAATAATTGTACATTTATTCCCTAACAAAAGGTTGTAATTAATGAAGTCTATTTATTTTATTAATAGTGAATGAATTGATGTTTATTTAGATACTAGATTTATTTGAGTCACTTCAACTTTTTTTCATAGAATTTTAATTATAATTTTTCTTAATGTGCAACAAAGATTATATTTGTTTCAATGAAAGTTATGGCAACATTAATGAAAATGATGGATAGATTAAAACATCATAACTCAAAACCTTCTTGTGGCTAGTGATTAGTTTCACCATTGAACTACTTGCCCCTTTATGATTAAAATAAATAAATTATGTTTATTAAATACTTAATTTTATTGTAAATTATTGAATAAAAAGGGTTAAAAACTTTATTGAAAATCAAACACAAAAATTACAAGGGGGACCAGAGCCCCAAGGCCCCAAAAAAGAGCCACAAGCCTAGTCCAAGATCAACCAACATCATAGCTGTCCATGTCCTTAGCCCACTTAGCCAAACAATCAACTACTCTATTCCATTCACAAGGAATGTGGATGAAAGACACCTGCTCCATTAAAGAACTAATTTGAAGAATCTGATGAACAATCCCCACTGGGCTACCAATGTATCCCACTCACCTTCTACTCTGTCAACAAATTAACAATAATTTGTGAATCCGATTCACAGATAACCTTCCTTCGACCCAACTCCCAAGCCTGCTCCAGGGCATAGAAAATAGAAATTCCCTCCATAAAATTATTAGATTGCCTCCCTTTATGCACCGAAAAGAAGAAAACCACCTCCCCATACAATTCCTACCAACACCACCAACCCCTGCAGGGCCTGGGTTGCCCCTGGAGGAATAGGAGGATCTTTCGTGAGGCCAAACTGTTGGGCCCATTTTCATACATTTTCTACACTAACCGTCTAGCCTCATGAAAGATCCTCCTATTCCTCTCAAGCCAGATCTACTAGAGTATGAAAATGGGCCCAATATACCAAACAGTCTGAAGGAAGGAGGACAAGATAGGAGGTCTGCCCAAACTACTCAAAAAATCCACCAGATAATCAATGTGGATATAAGGGTGCTTCCACACCCCCCAATAGTAATGGTAAATAAGCATAGAGAAGGGGCATCTAAAGAACAGATGAGAGGAATCTTCATCCCCATAACCACACAAAGCACAAATAAAAGGCCCCAAGAATCCCCCCTTGTGAATATTGTCCCAAGTTAGGCATCTATTCAAGGCCAGAGTCCAAGCAAAGTAGTTGCACTTTGGCCAAGAAAGATTATTCCAAACCTATTTCCACCAGTGCACCTCTCTTCCCTCCAATATATAGTTCAACAGTTCCTTGTATCCACTATCTACAGTAAAGACACCCTTAGGATTCAGAGCCCAGGAAAGTCAATCTATACCCTTGAGGGCACTACAGTGTCTACTCGCTAGAATGCCATGCAACTCAACACACTCTTCCTCCATCCCAGCAACTGACCACTCATTAGGATCCTTCCACTGCTCCAACTCCAACCGCCCACACTTATAAACAACCTTGAAGTCACTCACCCTTAACCATGCTGCCTCTAAAAACCTTTGGCTAAGGTTCCCAAGATTAGGAAACAGATCAAGGATGTGGGGGGTAACCATCCCAAGATTCATTCCAGAAGAGGACCTCTTCCCCCTCCTATAGATCCAAAAGAGACCTTCCTTAATGAGAGAATCCCCCTTCTTGAGAGTATACCAAATTCTTTGAGCCTTTTCCCTCAAGTGGATATCTTGGAACCTCCTACACTGGGATCCCTCTGGATATATTTGAAGGCCAAAATCTTAGCCCAACCTTGATCCTACTCGAGACACCACCTCCAATACAGTTTAGTGGCCAAAGCCTCCCTAAAAATAATAGACTGCCTTAAACCAAGCCTCCCATCTACTTCAGGCTACACACCAAGTCCCAATTGACAATACTCCATTTGGAAGAGGATAGATTGCCTGCCCATAACAATTTCCTTGCCAAAGAGTCCAAACCCCTCAAGTACCACTTAAGAGCCACTTGAAGCATACATCAATAAATCAGAAGAGCTTGAACCACTGACTGAATTAGTTGAACACTCCCAACAAATAATAACCATCTGTGAGTCCAATGATCAACCTTCAAGCAAAATTTATCCAAGATACCCTGCCATGAGTCTTGAGGAGGGTTACTAGGAGAAACATGAATACCCAAATAAGTCAAGGGCAAAGATCAAACTTGGAATCTCAAGATAAGGGCAACCCTCCTTTGAATAGATCTAGGAGTGTTGAAGAAAAGGATAGAAGATTTATCCTCACTGATCAACTGGCTCGAGGCAGCCAGGTAAACATCCAAAACTTTATGCAGATTAGTATCTCCTCTGATCCGAGCAAGTGACATCAGTGTCGTGTCATCAAAAAACTACAAATGAGACTATGGTTGCAAGTCATTACCCCAACTCCAACCCTGAATACTACCTAGACCCACATTATGCTTGATCAGCCTCCCCAAGCCCTCAGCCAAGAGAATGAATAAGTAAGGGGAATGGTGGTACCCCTGGAGAAGACTCCTAGATGCACCAAACAGATCATTATGATCACCATTGTATACACTAAGAAAGAATTGGACGTAACACAACTCATAACCCATTGGATCCATTCCTCAGCAAAGCCAAAAGCCCTGAGGATCTTCTAGAGGAAGGACCAATGAACTCTATCATAAGCTTTAGCCATGTCCAACTTGATAAACATAGCTTTTTCCTTGGACGTTTCCATAGAATGAATGGTCTCCATAGCAATGACCACACCATCCAGAATTTGGCACCCTTCCACAAACCTGCTTTGCTCCTCTAAAATAACATCCCCTAGACACTTCTTCAACCTATCCGCTATCAGCTTAGAGATGATCTTATAAATCACATTGCAAAGAGAGATAGGGCGGAACTGGCCTAACATGTCGGCCCCATCACACTTGGGGATTAGCAAAATGAAAGTCGCATTCATGATATCCTAGAACTACTTCCTCTATTCATTCCTCTAGGACTCCTAGACTACTTCCAGTAAGTCCAGTTTGATGATATCCTAGAACTCTTGAAAGAATTCAATCAGGAACCCATCCGGTCCAGGATCTTTTCCTTTCCTCATGTGAAAAATAATCCTCTCGAGTTCTTCTAGCAAAATAGGACTCATAAGCTTCTCATTCATCTCTCGAGTAACAAGAGGAGGAATGCAAGTGAGAACCTAATTCTCTTCGACCACTCCCCCTTGAGAATCCTCACTAGAGAGGGATCAGAAATACTGTAAAGCCTCCCTAGAGATCTCCTACAAGGATAATAACACCTCACCTCTATCATTGACCAGAGGAGGATTGGAATTGTAATGGCTTCTTACTTTCATAGAGTTGAAAAAGAAAGTAGTGTTCCTATCGCCCGCTTGAAGCCAATCAATATGCGCTCTTTGTTTCTAGTATATTTCTTCCTTGAGCTCCCATTCCTCTAAAGACTTGATAGCCCTATCCTCCTCCCTAAGAAATGCTTCAAACAAGCCATGCTCTCTAATTTCACTAGTGATGCCATTCAACACTATTTGGGCAGCTTTCTTAGCATGAAAGATGTTTCTGAAACCCTGTTGGTTCCATTGTTTAAGCTAAAACTTAACATACTGCAATTGCTTGGCAAAAGTGTACATAGCTATGCTAAAGGTCGGCCTCCTCTTCCTCTACCACTACTCAACAAGATCCTGCAAAGTAGGATCCCAAAGCCACACTAGTTAGAATTTGAAGGAAGGAGAGCAAGCAACCCAGGAAGAAGAAGAAACCAGCCTGATAGGCCAGTGATATGACCCTCTCCAGTCAAGAATCTCAGAACTTGTGGACCACCCCCCACCAACCCAAAAACTAGAGACCAAAAATTGATCCAACCTCTCTGCAATCCAATACTCCCCCACTCTCCTATTGTTCCAAGTGAACAAACCATTACCAGGATTAATGTCAAAAAGATGCAACAAATATATACTATCCCCAAAAAGGAAATAAGAAGTTTCCAACCACATGACACCCCCCTTCTTCTCACTCATCTCAAGGCTAGCATTAAAATCTCCCACCATAATCCAAGGATGAAAAAGGACCAGCCTTTGCATACAAGAAATATGAGACCATAAGTTCTTCTTGCCCTGAAAATTGGTCGGTGCATAGATATTAGAAAACAAGAGAAGATCCCCGATCTCAAGACTAGAGGCAACCCCAGATAACGAGGTTCTGGAAGCCACCCACCAGATAGGGGTAATCCTTACAGGGTTTGAAAGATAAGCCACCCCTCCAGAGGAACCAACTGCCCTAGTACACTGACACTCACCTCACCCCCAGAGCTTCGACAACAGACCCATCATACTCTCCACTGAGAATTTAGTTTCTTGAAAGAATAGGACATCAAGTGAATGATTCCTAATCAATTCCCAAACAACCTTTTGTCTAGGGCCGCTATTCAAGCCCCTCACATTCCATGAAAGAACAATCATTTTGGAGGATTAGAAAAGTGAGAATCCAGAGTCTTTACTGACCCTGACTCAACCAAATTATCTCCCATCAACTTGATTTTATCCAAATCCTTCTTTTTGCCAACCTTTGAGTTCTTCTACATAGCACTTTTCTTAATATCTTTTTGATGTAGACCCAGGTGAACAGAGGACTTATTACTTTTAGCCCTAGTCGGTTCCAATTTCAGAGCTATTAGAGAACCCTCACCCCAACCAAATTCACCTCCAAACAAGGAGTGAGTCCCAACTGGACCCCTACTATTTGATCCATCTCCATTTGGTTGCTTCCAACCACTTGCAGGGCCTGGGTAAAGTCCTCAATAACTCTTTCTAGACCCCCCTGAAGCACCTTGATCCAAAGGGGTTAACCCTGGGTTCACTTTCTGTTGGCTAAGATCATCCAAGGCCTCAAATTTGTTAAAGGTATCCTCCTTTGGTCTCTCCCATAAGGACCTCATTTGTCCTCGATTCTTGTTCCTTGTCTTAACTTAGACAAAACCATCATCACCCACTACCTCGACTGACATAGCCGCTTTTCCTTTATCAACCCTATCTTGGCTTTGGGCCAACTGTTGAGATTGGGGCACCATCAGTTTATATCTAGGGAACTTATGCTGTAAATGACCATACTCATGACATAGATTACAACAAAAAGGTAAAGTCTCATAATCTAACTGCTGAACCCATGAGTGAGAGCCCGCACACATATCTATAGCATCTAGCAGAGGTTTACTAAGAGCAATTTTGACACAAATATGCGCAAAGGTCATTACCTTTCTCCCTAGGGTAAGTGTTGAGGATCCCACTAGCCTCCCAAGAAGTACGACAAGAATCCGAAGCACATCCTCCTGACAACATTCCACTGGAAAATGTGGTAGATGAACCCACACTAGAACCCTATTTGAGAGCTCCTTCGAAGGATTAAACCCCGCATGCCAAGGTTTGAAGAACAATTCCACCTGGTTTTAAAAATACGGGCCTCCTTCAAAGACCCTATTGCGATCCTCCATGCAATTGAAAGTAACCATGAAGTAGTTATTTGCCAGCAGCATAATCTCCATTTCCCCTTTTGGTGCCCAAGTCCTCTGCGCCCAGTTTTCCAAAAACTGCAAGGAAACCTTCATTCCCAAAAACTTGCAGTATAGAGAGTGTTTTGAAAAATATTCAACGGCCTCAGCTATCATCTTAGGAGGAATAACCAGGTTCGGCCTCTCACTACATCTCTCCAGGCAACCATTAATCTTCATAATGCGAGAGCTACCAACACTCTCAGGCCCCGAGTTTGATGACAAAAGGTCATTGTTAAAAGTCTTCATACTCTGAAGTGGGGGTTTTGAACCCACCATAGCACGAAAATCCATGGTGGGAGCAACCTGCGAGGCCTCACCACCAATACTCAACATTGGAGTACAAAAGACTTATACAAGAATGTCAAGGACCCACACCCCAAAGGGCCACTCAAGAAAGCTTGGCACCCAAGAGACCACCCTTCCAAGCACCACCGAAAGAAGGGGCCAGCCGTTTACCCCTGACCCACAAGAAAACCATGGGCCGCAGCAAGCTGAAACCCCACCCATGTGCAGCCTAAACCCCACTCGATGACCACTGCTTCTCCCCTCACACCCACAGTCGATCCCTTCCCAGCACCACTTGCCACTATTCTCCCCTGACGCCCAGCACTTCCCTCCCCCGACGCACCTGCAACACTGCCTCCCACGAGCTAGGGCATCGAAACCCTAGCTCGGCCACCCGCGAGCCCTTGCACGCATGATGCCATTTTTTTATTGTAAATTATAATTAAAATTAAAATATATAACTATTTTTTATAAAAAAAATTTTAAAATTGATTACAATTTTTTTAAAAATTAAGAATATATATATAAGATTAATTTCACAAATTTTAATAGTACATAATAATTAAGTATATGTATGATTTAGTTTAGGATAAGCGGTGTTATAGACACTATATTAGGAATAGTCTTAATGTAGTGATATACCATAAAATACTATTACATGAATGTTTAAGGTTAATGTGTCATGTACCAAACATGATAAGTTGAATGATATGACAACATTATTGTGCCAAGCATGCTTCATTATAAACAATTGGATTCGAGATTCTCCATAATAAATTTGGATTATAATTTTACAATTTGATAATAGAAAAAATATTAAATTTTATTTCCATTACGTAATGTGTTTTCCATGCTACATATTCTTATTCTCAATGTTAAGTCAATCAATAAAGCTATTAACTATGTGTTAAATAAAATTTTCTTTATCAACGTAATATTGACTAAACTCTTTATGATTTTTTTGATAGATGAAGTTTAGTAAAAACTATGTGTCTGAAAAGTGGATTTGTATCTGTATCTGGAATACACAACACTTCAATTAAGTCATTAGATGCATGGTTAGACAGATATAAACATGAATATGAAAACCATAACAAATCGACCCATTGCCTTCTAAAAGATGCGAGTATACGATTGCTCTAAGATTTTATAAGCAATACAAGTGACTAGACTACTCCAAGACGAAGGATTTTAATCTATATGAACATGATATTAAGCTAGATGGATGCAAGATTAATCTAACATGATTTAAGCAATAAATGAGATAAACGATCTTAAATATGTATGCACTAACTAATATGTGAATATCTAAATGCATAAATATCAATGAACCTAGAGCAAAAACACCATTATAACAATATATTCTCTAGGATCCCTGAAGGAGAGATGAAGGTCTGAATTTATAGAAAATTCAAAAAGAAACCAAAGGCTGAGATCAAATGATGATGAGTGGTCAGGATTTTCCAAGATGAAGCACAATCTGGGTGAATTGATGTGATTGGATGCTTTTCTCAATTTTAAAGGAAATTGAACTAAAATTAAGATAAAATCAAGAAAAAACTGATTTATTCTCTATTCATTCAAATTTAATATTTAATTGTTTTAATTGCTTTCTTTGAGATTATTTATCAATTTTTAAAATGAATGTGATTTTTGTAACAAGACACATTTATATTTGAATCGTAATAAACTAAAAATAATAAGCTCATTGCATATTAATATTACATTATTTTATTATTATTATTCTAGTTATTTCAGGTTATTTTTTATTGTTATATAATGTCAAATAGAATGTAAATAATATTTACTATTCGTTATTATATGTATAGGAATTTAACTTTGAGTAACTAACTTCCCCACCCCATTCAACTTTAACCTTACAAAAGTAGTTAATAAAAAAAATATCATCTCTAACATTTTCTTTAATTACATTTTTTTTTTAATCAATTTGTTGGAAATAAAAAAATAATTTTCAATCAAATATTAATCGTTCTAATTTTTTTAATATTAGTTCTTTCAATTATCTAAATTATTTTATCTAAATTTAAAATGTATCTTTATAATTTATTTAAATGTATTATTATATGTCAAAGGAATACTTTATAAAATAAATACAATATGAAATAATAAACAAAATAAACTATATATACTAAAATTTTAAAATGATTAAAGAATATTTTGCAATAAAAAATGATTAGAAAATTTATAAAATTATTTTATTGCAATATATAGAATGCTATATTTATGAATTGAATTCGAATCCTTAATCTAATGTGAATATTAAATAATGGTTACACTTAAGTTTGGGGTAAACAATGGTTAAATTTAAAGTTTCCCTTCTAAGATAAAGCTTAGACTAGAGCTAGGGTAAGTATTAGGGATCGAGTTAGTGTTAGGATTGAATTACATGATTAGCATTCTAGGATAAAGCTTGAGGTTAGGGTTAGAATTGATTTAGGATTAGAATTAGCATTAGAGTTCAATGAGGATTGGAGTTGGTGTTTGTCACATTTAAATAAGGGTTAGAAAAAGTGTTAGGGCAAGGGTTCAATTAGTATTAGGGTTAAGATTAGTATTATGGTTAGAGCTAATGTGTGTTATATTAGGGTTAGTGTGTAATTAAAGTCATAGTTCCATCTGCAATCCTAACTATGATGATAATGACAACCCTAACACTATCCCCAACCTTTAGACCTAATTTGAGTCATAAACCTAACACTAACCCTGGATAAGTTTTTGATTAACAGAAAAGCGGGTTTTACAGGGACTCAAAACCACCGAGTTATAGGATAAAATAAAATAAACATTAAAAGTCCAGTAAAATGGAAAGGTTGACAAAAAGGAAAAAAGACAACAGACTGAGCCAAAAGACTACAAACAGCTAAACCTAGAAACAAATTAACCTAAGGACTTTAAAGTCTCTACAATCTCAGTTTTGAGGATGTTCATCTCTTGCATTGCCTTCTTTAGGTCCTCGAACTCCTCAGTGGAAGACTTTGCCTTTCTCTTAAGGTTGGATTTGGTTCTCATAGAGGGATAGGACTCCTCTTTTTGGCCTTTTTCTCTATCAGCATCAACATCCACGATTAGGGAACCCTATTGGGACTTGTCCAATTTATCCACCAATGTACTCATAGTGGCAACAAAGTTCTTCACAATTTTATGGCTTTTCTTCATAATGGCGTTCATTGTTTCCTTGATTTTACCAATTTCCCCTTCAAGTTGCATGGTCTTTTTCTCATTTTCCTTTCTCATTATTTTCATTAGTTCCACGATTATTTGGAGACACTCTATCATTGAGAACTTCTCTTCTTTAGTCCACACTACCCCTTTAGCATTCTGAGGGTGCACTTTTCTATGAATTCATCCAGTTTGCTGGACACCACCCTATTCTTTAAATTGATGTCTTTTATTTCATGAAAAACCCATTTTAAAGTCCTAAAGATATCCACATAACCATTTCTAAAAAATACTAATATATCATTTGGAAATTCCCAATCTGGTTTAAAGTAATGGTCTTCAAGTTTTAGGTCTTAGAGGTATCATCATGAAGTTAGCATCATGAAGTTTCTTAAGGAAATGTCTCAGACCTCCTCTATCGATTTGCCTCCATACCTTCTTGTTTTTCTTTTGCTTCTCACAATTTTTTGGCTCCACCCTCTTCCTTCTTCCCCCCATTTTTTCATAGACTTTGCTTTTTAGAGTAGCATAGTAGATAAACTTAGAAGAAAGCTTACAATGAAACCAAGGTACCCAAAACATGTGCCACTCCTCACAACTTGTAAAGATAATTAAGGCACTGCCAAAGTAATGAATGATGAAACACTACCCTTTTGTGAGCCACTTAATCATTATTTGAAACCAAAAATTTACCATGTATGAAATCATAGTCGAATAAGGATTTGAAATGAACTTCTAATTCATTATAGGAATTCCACATCCATTGACCAATAAGCTTGACTCCTTCATTGGCAAAATAATCGGCCATTGCATTATCTTTCCTAAAAGAATGGGAGATTTTAACCTTTTCAAATTTGGAAAGAAGGGATTTGGCATCGTTGATCCAACATTTTATGCTCCATGATGGGGGGGAACTTCCTAGAAGGCATTCGATAATGTTTTTTGAGTCCCCCTCAATCCATATATTTTTTATCTTCATTTTTCTAGCAAGATCAATGACCTGGAAAGCTCCTATGGATTCGACTATGTGATTGGACTGAGAGCCCAAGAGGAGTGCCATAGGAAAAACAAATTTACCATAGTGATCTCTTAACAATCCTCCACTCTGATTTGAACCAAGATTACCCTTGGTCCCCCTATGAAAATTACTGTTATCCATCCCCTAGGGGGATGAAGCCAACTAACACCTTCATGATCATTTTTTGTTGTCTACAAACCTTAGATATATCCCCTTTGATATTCCAATCTCTTGCCATCTTAAAATAATAGGCGGTATAGACAACGGTCTCCATTTTATCCATATTAGAAGGTATGCTATTTACATTCTCTATAATTAGTGTGTATATTCTTTCAAACACAATATTCTCTTGAACCTCCTTATCCCTAAATAATCTATTATTTTGTTCCTTCCACACTTCCAAGACAACATGGGGCAAGGTAAAAGACCATAATCTTTAAATAGTGGGATTTAAAGAGGGGGCATTCAATTGGGAAAAAATGGTCTTGTAACAATACAGGAAATACCCAAGATAAATTCTAGAGAACAAGAAATATTTCCAAGCTAGAAGGCACATACAAATAGTGGAGGAAGAGATGATTCTCTGATTCCGCAACTTCCTTGCATAAGTGACACCGGTTGGGGATCTGAAAGCCATGCTTACAAAGATTATCAACCGTCAACACTTTATTCTAAAGCAAAATCTAAAAGAAGATATAGATTTTAGTAATAAGGTGTTTGATCCAGGCTTTAGCCCAAATAGGAGGAGTGGGAGAAGAAAAGGATAGCATAGAGATAGTCAAAGACATCGAGAAGCAGCCTGAGTGGTTTGGCCTCTAGAGTAAAAGGTCCCCCTTCTGACTCGACCCAATTTTAATAACCAACAAAGAGGATTGAATAGGAGAAGGGTCCATTTTGACCTAGCAGATATCCACCCACCCACCATTCCTCTAGTAACCCTTGACCTATATGTTGGCATTACGATGCATTTTGTATGACCGGTGAAATGGTTGTCATTGTTGGCAACATTAACTTCTAAGTCTCTATAGTCCATCGGTAAAGGAGTAAAGAGTAACTGGTGAAGAACAACAATCCTTATTCCTATCGACAGTGAGTAGACTGGTATATAGGGGTTGAGCGGGTAAGCAGTGAGTAGACCAGTATACAAGGGTTAACCAACTAAGCAGTGAGTAGACTAGTATACAGGTGTTAATCGGCTAAGCAGTGAGTAGAGAAGTATATATAGGAGGTAACCAGTTAGGCAGAATTGGACTGGTACTTAGGCGACAATTGACAATACAGGAGTCTCAACCGACAGACTTAGAAACATCCAGATAACATCTAGTTGAACCAGTAGTGTTCTCTTTTCAACTGATGAGCTTTTCGGCATGAACTGTTGTCTTCATTGATATTCGTAGAATGATTCTTAGATAGAAATTTGAGGCACGATAATAGATTTTTGAATTTAATTTTTAGAGGGAAAGTTGGCACCAGAACCAAAGGCTAATATATTCACATCATTCATTCTAATTGTGTTGTTGTCAATTCGAAAAAGATATGTGTGAATGTTAACAGGGAGAGCAAAATAAAGAGTAGAGTGTGTGGGAAGTAGACCGATAGAGTGCAGAGTCAAGGGTATGAGTAGAGGATTGGCAGACTGTAGAGCCAAGGATATGAGAAAATTACAAGTGTAGTTTAGAGCAGACACAACCAATGCAGACAGAGTATGAGTTTCATAGTGATCTGATCAAGCAATCAGTAGCTATTGCAGCATATCAACTTCCTATTGCTTTCTAACCATTGCAACTCAAATTCCCTTTACCGGGTGACATCTTAATTGATGATCCTAAGTCCTTTAACAAGGGTACCTCTAATAGGGTAAAGGCACTAATAGGCCTCGAAGAAAATCCCTTTACCAAGTGGCACCTAACAGTCTATTTGTAATCTCCTAACAAGGATGGCTCCTTACAAAGTGTGCTCCAGAAAAGTACAAATTTTGTAGGCATAAACTCATATCATGGTTTTCTCCCATTTGGGTTTCCACAAGATAAGTCTTGGTGTTATTGTGTATCTTTTCATGCATGCATGTTATCCTATAATAATTGTTTGTATTGATGAATATTAAGTTAGTGTAGACTTGAGTAAAAGATTTTAATTATGTATAACCGGTAGGTAACTGATTCAGCCCCCCATCTCAGTCACTGATAGAGACCAACAATTGGTATCAGAGGATAGAAACTCTAAAGAAAAGTTTGACAACTTGAGGAAAAAGTTCATGGAGGAATACTAGTATCAGAATCAGATTGATGAAGCTAATGAAAGGATTTATCAACTAAAGGAGAGACTGAGAAAGTCACTTCCTAAAAGAAAGGAACTAGCTCTACAACTAAATGAGAGTCAAGATTTCATAGATCAATGCTCTAAATAGAGTGGATCTGAAGAAGTAGATGAAGCAGTTTCAAAATTGATGGAAAAGAACAAGAAGCAAACTGAAGAAATTACATATCTAAAAAGAGAGCATGAAAGGCCCTGAGAATGACTGAAATACTATAAGCCAATAGGATAGTAGATGAAAGAAAAAGAGATGCAAAAGAAGTTTTGTCAAAAGCTGAAAAAGCCAAAAGGATTGTTGAAGAAGCCCTAAGAGAAAATGATGCAATCATCATTGAAAAAGATGAAGAAATACAAATTCTCACTGATGAGAATGAAGCCATGCTTGAGCATCTGCATGACAAAGTAGAGGAAAAGGAGATGATGATGAAAGAGATTGAACAACTCAAAAATGAGTTGAAAGCTACAAATGAGAGAAATGAAAAGATGAGGAAATATAATGAAAGCTCTGAGAATATAGATGAAAAATTAAAAGATTAGAGGAGAACAATGGAGACAACTGGTCTTGGTTACTCCGGTACAAGTCCTATGGAAACTGGAGAATCATCTAAATCCATAAGGATAAAGGATGATAAAATGAACAATTTAGGAATGAAAGGTATGAAGTTTTCTAAATCTTCTTACAATCATTGTGGTAAACCAGGTCATAATTCTGGTGTCTGTAGAAATCAACTGGTCAGTCAAAAGAAGTCTTTCACCTTTGATGGTTATTTCTATAATTGTCAAAAGTATGGTCACACTTCTTATAAGTGTAGATCTCAATCTAGAAGCATGTCTAATAGAATAAGCTTTAATGGATATTTCTTTACATGCAATAAATATGGACACAAAGCTGAAGAATGCATGTTCAAGTCAAATGCATCAAGATTACCATTCAAACCAGTTAGACCTAATAAAAAGAGTAATCAGTTCAATGCCACATGTTCCACTTGTGGTAATTTTGGTCATTGTATAGCAAATTGCAGAATGAGAATGGGTCTGAGAAATAATGCAGGATCATGGAGGAAAACTAGTATGGCATGTTTGAATTTCCATAAGATTGGTCACTTAACCAGTGAATGCAGGAACTGATCCTATAACCGGTCTGAAGATAGGAACCAGTTTGGCAAAAAGAAAGGGAAAAATGACTTGAAAGTAAAGAAGACAATTGAAGAGGTGAGGAATGAAATGAAAAAAATATGGATTAAGAAGGAAGAAAGCAAAGAAGGAGAGAGTCATTCTGAAACTAAGTCATCATCCACCAATGATGATAGTTCCTTTTCAAACTAGGCATACCAATGCTCAGGGGGGCACATGTGGTAAGATCATTATTGAATCCCCTCGATCGATATGAGGTTATGTCTATCTGCATACTTTATATGCATAGAAGTTTGTTTAAAGCTCTTATTTGGTAAATGTTTTGAGGGTTAGTGTAAATGTTGTTTGTGTACCAGTAAGAAGTAAATCAGTGTACCTTAAGTTGTAAATGGTCAAAATTGTTCAAACTAGCCGTTGTATTGAATTACTGATAAATCTTAACAGAACAATAAAGAAATGAGAATACATTTCATTTACCTTTCTTTCTTGTGAACATTCTTGAGCTCTCGTGTGACCTAAGGAAATCAAAATCTTGCTAGTGCTATTTGTGCGAAGTGATCAAGTAGTGTGATAGTGGTGATTGGCAGCCCTAGAGGAGAAGGTATTCAAACCCTGTATTTGACAAATTTGTTTGAAGTTCATCATCGCAGTTTTTGTGTCGAATCATGTGTTAGCTGAAGCAATTAAAGAACCACAACCACATTCAAGCTACATCCTATGAAGGCTAGAGAGATCGACATGACCGGTGCCCTATAATTTGTGCCCTCCTATGTGATACTAGTTGAAGATATTCACTCCTTCTTCCATTGCAAGCTTGAAGAACTTAGAGATAAATTCATTTGAAATGAATTCAAAGGGTTCTATGATCATGATCTGTTGAAGGTAGCACATTTGCATTTGAAGAACAAGGGTTTCTTGAATTATGTTGTTGATTTTCCCGATCAGTTTCATGCCGATTGGGTTAGATATGTGTTAAGAAGAGTGCATGGTCAATTTATATGGCTAGAAGCTGAAGCATCGATCAAGATCACATAGGATGTGATTCAAAGAGTAATAGGGTTTAGCACAACCAGTGAAGCACTAACCCTAAAAACAATATCATCCATTGAAGTCACTCGATTGACTCAATACTGATGTGACAGGAGAGAAATAACAATCACTCACATTGAGGATGTAGAAGTGAGGTTTGCTTCTGCAGTGATGGGTTATAGGGTCTATTAATCAAGCGGCATGAATAGTCTGTCGAGTGGTACTATCCATGCAGCCTATCGAAACATCAAGGAGGATGCAACATACGATATTTGTGAGATGATCAGAAGTCAATTTCTAGTGGACATGGAGCAAATTAAGAAGGACAAGAAGCAATCATTCAAGTATGGTTCATTACTGGTATGTATATTTTTCTATGTGCAAAATTTCTTTCCCAGTAAGGGCAATGTAGTGTGGTCTGAAGATAAACCTATCATGGTTTAGATTGGTGAAATGATTAGAGATTTAGGTTATAAGTTTGGAGAAACAATGTGGGGTTATTTTAAAGAATTCCAAACCAGAATGCACAAAAGAAAGAGAATCTCATCCAGTATAGTTCAAAAGTACAAGGACAACATTTATTTTCTTGTTGATACTGATTGTTGCATTATTCAAGCGGTTCATCCTAGAACCTTTTAGGTACCTACTATGGGTTATGAGGTCAAGGAAGACATTACTAAAGTATATGCAAACATATTACTATCTAAACAAGTAGACAAAAAACAAAGAGATTTGGAACTTGTGAGGAGGGAAGCTCCAAAATAAAAAAGGAACTCAAGGAGCCTATCGTACAAAAGAGAGTAAGGAAAATGATTGACACATTAGACAAGAGGTATGGAGGTGAAGCATCCGGTGCCACTGCTTCCACTAGTACAAGTCAATAAACAGGGACCAAATCAAACAAAGTTAAAGAACAAATAAGAGAAAAGAAGATAATGTCGAAGGCAAAACCCAAGGGTACTGCATCAAGCAAGCCAACAACATACACAAAAGAAAAGGACTCAGATACTCCTACATCTTTGTTGGTGTAAATAATTATTCATCATGGATATTATTACACTATACTTAAGTTTACTTAGGAAATGCATTTCATAGTAGTTTGGGTATGAGACACTTGGGTGTTTGTGCCACATTGGGATAGTGTGTGTAGGAGAATTTCCACCTTTTATGGTATTGATCTTATCTTGTTGTTACATTCCATCTCATGTGGAATATTATATTGTTTCTCCTACCTACTATTGTTTCTTATTAAGCCACATGTCATGTTTATATGCTCACATATCCATATAGCCTTGCCTATATAAGCAGGCTCATCTACATTGTTTGTATGGGCAATCATTGAAAATCTTGTAATGATCTAGTTGATCATATTTTTCATCTTGATAGAATACAGTTTATTCCTATCATCTATTTTGTCTCTCTTATTTATTCTTTCTATTTCCTCTACATCTTGGCAAATTCTCACATGGTATCAGAGCCACTAGAGTGCCATTGGTTTGCCAATTGAGAGAAATTTGGGATTTTCATTTTCGAGCTTTCTATTATAGGTTATTAATTGAGCTTATTAGGTCAAATTTGAGGTCACCATTAGATTGAGGAGGTTCAAGAAATTAAGAATCGCCTTTTGTTTCATCCAAATCCAACATTTGAGGCCAAATCTAGAGCCATTTGAAGGTGGAGGGTGGTGACTCGTCCCGGCATTGATCTGCAATTTTGGAGCATTTTTGGCCAAATCCGTCGTCGCCGTTGCGCTTAGAAGGAACAGAAACCCCAAGATCGATTGTAAATTCATCTAAATCAACCTCTGTTAGCCCGAGTTGAAAAAATTTCCCCTCATGGCCTGTTGTACGAACTTGCAAGTACAGATGGGGAGGTTAACATTTTATTTTTTGTTTATTTTAGTTTTTTTTTTAAATAAAACTTTTTTAAATAAGTTTTAATAATAAAAAGATAATTTACTTTTTCTTTTTTTTTTTTAAATAAGTTTTTTTAATAACAAAAAAATAAAGTTTTTAATAAAGTTTTTTTATCTTTAATAAATTATTATTAAAGTTCTTTTTTATTTTTCCAAAAAAAATTGCCTTTTTTTATGTTTTTCTTTATTTTTTAATAAGATTTTATTGGGCATTGTTGGTGTAAATAATTATTCATCTTGGATATTATTACACTTACTTAAGTTTACTTAGGATAATGCATTTCATAGTAGTTTGGATATGAGACACTTGGGTGTTTGTGCCACATTGGGATAGTGTGTGTAGGAGAAATTCCACCTTTTATGGTGTTGATCTTGTTGTTACACTCCACATTCAGTGGGTGATCCACCTCATGTGGACTATTATATTATTTCTCCTACCTACCCACACCTATTTCCTTCCTACCCTTGTTTCTTATTGAGCCACATGTCATTTTTGTGTGCTCTCATATCCCTAGCCTTGCTTATATAAGCAGGCTCATCTACATTGTATGTAACTATTGAATCATTATTATTGATCATTTTTTATTGATGAGAATATAGTTTATTCTTGTCCTATATTGTGTCTCTATTTTGTACATTTCATTGAGCTCTTGATCTTGGCAAAATCTCACATGGTATCAGAGCCATTGGGGCTTCGTTGATTCATCTTGAAGAGGCATTATTGCGATGTCAAGAGGCAGATCTAAGGAGCAACATCTTTTGGAGGCATCCTATACCAGATCTGACCTCACCATTGTGTCCAGAAGGCCATTTCCATGAATTTAGGTTATAAAGTCGGCCTATTTTGGTGAGAAAAAAAAATTTCGCCAATTTTGCTACTATTGTACGAATTTCGAAATATTTTATTATTTTTTCAAAAGAAAAAAAAAATTTATTTTTTTGAAATATTTTTCAAAAATCAAAAATCAAAAGAAAAATTTGAAAAGTCAGAAAAAAATCAATCAAAAAAAAAAAGAAAAAATCAATTTTTTGGGGGGTCCGCAGACCCCCCCATGACCCCTGTACTCTGCAGGCCGTGTACCCTCCTGCCAACCGTACTCTATTGCACTGTTTCCCATGCCGCTGCCGGTCTCTACTACCACCACCTTCGGCTCCTCCTGTCACTGGCCTCCGCCACCGCGCAGCATCCTTCCACCTACAACACAGGTCCAGCAGCCACCGCCTCGCTCCACACAGCCACTCCATCGCCGCAGCCGCCATGCAAAGCCAGTACCCAGAGCCGGCCCTCGCTGGCCCTCGCTACCGCTCACCCATCTCCGTCGGCACCCAAGTCCTCCGCCGCCAGCCATCGGCTCCGGCCACTCCATCCGCCGGCGACCACCCAGACCGGAGGACCCGCACCCGCCACCTGGCAGGCGGCCACTGGCTCGCGGGTACAAACCTTCACACGTCAGATCCGTATAGTTGACATGTAGATACCACATGTCTCACCCAGTCAGCAAATCCGTATGGTACGGCCTGCACAGTCACCTGGCCATGTCATTTGTCCGTACAGTACAGACGCCTAGTCAGCAGAGGGTGAAGTTTTTGCGACGGTCATACGGCCATCAAATTTAACACAGTGACTTGCTGATGTCAGCACCACATCAGCAAGGTTTGAAAATTTTGCAGGCCCCTGTCATTTGCATTTTTGATTTTGCAGTTCAACTTCAAATGGCCATAACTTACTCATTTTTGCTCCTTTTTGGGTGCAATTTTTTTTGAAATGGGCTAGAATTGTGTGCTCTCTGTAGTGGTGAAGAATTTTTTTGATTTTGATGCATGGATTTTTCAGAAAATGTAGTTTTTGGTGATTGTACCTGAATAATCCTAGTTTTTGCAACTTTAGAGGCTTCATTTGGGGTCATACGACCTCCTTTTTAGGTGCCATTTTTTTTTGAACATGCGTATTTTTTTGTCTATTTTCACATGATGCTATCAAATTGATGCCATTGTAAGTAGAAATTGTACTTTCAGATTTTGGCCATTTTTGGCTCTCTTGGTACTTGTATATTTGCTTGAATCTCAGTTAGATTCATTGCACTATTGATTGAAGTCTCTTGTATCTCATTTGAGAAGTTGTAAAATTTGCATCATAAGTCCACTTTGCCTTGTTTTGCAAGTGACTCATTGTAATCGCACTAAGTATAAAGTGCCAAAATCATCACTTTGGGGGGGTGTCTCTTGTGCTTTTGTGCTCTTGTGTTCCTTCCTTTTTTCTGCTATGGGTTCTTCTAAGTTTCTTCTCTTAACTCCACATAATTATGCTACTTGGAAAATTGATGCATGGAGTAAATTTATGGAAAAAGGACTCACTCATTACATTGATGGAACTATTGTTGCTCCCACTGATCCTAAGGTTGATCTAGTTGGTCACTTGGATTGGCTCACTAAAAATATCATGGCAATTGGTACCTTAAGAAAGTATGTATCAAAGGATCTAGCAATTGGTACCTTAAGAAAGTATGTATCAAAGGATCTCATTTTTCATATTGAGAAATGTACTCTAATCAAGGATGCTTGGCAAAAGTTTCAAGACTTGTATGGTCAAGTTGTTGAGATTAGGAGATATCAAATTGATAGTGATCTCACCATGTTAGATCCCAAGAACTTTGATACTATACAAGATTATGTCACTAAGGCAAATGAGTTGAGGGCACAACTCAAAGATTGTGGCTTTGATAAGAAGGATACTCAATTGATATTCAACTTGATAGGTAAGCTTCCACAAGAATATGCAACATTTGTTTCTAGTTTCCAAACCCATAGGATGACAATGGGTTCAAGCTACAAAATGCCTACATTTGATGCTTTCAATGAAATGTTGATGATGCAACAAACTAAGTTGATAAGCATGGGCATTCTTAAGGCTTCTAAGTCTCAAGCATTAGTGACAAATCAAGGGAACAAAGGAAATCAAGGAAAGGACAACTCAAACAAGAAGAAATGGCAATCAAAGCCTAAGGACAAAGCACCATCTTGTCCAAAACAAGGAGATTCATCCTCTTCAAAGAGAGATAATTCACCAAAGAGGGAGAGACCTACTTGTGCTTGTTGTAAAAAGATTGGTCATGAGGAACATCGTTGCCATTCTAAGAAGATTGATGAGCTCACACATATCATCAAAAAGCATAACATTGATTTGCCTAAAGTCTACAAGAAGGATGATTCATCAACTTCCACTTCCTCACATTCAAAAGGAAAAGGGAAAGCATTCATGGCTTCTACAAGTGGGAAGACTCACTCTTTTGAAACAAGAAAAATAAAATATCTTTGTGCTACTATCAGTCATGATTCAGAGAGATGGCTTCTAGATTCAGGGGCTTCTCATCATATGGCATCTTTGCAGTCTATGTTCTCTACATTTGAGCCTTACCATGCCACAAATTTTGATGGGCAATCATACATACATGGATGTGATTGGGAAAGGATCTATTGACATTGGGGATAACTCCTTCAATGATGTGTTGTGTGTACCCCACTTGACAAACAATCTCCTTTCTATCTATCAAATCACACATGGCACAACTAAGAGAGTTGTGGAGTTCACACCTGACTCAGTTTTCATTAGAGACTTGGAGACTAGAGCTATCATTGCGACTGGGGTGGTTGATCATGCATCTCAGTTATACTCCTTTTTAGATTTTGTTGATGATGATGATTTCACATTTGATGATTCTACACATGATGATCACACTTATTGTGATGGTTCAGATTTTGAGGAGAACTTTGGACACTTGAACATGGGGATTCTCACATGTGACCCCATTCTTGAGTCTTGTATTTCATCTCCTCATATTGATATCACATCACCTATTGCACCTAATGATGTGGATAGTGTGACAGTTTTGCCTTCATGTGATTTAGTGCAACAGGATATTCATTGTCTTCCAGCTTCAGATTGATGGGATGATTACTTGACAAACATTGCAGGTTTGTTTGTGGAATCCTACATTGCAGATTTGGGAGACATCATTGATGACATTCATCTTCTCTTTGATGAAGATGATCCTTCTTCGATTGTTGTGAGGGCACACTCTGACCCTCTTGTTCATTCTCTACATGATCATTCTTTCGAGGTTGACATGATTGTGGATACTTATGTACAACAGTTGGAGGAGGTCTCTTTATTTTTTGAGGAGACATGTGAATCTTTGGGACATGTTCTACATCCATCTCCACTAGATCTTGGAGTGCCTTTTTCAGCAGTGTGGCACAGTTTACCACCTTTGGAGGGGGTATCTTTCAGCATCGACATGGGGACACTTGAGGAGTTTTCAGAGATTCATTTCATCATGAGTTTTCTTCATACATCTTCCCTTCATGATTGGGGAGACTTCATGGATACACCTTTGGTTTTGTTTCTTCCTAAGGGGAGGAATGTTGTTCAATGTTCATGGAGTAGTTTCTTCATACATAGAGCTTCTTCCATTGGTGTAGATTCTCCATTGAGGGGGGTCACAGTTTGACTTCTCTTCTTCTCTCATATGGGGGGGACTTTTTCCTCACATGGGGTTTTGTTACTCATATTCTTCTATGAGAGTTCTCTTGTATGTTTTCATCTCTCTTTTTGGGGAGGGTTTTTTCCCATTGGGTTTTTCTCTCTTTCCCCACTTTGTGAGAGATTTCATTGCATTGGTTTTCATCCATTTGCATTTGTTCATGGGTACCTAACATGGCCTCGTAGCCAAGACCCATCTTGAATTGCTTAGTTGCATTGTAGACTTAAGTGCATTCCCCTAAGTTGCACTTAAGTGGGGTGTTGCTGTAAATAATTATTCATCTTGGATATTATTACACTTACTTAAGTTTACTTAGGATAATGCATTTCATAGTAGTTTAGATATGAGACACTTGGGTGTTTGTGCCACATTGGGATAGTGTGTGTAGGAGAAATTTCACCTTTTATGGTGTTGATCTTGTTGTTACACTCCACATTCAGTGGGTGATCCACCTCAAGTGGACTATTATATTATTTCTCCTACCTACCCACACCTATTTCCTACCTACCCTTGTTTCTTATTGAGCCACATGTCATGTTTGTGTGCTCTCATATCCCTAGCCTTGCTTATATAAGTAGGCTCATCTACATTGTATGTAACTATTGAATCATTATTATTGATCATTTTTTATTGATGAGAATACAATTTATTCTTGTCCTATATTGTGTCTCTATTTTGTACATTTCATTGAGCTCTTGATCTTGGCAAAATCTCACAGGCATAATAATTGTTTTTATTTATATTTTAAAAAATCTATTAAAAACACAAACATCATGGGATAAGTCAAATTGGGAACACATTTTTTCTTGTCACTTCATACTTGTCTTGGAGTGCTTCCAACCAGCAGTCAAGGGGGGGGTGATTTTCTCCTTTATATCTCTTGGCCACATCCCAATCGAAGGCCTCTTTTTCTACAGTATTCTACAAGGCTTCTTGGTGGCATCATTTTCATGTTTCCATATTTGCACTATCATGTTGTATGCTCTTGCATGAGAACTATTGTACTCGCACTATCATAAAGTGCCACACCTCTTTATATCTTGTCATTGTTGACATATTTGATGTAATCCTCTTGTACATGTAGATTAGGAATATCTTGTGAGACTTGGTGCATGGCTCTAGTTGAGGCTTAGATTCTACACATTTGTGCATGGCTCCTGTGAGATTTATATTGTACCAGTATTTCTAACATTTATGAGTATCTAGATAATGCTAAAAGAAGGTTGTCTCCATGCCTAATCTTCATTTTGTTGTAGTGAGTGATTCATCGTCATCGACTTGGTACCTGGTTTTGTCACACTTTGACATTATTGGTGCAACATTGGCTCTCTTTCTTCGTAATGAGAAGGTGTTTTGGTCAACATCATTGGACCATCCTTGTAGGAGATTTGACTTTGAGGGGGGGTTTCATGGTCTCTCTTCTCTCTTATGGGGGGGACATGTTTTGTTCTTCTTATTCATCATTTAGAGCATTGTATTCTTTCATCATCTCTCTTTTGGGGTGGAGTTCTTTCCCATTGGGTTTTTCTCTCTTTCTCCATTTGTGGGAGATTGCATTTCCATTTGTACATGGGTACCTAACATGGCCTTATAGCTGGGACCCATCTTGCATTGTAGACTTTAGTGCATTCTCCTAAGTTGCACTTAACTGGGGGTGGTTTTGTAAATAATTATTCATAATGGATATTAGTACACTATACTTAAGTTTACCTAGGAAATGCATTTCATAGTAGTTTGGGTATGAGAAACTTGGGTGTTTGTGCCACATTGGGATAGTGTGTGTAGGATAATTTCCACCTTTTATGGTGTTGATCTTATCTTTCTGTTACATTCCACCTCATATGGAACATTATATTGTTTTTCCTATCTACCCAAACGTATTTTCTACCTACCCTTGTTTCTTATTGAGCCACATGTCATGTTTGTTTGCTCACATATCCATATAGCCTTGCCTATATAAGTAGGCTCATCTACATTATTTATACGAGAAATCATTGAACATCTTGTAATGATCTAGTTGATAATATTTTTCATCTTGATAGAATATAGTTTATTCCTATCATCTACTTTGTCTCTCTTATTTGTTCTTTCCATTGCCTTTAGATCTTGGCAAATTCTCACAATCTTCCCCAGGTAAAGATAGACCGATAAGAGTGACATATGAGAGAAAGAAAAAGCATGAAGGGACAGTTGACACAAAGGCTAATATGAAGCCTAAGAAGGATGAAAAGGAGGGTGATAACACTAACACCCAATCTGATGTGGAAATAAAAGAAGTACGAAGAAGTGGTAGAAATGTAGTTCCAACTGTTGACGAATTGGTCCATGGGATCAAAGTGTATGGAGGTCTATCTAGTGTCAAGAGAAAATATCCCCTCTGCAACGAGGAGGACAACATAAAAAATTGAAGAAGCACTTATCTGGAACTTGAATAAGTTCTGCAGAACTCCTAGTGAACTATATGGAATAATTCCATCAAAATTGCAAAATCAAATTGAAAGTATATGGAAAACAACTTTAGTTATTGAGAAAGAGCACAAGATAAAAGAATTCATGGAAGTGCAACATGAGCTTGATTATAATCAAGCATCTATACTGGCAGAAGCATGTATTCAATGTTTTAAAATAAGGAATATGATAGGGAGAGTGGCCATAGGAGATGTCCAAGGTGTGCATGATGAGGGTGTTGCCTTATGGAAAACAATCTTGAGCCAACAAAAGGAAGCTATAGAAGAAATAGAAAAGGAAACAAAACAAGACCAAGGTGCAAATGCCCTTGACAAAGGGAAAGGTAAAGATAAATACTCTACTAAAGGTTTTAATTTTTTCTTAGTTGATGATATCATCGGTAGTGTTGTGTTAGATATTCTTAATCAAACAAAGGATGTAGAGCAACCTGTTGAACACAAATCAACTGTTGAAAGTATTGATATTGGTGTTTCATCGGTAAAGGGAACCACTCAAACTAAGCATCCTGGTGAAGATGAAGTCCTAGTTGAAGATATACCTTATGAAGAAAAACCTCATATAACTTCGGTAATAATAAATCCTACTAACAATGAACCTCTTTCGTCAGAGAAAGGTGCAGAGGAAGGAAATCTGAAGGTGATAAATTCATCAGTAGTACCTATTCAAGAATTAGAGAAGAAGGAAACCAAGGAGAAGCAAGAAAAACATAAGGAAGTAGAAAAGAAGGAAGAAGAGATGAAGGAAATAAAGGAGACCAACGAATCAGAACAACACAAGAAGAAAGAGGATTCTTCATTCGATCAACCTGAAGATGGTAAGAAAAAAGTGGTGGAGACTCTCTGATAAAGAGGAAGTTAGATTTAGAAAAGGAGAGTTAAAAGAAGAAATCTAAACTCACCACCGTAGATAGCTCTGACATTGAGCTTGAAGAAAAGGAAGAAGAAATAGAGGAGGAAGAAGAGGAAGACTCAGTAATAGATATTAAGAAGATGACCCCCGAACAATTAATGAAAGTGTCAGAAAAATTAAAACTTCAAGCTAAAAAGGCAAAACTTAGAGAAAAGAGAAAGAAGACCAAAATTCTTAATACTGCAAAGACCATTTTGTCTAAACTCAATCCTTACATTGTTGTTGATGGCAGTGCACCCATCATTGATCATTTGGGCACTCTTTTCAAAGCAATCAGTTTAGAAGCAACCGATCTGGAGAAGGTTGCAGTTAGATAGTATGAAACAAGGAGAGATGATTTATTAATGGAACACATTTCAGTTAGCAAAGTTTCTCTCTCCACCAGCACTAAAGTGGTCAAATCTATTCTACAAGAAGTTGGCCAATTATTGGTCAAGTCATCAAGCTTCACTGATTCAATCAAAGGTCTTGAAGATAAAAGAGCTCAGACTCAAAGGGAAAACCAAGATCTAATAGGTTCTTTTGCTCCTCTTAGAAGCTCTGCAGTGACCTTTAGTGGAAAGGTCAAACCATTAACTCATAAAATCAAAAAGTTAAAAAAGGAAGATGATAAACGAGCTCTTAGTCTATTAGAGCTACAGTGCTACCTTGCATCGATCATTGATTTCATGCAAAGGAATGTCAAAGAAGTAGAAAACCTTATAAGTGCACCTAACTATAAGATAGTAGATGATATGGAGGATTTGGTTACAGTTTTGCATGGACACTTCAATACCATGAAACAGGTGAAGTCTTCATGGGAATTCTCTTTACAAGCTTCTAAGGAAATTTTAAAAGAAATTTTTGCTTTATTCTCATGAATTCTCTTGTAGATTATTTCCATTAATGTCAAAAGGGGAAATTTGTATATAGACTAAGGTATATGAAACAAGGGTCAAATCCAGCACATACATGACTATTTTGCAGCAAAGTCATTAAACCTTTTCTATAGTATTTGCCACCAATATCGAAGAGGGAATTTGTTGGCATTATGATGAATTTTGTATGATTGGTGAAATGGTTGTCATTGTTGGCAACATCATCTTCTAAGTCTCTACAGTCCATCAGTAAAGGAGTAAAGAGTAACCAGTGAAGAAAAGTAGTCCTTATTCCTATTAGTAGGGAGTAGACTGGTATCTAGGGTTAACCGGCTAAGAGTGAGTAGACTAGTATACAGGGGTTAACTGGCTAAGCAGTGAGTAGACCGATATATAGGGGTTAATTGGTTAAGCAGTGACTAGACTGGTATACAGGAGGTAACCGGTTAGGCAGAATTGGACAGGTGCATAGGTGACAACCGGCAATACACGAGTCTCAACCGATAGACTTAGAAACATCCAAATAACATCTAGTTGAACCAGTAGTCCTCTCTTTTCAACTGGCAAACTTTTCGGCATGAACTATTGTCTTGACCGATATTATCGGAATGATTTTTGGAGAGCAATTTGAGGTATGATAACAAATTTTTGAATTTGATTTTTGGAGGGAAATTTGGTGCAAGAACCAAAGGATTATATATGCACATCATTCATTCTGATTGTGTTGTTGTCAATGTGAAAAAAATATGTGTGAATGTTAATAGGGGGAGCAAAATAAAGAGTATAGTGTGTGTGAAGTAGACTGATAGAGTGTAGAGACAAGGGTATGAGCAGAGGATCGACAGAGTATAGAGCTGAGGGTATGGGCAGAGTACTGGTGTAGTGCAGAGCAGACACAACCAATGCAGATAAAGTATCAGTTTCATTGTGATCTGATCAAGCTATCAGTAGTTATTCCAGTAGATCAACCTCATGTTGCTTTCTAACCATTGCAACTCAAAATCCCTTAACCGGGTGGACTTTAAAAGGTCCCTTTGTAAAATCCCTTAATCGGGTGACATGTTAATTGATGATCCTAAGTCCTTTAACAAGGCTAACTCTAACATGGTAAAGGCACTAACAAGCCTCAAAGAAAATCCCTTAACCGGGTGGCACCTAATAGTGTCTTTGGAATCTCTTAACAGGGATGGCTCCTTACAGAGCATGCTCCAAAAGATTACAAATTTTGTGAGCATCAACTCACATTGTGGTTTTCTGCCATTTAGGTTTCCATGAGATAATTCTTGGTGTTATTGTGTATCTTTTCATGCATGCATGTTCTCCTACAATAACTAATTGTATTGATGAATATTAAGTTAGTACAGACTTGAGTAAAAGATTTTAATTTGGTACAACTGGTAGGTAACTGTTCACTCCCCCCTCTCAGTCACTGGTAGGGATGAACACCATATACCAAATAAAGTCTTGTAGGTATCGAACCAAGACAAGAAGCTCTCATAATAATTTAAGGGATCCATCATAATCCATCTATCTTCCCAAAACCTAGCTTAATTCTCATCTCTAATACTCCAACCTATACCCATGTCAATAATTTTCCTTCCTCTAACCATATAGTTCTAGAGAGCCAAACCATGAGGTAGAAAAGTGGGCTCAAGAAAGGATTTAAGAGATCCATTATTGGCCAAATATTTGTTTTTTAAGATCCTATTACATTCACTATTAAAAGAAAAGGTTCTCCAGATGTTCTTGGCAAGGAGAGCCCTATTCATGGTTCTAATTCACTTGAGACCGAGACCTCTAGAGTCTTGAGGTCTATAGACCGAATCACAACCAATAAGCGACATTCTTTTCTTTTACTCCAATCCAGACCAAAGAAAGTTTTTTTGAATTTTTTTAATGGCCTCTGCATATTTAGACATGATTTTAGAGAGACTCAAAGAATAGATTGGGAGATTTTGGGGAGTAGCTTTAAGAAGTTGAATTTTACCTACTTGATTGAGAAGAGCCCCCTTCCAACTAGGTAGTTTTTTACTAAATCTGTCAATCAATACATTCCAAAAGGAGTCAGGGGGCTTAAGACCCAAAGGCAGACTCAGATAAATAGAGGGTAAAAATTCAATTTTGTATTCAAGGATTTTGGCCATTTTATTCTTCCTAGGCTCCATAGTTTTTAAGAAAAATAAAGATCTTTTTTGTCTATTCACCATCTGACTAGAAGCTGACTCATAATAATCAAGGGCCTTTTCAAGTTCCTTTCTTTGACCATTGTGGATTTCCCCATTAGAATGATATCATCCATGAATTGTTTATGAGTGCAAACCATACTGCTTGAGGAGGGCTTCAAACCCATTAAGGAGTTGTGATCCCCTTGTCTTAGCCATCTTGAGTTCTTAAAGAAATGTGAAGGAGATCCATTCACTATGATAGAAATGGAAGCCGTTGAAATGAGTTGAACAATCAACTGGAAGGCTCTATTGTTGAAGCTAAAAGCCTTCATGATTTTGAGCAAGAACTCCTAATCAACTTGATTATAAACTTTCAAAATATATAATTTGAGAAGAAACCCATCAGTTTTAGATTATGTGAGGTAATGGACATTTTTCATGGATAGTGATGATGGAATCAAGGATCTGCCTTCTAGGAGTGAACCCATTTTGTTGAGGAGAGATTAAGGAGGGAAAAATACTCCATAATCTTGAGGTCAATACCTTAGAAAAGATTTTGTAAAAATAATTATAGAGACTTATATGCCTAAATGCTTGAAAGTCTAGAGCTCTAGGGTGTTTTGGGATGAGAACCAAGAAAGTGGTATTTAGTTCCTTAAGAAGACATCTTGACCCAAATAACTCTTTAACAACATCCACCACTTCATCAACCACTATCTCTTGGAATAATTGAAAAAATAACATAGGAAACCTATTTGGCCTTGGAGCCTTATTGCCTTCAAAAGAGAAGACAACTCTTCAGATTTCTTCCCTTGATGGAATAGATGAGATCATCTTATTATCTTCTTCCTTGACAAGTCTAGGGATGGCCTTTGATGTGATATCTTGAACTTCATGATTAACACCATCATTTGCCTTAAGGAGATGCTAAAGAAAAGGACAACATTTATTCTTATGTCTTCATCCTTCTCAAACCGACTACCATTGTACTCAATAAAATAAATTCTATTAGCCACCATATGTTTTAGTGTTGTCATGTGAAAATGCCTAATATTTTTATCCCCAGTAGAGAGCCACAAAGCTCTTGATCTTTTCTTCCAGAATTATTCTTCTTTTGAAATGATATCGTGCATCTTCCCAAGCAAATCATTCTCCTTCATTTGTAATCAAGAATGTATCCTTCTAGCTGGATTTTTTCTTGTATGTCCTTAATTTCAAGATGTAACTCTTACTTAATTCTAGAATGTTACCAAAGGTTTTTTAATCCATCTTCTAACTTTATTTTTCACCTCCCTCAATCTTTTAGCGACCTTGAACATAGCGGTTCCAGAAATAGAGATATTCTACCATTTTCTAGCTTCCTCAAAGATTTGAGGATGAGAAAGCCACATGCATTCAAATATGAATGGAAAATTAATTTTATCCTGGATAGGATCTGCCACAAAACTTATAGGAAAGTGATTAGAACCTATCCTTGGAAGGGATTTTAAAGAGAAGAAATAATTTAAAAACCATTGATCAGAGATTAAAGTTCTATCAAACCTAACTTGAATCAACTCCTTCCCCATTCTTTGATTTAACCAGGTTTAGGAGGATCCTTGTAGTTCAATATCAATTAGCGCCTGAGTATTAATAAAGTCTAGAAGGTCCATTTTTCTTTCCAGATTTACTTGAGAACCTCCAAATTTTTCATTATCCTAGAGCAGAGTATTGCAACCACCCATTACAATCTCATTTGTATTACTAAACTTTCTATGAAAATCCACAAGCTCTTGCCAAAAAACATTTCTTTCTCCTCTACCATTAGGGGCATATATGTTCGATTGAATCTAGCAAAAGATATCTCTAATATGGGTAAAACTGGTAGCCACATGATTGACACTTTCAAACAATGCTTTACCTCTAATGAGGTTCAAATTCTAAAAGGTTACAATTCCTCTTGACGCTCCCTCAAAACTATTTCCATGCACCCCACAAAACTTGAACATTTTTATCTTTTCAAATTTCTCTTTTGACATTTTAGATTCTTGAACCAGTAAGATGTTCGGTCTATGATCCCTTGCTAAAATATGCAAAACATCCTACTTATGGAGGTTGTTCAATCCCCTTATATTCCATGACATTATCTTCATATTTTACTAGGGGAATGAAGTTTACAAATATCCGGTATGGTTTTCTGCACACCATTTGCTATATGTTGAAATATTTCTTGCTCCCTGTGCCATCTCAAGGATCTTCTTCCTTGACTTCCCTTTGAGGTTCCATAATCTGCCTTAGATCTTAATCTTATAGATACTCCTACAACAACATCCTATTGTTTGTTCTTTATTTTTTCTTTAATGGTCTGAGAACATTCCTCCTCTCTATCCAAATCTATAAGGATGTGGTTCTCTTTCTTTAGCTCCCAATATTAATCTGGAAGTCCTTTTTGAGATAATGACAAAGTATCCATAGCTCCATTATTATGATCTAAATTCTCACTAGAATCCCCTAAATTTTTACTTCAATCGTCATATGTATCCTTTACAATTTCCTAAGAGTCCACTAAGACATGGCTCCTTATTGAATCTTCGCTTAAGGAGCCCTTAATAACTGATACTGAAGGTTTACAAGGGATCCTGATATCCACATTCAAATTGACTTCTTTGAATGGGACAATAGATCCCTGCCTAGGGATATCTTCCAGACCAATCACACCTTGCTCCTTCTCGCCTAAAGCAAGGTTAGACTTATTGGTAACTGGCTCCCAGTTTTCTAGGTCCACCTAATTACCTGAGACATCCACCTTGTCAGGGGACTCTAAGGGATTCGTTGAAGTCTTACTATCTTTTTATCCACTCTATTGCATTATATTTTCATTACCATCCCCTCTATTGTTTTTTTTCCCAATTTTATTGGGCTTGGGCTGAATTTTCTCTTTCTCCTTGCTTACATTCAATGGCCATCTTGATGCAGTCACCAGTAAGGAGTAACCTCAAGAGATCAATCTGAACTGGTCAGCAAGAGTAAAAAAAATGGAAACACAGAGGTATGATGGAGGCAATGCGTAATAGACTGAATTATATCATGAAAATTGATTACAACCAATCGGTAACAACTAGTTTACAAAAAAATGACTCACGGGCCTGCTAAAACATGCTCAAAGGACATAATAAGTACCAACCGAGACCTCAAATCTCAAGATCTATCTTCTATGCTCAAGATAGCTACTATATTACATTCTAATGTTCAATTGCAATGATATATATGAACCAAGGGAATCTAGTAGGTCCCAAAAGGGATCGAAAGCCAATGAACAAGACCTAACGTGTAAAACCAACAAGGTCAGCCTCTGCCAAAGAAATTCCTCCAGAAAATCCAAAGGATGAAGTGCGATTCAAAGGGAAGGTTGACCACACACCAAGGAACATCAAAATCAATGCTCAGAGATCCACAAGCTATGGAAGGGGTCCGATAGATCATAATGCAAATAGGTCCAGGTAATCGGTAACAAAAAACTATCAACCGGTAACAGGAAACTATCATGGAAACTGGTAGCAATAACTTGCCAGAAAATGATCCAAATGCTCCATGGTATGGGAATAAGGAAGATGATGAAGTCTTAAAGTAAATTCCAACTCCACAAGATCCAGTGAGCCAAATCCTATACACACAGAAAGAAATGTTGAAGCTACAAACAAACAAAAAAAAAGAAAGGAAAATATTTTTGGTTGATGCAAGATTGCCATGAACCAGGGATTCTCCTGCATCAAACATCTGAGGTTGTTGAAAAAGTGAGTCTCTCACTTTGCTGGGGTCAGAGGAAAACATAGGTGGTCCACCTATGCCTGAGAAATCCAAGATGAATCTTCAATTGGTCTACCTGTCCACTTCACCAGGTACTCATACTTACTACTCCAAGCACTATGCCCAGTTCTACTATCCAAAATGTCCTCAATCTGATATGGTTTCTTCAAGGGAAACTATTTCTCCAATTCTACAATACTGTCTTCACTGAATTCTAGTTCATGATACTCATGAAGCTCGGCAATGTTTAATATAGGTGATATGTTCAAGTGATCCTGTAACTCCACTTCATATGCATTTCGAGAACTGAATTTCCTCAAGATCCTATAGGGTCCAAACTTCTTCATCTGTAACTACTTATAATTTCCAATAGGGAATCTCTCTTTTCTCAAATACACCATCACTTCATCACCAAATTCAAATTCTTTATGTCTCCTCTTCTCATTTACCATCTCCTTATACTTTCTATTCATGTCCTCCAAATTCTACTTAACCTGAATATGCAAGGCTGACATGTGATCTACAAAGTCTTTTGCTTCTGAACTTCTTTGTTCTTCACTACTAATATCCCTTAATTCTGATATACCCCTAGGATGCATTCTATTAACTATCTCAAAAGGTTTTTTTCGATACTCCTATTCACTAGAATGTTGTAGGCAAACTCTTCTTGTGCTGAAATCAAATCTCAACTTCTTGTTTTATCTCCAACTAAACATATCAATAAATTTCCCAAGCTCTGGTTAACTACTTATGTCTGTCCATCAGTCTATGGGTGAAAAGTAGAACTGAATTCCAAATTTTTCTTCATCTTCTTCCAAAGTGTTCTCCAAAAGTAACCAACAAACTTAGTGTTTGTTTCAGAAACTATGCTCCTAGGTAACCCATGCAATCTCACTACTTCCTTGAAAAATAGGTATGCTACATGCATTGCATCTAATGTCTTCTTACAAGGTATGAAATGAGCCATCTTAGAGAATCTATCGACTACCACAAATATAGAATCGCTCCCTCTCAGTGTTTTAGGAAATCCAAGTATGAAATCTGTATACACCTAAAAATGGTCTGAAGATAATTAATTAAATAAGCAATTATTTAATTAATCCTCCTTCCTAATTTAACTAAATTCATTAGAAATTTGATTAAATTATCCCATTCATCTACTTATTAATAAATCTAAGGATCTATTTAATAGGTTCAATTCAATAGTTCCCTTTGATTAATTAATTTAAATTAATTAATCCTCTCCCCATTTAATCAATTTTCTAATCCCCTAATTAATTAAAACAAATCAATTTATGAGTTGTTGAAAATTAATTAGTCTTTTCCTATTATTTAAATTTTTAAATTCAAATTACCCACATGCCTCCTAACTTCTAACTACCTAACCTAACCATCCCTCTAACCTAACCCATTCCACCTAACCTTGGGTTTAACTAACCCTATCCTATCTTGCACATCCTAACCTTCTTATCATAACCTCCTATGGTGTGGATATTCTCCCCTTGAGACATATGACACTTTGGCCACATGTCTCCTCTCTTGGACACTTTCCCTCTTATGAGCAAGGCTCCTTGACACTTGTCACCACAGAGATGACAAGTGTCCCTTCCTCCAACCTCTTCTCTAACCTCCTCCAATTTCACCCTTGATATCTTTAGACTCAATCTTGACCATTGATTCTTGCCACCTCACCCCTGGCCTTGGAAATCCTATAAATATCCCCCATTTTGGAGCACAAAGGATCCCATATCATTATCAATTCAGGATTTGTTACTATAGGCATATTTATTCTAGCATATAATTTGAGCATTGTTATTATAGGCAATTCCATCTTAGATCTAGCTTAATTTGATCATTTTCTAGAATAATTGTTGAATCATGTAGCTTATTCAATCTCTTTTCTAGCATAATTGCATCATCATCATAGCTCAATTATGCATACCATTAGTTTAATTAGCCTCTTGGATCAATCTAGCATTATACATCTCATCTAGCTTGCATATCATTATCATTTCAAATCCTCCATCTAGGTGTAGTCAAGTTAGTGGGATTGCTTATCCAGATATGAGACAAAATACACACTCACCTCTCTTAAAGGGCTATGGGTTGCTTTGTCATGGTTTATCTTTCATTTTCTTTTAATTTTCTAATCATGCTGGTAATGATGTATTGAGTGTTTCTATTGCAGCTGGAGGTGCCATAATTCAGAGACACGACAAAATCCATGCTTATATCATCCCAAGGTCTTACTGGTACTGTGAAAGGTTTATACAATCCCACATTATAACTACTCCCTTTTGCAACTTGACAAACTCTACAAGTTTGCACAAATTTCTTAACATCCTTATGAATCTAGGGTGAAAAGTATTGCTCACTCACCAAGGCTACTATTTTGTCAACACCAAAGTGTCCGGCTAATCCTCCACTATGTTTCTCCTTAATCAAATTATCCCTCATAGAACTCTTAGGTATGAACAACTGAACTACTTTAAATAACATCTCATCCTGAATAAAATAATCCAACCACTTACTCCCATCTACCATAACGGGTTCTCTACATGCTTTCCAAGGTTCTCCAAAATCCAGGTTAGCATCATACAAGGTCTTCAACTCTTCAAATCCTAATATTGTCACTCTCATCTATGTCAGTAAATTCCTTCTCCTACTCAATGCAGCAGCAACTTTGTTATATTTCCCACTTATATGCTTCAACACAAAGGTGTAACTCTATAAAAATTCTACCCATCTCATATGTCTCTGATTCAACTTACTCTGACTGTTGAAATATTGCAAGGCTTGATGATTTGTATACGAAACAAACTCCTTAGCCAACAAGTAATGTCTCCACTTCTTCAAGGCTTGAACTATGGCATAAAATTCCTTATCATATACTAAATATCTTCTCCTAGCATCATTCAACTTATCAGTGAAATAAGCTACTTCTCTCCATTCTTGACTCAAGACTACTCCTATCGTTGTTCCACTTGCATCACAATCCACTTGAAATACTTGGTTGAAATTTGGTAAAGATAACACAAGTTGCACAACTTTTGTTTGCTCCAATGGTCCACTTGAATTCCTTCTTATCCCCTCTCATTGTCTCAGTCATAGGGTTACAAATTGAACTTAATTTTTTGATAAAATTCTAGTAGAAACTAGCCAATCCATAAAATGATCTTACTTCTCCAATGCTTTCCGGTGTAGGCCACTCAACAATTTCTTTCAGTTTCTTAGGGTCCATCTTCAAACCATCAGTAGATATCACAAATCCCAAATAGACTAACTCTTCCTTCATGAAAGTACACTTCTTAATATTTATCAACAACTTCTCTTCTCTCAACCTCTACAAAACTTGTCTCAAATGCCACAAATGCTCTGCTTTTATCTTACTGAAAAATTGGAATGTCATCCAAATACACAATAGCAAACATACCCACGAATTTCTTTAATACCTTATTCATTAACCTCATGAAAGTACTAGGTGCATTAGTTAACCCAAAAGGCATCATCAACCATTCATATAGTCCTTCATTTGTCTTCAATGTTGTCTTTCACTCATCTCCTTTTCTAATTCTAATTTGATGATATCCACTCTTCAAATCTATCTTTGTAAAGTATCTTGCTCCACTCAAATACTCCATTATGTCATCCATCCTAGGCAAAGGAAACTAGTATTTCATTATGATCTTTTGTATGCTCTAGAATTGGTACACATTCTCCATTCTTCATTCTTCTTAGGTGGTAACACTATTGGTGCTGCACAAGGGCTCAGACCTTCTCTGATCAAACCTTTCTTTAACATCTCATGCACTTGTCTATTCAGCTCTTCATTTTCTACCGGTTTCAACCAATGTGCAGCTTTGTTTGGCAAACTAGCTCCAGGAATGAAATCCATGCAATGACTGATACTTCTTATCGGTGGTAATCCATCAGACACATTATCTGAAATGATGTCTTCATATTCTATCAACAATTCCTTTACCTCCTTTGGTTATTCTTCTTCCAATTTTGGTCTCTTTGTCTTCTTAGGAACCAAGGCAAAACACACATTCTCATGTCTGATTCCATCTAGGAATTTCCTTCCATCCACCAAATAGATTCTAGCATTCATACAGACCTCGCTTTTCAAGGGTTTCTCCAAAGGTAATAAGGTTTTCTTCATTCTAGTTGCCACAATGGTGTATGTGTTCTTACTCCCATCATGTATTGCCTGTTTATCAAATTGCCAAGTTCTACCCAACAAAAGGTGACAAATTTCCATAGGCATAATATCACACAAAACTTCATCATGATAATTCCCAATTTTCAACTTCACCAAACATTTCTCTTACCAACAACTTATGTTCATCCTAAATCAATGCTATTTGATAAGGCTTAGGGTGTTTCAATCTTTCCAAGTTTAACTTATTCACCATCTCTTTTGAAACAATATTTTTGAAACTACCACTCTAACAACTTTACAACACTTACCAGATACCTTACATCTAGTCTTGAACAAATTTCTCCTTTGCAAGGGCTCCTCATCTTCTTCAATATGACACAAAACTCTCTTCATCATCAACAGTTCTCCATCTTCTAGTTTGTTAGATGATCCGGTGGGGTTTTCTTCCACCAAAACTGCTCCTTTGGCATTCTAAGTCTTCTTACATTCAAATGCATAATGTCCTTCTCCTCCAAACTTAAAGAAAGTACCTCTAAATGTATTCTTGTCTTGTCTACCAAAATTCTCATTCCAGTAGCCATCTGGTTCTCTCCTCCAGTAGAAATTTTTTTCATCCTTCCGGTATGAATTTCCATCTTTGCTCACTTCCTTGTCCTTTCTCTGATCTATATAGGTTCTTTTAGCTCTGATATATCCTCTTCCTCCTTGAAATATTCCTCTAGTAAACCTTCCACCTCTACCTCTCTACCTCTACTCATGTCTCTTGTTTAACTTTTCTTCAACCTTCAGGGCATACTGGTAAACCTCTTCAACTCTCTTCAATTTGATCAAAATGAGCTCATCTTGTATAGACATCTGCAATCCATTTAAATATCTTACAACTTTTTCAACTTCATCATCAACATGTTTGGATCTAATATTCAACTTGTAAAATGCTTCGGTGTACTCCTTGACACTAGATTTCTTTTGTCTCAAATTTTGCAACTTCTGGAATAGATTTAACTGATAATCAACCGGTATAAATTTTGACTTCAACTTAGCAACCATCCAATTCCAACACTTGATTTTCTCTTTACCTCTTCTCTATCTATCAACATGCAAATACTCCCACCAAAGAGATGCATGTCCTTTCAACTGGGTACATGCATATTTCACCTTTCTTTCATCTACAGTGTTCTCAAAATCAAAATACTTTTCCATCTCTGAGATCTGATCCATCAACTCAACAAAATCCAACTTTCCATCATATTTCAGTGGTGTAAAATGTGGTTTACTATTAGCCTTACTTAAAACCCTCATAAACCTCTCTTCATCTAGATCAACTACTAGTGGGTTTCCTTGTTCTGTCGGGGCTTCTTCTCCTTCATATTCACTTATATCTTCAATATGTCATCCTCTTCTTTGTTGTTTCTCCACGACTTCCAACTGGGTTGCTATCCCTCACAGCATTTCCATCATAGCAGGGTCTACATTCTCACACACTCCACCATTCCTAGTTCCCATTCCCCCATCTTTCACCAATCCTGTGCAACTGCAGGTCAAATCCACAGTTTGCTACCCTACAACAAAATTCTCAGGACAACCAAAACGAAAACTCAAAGAACAATACCTAATGTATAAAACCAACAAGGTCGACCTCTTCCAAAGAAATTCCTCTAGAAAATTCAAAGGATGAAGTGTGGTTCAAAGGCAAGGTCGGCCACACACAAAGGAACATCGAAATCAATGCTTAGGGCTTCACAAGATATGAAAGGGATCCTGTAGATCACAATGCAAATAGGTCTAGGCAACCGGTAACAAGAAACTGTCAATCGGTAACAGGAAACTATCATGGGAATTGGTAGCGATAACTTGCTAGAAAATGATCAAAATGCTTTGCGGTTTGAGAATTAGGAAGATGATCAAATCTTCAAGTAAAATCCAACTCCACAAGATTCAGTGAGCCAAATTTGGTACACATAGAAATAAATGTTGAAACTGCAAATAGAAAATAAAATAGAAAGAAATATATTTTTGGTTGATGCAAGACTGCCATGAACCTGGGATGCTCTTGCATCACATCTCTTAGCTCAATATCCTAATTTCCTATAGTTGAAGCACATGAAAGGGATCGATTAAAACTCAATAGCTTGAACCCAAGTGGCCATCTTGGATTGTATTTCAATAGAGGATGGTAAGTCTACATTCTTAGAAATACCCACACAGATTCTCACAAACACCAGCCTTTTCCTAGTCATCGTTATCAGATCCACGGATAGAAGTTATCCAAAAGAATTAGCCAAGCTGCTGAAAAAATATTCATTCCAAAATTCCAAAGGGAGGCCAGGAAGTCTAGCCTAAACTAGGACATTTTAAAAAAGGGAATCAGAAAGGTCCATGTTTGCAATCCATTTCTTAAGAGCTAAGGAGGACTTGCCAATTACCTAGGGACCTCCACTTCTAACAGCCTGAATATCCTCCTTACAAGAAAACTCAAAAGTGAAGTAACCCTTAGGAAGAGCGGAAACAAGAACCTGACCATTAGTTCTCCATTTCCTTTGGACAAAGGCCCTAACAACTTCTATGTTAGGCCTAGAACCCATAAATTTTCCTACCAATGTTTCATCCATTAGGGAAATATTATGATCAATAACCATATTAGGGACAGAAATGGAAAACTTACCCTTCACAGGATCAAAGATATTGCTAACTAGAAGGAACAACGATTTTCCACTAAGTTTCACTACCAAAAAAGATGTCAAAGGTTTTTGTCTGGAAACATCACCTCTAGTGGCCCCCACCATATTTTGAATTCTCTTATCGGCCCATTGTCCTTTAGAGAGATCAATGGGAACATCACAATAATTAGGAATAGAGGAATCCACCTAAATAGGCTTTTCCTTTTCGTTCCCCCTTTGAAAGTTTCCATTAGATGAATCACCATCCCCCCCAGGGTCCACCTAAATATTATTTCTAGGGTTAGGCTCATTTGTCTCCTTCTTACCTTCATTGTCGCTAGGTCCCTACATTGATTCTACCTACGATTCCCCTGAAACTGCACGGCCACAACTTGCTCCAGTGTTCAAAATTTCAAAAATCTGATTCTTCTGCACATTCACCTGCTTCTCCCACTCCATGATTCACTAACTTATGATTCATGTTATGACACTAACTCTAAATAAGTTAATTGTTTACTTATATTATTAAAAGGCTACAAGGACTTATAAGGAGGATCTCAACTATTGATTTATATTTACTGTGTCATACTAAAACTATATCACTATTCTTTCGATTTAACCCTAGAATATATTATTTAACATATATCTTATAATTAGCATAACCATTGCATCTATTTTTTATGAAAGTTCTAGTTTAAGATATTTTCATCAAAAATAGAAAAATAGAGAAAACTATGATGATAAATCTAAATAACTAGATGAATAGTTATCTCATGAGATTTTATTTTTTTAATAAATATGTTAACCCAATACCTAAAAATTATATGATTCAATTAGAAAAAAAAATTATTAGCCAATAGACTATTTTAATTTTTTATCTTTTGGTGGTTTTGCCTATTAAAACTTTTTTATCTATCGTTATTTTTCCCGACCGGATTTTTTTATTGATGAGTAGTTTTGCCTGTTGATTTCAGCTTGAAAATTTGTCAATTAGCACTGCAATCACATTTCTCATTATTCCTCCACAAGAATTTTATCCTCCTTTGGCACAATGTATGTTCTCATAACACTTCCATAGTTTTTAGCTATATACGAAAGAGGTTCTTGCCATAGATGAAATCATTTTTCTACCAATTAGCACAATATAAGATCCTACATCCAGAGCCATATTAATCAATCAATCAATTGAGTTTCTTGAACTACCCAATATGCTACCAAATAGTTCTCATGCACTAATGGTTACATATGAATAAGATTAGACATTTGCATGTCTACTTATTTATATGATCTATGACATAATATGTGATTTTTAGGTTCTCAACAATCACCACAATAGCCAAGACCTATGCCACAATGAGCAATATGACAACACATATTACCCAATATAGTTTTCATCATAGATGCATGCATTTTCAGCCCACTCTTCATATGCTGAAACCATCATCATCATCACTGCTAAAACACTAAGTATTATTATCACCATAAACACTAAACAATTTTTTGTAATCACCATCCCTCTTGTCATATTTCCTACACAAACAATCCTGTGAAGGGCATGAAGATATTATGGCCATAAATAACTACAACTTCCCATTCTAATTATTGCCCTTATTTTATTTTAAGGGTAATGAAGAATTACCGTATAATTTGATAAATATGTCATTAGGTAATGGCTAAACAAATTATTTCATAGCCAGTTTGGCTATAATTACTAGGTTTACCTTTGTTATGAAAATAGCAAGACAATTGTCATCTCTGTAATGAGATTATTTTCTTTTAAATAGTTTTTTATTTTTATTTAGAGTGGAATATTGTTCACTTTTAAGAAGATTCGCCTGTTAAAATTAACAAAAATCATATCATTTAGGGATAGGATCTAGTAATTGTGCATCCTAACTTCACACTTCTCAAAATCTTACATGGAAATTTTCAATGACTCAATATTTTCCAGCAGCTTATTTGGAAAGTCTCCTACTTATAACTAAAGTTTCAAGACCACATCATCAAATATGATACCACATCAGCATGTGTTTTCCCAAAGTGTCCAAATCAGGCCAAAAAAAGGTGAGGCCAATATTCATCTAAAAGGGGGTCCAATACTTGTGTAGCTAATGTGGCATCATATGATTGGTTGCCTTTTACAGTTAATGTTACATTTCATTCAATTATTAGTAGTCATCATCAATAGTAACAAATTTAATTTTTCTTGTTAAGTTCTTTCATGTGTGTATTATCCATGTTCTTATCTATATGTCTATATTCTTATCATGATCTAACCCAATTGTCTTGGGAATTTTCACTTTCTAACCTTGTCTTGTTCATATTTTTCTATCTAATGCATTTTTTTTGTAGGTCTTTAGCTTGGGGTCATGCTTATTTGGCTTGAAATATTTTTTTGCTTCCTCTATAGTATCCTTTTGGCATCATGATGTTATTTTATGTTCACTAGATTTCCTTTAGCGTGCATATTCATGATGATTCATAAGCCTGCTAAAGTTGGGGCAAAATGTAGAGTCTAAAATTACATACCCCTTTGCAATTCCACCTAGACTTTTGTAGCCACTTTAGTGTCTATTTTCCTGGAGTTTAGGTAGGCTCATCTCAGCCCTTGCATTAGGCTTTTCCCTCTCTAGATGCATAGGACCCCCTTCCAGTTGTTATCCTTCACGTTTTGTTTCATGTTAGCCACGTGTTTTTCTTACCACTTGTCATCTTTGACTATGATTTTTCTAGACACTAGCACACCACATGGACATCCTCACACTATAGATTCATCCCTAAACATCTTAATGTTCAAATATTGATTCTATGTATTTTGACACTTTTCACCTATCTTGGTTGGTAGAAATGGCTCGTAATATTTTGAAATGGCTCGACAATCTTCTTTTTCCCTCCTCTTCTCTCTTTTAAATATTTATTCTCTCTTCTTTCAATTTCTTTGGTTCCTCCATACAATCTCTCTAGTTCTCTTGGCTCTTGGTTCTCTCAAAAAAGATCTCTCATTCTTTGGGCTCTCATAGCTTTCTCTTGCTCTTTCTTTCTTGCTATAGTAGTCTCTATTTTGTTACAACACTCTTAAGCTCTCAAAATGTTAGGACCTGGAGGCAACGGGGGGGGTGAATCAGTTGTCAATTAATTTCAACCCAAATATAACTTAATCAAACTTGACACATAATACTGGTAAACCAAACTTAATGCCAATTGATAGATTAACAGTTAATATTAATATCAGTCAAACTCAATGCATATAACCAAAAGAGAAACAAAATCCATAACAAATAACATAGAGATTTGTATGTGGAAACCCTATAAGGAGAAAAACAATGGTGGGAAACCTTACCCACAATCAGATGATACTACTGCACATAGTATGTGTATACAAATGGGGTCTACACATGTAGAAAGGCCAACCACCTAGAGCTCACCACTTAGTCATAAAATAGAAGTCACACTGAATACAATTGGATGATTAAATCCAATGACAATGTACTGCTCAAACTAGCATCTCCAATATTGGTTTCAATACCAATTAAGCTCTGATAATCACCTTTAAACCCTCCTTGAACCTTCTCTATGGTCTACTCATATGATCTTCAATATTTGCACATACCATGTTACAATACCACACTTCCTTACTTCATCTCACAAATGAGATCTTACATATATACCAAAACCTAAGACCAAATGTGTAGGGTGGCTAATTAAGAATATTACAATTAGATCAATTACAGATAAGTTAAGATGTGATGCATCATGTTGGCTCAATACAATTACAACAATATCCAATTGACTAAATCATCTCCATAACATGTCGTGCTGATCTAGAATAGATAATGCATGTCGGTCCATAACCTAGACCAATTTTTTGATAATAGAAAATATGTCAACCCAATTAGACCAATAACCAAACTACCAAAACCAAGTGTCCAAACCATGTCTTCTACATAACCAAGTGATCTCTAGATGATAACAAGTCATCCTCAGTGCTAGTGAGCAATATAACCTGTCGGTGAGTGGTATACTGGTGACTGTGCATAAGTCACTGAACTTATTGGTTAACATAATGTGTCGGTTCAACATAACCAAAGATCTCCAGAAGGATAAGTGTTGATAAGTGTTGACATCAATGACAAAACCAATGCAACCCATCCATAATACCATTAATCTCCCCCTTTGGCATTGATGGCAACACAAGATGGAAAAACATCTAAGTGCCAAAACAAAATGCCAAAAACAAAAAACCAACAATCTCCAGAATAGATCAATACTAGAAATCAAAATACAAATGCAGAGAGTATATATCACTCTCCCAATAAGTAATCTTCCCCAAAGGATAATGTATTTTTTTCCATAGATATCTCTCCCGCTTTGACATCAAATGCCAAAGTAATATACCAGATACAACCAATTCATAGAACCAATTACAATAACCAATTATTATAACCAACTACTCCCCCTGAGAAGTAGCTCTCCTTCATCAAAGCCAAAAAAAATATTCTCTGTTAATTTTGTCGGTTTGATGCCAATCATCAACTATCTAAGTCTCTACCGGTGGATATAACCCCAAGCTGCTCTCTAAGATATTCAAAAGTTTCCTTAGGCAAAGGCTTAGTAAAGATATCTGGAATTTTCTCTTTAGTATTCACATAAACCAATCTCACTTCTTTTTCTTCAACATTCTCTTTCAGAGAATTATATTTGATAGAAACATGTTTATTCTTAGAGTGAAATACCAGATTCTTAGATATATCAATTGCTGCTGAATTATCACAGTAAATGATTATAGGTTCTTTGCATTTTACCTTTATGTCCTTCAACATTTTCTTAATCCATAATGCTTGAGTACAATTAGTTGCTTCTGCAACATATTCTGATTCTGCTATTGATAATGATGTACAACTATGTTTCTTGCTCAACCATCAAATCAATCTACTACCAAGAAAGAATGCCCTTTTGGTGGTGCTCTTCCTGCCATCTACATCTCTTGCCCAATTTGCATCGGTGTACGCACATAGATCAAAATCTTCATCTTTAGGATACCATAAACCAAGATTTGTTGTGCCTTGTAGATACCGGAAAATTGTTTTCACTACTGATTCATGATTTTCTCTAGGATTACTTTGAAATCTTGAAACAATACATATGACATTCATTATATCAGGGCTTGTTTGTGTCAAATACAGTAAACCTCCAATCATAGATTTGTATCTTGTCGGATTAACAGAAGTTGAATCATCCTTCAATGTTAATTTATTAGTTGTAGTCATAGGAGTACTTACCAGTTTAGAGTTTTCCATACTGATTTTCTTCAGTAGCTCCTTCAAGTACTTTGTTTGACATATGAATATACCTTTATTAGTCTATGAAATCTACAATCCTAAAAGGAATTTAATCTCCCTAATTCATAGACATTTCAAACTCTTCCTACATTTTATTAGCAAAGTTTTTACACAATCCATCTTCTCCTCCAAAATTGATGTCATGAACAAAAACTTCAATAACCAAGATGTCTTCATTAGTCACTTTGAAATACAAGTTGTTGTCAACATTACCTTTAGTGTAACCAAGCTTCAAAAGATATTTGTCTAATCTAGCATACCAAGCTCTAGGAGCTTGCTTCAATCCATATAAAGCTTTCATTAATCTGCAAATCATATCTTTATAATTTGTCAATGAAAATCCATCAGGTTGTTCAATGTAAACTTATTCTTCAAGATCACCATTCAAAAATGCACATTTTACATCCATTTGATATACTTTATAGTTCTTGTAGGCTGCAAATGCAAGAAATATTCCGACTGCCTCAATTCTAGCTACCGGTGCAAAGGTTTTATTGTAATCAATTCCCTCTTTATGTGAATATCCTTTACACACTAATCTTGCTTTATTTCTGATTACCTTACCATATTCATTAAGTTTATTTTTGAGTACCCATTTACTTTCAATTACATTTTTATCTTAGGCTGGGGAACCAATGTCCATGTATTGTTTTCAATTTATTCTAATTCATCTTCCATAACTTTAATCCAATGTTTATCTTCACAAGCCTCTATAACAGATTCTAGTTCAATTTGAAAAATTAAACATACCTCTTCATTTGCCAGTCTTCCACTTGTCATAACTCCTTGATACTTATTCCCAATTATCTGACTTTCAGAGTGATTCAATCTTACATACCTGGGTGTGTTCACTTGTTGTTGTTCTTCAGTCACTGTGAAATTATCTGATGATGTTGGCATGACTGGATCCACATTATGTACTGGTGCACTCTATATAGGTTCATTTGTGATCATCTCAACTATTGGTTGAGAATCCATAGACTTTGAATTTCCTCTAAAGTGTTCATCTATCTTCACATTTGCGCTCTCAATGATTTTCTGCAATCTTTTATTAAAACATCTATATGCTTTGCTCTTAGATGAATAACAAAGAAATATTCCTTCATCACTTCTAGGATCAAATTTCCCAATATACTCATCTCTCCTAATGCAGAATTTGCTTCCAAATATTCTGAAGTATTTAAGAGTAGGAGTATTACCAAACCATAATTCATAAGGTGTCTTACCGGTTTCACCTTTGATGTGAACTCTATTGAAAGTGTAAACTATTGTATTCACTGCTTCTCTCCAGTACACATGAGGTATATTTGCTTCTAATATCATGCTTCTAGCTGCATCCAAAATAGTTATGTTCTTCCTTTCCACAACTCCATTTTGTTCAGGTGTTCGAGATGCTGATAGTTGTCTGCTAATCCCATTCACTTCATAGAATGTATTGAACTCCTTAGATGTGAATTCACCTCCTTGATGTGATCTTAAAGATTTTATTTTCTTACCGGTTTCATTCTCTACCATTGCCTTGAATAATTTAAAGTTCCCAAAAGCTTTTTATTTCTCCCTGAGAAAAGTAACCCAACACATTCTAGAATAGTCGTCAATGATTAGCATAAAGTATCTATCTCCCTATAGACTTCTTGTTCTTGCCATACCACATAAGTCAGTATGAATTAAATCAAGAACATTATTGGATTTCTCATAAATACTCTTAAAAGTTGTTCTAACTTGCTTTCCCATTTGACATTCCTTACATACCAGATTATGAGGTTTTACAATCTTAGGTAAATCCCTTACTCCCTTAGATGAACTAATCTTTATAATGCAATCAAAATTCACATGACAGAGTCTTTTATGCCATAACCAACTTTCATCAATATGTGCAATCAAGCATATCTTTTCATTATTATTCAAATGAAAGATATTACCTCTAGTCTAATTACTGGATGCAATATCCAAACTAGTTCTATTCATGATTTTGCATTTACCATTCTTGAATTGTAACTGAAATCCCTTTTCAACTAATTGACCAACACTTAGAATATTATGCTTCAAACCTTCAACATAATAAACTTTGTCAGTATTGTGCTTACCATCAAAAGATATAGTGCCTTTTCCTCTGATCAAACAAGCTTTGTCATCCCCAAACCTTACTAGACCTCCATTGTATTCTTGAAAAGATAAGAATTTACTTTTATCACTAGTCATATGATGTGAACACTCATAATCTATAATCCATTCATCCTTTCCTTCAATTTTAGCTTCTAGGGCCTGCTCTACTGGTGGAACAGTAGTTGTTGGTTGACTTTATTTTATTGCAACAATAGCCCATCCATTGTCTGTCAGTTCTTCACCAGAATCATCAGTATCTCCTTCATCAACATAGTAACATGATTTGTCTCTATTCTTCTTAAATCCATATCTCTGATATTCAAGGTTACACTTATATGTTCTTTTAGCTTCTTCTATTAATATTGCATGTCTATCAGGACATCTAGATGCTATATGACCAACTTTATTGCAGTTAAAACATTTAAATGGTGCTTTTCCTTCATATTACTTCCAATAAGACCTTTAGGCATTTTCCTTGCAAATAGTGGTTCAATTTCTTCCAGTTCTTCATTTTCCCTCCTGATATTTTCAAGTTCCCTTGCATAAAGTGCTTTGCAATTAGATTTATCAGATGATGATGATGATGTAGATGATGATTCTTTGAAGGCTAAATCTCTCTTAATTGTGGCAATAGGACCAAAATCCTCAAGCTCAAATGCTGAAAGTTTTCCAACCAAGGTATCTCTAGATATTGATGTATTAGGCATTGTTTTCAACTCATTAATAGCAATTACTTTCATTTTGTATGTTGGTGGCAATGCTCTCAAAACTTTAGAAACAATTTTATCTTCACTTAATGAACCTCCATAGCATTGTATTCCTAAAACAATTTCATTAACCCTTTCCATAAAAGCAAAAATTCTTTCATCTTCTTCCATTTTTCAGGTTTTCATACCTAACCTAGAAGCATTCGAGTTTTGCAATTTTGACAGTGGTGTCTCCTTCATTCAATGTCTCCAATTTATCCCAAATAACTTTAGCAGTAGATCGGTCTGATAATCCAATGATTTGTTGGTCTGGCAAGGTGCTCAAGAGTGCTTCTGTTTCTTTGCAATCATTCTCTTGATCCTTACCCAATGTTGGTGGATTAGGTTGATTCAGTGTAGGACCAACATAGCCATTCTTTGTAACATCCCATATGTCTTTTCCAATGCAATTTAGATGTGTCTGCATCCTAATCTTCCATATACCATAGTTAGTTCCATCAAGTTTTGGACTATCCTTCCTAAAAAAGTTAGCTGTCATAGAATCTCCTCAAGTTGTTAAACTTCTACAAATAGAGAACTTGGCTCTTATACCAATCGTTAGGACCCAGAGGCAACTGGGAGGGTGGGGGAGTGAATCAGTTGTTAATTAATTTCAACCCAAATATAACTTAATCAAACTTGACACATAATACCAATAAACCAAACGTAATGTCGATTGATAGATTAGCAGTTAATATTAATACCGGTGAAACTCAATGCATATAACAGAAAGAGAAACAACATCCACAACACATAACATAGAGATTTGTACGTGGAAACCCTGTAAGGGGAAAAACCACAATGGGAAAATTTACCCACAATCAGATGATACTACTTCAGATAGTATGTGTATACAAATGGGGTCTGCACATGTAGAAAGGCCAACTGCCTAGAGCTCACTGCTCAATCACAAAATAGGAATCACACTAACTACAATTGGATGATTAAATCCAATGACAATGTACTACTCAAAGTAGCATCTCCAATGCTGGATTCAGTACTGGTTAAGCTCTGATAATCAACTTCAAACCTTCCTTGAACTTCTGTATGGTATGCTCATATGATCTTCAATATTCGCACATACCATGTTAGAATAACACATTTTCTTACTTCATCTCACAAATGAGATCTTGCATATATACCAAAACCTAAGACCAAATGTGTAGGTTGGCTAATTAAGAATATTACAATTAAATCAATTACAGATAAGTCAAGATGTGATGCATCATGTCGGCTCAATACAATTACAATAATATCCAATCGATTAAATCATCTCCATAATGTGTCATGCTAATCTGGAATAGATAATGTATGCCGATCCATAACCTAGACCAATTTGCTGGTAACAACAAATATGTCAACCTGATTAGACCAATAACCAAACCACCAAAACCAAGTGTCCAAACCATGCCTTCGACATAACCAAGTGATCTCCAGATGATAACAATTCATCCTCAGTGCCGGTGAACAATATAACCTGCCCATGAGTAGTATACCGGTGACTGTGCATAAGTCACTGAACTTGCTGGTGAACATAATGTGTTAGTTCAACATAACCAAAGATCTCCAAAAGGATAAGTGTTGACATCAATGACAAAACCAATGCAACACATCCATAATACCAACACACAATAATATTTTGCAACTCTCTTGGATTTATCAAGCCTCTTTGGTAATATCTTTCTATCATTTTATCTTTCTCATTTTTGAGCATCTTGGCATTTATCACATTCCCTACCAATTTGATCATTTTCTCATTCTTTAGCAATTTTTATTTTTATCTATCTATCTAGGTTGTATATGGAGGTAGAAATGCCAAAATGGTAGTTTGAGATTAAGGATTGAATAAAGGAAATGTAATGGTGGTGAAAAAGGAAGATGGAGAAATCAAGAGGACATCATTTCTCTCCTCAAGAGGAGGGGTGAAAGTTTCACACAAGATTCTCTTCAACCTTTCATGCCCATTTAATTTAAAGGAGGGGGGAAAATTCACTAGATCCAATCTCAATAGGAAGAGATTGAATACTAAATGAATTGACAATGGATTCAGAAAGTGAAAGTAACCCTCCTTTAGAATGGATAAGTTGAATTATGCAATGTAAGACCAGGTGTAAATATGACAAAGAAATGGTTATAACTTGAGATAGAAATATGGGATGAATTTTTGCACCTAGAAATAGTAGTAAGATGTCAAGACAAAGCTCCACTTCAAATTTCGGTGAAAGTTGTTAGGACCACATTGAAAGTGCACGTAGTCCTTTGAAAAATCCATGCAATGAAAAGGGTTTTTCTGCCTCTGAAAATGAAGTCCAAATCTGCAAATATAGTTGTGCACCTACAACCTACACATAGAAAAGATATAAAATGTTGTTGGGATTGCAGGTTTGCCTTCAGGTCAAATTGTGGTTTTGGAATTAACTAAATGATGAAAAGTACTTGCAAGTAATGAAAGTTTGAAGACATGAGGATGGTTGAAGGAGAGACCATTCAGCAGTATGGAATAAGAATCAAAATAGTTGTTGGAGAAATAAAGAGTGCAGATGGCAAAATAGAAGATTCCACTATGGTAAGTAAAGTCCTGAGATCCCTGTTGCCGGTCTATGCAATAAGGGTTGCTGCTATTCAGGAGCTGAGATCAATAGACAAGTCTAAGGCATCCTTGGACTCCATCATAGCCAAGTTGACAACCTATGAGCTGAACAGTTTTGATGGTAGTGTTCAAAAGATAGAATCAGCTTTTAAAGCCTCTACTATACCATCTAGAAAAGGAAAAGAGACTAGCACTAGTGGGGAACCTAATTAGAATAGAGAAATGAAGGATGAGGAGTTTCTAATGGAGTTTGAAGCTCTTCTTGCCAGGAGATTTCCAAAAGGAACTGGTAAATACAAAGGTAAGCTTCCTTTGAAATGTTTCTCCTATAACCGGATAGGACATATTGCTATGAACTGTCCTAATAGTGACAACAAGGATAAACCGGAAAGGTTCAAGAAATTCAAAGGACGAAACCCGACAAATTGTTTTGTGGCAGTTGATGAAGGTGTCATAGATGAGGAATCAGAAGAGGAAGAGAATGAAGACATTGTGTTCGTTGCTGTAAAGGAAGATGTGGTAGACAAGAAGGCTCTTGTCTCCCAGTTTGATGATTCCAATGAATGGATCATTGAAAAGTATGATGGTGGAGTGGTTTTCTTTGGCAATGATGCACCTTGCATGGTCAAAGGCAAAGGGTCCATCTCTTTGAATGGAAAGAGTAGTGCTGACAATGTGTACTGGGTTGATGGTCTCAGACACAACCTTCTAAGTGTTGCCTAGCTAAATGACAATGGTCTCATTCTGTAATTCAAGACTGGAATTTGCAGAATCAAAGGTAAAGATGGTAAATTGGTAGCCACTAGCATGCAGAATAAAGGTAACCTATTTCATCTGAATGCAAATATAAGTACATGTCTTATGGCTAAGATTGATGATAGCTAGATATGGCATAGGAGATTCTGCCATGTGAACTTTGACAACATTGTGAAGGCTAGTAAGATCAAGGTAGTTAGAGGGTTGCCAGTGTTGAGAAAACTGGATAATACCCTGTGTAGAGAATGTCAATTGGGAAAAATGTCTTCCTCAACCTTTAAAGGTAAATCTTTCACTGTTGACAACTTGCTTGATCTTGTGCATACTGATTTATGTGGTCCTATGAAAACTAGAAGTGTGTAGGGTGATAGGTACTTCATGATTCTCACTAATGACTGCTCAAGAATGATGTGGGTCACATTCTTGAAAGACAAGTTTGAAGCTTTTGGGAAATTCAAAGCATTTAGAGCATTAGTGGAGAAGGAAAGCGGTAAAAGGATCAAATGTCTCAGAACTGATCAAGGAGGGGAATTCACTTCTAGTGAATTTAACAAGTATTGTGAAGAATTTGGCATTAAGAGATAACTGTCTGCCCCTCAAACTCCACAGTTGAATGGCTTAGCAGAGAGGAATAACCAGACTGTGGTTGAAGCAGCTAGAACTATGTTGATCCAAGAAAAGGTTGCTCACACCTTTTGGAGAGAAGCGGTGAGCACTGCAGTTTACACTATGAACCGGGTACTCATAAAAAAGGGTAAGGACAAAACTCCTTATGAGTATTGAACCAGTAAGACTCCTGTGGTAAACTACTTTAAGGTATTTGGTAGCAAATGTTACATCAAGAGGAGTGAACATCAGGGAAAATTTGAAGTTAAATGTGATGAAGGAATATTTCTAGGATATTCCACCAAGAGTAAAGCTTTCAAGTGCTACAACAATAGGACTCAGAGAATTATGGAGAGCATCAATGTAAGAGTTGATGAATCCTCTGAGAAGACTGAGAAAATCGGTAGTGAGCAAGTTGTAAATGAACCGGTTGCAACCTTCTGGGAACTAGTTGTCAGTCAACCTAGTACCAATAATAGTGTTCCTGAACCGGTGAATGCTAATACTGATGAAGATGAGGGTGAAGAAGAAAAGCAAGAAGCACCAATTAAGACCATTCCTCGATATGTCAAGTTGAATCATGATCTCAAGAAGATCATAGGTGATAAGGATGTAGGAATCCTTACTAGAAGGAAGATCAGAGAAAACTTATGTATGATCTCTGAATTTGAGCCTAAATCATTTAAAGAGGCTCATAATGATGAACACTAGATCAAGGAAATGGAAGAACTTGACCTGATAGAGAAAAATGGTACATGGTCCTTGGTACCCAGACCAAAGCATAAAAATCTCATTGGCACCAAATGGGTGTTCAGAAATAAGTTGAATGAGGATGGCACAGTGATTAGGAATAAAGCTAGACTAGTATGCAAAGGATATTCTCAAGAAGAAGGTGAAGACTATGGTGAAACCTTTGCTCCTATAGCCAGGTTGGAAGGAGTTCGTATGCTTCTTGCATATGCAGCTTTTAAGAGATTCGAGGTATATCAAATGGATGTAAAATCTGCATTCCTAAATGGTGTACTTGAAGAGGAGGTATATATTGAGCAACCAGATGGGTTTACCCTATCTGAAGATAGTGACATGGTATGTAGGCTACATAAAGCATTATATGGTTTAAATCAAGCACCTAGGGCATGGTATGAGTGCCTACATTCCCATCTTGTGAAGATTGGATTTGACAGAACAAGTGAAGATAGCAATATCTACTTGAAGTGTGAAGAAGATCAGATTCTAATTTGTGAAGTTTTTGTTGATAACATTATCTTTGGAGGAGATGACAAAATGAGTCATGAGTTTTCTGATGAGATGAAGAAAGAGTTTGAGATGTCACTCATAGGGGAGATTAAGTTCTTCATTGGACTGCAAATCCAATAGATGAAAGATGGAATCTTCATCACTCAGTCCAAATATGTCAAAGAGGTGTTGAAGACTTTTGGCATGGAAGATAGCAAACCGGTTGGTACACCGATGGTGAACGGTTGCAAATTGACAAAAGAGGATGATTCCATACCGGTTGATGAGAAGGAATACTAGTCAATGATTGGTAAGTTGCATTATGTAGTGCATAGCAGACCATATATTGCACATGCAGTTGGCATCACTGCAAGGTTCTAGAAGAGTCCAAGAGAATCTCACTTGAGTGTAGTCAAGCAGATTCTTAGGTATTTGAAGGGGACAATTGACTATGGATTGTGGTACCCATACAACAATAATTTCAATCTGAAAGTATTCATAGATGCTGATTGGGCCGGTAATGTGGATGACCGGAAGAGCACAACTGGTGGTGCATTCTTTCTCGGTGGTAGACTGGTCTCATGGATGAGTAAAAAGTAGAGTTGTATCTCTTAGTCTACAGTGAAAGTGGAGTATGTTGCAGCTTTCATGAACTACACTCAGACAATTTGGATGAAGCATGTACTAGAAGGCTTCAAGATCCTTGTATCGGAACCAGTAAGTATATTCTGTGATAACACAAGTGCTATCAATATATCAAAGAATCCGGTTTTACATTCTAGAACCAAGCATTTTGAGCTTAAGTATCATTTCTTGAGGGAAAAGGTTTATAATAAAGAGATTGCACTGGAACATGTGTCCAGTAAGGAGCAGTTAGTAGACATATTCACCAAGCCTCTCCCAAAGACAACATTTGTGCATTTGAGAGGTGAATTAGGGGTATTGCCCCTTGAAGAGGTGAACTAAAAGTGAGTGTTCCACATCAGTCAGGTACTAGATAGACAAATATTTGGTTGATTGGTGTGTTTATGGATGCTACTTCTCAAGGAGAGGAGCATGATGAAACATTGATGATTGTACCTCCACTTTGGCATTGTTGTCAAAGGGGGAGAAGGAGTGAAGCGAAAAGATATCTGCAGCAAATGGGGAGAAGATGTGAAATATCTTTTGTATATTGCCATCAATGCCAAAGGGGGAGATTGTTGGCATTATGTGAACCGACATGAGCCTTATGTGAACTGGCATGAAGACATAATGATATTGTATGTTGTCATTGATGTCAATATGAGACATAGTGTGAACCGACACATGTGATAAGTGAAGAAAGAGGTACCAACATGTGTGTGAACACCATGCCAAAGTGAAGCGGCACATTTGTTCAAGGTGAACTCGCATGTAGTTATGAGAACCGGCACATGGAAGCATTGTATGGCTACCGGTTGGTAGGTATCTTCCACTTCAAGGTTTTCGGTTGGAGCAATTCAAGTCTATGTGACTCAATCGGTGATATTTGTGTGATGAGTTAGCAGTATGATGGAGGACAAATCGTGTTGCCACGTAAGCTCTATGCACGCGAAGGATTTGGCATGAAGAAGACTATTCCTATCTACCTTGGGAATGTGCGAAGTCTATCAAACGGCGATAACGCATGATGGGTTATTAGCCGCCATGAAAATAATGGATAATGGATGATGGAGAATGTCTTGAGATTGACTCAAGACTGGTGCATTTAATGCAGTATGATTTAGTGATCAGGATTGAACTGTTTGAATTGCTCAACCTAACAAGTTTAGGGTTTAGGGTTTTTGCTACCGACCTGTATGTTCCCTATAAGGTCGATGTCAGGTTTCTGTCTGAGGTTGTTGGAAAAATTTGTGAGTGTGTATACAAGGGAAGTGATACATTATTCTTGCCAGACCAAAGGAGAGAAGAGATATTTGCAAAGTGAATGTGCAAAAGGTGAAGAGGAGCCAAAATGGATCTGCATTAGCATTGAGTGCTATCAATAGATCATTATAATACCTGTTGATCTCTAACCACTTCAACAGTTGTAAAATCCCCTAACAGGGTAGCCTTAACTGGCTTGATTCAAAATCCCTTAAATTGAGTGGTCTTAACCAGCTTGTTTCAAATCCCTTAACCAGGTAACTCAAAGCTAATGAGTTCTAAGAAGCTAGAAAAGCTTAGGAGATCCTTTCAGCTATTGAGTTCTTAAAATCCTCTAACAAGGTGACCATACCGGATTTGACCCTTAACCGGGTATCCCTGAACCGGGTGATCCCTAACAGGATCGGTTCCTACCAGAACCTATTATAATGTTCTTAACCGGACAAGACTCCTAATAGGGCGGACTTCTAAAGAGTTCAAAAAGTAGCTTGTGGGTATTCATCCCCACCATGGTTTTTCCCAGTTGGGTTTCCACATGAAAAATATGTGTGTCATGTGAAATGCTTTTGTCTTGTGATGCTTTGTTTTATCTATTATGCACATGAAGGTTCTATGTTTTATGCCTGTCTATAAAACATATTGAACTCACTGTTGTGAAGATTTGATGGTTAAGTCTACTAGTTCATGCATGTGAATATTATGATAATGTGGTATTGAGCTAAGAGAAAAGCTTATTGAGTGGCCAGTTCATGACTGATTGAGCTATACTGGATGTTTCCAGTTGCACTCTGTTTTACAGGTATCTCTATTTATCAGTCATTTGGAGTGTTTGCTGTCAAATCGATTTTTGACTATATTTGTGTTTGTACTGATTCACCCCCCCCCTCTCAGTACCAGTTTGGTACTAGTGGTTCATCATTGAGTTATCATACTCCCCCTTAGTAGTAGCACCAACACATCAATCCAGAATGAATAGTAGCTCTATAAAAGCATGTCGGACTGATGCCAATCAACATCATTTAGGTCTCTAGCGAAAGGGGTAGAAACCCCCAATCTCTCTCTGAAGTACTCAAATGATTCCTTAGGCAAAGTTTTAGTGAAGATATATGCAATCTCCTCTTTAGTGTTCACATAAAATAGTCTCACTTCATTTGCTTCCACCTTCTCCTTCAAAAAGTTATACTTGATAACAATATACTTTGTCTTAGAATGAAACAACTAGATTCTTTGATATATCAATAGTATCAAAGTTATCATAGTGAATAATTACCAATTCATTACAGTCCACCCTTATATCCTTCAACATTTTCTTCATCCATAGAACTTGTGTATAGTTAGTAGCAGCATCAACATATTCAGCTATAGAAGTAGATAAAGATGTACATGCTTGCTTCTTGTTGATCCATGAAGCAAGTTTCTTTCCAAGAAAGAAAGCTCCACCGGATGTGCTCCTTTGGTCATCAACATCTCTATCCCAATCAACATTTATATATGCATAGTGTAAAGTCATCATTTTTAGGATACCACAAACCAAATTTAGTTGTTCCCTATAAATACCTAAAAATCCTTTTCACTGCACTGTCATGATTCTCTATAGGATCACACTAATATCTTGATACAATACAAACTGCATTCATTATATCTGGTCTAGTTTGAGTCAGATATTTAACAAACCTCCAATCATAGACTTGTACCTTGTAGGATTTACCAGTGTTGATGCATCTTTCTTAGTCAATTTCTCACTTGTAACCATAGGTGTACCAACTGGTTTAGATTTTTCATACCAAATTTCTTCAAAAACTCTCTAGCATACTTAGTTTGACAGATGAAAATACCTTTATCATTCTGAGTAATCTGCAAACCTAAGAAAAATTTCATCTTCCCAATCATAGACATCTCAAATTCATTCTTCATATTTTCAAAAAAATCCATACATAACTTGTCCTCACCTCCAAAAATGATATCATCAACAAAGAATTCAACAATCAATATGTCAGCATCAGTGATCTTATAGTATAAATTATTGTTAGCATTACCTTTAGTGAAACCAAGCTTCAAAATATATTTATCCAATCTTGCATACCAAGCTCTAGGGGCTTGTTTCAATCCATATAAAGATTTCCTTAACCCGCAAACCATATTTTTGTCATCTAAAAGTGAAAATCCATCAGGATTCTCAATGTAAACTTCCTCCTTAAGATCTCCATTCAAAAATGCACACTTAACATCCATCTGATAAACCTTGTAGTTCTTATGGGAAGTATAAGCAAGAAATAATCTCACAGCTTCAATCCTAGCTACCGGAGAAAAAATTTCATCATAATCAATTCCTTCCTTCTAAGAATATTATTTACAAAACAATTTAGTTTTATTCCTTACAACTTGTCCATCTTCATTCAATTTATTCCTAAAAACCCATTTAGTTTCAATAACATTCTTATTTTTAGGTTGGGGAACTAAAGTTCATGTATTATTGTTTTCTATCTGATCTAATTCCTCCTCCATAGCTTTCATCCAGCATTCATATTTACATGCTTCAATTACTGATGTCAATTCATTTTAAGAAATTAAACATACCTCATCAGTTGTCAACCTTCTTCTTGTCATCACTCCTTTGTTCTTATCTCCAATGATCTGATCTTCTAAATGATTTAATCTTACATACCGAGTCTTCTGCCTTTCTGTTCCTCTTCTCTGATCTTCAAATACTGTTGAATTTTCTGATACTACCGGAGTTACTGGGTCAACATTTTGTTTTGGAGTAGGTGCTACTGGTTCAGTTATGATCATCTCCACTGTCTGTTCTCTCTCATAAGTTGTGACTTGATTTTTGTTCTCATCCACCTTGACATTAGTGCTCTCCATAATTCTTTTCAATCTTTTGTTATAACATCTATATGCTTTGCTTTCATTAGAATAACCAAGAGCTATCCCTTCATCACATCTATGATCAAACTTTCTAATGGAATCATCTCTTTTGATATAGTGTTTACTACCAAAGATTATGAAATACTTAACTGTAGGTGTATGACCAAACCATAACTCATAAGGTGTCTTCCTAACCTCTCCCTTGATATGAACTTTGTTGAATGTGTATATCATCATGCTCACAACTTCTCTCCAATAGATATGAGGTAGATTATCTTCCATCATCGTAGTTCTATCCACATCCAAGAGAGTTTTGTTCTTCCTTTCCACAACTCCATTTCACTAAGGTATCTGGGGTGCAGATAACTATCTCCTTATCCTATTATTTTCACAATAACTATTAAATTCATCGAATGTGAATTATCCACCTAATCCGACCTTAAGCATTTAATCTTCAATCCTATCTTTGTCTCAACTTTATCTTTAAATATTTTAAACTTTTTAAATGCTTCAAATTTCTCCCTTAGAAAAGTAACCAACATCATACTAGAATAGTCATCAATGATTAGCATAAAATATCTAACGCCCTGATAACTTTTGATTCTAGCACGACCACACAAATCAGTATTAATAAGATCAAGAACATCATTAGATTTGTCTTGTATACTCTTAAAATATTTTTTGACTTTCGTTCCCATTTGACATTTCTTACATATTGGATTATAGGGCATCACAATCTTAGGTATATCTCTAACTGCCTTAGTAGAATTGATCTTTAAAATGCAATCAAAATTCACATGACACAACCTCTTATGCCATAGCCAACTCTCATCAATTTTTGCAATCAAATATGTCTTCTCACTAGAGTTTAAATGAAAGATGTTACCTTTAGTCTGAGTACTGGTTGCAGTCTCCAATCTAGATCTGTTGATAATCTTGCAGTTTCCATCCTTGAGCTATAACTGAAATCCCTTATCCACCAACTATCCTACACTCAAAAGATTATGCCTTAAACCTTCAACATAATAAACATTATCAATAGCATTTTTATCATCCAATGATATAGTTCCTTTTCTCTTGATCATGCATGCTTTATCATCTCCAAATATAACTAGACCGCGACCAAATGCTTACAAAGATAGAAACTTCCTTTTATCTCTAGTCATATCATGTGAACATCCACTGTCTATCACCCATTCATCCTTATCTTCAATTTTAGCAGAAAGGGTCTTTTCTTTAGGTACTGGATCATCTTCCTTGATATCCAAAAATGCCCATTCCTTTCCATTATCGGATCCACTAGCCGAAGCTTGTGCCAGTTCATCATCAGAATCAGTCACACCTTCCTCATCAACATAGTAGAATTATTTGTCTTTGTTTCTCCTATACTTATACTTGTTCTAATAATCATGGTTAGGCCCAAAAGATCTTCTACCTCTTTCCTGAAATCTTTAATTCCTTTCAGGACATCTAGATGCAAAATGACCTATCTTATTACATGCAAAACATTTAAAATGTGATTTTTCTTCATACTTATTTCCTATAGGTCCTTTAGGTACTCTTCTAGAAAATAGGGCTTCAAGTTGCTCAAAATCTTCATATTATTTCTTCATTTCCTCTAGTTCCTTAGCATATAAGGCTTTCCAATGACTCTTGCTAGTAGGTGACGTAGATGCATGAAAAGCAGGATCAGATTTTGCAACTCCAGAAGGACCGAATTCCTCAAGCTCAAAAGAAGATAACTTCCCAACCAAGGTATGCCTATTAATGAAGCTATTTGTCATTGTTCTCAACTCATTAATTGTAATAGCCTTCATCTTATAAGCTGGTGGAAAAGCTCTCAATACTTTAAAAACTATTTCATCTTCACTTAGAGATCCACCACAACTCTCAATTCCCATGACAATTTCATTAACTCTATCCATAAAAGCAGTACCTTAATCTTTTCATCTTTTTCCATCTTCAGGCTCTCATATCTCACCCGGTAACCATCAAGTTTAGCAATTTTAACAGTAGAGTCACCTTCATTCAAGGTCTCCAATTTATTCCATATAACATTCACAGTTGATTTGTCAGTTAGTCCCATAACTTACTGATAAAAAAGTTCACACAAAAGGGCTTCTCTAGCTCTACAATCATTTTGAATGTCCTTATCAAAGCCTTCCAAAGGAGGATTTCCAGATGCTAGATTATGAGGTGTATATCCATTCTCAGTGATCTCCCAAATCTCTTTGCCAAGACATCTTAGATGAGTCTCCATCTGAGTCTTCCATACCATGTAATTTGTTCCATCAAGCCTAGGAATTTCTCTCTAAAAAATCGTTGTAAATGAAATTGCACTATTAGATGCCATAGGATCTTCTTCAAGCGGTTAAGCTTCTGTAGAGAGGACTAGGCTCTAATACCAATTGTTAGACAACTCAAATAATCAGAGGACAACTGAAAGGGGGAATGAATCAGTTGTCAATAGATTATAGAGCTTTAAGCATTAAAACCTCATTACCGAAATACATAAACCAAATATCGATATATCAAATATAATAGTTAAGCACAAATATAATCCATAAAACATTTACCAACCATCCACAAAAGATAACACCAAGATTTGTATGTGGAAAACCTGGTAAAGGGAAAAAACATGGTGGGAAGCATACCTAGAGTCAGATAATACTTCTGCAGTAAGTATGTGAATATAATAAGAGGGGCCTACACATGCAAGAAGGCCCACAACCTAGAGTGTACTGCTCATCACAAAAGGAGCCTCAATGAATACAAAATAAATATAGACTACAATCCCGAAGAATAATGAGCATCAAGAATAGCATCTCCTATGCCTGAGTATAGTTCTAGTTAAGCTCAATACTAGAGGACTTAAACCTTTTTCACCAACCCAATTTGATCACCTATTATCGACCAAAAACCTCTACATATAATTACAACTTTATTCACACATAGATAATCACATACCCCACGAATATGTCCATATTCCCATGATCTACAAAGAGATATTACATCATATTTATACCAACCCAGGACCTAAACAATTAGGTCAGCCACCTAAAAGATAATATAATAAATCCATAACATAAATCCACAATCCAATGATCAACCATGTCAACCTAAGACCAAAAAAACATAATCCAATCAATAAACCCAACCGATAACGCATCGAGATCATCCACCAACATGTTACATAAACTGGTACATAACTTAGCCGAATAAGATAGCATTAGGTTTGGACCCAAATCCAACACCACCAATCAACAAGAACATGAACAAGATAACCAACAACATCTTGAAAACCATCTAGAAGTCATTCTAGCAACTCTTATCACATATATCAAAAGATATTAAACAAAGATCTGCCAGTAGAACCCTTACCGGTGACCAAAAGGCATACTAGAACAAATGAAAGCTCATGAGTCATGAAATTTTGAGCCAACTGATTGTGATTACCATCTGAATAGCATGAAAGATAGATCCAAACCAAATCCATAAACCAAAGCATACCAGAGCATTACCGGATCAATATCATAAACCAACCACTCTACCGGAAGCTAGTAAACAACCAAAATAGTCGGTGTTGCCATCAATGGCAAAACATCAATGTAACACATAATCAATTCCTCCAATTTCTAATAGTAGTTACCCTTAGGTTTCTTTGGTAAGTTTGTGCCCTCCACCACAAGAATCATAGTAGTCATAATATTTTCCATAGATGCCATTAATCTCAATCTACCCACTCGGACTTCACCCTCATTCCAAGACTAGGAAACGACTTAAACAAAGAAGGGTTGAAGGCATTCATTCCTTCAATGTATGTCACTTGATTTCACTCCATCACTTTTCTCTAAAGAACACCATTTTTTTTTAAATTATCATATTTGTCTAATTTAGTTTAAATAAGATCACCATCCATGCTTTACTTAAAGAATTCAGAAATAGGGACCAAAAACGGGTTGCTAAAACCAACTTTGGGATAAACACAACTGAAGGTGGTTTTGAAAAAAGCATAGCTTTCACTCGATTTAATAAGGAAAATCCACATCAATAAATAATTGAAGTACAATTTGAATAGGATAATGAAGTAAACGGAAATGTTTAAATCTTTAGGTTTCTTTGGGATTAATTTCTTCAAGAATCTCTAAGGGTGTGTTGTAGCTTTACATGGTCGAAGTTATCAATAACACCTTGGAACTTGGTGATAAGGTCCACCACAAACCATCCTGGCTTTGCCTTTCCTTACACCATCATAATGACATTTTTTGATCACCTTCGATGATGATATTTTTGTAGCCCCAGTCCTCGGTGATAAAAAATGTCACAGAAATATGGCAATAATTTTGCCACACTAGAAATTTGAATTCCTAGGTTAGCCACATAGGCCACCATCTCCCTCTCATCTAAATATTTGATAACCCAAACCCCACCTATTTGACCAAGGTTCTCTTTAGAAGACCCATCAAAATTTAATTTTAACCAACTGGTATCAAGGGGGGAACATTTTTATATGTTATTTGTACACCTAAAAGGAGGGGAAGTAAAATTAAACAGATCATCAACCATATCCAAAATATTGGCTATAAGATAATTGAAGGAAGGAAAATGGTGTGAGTATTTGGACTTACCAAAGTCTTTCATATTCTCCATGACCTTACTGACAATAGTGTAGGCTAGAGCTTTCCATTGAGTTTTACGATCTCTAAAAATTTTATTGTTACATTCTATCCATAAGATCCAACCCATGTGAATAAAATTCTATCACTAGAGTTCCCAAATCAAAGGATGGGTTGACGAGGAGGTCCAACTAGAGGAGAAAAAATTAGGGTCTAGGTGACAAACCTAGGATAACAAGAACAAGTTAATAATCTTCTATCTAAATTGATATAAATAATGACAGTAGAACAACAAATGCTTGATACTTTCCACTGCTTCCTCACACAATGACATATATTCACAATATAGATACCCCTCTTTTGGAGATTGTTAATAGTCCAAATATTTGGTGATATGTCATCCATGAGAAAAAGAAAATCTTAGATATAGTTTTAGAGATATAGATATTCAATCATTTAAAAGAAGAATGATGGGAAGGGAGAATAATCAAAACCCCACTTAATAGGGTACTCACCATCCTTCTAGAAAAAGCCCATATTAGATTGTGTCTATCTTCCATTTGTCAAAACTTTAAATTATTCATAAATCCTAGGAAGTTCATCAACATCAGTTCTAAGTGTAAGTTAAAACTTTGTAGGGTGGAATTTCCATTTATGATGGGAAGATCTAGGATACCAATAGTGCATTAAAAGAATTCCATATCTATCAACTAGTTTTTTCTCAATAGTTAAATAAATCAGGTGGAACTCGAAGGGAATAGCCAAGTCTTAGAGATCCTTATAGAACCTAAAACTCCCCTCATCCTGTGTGCTTTATGAGCAACAATTTGGATTTAATCATATTGTTTCAAATGTGAGATCTTCTAGGAAGCTCTTCATTAGAAAAAAAGGATTTGTTGTTTCCCCCATTAAGGTATTTTCTCTTCATCACTTTTGACTACTCCTTCTCTATAGTAAGTCTACAACCAATTTAAGAAATGAGGGCCAAATTGAGATATTGGGAAACTTTAATGTAAAGAACACCTGACTCCTTACTAGAAAATACCATCCCCCAATAAACTAAGAAAAATATTTTCTTCCATTTCACTCCCAAACACAATAATATTCTTTGGATTTGATCCAATTTCATTTCTTAGGGAGCTCAGATGTGGAATAAAGATATAAGGTACATTGAAGCACTCTAAAGAGAATCTCTCAAGAGTTTAATTTTACCTGCATTACATAAAAGGGCTCCTTTGAACCTTCCATTTTTATTTGGATTCTCTCAAGTAGCCATAACCAAACAATTCTCCACTTCACCAAAAGTGAGAGATAATTCAAAATATAAAGATAGAAGACTAGTAACCTGGCAATTGAAAACTCTAGTAATGCAAACATGGAGATGAGGAGAAACATTTATGAAGTAGAGATCACTCTTATCTAGATTGATATTTTGTTCAAATACAATCACATACACAAATAAAATAGAGATCCATGTTTTAGTTTATGCCACTGACACTAAATCCAACAAAAGAGTATCATCAAAAAATTATTGATACAAAATAATTAGAGGGCCTGAAGAATGCTTAAGTCCTTTCAACGAACTTTGTTGCATATAAGCCTCAATATTCTTTCCCAAAGTTTTTGCCATCGGAATGAAATGATAGGGAGATAAAATGTATCCCTATCTGAGGCCTCTAGAGGATGAAAAATAACCATGAGGAGAGCCATTAACTAAAATAGAGAACATGGACAAGTAGAAAAACTTCCACCATCTTTAGAAATTTTTCTCCAAAGTTGAATCTACATAGGACCTTAGAAAGGAATGACCAAGAAATTTTGTCATACACTTGGAGATGTCCAGTTTCAAGATAATTTTATTTTTATTACTATTCTCCATATATTAGAGGGATTCATGAACCACGAGAATATTAGAGATTTAAAAAGAAAGAACAAATAATTTTTGATGTTCATGGATGAATTTAATAAGAAGGGGTTTGATTTGTTTATGATAAGTTTAGAGAAAACATTGTTTAGGATATTACAAAGACTAATTAGCTTGAATTTTGTTATTTTATTACCCTCATTCCTCTTAGGAAATGGTACAATTAAAGTGTTAATAATCTCTTTAAGAAGACTCATTGAGGATAGGAACTCTCAAGTAGCTAGAATGACATCCTTGCCCACAATGACCTAGTATTCCTAAAATAAGAAGGGTGGAAAACTATCTGGCCCCAAGGATTCAAATGAACCCATAGATAATATTGCCACCTTGAGTTCCTTCTCCATATAATTATGAAAAAAAAAATTATCTTCTAGGCCTAAAAGGTTAGGGATGACCATGTGGGTCCTCTCATAGATATCATTTACACTTGGGTCCAAGGAGAGAGGGAGTTTCGCATGGCAAAGAAGTAATTAAATGCTTAATTGTGAATGTCTTCCTTTTTTGAGAGTAGACAACCATCTGAATTGATCAACTCCATCATCTTTTTCTTATTCTGATGATGAATAGTAGATTGGTGTAAGAGCTTAGTATTCTTATCACCTTCTTTCACCCATTGGATGTAGGATCTCTATTTCCAAAATATCTCTTCTTTTTAAACAATATTGTGAAGATAAGCCATAAGAAACTTTTTCCTCTTAATTTTTTCAAGTGTATCACCAAGGCATTCCATGTTCAATTGCAAATATTGAAGATGGGATCTTACATTATTCTTCTAGGTGAAAATATTACCAAAAGAGGATTTATTCCAACTTCATAATTTATTTTTTGATATTTTTTGTTTACAATCAATTTTGAGCATAGTTGTGCCCTTGAAATAGGAGTTCCACCATTGACCTATCAAATATTTAAAATTGAGGTGGTAAGACCACATAAGTTCAGAAAAGTGGGATAGGTCTAGATAAATCTGAATGGAAGAGGATAGGACAGTGTTTTAAACCAAAACAAATCTTAGAGGAAAGATGACATGAGTTGAAAATATTCTAAGAGGCAAAAATAATGCATCTATCAAGCCTAACTTGAATGAGACTATCACTTGTATGAAGGTTGGACCAAGTAAACTTCTTGTTCTCCAAATCCAAATCAACCAATTTACTCTTAGGTAATAAATCATGGATATCTAGCATGGTACTAGAGAAGTTAGAAAAACCTTCCAATTTTTCAAGGGGATAGAGGGGGGTATTAAAGTCTCACATGAGCATCTAGTTATAGTTTTAAAAATTTCCCTACAAATTATGGAGTAAATCACAAAATTTCCTTCTCATGGTCCACACCACTTTAGACATACCATCAACAAAAGAAATACTTTGATAATTTTTGTCTTGACTCCTAAGAGTGTCATTAATATTATAGGATTTTCACATAGTTGTCAAATCACCAAAAGCAACATTAGTAGTCAAATTTATGGAAATAGAGAAGAACCAAATAAAATTTCACACCTTATTGAAGCCATCAAAACTCATTTTAGTTTCTTGAAGAAGCAAAATATATGGCTTCAATTATTTTACTAGAATTTTCACCAAAATATGCTTGTGGAAACCATTTAGTCTGCTAATGTTCCAAGAAAAGATTATAATTTCTTGAGTCTAGAGGATCAAACATGCTTCAAGGTACTTTGGATACCATTAGCCATATCTCTAGCTACATTGTATTTCCTCAACTCCCTCGCAAACTTCCTCCCCAACTTAGAATCCTTACCAACATCTGTAGACTTTCTAGCACTTTCGATCAATAGAGGATAGGGAGATGGGGAGATATTTGAATAATTAAAAGAAAATTTATCTAGTTAGGAATCATCATTGGAGGGTGTAAAACAGGAACTATCCACCATCTAGGAATTCTTTATCCAAAGATGAGTGGACCTAACCATGAAGAGGAGTAACTTGATCAAGTGAGACCTTAGAGGTACTCATAGAGGTGAGGATCCCCTTAAGAAAATCTATTTAACCACAAAGAGATCAATGTCCAAAATTGGGGATGGTAAGCTAAAAACCTTAGGCCCTCCAACAATAAGTGGACAAACAATCTCCTTCATGATATCTTGTAGAGAGAGAAGAACCTCCAAGCAGACTTTAAGAGGAGAATCTAACACCCCATTCAATGAGGGGTCCTTTTTAAGATTAAAATCTAGTAGGAGTGAAGTTTCCACACACTATTTTTAATGGAGTTGCACCTTTATAATCCACTTTCTTCCAATCTAATCTCAGGTGAATCGAGCTAGTGCAGAACTCCTCTTTAACCAAGTTCATAATCACCAAACATTTACCTTTCATCCTGTAGAACACCCCTTAATGACCAACTTTCTAACAATGGATGCTAAGATGGCCCACCAAATAAAAAAATTGACAAAATGGAGTTCATTTTTCATACTCAATTAGCTAGGTTCATGAACCTAGATGAGACTTTTGTTCAATCAAAAAAGGTAATGATGAGCTAGGCACAACAATAACATAGAACCATGCAAACACTAGATTGCACATTTATTTAGTGATATAGTCTAAGAAAAAAAACTTGCCAAAGGAGTTTGCAATACCCACCATGATTTATTCATCCTATAATTATAATGGAAGGCCCTAGGGATTGACCTAGGTTGGAATAACCCTCACTAGGTAGATCTTAGGGTCAAAACTCGGGCACCACTTACAAACAAGAAGTTATTTCTTACCAAAGAACTAGGACTTGAAAGAGAAAATATACATGAAATATTTCTTTAGAGAGAAGGAGAAGTAAATCATGTATTTAGGAATAGTAGAGACAAATAAAATACCCTTTAGAGGCCACTTATCTATCATCCACTTTTGAACAATAGCGATCTTCAGGTGTCTTCCCAAAAAAGTATCCACCAACGAGTTATCCATCTTAGCAAGAGAATGATTCAATTAAAATTATTTGGTGTTTAAAAAAATTTCTTTCTTAGTATGCTCAATTGAAACCCCATCCATATGAATGAAGTACCCACTATTAAAAAGGTCCTTCCAACTACCTTGGGGATTGTTACTAATTGATTCCATTGGGGAAGGAAAGGACACACTAATCTTTTCCTTACCATTGACATCCTTTCAATTAGACATAGAGTGAGATCCCAAGATGGCCCCACCTTCACCAAGGATCCCCCCTTCCACAAGTATTTTAGGGAACATGAGAAGGCAATTTGCATGGTAATCAATATTTTGAGCCGATAGTCAAAAGGGTCCTAGATCTTCATTGCACCTATTCTTCCCCTGCATGTTCTTGCATGCACCAATACTAGAAAACTCCTACCCAATCCTAGTAGAGGTTATTTTAAAATATAATAAAATAAATCGTTTAGTATTTAAGTTTTTGGGAGGTTTTCTTTATAGGTTATTTTTTTGCTACAAAATAAAGCTTTATAAATCCATTAAACTATATTATATGTAATCATCATGTCAAATTTTCATGAATATAAACATATCATTTTTATTCTATGCAATAATAATGTAATTCTTCAATGTAATGTGTTATGCATTGTAACACAAGTAAGTAAAACCTCAAAATCATTTCAAAAGGAATTATTATTAAATTCTTTAATTTTTTGCATAACTAGACTATCCAAATACGACTACGTTGGATTCACTACAAATTACCAATTTATCTTCACATTTTTTTCCTTAACTACCCATGAAAATTGTATCAAATATATATATTATAATTTTAGACTACGTTATATGAAATTTTGATAACCTCTATAAAATTTATCATCTATTGCGATTTAGAAAATATGGGCAAGTAGAGAGTAAATTGGCTAGTTAATTATTGAGCATGTATTGATTGAAGGGAGAATTATGTACATGAATTTATTCAAGAGGATGAGGTCCACTACAACTGATATGATATTTTCTTTCATATTATTATACATATATCATTATCAACTTAAGTTTTAGGGTTTTGTGTTTTTTAGGATTTAGGATTTTATGGTGTCTGGTGTTTAGGGTTTACAATTTTATGGTGTGTAATGTTTAGGTTTATGATTTTGCGATTTGTAAGGTATACTATTTTTGTGATTTTTAGGATTTAAACTTTATAAGTTTGTGGTGTTTAGGTATCATGGTTTACAATTTAGGTTACTTCATTATCAATTTCATTTATAGATCATAAAATAAAAAAGCTAGTAAAAATAAAAACCAAGGACTTCTTAAACCCTAATATCTAAACATAAATGTAAATAGAAAAATAACATTAAAATAGTAAGAAAAGCTACTTGAAGGTCTATATTATCAATGAGGCTAGTGGGAGGGCTGTAGCTATTCTGGCTCCAAAATGGCATGCCATGCCATGATACGGCTCCCCAAAATTGCATGCCCTTTCATGCCATACAACCCCATACAACATGTTTTGGGACCCACCATTGGGCTTCTAACGTGGAGGCATGTTGCCATTTGTGGTTGACGGAAAGCATTTGCATGCGGCTAATATTTTTCGGCCACTCTCCCGATCACTCCTCATAGGCACGGGTATAGTTTGTAGCCACGTGTGTCTAAAAATTTGAATTTCAATTTTAAAACTCCTATCCCACTCTCACCCAAACAAAATTTTAAACATATTTGTTTTGAATTCTATCACTATTGAATTCCATTTTCATTTTCTGATGCTACAATTTCATTTCCATTTTTTGATGCTAGGTTTGGATGTCGTAGCCAGACTGGGGTTAAGAGGTTTTTCTTGCTGGTGCTAGTCGTTGTCGTCATGGGAAGCGTGGAGATGAAGGGTTCATCTTATAGAAGTGGTGCTCCTAACTTTTTGTCTCAGATCTATAAGGAGGCGCCTTATTTTCCTAGTGTGGATGGAGCAAAGACTTTTCTGGGAGATTTCTGGCATTATTCTTTCATGCTGATATGCATTCTGGCAACTTCAACTGAGGCATTGAATGACACAGGTTTGGGTTACATATTAATGAAATCTATTAGTCTATATTGTAGTTGTTAATAACAGTGATGATTTCTATAGATATTTGTGTTGCCCATGGTCAAATTAGTTTGCATGGGAAAGATTTCAATGGCAGACCAATCTTAGGAGATAAGGTATTGATACTTAAAATACCCATAACATATTTTTTCCTCCGACTGCATATTCAATGTTTTGTTTCTTTTATCTGTGATGCATAAGCATGAATTGTTGTTTTTTTATCTATAACAGCTTGGAGAAGCCAAAAGAAAGAAAGAAATCAGATTTTTTCCAGAAGGGTATGGGTACAAAACCAAAAGTATTAAAGAAGGGAGAGCAGAAATTTGGATTCATCAATCCAATTATCATGATCCTACCACCCATTCAGTTGCTCCGTCTCCATGATAAACATAAAATTGGGTTTATTGTTCAAAGTTTGCATTGCAATATTTGAAGGATGTATGGACAAAAAGTAGTATGTGAATGTTATTTTTGAGTGGCTGATTATCATAACATTATCTAAGCACAGAATGCATGGATTGCTAGAGCTGTAAATGCTTGATATTTTATCTTTTCTTAAGTACGAACGACATAGTGTAAAGAAAAGTTTTGTCTTGTTTTTTTGTTGTAGCTGGGTATGATTAAAATGATGTCTAGAGTTACAAAAGAATAATTTCCCTTGGATCTTTTGTAGTCTTTGTCATGCTTCTCTAGTGGTGTTTTTGAATCTAAAATATTGAAATCAATGTTGTTGTAGATATAGAGTTTATTTTGTGAGGTTTTTTCCATCATAGAGTTTGATTGAACATCAGTGGAAAAAGTTTGTACTCTCATACCTAGAGACATTTCATGTTAATCAATGTCACATTGTTTTAATAAGAAAAGTTTTGTCTATATTTTAATGTGACTCTTGGGTGCTATGAATGTGAAGTGATTGTATTTTATAAAATGTGTGAATGAATCGCACTTCATAATCTGTGAATGAATCACACTTCATAATCTACCAATGTATGAAGAAAAATAGATAACATTTTTTCCCCTTTACATTTTAGAGATATTTCAGTCTATTATTATTATTGTAGACTGCGAAAAAAATTGTCTTCAATTTTTTTTTAATTTTTTTTTCTTCGTATTGCTTGATGAAATTCACAGTCACGTTTTCTTTATAATTTTTACAGTCACAATGGTTAGTGCAGATAATGGACGAGGCATATGTAACATATGCTCAAGTTTTACTTGCAACCTTATCAGTATGGCTTTGAAGCCCCCAAAATTACAGTTTAGTTTTCTAAAGTGAAAAATTATTAATTGTAATTATTGATTCGTGGACTGCGTGGCTGCCATTTCCTTTTGCCCTGCCAAACAATGAATTCGACTAACATAGTATGTTATTAGCTATCATTGATTCATGGGCTGTGTGGCCGCCATTTACTTTTGCCTTATGAAACTTGTGAATTTGACTAAAATGGTGTGTTAGTCGCTTTCGCTGATTCGTGGGCTGCGTGGCCACCATTTATTTTTCCTCGCAAAATAGCGAATTTGACTAACATGGTGTGTTAGTCACTTTCGCTGATTTGCAGACTATGTCGCCACCATTTCCTTTTGCCTCGCAAAACATCCTAGTCTAATCTGTCAGGCCCACCGTCCTTTCGTTGCTTCGCGAAAGATAAACTCAACACTATTTCGCCCACCAAAATAATGTAGACCATCGGATCCTTTTCAAGATGCACCTTCTTTACTTTCCACGTCATCCTACATTGGGGAAGCCTACGTTGATAAGACTGAAACAACCCAAAAGCAACTAACATGCTATGTTAGTCGAATTCATTGTTTCGTGGTCCAAAATGAAATGGCGGCCACGTAGTCTGTGAATCAACGAAAGTGACTAACACACTATGTTAGTCAAATTTGTTGTTTCATGAGCCAAAAGGAAATGGTTGCCACACAGTCTGCGAATTAGCAAAAGTGACTAACATGCCATGTTAGTTGAATTCACTATTTCACAGGGCAAAAGGAAATGGCGGCCATGCAGCCGGTGAATTAGGGAAAGCCCTTTATTGTCATCGGGATAACATACACTATCAGCAATGAGGAACAAATTTCATCCCGATACTCGATGGGGCTATCAGTAGAGCTCTTGCCGATAACCGATGGAGTCATGTCTTCATAGTGGTGACATCAAGTTATCAGGAGGTCCCAATTTATGTTACCCCAATACTCGATGCACTAAATGGAGAAGGGGACTCTATCAGAGAGACTCTCTCCGATAAAGTGATACCAAGCAAGAAGGGGAGTCAGACTCATTGGGATAACATACATTATCGGGGAGATGCATTTTGAGTTATCCTGATGCCCAATGAGGAAGATGAGCTTAGCACAAATGAAGTGACTACATTGGGGAAGCCTATGCCGATAAGAGCAAAACAACCTGAAAGCGACTAACACGCCATGTTAGTCGAATTCACTATTTCGTGAGGAAAAATAAATGGTGGCCACGCATCCTGCAAATCAGCGAAAGTGAGTAACATTACCTCTCTTTCTCACTCTCTCCCTCTCTCCCTTTCTCATTACCACCATTTTCTTTTGCCCTATGAAACCTATGAATTTGAATAAGAAGGCATGTTAGTCACTTTTGCTGATTCATGGGTTGCGTGGCCACCATTTATTTTTCCTTGTGAAATAGCAAATTCGACTAACATGGCATGTTAGTTGCTTTCAAGTTGTTTTGGTCTTATCATCATAGGCTTCCCCGATGTAGTCACTTCATTTGTGTCGAGCTCATCTTCCTCATCAAGGCATTGAGATAACTCAAAACGCATCTCCCCAACAATCTATGTTATCCCAATGAGTCTGACTCCCCTTCTTGCTTGGTATCACTTTATCAGAGAGAGTCTCTCTGATAGAGTCCCCTTCTCCATTTAGTGCATCGGGTATTGGGGTAACATAAATTGGGACCTCCTGATAACCCGATGTCACCACTATGAAGACAAGACTCCATCGGTTATTGGCAAGAGCTCCACTGATAGCTCCATCGGGTATCAGGATGACATTTTTTCCTCATTGTCGATAGTGTATGTTATCTCGATGACAATAAAGGGCTTTCACTGATTCGTGGGTAGCATGGCCACCATTTCCTTTTGCCCCATGAAATAATGAATTTGACTAACATGGCGTGTTAGTCACTTTCACTGATTCACAGACTGTGTGGCCATCATTTCCTTGTGCCTCATGAAACAACAAATTCCACTAACATAGCATGTTAGTCACTTTCGTTGATTCGCAGACTACGTGGCTGCCATTTCTTTTTGGACTGTGAAACAATGAATTTGACTAACATAATGTGTTAGTCACTTTTGGGTTGCTTTAGTCTTATCGACGTAGGCTTCCCCAATGTAGGATGATGTGGAAAGTAAAGAAGGTACATCTTGAAAAGGATCCGATGGACTATGTTATTTTGATGGCTGAAATAGCATGGAGTTTATCTTTCGTGAAGCAACGAAAGGATGGTGGGCTCGATAGATTAGGCAGTACAGAGGGACTAACATCCGTATCGGGGTAACATAAATTGGGACCTCCCAATAACCCTATGTTACCACTATGAAGACATGACTCCATCAGTTATCAGCAAGAGCTCCACTGATAGCCCCATCGGGTATTGGGATGACATTTTTTCCTCATTGCTGATAGTGTATGTTATCCTAATGACAATAAAGGGCTTTCACTGATTCATGGGCTTCATGGCTGCCATTTCCTTTTGCCTCGTGAAACAATGAATTTGACTAACATGGCATGTTAGTCACTTTCGCTGATTCGCAGACTATGTGGCCACCATTTCCTTTTGCCTCACGAAATAGAAAATTTGACTAACATAGCATGTTAGTGACTTTCAATGATTCATAGAATACGTGGCCACCATTTCCTCTTGGACCACGAAACAATGAATTCGACTAACATAGCGTGCTAGTTGCTTTTGGGTTGTTTCAGTCTTATCGATGTAGGCTTCCCCAATGTAGGATGATGTGGAAAGTAAAGAAGGTGCATCTTGAAAAGGATCCAACAGTCTGCATTATTTTGATGGGTGAAATAGCATGGAGTTTATCTTTCACAAAGCAGCAAAAGGATGGTGGGCCTGATAGATTAGGCAGTACGAAGGGACTAACATGGGTATCAGGGTATCAGGTATCGAGGTAACATAAATTGGGACCTCCTAATAACCCGATGTCACTGCTACGAAGACATGACTCCATCAGTTATCGGCAAGAGCTCCACTGATAGCCCCATCGAGTATCGGGATGACATTTTTTCCTCATTGCCGATAGTGTATGTTATCCCGATGACACTAAAGGGCTTTCCTTGATTCACGGGCTACGTGGCCACCATTTCCTTTTGCCCCATGAAACAGTGAATTCAACTAACATGGTGTGTTAGTCACTTTCACTGATTCACAGACTATGTGGCCACCATTTCCTTTTGCCTCATGAAATAGAAAATTCCACTAACATAGCGTGTTAGTCACTTTCGCTGATTCGCAGACTACATGACCGCCATTTCCTTTTGGACCATGAAACAATGAATTTTACTAACATAGCATGTTAGTCACTTTCGGGTTGTTTCGGTCTTATCGACGTAGGCTTCTCTGATGTAGGATGACGTGGAAAGTAAAGAAGGTGCATCTTGAAAAGGATCTGATGGTCTATGTGATTTCGGTGGGTGAAATAGCGTGGAGTTTATCTTTTGCGAAGCAGCGAAAGGATGGTGGGCCCGACAAATTAGACTAGGATGTTTCACGAGGCAAAAGGAAATGGTGGCCACACAGTCCGTGAATCAACGAAAGTGACTAACACGCCATGTTAGTCGAATTCGCTATTTCATGAGGAAAAATAAATGGCAGCCACGTAGCCCATGAATCAGTGAAAGTGACTAATACGCCATGTTAGTCGAATTAATAGGTTTTGTAGGGTAAAGGAAAATGGCGGCCACATAGCCCATGAACCAGCGAAAGCTACTAACACACTATGTTAGTCAAATTTGTTGTTTCATGGGGTAAAAAGAAATGGTGGCCATGTAGTCCACGAATTAGCAAAAGTGACTAACACTCTATGTTAGTTGAATCTTCCATCAACACGCTATGTGCCTAAACAATGTTCCATGAATATTCTCTCTCTCTCTCTCTCTCTCTCTCTCTCTCTCTCTCTCTCTCTCTCTCTCTCTCTTTCCCTCTCTCTGCCATTCTTTCTATCTTAAGTCTCTCTCCCTCTCTGCCTCTTTCTCTCTATCTCACTCTCCTCGTTTGTCAAGTGTATCTCTTTCCCACTCTCTCCCTACCTCCCCCCCTCCCTTTCTCTTTTTCATTTAATTCTATCTCTCTCTCTCTCTCTCTCTCTCTCTCTCTCTCTCTCTCTCTCTCTCTCTCTCTCTCTCTCTCTCTCTCTCTCTCTCTCTCTCTCTCTCTCTCTCTCTCTCTCTCTCTCTCGCTCTCTCCCCCCCATTCTTTATCTCCAAAGTCTCTCCCTCGCATCCTCTCTATCTCACTCGCCCCTTCTCTCAGGTGTATCTCTCTCTTATTCTCTCCCTCTCTACTCCTCCTCCCTCTTTCCCTTTCTCATTACCTCTCTTTCTCACTCTCTCCCTCTCTCCCTCTCTTTGCACCAATTAGGGTGACCTTGAATGGTTAAATTGAGACACCAAGATCCAAAATCACCAAGAAGGGGAAGTGAACTAACATATTTAAATATGTCTTTTTTAAGGAAGGCAAGGATGCCTTGGGCACCTCTATACAGAAAAGGGTGCCTCAAATGCACCTGTTCATCAAAAAGAGGGCAAATAAATGAGAAATAAAGAGCAAACAACTCAATGTTAGGGTTTAGATTACCATGCAAAAATATGACATTAGTTTTGAGGTAAAAAGGCTTGAAATGGGCTCAGGTGAGAGCTAAGATGGGACACATGAAAGTAGGAGCACATAAAGTTGTATAAATTTTGCTAGGTTACAAGTTACAACACTTCACTATCTCTCTCACTCATACACACACTCCTTATTTCTATCTCTCTATAAATCTCCTTTCTACCTCTCTCTATCTTTGTGTTCCTCTCTTTGTTCTATCTATATCTCTCTACCTCTATCTCATTATCTATACCCCTTAGGACACTATTTGGTGTTGTTATAGGTCCTATTGTGTGCTAAGGGATCATATAGTGTCCTATGATCCCTTAGGACTCCATATGACATCTTATTTATCATTACAAGTCATATGGTGTCCTAAGGACTCATATGGTGTCCTATGACCCCATAGGACACATGCATGGATCCCTAGGATACCATATGAACCCTAAGAATACCATATGACCCTAGAGAGGGAGAGAGGGGTAGGAGAGCAAGGTAATGGAAGAGAGATAGACCTAATAGAGGAGGAGAGTGAGATAGAGAGATAGATACTGAGAGGGAGAGACAAGAGATAAATGAGAGGAAGAGAGATGGAGAGAGAGAGGAGGGGAGACCGAGATAGAGAAAACATAATATTGATGAATCAACACCTTGAGGTCAACATAATTTGTATTCTGATGATGTTTGAAAATCATTGTTGAGTTATTATAGATGTATCTTCTTCTTCATCAATAACATACAAAGGTAGCTCATTAAACAAAACAAGCATTATCTCATCATATTGCTCAATATAACTAGGTGACTCATTATACAAAACAATCAAAAACTTGTTATCAACACTTCTTCCTTGCTCTTTAACCTATTGATCTATATCATCATACATATCATTTTATTGCAATAAATTTAATTTTTCTATTTCTACATCATTTGCAGGTGTATTGACAATACATAACTTTGTCTCTACCTCAAAAAAGTCTCTCTTTTGCTCAACAAAATAACACTTTAGATATATAATAGGAGCTCTTGGACAAAGGAAAATGATGCTAGGGGCATGAAAGTTGATTTGAAAAAGGACTTTGATAAGATTTGGGGGTTCCTTGAGGTGGAGACATCTCTTTAAAGGGTTTCTCTTGGGGAATGATGACCTAGTTTTCTACATTCATTTAACATCTTGCATGCATTGAAAGCTTCTAAATCTTGGGATTTCAACTTTAGAAGAATCACTTGAAGGTTGAATCTCTAGTCTCTTCTTCTCTTTCCATAAACCTCTCTCTCTCTCTAAACCCTTCCCTTACTCCACCCCTCTCTCTCACCTGGGATCTTTCTCTAGTCTCATACTCATTTTCTATCCCTTCCTCCCTCTCACTTAGTATCTATCTATCTCTCTTAGGTCTCTCTCTCTTAGGTTAGCCTTGGGAGGGAGAGAGGGAGAGAGAAGAGAGGATGGAGGGAGAGAGGGAAAGAGAGAGACTTGAGAGAGAAAGGGAGAGAGGGAAAGAGGGCAAGAATGTGAGAGAGAGACACTTGAGAGAGGGGGAGGGAAATAATAGGAAGGAGAGGGGGCAAGTGAAGAGAGAGGATGGGGGAGGGAGGGACAAAGGGAAAGAATGGAGAGAATGGAAAGAATGGGAGAGAGACACCTATGAGAGAGGGAGAGAGAGATAGAGAAAGGGAAAGGGAGGGATAGGGAGAGATGGAGAGAGAGAGAGGGAGATAATGAGAGAAAGAGAGAGACACCTAAGGGAGGGGGAGTGAGAGAGATAGAGATAGAGGGTGAGAGGGAGAAGGGGGTTGGGAGGGAGACAAGTAAAAAGAGTTAGAGGGAAAGAGATAGAGACCATATGGTATCCTAAGGGGTCATATGGTGTTCTACAACCCCTCAGGACACCATATGACTCCTTAGGACACCATATGGTGTTTTTATTGGTTGTATTGCATCCTAAGGGGTCATATGGTGTTCTATGATCCCTTAGTACACCATATAACCCCTGAGGTGTTGTTAGGGGTCATATTGTGTCCTAAGGGGTCAAATAGTGTCTTATGACCCCTTAGGACACCAAATGGTGTTGTTATGTGTCATATGGTGTCCTAAGGGGTCATATGGGGTCCTATGACCCCTTAGGACACCATATGACCGCTTAGGACACCATGTGGTATCGTTAGGCATCGTATGGTGTCCTAAAGGGTCATATGGTGTCATATGACCCCTCAGGACACCATATGACCCCTCAGGACTCCATATGGTGTCGTTATGGGTCATATGGTGTCCTAAGGGGTCATATGGTCTTCTATGACCCCTTAGGACACCGTAGAACCCCTTAGGACACCATTTGGTGTCATTATATGGTGTCCTAAGGGGTCATATGGTGTTCTATGACCTCTTAGGAGACCATATGACCCCTTAGGACACCACATGGTGTTTTTATGGTTCATATGGTGTCTTAAGGGTTCATATGGTGTCCTATGACCCCTTCAGACACCATATGACCTCTTATGTGTCATTAGGGTCATATTGTCTCCTATGAACCCTTAGGACACCATATGACCCCTTAGGACTCCATATGGTGTCATTATGAGTTGTATGGTTTCCCAATAGGTCATATCATGTTCTATGATCCTTTCGGACACCATTTGGTGTTGCTATAGATCATATGGTATACTAAGGGGTCATATGGTGTCTTATGTCCCCTTAGGATTCCATATGACTCTGTAGGTGTCATTTTGGATCATATGGTGTCCTAAGTGGTCATATGGTGTTCTATGATCCCTTAGGACACCATATAATCCCTTAGGAATCCATATGGTGTCGTTATGGGTCATATGGTGTCTTAAGGGGTCATATGGTGTTCTATAACACCTTAGGACACTAGATGACCCCTTAGGACACCATATGACCCCTTAAGACACCATATGACCCATAACGACACCATATGGTGTCCTAAGGGGTCATAGGATGCCATATGACCCCTCAGGACACCATATGGTGTCCTAAAGGGTCATATGGTATTCTATGACCCCTTAGGACACTATTTGGTATTGTTATAGGTCCTATGGTGTGCTAAGGGATCAAATAGTGTCCTTTGACCCCTTAAGACACCCTAGGATCCCTTAGATGTTGTTAGGCATCATATTATGTCCTAAGGGTCATATGGTCTCATTATGTGTCTTATGTTGTCCTATGACCCCTTAGGAAACCATATGGTGTCATTAGGGGTCGTATGGTGTCCTAAGGGTGTTGGAATATGTGTCTCTAATTCACTTGACAATAGTCCATATTGATCGGGTTAAGTCTTGCCAATGAGACAGTATGAAGGATTTTGTGAGCTCTATCAGCATGACTCTTGCCGATGCATTCTTCTCTATTGGGTATCAGAATAGCAGGTTTGAAGTCATCCCAATGACCTGACGAAGTCATCTTCGATCATCGGGGTAACTTCGGCTATCGAAATGACTTGTGGAGCGATATGGTGATGGGGTCTCTATGGTATTATCAGGAGATTTGGATAACTTTAGGTTTTCAGGAAGACTGTAGCAGCGGTGTACCGATGATCCAATGAAGTTCTCTTTAGTGGTCTAGAGTTAGGTCGATGCTCGATGAAGTTGTCTTTTGGCATTCGGGTCGCATATCGGCTATCGGGTTGACATTCTAAATGTCATGCTGATGTCCCGATGAGTCTGCTCTACCTTGTCTCAAGGTGTTTTCATTTATCGGAATAGTATTCTTCTCTATGTTTTGATGACTTGATGAAATCATTTTATGTTATCGGGTTGGTAATGCAGATCGAGATAGCAGTTTTGGATTTGGTCCGATGAGCCGATGAGTCCATGCTCTTGGTATCAGCGATTGGGATAGTAGTTGTGTTCCTATTCTGATGTCCTGATGGAGACCACTCCTAGCCATCAGAGATCAGAGTATCTTTTGGAGAGCTATACCAATGACTCAATGGAGTCACCTTAGGCGATTGGGTATCATCAAGCCAAAACAAAGATAGAAGGGTAGGGAGAGACACTAGAGAGAGAGAGAGAGAGAGAGAGAGAGGGGAAATAATGGGAGAGAGAGACCTAAGAGAGAGGGACAAAGAGGAGAGAGAGATGGATGGGGAGGGAGGGAGAGAGGGAAATAATGGGAGAGAGAAGGAAAGAGAGAGAGAGAGAGATCTATCCACCTCTTAGATCTCTCTCTCTCTCTCTATCTCTCTCTCTCTCTCTCTCTCTCTCTCTCTCTCTCTCTCTCCCTCTCTAGGGTCATATGGTATCCTAGGGATCCATGCATGTGTCCTAAGGGGTCACAGAACACTATATGACTCCATGGGACACCATATGACCTGTAATGACACATAATATGTCATATGGAGTCCTAACAGGTCATAGGACACCATATGACCCATAATGACACGAAATGGTGTCCTAAGGGGTCATAGAACACTATATGACCTCTTAGGACACCATACGGCCCATAACGACACCATATGGACTCCTAAGGGGCCAAATGGTGTTGTAAGGGGTCGTAGGAGACCATATGACCCCTTAGAACACCATACGACCCATAATGACACCATATGGTTTCCTAAGGGGTCATAGGAAAACATAAGACACATAATGAGACCATATGACCCTTAGGACATAATATGACCCCTAACGACATCTAAGGGGTCCTAGGGTGTCTTAAGGGGTCATAGGACACTATTTGATCCCTTAGCACACCATAGGACCTATAACAATACCAAATAGTGTCCTAAGGGGTCATAGAATACCATATGACCCTTTAGGACACCATATGGTGTCCTGAGGGGTCATATGGCATCCTATGACCCCTTAGGACAACATATGGTGTTGTTATGGGTCGTATGGTGTCTTAAGGGGTCATATGGTGTCCTAAGGGGTCATTTGGTCTCCTAAGGTGTTAAAGAACACCATATGACCCCTTAAGACACCATATGACCCATAGCGACACCATATGGACTCCTAACAGGTTATATGGTATCCTAAGGGATCATAGAACACCATATGACCCCTTAGGACATGATATGACCCATAATGACACCTAAGGGGTCATATAGATTCCTAAGGGGACATAAGACACCAAATGACCCCTTAGTATACCATACGATCCATAACGATACCAAATGGTGTCCTAAAGGATCATAGAACACCATATGACCTCTTAGGACACCATAAAACTGATAACGACACCATATGGAGTCCTAAGGGGTCATATGGTGTCCTAAGGGGTCATAGGAGACCATATGACCTTAATGACACATAAGGGGTCATATGGTGTCCAAAGGGGTCATAGGACACCATATGAACCCTTAAGACACCATATGAACCATAACAACACCATGTGGTGTCCTAAGGGGTCATATGGTTTCCTAAGAGGTCATAGAACACCATATGACCCCTTAGGACACCATATAATGACACCAAATGGTGTCCTAAGGGGTCGTAGAACACCATATGACCTCTTAAGACACCATATGACCCATAACGACACCATATGTAGTCTTGAGGGGTCATATGGTGTCTTGAGGGGTCATAGGACACCATATGACCCTTTAGGACACCATACGACCCCTAACAACACCACATGGTGTCCTAAGGGGTCATAGGACCCCATATGACCCCTTAGGACACTATATGACACATAACAACACCATTTGGTGTACTAAGGGGTCATAAGACACTATCTGACCCCTTAGGACACAATATGACCCCTAACAACACCTAAGGGGTTATATGGTGTACTAAGGGATCATAGAACACCATATGACCCCTTAGGACACAATACAACCAATAACAACACCATTTGGTGTCCTAAGGAGTCATATAGTGTCCTGAGGGGTTGTAGAACACCATATGACCCCTTAGGATACCATATGGTCTCTATCTCTTTCCCTCTAACTCTTTTTACCTCTCTCCCTCCCAACCCCCTTCTCCCTCTCACCCTCTATCTCTATCTCTCTCACTCCCCCTCCCTTAGGTATCTCTCTCTTTCTCTCATTATCTCCCTCTCTCTCTCTCTATCTCTCCCTATCCCTCCCTTTCCCTTTCTCTATCTCTCACTCCCTCTCTCATAGGTGTCTCTCTCCCATTCTTTCCATTCTCTCCATTCTTTCCCTCTCTCCCTCCCTCCCCATCCATCTCTCTCCCCTCTCTCCCTCTCTCTTAGGTCTCTCTCTCACATTATTTGCTCTCTCTCTCTCTCTCTCTCTCTCTAGTGTCTCTCCCTACCCTTTTATCTCTGTTTTCTCAGCTCTCTCTCTCCCTTTTTTTCCCTCTTCCCCTCTCTCCCTCCCCATCCTCTCTCTCTCTCTCTCACTCTCCCTTAGGTGTCTCTCTTTCCTATTATGTTCATATTTCCCTCTCCCTCCCCCATCCTCTCTCTTCCCTCACCCTCTCTCCTTCCCATTATTTCCCTCCCCCTCTCTCAAGTGTCTCTCTCTCACATTCTTTCCCTCTCTACCTCTCTCCCTTTCTCTCTCAAGTCTCTCTCTTTCTCTCTAACACTCTTTCTTTCTCTCTCAAGTATCTCTCATTCTCACCCTCTCTTTACCTCTCTTCCTCCATCCTCTCTTCTCTCTCCCTCTCTCCCTCCCAAGCCTAACCTAAGAGAGAGAGACCTAAAAGAGAGAGATAGATACTAAATGAGAGGGAGGAAGGGATGGAAAATGAGTATGATACTAGAGAAAGATCCCAGGTGAGAGAGAGGGGTGGAGGAAAAGAAGGGTTTAGAGAGAGGGAGAAGTTGATGGAAAGAGAAGAAGAGACTAGATATTCAACCTTCAAGTTATTCTTCTAAAGTTGAAATCCCAAGATTTAGAAGCTTTCAACGCATGCAAGATGTTAAATGTATGTAGAAAACTAGGTCATCATTCCCCAAGATAAACCCTTTAAAGAGATGTCTCCACCTCAAGGAACCCCCAAATCTTATCAAAGTCCTTTTGAAAATCAACTTTCATGCCCTAGCATCATTTTCCTTTGTCCAAGAGGTCCTATTATATATCTAAAGAGCTATTTTGTTAAACAAAAGAGAGACTTTTTTGAGGTAGAAACAAAGTTATCTTTTGTTAATACACCTGCAAATGATGTAGAAATAGAAAAATTAAATTTATTGCAATAAAATGATATGTATGATGATATAGAACAATAGGTTAAAGAGAAAGGAAAAGTGTTGATAACAAGTTTTTGATTGTTTTGTTTAATGAGTTACCTAGTTATATTGAGCAAGATGAGGAGATAATGCTTGTTTTGTTTAATGAGCTACCTTTGTTTGTTATTGATGAAGAAGAAGATACATCTATAATAACTCAACAATGATTTTCAAACATCATCAGAATACAAATTATGTTGACCTCAAGGTGTTGATTCATCAATATTATATTTTCTCTATCTTGGTCTCCCCTCCTCTCTCTCTCCATCTCTCTTTCTCTCATTTATCTCTTGTCTCTCCCTCTCAGTAGCTATCTCTCTATCTCACTCTCGTCCTCTATTAGGTGTGTCTCTCTCCCATTCCCTCACTCTCCTACCCCTCTCTCTCTCTCTAGGGACATATGGTATTCTTAGGGTTCATATGGTATCCTAGGGATCCATGCATGTGTCCTATGGGGTCATAGGACACCATATGAGTCCTTAGGACACCATATGACTTGTAATGGTACATAAAATGTCATATGGAGTCCTAAGGGGTCATAGGTTGTCTCAATTTAAATATGTTAGTGCACTTCCCCTTCTTGGTGATTTTGGATCTTGGTATCTCAATTTAACCATTGGAGGTCACCCTAATTGGTGCAAAGAGAGGGAGAGATGGAGAGAGTGAGAAAGAGAGTTAATGAGAAAGGGAGAGAGGGAGGGGGAGGAGAGAGGGAGAGAATAAGAGAGAGATACACCTCAGAGAAGGGGAGTGTGAGATAGACAGGATGAGAGGGAGAGACTTTAGAGATAAAGAATGGGAGAGAGAGAGAAAGAGAGAGAGAGAGAGAGAGAGAGAGAGAGAGAGACTTAAGTGAAAAAGAGAAAGGGAGGGGGGGAGGTAGGGAGAGAGTGGGAAAAAGATACACTTGATAGAGGAGGAGAGTGAGATAGAGTGATAGAGGCATAGAGGGAGAGAGACTTAAGAAAGAAAGAATGGGAGAGAGAGGGGGAGAGAGAGAGAGAGAGAGAGAGAGAGAGAGAGAGAGAGAGAGAGAGAGAGAGAGAGAGAGAGAGAGAGAGAGAGAGAGAGAGAGAGAGAGAGAGAGAGAGAGAGAGAGAGAGAGAGAGAGAGAGAGAGAGAAGATTCATGGAACATTGTTTAGGCACATAGTGTGTTGATGGAAGATTTGACTAACATAGCATGTTAGTCACTTTTGCTGATTCACGGACTATGTGGCCGCCATTTACTTTTGCCCCATGAAATAGAGAATTTGACTAACATAGTGTGTTAGTAGATTTCATTGATTCATGGGCTGCGTGGCTGCCATTTTCTTTTGCCCTACGAAACCTGTGAATTAGACTAACATGGCGTGTTAGTCGCTTTCACTGATTCATGGACTACATGGCCGCCATTTCTTTTTCCTTGCGAAATAGCAAATTTGACTAACATAGCATGTTAGTCACTTTCACTGATTCATGGGCTGCGTGGCACAAATGAAGTGACTACTTACTTTCTAATAATGTGGGGAATATTAACTTAGTTTGAAAGCTCCCATTTTGGCTTACGAGCAGGAGAAAAGAGTTTGAAAAAATCAAACTTTGAGCGGGATTATGGATGATAGAAATGGTAACCAATAATGGCAAAGTGGATGGGTTAGAGGGGCCCACACCAGCCACTCTAAATGATCAATTCTTCGAGTGCATTTGTTAAGCCTTTCTGTTAACTGGAAAATGACAACATGCCTCTAGATCAGCCTGATGGTGGGTCCCAGAATGTGACTCATCGCATTATGGGAGGGCATGGGAGGGATGTATGTCAATGGACTCTGGATGCATGTCATTTGTATGACATGTCACTTTTGGAGCTAGAATAGACACGTCCTAGTGGGAGGAGGTGGTAGGTGGATGAAAATAGTAATAAAATTGGTATCATTCTCCCTAGTTGATTCTCTATGTCTCTTGTAGGAAAAAATGAATTCACAAGAAATTCTTTTCTAAAAATAAAGGTTTTAGAAATGGGTACTTATTAAAAAATATGTTCTCATATAGTGAATACATATCCATTTTTGTTGGGATATCTAGAATAAATAGATACCCATTTCTATATCTACCTCAGGTACTCAAACTGAAACCAACGCCCACTATTTTCAAAATGACTACCCATTTCTATCAGGAAGTTTTCTTCCTCGATGCTTCTCCTCAATGTGTATGCAAATTATTGCATGCATCACTTACAAAGAAAATATAAGTTTCATAAACTAAAAATGGTCACTCTATAACTACTTCAACTACCACTTGATGGGTCATATCTAGACTTATCCAACATTTATCTTCTACAAAAAATTCATTTGGGAAATATTTTCTACCAAACTACTTAGGATGAAATTTTGAAACAATATATGGATAATATATCAAGTAGAATATATCATCAAGGATATCTAGGTTAAGTATCCTTAGATTCAAGGTGACCCTTTTAAAACCTTTGACCATTCAAATAAGGATATTAGTATATGGGGTACTTCAAGATTCTAAAGTATCAAAAGATAATATATGAGAAAGAATACTTTTGGAGCTACAAAATACTAAAATGGATGAGTTGAAAAAGAAATTTGCAACTAGCCACTATGATTTAGAGACTCACGTTTCTCATTGAATAATTAAGATAGTGATATTAATGCCTTTTGATAGTTTTTTTCTTCAATGGCCTACATATACAATAAGGATCAAATTGAGCTACATATCTTCAAACTAGTGACATCTAAACTTATAAACTTAAATCAATTAAAATATAAATTAATAATAGTAAGAAAACCTACTTGATGGTCTTGCAAATTAATTAGGTTGGCTGGAGAATATGGTAGGTGGATTGAAACGACAAGAAATCTGGTACCTATTTGTCCTAGTCAGATATCTTTATCACATGTGCAAAAAATAAACTCATATTCAATGTTTTAAAAAATGAATAGATTTTTAAAATGGGTACTTGTTAATAAATGTGTATCCATAGCAAGTACCCATTTTGACTAGGATATAAAATATAAATAAGTACCCATTTTTATTTCTACCTTGAATACCAAGTATTTTTAAAATGGGTACTCATTTACATGTCAAGATTTTTCTGTTCTTTATTGGTCCCCCTCAATGTGGACCTAACTTCTTGTATGTACCCCTTCCAAAGAGATAAGTGGGTCCATTGACCAATAATGTCCACTTTTTAGTTATTCCAACTACCACTGGTTGGATTGTAAGTATAATTATCCAACATTTATCCTCTACAAAATTTAAAACTGGCAATATTTTCCACCAAACTACTCAAGAGGATATTTTGAAACAACATGTGGATAATGTAGAACAAATAGAAGATATCATCAGTGGTTTCCATGTTAAGTTTCCATTTGTATAAGGGGACTCTTCACAACCTTTGACCATTCAAATAAAGATTTTGGTAGATGGGTACTTCAAGCTTCCAAAGTACCAAAAGTTAATATATGATAAAGAATTCTTATGGAGGTACAAAAGGATGCACATATGAGTAGAAAAATAAAATAAAATAATTTCCCACTATGCATTAGTGCCATGCATAAATACACTAAATAATACGTAGAATGATATCAATGTCTTATATAAATTTTTCATCTAATGGCCTACCATAACAATTAATATTTGCAACTTCCAATAAAGGAATGAAAAACTAATCAATTATCTTGGTAAAATATAAATATCAAATCTCAATTAGATGAATACAAATGTGATTTTATAAAACATAAATTTATATATTTAATAATACAAATAAAAATACATGAAATATTTAAGAAATTTATTTTCTATTTTGAAGTCAAGTATGAAAATGAAGACAATATTCCTAGTTTATTGTCACTATCTATTCTTCTTATTTAAAAAGTGAAGGTAATACAAAACTTTGATTTTAAATAGAATGTTTTAGAATCTCTTTTACAACAATTAAAAATAACAAAAAACATATAAAATATAAATAAAAGAAATTATATTTCTCTAGGTCATTTAACCATTATAAAACTTATCACAAAATTAGAAAAATCAATTATTGAAATTAATAAAATTGTTATAAAATAGGTCCCACTAAAAAATATTATTTTTTAAACAAAATTGTATTTCATAAAAATATAAATTATAGGGGATGACCCCACAACATAGTGGTTGGCTGCAATCATCCTACATGGGAGGCTTGAGGTTCGATGATCTCATTAGTTCATTGTTCCAGTCAAAAGCAATTTTTCTTATGATTGATTAAAAAAACCAATAGAAATTATAATTAAACTCACATCAAAACCAAAATAACAATATATTTCTTTATACTCTTTATCTATTGATCAATTAGTGATGAATGGATTGATAGTAGAGCATGCAGATATATTGTGTGAAAAAATATATTAGGAGATAATTTAGTAATAAAAGATAAAAGAATGCATGTAAACTTAGAGTAATTAATGAAATAAATGAAGAGGAACTATTCCTTCCAAATTAAGGAAATTTTTCCTATCATATTTTAAAAAAGATAATTTTAAAATTTCTCTTAATTAAGGATAAAATAAAATGATTATTGCAAAGGTATTAAACAATATTCTCATTGATTTTAATAATGCTTCAAAAGAAAATCTATTATCAAGACAAAACTAAAAATAAAACACAATTATGACATACAAGAGTATGAAACCTAAATATTAGATGTCTACTGAAATTTTTCATTACAATCTTTCAATTGGATTAGTAAAAAAAAATTAAAAATTAGAAACTTGTAAAGGCTTTGTTCCAGAAACAAGATACACCGCCCTTAAATAAAATCATAATTTTATTTTATCCAAAATACTACAATTTACTCCATAATGATTGAATGGGGCTAATGATTGAATGTGGCCATTTTAGGATCGTTCTCTTAAGGGATCTTTATACAAACTTGCATTTATTAATCATTATTTTAGATAATTGTTGAATTGAGCAAAAATTTGGAAATAATTTTATGCCATATTGATTTCATTATCACCTTTATTATTTTCTTGATATTTTTGTTATCACATATTCTTATTCTTAATTAAGAATAAGAATATGTGATAAATTATGACCTATTAGAGTAATAGATCTATTATAACATATTCTTATTCTTATTCTTAATAGATCTTATTATCACATATTATTATTCTTCATTAAGATCTATTATTCTAATAGGTCATAATTTATCATTATGTTGATTTCATTATCACATATTCTTATTCTCAATGTTAAGTCAATCAATAAAGCTATTAATTATGTATTAAATAAAATTTTCTTTATCAAAGTAATATTAACTAAACTCTTTATGATTGTTTTGATAGATGAAGTTTAGTAAAAACAATGTATTAGAGATCATTTAGTCTTTCTCTTGGCAGCTAAGTCCTCCTTCATTCCTCCTGGAACTAATAATGTAGTAGAAGCTCTTTCTTTACTATATGGACTGACATTGGCAAAAAAAAAAAGATTTCACAGGTTACATGTTGAAGGAGATTCCTCTATAATAGTGAAAGCTTGCATTTCTAGATATTCGTTTAACTGGAAAATTTACTAGATTTAAAAGCTAAAGCATTGTCATTAATACTCGTTTGAGGAATACTGCTTTTCTCACATATTTAGAGAATGTAATAGAGTTGTAGATGTTTTAGAAAATTTGGGTTGTGATACACTGGTCGTGGATTTTGGATCTCCAAATTTCAAGATAGAAAAATTTCCTCAACTTGCAAGCATTATCAATGAGGAAAGGAAAAATATTTAAATAGTTGACACACTCACCCTACCATCAACCTCTCATCTGTATGTTTTTACTATGTCTTTGTTGACCAAGCATTTAATGAAGTTTTCCATACTTGCAGCAAGTGGATTATAAGTATGGCATGATTAATTTTTTCTATGAACTTCCATGTTGGAAGTACGGTGGTTGTTTCCCTATGAATTTCATGAGATCAAAATCATTTCCATGTTTAATTTCACACATGCGACATCATTTGTCATCCTGCAGAATAATTAATAATCTTAGTATTAAGCATGTTGCCCTTTCCTGCTAATTATTACATAGCAGATGAAGATATGAAATGATTTTTGCAGGGTATGAGAATTTCAAGACAAATGGTGCTTTTAATGGGTTTCATTCATAACTAGCATATGCTTTCTTCTATAGTTTGCCATGCTTTATTGCATAATGGACTACTCCCCATGAAACAACAGAGTGCCTGTGTTAGTTGTTGAATGGGAAAAGCCATTCGAGGACCATATTATTGAAGATTAGCTGGGTATTTGGTTCAGGAGCACCTTTCGAAACTCCTTCTCTTTCTTTATTTTGTTGGTAATATGCTTCTTATGAAGCCTTTGTATATAAAATAATGAACCAAGTGCTCATAGGTCCTAGGTAGAGTTCTAGAGGTGATCTTAGGGGTCATAAGTCAAAGTTATGATGGTTTCGAAAATGGAGGTTGTGTGTGTCCTAGAGGTGTTTAGGGATCCTTCATATCATGGTGGTGTCCTTAGGTTGGCCCATTGTGGCTCTAGGAGTCATGAAGAGCAACATTGGGAAAGTTGCTCAAAAGTTGCAAAAGTTGCATGACAACTTTTAAAAGTTGTCAAGCAACTTTTCCACCATGTTGTCAAAATCATTAGGTTGGCATGGAAAACCCTAAATGTGGCACACCAATTGAGGTATGGGTAGTATAAGATGTTTTAAACCCTAAGTTAAAGGGTTGGTTGTCAGAGATTATATGGCTCAAGCAAACTGTACTGACTGTGACTATTTGTGAGTTACCAGTCTATTTGAATGAAGTTACCGAGCAAGCAAATGGATTTATTTGTGATCCAACCTGTGTGAAATGTATTCTTGAATGTATGTAGCTTCATTTTGAGTGATTATTTTATCTTTTTGTTTACCGAAAGAGTGTGTTTGTAAATAGTTTGTGAATTGCAGTTTTACTGTCCAGTGTTGAACTGATTTGAGTAAATGAAGTCTTGATTCCATTCCCCATTGTGGAACCACCATGAAACCATGGGGGATGGATGTGGAGACCTTTTACCATAGTCCCAAACAAGAAGGGCCCTTGGAAATGCAAGGAGGCCAAGAAAATGCCCATTCCTAGGTGAGACTGGATAGTGCCCGATTAGGAATGGTTGTTGGCGCAGAGGTCTTGGAGAGCAAGGTTGAATAGAGGAGCATGCACCCTTTGGAGGAGCTACAAAGGAGTGTGTGAAGCACCACTGGTGTGAAGGATAATTCTCCACCAATTCAAATGGGGAGGCTAAAAAACAAAACATTCCCTGTGACCCAACAGACCCTAAAAACCCTCACAAAACCCTTAAAAACCTTAAAATCCACCAAGGACAGAGTACGGACACTAGGGGGCCTAAAACCTAGAAAATCCTTGAGTATTTTCCAAATGAAGGGAAGTCATTTTTGAGAGATTGGGTTGTTTGTGCATCGGTTGTAAGAGGGAGGCCTAAAAGACCGGTTAGGAGGCCTAATTGGTCCTAATCCTTGTAGCCCTATTTTGTAGGAAAAACACAAAATGGTGAAAGCGGTAAGGGGTTAGAATCTTGAAACCTCTTGGGGGCTCATGAATGGGTGGATAGACCATGAAATAGACCTGAAACAACCTTGCTAAGACCTTGGAAGGTGTGGAACAATATTTTCCCTTATTAGCCATAGTAAGGGGTTTTGAGTCTCATGAGTAGGTGAGACCTTAGGAGCAGCAAAGCATCACATTGGTGGGTGGATTGGGCAAGGTCAGGGGATTCCTCAAGAAAAGGAAGTCCTAGAGACCCTAGGGTGTGAGGAGAACACCAGGTGACCCAAGGAAAGGGTCCTAGAGCATAGACTAGGCTAGTCTATCCCATACCCCATCCCATCAGTATTGTTTTCAACACCTCCTGTCAACACTGCATACGAAGCATCAAGCGGATTATTGGTGAAGAAATACTTTATCCACAGGAGAAAAGGTTTATTTTTCCTTCATAATTGTGTTCTATATTTCTCTCCAATTTAGTGGATTTGTAGATTACTTAAATGATAATCAACTCTTGGATGCCATCCGTTAGTATGATTTGTGGAATGGTCAGGCAAGAGTTGGTGGACCATTCTCCAAGAAGCTTCTACTCACACATGAGGAATTTCCTACAATATTTGATAGCATAAAGCGGTCTCTTTCCCTACAAAATGTGAGACCCTTCCAAATTGTTGCTTGCAATGCTGGGAGAAGCTTAAACTCATATTTAAAAAGAAATTTTTTCTCTAAAATGCATGCCATCCTAGCAATTTTAGGTCATGATCACGGACAAACAAAGCCATCTGTTATTTCTCTAGTAATTCTAGTGGGTGATGAAATTTCTATGTAGGTGAACAATATTTCTCCTTCTCCTTAGCTCTCCTTTGATCAAATCAATGAAATCCATGGTTCACCGATTGAAGATCTTATATCAACCTTTGCTGCACTCAATATCGGTGATGGATTTTTGTTGAGATTGCAAGGATTGGAGAAGTAATCCTTGACACTCACCCTAGGTTCAAGGACCAGCTGGACATTGTTGGTTATTGGTTCTTAGTGTTTGCAGCATATGGAGATGTAATTTTGATGATTTATTCTAGATTGGGGCCTTCCGATTCGGCCTGTTAAGTCATTGCAGTACTAGTATGCGAGTCATTTTCTATTTCAGCTCTATATAATGGGTTTTGCAAGCACTCCTGTAGATTGATAAATTAGTTTGCATATCAGTTTTTCCTAGTATAACATAACCGATTACATCAGCATTCTAGTATTCAAGATCCAATTAGATAACCATTTTTTTGTTGAATTTTTCCTATGTGGTTCGTTACTCCGATTTGCTAGCTGGTATCATCAGTGTTCCTATTTCACATCTTCTCTAGTAGCACGTTAGAGTCTCTTTGGTATCCAATATTAGTTTTGGTGGTGATGATTATGTTGTATCGGTAAAGAAGCCTCTTTGGTAACCCATTTTAGTTTTGGTGGGAGTGATAATGTTGTACCGGTATTATAGTTTCATAATTCAATCAGTTGTGTTCCTTTTTCCGCACTTTACAAATATTTGAATATGCTCACTAGTCACTGGTGATGGCAGGTCTGCAGTGCTCAAGCATCCTCACACAATTTTATCAAGATCATTGATAACCGGATGTCGGGGCCAATTCTAGGATTTCTCTTAGTTTATCCTGTTCCACTATTCTCATATGTGGCGTTTATGAGGTTTGTAGGGGTTCCTTATAGCTCCGTTTTTTCTTTCTCCATTGTATCTGAGAAAGAATATTAGGTTTTCCTCCTGGTTATTTCCCTATTGAGCTCTTGAATTAGTTTTCTTATTTATATATATATATATTTGTAGCTTGCCACTTTCACCAAAAAACAAAAGCCATAAATTTTATTTAATGATACAAAAGTAACATAATATTTATTTAAATCTACATTAAAATATATACAAAAGTGACAATTTGATACGTTGAGTAAATTATCATAATTTAAATTATTTTATTATATATATGAATTTGTTTTCTCCTCATAACACTATTCATCATAGAGATTAGGTGTATATGAGAGTAGTAATTTAACTTATTAAATATGTTAAGGAAATACTTACAAATTGTATGATTTAATTAGAGAACTTATTTATAAATTGAAAAACTAAATTCATATTATAAAAAATAAATTATTCTATTGATTTTTGGTACAATAATATATATTTTTTAGAAACATATATTTAATTTTAATTATAATTTACAATTAAATAAAAAGTACTAGATGTTTTAAATTTAAAATATTAAAAAGAACGTAATTAATCGATAGGCTATTCCTTGTGTGGAACTCCCTAGCAAAATCCACAATTCTCACGTAGATAGAAACAACTTTTTGACATGGGAACAATGATACGATACTATTAAATATTAAAAAGAACACTAATTAATTGATAGGCTATTCCTTGTGGGGAACTCCCTACCAAAATCCACAATTCTCACATGGATAGAAACAACTTTTTTACATGGGAACAATGATATGATACTATTAAATGTAATGTTGTGCATTCATAATGTATGATTTGTGACTTAAAAAGTGAGTCCATTTGCCTTAGTTGTTTTGTGTTTGGATATATTTATTAAATTTTTATGATAACTTTACTTTTCCACATTGAATAGTTCAACTTTCCTTATCCTTACATGTAAGTTGTTGCATTTATTGAAGTTAAAATGGTTTCATAAAAGGCTTTCTTGTTGATCGAAAAAATTATTTTTGCAAAGTAATTGAAAAATAATCCTTCAGTTTTAATTGAAACATAATCCTTTGTATTAAATTTTCTTAAGAAATGAGGCAAATATTTATATAATTAAGTGAAATAGTATAAATAATAAATAAATATATTTTATAATTAAATATAATATATGTAAATTTTAGTAAATAATATATAAGTATATATTATAAATAATTATATTGTTATTAAAATCATTATTATATATAATTTAATTAAACTTATTTAAATTATTAATTAATTATAACTCTTTATAAATTATTCTACATATATGTATTATGAATATATTTTTCTTCCAGTTTTCTTATATTTTATTTTTCTTCTATTAAGCTATAAAAAAGAATGTGATTTTTGTAACAAGACACATTTATATTTAAATCCTAATAAACTGAAAATAATAAGCTCATTGCATATTAATATTAAGTTATTTTACTATTATTATTGTATTTATTTTAGGTTATTTTTTATTGTTATATAGTGTCAAATAGAATGTAAATAATATTTACTATTCATTATTTTTTTTTGATTGGTAATTGGCTAAAGCTTGAATAGCTTTTGACTGGAGCTATGAACCAGTGGGGACATAGTAGGGGGCCCCATCCCCATTACATATCTTTGAATTATTATTATTATTATGTTTGATTAGATTGACCCCAAGACCTTCCCCATCCTATGGAAGGCCAAGAGTCACAACTTAGAGTTCCACTTCAGATGTCCCTATTGGGAATTGAACTTGGGTCTCCACAATGATAACCCAATGTTTTAACCAGTTAAGATCAACCCCTTAGACACTATTCATTATTATATGTATAGGAATTTAACTGAGTAACTAACTTTCCCACCCCATTCAACTTTAACCTTAAAATAGTAGTTAACAAAAGAATCTCAACTCTAACATTTTCTTTAATTACATTTTTTTTTTTATCAATTTGTTGGAAATAAATAAATATTTTTCAATCAAATATTAATCGTTCTAATTTTTTTAAATATTAGTTCTTTCAATTATCTAAATTATTTTATCTAAAATTAAAATGTATCTTTAAAATTTATTTAAATTTATTATTATATGTCAAAAGAATACTTTATAAAATAAATACAATATGAAACAGTAAACAAAATAAACTATATATATTAAAAAATTAAATTTATATAATATAATATTTTAATAATAAAATATATAAATAATAAATACAATGTATATATAGTTAATTATATATCTACATTTCACTATCTCTCTTATACATTCCCATCTTTTTGCCCGCCACCTCTCTATATTTATCTTGCTCTCTCTACCTCTCTATATCATTTCAATATTAAAAATTTAAATGATTAAAGAATATTTTGCAATAAAAAATGATTAGCAAATTTATAAAATTATTTTATTGCAATATATAGAATACTATATTTATTAATTCAATTCGAATCCTTAATCTAATGTTAATATTAAATAATGGTTACACTTAAGGTTGGGGTAAACAATGGTTAAATTTAAGGTTTCCCTTCTAAGATAAAGCTTAGACTAGAGCTAGGGTGAGTATTAGGGATCGAGTTAGTGTTAGGATTGAATTACATGATTAGTATTCTAGGAAAAAGCTTGAGGTTAGGGTTAGAATTGATTTAGGATTAGAATTAGCATTAGAGTTCAATTAGGATTGGAGTTGGTGTTCGTCACTTTTAAAAAAGGGTTAGAAAAAGTGTTAGGGCAAGGGTTCAATTAGTATTAGGGTTAAGGTTAGTATTATGGTTAGAGATAATGTGTGTTATATTAGGGTTAGTATGTAATTAAAGTCATAGTTCCATTTGCAATCCTAACTATGATCATAATGACAACCATTACACTATCCCCAACCTTTAGACGTAATTCGAGCCATAAACCTAACACTAACCCTGGATAAGTTTTTGATTAACAAAAAAGTGGGTTTTACAAGGACCCAAAACCACCGAGTTATAGGCTAAAATAAAATAAAAATTCAAAGTCCACTAAAATGGAAAGGTTGTCAAAAAGAAAAAAAAAGGACAACAATTGAACTAAAAGACTACAAACGGCTAAAAATAGAAACACATTAACCTAAGGAATTTAAGGTCTCTTCAATCTCAGTTTTGAGGATGTTCATCTCTTACATTGCCTTCTTTAGGTCCTCAAACTCCTTAGTGGAAGACTCTTCCTTTCTCTTAAGGTTGGATTTTGTTTTCTTAGAGGGACAAGATTCCTCTTTCTAGCCTTTTTCTCTATCAGCGTCAAGGTCCACGATTAGGGAACACTATTAGGACTTGTCCAATTTATCCACCACTGTATTCATAGTGGCCAAAAAGTTCTTCACAATTTTATGGCTTTTCTTCATAATGGTGTTCATTGTTTCCTTGATTTTACTGATTTCCCCTTCGAGCTGCATGGTGTTTTTCCTGTTTTCCTTTCTCATTATTTTCATTAGTTCCACGATTATTTGGAGACACTCTTCCATTGACAGCTTCTCTTCTTCAATCCACACTGCCCCTTTAGCATTCTGAGGGTGCCCTTTTTCTATCAATTCATCCAGTTTGCTGGACACCACCCTGTTCTTTATTTTGATGTCTTTTATTTCATGAAAAACCCATTTTAAAACCCTAAATAAATCCACATAACTATTTCTAAAAATTACTAAGATATCATTTGGAAATTCCTGATTTGGTTTAAAGTAATGGTCTTTAGGTTTGAGATCTTAGAGGTATCATCATGAATTTAGCATCATGAAGTTTCTTAAGGAAAGGTGTCAAATCTCCTCTATCGATTTGCCTCCATACCTTCTAGTTTTTCTTATGCTTCTCACAATTTTTTGGCTCAACCCTCTTCCTGCTTCCCCCCATTTTTTCATAGACTTCGCTTTTCGCAATAGCAGAGTCGATAAACTTAGAAGAAAGCTTATAATGAAACCAAGGTACCCACACAACGTGCCACTCCTCACAACTTGTAAAGATAATTAAGGCACTACCAAAGTAATGAATGATGAAACACTACCCTTTTGTGATCCACTTCATCATTATTTGAAACCGAAACTTTACAATGTGTGACATCATAGTCGAATAAGGCTTTGACATCCACTTCTAATTCATTATAGGAATGCCACGTCCATCAACCAATAAGCTTGACTCCTTCATTGAAAAAATAATCGCCCACCGCATTATCTTCCATAAAAGCATGGGAGATTTTAACCTTTTCAAAGTTGGAAAGAAGGGATTTGGCATCATTGATCCAACATTTTATGCTCTGTGATGGGGGGGAACTTCCTAGAAGGCATTCGATAATTTTTTTTTAGTCCCCCTCAATCCATATATTTTTTATGTTCATTTTTCTAGCAAGACCAATGACCTGGAAAACTCCTATTGATTCGACTATGTGATTGGACTGAGAGCCCAAGGGGAGTGCCACATGCAAAAAATTTTTACCATAGTGATCTCTTAACACTCCCCCACTCCGATTTGAACCAAGATTACCCTTGGTCCCCCCATCAAAATTAACTTTTATCCATCCCCTAGGGGGATGAGTCCAACTAACACCTTCATGATCCTTTTCTGTTGTCTACAAACTTTAAATATGTCCCCTTTGATATACCAATCTATAGACAACGATCTCCATTTTATCCACATTAGAAGGTATGCTATTTACATTCTCTATAATTAGGCTGTATATATTCTTTCAAAAACAATATTCTCTTGAGCCTCCTTATCCGTAAATAATCTATTATTTTGTTCCTTCCACACTCCCCAGACAACATGGGGGAAGGTAAAAGACCATAATCTTCAAATAGTGGGATTTAAAGAGGGGACATTCCATTGGAAGAAAAGGTCTTGTAAATATATAGGAACTACCCAAGATAAATTCTAGAGAACAAGAAATATTCCCCAGATAGAAGCCACATACGAATAGTGGAGGAAGAGATGATTAGCTAATTTTGCAGCTTCCTTGCATAAGTAACATCGGTTGGGGATCTGAAAGCCATGCTTGCAAAGATTATCAACCATCAACACTTCATTCTGAAGCAAAATCCAAAATAATATATTGATCTTAGTAATAAGGTGTTTGATCTAGGCTTTAGCCCAAACAGGAAGAGGGGCAGAAGAAAAGGATAGCATAGAGATAGTCAAAGATATCGAGAAGTGGCTTGAGGGGTTTGGCCTCTAGAGTAAAAGGTCCCCCTTCTGACTCGACCCAATTTTAATAGACAACAAAGAGGATTGAATAGGAGAAAGGTCCATTTTGACCTAGCAGATATCCACCCACCCATCATTCCTCTAGTAATCCTTGACCTATATGTTGGCATTATGATGCATTTTGTATGAATGGTGAAAAAGTTGTTATTGTTGGCAACATCAGCTTCTAAGTCTCTACAGTCCATCAGTAAAGGAGTAAGAGTAATCGGTGAAGACCAATAGTCCTTATTCCTATTGGCAGTGAGTAGACCGATATATAGGGGTTGACAGACTAAGTAGTGAGTAGACTGGTATACAAGGGTTAACTGGCTAAGTAGTGAGTAGACCAATATACAGGGGTTAATCAGGTAAGCAGTGATTAGAGCGATATACAAGAGGTAACCAGTTAGGTAGAATTGGACTGGTACATAGGTGATAATTGACAATACAGGAGTCTCAACCGATAAACTTAGAAACATCTAGATAACATCCAATTGAACTAGTAGTCTTCTCTTTTCAACAGGGGAGCTTTTCAGCATGAACTGTTGTCTTAACTAATATTCCTAGAATGATTTTTGGAGTTCAATTTGAGGCACAATAATAAATTTTTGAATTTGATTTTTGGAGGGAAAGTTGGCACCAGAACAAAAGGCTAATATATTCACATCATTCATTCTAATTGTGTTGTTATCAATGTGAAAAATATATGTGTGAATGTTAACAGGGGGTGCAAAATAAAGAGCAGAGTGTGTGGGAAGTAGACCGATAGAGTGCAGAGTCGAGGGTATGAGTAGAGGATTCACAAATTATAGAGCCGAGGATATGAGAAAAGTATCGGTGTAGTGCAGACAAAAAACAACTAGCGTAGATAGAGTATGAGTTTCATTGTGACCTAATAAAGGTATCAATAACTATTCTAGTAGATCAACTTTCTCTTGCTTTCTAACCATTGCAACTCAAAATCCCTTAATCGGGTTTTCTTTAACAGGTCCCTTTGTAAAATCCCTTAATCAGGTTTTCTTTAACAGGTCCCTTTGTAAAATCCCTTAATCGGGTTTTCTTTAATAGGTCCCTTTGTAAAATCCCTTAACTGAGTGACATATTAATTGATGATCCTAAGTCCTTTAATAAGGCTACCTCTAATAGGGTAAACGCACTAACAGGCCTCAAAGAAAATCCCTTAACTAGATGGCACTTAACAATGTATTTGTAATCTCCTAATAGGGATGGCTCCTTACAGAGCATGCTCTAGAAGAGTATAAATTTTGTGAGCATAAAATCACACCGTGGATTTCTCCCATTTGGGTTTCCACAAAATAGTTCTTGGTGTTATTGTGTATATTTTCATGCATGCATGTTCTCTTGCAATAATTGTTTTTATTGATGAATATTAAGTTAGTGTAGAATTGAGTCATATATTTTAATTTTGTACAACCGGTAGGTAATTGATTCACCCACCCCCCATCTTAGTCACCAGTAGGGACCAACAATTGGTATCAGAGCATAGAACCTTTGAAGAAAAGTTTGACAACTTGAGGAAAAAGATCATGGAGGAATACTAGTATCAAAAGAAGATTGATGAAGCTAATGATATGATTTCTCAGATGAAGGAGAGACTAAGAAAATCACTTGCTAAGAGAAAGGAGCCAACTCTACAACTAAATGAGAGTTGGGATATCATAGATCAACTCTCTAAATAGAGTGAATCTAAAGAAGCAGAAGAAGCAGTTTTAGAACTAATGGAAAAGAACAAGAAGCTAACTAAAGAAATCAAATATCTAAAAAGGGACCACGAAAGGTCCTAAGAATGATTGAAATACTAGAAGCCAATAGGATAGAAGATGAAAGAAAAAGAGATGCAGAAGAAGTTTCTCAAAAGATGAAAAAGCCAAAAGGCTTGTTGAAGAAACCCTAAGAGAAAATGATGCAATCATCATTGAAAAAGATGAAGAAATAGGAATTCTCACTCAGGAGAATTAAGCCATGCATGAGCATCTAGATGACAAAGCGGAGGAAAAGGAGAAGGTGATGAAATAGATTGAACAACTCAAATATGAGTTGAAAGTTGCAAATGAGAGATATGAAAAGATGAGGAAATTTAATGAAAGCTCTGAGAATATAGATGAACAATTAAAAGCTCAGAGGAGAACAACAAAGACAACTGGTCTTGGTTACTTTGGTACAAGTCCTATGGAAACTAGAGAATCATCTAAATCCAAAAGGATGAAGGATGATAAAAGGAACAATTCAGGAGTGAAAGGTATGACGTTTTCTAAATATTCTTACAATCATTGTGGTAAACCGGGTCATAAGTCTGATGTCTGTAGAAATCAACTGATCAGTCAACAAAAGTCTTTCACCTTTGATGGTTATTGCTATAATTGTCACAAGTATGGTCACACTTCTTATAAGTGTAGATCTTGATCTAGAATCATGTCCAATAGAATAAGCTTTAATGGATATTGCTTTACATGCAATAAATATGGACACAAAGCTAAAGATTGCATGTTCAAGTCAAAGACATCAAGATTACCATTCAAACTAGTTAGACCTAATAAAAGGAGTAACCAGTTCAATGCCACCTATTCAACTTGTGGTAATTTTGGTCATGGTGCAGCAAATTGCAGAATGAGAATGGGTCAAAGAAATAATGCACGACCATGGAGGACAACTGGTATGGCATGTTTGATTTGCCATAAGATCGGTCACTTAGCCAGTGAATGCAAGAACTAATCCTATAACTGGTCTGAAGACAGGAACCAGTTTAGCAAAAAGAAAGGGAAAAATGACTTGAAAGGAAAGAAGACAATTGAAGAGGTGAGGAATGAAATGAAAAAAACATGGATAAATAAGGAAGAAAGCAAACAAGGAGAGAATCATTCTGAAACTAAGTCATCATCCACCGATGATGATAGTTCCTCTTCAAACTAGGCATACCAATGCTCAGGGGGAGCACATATAGTAAGATCATTATTGAATCCCCTTGATCGATATGAGGTTATGTCTATCTGAATACTTTAGATTAATAAAAGTTTGTTTAAATCTCTTATTTGGTAAATATTTTGAGGGTTAGTGTAAATGTTGTTTGTGTATTGGTATCAGTAACAAGTAACTGGTAGGAAGTAAATCAGTGTACCTTAAGGTGTAAATGGTCAAAATTGTTCAAACTAGCTATTGTATTGGAGCACCGATAAACCTTAACGGATCAATAAAGAAATGACAATACATTTCATTTACCTTGGTTTCTTGTGAACATTATTGAGCTCTCATGCAACCTAAGGTAATCAAAATCTTGCTAGCACTATTTGTGCAAAGTGATCAAGCAGTGTGATAGTGGTGATTGGCAACCCTAGAGGAGAAGGTATTCAAACCTTGTATTTGAAAAAATTATTTGAAGTCCATCAAGGAAGCTTCCCTGTCGACTCATGTGTTAGTTGATGCAATTAAAGAACCACAACCTGAGTTCAAGATGCATCTTATGAAGGCTAGAGAGATCGACATGACCAGTGCCCTATCATCTATGCCCTCTAGTGTGTTACTGGTTGAAGATATTTGCTCCTTCATCCATTGCAAGCTTGAAGAACTTAGAGATAAATTTATTTGAAATGAATTCAAAGGGATATATGATCATGATATGTTGTATGTTGATGGCAGAACATTTGCATTTTGAAGAACAAGGTTTTGTCGAATGTTGTTTATTTTCTCGATCAATGTCATGTCGATTGGGTCAGGTATGTGTTAAGAAGAGTACATGATCAATTTCTATGGTTGGAAGCTGAAGCATCAATCAAGATCACATAGGATGTGATTCAAAGAGTAATAGGGTTTAGCGCAACCAATGAAACACTAACCCTAAGAACAATATCATCCACTGAAGTCATTCAGTTGACTCAATCCTAATGTGATTGGAGAGAAATGACAATCACTCACATTGAGGACACAAAAGTGAGGTTTGCTTCTGCAAAGTTGGGTTATAGGGTCTATCAATGAAGCCACATGAATAGTGTGCCAAGTGGTGCTATTCATGCAGCCTATCAAAACATCAAGGATAATGCAACATATGATATTTGTGAGATGATTAGAAGTCAATTTCTAGTGGACATGGAGCAAATTAAGAAGGACAAGAAGCAATCATTCAAGTATGGTTCATTACTGGTATGTATATTCTTCTATGTTAAAAATTTATTTCCTAGTAAGGGAAATGTAGTATGGTCTAAAGATAAACCTATCTTGGTTCAGATAGGTGAAATGAATAGAGATTTAGGTGATAAATTTGGAGAAACAATGTGGGGTTATTTTAAAGAATTCCAAACTAGAATGCACAAAAGAGAGAGAATCGCAACTGGTATAGTTCAAAAGTACAAGGATGGTGTAGGAGCACCCTTCCAAGCTCTCCCTCCTTCTTGTTATGTTGGTATTATGCTTCTCATGAAGCCATTGTAAATAAAATAATGAGCTAAGTGCTCATAGGTCCTAGTTAGGGTCCTAGGGTAGATCTTAGGGGTCATAAGTCAAGATTGAGATTTTCTTGAAAATGAAGGGTATGTGTGTCTTTGTGGTGCTTAGGGGTCCTTCATAGACAGGTGGTGTCCTTAGGTTGGCCCATTGTGAGTCTAGGAGTCATGAAGAGAAACATTGGGAAAGTTGCTCAAAAGTTACATGACAACTTTTAAAAGTTGTCAAGCAACTTTTCCACCAGGAGGTCTAAATCCTTAGTTTTGTGTGGACAACCCTAATATGGGCACATAGACCAAGGAAAAGGTGGTCTAAGTATTTGAAAACCCTAAATGCATGGGTTGGATGTCAGAGATTGTATGGCCCAAGCAAGAAGAGCTTGACTGTCACTGTTTGTTGGTTACCAGTCAGATTGAATGAAGTTACTGGGCAAGTAAATAGATTGAACTGCATGCAAAACTATGTGAAATGTCTTTTATGGTGTATATTTCTTCATTTTGAGTGATTATATTATCTTTTTATTTATTGGTTGAGTGTGTTTGTAAATAATTTGTAAGTTGTAGTCTCACTACCTAGTTCTGGACTAGTTTGTGCAAATGAAGTCTTAACTCCATTCCCTATTGTGGAACCACCATGAAACCATGGGGAATGGATGTGAAGACCCTATACTATAGTCCCAAGAAAGAAGGGCCCTTGGAAATGCAAGGAGGCCAAGCAAAGACCCACTCCTAGGAGAGACTAGACAGTGCACAGTTAGGAGAGGTCAAATTGCAGAGGTCTTGAAGAGCAAGGTTGGTCAGAGGAGAGTGCACCCATTGGAGGAGGTGCAGAGGAGTGTGTGAAGCATCATTGGTGTGAAGGAGGAGTCACCACCAATCCAAAAATGGTGTCTAGAACACAAAACAACCACTGTGACCCAGGAAGACCTTGAAAACCCTCACGAAACCCTTAAAAACCCCAAAATTCGCCCAAGGCACTATACGGCCACTTGGAGGCCTAAAACCTAAAAAATCCTTGAGTCCTTGCCAAATGAATGGTAGTCCATTTTGGGAGTTTTGGTTTTTTGTGCATTGTTTGTGAGAGGGGGCCCTAGAAGACCAGTTAGGAGGCCTAATTGGTCCTAATCCTTGTAGCCCTATTTGAAGGCAAAAACCCAAATTTGTGAAATCAGTAAGGGGTTGAAGGCTTGAAACCTCTTGGGGGCTCATGAATGGGTGGAAAAACCATGAAATAGACCTGATACAACCTTGCTAAGACCTTGGAAGGTGTGGAACAAGCCTAGCCCTTATTAGCCATAGTAAGGGGTTTTGAGTCTCATGAGTAGGTGAGACCTTAGGAGCAACATTGCAACTCATTGGTGGGTGGATTGGGCATGGTCAAGGGATTCCTCAAGAAAAGAGAAGTCCTAGAGACACTAGGGTGTGTACAAAACACCAGGTGATCCAAGGAAAGGATCCAAGAGCATAGACTAGACTATTATATATGTAACCCCATCCCATCAGATTGGTATCAGAGCAAGTAAAAGACTTGTTGGACTATGTATGTCTCTATATACTGGTGAATCAATAGGGGAGAGTACAATGGTTACTAATGCAGAGCTGGCTAGAGAGGTGGAAGAGTAGAAGGAGAAAAATAGACTCCTTGAAGAAGCTGTGAGTGAGATGAGGGATAAACTATAGGAAGTGGTGGATCAGAGGACACAAGGACCTTGGGATGAAGACACCAAGGGTAAAGGCAAGAAAAATATAGACATAGATGATATTATCCCTGAACTAGATCCCTTGTTCAATGAAGAACCATTTGTGAAAGCTATTAAGGCTTTGAACACTAAGGCTTTTGAAGGATTGCCACATTTCAGTGGAAGGATGGATATAGATACTGTTATGGAATGGATTGAGGGCATGGAAAACCACTTTGAGTGTGAAGGAGTGACAGAGGCTCAAAAGGTTAAAGTTGCCAAATCAAGATTAAGGGGAGCAACTTTGACATGGTGGAAGTACCTGCAAGAAGAAAGAGTTAGTATGGGGAAGCTACCTATTGCAAATTGGAAAGCTATGGTGGGTAAGATTAAGGAGAACTACTTACCAGAGGATTATGAAGTCCAACTTCATAAGAAGAGACAAGGATTGAAGTAGAAGGATCTTGATGTGGCCTCCTACACAAAGGAGTTTCAAAAGCTATGTCTTAGGTCCAAAGTCCAAGAAGATGAATCCATTAAGGTGGCTAGGTATCTAAGTAGCCTAAAGTGGAACATTCAAGAGGAGATAAGCCTATGGACTCCTACTACTATCTAGAAGTGTCATCAGCTTGCTGCCAAGGTAGAAGAGAGGAACAAAAGGAAAGGAGACTCCAATAATAAGGGTAGAGGCAGAGGTAGAGATCAAATGAACCACCGGGGTGGTTACCAAAGCAAGTCAAATGAGCAGAGGAACCAAGGAGAAGCCAAGTTGACTGAACATGGTAGTGAAACCAATCTCAGAGGAGGACATTCTATAGGATGAGGTGCACAAGGTTGTCCAAATAGGGACAGAGGTACCGATGGAGGTAACTCCTATTTTGCAACAATGAAATGCTACAATTGTGGACAATTGGGACACCCAGCTTATAGATGTCCTGACAAGCCTACATCATCAAGCAGTGGAAAGAGGGTTGCTTATACACATGAAGACTCTTCAAGCAGCAAGACACCGGATGTGGACCAGATTGAATTAGAAGTTGGTGAGAATCTAATGTTCAATAGGATTTTGATCAGATAGCCGGTTAAGGAGGAACCCAAACATAGGAGAGCATTGTTTAGGGTGAGATGCAAGATTCTTGGTAAGGTGTGCAAGGTGATAGTTGAATCAGGCTGAACTGACAAAATCATCTCAGAAGAGGCAGTTAGGAAGTTGAAACTCACAAGTATACCCCACACTAACCCATACAAGGTGACATGGTTGAATCATGAGCAGAGTGTGTTAGTCAATGAACAAACTTGGGTAGAGTTTTCTATTGGAGGATACAAGGATAAGATCCTTTGTGATGTGTTACCTATGGATGCATCTCACTTATTGCTATGAAGACCCTGGAAATTTGATAGGAAGGTGATTTATGATGGAGAGGAGAACTCCATTTCCTTTAAGAAGGACAACAAGACCTTCAAGATTCAATCTTTGACAGAGAATCAAGAGGGAACTTCAAAGACACCTAGTGTTTTATTGGCTATTGGTAAAGAGTTCTTAAACTTGCTACATGAGGAGGAGATAGTGAAGTGTGCCATCTTTGTGAAACCAAAGGAGGAAGAAGACAAGTTGCAGGAAGAAGTAGCCAAGGAGGTAAGGCAATAGTGAGTGATGGAACACCTGCAACGCTCCCACCAAGAAGGCCTATAAGCCATCAAATAGACTATGTTCCTAGTGCATCCTTACCTAACAAGGCTACATATAAGATCACACCTGATCAAAATAAGGAGGTAGCAAGACAAGTGCAAGAGTTATTAGAACAAGGACTGATTAAGAAGAGCATCAACCCATGTGCAGTCCCGGTAGTGCTAGCATCAAAGAAGGGAAGTAAGTGGAGACTTTGCACTGACTCAAAGGAAATCAATAGGATCACCATAAGGTATAGGTTTCATATTCCTAGAATAGAGGATCTAATGGATTGTTTAGGAGGGGCTATGTATTTTACCAAGCTAGGCCTTAAAAGTGGTTATCACCATATAAGAATTAAGGAGGGTGATGAGTGGAAGATTGCTTTTAAAACCATAGAGGGATTGTATGAATGGCTTGTGATACCATTTGGACTCACCATTGCTCCAAGCACCTTCATGAGGTTGATTGTGGGGCCCTACCTCGACTCAGTTTGACATTTTCAGTTATTTGCATATTGAGACTATTATGGATGCTTTATTTTATGCTTTATGGATTTAGAACCTATATGATTCCATGATTTGGATCACATTGACATATGTTGATGCTTTATTTTATGCTTGATGATTATGAAACTTTGTATGTTGCTAGAATAGAATTACTTTGAAATGGTGAATGGCATTATTAGAAATTGCAGGACTTCATTTTGATGATAGAAAAATGATGCTTATTTTATGAATAGTTCAATTTTGAGAATTATGATAATTGCTTATGTGGAATCGAATTTGAATGAATGAGATATTGAATTATTATTGTCAAATGTATGAGTGTTTGATGTGAAATGAAATCTATGTATTTGATTATGTATAATTGTGATTACTTGGATTTACTAATGTGTTAATTGAGATGTGCAGGAAAATTATCCATGTGACCATGGAATAAATATGGAGAACCAAACCTAGACCAATGTACATTTGTTAAGCCAGGGGTTGTCTATTTGGAGAGACAACACCCTGTTTGTAATGTATTTTATTTGTGAAGTGTATGATGCTTGAGTGTTAAAATTGATTTTTATGTATAGGTGTAATCCTACAAGAGACTAATTCCATGTGTGATTTTTATATTGTATTTTATTGTGTCACTTGACACATGTGCTGATTAGTGTCATTGATTTTGATTTGTCTCTTGGAGGGAGTTTTGTTTTTACCAAAGCCATTCAAATACATGAGTGTGGTCCCAAATTTGCCTTGGGTAGGGAGTCTTGGGAGTGGTCAACTCAGGTTTGACCCGTAGGTTAACTTCAGTTGGGTTTCTAAGGGGTTAAATGGACTCCTAGGGTCAGTTTTAGGGCTTTTCCAAAGGTCCAAAGGGTATACCTATGGGTTAGGGGTATTTTGAAACATGTGACTACTCCCATGTGACTGTTTAGTCACCTCAAAAAGTGATTTTTCCAAGGTGAGCGAAAATTCAACTTAGAAGGTTCCTCCTAGGATAGACAACCTTCCCTTTTGATGTCAAACTCTCTTCCCCATCTTCTCTCACCTTTTCCCTTTCCAGTTTTAGTAATGTGTAAGAGTTTGGGAAGAGCAACCAATGGGAACTCTCACCTCACCCAAGGGGTTGGGAAGTGTGTGAGAGGCCTTCTTAGGAAAGGATTAGTGACTTAGTGAGTAATCACCCACTCTCCATTATTGGAGATTATGTAATTTTTGAAATTGAGAATAGAATTTTGGTGAAGGGGTTGGTGGAAAAAGTTTGTGTGGATTTGGGCAGCTCATCCCCAACTAAATCTAACATACCTATTGGCAGATTAAGGTTGGTTTTACTTTCTTTTGTTATGTTGTTTATGTTGTTATGTTGTTTTTTTTAAAGAAAGAAATGCTTGTGGAAAGAGATGTGTATATGTAAATTGTTGTAGTAGAAAAATGAAAGTTTTCATTTCAATGTTTTTTTGTTTATGTGTTCTTGTTTTGGGAGTGTCCAAGGCCTCCTCTCTTGGGAGAGTAGGATGTTCTTGGGGTGGAAGAAGTATGATAGCCTTGGGTGAGAGGCTCTCCTTAAGGAGAGTGATCTCAATGGTGTCCTTTGTGACCCTTGCTGCATAGCCTTGTGTATGCATTTGGGGGTCATAAGGGGAGAGAATATGGCTTTGAGCCTTTGGGGGGGGCATAAGGTGTGGGAGATGAATCTTTTGTTGTATTTTGTTTTGCCATGAGGTGGCTTGAGTTGTTATTTTGGCTTGTAATCTCCCCAATGGTACTTGGTCCACTTCCACCCGTGGAAAGATCATCACAAAATGTGGTGAAAGTGTAGCTTGGGATGGGAAGATGTATGTTGCAATGTGTTGCCTTATTTGTTGTGTTGATTTCTTGTTTGTAACCCGTCTAGTGCTTGGTTCTCCAAGCTTGGGGGTGGCTTCTAGTAAGCCTAGGCTAGGAGGTGAGCTCTCCATGGTCAAAGTTGTGTCTTTATTGCAGGTTGCTTGGGATGGGAAAGAAAGAATAAAGGGATTTGCTATTGTTTTATGTTGCAGAAAATTTTGGAAGGAAATTGTATTTTAAATTGTAGTTAAAAGAAAAGAGGAATCAATGTTGTATTTAGCTTTCCAAAAGCAAGAAAAGTACGTATTTCATTTTAAGTTCTTCTCCATTAAAAAGAGAAACTAGTAGGGTTTTCAAATCCCTTATGTAATGCTCTTCATTTAGAAATAAATAAAATGCCTAAAGAAATGCATGAGTATACTTAGTTATTTTTGCAAAAAAAAAGAAGGGGTTTAAGTTTAATAAGTTCTATGGTTTCAAAAAAATATATATATCAAGTTGTAGCATTCTTATGTATTCTGCAAATAAATTTAAGTTATTACTACATGTTCTTTTATGCTATTATGCTGCTGCAAATAAATCATTGAGTCATTTATTTTTCCCATTTAGTGCAGAAAATAAATCCTAATGTAGTAGCTATTTTATCAAAAAAAAAATTATTAGCATTTAGTTTTGTTTAGATTTAATTTGTTTATCAAAAGAAAATTACATCTTAGGATTTCTGTTTAGAATGCATCATTAGTACAGAATGCTTAAAACAAATAAACAAATTAGTAATCTTCCCTCCTCTAAAACTAGATCTAATATACTAAAGAAATGATTAGTTTGAGTTTTGTAAATAAATGATGAGGACAAAATTTCAGATCTATTTATTGACAAACTAGAAATGTATATTATAACTAATTTATGTTGCTAATCATTATTAGTTATCTGCATGTTAAAATAAATAAATATATATATATATATATATACAAAAAAAAGTATTAATCTGGAACTTACATACCTTTTAAACAAAATGAAATAGATATTTATACCTACATATATATTTATATATATATATATATATATATATATATGTTCATACATATATAAATATATATATATACATATAAAAATGATAAATACATTTAAAAGTAAAGAAAACTTTTTTTTTTTTTTTTAAATATTATTCAACTTTGCAAAATAAAAATCGGTCATTTATTTTGTAGAGCCGAACCCTGTGTTTGTGGCTGGCGCAACGCGGGCCACCACTATGGTTTCCCATAGTGGACGGCACAGTGACCGCCAATGTGGGCAACCACTGTGGTGGCACGGGGCCACCCACTGTGGGTAACCACAGTGGAGTGGCGCCCGGCTGCCACTATGTTTACCCACAGTGGGCGGTGCTCGGCCATCACTGTGGGGAACACAGTGGCATCCGGGTACCTCTACCGACGCTCCCCTCTCAAAACCTCTCTCTGCCGCTCCTTTGAATGGTTGTCGCTCCCGCCTTTGGCCGCCGTCCAAACCCTTCGACCTGCATTCTCACACACACACACACACTCACAAATCCCTAACCTGATTTTTGGGTTAGGGTAGAATGCTATTAGTTAGAAAAAAATATATATATAAGTGTAAGTTATAATACCCAAGCCCTAACCCTAGTTTCGGGTTAGGGCAAACACACATAGTCTTTAAATAAGATATGTGTGGGTTTCATGGGTTTATTTTTTTTATATAAAATAAAAAAAAAGGTGCCTCCTCTTCTCACATAGTTATGTTCTTTAAAAAAATATATAGATAAGTAAATAAACAAATGAATGTAAATGAGTGTCAAGTTAAATAAATATTTAAATGTATTTATAAAAATATATATATATATATATATATATATATATATATATATATATATATATATGTTTATGGGAATTGGATATAGTTATATATATATATATATATATATATATATATATATATATATATATATATATATATATATATATATATTTACATTTATAACAAAATATAAAGGTATAATCCCATCTTTAGGAAATTTTATATTATAATATAATATCAAAGGATTTATTGTTTTCTTTTGTTTTTGGAAGAAAAAGAACACCTTGTTAGCACTTATCCTGAGTGAAGTTAACTATATATATTGGTCAAGCATTAAGTGTCTTTTATAGGATAAAATTTCATTATGGACCCCATTAACCCGTTAATCAAATTTTAGACAAATTTCATATATTGTTATAAAAGACATAGAATTACTTAATTCTAAGAGCTAGGATAAGTTAATTTTAGACCCACTATAAATTAAGAACTATAAGAGACTATTGGTCATTTAATTTAAAGATCATATATTAAGTTTGGGGTTAATTTTCTAAGAGAGTTTAATTATTCATAAATGGAAGATTAGTGATAACCCCTTTGGAGAAATATTAGCTCGCTTATAACTTAGATTATTTATTGCCTCATTAATTTGGTTGCTTGATTTATTTGAAACATAGTTAAGACCAAACTAGTTGCATTAATTTAATTAAGTTAGTCGTACTAAGTTAAGTATTTAAAAAAAATAAAATTATTTCATTCGTGCCCAAAAGTTTGGGCATGACATTGATGAATGAGGTGTTGAAGGATTTCACAGGCAGATTTGTGGTGGTGTACCTAGATGACATTCTCATCTATAGCAGAACCAAAGAGGAGCACCTTGAGCATTTGAGGTTAGTCTTAGAGAGGTTGCATGAGGAGAAGCTATCCATCAACCTAGAGAAGTGTGACTTCTTGAAGCAAGAGTTGGTTTACTTAGGATTTGTGGTGTTTAAGGGAACCTTGAATATGGACCCAAGCAAAGTGGAGGAAATCTTGAATTGGCCTGCACCTAAAATAGGGACTGAAGTTAGAAGTTTCCATGGATTAGCTCAATTCTATAGGAAGTTTGTGAGGAATTTTAGTGGTATATGTGCACCAGTCCTTGACACCATCAAAGGAGGCCTTAAAACTAAGTTTAAATAGACTGAGTAGGCTAACAAAGCATTTCAATTGTTGAAGTAGGAAGTAGCCACAAAACCTATCCTTCTCCTACCTACGTTTGATAAGCTATTCACATTGGAGTGTGATGCAAGTGGAATTGTAGTAGGTGGTGTATTAAGTCAAGAGGGAAGACCTATGGCATTTTTCAGTGAGAAACTTAATGAAGCAAAGAAGAAGTACTCAGCCTATGACCTAGAGTTGTATGCATTAGTGAAGTCTCTAAAGAAATGGAGGCATTACCTACTCCCAAAAGAAGTTGTAGTGTTCACAGACAACTAGGCATTGAGTTACATTAATACTCAAGAGAAGCTAAGCAATAGACATCTGAAATGGATGGAATATCTCCAATCCTTCACCTTCACCATCAAGCATAAGAAGGGGCAACTTAATAAGGTGGCAGATGCATTGAGCAGGAAGTTGTTGACAGTTCAAGAGTTACAGTTGCAGAGCATAGGAATAGAAGGTTTCAAGGACCTCTATGAAGGAGATGAAGACTTCTCATCAGCTTACAAGGTTTGCAAAGAGTTTGAGAACCATTTCCATGGTGAGTATGTAGATTACACTCTCCAAAATGGTCTCTTGTTCAAAGGTAATCAGTTGTGTGTACCAAGAGGATCTATGAGGGAAAACCTCATCCAAGAGAAACAGAATGGCAGTTTAAGTGGACACTTTGGAGTCAACAAAACCTTGGATTTAGTACAGAGGTACTATTATTGGCCAAAGTTGCCAAGAGATGTGAAACGATATGTAGAACAGTGTGGTGTATGCCAAAGAGAAAAAGGGGGATCAAGCAATGTGGGTCTCTATCAACCATTGCCGGTCCCTAATAGACCTTGGGAATGTATAAGCATGGAATTTGTAGTAGGACTCCCTAAGACTAAAATAGGTATGGACAACATCTATGTGGTAGTAGATAGATTTTCCAAGATGAGTCATTTCATTCGATGTAGGACTACACATGATGCTAGCTATGTTGCACATCTCTTCTTCAGAGAGATTGTTAGGATTCATGGACTCCCTTTAAGCATTGTTTCAGATAGGGGCAGCAAGTTCATGGGTAATTTTTGGCAGACATTATGGAGGAGACTAGGAACTAACTTATCATTTAGCTCAGCTTACCATCCACAAATAGATGGTCAAACTGAAGTCATCAATAGGGTGTTAGGCAACTTGTTGAGGTGTCTAACTAAGGAGTATGGTTAGACATGGGACCTTATCATTCCTCAAGAAAAGTATGCATATAATCACAGTGTGAATAGAACCACTGGTAGAAGCCCTTTTGAGGTTGTGTATGGCAGACATCCAAGGGGAGTGTGTGAGTTAAGAGACATTGGTACTTTGGAGATGAAGAGCGGGAAAGTAGAGGACTTCACCCAAACCATAAAGGAAGTCCAAGAGCAAGTTAAGAAGGCCATCCTTGAATCCACTCAAAAACTGAAAAACAAAGTGGATGAGAAAAGAAGAGAAGTTTAGTTCAAGGTGGGTGACTATGTGATGATCCATTTGAGCAAAGCTAGGATGCAAAGTGGTAAGCCTACCAAACTGCAGATGAAGAGAGTAGGACCTTGTCAAATTTTGGCAAGATATGGTGAGAATGCCTATAAGGTGGATTTACCTTCAGACTTAGCCATTTCACCAGTCTTTAATGTTGCTGACTTGGTAATGTACAAGGGAGAGACAACAGGGCAGATTGAGAACCAAGCCAAGGTACTACAAGACCTGGATGTGAATACCTTACCTCAAGTGAAGAAGCCTATAGCAGAGGAGATCTTGAAGTCAAGAGTGAAGAAGTCTACCAGACACTATGTCTACATGGAGCACTTAGTGAAATGGGTAGATCAACCAGTATCTGAAGCTACATGGGTAGAGGAGAGCAAGTTCAAGAAGCTTGGCATAGATCTAGCTCTCATCTCTTCTCTTATTTCTTAATTGTGTGTAGAGGGGGAGTATGGTGTAGGAGCACCCTTCCAAGCTCTCCCTCCTTTTTTTGTTGGTATTATGCTTCTCATGAAGCCATTGTAAATAAAATAATGAGCCAAGTGCTCATAGGTCCTAGTTAGGGTCCTAGAGTAGATCTTTGGGGTCATAAGTCAAGATTGAGATTTTCTTTAAAATGAAGGGTATGTGTGTCTTTGTGGTGTTTAGGGGTCCTTCATAGCATGGTGCTGTCCTTAGGTTGGCCCATTGTGGGTCTAGGATTCATGAAGAGCAACATTGGGAAAGTTGCTCAAAAGTTGCAAAAGTTGCATGACAACTTTTAAAAGTTGACAAGCAACTTTTCCACCAGGAGGTCTAAATCCTTAGTTTGGCATGGAAAACCCTAACATGGGCACACAAACTAAGGAAAAGGTGGTATAAGTATTTTCAAACCCTAAATGCATGGGTTGGATGTCAGAGATTGTATGGCCCAAGCAAGAATAGCTTGACTATGACTGTTTGTTATTTACCAGTCAGATTGAATGAAGTTACCAAGCAAGTAAATGGATTGAACTGCGTGCAAAATTATGTGAAATGTCTTCTATGGTGTATATTTCTTCATTGTTAGTGATTATATTATCTTTTTCTTTACTGGTTGAGTGTGTTTGTAAATAATTTGTAAGTTGAAGTCTCACTGCCTAGTTTTGGACTGGTTTGTGCAAATGAAGTCTTAACTCCATTCCCCATTGTGGAACGACCATGAAACCATAGGGAATGGATGTGAAGAACCTATACTATAGTCCCAAGCAAGAAAGGCCCTTGGAAATGCAAGGAGGCCAAGGAAAGACCCACCCCTAGGTGAGACTGGACAGTGCCCGATTAGGAGAGGTCAAATTGCAGAGGTCTTGAAGAGCAAGGTTGGTCAGAGGAGAGTGCACCCATTGGAGGAGGTGTAGAGGAGTGTGTGAAGCATCACTGGTGTGAAGGAGGAGTCACCACCAATCAAAAAAAGGTGGCTAGAACACAAAACAACCACTATGACCCAAGCAGACCTTGAAAACCCTCACAAAACCCTTAAAAACCCCAAAATTCACCCAAGGCACTATACGACTAGTTGGAGGCCAAAAACCTAGAAAATCCTTGAGTCCTTGCCAAATGAATGGTATTCCATTTTGGGAGTTTGGGTTGTTTGTGCATTGTTTGTGAGAGGGATCACTAAAAGACCGATTAGGAGGCCTGATTGGTCCTAATCCTTGTAGCCCTATTTGAAGGCAAAAACCCAAATTTGTGAAATCGGTAAGGGGTTGAAGGCTTGAAACCTCTTGGGGGCTCATGAATGGGTGGAAAAACCATGAAATAGACCTGATACAACCTTGCTAAGACCTTGGAAGGTGTGGAAAAAGCCTAGCCCTTATTAGCCATAGTAAGGGGTTTCGAGTCTCATGAGTAGGTGAGACCTTAGGAGTAGCATTTCAACTCATTGGTAGGTGGATTGGGCATGGTTAGGGGATTACTCAATCAAAGAGAAGTCCTAGAGACCCTAGGGTGTGTAGAGAACACCAGGTGATCCAAGGAAAGGATCCAAGAGCATAGACTAGGATAGTCTATCCCTAACCCCATCCCATCAAAGGACAACATTTGTTTTCTTGTTGATACTCAATGTTGCATTATTCAAGTGGTTCAGCCTAGAACCTTTTGGGTACCTTCTATGGGTTATGAGGTCACTAAAGACATTACTAAAGTATATGCAAACATGTTACTGTCTAAACCGGTAAATAGAAAACAAAGAGATTTGGAACTTGTGAGGAGGCAAGCTCCAAAATAAAAAAAGGAACTTGAGGAGCCTATCATACAAAAGAGAGCAAGGAAAATGATTGAGACATTAGAAAAGAAGTATGGAGGTGAAGCATCTAGTGCCACTACCTCCACCAGTACAAGTCAGCAAATAGGGGCCAAATCAAACAAAGTCAAAGAACAAACAGGAGAAAAGAAGAAAATGTCAAAGGCAAAACCCAACGATACTACATCAAACAGGTCAATAGCATACACAAAAGAAAAGGACTTAGATACTCTTGCATCTTTGTTGGTGTAAATAATTATTCATCATGGATATTATTACACTATACTTAAGTTTACTTAGGAAATGCATTTCATATTATTTTGGGTATGAAACACTTGGGTGTTTATGCCACATTGGGATAGTGTGTGCAAGAGAATTTTCACCTTTTATGGTGTTGATCTTATCTTGTTGTTACATTCCACCTCATGTGGAATATTATATTGTTTCTTCTACCTACCCACACCAATTTCCTACCTACCCTTATTTCTTATTGAGCCACATGTCATATTCGTATGCTCACATATCCATATAGCCTTGCCTATATAAGTAGGCTCATCTACATTGTTTGTATGGGCAATCATTGAACATCTTGTAATGATCCAGTTGATCATATTTTTCATCTGGATAGAATATAGTTTATTCCTATCATCTATTTTGTCTCTCTTATTTGTGTTTTCTATTGCCTCTAGATCTTGGCAAATTGTCACATGGTATCAGAGCCATTAGAGTGCCATTGGTTTCCCAATTGAGAGAAATTTGGGGTTCTCATTTTGGAGCTTTCTATTATAGGTTATTATTGGAGCTTGTTGGGTCGAATCTAAGGTCACCATTGGATTGAGGAGGTTCAATAAATTAAGATTCATCTTTCGTTTCATCCAAATCCGACATCTGAGGCCAAATCTAGAGTCATTTGAAGGTGGAGGGTGGTGACTTGTCCCAACACTGATCTACAATTTTGGCCAAATCCGTCATCTCCATTGTGCTTAGAAGGCCCAGAAACCCCCAAATCAACTATCAATTCATCAAAAATTAGCCTCCGTTACCCTGAGTTGAAAAAAATTCCCCTCCTGGCCTACCATACAGACTTGGAGGTAAAGGTTTGAAGAAAAAAAAAATTATGTTTTTATTTTTTTGGAAATTTAAAAAAAAATTAAAAAATAAAAAATTTATTAAAGTGGGGGCGAATTTCTTTGTTAAAAAAAAAAAAAATTTTTTTTTTTTGGGGGGGGGGGATTTGTGCCGCAGGCACTGCGGGTACCCCACAATGTACCTGTGGTCTCACAGGCACTACGGGTAACCGTAGTGTACCTACGACCCCATAGTCACTACGAGTAACTGCAGGCATTGTGGCCCCACAGTGTACGTGTGGGTGTCCATAGGCACTATGGTGGTCTCGCAGTCCTCTGCGAGCCCCTCCCCGTGTGGAGGGGGGGTTAACATTTTATTTTTTAGTTTTTTTTTTAAATAAAACTTTTTTAAATAATTTTTAATAATAAAAAAATATTTTCTTTTTTCTTTTTTTTTTTCAAATAAGTTTTTTTAATAACAAAAAAAAAAACTTTTTAATAAACTTTTTTTTATCTTTAATAAATTATTATTAAAGTTTTTTTTATTTTTCAAAAAAAAATTATCTTTTTTATGTTTTTATTTATTTTTGAATAAATTTTTTTTGGGCATAATGATTGGTTTTATTTAGATTTTAATTTTTTTTTTTAAAACACAAACATCATTGAATAAGTCAAATTGGGAACACATTTTTTCTTGTTACTTCATACCTGTCTTGCAGTGCTTCCAACCGGTAGTCAAGGGGGGGGGGGGGGGGGGGTTGATTTGCTCCTTTATAGCTCTTGGCCACATCCCAATCTAAGGCCTCTTTTTCTGCAGTACTCTACACAGCTTCTTGGTGGCATCATTTTCATGTTTCCAAATTTGCACTATCATGTTGTATGCTCTTGCATGAGAAATGTTGTACTCGCACTATCATAAAGTGCCACACCTCTTTGTATCTTATCATTGTCGACATATTTGATGTAATCCTCTTGTACACGTAGATTAGGAATATCTTGTGAGACTTGGTGCATGGCTCCAGTTGAGACTTATATTGTATACATTTGTGCATGGCTCTCATGAGACTTAGATTGTACCAGCATTTCTGCCATTTACAAGTATCCATATGATGCTCAAAGAAGGTTGTCTCCATGCTTGATCTTCATTTTTTTGTAGTGAGTGATTCATTGCCATCGACTTGGTACCTGGTTTTGACACACTTTGACATTATTGGTGTAGCATTGGCTCTCTTTATTCCTAATGGGGAGGTATTTTGGTCAACATCATTGGACCATCCTTGCAGGAGTTTCGATATTGAGGGGGGGCTTCATGGTCTCTCTTCTCTCTTATGGGGGGACATGTTTTGTTCTTTTCATTCATCATTGAGAGGATTGCATGCTTTCATCATCTCTCTTTTGGGGGGAGTTTTTTCCCATTGGGTTTTTCTCTCTTTCTCCATTTGTGGGAGACTACATTTCCATTTGTACATGGGTACCTCACATGGCCTTGTAGCTGGCACCCATCTTGCATTGCTTAGTTGCATTGTAGACTTTAATGCATTCCCCTAAGTTGCACTTAAGGGGGGTGCTGGTGTAAATAATTATTGATCATGGATATTATTATACTATACTTGAGTTTACTTAGGAAATGCATTTTATAGTAGTTTGGGTATGAGACACTTGGGTGTTTGTGCCACATTGGGATCGTGTGTGTAGGAGAATTTCCACCTTATATGGTGTTGATCTTATCTTGTTGTTACATTCCACCTCATGTGGAAAATTATATTGTTTTTTCTACCTACCCACACCTATTTCCTACCTACCCTTGTTTTCTTATTGAGCCACATGTCATGTTTGTGTGCTCACATATTCATATAGCTTTGCCTATATAAGCAGGCTCATCTACATTGTTTGTACGGTCAATCATTGAACATCTTGTAATGATCCAATGGATTATATTTTTCATCTTGATAGAATACAGTTTATTCCTATCATCTATTTTGTCTCTCTTATTTGTGCTTTCCATTGCCTTGAGATCTTGGCAAATTCTCACAATCTTCCCCACGTAAAGATAGATGGGTAGGAGTGCAATATGCAAGAAAGAAAAAGCGTGAAGGGATAGTTGACACAAAGGCTAATATGAAGCCGAAGAAGGATGAAAAGGAGGGTGATAACACTGACACCCAATCTGATGTGGAAATAAAAGAAGTCAAAAGAAGTGGTAGAAATGTAGTTCCAACTGTTGATGAATTGGTCCATGGGATCAAAGTGTATGGAGGTCTATTAGGTGTTGAGAGAAAATATCCCCTTTGCAATGAGGAGGACAAGAGAAAAATTCAAGAAGCACTTATCTGAAACTTGCATAAGTTCTGCAGAACTCCTAGTGAACTATATGGAATAATTCCATCAAACTTGCAAAATCAAATTGAAAGGAGATGGAAAAAAACTTTAGTTATTAAGAAAGAGCATGGGATAAAAGCATTCATGGAAGTGCAACATGAGCTTGATTATAATCAAGCATCTATATTGGCAGAAGCATGTATTCAACGCTTTAAAATAAGGAATACGATAGGGAGAGTGGCCATAGGAGATGTTCAAGGTGTGCATGATGAGGGTGTTTCCTTATTGAAAAAATCTTGAGCCAACAAAAGGAAGATGAAGAAGAAACAACAAAGGAAAAAAAATAGGACTAAGGTGCAGCTGCCCTTGACAAAAGGAAAGGTAAAGACAAAGACTCTACTGAAGGTTCTTACATTTTCTGAGTTAACGATATCATTGGTAATGTTGTGTCAGATATTCCTAATCTAACAAAGGAGGTAGAGAAACTAGTTGAACACAAATCAATCATTGATACTACTGATATTGGTGTTTCATCGGTAAAGGGAACCATTCAAACTAAGCATCCCAGTGAAGACGAAGTCATAGTTGAAGATATACCTTATGAAGATAAACCTCATATAACTTTTGTAATAATAAATCCTACTAACAATGAACCTCTTTTGTCAGAAAAAAGGTGCAAAGGAAGGAAATACAAAGGTGAAAATTTCATCAATACTACCTATTGAAGAATCAGAGAAGAAAGAAATCAAGGAGAAGGAAGAAAAATAAAAGGAAGCAGAAAAGAAGGAACAAGAGATGAAGGAAACAAAGGAGACCAAGGAATTAGAACAACATAAGAAGAAAGGGGATTCTTCGTTTGGTCAACCTGAAGATGGTAAGAAAATAGTGGTGGGCACTCATCCAATAAAGAGGAAGTTAGATTTAGAAAAGGAGAGTGAAAAGAAGAAAGCTAAACTCACCACCACAGCCACCTCTAAGGTTGAGGTTGAAGAAAAGGAAGAAGAAATAGAGGAGGAAGAAGAGGAAGACTTAGTAATAGATATTAAGAAGATGACCCCCAAACAATTAATGAAAGTGTCAGAAAAATTGAAACTTCAAGCTGAAAAGGCAAAACTTAGAGCAAAGAAAAAGAAGACCAAAATTCTTAATACTGGAAAGACCATTCTATCTAAACTCATTCCTAACATTTTTGTTGATGACAATGCACCCATCATTGCTCATTTGGGCACTGTTGTCAAGGAAATCACTTCAGAGGCAACCAATCTAGAGAAGGTTGCAGTTAGATAGTATGAAACAAGGAGAGATGATTTATTAATGGAACACATATCAATTGGCAAAGTTGCTCTCTTAACTAGCATTGAAGAGGTCAAATCTATTCTATAGGAAGTTGGACATTTATTGGTCAAGTAATCAAGATTCACTTATTTAATCAAAGATCTTAAAGATAAAAGAGCTTAGACTCAAAGGGAAATCCAAGATCTGATAGGTTCTTTTGATCCTCTTAAAAGCTCTGCAACAACCTTTAGTGGAAAAGTCAAACATTTAACTCATGAAATCAAAAATTTAAAAGAGGAAGAGGATAAGCAAGCTCTTAATCTGTTAGAGCTATAGTGCTACCTTACGCCAATCATTGATTTCATGCAAAGGAATTTCAAAGAAGCAAAAGACCTTATAAGTGCACCTAACTATAAGACAGTAGATGATATGGAGGATTTTGTTACAGTTTTGCATGGACACTTCAATACCATGAAACAAGTGAAGTCTTCATGGGAATTCTCTTTGCAAGATGCTAAAGAAAATTTGAAAGACATTTTTTCTTTATTCTCATGAATTCCTTTGTATATTACTTTCCATTAATGTCAAAAGGGGGATTTTGTATATAGATTGAGGTAGATTGAACAGGGGTCAGAACCGGCACATACATGACTATTTTGCAGCAAAGTCATTAAACCTTTTCTGTAGTATTTTCCACCAATGCCAAAGAGGGAGTTTGTTAGCATTTTGTATGACCGATGAAATTGTTGTCGTTGTTGGCAACATCAGCTTCTAAGTCTCTACAATCCTTCAATAAAGGAGTAAAGAGTAACTGGTGAAGAAAAGTAGTCGTTATTCCTACCAGTAGTCAGCAGACTGGTATATAGAGGTTAACCAGATAAGAAGTGAGTAGACCGGTATACATGGGTTAACTGGCTAAGCAGTGAGTAGACCAATATACAGGGGTTAATCAGCTAAGGAGTGAGTAGACTGGTATACAGGAGGTAACTGGTTAGGTAGAATTGGACCAGTACATAGGTGACAACCAAAAATACACGAGTCTCAACCGACAGACTTAGAAACATCCAAATGACATCCAGTTGAACTGACATTCTTCTCTTTTCAAGTGACAAGATTTTCGGCATGAACTATTGCCTTGACTGATATTCCCAGAATAATTTTTGGAGAGTAATTAGAGACGCAATAACAGATTTTTAAATTTGATTTTTGGAGGGAAAGTTGGCGCTAGAACCAAAGGATTATACATGCACATCATTCATTCTAATTGTGTTGTTGTCAATGTGAAAAAAATCTTTGTGAATGTTAACAGGGGAAGCAAAATAAAGAGCAAAGATGAGGGTATGAGAAAAGTACCAGTGTAGTGCAGAGCAGACACAACCGGTGTAGACAGAGTAGGAGTTTCATTGTGATCTGATCAAGCTATCAGTAGCTATTCCAGCAGATCAACCTCATGTTACTTTCTAACCATTACAACTCAAAATCCCTTAACCCGGTGGACTTTAATAGGTCACTTTGTAAAATCCCTTAACTGGGTGTCATCTTAATTGATGATCCTAAGTCCTTTAACAAGGCTACCTCTACCACGGTAAAGGCACTAACAAGCCTCAAAGAAAATCCCTTAACCAGGTGGCACCTAATAGTGTCTTTGTAATCTCTTAACAGTGATGGCTCCTTACAGAGCATGCTCCAGAAGAGTACAAATTTTGTGAGCATAAACTCACACCGTGGTTTTCTTCCATTTGGAATTCCACGAGATAATTCTTGGTGTTATAGTGTATCTTTTCATGCATGCATGTTCTCCTGCAATAACTGTTTGTATTGATGAATATTAAGTTAGTACTGACTTGGGTAAAAGATTTTAATTTTGTACAACCAGTAGGTAACTGATTCACTCCCCCTCTCAATCACTATTAGGGATGAACACTATATACCAAATAAAGTCTTGTAGGTATCGAACCAAGCCAAGAAGCTCTCATAATAATTTAAGAGCTCCTTCATAATCCATCTATCTTCCCAAAACCTAGCCTAATTCCCATCTCTAATACTCTAACCTATAACCATCTCAATAATTTTCCTTCCTCTAACCATATAGTTCTAGAGAGCCAAACCATGAGGCAGAAAAGTGGGCTCAAGAAAGGATTTAAGAGATCCATTATTGGCCAAATATTTCCTTTTTAAGATCCTATTACATTCACTATTAAAAGAAAAGGTTCTCCAAATTTTCTTGGCGAGGAGAGCCCTATTCATGGTTCTAATTCTCTTGAGACTCGGACCTCTAGAGTCTTCAAGACTACAGACCGAATCACAACCAATAAGTAGCATTCTTTTCCTTTAATCCAATCTAGAGCTAAGAAAGTTTTTTTTGAATTTTTTCAATGGCCTTTGCCTATTTAGACATGATTTTAGAGAGACTCAAAGAATAGATTGGGGGATTCTGGAGAGTAGCTTTAAGAAGTTGAATTTTACCTGCTTGATTGAGAAGAGCCCCCTTCCAACCAGCTAGCTTTTTACTAAATCTGTCAATCAATACATTCCAAAAGGAGCAAGGGGGCTTAAGACCCAAAGGAAGACCTAGATAAATAGTGGGTAAAACTTCAATTTTGTATTCAAGGATTTTGGCCATTTTATTCTTCCTAGGCTTCATAGTTTTTAAGAAAAATAAAGATCTTTTTTGTCTATTCACCATCTTACTAGAAGCTGACTCATAATAATCAAGGGCCTTTGCAAGTTCCTTTCTTTGACCATTGTGGATTTCCCCATTAGAATGATATCATCCATGAATTGTTTATGAGTGCAAACCATACTACTTGAGGAGGGCATCAAACCCATTAAGGAGTTGTGCTCAACTATCCTTTGTAGGTTTCTACCAAGGCATTCCACCATAATTATTAAAAAGAATAGGGGAAATGTGATCCCCTTGTCTTAGCCATCTTGAGTTCTTAAAGAAATGTGAAGGAGATCCATTCACTATGATAGAAATGGAAGCCATTGAAATGAGTTGACCAATCAACTGTAAGACTCTATTGTTGAAGCTGAAAGCCTTCATGATTTTGAGCAGGAACTCCTAATCAACTTGATTATAAACTTTTGAAATATCCAATTTGAGAAGAAACCCCTCAATTTTATATTATGTGAGGGAATGGAAATTTTTCATGGATAGTGATGATGGAATCAAGAATTTACCTTCTAGGAATGAACCCATTTTGTTGAGGAGAGATTAAGGAGGGAAAAATACTCAAAAATCTTGAGGTCAAGACCTTAGAAATGATTTTGTAAAAAGAATTATAAATACTTATAGGCCTTAATGTTTGAAAGTTTACAGCTCTAAGGCATTTAGGGATGAGAACCAAGAAAGTGGCATTTAGTTCCTTAAGAAGACATCTTGACCCAAATAAATATTTAGCATCCACCACTTCATCAACCACTATCTCCTGGAATAATTGAGAAAAGAACATATGAAACCTATCTAGCCTCGGAGCCTTATTGCCTTCAAAAGAGAAGATAACTCTTTAGATTTCTTCCCTTGATTGAATAGATGAGAGCATCTTATTATCTTCTTCCTTGACAAGTCTAGGGATGGCCTCTGATGTGATATCTTGAACTTCATGATTAACACAATCATTCACCTTAAGGAGATTGCTAAAGAAAAGGACAACATTTCTTCTTATGTATTCATCCTTCTCAAATCAACTACCATTGTACTCAATAAAAAAAATTCTAGTATGGTTTTTATCTTGAACATTTTTATCTTTTCAAATTTCTCTTTTGACATTTTAGATTCTTGAACCAGTAAGATGTTTGGTCTATGATCCCTTGCTAAAATATGCAAAACATCCTACTTATGGAGGTTGTTCAATCCCCTTATAGTCCATGACATTATCTTCATATTTTACCAGGGGAATGAAGTTTACAAATATCTAGTATGTTTTTCTACACACCATCCTCTATATGCTGAAATATTTCTTGTTCTATGTGCCATCTCAAGGATCTTCTTCCTTGACTACCCTTTGAGGCTCCACAATTTGCCTTAGATCTTAATCTTATAGAGACTCCTACAAGAGAATCCTATTGTTTTTTCTTTAATGGTCTGAGAACATTCGTCCTCTCTATCCAAATCCGGCCAATATCATCTAGAAGTCCTTTCTGAGACAATGGTAGAGTATCCTTAACTCCATTATGATTCTGATCTAAATTCGCACTGGAATCCCCTATATTTTTACTTGAGTCACCATATGTATCCTTTACTATTTCCTAAGAGTCCACTAAGACATGGCTTCTTATTGAATCTTGGCTTAAGGAGCTCTTAATAACTGATACTAAAGGTTTACAAGGGATCCTAATATCCACATTCAGATTGACTTCTTTGAAGGGGACAATAGATCCCTGACTAGGTATATCTTCCAGACCAATCACACCTTTCTCCTTCTTGCCTGAGTCAAGGTTAGACTTATTGATAACTAGCTCCTGGTTTTCGAGTTCCACCTAATTACCTGAGACATCCACCTTGTCAGGGGACTCTAAGGGATTCATTGTACTCTTACTATCTTTTTCTCCACTCTATTGGATTATAATTTCATTACCATCCCCTCTATTATTATTTTTCCTAATTCTATTGGGCTTGGGCTTAAGATTCTCTTTCTCCTTGCTTACATTCAATGGCCATCTTGATGCAGTCACCGGTAAGGAGTAACCTCAAAGAGATCAATCTGAACCAATCAACAAGAGTAAACACAATGGAAACATAGAGATATGATCGAGGCAATGCGTAATAGACTGAATTATATCATGAAAATTGATTACAACCAACCGGTAACAACCAGGTTACAAAAAAATTACTCACGGGCCTGCTAAAACATGCTCAAAGTACAGAATAAGTGACAACCGGGACCTCAAATCTCAAGATCTATCTTCTATGCTTAGTCTGGCTACTTGATTACATTATAATGTGCAATTGCAATGATATATATGATCCAAGGGAATCTAGTCGGCCCCGAAAGGGATAAAAACCCAAAGAACAAGACCTAACATGTAAAACCAACAAGGTCAGCCTCTGCTAAATAAATTCCTCTAGAAAATCCAAAGGATGAAGTGTGGTTCAAAGGGAAGGTTGGCCACACACTAAGGAATATCAGAATCAATTCTCAGGGATCGACAAGCTACAGAAGGGATCTGATAGATCACAATGCAAATAGGTCTAGATAATTGGTAACAAGAAACTATCAACCGGTAATAGGAAACTATCATGGAAACCAGTAGCGATAACTTGCCAAGAAATGATCCAAATGCTTTGTGGTATGGGAATAAGGAAGATGATCAAGTTTTAAAGTAAAATCCAACTCCACAAGACTAGGTGAGCCAAATCCTATACACACAGAAAGAAATGTTGAAACTACAAACAAAAAACAAAACAAAAAGGAAAATATTTTTGGTTGATGCAAGATTGCCATGAACCAGGGATGTTCTTGCATTAGACATCTAGGGTTGTTGAAAAAGTGTGTCTCTCACTTTGCTAGGGTCAGAGGAAAATCAAGGCAGTCCACCTATGCCTGAGAAATCCAAGATGAATCTTCAATTGGTCTACCTTTCCACTTCACCAAGTACTCCTTATACTGACCACTCCGAGTACTACGCCCAATTTTGCTATCCAAAATGTCCTAAATCTAATCTGGTTTCTTCCAAGGAAACTATTTCTCCAAGTCTACAATATTGTCTTCACTGAATTCTGGTTCATGATACTCATGAAGCTCTATAATGTTGAATATAGGTGATATACTCAAGTGATCTAGTAACTCCACTTCATATGCATTTCCAAAACTAAATTTCCCCAAGATCCTATAGGGTCCAAACTTCTTCATCTATAACTTATTATAGGTTCCAATAGGGAATGTCTCTTTTCTTAGATACACCATCACTTCATCACCAACTTCAAATTTTGTTTGTCTCCTCTTCTCATTTTCCTTCTCCTTATACTTTCTATTCATGTCCTCCAAATTTTGCTTAACCTGAATATACAAGGCTGCCATGTGATCTGCAAAGTCTTTTGCTTATGAACTTCTTCATTCTTAACTACTAATATATCCCTTAATTCTGATATACCTCTAGGATGCATTCTAGTAACTATCTCATAAGGTGTTTTTTTGGTACTCTATTCACTGAATTATTGTAGGCAAACTCTTCTTGTGCTAAAATCAAATCTCAACTTTCGGTTTTATCTCCAACTAAACATATCAATAAATTTCCCAAGCTTCGGTTAAGTACTTATGTCTGTCCATTAGTCAGTGGGTGAAAATTAGAACTGAATTCCAAATTTGTCTTCATCTTCTTCCAAAGTGTTCTCCAAAAGTAACCAACAAACTTAGTGTCTATTCCAGAAACTATGCTCCTAGGTAACCCATGCAATCTCACTACTTCCTTGAAAAATAGGTCTGCTACATGCACTGCATCTGATGCCTTCCTACAAGGTATGAAATGAGCCATCTTAGAGAATCTATCCACTACCACAAATATAGAATCATTCCCTCTCGGTGTTTTAGGCAATCCAAGTATGAAATCTGTATACACCTAAAAAATGGTCTGAAGATAATTAATTAAATAAGCAATTATTTAATTAATCCTCCTTCCTAATTTAATTAAATTCATTAGCAATTTGATTAAATTCTCCCATTCATCTACTTATTAATAAAGCTTAGGATTTATTTAATAGGTTCATTTCAATAGTTCCCTTTGATTAATTAATTTAAATTAATTAATCCTCCCCCCATTTAATCAAAGCTTCTAATCCCCTAATTAATTAAAACAAATCAATTTATGAGTTGTTGAGAATTAATTAGTCTTTTCCTATTAGTTAAATTTTGAAATTAAAATTACCCACATGCCTCCTAACTTCTAACCACCTAACCTAACCATCCCTCTAACTTAACCTATTCCACCTAGCCTTGGGTTTAAGTTACTGTAGCGTCGTAAATTGTACGCACTTGCTAGGGTGGTACAATTTCACACCTAGTTTAGCACCCGCCTTAGTGCATTTTACATTTTGCATTGCATTGCTCCTTTAGCACTTAATTAATCAAATTAATTAGGTCTAAGGTCCTATTTCATCGTCCTCTACATCATAAAGTTGGGCCCTTTCGATAAAGCGTGCCCTTTTCATTTTATTCCTCCAATACATCATTCAATCAAAAACCCTAATTAAGTCCTATTTTGAACTTGGGGGCTTGGTTTCGGGGGTCAAAACATCTCGAAATCACCTGTAACTTCGGGATTCTCTCTAAAATCATCATATCCGATGGCCCTGAAAATTTGGTGAAAAGTTGTCAGGACCGTGGTGCCCGGAGTGCACATGGTCCCGGACATTTTTCCCAAAATTTTAGGAGCACAATCCAATCACAAAATAAAGCTTAACCCTAAGAAATTGGCAGGAAATTCAATCTCTAGGTTGGCCAAAAGACTTACGATCCAGGGTTTCCTACATAAGAGCTCTCTTTCTTCATTTGAAGGGATCCGATTTTTGTTTTCGGGAACCTCATATGCAGCGAAAGAGCAGATCTTTGAAGACTTCAACAATATTCAACATCCCTCTATCAAGCATTTATCAATTTCATTCATCCATTTAGGGCTTGGAAGACATTGAAGAACAATAGGAGATTACCGACTGAAGATTGGCTTGTACTCCTCCCTTGAGGGTTGGGTATGATTTCATGTTGTTTTCATGTCTTTGCATAAGCTTCAATATATCCTTTATTCATGCTTTAGATCACTTTGCATCTTGATTTAGAGCATTTACATTATCATTTACAAGAAATTAGGGTTTACTTCTTAGGTTGCTCTAGTTTGCTTTCTTAGGACCTTGCACACACACTAGGTCTGCACACACAATACATTTTACAAAACAACTTGGCTATTCGTGGAGGTGGAAATCACCGAAGTGGGGGTTTGACTAAGGTAAAACCCTATATAGCCGCCCATACCATTTTCAAATATAAGTGTAGGTTTCGGGACTCGGACGATGCCGCAAGTGACAGATCCGGGAAGAGCAGGTCGAGACAGCACTCCACATCAAACTGCAGAGCAAAAGACCTGGACAGTGCCACTAGGCACCTTGGTCCTACCAGGACAGGGGCACTGGGCACCCTAGTCCCTGGGACAGAGGTGCTGAGCACCTTGGTCCTCCTGACAAATAGCATTTTTTGACATTTCCGACAGTTTTCCAGAGTGCAAAACAGCAGTTTCAGGTGCAGTTTTCGGGACAGAATCAAGACAGTGGCACCTGCGCCCCCGTCCCAAACATTTTCAATCAGATTTTGACTCCAAGTATGCATCTGCATTCTTGCTTTGTCCTTGTGTTTACAACTGTTCATTGTTTAATCTCAATTCTGCAATCTTGTTATTAGTTCATCCTTGCATTTTGGGATTAGGGCTTGAACTTGCATCATTTGATCTTCCAATTTCAACAACGGAATAGAAATCCTAATAGGTAGCCTGTGGCTCTCTCTTTCACAAGAAGAAGTAGCCAATTGTGTGATACCTCTAGGCTCTTTCGTATTCCGTAATGTGTGTCAAAAGGTAGGATTAGGGCATGTTAACCTAGTCTCGCTTTTTCCCCTACACATTTTGGTGAACCCGACGTGAAACTATCATTGCTTCCTCTTGCATTGCATTTGTTAGATCTAGATCTAGATTTTGTGTGTTTTCATTTCATTTTTTCATTAAAAAGAAAAAAAAAAAAAGAGAGTGTGTTTCTTTGCATTGTGTGTTTAAATTTTATGCAACCTTTATTTCAAAATGTCAGATTTTTATTTGCAAAATGTTCGTGCTTTTGATGATTATTATGAGTATAGCCAAGGCAAATTAGATGAAGCTTTAGATGATTTTTTAAACCCTAAAGATGCCAAACCTTCATTTTACCAAAAACTCATAAACCTTGTTACTATGCCATTTAGATGTGATGAGAAAGATAAGTCGAATGGTTCCTCTCAAGGGTACATTCCTATCAACTCTTCCACTGAATCTAGTAACATGGTTGTTTTCAATAATCCCCTCTATGAGGAGATGTCTCCTTTTGAATCAAAAGATAAACCTTTTAATCGATATGATCATGCTTTGTTGGATGATGCTCTTGATGACTTTGTGGCTTTATCGAAATCTTTAAACAAGAACAAGACTTCTAAATTGGTTAACATGATAAACTTGAATGAGCATAACAAGCCTCTCTTTGAAGTCCAAGGTGCTTATCCTTCTCCCACCTTTCAAGTTCCTAAATCACCTCTCCTTACTGTCCAAGGAGGGTATGATCATGATCCCTTTCGTACCCCGAATAAACCAATTATCACCGTGCAAGGAAGAAAACCTATAAGTCCTTATAATTATGCCAAGCAAATAACTAGAGAGAGTTATCATGCGGTTGCCCATACTTATCACACCAGAAATAATAGGCAGCCTAATCCTCCTCCTGTTATTCCAGTTTCTCTTCCTAATCCTCAACCAATTCTTCCACAAGCTCCCTGTATTTCACAAGTTATGGGTAAGGAATATGATCTCATAGAACAACTTAAAGCTACCCTTGCTATGATATCCCTCTGGGATTTGATTCAAACTTCTTCCGCTCATCATGGAATGTTACAAGATGCCTTGAAAGATTTGAATGTTCCTCCACCGAATACATCTAGTAATATAGCATCTTTGGTTAACTCTGTGATGAATCCTAAAGCTCAAATTGTGTTTACCCAAGATGAGTTGCCTACTAGTGAAATTCAACAACAATATGATCCCTTGATGATTGTGGTTATCATGAAAGATACTGCTATAAGACGAACACTAGTAGATAATGGCTCTGGCCTTAATGTGTGTAGCATCAATCTATTGCATAAAATGAATGTGGATACATCTCTCATTGAGCCTGATTCTTGTCCCATTCGAGGCTTTGACAATGTGGCTAAGACTTCATTAGGTATTATCACCCTACCTCTCACAGTAGGACCTGTTACTTTGCCTACTCCTATCCATGTTATGTCGAGAAATTTAACATACAACTTGTTATTAGGGAGGCCTTGGATTCACAGTATGCAAGCTGTCCCCTCTACATTGCATAGATAAGTTAAATTTATCTATAACAATAAGACATATACCTTGATAGGTGACACTAATTTCCAAGCTTGTCTACAAACATCTACTTCTAAAGGGGGTTCTTCTAAGCCATCCTCGTCTAGTGATGACTCTTTAAACAAGATACCTATTGATGAGTCCTCGCTCTCTGATGATCAAAATTCTTTGGATGAGTCTAGAGCTCCTGAAGAAGATTCTTCTCAACTTGAATCTACACATAAGAAGGATTTTGATCCTGAGAAGGTTCTCGCAGAAGATGATTGGGGATCTCTTGATTTCAATCCCACCTTTGTGGGTGAATATAAGGTTCCTTCTAGAGAGCTTAAAGTTGAAAAGAAGGAAGAAGCTAAAAATCAATCAATCTTACCTGAACCTATGAGTAATAATTTTGTGGCCGCTTCTCAAACTTCTTCTCCTCATACCTCAAATTATGAAGAGTTTGATTCTTTGTCTTATGAAAAACCACCTCCTCTTTCTGAAATGGCTGATCATTATGGTCGTGGTTTTTGCATTTTCGCTAAGCATGGGTATCATGGAAAAGGTTGTGGTGCTCATGAAAAAGGGATAAAAGTTCCTCTAGAGACTAATTTTCACAATTATGCCTTTGGACTTGGCTATAATCCCTGCAAACGTACTAAAGCTTCTAAAAGACCATGCATTAGTGTTAATACTATTTCTACATCTCTATCAATGCAACACCCTGAGTATATTGATGAGGATCCTTCGGGTGATTGTGCTTTGGATGTCTTCCCTACCGATGATGCTTTAGCTGAATTTCTGGGAGCCTATGACACTCTTCCTCATTATCATCACAATAGGGGACTCCCTTATTGTTTGAAAACTGAAGCCTATTTTGGAAAAGAGATCGATAATGATGAGATTGTGAAAGAATTCCCTCAGTTAAAGGATACTCCTCAACAAAGTAATCTTCTCATAAGTGACACCACTGATGTTAAGATGGACCCTAGCAATAAAGAGAAAGTTATTAAAATTGGAAAATGTTTGGATGAAGAGGAACAGAAACAATATGAAGAACTACTGCACGAATTCCCTAAGATCTTTGCTTAAACATACTCTGACATGCCTGGTATAGATCCTAAGATTGTCACTCATAACATTGTCTTAGTTCCCGATGCTAAGCCCATGAAACAAAAGATTCAAAAAATGAATCCTAAGGTGGCTCTGCTTGTTAAGGCTGAGATTGAAAAGTTATTAGAGGCTGGATTTATCCGCCCTATTGACTATTCCCCATGGATTTCAAATATTGTCGCTGTGGCTAAACCAGATAACAAAATAAGGATGTGTACCGACTTTCGAGATTTGAATAAGGCTTCCTTGAAAGATGATTTCCCTCTTCCAAACATTGACATGATAGTTGATTCTATGGCAGGACATGCCTTGTTATCCTTCATGGATGGTTTTTCAGGATATAATCAAATTTTCATTAACCCTCAAGATCAATTTAAAACCGCTTTCACCACTCCTTGGGGTACGTTTTGTTGGATAATGATGCCTTTTGGACTTAAAAATGCCGGTGCAACTTATCAACAAGCGATGACCCTTATCTTTCATGATTATATGCATAAGATTTTAGAGGATTATGTTGATGATATTTTAGCCAAATCTATTCTTCGTATAGATCATATTAAAATCCTTCGTCAAATCTTTGAAAGAGTTCGTAAATATCACATGCGCTTGAATCCCTGAAAATGTGTTTTCCGTGTGGATAGTGGAAAACTATTAGGATTCATAGTTTCGCATTGTGGGATTGAGGTGGACACTAAGAAAATAGATGCTATTGTCAACATGCCACCTCCTAGAAATGTGTCTCAACTTAAAAGCTTACAAGGAAAGATTCAAGCTATTCGTAGGTTCGTATCTCAACTTGCGGATCGTACCTTTCCTTTTACTCAACTTCTTAAAAAAGATATCACTTTTCAATGGAACGAAGATTGTCAGCAAGCATTTGAAGATTTAAAAGTGTATTTGGCTAGTCCTCCTATTCTTCAACCTGCCGAACCTTCTAAACCTTTCCTTCTGTATACAACTGCTTCCTCTCATGCTCTCACAGCATTGTTGGCACAACATGATAAAGATGGTAAGGAATGTTCGGTTTATTACATAAGTCATACCTTACTCGATTATGAGACCCGCTATTCTACGATAGAAAGACAATGCTTGGCCTTGGTGTTTGCGACTCAGAAATTGAGACATTATCTTTTAAATTTAGAAGTCCATGTCATGGTAAAGTTTGATCCTTTGAAGCATCTTTTCTCTAAAACTGATTTATCAGGACGCCTAGCTAAGTGGGTTATGATGTTAACTGAATTTGACCTTAAATTTGTTTCACAAAGAGCAATTAAAGGGCAAGCATTGACCGACCACGTAGTTGAGGCGCCTTCACCTTTCTCCTTCCCTAATTCTGAGTCTTTCCCTGATGACTTCATTCTTTCTATAGAGAAAGATGAAACTTGGGAATTATACTTTGATGGTTCTAAGTGTCATACGGGATCGGGGGCAGGTGTTGTTCTGATTTCTCCTACAAGGAAACCCATTCCCTTATCCTATCATCTAAATTTCCTGTGTACCAATAACATTGCTGAGTATGAGGCTCTTATAGCGGGAATAAAAGCAGCCTTAGCTCTGAACATAAAACACATATATATTTATGGAGATTCTCAATTGATTATAAGACAAGTAACAGGAATGTATCAAGCAAAACAAGACAAATTATCACAATATAAAAACCTTGCTATCTCTTTATTACAAAAATTTGATACTTATACCATGGAACCTGTTCCTCAAAAAGATAATCGACATGCGGACGCAATGGCATGTGTGGCTTCTCTTGTATCTTTAGAGGACCCTGTGGTTGATCTTAAATTTGTTATTCACAACCTTATTTCTCCAGCTATTGTAGACGATTCTAGCTTGGTAACATGTTGTGACTTTGTAGATTCAGACGAATGGTATTCGCATATCGTAAGATATTTGACTGATGGTACCTTTCCTAATTCCACCAATAGGAACACTAGGGCTAGAATCCGCAAGTTGTTTGCTAGATATATCATTCTTTCTAATGTCCTTTACCGAAGGGGTTATGATGGTCTTCTCCTTCGCTGTCTTAACAAACTGGAAATCCCCGTTGCTCTTGAAGAGGCACATTCAGGTGCCTGTGGGGGGCATTTCAGAGGCAAATCCTTGGTTCAAAGATTACTTCGTATGGGATACTATTGGCAAACTATGCAGAAGGATTCTTTTTCATTTGTTAAGAAATGTCATCAATGTCAACAACATAATAATCTGATTCATGCTCCTGCCCAAGAACTTCGTTCTCAAGTAGCTTCTTGGCCTTTCTCCGCATGGGGTTTGGATCTCATTGGTAAAATCTCTCCTCCTTCATCTCAAGGACACACCTTCATTATAACCGCAACAGATTACTTTACGAAGTGGGTAGAAGCTATTCCCCTTCGCTCTACCACTGATGAACTGATTTGTCAATTTCTTCTAGAAAACATCATTTCTTGATTTGGGATACCTTCGGAACTATAATCTCAGATAATGGGACATAATTTAAGAACAAGGACATGAAGAAATTCCTCGAGAAATATCATATCAAACATCGATTTTCTACACCATACTATCCTCAATGAAATGGTCAAGCCGAATCATCCAATAAGATAATTGAACAAATTCTTCGCAAAACCATGAATAAGCATGGTAAGGATTTGAGTAATCAACTAATCTATGCTCTTTGGGCCTACCGAACAAGTGTACGAATTTCTATAGGAACTACTCCTTATAATCTTGTTTATGGTGCTGACACTATTATGCCTTTAGAGTTAGAGATTCCATCACTTAGGGTTTCTCTCAAGGGTATAGTAGATGATGATTCTTATAAAGAACAACGACTTCAACAGCTTGAGATGCTTGATGAATAGCGTATAAATGCTCTTGAGCATATTCAAGTGTATCACAAAACTCTACAACAAAGCTATAATGAGAAGGTTATTCAACGTTCCTTCTTAGTAGGTGACATAGTCCTCTATGAGAATCAGCGCAATGTGAATGCCTTACCTGCAGAAAAGGGAAAATTTAGTCCTAATTGGCTTGGACCATACATCATTATTGAAGATTATGGATCAGGTGCTTACAAAATAGCGGATGTAGACGGTACGCCTCTTAAAGAACCTATAAATGCTATGCACTTGCGTAGATATTATGCTTAATTCTTCATTCCTTATTTATTTTCTTTTCAGTTCTTCAACATTGGGTAGTATGTTAGTATCTCCTAATTAGAGCAAAATAGAATTAAATGTTATGGTGTTTAATCTATATTGCTTCGTTCTTGACAAGTGTGTCTTCTTGCTTCATAGTTTGTCTTGAATTCATTTATGTAAATTGTAAAAGATTTACGTTTCCATTATGCTAGCATATTATACAATGTCTTATGTGTTAAGTAGGATCGTATCATGCTGTGTTTAAGTTCAAAATTAAATCACATTAGTTATATGATTCTTAGACTTAATGCATATTTCTTCCCTATCATCAATGTAGTACTTGATTAAATATTTTAATTAAGTCACGCATGTATCAATTTAATCATTGAGCATTGAGAAATCAATCACATGGAAATTAAATCCTGAACATACATGTACATCTACCAAATGTATTAGATTTAATCAAAACAAAATATACTTTGTTTTAAGCATTAAAGATAACACATTTGAGACAAAAGAGAAGCATGTATATATATATATATATATATATATATATATATATGTGGATTGTATACAAATATAGGTCACTATACATCCAAAATGTGACCTATCCTACATCATAAAATCATCTCCTATCCCTAGGGCTGGTGGCTGGAGAGTGTCGACTAGATGCTTCCTCCTGATCCGGCCATGCAGTTGGACCCATAGGTGTGTAGCGCGATATTGACCGCGAGTGACTCCGAGAGGAACTCCTACGATCCCTATCCATAAGGATCGCACGATAGGAGGAAGCCTCGGTCTGAGCAGCTACTAGATCTTGCCATGCCCGCTGAAGGTCCTCTGATAGGACTCTCTCTCTCTCCCTCCATATGTCTACCTGTACTTGGAATGGGGAGAACAAGTCCTCATGCTGACCCGTGTTCCCCTGAGGCCTATAAGCAATCTGGGAGGAACTAGGGATCTAAACCATCATGGAAATGTCTGTCACTGCTTGCTGAATCAGGGAACGCCACTCCTGCACATTAGCTGTAGCGGTAGAATAGATTTTTGTTAGTACCATTCTATATCATCAAAAACATTAATCAATCAATATAAACGTACTATACCTGGATCTCCCTCACGCCAGTAGGGATCATGATACGGTAGCATCTGTGACTGGGATCTACTAGGCTCCCCTCACTCGACTAATCTGTGCACGATGGGTGTAGGCTGGATGGTACTAGGAACAAGTCTCCGTATCACCTCGTGTTCCCCCATTTGGGGAATAAGAGGAGGATCCAGAGCTATGGTATGATCTCCTGAATGGTGGGGAGCTACATCTGACCCCTCCTCATCATCTCTATCCTCATCCTCGTCCTCGTCCACATCCTCACCTACATCCTCCTCATCCTCATCTCTATCTGTGTCCTCCTCCTCCTCCTCCTCGGCACTAGGCTGATCTCCTGTGGGTGGATTAGGATCTCCTGCCTCCTCATGACCCTCTCCCTCCTTTGGCTCCTCTGGCCTAGATCCCTGGTCCTCATCTCGGTCTCCATGTCTCTATGGGCTGGGATGGCCTGTCGGGTGATCTGGTGGAAAGATAGGCCCTGGGTATGATCTCATAAACCATGAAACATACCTGCGCTGTGCTCCAGGCTCTACAGAGTAATCAGTGACTACATCCTGATCAGATCCCTCTATATCTGTAGTCTCGATGTCATCTATCATCGGTCTTGCTACTGCTCTAGGTCTAGGAAGGATCCGTGAGTGTCGAGTATAGATGGGCACATTGGCTGGAACACACTGCTCTAGCCCAAACTGCCTCCATACTCGGTCGAAGTAGAATGGGACTATGATGTGTGAATATCATCCCTGCAGTAGACGGTTCCTCTGTAGGCATGCTAACTATCTCTCCATCCCATCCCATCTATGCATCCGCAGATAGGGTCTGCATATGGTCACCTCGGCTGTCAGTCTATCAAAAATCACTCTCCAATATAACAGATCTCCAAATCTCCACTCGCTGGTAAGTGGATAAGAAAACACCCTAGGTCGCTCGCTAGCCGTACTCATCGGAAAGCCGATAGGCCTGGTGCATGTGAAGTGCTCAAATACCCACACCTGCAGAAGTGTGCATGTCATCAAGCTGCAACCCTGTCCAAACACATACTCCTCAAGGTCATGATAGAGATGTGCAAGCATACTCCGACCCCAAGCATACACTCTCCTATGTCTCTCCATCGCTCTGATGCACCATGTGAGACCCCCATGCATATGCGTACCTCACCCATTAGGGCAGACGGCTAGTGCTATGATAGCGATCATAAGGCGTCTCACAAGGGGCACCTCTCCTGTAGGATGTAAGAGCCAGCTGACCATGATGCGACCTCTCGTCTCGCTCAACATGACTCTCCCTATGCAATATACCTACTCTCTCTAATGGTCCTCTGTTGACCGATCGATCACATATGTAACAGTAGCTCCTCTAATAGGAAGACAAAGTATACGGTACACATCCTCAAGTGTAATCGTCAGCTCCCCTACTGGAAGATGAAATGTGCATGTGTCAGGATCCCATCGCTCCATCAGTGCCATCAGTATTGCAGGATGGTACCGAATGGCTGGCATGAGGATCGCATACCATAATCCCACAATCGACAATGTGTCTCTCTCTGCCTGAGTCAGCCACGAAATCTGATCTCGCAAACTGCGAAGAATATGTCCCGCCGTATGCTCTCTCATGTATGGGAGACCCTGCAACACAAAAACATAACCGTAATCAGTACTCAATCATCAAAATCACTCATGCAAACTGTCGAACATCATATGCTAACCCTGAAATCCCTCGCCGAGTCCTGATAGGGACCATGGCGCCCTGAAGGGACCAGGGCGCCTTGTCAGGGACCATGGCACCCTGAGGGGACTAGGGTGCCCCACAGGGACCATGGTGCCCTGGGTGGGCCCTGGGTCAAACTTCAGGGCCCACAAACGATCACAGAAAGTCAAAATACGAAAAATCAAAAGTCAACGCTCAGTCAACTCACCTTGTCCAGTGGCTCATCGTCGATCACGGCCTGGTACAGGATCTCAATCCTCATGGGATGCTCTGGTCGTCGTGAAGGCATGATGATGGCTATGTGGGCTTCGCTACAATGAATAGTATTCTGAAATCAACAAAGTGACAAATGCAAATGTCACTTTCACAGTATATACTTTCATTCCTTTACCTTTACTTTCGAAATCCTAATTTTCCTTTATCACTCATTTCATCATAACTTGAGTTTGGGAGATGTGATTTTTGAGCCATTTGTTGCATAGGAATCGTATTTTCATTCCCCTACTCTCGGGATGTTCCAAAAAGTGCTCTGATGAAGCCTATTTAGTGAACGTCCCTCATCAATACTCTCTTACACAATTTGTCGTCAGTAAACATGCTACCCTGTTTCACCTCCCTAATAAGCAAGTCAAAACAGGGGGGGCATATAGCTACTCACAAATTTCATCACTTTCCTTAGTAAGCATTAGGTGATTTTGTGATCTAACGTGTGTTTTGTAGGGTGCGGTTCCTAACTGTGTACTGCAGATACCGCTGGGGGCTTCGTTCGACAACTTATGGATATATCCTTTTTCAAATGATGTTTACTTTTCTGTACTTTAGCTTGCATATGCACGTAGTACTCATATGATCGCTAAAGTGGGGGCTAAATGTAGCATCGTAAATTGTACGCACTTGCTAGGGTGGTACAATTTCACACCTAGTTTAGCACCCGCCTTAGTGCATTTTACATTTTGCATTGCATTGCTCCTTTAGCACTTAATTAATCAAATTAATTAGGTCTAAGGTTATATTTCATTGTCCTCTAAATCATAAAGTTGGGCCCTTTCGGTAAAGCGTGCCCTTTTCATTTTATTCCTCCAATACATCATTCAATCAAAAACCCTAATTAAGTCCTATTTTGAACTTGGGGGCTTGGTTTCGGGGGTCAAAACATCTCGAAATCACCTGTAACTTCGGGATTCTCTCTAAAATCATCATATCCGACGGCCCTGAAAATTTGGTGAAAAGTTGTCAGGACCCTGGCGCCCGGAGTGCACATGATCCTGGACATTTTTCTCGAAATTTTAGGAGCACAATCCAATCACAAAAGAAAGCTTAACCCCAAGAAATTGGTGGGAAATTCAATCTCTAGGTCGGCCAAAAGACGAAATTACGATCTAGGGTTTCCTACATAAGAGCTCTCTCTCTTCATTTGAAGGGATCCGATTTTTGTTTTCAGGAACCTCATATGTAGCAAAAGAGCAGATCTTTGAAGACTTAAACAATATTCAACATCCCTCTATCAAGCATTTATCAATTTCATTCATCCATTTAGGGCTTGGAAGACATTGAAGAACAATAGGAGATTACCAACTGAAGATTGGCTTGTACTCCTCCCTTGAGGGTTGGGTATGATTTCATGTTGTTTTCATGTCTTTGCATAAGCTTCAATATATCTTTTATTCATGCTTTAGATCACTTTGCATCTTGATTTAGAGCATTTACATTATCATTTACAAGCAATTAGGGTTTACTTTCTAGGTTGCTCTAGTTTGCTTTCTTAGGACCTTGCACACGCACTAGGTCTGCACACACAATACATTTTACAAAACAACTTGGCTATTCGTGGAGGTGGAAATCACCGAAGTGGGGGTTTGACTAAGGCAAAACCCTACATAGCTGCCCATACCATTTTCAGATATAAGTGCAGGTTTCGAGACTCGGACGACGTCGCAAGTGACAGATCTGGGAAGAGCAGGTCGAGACAGCACTCCACATCAAACTGCAGAGCAAAAGACCTGGATAGGGGTGCTGGGTGCCCTAGTCCTGCCAGGACAGGGGCGCTGGGCACCCTGGTCCCTGGGACAGAGGCGCTGGGCGCCCTGGTCCTCCTAACAGACAGCATTTTTCGACATTTTCGACAGTTTTCTAGAGTGCAAAACAACAGTTTCAGGTGCAATTTTCGAGACAGAATTAGGACAGTGGCGCCCGCGCCCCCATCCCAAACATTTTCAATCAAATTTTGACTCTGGGTATGCATCTGCATTTTTGCTTTGTCCTTGTGTTTACAGTTGTTCATTGTTTAATCTCAATTCTGCAATCTTGTTATTAGTTCATCCTTGCATTTTGGGATTAGGGCTTGAACTTGCATCATTTGATCTTCCAATTTCGACAAGGGAATAGAAATCCTAATAGGTAGCCCATGGCTCTCTCTTTCACAAGAAGAAGTAGCTAATTGTGTGATACCTCTAGGCTCTTTTGTATTCCATAATGTGTGTCAAAAGGTAGGATTAGGGCATGTTAACCTAGTCTCACTTTTTCCCCTACACAGTAACCCTATCCTATCTTGCACATCCTAACCTCCTTATCATAACCTCCTATGGTGTAGATATTCTCCCCTTGAGACACATGGCACTTTGGCCACATGTCTCCTCTCTTAGACACTTGCCCTCTTATGAGAAAGGCTCCTTGACACTTGTAACCATAGAGATGACAAGTGTACCTTCCTCCAACCACTTCTCTAACCTCCTCCAATTTTTCCCTTGATATCGTCAGACTCAATCTTGACCATTGATTCCTACCACCTCACCCCTAGCCTTGGAAATCCTATAAATATCCCCCATTTTGGAGCACAAAGGATCCCATCTCATTATCAATTTAGGCAATGTTACTATAGGCATATTCATTCTAGGATATCATTTGAGCATTGTTATTATAGGCAATTCCATCTTAGATCTAGCTTAATTTGATGGTTTTCTTGAATAATTATTGAATCATGTAGCTTAATCAATCTCTTTTCTAGCATAATTTCATCATCATCATCATAGCTTAATCATGAATAACTTTAGTTTAATTAGCATCTTGGATCAATCTAGCATAATCAATCTCATCTAGCTTGCATATCATTATCATTTCAAATCCTCCATCTACGTGTAGTAAAGTCACTAGGATTGCTTATCCAGATTTGAGAGTTAATCCACACTCACATCTCTTAGGAGGCTATAGGTTGCTTTGTCATGGCTTATCTTTCATTTTTTTTTTCTAATTATGCTTGCAATGATGTATTGAGTGTTTGTGTTGTAGCTGCAAGTACCATACTTCACAGGCACGATAAAATCCATGCTTATATCCTCCCAAGGTCTTACCAATACTGTCAAAGGTTTATACAATCCCACATTCTAACTACTCCCTTTTACAGCTTGACAAAGTCTACAACTTTGCACAAATTCCTTAACATCCTTATGAATCTAGGGTGAAAAATATTGCTCACTCACCAAGGCTATTGTTCTGTCAACACCAAAGTGTCTGGCTAATCCTCCACTATGTTTCTTCTTAGTCAGATTCTCCCTCATAGAACTCTTAGGTATGAACAAATGGAGTTCTTTGAATAACATCTCATCCTGGATGAAATAATCCAACCACTTACTCCCATCTGCCATAACCGGTACTCTACGTGCTTTCCAAGGTTCTCCAAAATCTGGGTTAGCATCATACAAGGTCTTCAACTCTTCAAATCCTAATACTGTATCTCTCATCTCTGTCAGTAAATTCCTTCTCCTACTCAATGTATCAACAACTTTGTTGGATTTCCCAATTATATGCTTCAACACAAAGGTGTAACTCTATTAAAATTCTACCCATCTCATATGTCTCTGATTCAACTTACTCTGACTATTCAAATATTGCAAGGCTTGATGATCTATATATGAAACAAACTCCTTAGGAAACAAATAATGTCTCACTTCTTCAAGGCTTGAACTATGGCATAAAATTTCTGATCATCTACTGAATATCTTCTCCTAGCATCATTCAACTTATCACTAAAATAAGCTACTTCTCTCACTTCTTGACTCAAGACTGCTCCTATTTTTGTTCCACTTTCATCATAATCCACTTCAAATACTTGGTTGAAATTGGTAAAGATAACACAAGCTGCTCAACTTTTTTTTTCTCTGGTGATCCACTTGAATTCCATCTTATCCCCCCTCATTGTCTCAGTCATAGGGTTACAAATTGAACTTAATTTTTTGATAAAATTCTGGTAGAAACTAGCCAATCCATGAAATGATCTTACTTCACCAATGCTTTCCAGTGTAGGCCACTCAATAATTGCTTTCACTTTAACAGGGTCCATCTTCAAACCATCAGTAGATATCACAAATCCAAAATAGACTAACTCTTCCTTCATGAAAGTGCACTTCTTAAGATTTATCAACAACTTCTCTTCTCTCAACCTCTTCAAAAATTTTCTCAAATACAACATGTTGGGTCTCAAATCAACAAATTGGATAAGTTCTAAGGAAATGCCAACTCCTATGACCAAACCCTCCAATTGACTTGGCCAACTTATAGAATGAACCTATTTGGTTACTAACTCTCTCACTTTAGGCTCTGTAGGACCTAGGCGGGTATATCTACTCACTAGTTGTTCCTTCAACTAATGCTTTTTATAGTAGATTTAGTGTCTTAATCTGATGTCTCCTAGTCTCAGTATGGCATAAGTTTCTTAAACAAACTGACTTCAGATGTTTTTATTGATCTATGTATCTTACAAAAGTATATATGTTACACTTTGGCTAAATTACCTACTATACCTACTCTATTAATCCTAATGCTTAAAAGTAAAGGGTAATTGGTATGGTTAAAGGGTTTGTTTACAAATGATCAGTGCCTTTCCTCTTATTTGGGCTACAGAGTCTTATATTTTTTCAAGACCTATTGTGTAAACTTATGAGACAGTTTTTAAACCCACCCCTTTTGGTAAGTCTGTTAGTTACTGTTTCTTATGAGCTCTATTTTGATGTTTATATTGTAAACTGCTTGAATGAGTTTAACCCTAACTTTAAGAGACCATCCAAGGAAGAATTACAAGGAACAATTACAATTCACAAGTCAATCCTTTTGATCCAAATCTACAATATGAAACACAAAACTTTACTAGAAGAACACAAATAACCTTATCTCCTTTAGATAATATCACAAGCAACTACCTTCTAAAAATATGTTAACTCTCAACACATATGAGAAAGAAAATGCAACTGGTTATGTTTGATAAAAATGTTTAAAAGTACAAAATTTTCCTCCACCTCTTTTCTCTTTACATTTTACATCACACATATATATGTGTTTGAATGGTTTTCATACCCCTTGGGTGAAAAGACACCCCCCTTTTAAATAAAAATAATTCCAAATCCCGAAATTGCCTTAGTTTATGTAATTAATTGTCACTTTACAAGTTGTTTAGGCATATTAGAGGTATTTTAAGGCTATTTTATGGGTATATAATGGATAAATGGTCTTTAAATGATGTAAATACCCCCTTTGGTGCTTCACACTCCATTTTTTATGCCCATTATTGTGTTTATGTTATGGTTTCATATTGTGCAACAAATATAAAATATATTACTTGTACCTATTCTATATATATATATATATATATGTATATATATATTTAGAATTTTTCTTGCTCCTTGTCTTGGAATTTGGAATTCTAAAAATTGCAAATTTTAGGGTTCCAATAGTGGCTCTGTCTGGGGATGGATGCCCCTTGTGGGCATAGCAAGAATTCAGATCTCTGGTAGAGCAAACCATGTGCCTAATTCATTGACCTGTTTTGGTGGCCTCAAGCCCAAAAACTAAACACCAATTCTTTCCTCTATCAAACATCTGATTCTCATCATGAAGTAGTATAAAAACTTTGAAATTAGTGATATCACCTGATTGGCAATTCCTGTCATAAGATACATTATCCATCCTTATTTTATAAGGATTCTTTATTTCACCTAGATTACCATTATCCCCTATTCCATAGGAAATGATATTTATACTTTTACAAAAGTTTTCTTCTTGTGGCATCTGCATATTCTTCATCTCTATTTTATTGGAATGCTGCATATTATCTAACTGGTACTTCTTTTCACCTTTTATTTTATCTCTATGTGATGTACCTTCCTTTTTTAACTCTCTTATTTTTGTGGTCCTTTTATCATGTGACTTAGTCATATTATTACCCATGTTGTCCTCACAAATGTTTGTATTGTCCATATTGTCTAAAAATTTTTCTTCTTCATCATATAAAGGATTTGAGAATACATGAAAATCCTTTTCACACATACCATAGCAGTAGGGAATATGATTTTCCTCTATCACTTCATCACATAAGGGGTTTTAAAATATTTGAAAGCCATTTTCAAATTTGCATACCTCCTCTTTATCAATTGTATCATCAAGGTACTCAGGTATGGATTCACTCTCCTCCTGACTGGTACAATATTCTTCATCAATGTTAGCAACAATTTCTTCAGGTTCTAACTTGTACTCACAAACATCATCAATTGCTTCTTCATCGAATGGGACTTCCAAAGGGATAACTGATTCTTCTATATAATCATCTTCATTTGCATCTCTTATGTTGATGTTACCCATCTCACACAAATCATGTATTTTTTTATTCAATTCTTCAAGAATTTAACATGCTGATTCCAAACTGTCAGACCCACATTCTCTCACGATCAATTTCTCTAGTATAGCTGAATTAGGTTGTGTATTATCAAGCATTTGGAAATAAGTCACCATTATTCTGCCAATAAATTTTTCTATAGATTCACCTTCCTTTCTTCTTATGTTGTAGATTGCATTGCCACAATCATAATCCAATTGAATCTGATTTTGGTATGGAGAACCAATTGAAGGGCTAGCGGCTGAAGTGTTGTCCTCGATTACACCGTAGAATTCTTCCATGAACCACCACTCAAGTTCTTCCCATGATGAGATACTTTGTGGGGGTAACAAGCTGAATGACTGCTCTGCAACATCCTCCAATGTTAGCACAAACCATTTCATGATCGTTTCTTCTGAGTAGATTCTAAAGGTCTCAATAAACCAATAAAATGATTTTAGATGCCCGATTGGTGATTCCCTTTCATCTCCATGGAACCTCAGTATACAGATCTTCAACTCACAAGGAAATGTATATGGATACTCAGGGATGTTACCAAAATCCAATGGCTTAAAACTTCTTGGAATATTCTTGCCTCTTTGTGGCTGTGGTTGCCACTGTGCATATTTTTCTGAAGATGCTTCTCCATAAAAATATGGATATTGAAACATACTGAATGCTATTGATCTTTTTCATTTAATTTTCCTTTTTACAGAGTCACCACCTCTTTCATAGAGGACATAAGTTATTTCTTTCTTCTGAGTTCTCTCCCCCAGCAGAGTCTTAATAATTCTTCCCCAGCAGAGTCGCCAATCTGTTGGGTCTCAAATCAACAGATTGGATAGGTTCTAAGGAAACGCCAACTCCTATGATCAAACCCTCCAATTGACCTGGCCAACTTATAGAGTGAACCTATTTGGTTACTAACTCTCTCACTTTAGGCTCTGCAGGACCTAGGCAGGTATACCTACTCACTAGTTGTTCCTTCAACTAATGCTTTTTATAGTAGATTTAGTGTCTTAATCTGATGTCTCCTAGTCTCAGAATGGCATAAGTTTCTTAAACAAACTGACTTCAAATGTTTGTATTGATCTATGTATCTTACAAAAGTATATATGTTACACTTTGGCTAAATTACCTACTATACCTACTCTATTAATCCTAATGCTTAAAAGTAAAGGGTAATTGGTATGGTTAAAGGGTTTGTTTACAAATGATCAGTGCCTTTCCTCTTATTTGGGCTACCGAGTCTTATATTTTTTCAAGACCTATTGTGTAAACTTATGAGACAGTTTTTAAACCCACCCCTTTTGGTAAGTCTGTCAGTTACTGTTTCTTATGAGCTCTATTTTGATGTTTATATTGTAAACCGCTTGAATGAGTTTAACCCTAACTATAAGAGACCATCTAAGGAAGAATTACAAGGAACAATTACAATTCACAAGTCAATCCTTTTGATCCAAATCTACAATATGAAAGACAAAACTTTACTAGAATAAAACAAATAACCTTATCTCCTTTAGATAATATCACAAGCAACTGCCTTCTGAAAATATGTTAACTCTCAACACATATGAGAAAGAAAATGCAACTTGTTATTTTTGATAAAAATGTTTAAAAGTACAAAATTTTCCTCCACCTCTTTTCTCTTTGCATTTTACATCACACATATATATGTGTTTGAATGGTTTTCATACCCCTTGGGTGAAAAGACACCCCCTTTTTAGCTAAAAATAATTCCAAATCCCGAAATTGCCTTAGTTTATGTAATTAATTGTCACTTTACAAGTTGTTTAGGCATATTAGAGGTATTTTAAGGCTATTTTATGGGTCTATAATGGATAAATGGTCTTTAAATGATGTAAATACCCCCTTTGGTGCTTCACACTCCATTTTTTATGCCCATTATTGTGTTTATGTTATGGTTTCATATTGTGCAACAAACATAAAATATATTACTTGTACCTATTCAATATATATATATATATGTATATATATATTTACAATTTTTCTTGCTCGTCTTGGAATTTGGAATTCTAAAAATTGCAAATTTTAGGGTTCCAGCACAACAAATGCTCTGCTTTTATCTTATTGAAAATCTTACTAAAAATCAGAATGTCATCCAAATACACAATAATAAACTTACCCAAGAATTTATTTAATGCCTCATTCATTAACCTCATGAAAGTACTAGGTGCATTAGTTAACCAAAAGGCATCATCAACCATTCATATAGTCCTTCATTTGTCTTCAATGTTATCTTCCACTCATCTCCTTCTCTGATTCTAATATGATGATATCCACTCTTCAAATCTATCTTTCTAAAGTATCTTGCTCCAATAAAACACTCCATTATGTCATCCATCCTAGGAAAAGGAAATTGGTATTTCACTATGATCTTGTTTATTTCTCTAGAATCGGTACACATTGTCCATTCTCCATTCTTCTTAAGTGCTAACATTGTTGTTGCTGCTCAAGGGCTCAAAGTTTCTTTGATCAAACCTTTATTTAAGAACTCTTTCACTTGTCTATTCAACTCTTCATTCTCTGTCGATTTCAACCGATGTGCAGCTTTATTTGGCAAACTAGCTTCGGGAATCAAATCCATGAAATGGCTGATACTTCTTATCAGTGGTAATCCATTAGACACATTATCTGAAATGATGTCATCATATTTTGTCAACAATTCCTTTACCTCCTATGGTTATTCTTCTTCTAGTTCTGGTCTCTCCGTCGTCTTAGGAACTAAGGCAAAACATACATTCTCATGTCTCATTCCATCCACCAAATAGATTCTAGCATTCATACTATCCTCGCTCTTTAAGGGTTCCTCCAAAGGTAACAAGGTTTGCTTCATTCCATTTTCCATAATGATGTATATGTTCTTCCTCCCATCATGTATTGCTTGTTTACCAAAATGCCAAGGTCTACCCAACAAAAGGTGACAAATTTTCATAGGCATAATATCACACAAAATTTCATCATGATAATTCCCAATTTTCAACTTTACCAAATATTTCTCTTACCAACAACTTATATTCATCCTGAATCAATGCTATCTTATAAGGCTTAGGGTGTTTTAATATTTCCAAGTTTAACTTATTCACCATCTCTTTTGAAACAAGATTGTCGGAACTACCACTCTCAATAACAACTTTATAGCACTTTCCAGATACCTTACATGTGGTCTTGAACAAATTTCTCCTTTGCAAGGGCTCCTCATCTTCTCCGATATGGCACAAAACTCTCCTCATCATCAACAGTTCTCCATCTTCCAGATTGTTAGCTGATCTGGTGGGGTTTTCTTCCACCACAACTACTCTTCTAGTATTCTCATTCTTCTTACATGTTAGGATTCCCAAACATACTAAGAGGGGGGGTGAATTAGTATCTAACCGGTTAACAGATTTTCTGATCTTATTAAACAAATTGCATTCCAAAATAGTGTACCGATAAACAAGAATTAATGCAGTAAATAAGAACAATAACCACAACATAGAAAGCACACCATAACACAAGATTTTTAATGAGGAAACCTAGTGTGGGAAAAACCTCGGTTGGATTTGTGACCCACAATATTCACTCATTGGCCAATAAATGAATATTACTTACAATAAGGGCATGCACATGTAGGAAGGCCAACTACCTAAAGCTCACTTCTTAATTACAAAAAGGAAGTCTCGCTGACTTACAAAATGGATTATGGAAATCCAATATAATGTACTGCTTTAGTTTAGCATCTACTATGCCAGGTTCAGTACCGGTTTAAGCTCACATAATAACCATAAACCTTACTCCAAAATATGCCTTTACATTCACATGTTACTTCTGCAATTATCTTCCCATGTTTGCATCTATCTACATGACCTTATACATAAATGATCTACAAGATATCATCCTTATATATGAGTTCTATTACAATTCGCCTTGTCGGCTTACAAAAAGATATTACTATTAAATACAAAATGCAATAAACAAAATCCTGTCAGCTGGGGTGTCGGTAATCATCTTTGTCACTACCGGCAAACTATCTATCGGTGTAGAGTGTTGGTGTTGGTGCTATAAGATTGTAAGGTTTCCATCAATGACAATACCTTCAATCACCTACAATTTCTCATTGGAGTGTGCAATGCCAACAATCTCCCCCTTTGGTATTGATGGCAATACCCATGAGAAAAATTCAAAATTGTATCCAAAAATTGAAGTCCAAAAATTCTGCCAAAAACTCTACCAGATGTGTGCTCCCCCTGAGCAGATGATCTCTTCTGTCATTGTTTTTCTCATCCCAACTACTCCCCCTTTGGCATCAATGACAAAAGTTGTCAAAAATGTCAACTGAGTGTAGTTCTTAGTTGGATCCCTGTAACTGGTTGGTTACAATTGGAAATAGATCTGCCAGTACAAAATTGAAGCTATTAGTGAGCCTTTCACTATCTTTTAGTGTTGCTTCTGTCCTTTGTATTATACCGGTGAGTATGTGCATTTTCTCTTCTGGTGTCTTCAGTCCAGGAACAAGTGCCTCTAATATCTCTTTTCTCAAAGAGACAAGGATGTCAAGTTTCAAACCAAGTTTGCATTTTAGTTCCTTAGCCTTGAACTTTATTCTTTCCTTTTCCTTCTCCAATTTCTCAAGTTTTTCCTCAAATTCTCCTATTTCCTGCTCTATTACCAATAATGGTTCTGGTGAATTGATGATATTATCAGCAATATTATTTATTTATTTTTGTGCTTCACTAATTTTCTTGTCTATATCTATTGTCAAAACATCAGTTTTGCATGTATCCATGTACAACTCCTTAAATTCCATTATTGTTTTTCCTAGTGTCGGTAATAAGGTATCAATGTGTTCCTTGCATCTCTTTATTGTTTCATCAATGAATCTTTCTTTCTCTTTATTCATTTTCTCACTGAATGTCTCCTCATTAATCTGATCAACTGTCAATAGGTTGTCGGTGATATACTTAGACAATGTGTCTAATTAACTCAAAGAATCTTTATTGTCCACATTGCACTTGGGTGCAATCAATTTCAAAATAGGGATGGTATCATCAATAGCCTTGTATGCAAGTGCATTGCAATCTGTTATTTTCTTGATTGAATCCAACAATACCTCTATTACATTTGTCAGTCTGAATTCTATCATGGAAGAACCAAATGATTGACCAACTACCTTAACAATCTTCATTCCACTGGTGTGAGTAACCTCTTTGGTTGAGTTGACCTCTGGTAGGTCAATTTGAGTCTACATCTCAACTAGCAAAGGCTTGGATTTCTCAGCTGTTGCCGGTGGCACTATCTTTGTCTCAACCTTTTTCTCTTCATGTTTCTCAGAATGTACCTTAGTATGTTTCTCTATACTTTCTTCTACCAGTTTCTCTGATGAAGTCTCGGTATTTACTATCAGTTTCTTAGTATGTACCTCTGAACTATCCATTTCTAGTATTTCACTATTAGAGGAGGTACCAACCAGTAAAAGATGTGCTTCTGGTTGTAACCCTTCTAGGTCGCTTTCCTTGATACTAGTCCTATTCAACAAGTCTTCCTTGATTTCTTTTGCCTGTTTAGTTACATTTCTAATTGTTTGTTCTCTTTTCTTCCTTCTTTTCAGGGTTTGTACTTTGCTTTCAATGGTTTCTGCATTTCCAAATACTTCTTCTTTTGGTTCTCTAGGGCCTTCAAGGAGTGCTTTAGCATATGTTTCTATTATGTTTTCATCTGCCTCATATCCCATTTTAGTTACCTAAACTATTCTTGGAAACACTACTTCCATCCAGATTTCATCCTTTATAACAAAGCATATCTCCTTTTGGTATTTGTTAAGTATGATATAAGATAATCTTTCCCTTGTCTTCATTCTAGCCTTAAATGTCTAAAAGTATTCAATTATGTTATTTTCCCTGTCATCTCCCATGCCATTAAAGATATCCAAAAGTTGTTTGCCTACTGGTATGTCAAAACCAAATTCTTTTCTACCTATACTAGGAACTTCCTTAGTGATGTATAGAAAAAGACATACAAGTAAGTTACCAAATCTGAATGTACCTTTCTTGTCACCCTTAATTTTCTTCAGGTTGTCAATCAATTCATTTTTTAGCCATTCACATATGTCAATATTAGTGTTGTTGTTCACCATGTCATAAGTACTCTTGATACATAAACTGGAAACAGAGTTTAATCTGTTGGCATGTGTAGCTTTATATCCTAGTATCATACTAATGAATCTAACATTTGTATCTTTCACTTCATTGACTCTCAAGGATCTTCTAACATGGGTTGCACTAGTTAGGGTCATCATAGTGTTGTTTGGAACCTTTTTAATTTTATCAGGCCTGCTACTGGTGGAAGGTAAGCCAGTCACTGCCCTAACTACTTCTTTTGTGATCTTATGGATGTAATCTAGCCAAAATAATTCCCCATGAAATCTACTAAGTACAATTCTTACAACTTCCTTGGGAAAATCAGGAATGCTAAGTATTTCCACAAAACCTAGGGTTTCAATTATCTTGTGTTCCGATTTCACATTACCATTTTCATCACAATTTATAGTCCTATAAATGCTCATTATCTCATCAGCATCAAGTTCCTCAATATGACAATGTATGTATATCCTAGGGTCTTCAGCATAAGCAACTCCTTTGGGTATTTTAGAAAATGCTCCTAGGGTATCATACTGCTTCAGTATTTTAAGTATGATTTTAAATACGAGCCTAGGGCATTTAATTACTTCAATTACAATAGGGTTTGCAATGAATTCAGGCGCAAAAGAGGAAGCCATTTGATAAATACCTTAGTCTGCCTTTAGGCTTGAATGCTTGATAGATTTTGCTTCACTTCTCACTGTAGATGGCTTCGTTCAGGTTTTTTGCACTCTTAGGGAATTTGAATGCTCGGTGAGTGAAAAAGAGTGAAAAATACTTGCTTTATAATGTCATTTCCTTCAACTACCAAAATAAATGCCTACCGGTTAAGTGAGAACTTAACTCATCTATCGATAAAGAAGCATTTTATCTTCTTACCATCAACTAAGGATAAACTGGCATGTTTTTTAATTATTTGCCTTACCCCCAAAAGGTTTCTTCTCAGTGAGATGAAGAATCTCCTATCGGTAGAGTGATACTCTATTCTACTAGTGAAGGAATAGCCTCATCAACATTTTGATCTGTCTTTCTAATCCATTATTTTGAAAATTCTTGCTTTACCTCATCAACCTTCTCTTTACATTTCAAACTGGGTCCTTTGTTATTTGCCGGTGATGCCTTCTAGAAAATTTTGCAATATGTCCAATCATGTTACAAGCATAACAAGTCACATTATTTTTTTGAATAGCTTTTCCATATCCTATGCCGGTATGTGTTCTGCATTGATTAGATAAGTGTCCAAATCTTCCACAAACATAATATCTTACATTCATTCTGCAATTTTCTGAATTATGACCAATTTTGTTGCATTTAGAACATTGACCGGTGGGAGCATTAGTGTTCTCATTGTTTCTAGATCTACACTGATTTTCTCTATGACCATACTTGTTACAGTTAAAGCATTTACCATTAAATTTGTAGGCATTAGGTTGTCTTACCAGTTTATTGTGATCATGATTGTTTGTAGTACCGGAGCTTTCACCAACTTCAAAGCCAAGTTCATTAGTATCTTCATTAGGTTTCTGATTTTTCAGCATGTCATCAAGTTTTTTTGAACTTTTCTTGAATTTTTCCTTATGTTGATTTGCAGTAGCCAACTCATTTTTCAAAAAATCTTTCTGTCTCATGAGTTTAGTTTTATCATGTTCCAAGTGAATCAGATATGTCTTTAACATATCATTTTCATGACTAAGTCTTATATTTTCAGTTCCAGCATTATTGATTCTCCTAGTCAAGTCATCTTCATTCTTCTTTCTATCTTCAGTGACTTTATAAAATCTCATAGTCATATCTTGCATCTAATCCCTCAAGGTCATGTTTTCTTGCTTCATCTTGCTTATAAGATCATTTAGAGTTTCTTTTTTATCATCATCTTTTTGCATCTTCTCATGAAGTTCTCTTCTTTTATTCCAGGAAATAGTGTAATTCTCCTGAAGTCCTTGAATGATTTCCTATGCAGCCTTCAGATCATCTTCAAGTTTGATATTCTTTAACTTTTTTACATCATAATCTGCAAGAGTTGTTTCCAATTGCCTTCTCAAACTTTCCATTTGTACTGGTGTCAGAATCTCCCTTAAGTTGTTAGGCTTTTGAAAAAGAGGACCAGTCTCTAATACCAATTGTTAGGATTCCCAAAGATATTGAGAGGGGGGGTGAATCATTATCTAATCGGTTAACAGATTTTCTGACCTTATAAAACAAATTGCATTCCAAAATAGTTTACCGGTAAACAAGAAGTAATGCAGTAAATAAGAACAATAACCACAACATAGAAAGCACACCATAACACAAGATTTTTAACGAGGAAACCCGATGTGGGAAAAACCTTGGTGGGATTTGTGACCCACAATATTCACTCACTGGCCAATAAATGAATATTACTTAGAATAGGGGCCTACACATGCAGGAAGGCCAATTGCATAAAGCTCACTGCTTAATTACAAAAGGGAAGTCTCACTAGCTTACAAAATGGATCATGGAAATCCAGTATAATGTACTGCTTTAGTTCAACATCTGCTATGCCAGGTTCAGTACTAGTTTAAGCTCACATAATAACCATAAACCTTACTCCAAAATCTGCCTTTACATTCGTATGTTACTTCTACAATTATCTTCCCATGTTTGCATCTATCTGCATCACCTTATACATAAATGATATACAATATCTCATACTTATATATGAGTCCTATTATAATTCGCCTTGTCAACTTACAAAAAGATATTACAATTAAATACAAAATGCAATAAACAAAATCCTGTCGGCTGGGGTGTCTATAATCATTTTTGCCACTACCGGTATACTATTTTCCAGTGCCAGTGCCATAGGATTGTAAGGTTGCCATTAATGAAAATACCTTCAATCACCTACAATTTCTCATTGGAGTGTGCAATGCCAACATTACATTCAAATGAACGATGTCCTTCTCCTCCACACTTAAAGAAATGACCTCTAAATGTCTTCTTGTCTTGTCTGCAAAATTCTCATTCCAGTAGCCATCCGGTTCTCTCCTCTGGTAGAAAGTTTTGTCATCCTTCTGGTATGAATTTCCATCTTTTCTCACTTCCTTATCCTTTCTCTGATCTATACAGGTTCCTCTACCTCTGTTATATCATCTTCCTCCTTGAAATATTCCTCTGGTAAACCTTCCACCTCTACCTCTCTACCTCTACTCATGTCTCTTGTTTTCTTCAACCTTCAGGGCATACTGGTAAACCTCTTCAACATTGCAATTTGATCAAACTGATCTCATCTTGTATAGACATCTGCAATCCATTTAAATATCTTGCAACTTGTTCAACTTCATCATCAACATGTTCAGATCTGATATTCAACTGGTAAAATGCTTTGGTGTACTCCTTCACACTAGATTTCTTCTGTCTCAAATTTTGCAACTTCTGGAACAGATTCACCTGATAAGAAATTGGTATAAATTTTGACTTCAACTTAGCAACCATTTGATTCCAACTCTTGATTTTCTCTTTACCTCTTCTCTGTCTATCAACCTGCAAATACTCCCACCAAAGAGATGCATGACCTTTCAACCAAGTACAGGCATATTTCACCTTTCCTTCCTCTGTAGTGTTCTCAAAATCAAAACACTTTTCCATCTCTGAGATCCAATCCATTAACTCATCAGAATCCAACTTTCCATCATATTATAGTGGGGCAAAATGTTGTTTATTATTAGCCCTACTCAAAACCCTCAAAAACCTCTCTTCATCCAAATCAACTACTGTTGGGTTTCCTTGTTCTGTTGAGGCTTCTTCTCCTTCATCTTCACTTATATCTTCAATATGTCATCCTCTTCTTTGTTGTTTCTCCATGTCTTCCAACTAGGCTGCTATCCCTTGCAACATTTCCATCATAGTAGGGTCTACATTCTCACATGCTCCACCATTCCTAGTTCCTCTTCGCCCATCTTTCACCAATCCTCTACAACTATAGGTCATATCCACAGTCCGCTACCCTACAACAAAGCTCTCAAGACAACCAAAACAAAAACTCAAAGAACAAGACCTAACATGTAAAACCAACAAGGTCGACCTCTGCCAAATAAATTCCTTTGGAAAATCAAAAGGATGAAGTGTGGTTCAAAGGGAAGGTTGGCCACACAACAAGGAACATCAAAATCAGTGCTCAGGGCTCCGCAAGCTATGAAAGGGACCCTGTAGATCACAATGCAAATAGGTCCAAGCAATCAATAACAAGAAACTGTCAACCAATAACAGGAAACTCTCATGGGAACTGATACCGATAACTTGCCAGAAAATGATCAAAATGCTATGTGGTTTGAGAATTAGGAAGATGATCAAGTCTTCAAGTAAAATCCAACTCCACAAGATCCAGAGAGCCAAATTTGGTACACACATAAATAAATGCTAAAACTGCAAACATAAAATAAAATAGAAAGAAAAATATTTTAGGTTGATGCCAGATTGCCATGAACCGAGGATGCTTCTGCATCACGTCTCTTAGCTCAATATCCTAATTTCCTACAGTTCAAGCACATGAAAGGGATTGATTCAAACTCAATAGTTTGAACCCAAGTGCCCAGCTTGGATTGTATTTCAATATAGGATGGTAAGTCTACATTCTTAGAAACACCCACACAGATTCTCACAAACACCAGCCTTTTCCTAGTCATCGTCATTAGATCTATAGACAAAAGTTCTCCAAAATAATTAGCCAGGCTGCTAAAAATATCTTCATTCAAAAATTCCAAAAGGGAGGCTAGGAAGTCTGGCCTAAACTGGTACATTTTAAAAAATGGAATCAGAAAGGTCCAAGTTTGTAGTCCATTTCTTAAGAGCCAAGAAGGACTCGCCAATAACCCAAGGACCTCCACTTCTAACAACCCAATTATTCTTCTTACAAGAAAACTCAAAAGTGAAGTAACCCTTAGGAAGAGCAGAGACAGGGAACTTGACCATTAGTTCTCCATTTCCTTTGGACAAAGTCCCTAACAAGTTCTATGTTAGGCCTAGAACCCATAAATTTTCCTACTAGTGTTTAGTCCATAAGAGAAATATTATGATCAATAACCATATCAAGGACAAAAATGGCAAACTTACCCTTCACAGGATCAAAGATATTGCTGACTGGAAGGAACATCGATTTTCCACTAAGTTTCACTCCCAAAAGAGATGTCCAAGGTTTTTGTGTGGAGACATCACCTCCAGTGGCCCCCACCATATTTTGGATTCTCTTATCGACCCCCTATCCTTTAGATAGATCAACGAGAACATCACAATAATTGGGAATAAAGAAATCCACCTAAACAGGCTTTTCCTTTTTGTTCCCCCTTTGAAAGTTTCTATTAGATGAATCACCCTTCCCCCAAGGTCCACCTAAATATTATTTCTAAGGTTAGGCTCATTTTTCTCCATCTTACCTTGCTTGTTGCTTGATCCCTACATTTATTTTGTCTATGTTTCCCAAGAAATTGCACCGCCCCAGCCTGCTCAAGTGTTCGAAATTTCAAAAATTTGATTCTTTTGCCCATTCACCTACTTCTCCCACTCCATGATTCACTAACTTATGATTGATGTTATGACACTAACCCTGAATAAGTTAATTGTTTACTTATATTATTAAAAGGCTACAAGGACTTATAAGGAGGATCTCAACTATTGATTTATATTTACTCTGTCATACTAAAAATATATCACTATTCCTTTGATTTAACCCTCCAATATATTATTTAACATATATCTTACAATTAGCATAACCATTGCATCTCTTTTTGATGAAAGTTCTAGTTTAAGATATTTTCATCAAAAACAGAAAAATAGAGAAAACTACGATGATAAATCTAAATAACTAGACGAATAGTTAGCTCATGAGAATTTTTTTTTTTAAATAAATGTGTTAACCCAATACCTAAAAATTATATGATTCAATTAGAAAAGAAAAATATTAGCCAATAGACTAGTTTAATTTTTTTATCTTTTGGTGTTTTTGCCTATCGAAACTTTTTTATCTATTGGTATTTTTCCTTGCCAGATTTTTTTATTGATCAGTATTTTTACCTATTGATTTCAGCTTGAAAATTGCCAATTAGCATTGCAATCACATTTCTCATAATTCCTCCACAAGAATTTTATCCTCCTTCAACACAATGTATATTCTCATAACAGTTCCATAGTTTTAATCTATATACAAAAGATGATCTTGCCATAGAGGAAATGTGTTTTCTACCAATTTACACAATATCAAATCCTACATCCAGAGCCATATTAATCAATCAATCAATTGAAATTCATAAACTACCCAATATGCTACCAAAGAGTTCTCATGCACTAATGGTTACATATGAATAAGATTAGACATTTGCATGTCTTTTTATTTATATGATCTATGACATAATACATGATTTTTCAGGTTCTCAACAATCACCACAATAACCAAGACCTATGCCACAATGAGCAATGTGACAACACATATTCCCCAATATAGTTTCCATCATAGATGCATGTATTTTCAGCCTACTCTTCATATGTTGAAAACATCATCATCATCACTACTAAAACACTAAGCATTATTATCACCATAAACACTAAATATTTTTTTGTAATCACCATCCCTCTTGCCATATTTCCTACACAAACAATCATGTGAAGGGCATGGAGATATTATGGTCGTAAATAACTACAACTTCCCATTCTAATTTTTTCCCTTATTTTATTTTAAGGGTAATGAAGAATTACCATATAATTTGATAAATATGTCATTAGGTAATGGCTAAACAAATTTTTTCATAACCAGTTTGGCTATAATTACCACGTTTACCTTTGTTCTGAAAATAGCAAGACAATTGTCGTCTCTGTAGTGAGATTATTTTCTTTTAAATAGATTTTTTATTTATTTTTTTAGAGTGAAATATTGTTCACTTTTAAGAAGATTCGCCTATTAAAATTAACAAAAATCATATCATTTGGGGATAGGATGTAGTAATTGTGCATCCTAACTTCACACTTTTCAAAATCTTACATGGAAATTTTCAATAATTCTCAATATTTTCCAGTAGCTTATTTGGAAAGTCTCCTACTTATAACTAAAGTTTCAGGACCACATCATCAAATATGATACCACATCAGCATGCTTTTTGCCAAAGTGTCCAAATCAGCCAAAAAAAAGGTGAGGCCAATATTCATCTAAAAGGGGCTCCAATACTTGTGCAGCTAATGTGGCATCATATGATTGGTTGCCTTTTACAGCTAATGTTACATTTCATTCAATTATTAGTAGTCATCATCAATAGTAACAAATTTAAGTTTTCTTGTTAAGTTCTTTCATGTGTGTATTATCCATGTTCTTATCTATATGTCTATATTCTTATCATGATCTAACCCAATTGTCTTGGGAAATTTCACTTTCTAACCTTGCCTTGTTCATATTTTTCTATCTAATGCATTTATTTTGTAGGTCTTCATCTTGGGGGCATGCTTCTTTGGATCGAAAGATTTTTCTGCTTCCTCTATAGTATCCTTTTGGCATCATGATGTTATTTTATGTTCACTAGATTTCCTTTAGCGTGCATATTCATGATGATTCATAAGCCTGCTAAAGTGGGGGCAAAATGTAAAGTCAAAAATTACATACCCCTTTGCAATTCCACCTACACTTTTGTAGCCACTTTAGTGTCTATTCCCCTAGCATTTGGGTAGGCTCATTTTATCCCTTGCATTAGGCTTTTCCCTCTCAGGATGCTTAAGACCCCCTTCGAAATGCTATCCTTCACCTTTTGTTTCATGTTAGCCACATGTTTTTCTTACCACTTGTCATCTTTGATCATGATTTGTCTAGACACTATCACACTACATGGATGTCCTCACACCATAGATTCATCCCTCAATGTCTTAACGTTCAAATATTGATTCTATGTATTTTGACACTTTTCACCTATCTTGGTTGGTAGAAATAGTTCATAATCTTTCGAAATGTCTCGACAATCTTCTTTTTCCCTCCTCTTCTCTCTTTTAAATATTTATTTTCTCTTCTTTCAATCTCTTTGGTTCCTCCATACAATCTCTCTAGTTCTTTGGCTCTTGGTTCTCTCAAGAAGATCTCTCATTCTTTGGGCTCTCATAGCTTTCTCTTGCTCTTTCTTTCTTGCTATAGTAGTCTCTATTTTGTTACAACACTCTTAAGCTCTCATAATAATATTTTGCAACTCTCTTGGATTTATCAAGCCTCTTTGGTAATATCTTTCTATAATTTTATCTATCTCATTTTTTAGCATCTTGGTATTTATCACATTCCCTACCTATTTGTTCATTTTCTCATTCTTTAGCAATTTTTATTTTTATCTATCTATCTATCTAGGTTGCCGGGGAAGGTAGAAACACCAAAACGGTGGTTTGAGATTAAGGATTGAATTAAGGAAATGTAATGGTGGTAAAAAAGGAAGATGGAGAAATCAAGAGGAAATCATTTCTCTCCTCGAGAGGGGTGAAAGTTTCACACAAGATTCTCCTCAACCTTTCATGCCCATTACATTTAAAGGAGGGGGGAATTCACTAGATCCAATATCAATAGGAAGAGATTGAATACTAAATGAATTTACAATGGATTCAGAAAGTGAAAGTAACCCTCCTTTAGAATGGATAAGTTGAATTACGCAATTTAAGACTAGGTGTAAATATGACAAAGAAATGGTTATAACTTGAGATAGAAATGTGGGATGAAGTTGTGCACCTGGAAATAGCAATAAGATGTCAAGAAAAAGCTCCCCTTCAAATTTCAGTGAAAGTTGTCAGGACCACATTGAAAGTGCACACAGTCCTCTAAAAAATCCATGTGATGAAAAGGGTTTTTCTGCCTCTGAAAATGAAGTCCAAATCTACATATACAATTGCGCACCTACAACCTACATACATAAAAGATAGAAAATGTTGTTGGGATTGGGGGTTTGCCTTTAGGTCAAACCCCAGTTTTGGAATTGACCAAATGATGAAAAGTACTTGCAAGTAATGAAAGTAAATGATTGAAATGGAATTCACCTCTAGAGAGGGTACAATTAAAATGTAGATAGAGTTGTTTGAAGGATATGCATAATTGAATATCAAAAGGGACCTCCACTTCAATGGTTGAATCCTTGACTTGAATGCAACACATAACCTTGAAAGGAGACTTGAGAATGCTCAATGCTTCAAAGGAATGCTTGGTTGATTTCACTTAGGATCGCAATTATGTATGCCCATTGAACTTATATTATATATCTATATAAATAGGAGAGAGTAATACATCTTATATATTCACCAATTAGGGTTAATTGACTAATTTTTTGTTATAGGCCGACATAGGGAAACTTTCCTCTCTTATCAAATGCAAAGCCCAATGTAAAGCTGGATCAGAAGGGGCCCAAAATAGGGAAAGGATAGGGGCACCACACCCCTATCCTAGGGGGGAGAGGGGCACCATTCCCCTACCCTACCCTAATTAATGACAAGAAGCAATAGAGGAGAGTGCGGGGTGCGGGGAGATGCAAGCTTCAGGCAATGTGAGCATGTCTTGGGTCTCCATTTAGGATTAGGGATTCATCTCACCAATGTGAAGAACAAAATATGGTTGAAAATTATAAGGTTACAATTTTAAAATGCTACATTTAGCACCCACTTTAGCAGGAGTATAAGCGTATGCCAATACTTCTGGGAAAGTACAAGGAAACAAGATTGAAAGACTTTCACCACATCAAGGAGGCAAGATACACCAAGCCCCTACTGGAATTAGGATCTTATGACATCAATTGACAAAGTAAAAGGGAATATCAAGAGGGAAGGATCATGACTGCAAGTAGCAAGGTTCCTCACACTATGAGTCATGAAAAGAAAGGATACCAAAAATTACAAAGCAAAGCCAAGTTCATGAAGAAAATTTGAGTATAAAGAAGAAACATCAAAGAAGAAAGGCAAAGTAGTAATCACAAAGCCCAAACCTAAAACTGCAGTGTTCACAAGGAAAACCAGAAGAGGGCAGAAAGAAAGTGAAATTCTATTCAGGAGACCCCCTCCTACCTTCGAAGAAAAATTGAAGCAGTTGGAACAAGGATCTGGCATGGCTAACTTCAAGGCACTGAGGTATGAAAACAGATCAGATGCAGAAAAGATGCAGATTGAGGAGCTTTTACTGAATAAAATGGGAAAATGGAAATATACCCCAGATGATATCAGCTCTCAAATTCCAAATGAGCTTCTAGTCAGGATTAGACCAAGATGGACTTCAGCAGTGCAAACTATCAAAGACATTTATGCACAAACCTTAAAACAGTTGTTACCGAACCTGACATATAAAGAAGTAAAAGAGGCATTAAAGAAGAATGAACACCAAATGACACTTAGGTTTCATACCTTCTTAGTTCTCTCCAAGCAGATAGAAGCAATAGTAAATAATGCCACAATTGTGTGGAAAAGGATATATAATCTGCCAATGCCATCTGACCCCACGGTAACAACTGAGGGTGAAAAAGAAGAAAAAGAAGAGGATGAAGAGGAGAAGGAAAAAGAAGAAGCAACTGAGGAAGAAGGAGACACGGTAATCATAAGTGAAGAAGAAGGTGACACAGTGATAATAGGTGATGAAGAAGATGATCCTGAACAGGTAGCAGCAAAATTCATTGCATCTCTTCCTCACTCACCACAGAAAGGCATTGCATCATCAGCTTCAGCCAGCAGCACAGTAGCTACATCAATGCTCAATCCTTGCCAATCACCTCTCAGCTCCAGACTCCAATAGTTACCTCATCCATCGAGCTGCAGAGCATGTCATTATCTATCGGGATGCAGAGTGTTGCTTCTACCGAGCAACAAGTGATTTCTTCAGTCACCGAGATCACAACTTCTCCTGCAGCATGTATAGTAAGTTTTGCAACCTCTCCAGTTTTGACACATTCTTTTGCACCTATCAGCACTCCTGTATGTACATCAATTTTGGAAACAGTCGGTACATCCATGAGTCTTCCTATTCCAGTTATAACAGCTAGTCCAACCTTATCAACCATTGAAACTACATCAAAAGATAAGGAAGTAAGCACAGAAGTAATACAAAAGACACCTTTAAAACTTCTGCTTACCGACAAGGCTATAGAGGAAGATATAGATCTGGATAAAGAGATTGTCATACCACAAATAGACCTCAATACTGCATCAATTGATGAAATGAGATTGATCAGCCAAATGTTAGAATAGAAAGCAAAACAAAAACAATTAAGAAGTGAGAGAGACAGGGAATTCAACATCATAAATGGTGCAAAGACCATTCTTACAGATGCCTTAGGCATAAAAGTTGATCCCTCTCAACACATTTTGCTACAACTCGAAGAGGCTATGAATAGATTCAATGAGGACTCATCAGGAGAAGAGAAACTGATAGAAAGAACCGAGAAGAAATTTGATAACAAGGTGCTTGAGCACATTGCTCAGCAGATAGCAATAAAACAAGTAGAATTGACCACTATTTTGGCCAAGTTAGAAAATTCTTTCAATAATGTAACTTCATTCTTTGCAAAGTTATGTGATGTCACCAAGTTCACAAAAGGAATCAGAGATCAACTGAAGAAAGTTGATGATGATCTGAAAGCAAGTGCACGACAATTGCAGCTTGACCCCAGCTCAAGCTCAACTCACCATTCAAAAATCAGAGTCCTATCAGATAAGCAATCAGAATTGCTTAGGGAAGATGCAAGGATCCGGTCTACACTGTTAGATATTCAGAATATGATCCTTCCTAACATGGATACAATGCAGAAACACATTACACATTCCAAAACATTGATCCATGATAACAGTTTTTCAGTTGCAGAGCATGTAATTGAACTATCCGCCAAAGTTCAAGTTGCATTGTCTATTTGCACAATTTTGCAAGAAAATTGGGATAAGACCTTGGCTCATATCAAACAGGTACACTCAAAGTTTATCTCACGCTTTAATATCTCTATTTGAGTTTGGCATTATTGTCAAAAAGGGGGAGAATATAGAACATATTATTTGAGACAAGGGGAGAATGTAAATAACAATTGGTATAGAGATAAGAATATAGAATCATATGTATATTCTATGGGGGAGTTATGTACAGTGAGATATACAGGTATATACAGCAATCTACAATTGGTATCAATTTTGATGAATCAAGTCAGCATGACAGATTCATTTTTGTCTCATAAGTGTTTTTGTCACTAATGCCAAAGGGGGAGATTGTTGGAATAATGATATATTTGTCATTAGTAAATAACACTCAGTGAAAACACTTATTCGATTTTGAATGCTTACCGAGCTCATCACTCAGTCCACAACCTATACCGAGCATTTGGTAAAGCTTACCGATTAAACAGTTCATACCGAGCAGTAAGACTATTACCGAGCATATGAGACAAACAGCAGTAACCGAGAAGTCAGTTCTTACCGAGTTACCAGTGGTTACCGAGTGACACTATATCTACCGAGTTCCAAGCTACACTTCGGGACTAGTATGGACCGAGCTTCTACTCTTACCGAGAGCATGACGATGCCGAGTACTGTAGTGGATGCTGTGTATCAGAAGATCACCGAGCCAGCTTGAGGAACCGAGTATCTACCGACTCAGTAATATTTTGTTCACCTATGTAAGGCCGACTTATGAATGAGTTTGTGTTATTAATTTGTATGAGGCCGACTTTATGAAATGTAAATGTAATTATGGACGGTATATATGTGATGTATTATACCATCTGTAATTGAGAATATAAAAAAATGTATGTAAGATATATGAATATGCGAAATTAGAAAGAGCAGAGCAGAAAGTGCATTAAGGCAGCAGATCAGAACGTTTTCGCAGAGTCAGTAAAGGAGCAGAATCGACATATCTATCTCAGAAGGAGATCAATACTCAACAGATCTTATCAGCAATAAAGTTGTAAGTCAAGATCTACTATTTCATCCTAACAGTTGAATCAGTTTGTAAATCCTTTTACCGGGTAGACTTAACAGTCTTTTGTAAATCTCTTAACCGAGTGCATACTTCATTGTATGTCTGTAAATCCTCTAACAAGGTGGACCTAGCAGTCCGAATTTGCTTCTAACAGGACAGATCATCAGAAGTGATCATTGTAAGCCTTAACCGGCCAACTTTTACTGCAGTACCAAAGTTTTGTGGGTACCATCCCCACCCCAGTTTTACTTTCTATTTGGAAGGTTTCTGGGTCACCAAATCTTTGTGTTAAGTATTGTGAATGATTATACTTTCATGCATACAGTAGATTAAATGAATGAATGGTTTAATATATGCAAGTGCAGAAATGAATTAAAAGTTTTAAGTGTTACTGATTCACCCCTCCCCTCTCAGTAACTTGGTTAGTCCTGAATATTTCCAACAAGCCAAGTTCATGAAGAAAATTTGAGTATAAAGAAGGAAAATATGAGTGGAGTGTATGCCCCCACATTAAAGCGATCACACATGCCTTATCGGGAGTGATTTCTTTAAGGTAGGATACACCCAAGAAAGAGAAAGAGAGAGCACATTATTGCAAGGAGTTAACCCCAATCGAGGAATAAATCCAAGGATAATGAAAACAAAACACAAAGGATGAGGTAGTTTCTCTTTCCTCAAAGTCACTATGCTATATGATAACTCATGTATGTCATATGTATATGTAAATAGAATAGTCATCATTCTTCAAAGAAGGGAAACTACCATGGAAGAAAGGGAATAGAAGTTGTCTTTTGAGTCAACATTAAAGAGACCAAAAGAGATCTCAATGCTTTGCATCATCCTCAAGTAGATATTACTAGGGAACATAGAAGAATAAGGATATACATAGAAGAATAATTACAAAAGAGAAAGAAAAGAAAGAGAGGTAGAGGAACTACGGTGCTAATGTAGCTAGTCTAGCACGTCATCCACCTCTCGATCTTGTTGGTCACTATTTCAGAAAGGCAGGAAACACGCTAGAGGAGTGACGTCGAGCACAGTAGATGGAGCTATCACAAGATCCAAACATGGAGCTAGGATTATGGCTTTTCAAAATTATGCAAATAAATGTTTGTCCACATCAACATATTCATTGTCACTATTAGAAGCAGTAGGAGTTGTATTGCCATCATGAATAACATTTTCACCTAGTTGTTTATCAAGATTTATAGAAAGAGGAGCGTGAACATGAATAGGAGTACAACCATCACATATTTTTGTAACTTATAATTTGGAGATGTAGGTTTAACATCTTGTTTAGGAGAAAAGGGAATCATGTCAACTATTGGAGTTTTGAGAGATTGAATGTTTTGAGGCACAACTTCACGAGATCGAGCATGATAATTTCATCAATTCTCTCTCGCACAACGATTTCGTTGAGTCTTAGCAGAAGACTAAGAAAGAGGAGGAATATTTTCATCTTTGGTAGTTAGAGGGTTAGGTTGAGGTCTTTTAGGTTGGACAAGAGGAGAGGTAGGTCTCTTCTCTCTATAAGAGCAAGGAGGTGGAATTGCACCATATAAAGGAGGAATGTTTGGTGCAGGAAGGAGACTAGGTCCATCATGAGGAGGAGGTACAGGTCTAACCTTAGGAGGAATATTGTTGTTCTTCTTAGGAGAAGGTATAGTTTCATCCATAGGAAGAGGTTGGGAATCTCCTTTAGGAGGAAGATTAGTTCTATCTATCAAGGGAAGAACCTCATCTTCAAGAAGGATGGGAATATCAATTGTTGGAGTTCTAGGTTGGCTCAATGATAGGATCATGTCTTTCTTCCACTTTTGATAAGATTGAAAGAGAGAATCGCTTCTTGGTGGAAGATATTGAAATTGTCTAGGCCAAAAGAAATCAATAGGAACACCCAAGCTTCTTTCAGCTAGTCGAAATAAGCTATGGTTAACATTTATGATTTCTCCATTATGGGGAAATTTCAAACAATTATGGATTGGAAAAGCAATAGCCTTCATGGTTGATAGCCAATGGTAGCCCAACTTCACATGAAATTGCTCAGAGGAAGGAATGATAAAAAATTTGACATCCACAGATTTAGTGTGAACCTCAATAGGAAGTGTAATAGAACCAATGGTAGGACAAGATAATTCATCAAATAACTTAATGACCACAATAGTATCATCATAGATTCGTTTATGCAAACATAGAGTGAAAAGATTCTCCTCAGTGATAACATTAACCATGCAAGAGGGATCTATAAGCACACCATGACAAGGCATGTCTTAAATCTTTGCAACTATGTATAAAGGTCCATTAGGTGCTCTAATGGTCTCACTAGGTTCAAATGTGATACACAAGTCCTTAGGTTTTCTTTGTTTCTCTACCATATTAACAAAATTTTGAACCGTGGTAGTCACATCAAAACGAGAGAAAGATATGTGTTCAGTCTCAATCACATTGGAGGTATGAGAAGGTAAAGGATCGGTAAAAATCTTAAGATTTTGATTACGAGGAGCTACTGATTTGTTTCCTTTATCATTCGCACCTGCCTCAGATATAGTATTATTATCAATCAAATCCTGAATTTTAATTTTAATTTCAAAACATTTCTCAGTATCATGACCTAGTTGACGATAAAATTGACAAAAACAATTATTATCAAAGTAAGGTGAGGCTTCCTTAGAAGGGTCAACTAGTTTTATTGGGGGAAGTTTAATAACATTTCTTTATAACAACTGAGACATAATGCTATGTAAATATTCATTCAAAGGATTAAATTGTCTTTCTTTTTTGAAAAATTTAGAAATAGGAGGCACACTTGTTGTAGCATTCACATTGTTGTTGTTGATGTCATTGAATTTGATGAATCCTTTTCTTGGTTTGAACTTGGAAAATGGTTGTTGAGCACTGTCACCCTTATCACTCGGAGCCATAGGAGTGTATTGCTCCAGTTGAGTCACAGACAGTTGATAATTATGAAATTTTGCGCACAACTGTGGAAAGGAAGTAAACTCAGAAAGGAGAAGTTTGTCCTAATATCTTTTTGCAAATTAGAAATGAAAATTCTTAGAATATCATTATAAGGCACTAGAAAAGAAATTTTAGAACACACATGCTTATATCTACTAATAAAATCAGTCACTTTTTCTTTAACACCTTGTTTGCAATGCATTAAATCAGTCAAAGTGATTTTATGACCTATATTGTTTTGAAATTGTAGAATAAAAGCATTTTCTAATTGTTAAAAAAAAGTAATAGAATAAGAAGGCAAAGAGAAATACCATTGTAAAGCCTTATCTCTTAATGTTCTAGTAAACAATTTTGCAAGCAATCTTTGATCATAAGAAAAGTTAGCACACAATGGTTGAAATGTTTTGACATCTACTAAAGGATCACCTTTTTCATTATAGAGTTCCAATTGAGGGACTTCAACATGTTTAGGTAGGACATCTCTAACAATATCAAGAGAAATTGGACTCACAACATCAAATGTGGGCACACTAATCTTAGATTGACTCGTAGAAGCGATTTGTTGTTGCAATGATGACATAGTTTGAGAAAGGTTACTAATGGTTGCTTCGGTTGAAGAATTTATGTTAGAAATGTTTGATTGAGAAGGTGGTGTGATTTTGTTGAAAGAAGGCATTCATTGAGAATAAGTGGAGGAACACTATGGTAAGTAGGCATAGGAGATGATTGAGTAGGAAATAGGACACTAAAAGGAGGAATAGAATGATTATATAAATTTCCCCCTTACATCAAATTTATTGGGTGAGAGACAAGAGGAATACTTATTGAAGGCATAGATAAGGATGAAGGATTTATTGAAGAAGAGGGATTGCCCCCATGACTAATGGTTGTAGGTATGACATTCTGAGTTGATGTAGCCATAATGTTTGAAGTGAAGGGAGGAATGCTAGCCATTAGAGTGGTCAAAGGAATAGAATGATTGATTTGTGTAGAAGGTTCTGAATAACCTAAGTTCTCAGCACAACTCTTTATAGGCATGACATTAGAATCAACAATATGAGCAATGCCACGCAATATATCAATTTCATTCTTATCACTTTGAATCATATGCTTTAGGCCTTCAATTAATTGAAGAGCTTCACTATTAGGGTATTCTTGGGACATCCATTGTTGAAATTTATCAAATTGATTATCCAATTTTGAAAGTTTATCTATGGAAACTCTAGTCAAAGCTTCTTTGTGTTCATCATGAGATTCATCAATTGGATAGATAGGGACATTATTAGGATGGGAAGAATTAGAATTATCCTCATTAAAGAAGTCCCCCAAATTAGGCTCCATCTCCCCAGTAATTAAACCTTGGGAAGCCTTAATTCTAATGCTTCGTCTAATGGGGATAGTGTAGGTAGGACTAATAGTGGTAAAACTCATGCAATAAAGGGAAAATTTGAATTTGGAATTTTAAGATCAAAGTTTGCAAAATTGAATAATGTAAAATTCAAGGAAATTATGATTACACAATTTGAACTTTGTTGAAAGGAAGAATGACACAATTTTCCAAGAAAAATTATGAGAAAAGGTAATTGAAATTTTAAAATTAGGGCCAATGGGATACCACTCAATTTCAAAATTAAATTTGTCAAAATTTGAATCAGGGTAGTTTATAAATAACCACATAATTTCAATTTTTTTCTTAAAAGTTGTGATGTTGAAATTGGGAAGTATTTTTAAAGGGAGAATAATTCAAGAAAATCAGCCAATTTTCTTGATTTAAGCAATTAAATATAGTCATAATAGTCTCTTGAAATTTCACGAAAAAAGTCATGGACTGTGTTGAAAGTGCACACGGTTGTCCCAACTTTTTCAAAAAATTTCCGGGATGAAAGTTAGGATGATTTTAAAGCTAATCCCAAAAAATTGGTTGATTTTACGAAGTTTAGATAGGCGAAATTGAGGTTTGAATGTGAAAATAGGACCCTATTAGGGTTTTGCAAAAGATAAGAAATTAAATTGCAAATGTGAAAAAGGTCAAACCTAATGGATAAGACCACCTTAAATAATGTTTAGAAAACTAAAATTGATTAAGATAGATTAAAATTTGCACAAAATCCAATTAAATTTAAAATTAGGGTTTCAAGACCTAACCACTTAATTTTAAAATTTTGAATTTTGGAAAAGGGAGGGAAACTGAAAATTTGAATTTTAAGCAAGAAGACAAATCTGAAAATAGTCCTAAATCTGAAAATTAAATGTGAATTCAATTTTTGTACAAGTTCAATTTGTTTTTTGAAAATTAGGGTTTTGACAACTAACCACTTAATTTTGTAAATTTGATTTGCAATTTGAACAAGACAATGATGAAATTGAATTTTACAAGTTAAGAAATTTTCAGATATAAAACTATAGATAAAATTTTTTACAAGACACAAGTTCAATTCCAATTTTTGAAAACTAGGGTTTTAATTGATAAAAAATATGCAATGATCTGAAATGTGAAGCATGTAAGACATTGGGTTCACCAAAATGTAATGGTGGTGAAAAAGGGAGATGGAGAAATCAAGAGGAAATCTTTTTGTAGGATTTTGCCAAGATCAAGGGCACAATGAAAAGCATAAAAGAGACAATAGAATGACAAGAACAAACTGTATTCTCATCAATATGCAAAATGATCAACTGGATTAACCAATACAATGAATAGAGGCCTGCTTATATAGGCAAGGCCATATGGATGTATGAGCACACAAATATGACATGTGGCTCAATGAGAAACAAGGGTAGGTAAGAAATACTAGGGGTAGGTAGGAAAAATAATATAATATTCCACAAGAGGTGGATGACCCACCGAATGTGGAGTGTAACAGCAAAATAAGACCACAAAAGGTGGAATTTCTCCTACAAGCTCTATCCCTATGTGCACACTTCCCTAAGTGTCTCAAATCCAAACTACAAAGAGATGCATTATCCTAAGTTAACTTAAGTAAGTGTAATAATATCCTAAATGAATATTTATTTACACCAACACCCCCCCTTAAGTGCAACTTAGGGGAATGAAGACTGAAGTCAACAATGCAAGATGGGTCCCAGCTACTAGGCCATGATAGGTACCCATGTACAATATGCAAATAGAAGCAAAACTATGCAATGCAATCTCTCACAAACAGAGAAAGGGAGAAAACCCAGTGGGAAAAAACTCCCCCCCAAAAGAGAGATGAATGTACAAAAGACTCTCAAAGAAGAAGGACAAAACCTCAAAGAGGAAAAAGGCCCCCCCATAAGAGAGGAAGGAGAAGTCAGCTGACCCCCCCTAATGACACATCCTACACCCCCAAGAGAGCTCACAACTACTGGAACTTACTCTCGGTGAAAGGTTTGGTGAATATGTCAGCAACCTGCTTTGCTGTAGGACAATACTGCAAATCAATGACCTACTCCTGGATGAGCTCTCAGATATAGTGCATATGAATCTCGATGTGTTTGGTCTGCTGGTGCTGGACTAGGTTCTTCGAGATTGCAATAGCACTCTGATTGTCACAATGTAGAACTGTCAATCATGGAGTGGTGAATCCAAACTCTATGAGGATCTGTTAGAGCCAAATGGTCTCAGTTGCTAGATTAACAGTGCCTCAATACTCAGCCTCAATCGAAGAGAGAGCAATAGCTTGTTGCTTCTTGCTCTGCCAACAAATGGGGCTTGAACCAAGGTGAAAACTGTAACCAGAAGTAGACTTACGATCATCAAGATCGCAAGCCCAATCAAAGTCTGTGTAACCAACCAAGCGGAGTCCTGTGCTTGCTGCATAGTGAATCCCATAGTGATGTGTACCCTGGATGTAATGAAGGATGCGTTTGGCAGCTTTCCAATGAAGCTCATGTGGTTCCTACATGAAGCGAGAAACCATGCCAATGATAAATGAAATATCAGGGCATGTATGAGTCAAGTAGATGAGACTTCCCACAAGCTAACGATACAGAGTGGCATCAACTAGTGGAGAAGAACACTGAGCCTCAAGCTTGACTCCTGAAAGAAAGGGAGTTGGGGCAGGCTTACAATTAGCCATATGAAAGCATGCAAGTAGATCAAGAGCATACCTGGGCTGTGATAGTGTAATCCCAAAAGGTGACTGTGAAATCTCTATCCCGAGAAAGTAGTGCAAAAGACCCAAGTCAGTCATAGCAAATCTGTCATGCAAAGTAGATTTGACCCTGCTAATGATGGATGAAGTGCTTCCTATAATGATCAAGTCATCAACATAGAGCACAAGTATCAAGTGAGAGTCATCCTGTCACAAAATGTAGACATTTGGATCGGAATGACACCTGGTGAACCCTGCGGAGAGAAGAAAGGAATCCATCTTGGCGTACCAAGCCTTGGGGGCCTGTTTAAGGCCATAGAGAGATTTCCTTAGTCTGTAAACCAAGGAAGTATCCTGGATGAAACCCTGTGGCTGCTCCATATAAATCTCCTCATCAAGATCACCATGAAGAAAAGAACTCTTCACATCCATCTGATGTACAACCCAACCATGAGCTGTAGCAATAGAAAGTGTCAAACGAATGGAGTTCATCTTGGCTATGGGTGCAAAGGTCTCAGTATAGTCAACACCTGCAACCTACGAGAAACCTTTCACAACAAGCTGAGCCTTATACTTATCCACACTACCATCCGCTGCAAACTTGGTCTGATAGATCCACTTACATCGAACCATCTTTCTCCCTTTAGGGAGATGGACTAGATCCCATGTGTTGTTCCTCAAAGTGAACACTCCTCTCAATGAACACCTCATGTGTCGCTGGATCCATCAATCTGTATGCCTTAACACCCTCAGGATATCCAACAAATATGCAAGGCTGACTCTGAGGTTCCAATGCCTTGCATTTTTGCGGAGGTATGCGAGCCCATGTTGGACACCCAAAGACTTTGAAATGCCTCACAATAGGTTTCCTACCAGCCCAAGCTTTAAAAGGAGTAATACGTTGCAAAGCTTTGTGAGGAACCTGATTTTGGATGTGTGTGGCACAACTGATAGCCTCTACCCAAAAGGCGAGATCAAGAGAACATGCATGTATCATACAACTAGCCATTTCTTTGAGAGTTCTATTCTTGCATTCTGCAACCCCATTCTATTGTGGAGTGTATGTGACAGAATGCTGAAGATCAATCCCCTCAAATGTACAAAAATCCTCAAGTCTTTTGTTCACATATTCCCTTCCATTATCTGTGCGAAGAATCTTGACCACTTTCCCTAATTGCTTCTCCACATGAGTCTTGAAGTCCTGAAATCTATCAAATACTTCACTCTTATGTATGAGAAAGTAGACCCAAGTGAAGCGGGAGTAGTCATGAATGAAGGTAAGAACATAGCGGGCCTTACTAAATGAAGGTGCTGGAAATGGACCTGCTACATTGCTGTGAACAAGTTGAAGAACTTCCAAAGCTCTCCAAGTTTTCCCTTTATCAAACTTCTCTTTGGGATGCTTGCCCATGGAACAACCTGAACATACACCCTCTGAAAAACTAATTCGAGGTAGACTTGTGACCATGTCTTTAGTGCTGAGCTGCTAAAGATAGCGGTAGTTGAGGTGACCAAACCGCTCATGCCATAGCTTACTTTCTGAATTTTAATGAGTAAGCAAGGCCCTAGAAGGTGAACTTGGCACAAAGTGAGAAAATGAATAAAGCCTTGAGTTGTCATTGACTTGTCCCACTGCTACCAAGGCATCATCATCAAGTTCCTTTACCACAATTGAATCTAGTGTAAACTCAACCTTTTTCCCATTCCCATAGTGAGTGATTTCATAGATGGAGAGAAGGTTGGTAGACAAGTTAGGAACATAGAGAACATTCTCAAATTTTCCATCATCCATGTCAACTGAACCTTTCCCTTCAACCTCTACTTGTGTATCATCACCTATGTAAATGTGAGGTACCTTAGATGGCTCTAATGAAGAAAACTGCTCCTTTGTAGAACCCATGTGATATGAGGCACCCGAGTCAAGTATCCATTGCTGTGAAGAACCTGTTGTAGCCACAAATGCTTGCCCTTTTCCCTTAGACTGTGAGGAAGAAGAAGGAGACGAATCCTTCTTTGTGTAGGCAGATGGCAAGTTGATATTGTTTTTCTTAAGAAGATTGGTTAACTCATCAACTTGCTTTGCGTGACATCGATGCTCATCATGACCATACTTCTTGCAATATGCACAAGTTGGTTTATCCTTCTTAGGTGGTGTCCCCTTCTTGGAAGAGGATGAAAAATCGCGTCGTGATGGAGAGGATGATTGTCCTTTTTTCTGGTGTGGCTTAGACTTAGAGTGCTTCTTCTTCTTGTTGGAATCTTTGCCTTGACTTCCTTGATTTCCTTGATTTTCTACCAAAGCCTTGGACTTTGAAGACTTGAGAAGTCCCATGTTCAACAACTTAGATTTTTCCAATATTAACATTTCTATGAAAGCATCAAATGAAGGCATAACATAGGAACTCCCCACTATCAAACGATGAGTTTGGAAGCTAGACACAAATGTTGTATATTCTAGTGCAAGCTTATCCAACAAGTTGAATATCAATTGAGCATCCTTTTTGTCAATTCCACAATCCTTAAGCTTTGCTCTTAGCTCATTTTCTTTGGTGACATAATCTTGGATTGTATCAAAACTCTTGGGATCCAAGTTGGTGAGCTCATTGTCAATCTGATAGCCTCTGATTTCATCAACTTGACCATACAATTTCTAAAACATATCCCAAGCCTCTTTGATTGTTTTACACTTCTCAAAGTGAAAAATGAGGTCATCTGATACATACTTGTGTAAAGTTCCAAGAGCCATGCAATTCTTTGTGAGCCATTCTAATTGAGCATTTGGATTAGCCTTAGGATCAGGTGGTGTTGTTATTGTTCCATCTATGTAATGTGTGAGACCCTTTTCCATTAATTTACTCCATACTTTAATTTTCCATGATGCATATTTATGTGGAGTTAAAGGTGGAAATTTATTAGGACTCATTGCAAGAAAAAAATGGAAAGAGCACAAAGAGAGGCACAATCACACAAGACACCCCGCCAAATTCACTCAATCAAAGAACCCCCCCCAAATGTGATGATTTTGGCACTTTATAAATAGTGCGTATACAATGGGCCACTTGCAAAAAATGGCAAAGTGGACTTCTAATTACAATTTTACAACTGCCTCAATAAGGCCAAAAGCAACTCAAATTGATAATGCAAGAGATCTAACTAAGATCCAAGCAATTTACAAGTACCTAATAGGCCAAATAAGACCAATATTTGAAAGTACAATTTCCACTCAAAATATTTGAAATCTGATCATATATTATGAAAGTAGACAAAAAAATATGCACTTTCAAAAAAAATGGCACTTGAAAAGGAGGTCGTATGAGCTCAAACGAGACCTTTGAAGTTGCAGAATTGAGGATTAGATAGGTACAGCTGAGAGAATCCTAAAATTCTGAAAAACCTATGCACCAAAATTAGAAAATAACCACACCACTATGAAGATCATGAAATTTTAGCCCATTTCAAAAAAAATTGCATGAAAAAAGGAGCAAAAATGAGCAAGATATGGCCTTTCAAAGTTGGACTGCAAAATTGAAAAGCTCAACGGAGAGGGGTTAAAATTTTTTCAAAAATTTGCTGATGTGGCACTAATGTTAGCAGTTTACTATGTTAAATTTGATGCCCATCTTGCCATCGCAAAAATGTCATCCCTCTGCGTGGCGTCTGTACTGTACAGATAGGCTGATGTGGTAGATGACTGTGCAAGCCGTACGGATGATGTGGTGCGGTGACTGTGTGTACGGAGGTCGACCATGGGCCAGTGGCCGCCTGCCACATGGAAAACACGGGTTTGCCAATTTAGTGGACCGCTGGGGAGGGAGGCGCTACTAGAGAAGAATATCCTAGCAGGCCTCGAGCCGAGGTCACCGGGAGTCGAGGGGAGGCTGGCGGTATGCTGCCGGCGGGTGGTCTTGCGGCCGGTGGCGGCGGTGAGGTACATAGCATTGGCGTGGTGGAGGGAGAGCAGCGGCAGCGGCGGGAGTTCCTCGGCGACGGTGGGAGGTAATCTGCGGCAACGGCAGTGACAGTGACCACCGAAAAAAGGTACCACTGGTGCAGGTACTGTGCCACAGTTGCGCAGACCTGCAAGTACGGTAATCATGGGGAGGGGGGTCTACAGACCCCAAAAAAAAACAATTTTTTTTAAAAATTTTTCTAAAATATTTTTTGATTTTTTGAAAAATAATTAAAAAATTTCGAAATCTGTACGATAATAGCCAAAATGGGGAAAAAAAATTTCTCACCAAAATAGGTCGACTTTATAGTCAAAATTTATGGAAATGGCCTCCCAGATTCAACGATGATGTCCAAATTGCTGTATGACACCCCCAAAAATTGAAGATCCCCAAATCCAAAAATAGAAGCCTTCCACAATGTCTCCAAAAACTAATCAATGAAGCCCCAATAGCTCTGATACCATGTAGGATTTTGCCAAGATCAAGGGCACAATGAAAAGCATAAAAGAGAAAATAGAATGACAAGAACAAACTATATTCTCATCAATATGCAAAATGTTCAACTAGATTAACCAATACAATGAATAGAGGCCTGCTTATATAGGCAAGGCCATATGGATGTATGAGCACACAAATATGACATGTGGCTCAATGAGAAACAAGGGTAGGTAAGAAATACTAGGGGTAGGTAGGAGAAATAATATAATATTCCACAAGAGGTGGATGACCCACCAAATGTGGAGTGTAACAGCAAAATAAGACCACGAAAGGTCGAATTTCTCCTACAAGCTCTATCCCTATGTGCACACTTCCCTAAGTGTCTCAAATCCAAACTACGAAGAGATGCATTATCCTAAGTTAACTTAAGTAAGTGTAATAATATCCAAAATGAATATTTATTTACACCAACACTTTTCTCTCCTCAAGTGGAGGAGTGAAAGTTTCACACAAGATTATCCTCAACCTTTCATGCCCATTACATTTAAAGGAGGGGGGAAATTCAATAAATCCAATCTCAATAGGAAGAGACTGAATACTAAATATTTTGAATTGACAATGGTTTCAGAAAGTGAAAGTAACCCTCCTTTAGAATGGATAAGTTGAATTACGCGATTTAAGTCCAAGTGTAAATATGACAAAGAAATGGTTATAACTTGAGATAGAAATGTGGGATGAATTTGTGCACCTAGAATTAGTAGTAAGATGTTGAGATAAAGCTCCCCTACAAATTTGGGTGAAAGTTGTCAGGACCGTGTTGGAAGTGCACACAGTCCTCTGAAAAATCTGTGTGATGAAAAGGGTTTTTTCGCCTCTGAAAATGAAGTCCAAATCTCCAAATACAGTTGTGCACCCACAACCTACACACATAAAAGAGAGAAAATATTGTTGGGATTGGAGATTTGCCTTCAGGTCAAACCCTAGTTTTGGAATTAACCAAATGATGAAAAGTACTTGCAAGTAATGAAAGTAAATGAATGAAATCGATTTCATCCTCTAGAGATGGTACAATTGAAATGTAGATAGAGTTGTTTGAAGGATATGCAGAATTGAATATCAAAAGGGATCACGACTTCAATGGTTGAATCTACTCGAATGCAACACCTAGCCTTAAAAGGAGATTTGAGAATGCTCAATTCTTGAAAGGAATGCTTGAATGCTTGATTTCTCTTAGGATCACAATTTTCACGTCATGTATTCCTATTGAACTTATCTTATATATCTATATAAATAGGAAAGAGGAATGCATCTTATATATTTACCAATTAGGGCTAATTAACTTACTTTTATTTATAGTCCAACATAGGGAAACTTTTCCCGGTTCTCAAATGCAAATCCTAATGCAAAGTTGGATCAGAAGGGGCCCAAAATAGGGCAAGGACAAGGGTGCCATGCCACTTTCCTATCCTAATTCAGGACAGGAAGCAGTAGAGGAGAGTGTGGGGTGCAAGGAGATGCAAGATTTGGGTAGTGTGAGCATGTCTCGGGTCTCCACTTAAGCTTAGGGATTCATTTCACCAATGTGAAGACCCACATGTGGTTGAAAACTGCAAGGTTGCAATTTTATAGGAAAATATTTTTTAAGTGATAAATAAATAAATATTTTAATGTATGATATTAAAATAACTAATTAAAGGGAAATGCAAATATATCTATTAATAAATGTATTTATATATGAAATATGATGGGTGATAAGTATTGATATTTACACATCTTTTATTGATTTTGAGTGTTTCAATTAAAAATAATATACTATTATATAATTAATTGTATATTTTTAGTGTCTTATATATATATTATAAAAGATTGACATGCATAATCTATGAAGGTTTTTAATTTTGGAGTATAACTAGCTACTATATTAATGTTATATATATAATACACTGAGATATATCCTTCTTGAAGCACATATTTATTCCTTTGTGATAAAGATTGTCATGTAAACTAGTGTAATGTCCCCTTTTTAGTAGTTGTCTGACGATTTGTCATTCGCCCTTTTTTCCATGGTCCAAAGAGTTAACCAAGACATTTTAGGGACTAATGAGGAAATTGGCATAGGTGTTTTCAATTTTCGGCCAATCAGAGGAGATTTGATGGTTTTTTCAGACACTTACTATTTATAGTGAGTCAATAGGAACAACGGAAATTTTGATGAATTTATTATGTCGACTACTTTGGGTTCATTTATTTTGAGTTGGCTTGCCATTTTATGGAGTTAATAATTTATTTGGTTTAATTATTAAAAGTTCCTCAGTTAAAAGTAAATATTTAACTTAGTGAATTATTTAATGTTGGGACTATAGTCAAGAAAAGAAAATTAAAAGTGTCCCTTTCATGTGGGAGACATAAGGGATAATAATATTTTATTCTACCTTTCCTCTATCCCACATTGATGGTGTTGTGGAATGTGTACCCAAATGAAGTAATAAATAAGTGCATTTAATGAAGTTTCAGTCATCTTGGATATTGTATTCTTGGAAACTATGTATTTGAGTTTCTAGAGAAAATATGGAAATCTCTCTTGGCTATTGGGAACATAAACTCTCGTTAATAACATCTCCTATGTTTGTGAAAGAATGAATATGGAAGATTGGGCAGAAAAAAAAACTAATTCTCAAAGGCTGAGAATCATCAGTTTGAGAATTGGAAGTTGTTGTAGTGAAGATGTAGACCTCCAATAGAGTTTTTCTATTTGGAGAGAGGCTGTTAGTTGAGATTGAACCAAGTATTTTTGAATATTGCAAACTATTTCTGTATGATTTTCTAATTGATACGAACTATGAATAGAGGCGGTACTGGCTATCTAGTTTGGCGAAGCTGATCAGACTATATTACAAACTCAAAGATGTACGAGGGAATTTATGGAAACTCAACTCAATAGTATTCTCATCCTGGGTGTAAAAGGAAGGTTTGACATGATTATTTAATTGTCAATGATTGTTAATCAGCAGCAAAATTTATTAAGTGGGGTCTATATTGTGCCTAGGAAACACAGAGAAAAGACGTGGTTTTCTTAAGGTTCAAAAGTTGTCATGGTCAATCATATTGTTGTTTGAAATTTTTCTTAGGTGTTGTGAAATATGAATACAAATTGGTCACTGTTGTGAGCATATAGCCAACTAAGACTCAGTTCCAATAGTCACAACCAACTAACAAGACTCATAGGGTCAAATGTAATAGATGGGTTGGCTGAAATGACAAGAAGCATGGCTACAGGTGAACGTTATTGTTGATAGTTGAAGCTCGTTCAACCAAATAGCTCCTGTGTGAACGCTTCCAACCAAGTTCTTTTTTTGTAATCATTCTCCTTAGACTTGTAAACACTTCAAAATCGATTCTATGGATGTCATGTGGGTTGTTTGAATAATTTGAACTGTATTCACTTTTGTCCATTCCTAAATAGATGAAATTGCTAGTAATGTGTATGTTAAAATTATATTCCATGCTAGTCTATGTTTTTTATTATGGTCATGAAGAAATTATCAAGACATCAAACGCAACAGGGACAACATAACATTCTGAATATAGTGAACACAAAAAATTGTCATTGAAATGAGTGTCATCCAACTATTTGATTAAATTACCATAGCAAATTGAAAGGATATAAAGAAAAAAAAAAGGAAGTCCATTATAGTGGTATCCGAGCTTAAAATCCTACCATCTTGAAGGGGTTCTTTTAAAAAACATGATTGAACAGTGATATGTCAAGGTCTTGGTAGCAACCTTACACACATCATTACAACACTAGGAGAAGAGCCGCTTTGAATATAGGTACGATAGAACAAGGAGGCCTTGCGATTCCAATTTATCCATTAAATCACAGTAATACAGGTGAACAGCTAGCTGAAAATAGGGGTGAGAGAAGAGACCTATGGGAAGAGAGGTTCTTATAACTGCTACACACACTAGTGTAGGGTTAGTAACTAGCAAAACAAAGGGCACAACAGAAAAACCAATAGTTGGATTTATTGACACAAATGATAGCTAGATAGATGGGTTTAAATATAAATAACCTTGGTGGCGGTAATGTTGGAAATAATCAACTAGGTAGAGTAAATAACTAGTAGGGAGGAGTAAACAATCAACAAAGAGGGAATAATGGTAATAATGGTGGGGGTAATGGAAATGGAGGAGGACAGATGGCAGATAATTTTGGACATGTAGCACAGCCCACTAGAACAACAAGTTCTAGACCTCTTATACCCACCTTTACTCCTATAGTTCATGTTCAGCTAGTACTTGAACCAAAGATTGTAGACTTACAGGATAAGTTTCAGAGAGATTGGGAGAGTGGTGGACTAGATTTTCAAGTACCTATAACTCTTTGGGACTATATTGATGTAAGGATGAGACACATACCTTGTGCAGGTAACAATAACTAGAATTATGAGTTAAGGAAGAAAGTGGGGAAGTTGTCTTTACCTTATTTTAATGCTTCTTGTAAGACTACAACATGAGCGTGGGTCTAAAAGATGGACACTTATCTGCAACTGGATCCTATGACGATTAGTTGAATGAACTCAGCCACATGAAGGTAATAAGAAACTTGATAACAATCAATTGAATGAACTTAGAAGGAATAATTTATGTTTCTACAATAGGGAGCCTTGGGATCCTTCACACAAATGTCTCCTTAAGGCTAAGGCTAAGCAGATTGAGCATTTTTCAGCTGAGGAGATAGGCTCTGAGAGTTCAAATAGTTCATCATCTACAGGGGACAACGATAATAAATTCATTTCTAGTGGGAATAACAATGATTGTAGGCTTATTAGGTACTCAAAAATCTATCACCTTTAAGGTGCATGTTGTGATTTAGGGACAACGAATGATTTCATTGGTTGACATCGGTGCTACGCATAATTTTATGCTCAAGTTGTGGTGAAAAGGGGATTGTAGATAGAGGAGAATGATGGATTCAAAGTTATAGGGGCTAGTCGGTATAAGTTCCTACATATGCAAACAAAAATTAATATGCACATGAGGATTGGTGACTACGAGTTGGTTGCTGATTTCTATGTTGTAGACATGGGAGACTATGATGTCATACTAGGCATGAACTAGATGAATTCTCTAGTTGAGTTCACATTTTATTTGGAGAAGGTTGAAATGAGATTTGAGCATCAGGACCACAAAGTGGTACTTCATGGGTTCTCTGATGGTGGTATTATGACAATATCACTTCTATGAATTGAGAGGCAGATTCATCATGATTAGGTGTAGTGGCAAGCTGAAATTTTATTGATACCAAAGGGAACAGGTCAGTAGAAGCAAGATTAGCCACTGTAAGTTCAGTCATTGTTAACCAAACACTCCAAAGTGTTCGGTGATATGCCTCCAGGTAGACCTCCTAACAGGGGCATTGAGCATGTGATAAAGTTAGATGACAATAACAAAGTTGTTATCACTACACCCTATAGGCATCCAAAAACATATAAGGATGAGATTACGAAGGCTATCAAATAGCTTCTTGAGATGGGGCACATCAGACCTAGTAAGAGTCAATTTGCTTCTTCAGTCGTGTTGGTTAAAAAGAAGGATAGTACTTTTAGGATGTGCATTGATTACAAGGAATCATATAAGAGAATGATAAAAAATGGATATTTGATTCCCATATTCATGAACTTATAGATGATTTGCACGGTGCCTATTACTTCTCTAAAATACATTTGAGATCTAGTTATCATCAGATTCGGGTCAGAGAGGATGACATGGAGAAGGCAGCTTTCAGGTGTCACTATGGACACTTTGATTTCTTGGTCATGCCATTTGGCTTGACTAATGCACTACCTATGTTCTAGTCTTTTATGAATTGGACATTCAGGGAATAGTTGAGGAGGTTTGTGTTGATATTCTTTGATGACATATTGATTTACAGTAAGACTTGGGAGGAGCATCTAAAACACATAGACACTATGTTGAGCATCCTAAAGCACGAGTCCCTTTATGCAAAGATGTCTAAATGTGCTTTTGGAATGAAAAAGATGTTGTACTTGGGGCACATCATTAGTGCTGAGGGTGTTTGTATGGATCCAGATAAGATTAGGGCTATTATGGATTGGATTCCACCAAAGAATGTTTCTATACTAAAGGAATTCCTTGGGTTGTGTGGATTTTACTGCCACTTTGTGAGGATATTTTCTCAGATTGTTGCACCCTTTACATACTTGACTAGGAAAGATGGATTTGAGTGGACAGATAGTGCTCAATAATATTTTGATAGATTTAAGGAGTTGATGAGAACATGTCCAATGTTTTCTATTCTATATTTTTGCAGGCCTTTTGAGTTGCATTGTGGCGCTTTGGGAGAGGGCCTTAGTGCGGTATTGATGCTGGATAGACACCCCATCACTTATGAGAGCAAAAATTTGAGGGGACTTGAGAAGAGTTACAACATTTATGACAAGGAAATGCTAGCGATTATGCATGCCTTAGCGAAATTGAGACAGTATTTGGAAGAGGCAACAAGTTTACCATCAAGACAAATCATAACAGTTTTACGCATTTCCTTGAGCAGAAGGATTTGAATGATAGGCAATAGAAATGGGTCAGAAAACTACAGGCTTATGACTTTGATATAATCTTCATCAAAGGAAAGAAAACATAGTTGTTGATGCCTTATCTAGGAGACCGCATTTGTGTGCTTTGGAAGTGTTGGAGGATGATTTGAGGGAATTGATTTCAGCAAAGTATGCGAAAGACAAGTGGGCTACTAGTATCATTGATGGCACTATTCAGGATGACAGATCTATAGTGGAAAATCATTTGATCATATATAAAGAGAGAATTTATTGAGTGCCAGATTCTACTATGAAGCAGAAGATTTTGAGAGCATTCCATGACTCACCATTAGCAGGTCACCCAAGTTTTTTCAAATTATACAGGAAGGTGAGAAAGCAATTTACTTGGAAAGGGCTCAAGTCGTAAGTTTTATAGTATGTGAGAGAGTGGCCCATATATCAATAGAATAAACATGAACACTCTTTCCTGGGTGGTTTATTGCAGCCCCGACCCAATCCTGAGAGGAAGTGGGATAGAATATCGATGGATTTTATCACAGGCCTACCCAAGGCTCAAGGTATGGATTGCATATATGTAGTGGTGGATCGGTTGACAAAATTTGCCCATTTCTTTGTTATTTCATCCTCCTATATTGCAACTCAGACAACAGAGTTGTTTTTCAAAGAGGTATTCAGGTCGCACAGTTTACAACATAGCATTGTCAGCGACAGGGACAATAATTTTACGAGTAATTTTTGGCAGGAGCTCTTCAAGTTATGTGGGGCAGGGCTCACCCTGAGCACCACCTATCACCTGCAGACAGACAGACAAAGACTATGAATAAGTGGGTGGAAGGATACCTGTGCAATTATATCATAAGGCAGCAAAAGGTGTGGGTAAAGTGGTTGCTTTTAGGAGAGTATTGTTACAACACTACTTATCATATCTCCATTTAGATGTCACCTTTCATGGTGCTATATGGTTAGGAGGCTCTGAGCTTCTTGGATTTTCTTTTTGGAGACAATCAGGTACCGAAGGCTAAGGATCTCTTACAAGAGAGTCATGATATCATTAGATCATTGAAGGAAAATATCCAGAAGGCTCAAAATCAGCAAAAACAATATGAAAATCATAATAGAACAGAGTGATCTTTTTAGGTGGGTGACATGGTTTACCTCACATTGCAGCCTTACCATCAGTCCACTCTTAAAAAGAGTGGTGCAGAAAAGTTGAAGTCACGGTATTACAACCCATCAAAGTTGTCAGGAGGGTTGGAGAAGTGGTTTATGAGCTTGAGTTGCTAGCAGACAGTAAGGTACATAATGTTTTTCATGTATCACACCTCAAGAAGGCGTTGGGCCATAATATTGTACCTTCAGCAGAGTTGCCTCCTCTTGATGATGAAGGGAAACTTAGATTGGTTCCTGAGGCTATTTTGGAGACTCGAGAGTGCACCTTACGAAGATGAGTCATCAGGGAATATTTGGTGAAGTGGAGAAATTTGCCGATGGAGGATGCTACTTGGGAGAGCGAGAAGATTTTATAGCATCCAAAGATGAGATTGCTTGAGGACAAGCAATTTCTATGGGGGTGGACTATAATGTCCTCTTTTTAGCAGTTGTTTTGATGATTTGTCGTTATCCCTTTTTTTCATGGTCTCGAGGGTTAACTAGGACATTTTAGGGACTAATGAGGAAACTGATCTAGGTGTTTTCAGTTTCGGGCCGATTGGAGAAGATTTGATGGTTTTTCTAGACACTTACTATTTATAGTAAGTCACCAAGAGTGCAGTGGCAGTGGAAATTTTGATGAATTTATTATGTCGACTACTTTGAGCTCATTTATTTCCAGTTGGATTGTCATTTCGTGGAGTTAATGATTTATTTGGCTAAATTGTTAAAAGTTCCTAAGTTAAAAGTAAATATTTAACTTAGTGAATCATTTAATGCTGAGACTATAGTTAGGAAAAGAAAATTAAAAATGTCCCTTTCTTGTGGGAGACATAAAGGGATAATAATATTTTATTCTACCTTTGCTTTATCCCACATTGATGGTGCTTTGGAATTTATTCCCAAATGAAGCAATAAATAAGTGCATTTAATGAAGTTTCAGTCATCTTGGATACTGTGTTCTTGGTTCACATTGTGAATTTGAGTTTCTCGAGAAAATATCGAAATCTCTCTTGGCTATTGGGGATGTAAAACCCTCATTAGTAATAACTCCTATGTTTGTGAAAGAACGAGTCTGGGAGATTGGTTTGAAAAAAAAACTAATTCGCAGGGGTTGAGAATCATCAGTTTCAGAATTGGAAGTTGTTGTAGTGGAGATGTAGACCTCCAGTAGAGTTTTTCGATTTGCAGAGAGGCTGTTAGTTGACATCGAACCAAGTATTTCTGAATATTGCAAACTAGTTCTGTGTGATTTTCTAATTGATACGAACTGTGAATAGAGATGGTGTTGGCTATCTAGTTTGAAGAAGTTGATTAGACTACACGATAGACTCAGAGAAGTACGAGGGAATTTCTGGAAACTCAACTTGATAGTATTCTCATCCTGGGTGTAAAAAGCAGGTCTCACGTGATTATTTAACTGTCAACAGTTGTTAATCAACAGTAAAATTTATTAAGAAGGGTCTACATTATGCATCGGTAGCACAGAGAAAAGACGTGGTTTTCTGAAGGTTCGAAAGTTGTGGTGGTCAATCATATTGCTGTTCGAAATTTCTGTTAGGTGTTGTGAACTATGAATACAAATTGGTCACTATTGTGAGCGTACAACTAGCTAAGACTTAGTTCCAGTAGTCGCAGCCAGCTAACAGGACTCATGGGGAAAAATCTAATAGACAGGTTGGCTGAAATGAATAGAAGTGTGGATACAGGTGAAAGTTATAGTTGACGCTCGTTCAACCAGACAGCTCCTCTATGAATGCTTCCAACCAGGATCCTATTTTGTAATCATTCTCATTAGACTTGTAAACACTTTTGTAGCATCCTAAAATTGCGACACTTGCAATTTCGACTGCATTTCGGTCTTCACGATGGCGACGCAACACGAAACCTGAATGGAGACCTCGAAACTTGTCCACGACACCAAAAACTGCATTTTCTTGCACCCTGGCCTGAACCTCCTTTGCACCCTGCTGTCCCGGGAGCTGGGACCAGAGCGCCCAGCGCCCTGGTCCTTCAGGACCAGGGCGCCCAGCGCCCTGGTCCCTGGCCCTATTTTGGGCCCGGTCTCCTATGGGACTTTGGGTCTTTTTATTTGCAAATTGGAAATTATCTTTCTTGGTCGGCCTAAGGTCAGGAGAATCAGTCTATTAACCCTAATTGGCAAGTATATAAACTACATTTTCCTCTCCCATTTGGGTAGATAAAAAGAGGAAGGACATATGTGTATAAGATGTGGAAATGATACTCAAACATTCAAGCATTCAAGCATTCAAGCATTCCTTCTAAGTCTCCATTCAAGGCTAAGTGTTGCATTCAAGACAAGGATTCAACCATTGAAGAGGAGATCACTTACTACATACTACTACAACATACAACAAACAACTACATCTATACCTTCGCACATAAGGATACAAACATCCTTACAACAAGGTATTAGTACTTGTTTTACATTACAGACATTTACATTTACAGTATTTCTCATTTCTTGGTTAATTCCAAAACCGGGGTTTGACCTAAAGGCAAACCCCTAATCCCTAACCCCCCAATCGTCTTCGCTTTTCTGTGTGTAGGTTGTAGGTACGCAGCTGAAATTGAAGATCTGGAATCCTTGTGCAGAGACGAACAGATCCCCCTTCGTTTCGCGGATTTTTCGGAGGATCGTGTGCACGCCGGGCGCCATCGTCCTGTCAACTTTCGCTCGAATTTGCAGGACAGCGCCGTATCGACATTTTACTGCTAATTCCAGGTCTGCAGCTTCATCCTGTATCCCTATCTCAGTTTATAAGTGAATCTTTCTCACTTTCTATGCATTCCCAGCTTAATTCTTCTATCAACATTCTTTACAAAAGAGGGTAGCCTTGCTGTCTTAACCCTTGAAACTCATTTAGCATCCAATCTTGCATTGTGTGGGATTGGATCTTATGGGTTTCAACCCCTCTTTTGAATGTAAAGTCTCCCAAGTGAAAACCATCAACCCTAGCAACCTCCCTTCTCTCTCCTTGGAGTTGGAAGAGGGGAGAGCAACTAGGGTTCGATCGGTTTTCCGCTTTACATTTTGGTGAACCCGACATGAACATCCTTTCTAATTATTCATGGTTAGATCTGAAAATTGGATTCCTTGATTACATTTCCATGTTTGATCTTTTGCAAATTTTAGAGGTTAATTGCATAAAAACCCTAAATTTTCTTTTTAGTAATTAAGCTTGTGAAATTATGTTTAATTATTAATGCTTGTTTCAGATCTACCCTTCTATTACAAATTATCAATTCATATTTGTGCTTTAATTTTGAAAATTAAGTGGTTAAGTGTTAAAACCCTAATTTTTGAAACCCTCTTGATTCAACCTTTGTCCGACAATTTCACTGATCAAAACATCTCCAAATCAGCTGTAACTTTGGATTCCGCAATAAAAACACAATATCTTTCATCCCTGAAAATTTGGAAAAAAGTTGCGAGGACCATGTGCACTCCGAGCGCCATCGTCCCCGACATTTTTTTCGAAATTTTGGGAGCTAGATCTTACTGTATTTTCCTGCTAAAATCCAGAATTTTGGCTGATTTTATCAATTATAACACTTTCAAAATTACAGTCAAAGTTGGTCTTGTGCTTGCTTGGATTAACGCTTCTAATCATTCAAAAATTGTCGAAACTGAAATTCATGTCAAAATTGTGTTTCTTACTATCCTAAATCTGAAGAGTGTGTTGGCATTCATTCGAAAATTCAGTGCTTTATTCAAATTCTTGCAATTTGTGACTTTTAAAATTAAGTGCTTAATTACAACAACTTTAATTTCCGCTTTCAAAATTGAATTTTTCTTGAAATTGAGTCAGCTTTTAAATTTCAAAACTTGCATTGCTTTTGGTATTCCCTCTAAAATCATAAAATTCAAAATTTCAGTTTCCCTCTCTTTTTCAAAATTCAAATTTTGCATTTTTCGACAATCTTGGTAGGGTTCAATTTCGAGATTGCAACTTTAATTTGGCCTATCTACAGATCGTAAAATCACTCAATTTTTTCAGATTAGCTATAAAATCATCATAACTTTCATCCCTGCAAATTGCGAAAAAAATTGCCAGGACCGTGTGCACTCCGAGCGCCACGGTCCCTGACATTTTTTCTGAAATTTTGGGAGATTGTCCTGATTGTATTTAACAGCTTAAATCCAGAAGATTGGCTGATTTTACTGAAATTTGCTACCTCTAAATTCAAAATTTTCTCTCTCTCTCTAGTGCATGAGTTTTACAACAATAAGCCCTACTTACACTATTCCCATTAGACAAAGCCGTAGAATTAAGTCTTTCCGAGGTTAAACTACTGAGGAGATGGAACCTAATTTGAATAGCCTTTTTAACGAGGACATGAGTAATTCCTCTAATCCTCCTAATGATGAAGAAGCTCTCCATGAGGTTTTTGAAGAACAACTTTCGAAATTGGATAACCAATTTGACGATTTTCGACAATGGATGTCTCAAGAATACCCCGATAGTCAAGCTCTTCCTTTAATTGAGGGTCTAAAACATATGCTTCAAAGTGATAAGAATGGAATTGATATTTTGCGTGGTATTGCACACATTGTGGATCCAAATGTGATGCCTATGAAGAGTTGTGCCAAAACTTTAGGTTATACACAACCTCCTACTCAAGTCAATCATTCTATTCCTTTGAAAACTCCTATTGCTAGTGTACCTACCTTTACATCAAACATAATGACTACTTCTATACAAGACATTCCTCCTATGATCACCAGTCATGGGGGCAATCCTTCAATTAACCCTTTTCCTTCATTTAATCCAATTTCTTCATTCATTCCTTCAATGAGTGTCCCTATTACATCTTCACAAATGAACATGACGCAAGGGGGCAATTCATTTAACCATTCCATTCCTCCTTGTAGTGTTCCTCCTGTCCAATCATCTCCTATGACTAACTATCATAGAGTCCCACCACCTTACTCTTTACCTTCTTTCAATAACATAACACCTCCATCTCAATCTAACACATCTAATATGAACTCTTCGACTGAAGTGACCATTAACAATCTTGCACAAACTGTCTCTTCTTTATAGCAACAAATTGCCTCTATGAATCAATCTAAGTTTAGTGTGCCCACATTTGATGTTGCGAGCCCACTTTCTCTTGACATTGTTCGAGCTATCCCTCCTAAACATGTTGAAATCCTGCATTTGGAGCTTTATAATGGTAAAGGAGATCCTCTAACACATGTTAAGACTTTTCAAACAATATGTACTGATTTTGCTTATGACCAAAGGTTGCTTGCAAAACTGTTTACTAGAACATTAAGAGACAAAGCCCTACAATGGTATTGCTCGTTGCCTTCTTATTCTATTACTTCTTTCGAACAACTTGCAAATGCTTTCATTCAACAATTTCAAAACAATATAAGTCCTAAAGTTACTTTGATTGATTTAATGCATTGTAAACAAGGTGTTAAAGAAAAAGTGACTGATTTCATTGGTAGATATAAGCATTTGTATGCTCAAATTTCTTTTCCAGTGCCTGACAATGATATTCAAAGAATCTTTATTTCTAATTTACAAAAAGATATTCAATACAAACTTCTATTTTCTGAGTTTACTTCTTTCCAACAGTTGTGTGCAACTCTTCACAATTATCAACTGACTGTGAGTCAAATGGAACAATCACATCCTATGGCTCCGAGTGATAAGGGTGATAGCAGTCAACAACCATTTGGGAAGTTTAAACCGAATAGAGATTCCATCAAATTCAATGAAAACATCATCAACAACAATGTGAATGCAGCATCAGGTGTGCCTCCTATTTCTAAATTTTTCAAGAAAGAAAGAAAGTATACTCCTTTGAATGAATCATTGCATAGTACTATGAATAAGTTATTGGAACAAAATGTGCTTACTCTTCCTCCTATAAGGCAAATTGATCCTGCAAAGATTACTTCACCTTATTTTGATAACAAATCTTTTTGTCAATTTCATCGTCAGCCTGGGCATGATACTGAAAAATGTTTTTCTTTAAAGGGTAAAATTCAAGATTTGATTGATAATAATACTATCTCTGTTTCTGGAGTGAATGATAAAGGCAACACATCTGTAGCTCCTCCTAACCAAAATCTTCAGATTTTTACTGATCCATTACCTTCTCATACCTCCAATGCGATTGAGACTAATGATTCCTCTCTCTCATCTGATGGTCTTGTGTCTATGACTCCGAATGTGATTAACTTTGTAGAGCAGCAAGAAAACCCTAAAGAACCTTCCATCACATTTGATTCTAGTGAAACCATTAGGGCACCTGATGGTCCTTTATACATAGTTGCAAAAGTCAAGAATACACCCTGCCGTGGAGTGCTTATTGATCCTTCGTGCATGGTTAATATCATTACTGAAGAATTTCTTTTTACTTTGCAATTGAATCAAGTGATCTATGACAAAACAGATGTGATTGTGAAATTATTTGATGCATTTTCTTCTCCTGCAATTGGTTCTATTACATTGCCTATTGAGGTCCATAACAAATCCCTTGATGTGAACTTTGCTATTATTCCATCTTCCGAACAATTTCGTGTGAAGCTTGGCTATCCTTGGCTATCTTCCATGAAAGCTATTGCTTCTCCTATTCACAAGTGTTTGAAATTTCCCCATAATGGTGAAGTTGTTACTGTCAATCATAGTCTCTTTAAACCAGCTGAAAGAACTTCTAGCGTTCCTATTGATTATTTTTGGCCTAAACAATTCCAATCCCTTCCTCCGCGAAGTGATCATCTTTTCAAATCTTATCAAAAGTGGAAAACAGATATGATCCTATCTTTAAGTGAACCTAGAACACCCGAACTTGATATTCCTATCATTCTTGAGAAGGAACTTCTTCCTTTGAAAGATAAAACTAATGTCTTTCCTCAAGAAGATTCCCAACCCATCCCTATGGATGTGACTATGTCTATGCCGAATAAACCTTCTAAAAGTAGACCTATACCTCCTCGTCATGATGGACTTGGTCTCCTTCCTAAACCAAATATTCCTCCTTTGTATGGAGCAGTTCCTCCTCCTTCCTTCTATAGAGAGAAGAGACCTTCTTCTTCTCCTATTATCCAACCTAAGAGACCACAACCTAAACACCCAAGTGATAAGGATGAGAACATTCCTCCTCCTCAATCTTCTCCACTTCCTACTAAGACTAGACGAAATCGTTCTGCACGCGAACGTCGACGAAAGCGTCGTCTTAGAGCTCAAGCAGTTGCTTCTCAAACTTTGCAATCTCCAAGAACACCTTCAACAAGGATTATTCCATTTTCTCCTCAACCAGAAATTGAGCCAAAATCTCCTAAACATAAGATGCATGATGGTCTTGATCCTGTGCGAATTAAAGACCCTATTTTTATAAATCTTGATGATGCTATAGATGAAAATGTTATTCATGATGAAAATGTTACTCCTCTTTCTTCTAATAGTGAATATGAACTTGTTGATATTGATAGCCATCTATCTAACGAATTTTCTAAAACACTTATCCTAGCTCCTAGACAAGAACAATGTGGCTTGGAACATGAACATAGCCCTTGTTTGGATCTTGTGATAGCTCCATCTGCTGTGTTGGATGTTCCTCCTCTAGCGTGTTCCCTGCCTTCCCGAAACATTGATCAGCAAGATCCGGGGGTAGATGACATGCTAGACTAGTTTCATTAGCATAGCAGATTCTCTCCTCCTCTCTTTTGTTACTTCTTCTATATGTTATTCTCATTCTTCTATTTGTTGTCCTTAGTGTTTTCTACTTGAGGACGATGCAAAGCATTGAGATCTCTTTTGGTCTCTCTCATGTAGACTCAAAAGACACATGTGTTCCCTTCTTCTAGGTGACCTTCCTTGATTGGGGAATGAAGAACAATTATGCATACATACATATGATATATATACATGAATTATCATACAGCATACTGACCCCGAGGAAAGCGAAGTCACCTTGTGCTTTGTGTTTTGTGTCTATTATCCTTGGGTTTATCTCACACTTGGGGGCTAAATCTTTGCGATAATGTGCTCCTTTCCTTTCTCATTTCTTATGTGTATCACTACGTTAAAACAATCACCCCCGTTGAGGTGTGTGCGATCGCTTTAACGTAGGGGGCATACACCCCATCTATCCCTTCAGGATACTTGAAAATTCCTTGGCGAACTTAGCTTTGCCTTGAAAATTTTTGGTATTTCTCTTGCATGACTCATAGTGAGGGAACCTTACTACTGACAGTCATGGTTCTCCCTCGTGATCTTCCCTTTTACTTTGTCAAACGAAGTCGTAAGATCCTTAGTCCACTGGGGGCTTGGTGTATCTTGCCTCCTTGACGTGGTGAAAGTCTTTCAATGTTGTTTCCTTGTACTTTACCGGAAGTATGAGCATACATACTCCCGCTAAAGTGGGGGCTAAATGTAGCGTCCTAAAATTGCGACACTTGCAATTTCGACTGCATTTCGGTCTTCACGATGGCGACGCAACACGGAACCTGAATGGAGACCCCGAAACTTGTCCACGACACCAAAAACTGCATTTTCTTGCACCCTGGCCTGAATCTCCTTTGCACCCTGCTGTCCCGAGAGCTGGGACCAGAGCGCCCAGCGCCCTGGTCCCTGGCCCTATTTTGGGCCCGGTCTCCTATGGGACTTCGGGTCTTTTTGTTTGCAAATTGGAAATTATCTTTCTTGGTCGGCCTAAGGTCGGGAAAATCAGTCTATTAACCCTAATTGGCAAGTATATAAACTACATTTTCCTCTCCCATTTGGGTAGATAAAAAGAGGAAGGACATATGTGTACAAGACGTGGAAACGATACTCAAACATTCAAGCATTCAAGCATTCAAGCATTCCTTCTAAGTCTCCATTCAAGGCTAAGTGTTGCATTCAAGACAAGGATTCAACCATTGAAGAGGAGATCACTTACTACATACTACTACAACATACAACAAACAACAACATCTATACCTTTGCACATAAGGATACAAACATCCTTACAACAAGGTATTAGTACTTGTTTTACATTACAGACATTTACATTTATAGTATTTCTCATTTCTTGGTTAATTCCAAAACCGGGGTTTGACCTAAAGGCAAACCCCTAATCCCTAACCCCCCAATCATCTTCTCTTTTCTGTGTGTAGGTTGCAGGTACGCAGCTGAAATTGAAGATCTGGAATCCTTGTGCAGAGACGAACAGATCCCCCTTCGTTTCGCGAATTTTTTAGAGGACCGTGTGCACGCCGGGTGCCATCGTCCCGTCAACTTTCGCTCGAATTTGCAGGATAGTGCCGTATCGACATTTTACTGCTAATTCCAGGTCTGCAGCTTCATCCTATATCCCTATCTCAGTTTATAAGCGAATCTTTCTCACTTTCTATGCATTCCCAGCTTAATTCTTCTATCAACATTCTTTACAAAAGAGGGTAGCCTTGCTGTCTTAACCCTTGAAACTCATTTAACATCCAATCTTGCATTGTGTGGGATTGGATCTTGTGGGTTTCAACCCCTCTTTTGAATGTAAAGTCTCCCAAGTGAAAACCATCAACCCTAGCAACCTCCCTTCTCTCTCCTTGGAGTTGGAAGAGGGGAGAGCAACTAGGGTTCGATCGATTTTCCGCTTTACAACTTCAAAATCGAGTCTATGGATGTCACGTGGGTTGTTTGAATAATTTGAACTGTATTCACTTCGGTCTATAGATGAACTTGCTAGTAATGTGTATGTTTAAAATTATATTCCATACTAGTCTGTGTTTTTTATTATGCTCATGAATGAAACTATCAAGACATCAAATGCACCAGGGACAACATAACATTCTGAATACAGTGAACACAAAAAATATTCATTGAAATGATTAAATTACCACAGCAAATTGAAAGGAAATAAAGGAAAAAAAAAACAGGCAATCCATTACAACTAGGTGCCCAACTTAAAGGATGTTGTTGCATTCTCTTTCCCATTTGCATAGTAAAATGTGAAGCCTCCAAAGCCTCCAATAATAGATACGATCTGTAAAATTGTATGCTTTCAAGGAAATGACATTGTAAGTTAAGACTATTGTTAGTGCATGAATTAGTAGAGAGAGACTGATGTCTTTACCGACGACAAAATCTGCTTCAAGATTGGATTGATGAAATCAAATGATAGATTTTTTCAGAATTGGCTATTAATGTATTTGTTGGAGTTGGAAAATTCATTTCACTGCACTAAAATTATATATCATTATCACTATATATCATCATCAAACCTATTTGTTCCTCTATTTTGTCTGAAACTTTCGGACTTTCGGCCTCCCTATTGTGTTTTAGCTTGCACACTAATCAAATCATTCTGGTTGATCACTTTAATACTAATCAAATCATCTTGGTTCATCACTTAATTGCAATCAAATAATCTTGTATGTATACAAGATGGACACACAATTTGTTCATTATCAATATCTTTAAGATTGAACTTTGATTTGGTTACAAGTTTTTAAGTGCATATGGGTACATTAATGCAATTGGCTATCGAGAAATAATACAATAAAAACTTTTGTAAAGCAGCCTAAGACTTGAAATATCATATATAGGAAATAACCTTACAGATGCAAACGAGTGCATAATTTCTTGCAATTTAATAGAATGTCATAATCATCTTGAACATTTGAACTTAAATTTTTATTGTATTGTGGACAAATGTCTAAACAAATTGTTTGTGATCCTTGTCTTTGGGTAGTCCATGAATATGGATCTTTACAACTCCATCATTTTACTACAACGAAAATACCTTCACCAGTAGCAACAATACCCACACCTTCAACTGCATCAGCAACACTCGCATCATCAACAACAACATCAGCGATACCCAAATCAACAACAACAACAACAAAACCCAATTCATCAACAACAACAACAAATCGATACTTCCAAATGAGATAGATAATCAAGAATATCAAATTGATTGTTTAGTTGTTGATACGAGGGTCATATGTTTTTCTAATTCTTAAAATATAATTTTTTATATTATATTTTTAATTTTTCATTTAATAATATTAATAAATAAAAAAATCAAATTACTATTGACTTAACCATTACTGACTTAACCATTACACATCATTTAGACACAACCGCTAAAAGACTCAATTTGCTAAAATCTAGAAAGTGCGGCAGTCAAATCTTAATTTTTAATTTGTTACTCCGTCCTCTCCAAGTAAGCGCAGTGACTTCTAGAAATATGAGTTAAAATTTTACTGCGGGACTGACGGCACTACTTCGGCCATGTCGCCATCGTTATTGAAATGGCGAAGAAGTATTAGGCAGCCTGATTATTTTATATATAAATCGGAAAATATAATTGTTAAGAAATATAGAAACGCCATCGTTATTGAAATGGCGAGGAAGTATTTGTTTCTAGCAATTACTCTGATTATTACAGCCAATTATTGCAGTGCAGTAGCAATGAATGGCGGAGCCACGCTTTTAATGGGTTCTTCCCTCTCAGGAAGTCAGACCATAATTTCAAAAAATGGTACGTTTGCATTGGGATTTTTCAATCCAAGGGGAACGAATAATTGGTATACTGGCATCTGGTATGCCCCAATCCCTCAGAAGGCCATTGTATGGGTGGCTAACAGAGACAATCCTGTCAGAAATATGCCCGGCGTTCTCAAATTTTCGAGAGGCGGTCAGCTCACATTGTTTGATAGAAATGGCCGTTCCGTTTGGTCGACTGATAATGGCCAGAAAGGATCAGGGGCTGTGATAACGGACTCTGGTAATTTCATTGTGCTGGACGCGAAGCTGTGGAAAGGAATGAGTTTCGCGCATCCGACAGATACATTGTTGCCTGACGCGAAGCTGTGGAAAGGAATGACACTAACTTCCTGGAAGAGTTCTTCAGATCCTGAAAGTGGGCTCTACTCTTTCCGAATGAACACGTCTCCAGGAAAGACGGAGTTGATGATGTTGTTTAACAATACCGTTCCATATTGGTCCAGTGGAGAATGTATTGGACACAATTATTTTACTAAGGTTCCAGAATTGGAAGGTCAGAAGAAAGTTCAAACGTCGTGTGTGAGGCTTTCTCCTTCAAGAATATACATTAACTTTAGCATAAACCCGATAGATCGTATGATCAAGGGGCGGTTCGTATTAAATGAGAACGGCGATTTTGAACTTTTCTTCTGGATGGATGATGGTAGATGGAGTCTGAGGTGGTCAACATACCGATGTCAATGCAGTAACTATAAAATCTGCGGGTCCTATGGACTGTGCAATACGAATGATGTGTGTAGTTGTGTCCAGGGCTTCACACCTAAGCACGACTCTCAAGGTTGGTGGTCAACTGGGTGTGCTCGGGGAAAACCCCTTGAATGCTCTGTCACGGAGGGCACAACCGACGGCTTCTTGGAAGCCACGAACCAGTACTTGCCTGAAAAAGAAGCTGTCTTAATCAACAATGAGCCAACACAGCAAGGCTGCCGGACAGCTTGTCTCCACAATTGCTCCTGCACAGCCTTTGCTTTCGCTGATTCTGATCCACCCGTCTGCAAATTGTGGTTTGGAGATTTATTCGGTATGAGGGTTTCGTCGTCCGAGGGTAAATCCGTCTTCGTTAGACTGGCTGCTTCTGAGTTACCACACTTCATATCAGAGCAAAGCAACAAAACCCCTGCACTTACAATTTTACTTTCTGCCGGCGCATCAATTTTGGTTTTTGTCTCCTGTCGACCGCATATATTCTCTGGAAACGTCGAGGTCTGTCGAAGAAAAACGTTGAAGAGGAGGTCCCTTTGTCGCTCAGAATGTTCAGTTACAAAGAGCTGCGAATTGCAACGGAGAATTTCAAGCATAAGCTGGGTAGTGGAGCATTCGGCTCTGTTTTCAAAGGAACTCTGCCAGACAACAGGCCTGTTGCGGTTAAGAGATTAGAGGGTTCCACGCAAGTAGAAAAACAATTCCGTGCTGAAATAATCACCACCGGTAGAATACAGCATGTGAATTTGGTTAGGCTCTGGGGATTCTGCGTAGAAGGCTCTCGAAGGCTACTGGTGTATGCCTACATGCCCAATGGTTCTCTAAACTCCTTCCTCTTCTCTCAGTCGGAAGACGCAGAGAAGGTGTTGGATTGGAAGACCAGGTTTGAGATCGCACTGGGTACTGCACGAGGATTAGTTTATCTGCATGAGGAATGCAGGGATCGCATCATTCATTGCGATATCAAGCCTGAAAACATTCTCCTCGACAGCGACTTGAGCCCAAAGGTAGCAGATTTTGGGCTAGCGAAGTTGGTAGGTAGAGATTTCAGCCGTGTACTGACGACCACAAGAGGAACTCTTGGATACTTGGCTCCCGAGTGGATCTCCGGCCTTCCTATCACTCCCAAGGTGGACGTATATAGCTTTGGCATGACCTTGTTGGAAATTATTTCTGGCCGAAGAAATTTGGATTTAAAGGTGGAGGAAAGTAGGTTGTACTTTCCTACCTGGGCTTCATCTCAAATTCAGAGGGGAAACATAAAAGACATTGTGGATGCAAGGATAGCAGGCGAGGCAAATATCTAAGAAGTTAAAAGAGCTTCTATGGTGGCTAGGCTGTGCATTCAAGATGATGAGAATCAGAGGCCGAGCATAGGTGAAGTGGTGAAGATATTAGAAGGCACGATTGAGGTTCCTCTGCCACAAATTCCGACGTCTCTAGAAGTCCTGGTTTGTGAGGTAGACGACGAGAACACAGATAGCTACGGTGAACATTCCATGTCAGGTGGTTCCGTAACAGAAAAATAGTAGCCTGTTTTAAGTTTGGTCCACATATGGACATTAAAAGTTGTTTGCATATTTTTAGTTCATGCCGACAGGCAGAAACGAATGGATTGGTTGGATGCATTTGACTTTTTCCCTTTTTCAATAAGCGTAAAATGAATAATTAATATAACATTATTTATGATAAATATGATTAGTTCATGCCATTCAAATTTCTCAAAATAATCAATCTGCCATCATATCTTAATGGCTTCATGTAGCACAATACAATTGCCAACAAAAATTTATTGTATTTGTCAAAGACCAATTGTATATCATTCAATGCATTGTTAATGCATTTGCGTGCAATGTTTAGTATTGTGTGTTGGCTTTGTTTGTCTATTGTTAGTTCTAAATGTTTTAGTAATCAAACATTCTAATAGTCTGAGGAATTGTTGTTGGTATGAATCTTGAGACTCTGAGTTTCAATATTAACTTTTTTTAGCTAACAATAGATATAAGTTGACATTTTTTTGTTCTTGTTACATTGTTGTGACTTTTGCAAGTTGTGAAGGATATTGGTTGTTCACCATTGTGAAGGTTTGTGGTCCCCTACAAATATATCAAAACATACAATCTTAGCAGCGGGTAACTAAGAGAAGTAGGATACCTTTATTTCAATACCAGAGACACATGTTTAGGTAACCCTAGTTTTTGGTCCAAAATCTGCACAATCCTAGGAACCTTCATTCATGTCGGGAACGATACAAAGAAATTTAGCCTAAACTAAATCCTCAAATTTCTAGGCCTCTATTCAAATTTTTAGATTTTCTCCCTTAAAAATCACTTTGTTTTCTTCCTCAAAATGAGTAAAATAATATCAAAACCACTTTGTTTTCTTCCTGAAAATGAGTAAAATAATATCAAAATTCCTTCTTTCTCTAGAAAAAGAGAGAGAAGATCTCAAAGCTTTTTCCTTGAAACTCAATGAACCAGGAGGTCTGACCCCTTTTCTTTTTATCCACTGCACATTTCATTGCATCTCTACAGTTGCTCTTTTTTTTTCTCACAATGGTTTTTTCATTTTCTTTTTTTTTTTTTTTTCATCCGTAAGTGATGGGAAAATTTGCACATGCACACACCAACTAGACTAATCAACATACTACACTAAAGGAAGGGCCATATGGAAATAAGCATACTATGGTATAGGGACGCTCATATGCAGTTAGTTGCTAATCAAACAAATTATAAAATACCTATTCAAGACTTATTTTGCTTTTCTTGTTAATTTACAAGTATTTCATGGGCTATGTTCTATTAACATAAACCCCAAATAGTAAAAATTAGAAACAAGAATTAACTGAGGTGTCATATTACACCTATCCCAAACTGGAATAACTCATTGAAATTATATTTCCATTTTTTATACTAGGTAGACAAGAAGCTAACAGTGACTGAAATTCCTCTTTTTATTCACATGTTCAAAGAGCAATGCAAATGGTCCTAATTGAAAAACCCTCCAAAAATTAAAGGAAGAAACCACAAAAAATGATATGTGTGTCGTACATTCAAACAAGAACCTATAAACTTGGTGAAATGGCTGCTAAGCCCCCATGGATTCCTCCACCATGCAACATCGAAACCCTATATTTCTAAGATTTGTAAACATAGTTTTTCTTGATAGTCTTTTGGGCATGCTTACCTATGATGATCTTTCCATTTCCCTTGATCTTGTACTTATATATAGCGATTTTGTTGCCCTCATCATTCTTGTGATTCAAACTTGAGATCTTATGAGACAAAAGTAGTATTCTATAGTTTTCTAATAGAGACCATTTGTTCAACTACCATTGCACACATTCCTTAAAAAAAATTGACTCAATTCCTATTATAAACATATCACATCTAAATTATATATAATTTATAACATTTTGATTTACAACATTTGCAAAAGTACAGAAACCAATTATCACACTGTGCCCTTGTTTCAAGGTTACACAATCCCTAATCATAACATTAACCCATAATTGAACCCCCGACTCATTAAACAAGGAATAATATAAATATGGGTAAAATTGTACCTAAATGGCATGGATCATGTAGAGAACTATCTTGATGCTTAGGTACTAGAAAGAATGGAAGACCTACAAAATGAGCTTCGAGAAATAAAAATTAGTGAAAACAAAAGCAGTGGTAGTTGTGATTAAATATCTCTTCTACCTAAGCTCAAGGTAGTTGTTCAATTGGACTTGTAAATTATGTAAAATTTTATCTAAACCTGCACAAGAGCATCTAGCTGAAAAATAAGAATGCAACTTGCAGTATAACATAAGAGAAAATTGAGAGAAGAATAAGAAAAAAATTGTTTCGTGTTGATTTACACATGAATGAATTACATAATATAGAGCCTTCATCAAAACAAAAAAGCGAAGGAAAAGCAAGAATAAAACTAAAAAAATAGAGATATTCCTTACTTAGCTTAACAACTAAGCAAACAACATAATTATCTGCAAAACATTGATAAAACAAATTGTGGTGTTTGTTATCCAATAAATACACAAAAAAAACAAAAAAACCGGCTATTGTATATTGTGTTAACACTCCCCCTTAAGTCTAACTAAGGAGACTAAAGCCTAAGGAAAGCAGAGAGGAAAGAGGGAAAACCCACTGGGAACAAAACCCCCCCTAAAAAATAAACACTAAATCTATATGGCAACTTCTATGCTACAATGTCCTTCACCTTGAGAAAGTCTCGCAGAAAGTGAACTCATTTCCGCCTCCACAAAGAAGAGAAAGAATGTCAATACAAAATGTAGCCTGGTGAATGTTATAGTAGGTTCCTTTGTAACAAATGACGCCTCTTCCTTTTGGAAGATAGAAACCTCGAGCTATCAAACTATTGAATTCCCACTCAAGTGAAGGGTATCAAGGGATCAAAATGAATGGTTCTGAAAAAATCTCATATTTATCCAATCTAAACTAGCGACTCTGCCATACAAGACTCAAGAATAGTGACCACTGAAGTTTGAGATTTTTTCGGATGTGAATTAGGATGTGGCAAGATAGTAGCATGGATTGGCTGAGCGAGAACAAGAGAATCCAAACCAAAAGAATATGTATCTTGATGTGAGCTGACATTGGAGAGATGGCATGCGTCCTCAATATTGTCATCATGATCAAGGAGAGATTCAACAAACAAATTATAAATGTCTGATAAGATGATATCTCTCTCATCATGAGGACAAGAATGAACATGTTGAAGAGAATCTGAGGTAGCATTTGAAGAAGCCAAAATCTTTGTCAAGCTAGTAGGTGGAGGGGACTGAATAGATGTCGATACTAGAGGTGTAGAAAGACGAGAATTGGGAAGAGATGTCTCTATGTAATCAAGAAAATCAAGACTCTTCTAGTAAGCGATTTCCTCTTTAGTGTCATCATCATACATAGGACCATAATCATTATCAAGGGAGAGAAGTATGTCTATAGTTAGATCATCTGGGAATGGAGGTTTAGTGGGATCTCCATACATTTCCCATAAAGTGGCCCAAAGAGTGTGAGGGCACTCAATGTGTGATAGAGCCCATGATGTGTGCTCCCCAACACTTAAACCAATTAATCGTAAGACATGATCATTTCTACTTTCCCATGCAGTTTTTTGCCAACAAGTACTTAGTTTTGGAATAAGCCCATATAAATGTGGCAATAAATGAATCCATTCACATTGCTTTAGGATTCCATCACGCCAAGACTTATAGTTTCCTTCTTCCAAAGTAATAACAGATGGATGATATTTTATTCCAAGTCTAGACTTAGATTACCCCTTCTTGGAACTTTATTTTAGTTCATGAATACATAAACAAAATTAACAGACAACCCTCAAGACAACGAATTTTTTTATTCTAAAACATCTCCAACCTTCAAAAACTACAAACGATTGTTAATGCATCTTCTTCCCCACACCCGTGCACTCTGATACCATGTAAAATTTTGGATCTAGCTGAAAAATAAGAACACAAGTTGGAGTATAACAAAAGAGAAAATTGAGACCAGAATAAGAACAAAATTGTTTCATTGATTTACACATGAATGAATTACATAATATATAGCGCCTTCGCCAAAGCAAAAAAATGAAAGAAATGAAAGAATGGAACTAAAAAAATATAGATATTCCTTAATTAGCCTAACAATTAAGAAAACAATACAATTATCCATAAAACATTGATAAAACTGATTGCGATGTTTGTTATCCAAGAAAAGCACGAAAAAAAAAAAAACCCAGATATTGTAGATTTTGCTAACAAATTGAAAGGTAACTTGGTTCAAATAAAAAAGAACCACTCTCCATCTAGATGGTTATTTTATGCAAACCAATTATCTCCACTCTTTAGGGGAAAACATCTTTTCCTTCGCCGCCTCCCTTTCATTGCTCTCATCTAGCAGATTTAAGCTTCTTTAATTTTTGCCATCACATGAACCAAGCTGGCCCTTAAGTCATGCGCTCTCCTCTCTTCCTAGTGTTGGCTTCTCTCCTTTTACACAAATAATATTTTGTTGATTTCTTTTAGACAACTGGGCAACACGTGTTAAGTAAATCTTTAAGATGAAACTATAGCATGCCCTCCAAGTTATGTCTTGAATGCAAAATGTGGAAGCCTTGATAAAGCATGTAAGCTATGCTACAAGATACCATAACATGAGAGCTACAACCCATGTACCCTTCCTCGAGCAAAAATCATAGTGAAATTCCCTTGTGGCATATATCTTGAGTATATATTTTTATTTTTATCTTGATACGCCTCAGTTTTGTAAATATTGTGCTATGGGGATTAAGGACTCACAAAGAATCCCTTGTCAGCATAATTTTTGGACGATATTCTTAAGGACGGTAAATCAATTTTACCTATTTACGCATTGTATTTGATTATAAAAGATTTAGGTAAATTGTGTTGTCAAGTTTGCATTGACAATAATACAAGCATATGAGCATACTGTTTGGATAATGTTTTTCCTCTTCACTTATTGTGTCTAGTTGAACATGATATTTGCAGACTATTATAGGAATTTTGCATTAACCATATCCTGGTATGTTGATTCCACAATAGACATAAGGAAATAAAACTAAGAAATTTCTTCATATGCCTCACACATAAGTAACATCTCATAATCCTTGTACTCCCCTTTATTTTTCTACATCATTTGTGGACACTTCCATTCGATAACTCAATGATCTCAAGTATTTTTATTGAAATTTTCTATTATGCAATTCATTTCGAAGCTATTATATTTTAACAATGTCCTCATCATCAAACATTTAGAAATTCTATTTAGTTTATGTTGTTTAGAAGTTTTATTTAGCAGCAGTTGCATTTGTCTTCTATTTTGTCATCTTGTTCAGTTATGATTGTTTCTAGATCTTGTTATCGTATTTCTTCTATTCTTAATGTGCAATACAATATTTTGTATATGGCAATTGCATAGTTTCATTCCAATATGTAACTTTTGGGTTCTTAAGATTTTTTTTGAAGTTTGAAGATCAACTAGAATTTGATTGGTTAAGTATTTAGAATATACTATAGATTTAAAAACTATCCATGATCATCTGAATTAGAAATTAGGGTGCAAGTTGAATTAGAAATTAGGGTGCAAGTTGCATCCTACTTACTTACTTTTTTTTTTTTTTTAGATATTTGACAAATAAATCTAATTTTCTATCATTTATTGCATATGGTCTTATAGATCTACTTATTACAGATCCAAATGTTTCCAAATTTAGCATTGAATTTATTTTAGTTTGGCATTTACTTATCTTAATTCATTTGTTAAATTAGTTTTCAATTGCAAATATACTCTAACGTTGTTGTAACCTAACATTCCACCATGTTTGAAAGGTACGATAGCTTTCATTTAATCTTAAGTAATTTATAGCCAACATAATTCAATTGTTAGGGTAATATATCTTTATAAAATCTCTACTCATTCAAGATTTATCTTTATTGTCATATCATAAAAGAATTCTTTATGTTAATGATTCAATATTCTTCTAAATGTTTATTTTTTTTGGATGAAATTTGCGAGATAATTTTTTTCCCTAATTTAAGCTTCTTCCATATTCAATGTAAACCAAATGTAATTAATCATACTTGGTTTCTTTCCCATTGTCTTTGATCCAAATATTCATTCATGAAGAATCTATATCAGCTTTTTGCCATTACCCAAATGTGCTAGTATAGTTCAAGCTACAAAACATAATTGAATAACAGTCCTCTCCCTAATTTTGGTGGCTATAAACATTGTCATGACACTATTTACTTTTTGACATAGCAGATAAGGAACTATGGAGCCACACCACAAAGTTGTATCCTCTAGGTATTTTTTACGAGTAACAATAACTAACATTTGCATTCAAACAACTACTACCATTTCAATTTCTCAATTACAAAATGACAAGCTTAGAGAAAAATGAGAATTAACAAAAGCTACAAATCACAAGTGGAAACATATGAGTGTATAGCAAACACTACTACTTGTAACACGAAAAATGTGCTAAAACATAGTAGACTATGTAGAGCTAGGGATTTCAAATACAACATTGGTGGTTGCTTGTTCGATTCACTGGAACCCCTACGAGAACATCAACTCACTTCCATACAGCAATAGAATGCTGTGATTGACCATTTCTTATGCTACCTTGCTAGATATGACAAAGAGGCAACTCACTAATTCAACTTTGAAATTCATCGTGAAATTTTATACAAATGAACCATATTCAAGATAGAGACACTTATCTATGATGCATGTGATTGTCTGGAAAGACAAAAATAATAGACAAAGAAAGAGGACTATGCGAAGATATTTTTTGTATCCATTGGGTCTCAAAATGGCTGAATATACAAACATGTGTTTATTCAATGACAACGGGTAAAATCACTTGCATTTCATTGAATCATCAAACACAAAATCTTATTGTTTACTCTTCCATGATGCCAATCCACTTTCAGGTCATTTTGAGCCACTTTTACAAATAGAAAACAAAAATACCAAATACAAAGGAAAGCTAACATTGTGAAAAGTTAAAAGAACAATCAGAGATAAAATTACACCTCCATGTTCTATGTAAAAAGACATGAAACAACTACAAGCTACTAACATTGGTTCAAACCAATATAGAAAACCTAAAAAATTCAACACCACCAATATGGCAATAATTAAAAAAACCAAATCCGACAATCTAAACCCTCACTCACCAATACCACTTCGTCAACTAAAAATGTAAATTAGAACCCACAAGCTTATATATGTTGAAATAATTCCACAGTACAAGTGGCCACAAAAAATAGTAAACCATCAATCCTTTGAACAAAAATCTAAGACAAAAACTAGTTTGTTGTCATCGATAGAAATATTTGAACAGATAATCTAAGACACACCTAAGTATATTTTTTCAATTTTCCTAATGTCACACTTAAAAAAAGACACCTAGATATTTAAGGACAAAGAAATGAACACTTATCAAACTCTACTATAGCTTGAAGCTCCTATAATAGGAAATACAATATGCAAAATCTGTAACAATGCATTACAATAGCATATGCTACCAAAATATGCAATGGCACACAATATTCGAAGTAATAAATCATTGCAATATGTACAACATCTCTCGCAACTAGAAGAACAACTAATTTCACTTAGAATTGAATTTGCAAAATTCTAGGAACTAGGACATAGAAGATCGTAGTTAGGCTTGAGTGGCTCGATTATTAATGTCCTTGCAAACATAGACATAATACAAATAACACTACCACAATCTATCAATAACACAATAGCAATTATAGTTTTTTCTAAAGAGGCACATGGAGTGCAAAAATGCGTTTCAAAAAGGAATGCTGTGACCAAACATTATAATGCAAGCTCTCATACAACTATCAAGAACACTACTTCACAAAATGCAAAATTTGAAAATTAGGCAAGATTGGGAGGAAATCCTACAAAACAACTCGAATAATCAAGAAAAAAATGAATTAAATGAAAGTGATACTGACACAAATAGTGACAAAAAATAAGAACATCCATCAAAAAATTTGATACATGGATTCACCGAATCTAGATGCGTTCACCAAATGCAAGATAAAATTCTCAAGATTGCACCCACACAAGACAATTATGCAATAGGTATTTTCTAAGATAAATATGTTGAAGAAATAAACTTCCCAACACTTTTCTTCAGTAGTCCATGTGATGATGATATTCTTAAAAATTTTACAAACCAAAAGATTGCACAATGGGAATTGTTAAGCTCACAAAGAAAATTTTCATATCACACAACCAACCTGTTCTTCAAAACCATCAAAGCACTTATACAAGTCTTGTCAACAATGTGTGTCAAGATATAAAAAGGACAACTTAAAGGTAGGAAACTACTTGGAAAAGATGCCAAACAAAAGCCAAAACTAGAAAAATGATAAAATCAAATATTGGCTACATTGATTTCAAAAGAATAAGAATTTCTCTAGATTAACTTTAAAAATTGTCTTTGCAATGATCTGACAACTAGGACAATTAACTTTATTCCTTACATTCACTATCATAGAGCACAATTGGGGACCCTTGATGACAACTCTACAACATCTATATGATCTACACTACTCCAAACTAGAACAACAGAGAACCATTACTCAAACCCAAAACCAAAAATCCCAACTTATCAAGAAAGATCCAATAACATGTGGACAATACTATATGAATAGGATAAATGCAATGAAAAAACAATTTATTTTTTAATAAGACTTTTTTTGGATACATCATAGAATATTTTTTTAGTAACTGGATTTCAAAATCTAGGTAATGAACATAACCATTTTTTAATATGGACCAAAGATGCACCAATATACGGGAAAGCTACCTCTAAAGATATTGTGCACTTTATTGAAAAGTATATTAATTGTAGCAAAAAACACTTAGACCCTATAGTAGCATCTTTAAATAAGTATCACCACACAGAGCAATGTAGGAGAAAGAAAAATACAAGTTATAAATATAGCTTTCCATTTCCACCAATTCAAAACACAACAATACTTGAACCATTGTTAGAAAGAAATGAAAAAATAATCTCAACTGCCACTAAGATCTACTCAAAATTGGAAGTAGAAAATTACGATCCCTTCTTCACTATACAAGGGTTCTTAGATGAAATCCAAATAACTAAGCATGAATATATCATAGCACTAAGGTCCCACAATTTATAGACCAATGCTATTACTAAAACAAAGCCCTCACAAATATGGAACAATAGTTTCGCAAGAGAAATACCCCAACTATGGAAAGCCAATATAGATGCATAATTTTTACTCAACACATATGTCACAGTGATGCATTGCAGCTCCTACATTGCAAAAGTAGTTAATTCAATGATGCATCCATTCAGTACAAAATATTAAGATCATAAACACAAAAATATAGATGCCATCAAAATTATAAGAAAACTTGGCACTGCACTACTAAACTTAAAACAAATGTCATCACAATAGGCTACTGACATTGTCTTGCCACTGCCACTAAATTACAACTCATGAAAATGTGTATTCATTGACACAAGGCTTGACAATGATAGGACATTTATAATAAAACCTCACAAATAATTAATCAAAGAACTAGATGGATCTGAAAAAGATTATTTTTAAATATCTAATCAACTACTACCTTGAACGACCAGTCACAATTGCTACAATATGCCTTGCATAATTTATTTCTAGCTATAACAAAACTAGTAATAAGATCAAGAAAAAAGGAAAACTAAACATAATAACATTTATTAGTTACAACAAGCATATTGACATAGGAAAACTACTATAGAGAATAACTAGTGCTCTTTGTGTCATTTACAATAAATGAAAGAACATTGTAACATAATTTTCTCTCATGGGAAAGTGCATATTCACTCCATGAGAAAAAAATTCAAGCACACTGCACAAAATTTTCATATTCCGCTTATCCTGCATGGGTTGGCATTGATAAAACCATTGATGAACTAAAAATTGGAAAGGCTAATGATACGAATAAGTCCTATGTACCAGATACACCTAGACAAGAACAGCTATATGATATAGGAGATGATGTTGAAAACACAAAATAGAAAAACAGGAATGCAATCATTCATAATGCATTCAAAATAGCTCAAAATACACAGATCATTGTTAAAAATGAGTATTACAGATTAAGAGAAATGATAAACACAAAAATGTCAACAAATTGTCAAAGACATTTCCATTAAAAAAATGAAAAACATTCAAACCCCATTGCATTTGTTTCTCACTGGTAGAGCAGGAACTGGAAAGACTTTTACAGCAAGGGCCATCTACCAAGCACTTCTTCACATCTAAAACACCTCCATGGACAATGATCTAGACAAACCAAAAGGTTAGATAACTTCATATACAAGGAAAGAAGCATTCAACATAAGTGGAACTACATTGCATTCGACATTTCACATACCTATCAACAAATTAAACTTTATACCACTTAACACTAAGAAACTTGATGTCAAAACATTTTAGCCAATTATGTATCCTTCTAATTAATCAAATTTTACTAGTAAGTTCAAAATTGATTTGATACATTGACAAATGTTTACATGACATAATGCAAGAACCCACCACCTCCTTCGGTGCTATAGATACAAATATTCTATGGCAACCTCTACCAAACACTACTTGTACTTGACTCTAATATCTTTAAAAATAAACCCACTTCTATAGGATTGCTCCCATATAATTTTTGGATAGACAATGTCAAGTGCCTCATACTAACAAAAATAGTGAGACAAAAGGATGATATTTTCATTTCAATCCTCAACAAAATACTCATAGTAAAAAAAGCAGATAATGACATTGAATATATTAATCAACATTTTTTAAAGGAGCCACCATTTGAACCGACACCACCTTTCCTCTTCTATAGAAAATATGATGTCAATGAGCACAAAAGTAAAATGTTAGCAAAAATTGTAGGAGATATGAGTGTCTTTCATGCATTGGATTAACAAGAAACAAATACAAACACTATTCCTCTATATGACCACACCACTACTCTACCACCCCAAATTCACGTGAAACCAAATATATTAGTTAAGATATATGAAGGCAATTACAATACTCAAGATGGTCTTGTCAATGGATTAGATGGTATTTTAAAAATTTATACAAAACACAACGACCTTGACATCATTTCGATTCAAGTCATCAATCTAAAAGTTAGAGTACAACAATGTAATAAATTTGCCCATTGTTATGCTTCTTCTATTCACAAAGAATGGACTCCACTATTTTGTGTAACTAAATATATTCAAAAAATACATAGAGGGACAAACACTACAATTAGAAAATAGTTCCCAATTCAAACATCATGTGCAAGCACTATACATCGATCACAAGGTCTTACAATTGAGTCCATGACATTTGATCCAATTGGCATTATAAACCATGATTAGAAAGCTAAAAATGGGTCCCAGCAACAAGGCCTGATGCAGTACCCAAGTACAAAGAAATCTCTATAAAATGGAGAAAAAGGAAAAAACCCATTGGGAAAAAACTCCTTGCCTAAAAGAGATGAAATCATGCTAAACAAACATGAAGGAAGGAAGGCCTCACAAAGACCCCCCAAGGAAAACTTCCTTCACCTCGAGCATAGAGAGCAATTGAAGGTAGTGTGGAAATGCCAAAGGTTCTGTGAAGATGTCAACAACCTGTTCCTCTGTAGGAATGTGCTCCAAGGTGAGTGAACCATATTGAATAAAATTCCTGATGAAGTGTATGTGGATATTAATATGCTTCACCCACTGATGCTCCACTGGATTGCGGGAAATGTGTAGAGCACTCTGATTATCACACCGAAGAAGTGTGGCACTATGTGTAGAGAACTCAGAGAGCATCTTGGGGTTATACCCTCACTGGTAGAGACTTAGATAGTTAGAGCATGGCATCAGACTAACAGGAATTAACAAAGAAATATTTTTCCATCTTTGATGAAGGAGAGCTACTTCTCAGGGGGAGTAGTTGGTTATAACAATTGGTATTTGTAATTAGTTCTATGAACTAGTCGTATCTAGTTTTTGTATTGCTTTGGCATTTGATGTCAAAGGGGGAGTGATATCTATGGAAAAACACATTATATTTTGGAGAGATATTATGTATTTTGATTCCTGGTAATTGATCTGTTTGGGAGATTATTGGTTTTTGGTTTTTGGCATTTCTGCTTTGGCACTTAGATGGTTTTTCCATCTTGTGTTGCCATCAATGCCAAAGGGGGAGATTGTTGGTATTATGGATGTGTTGCATTATTTTTGTCATTGATGTCAACACTTGTCAATGCTTATCAGCACCGGAGATCTTTGATTATGTTCACCGACATGTTCAGTCTCTTATGCACAATCACCAATATCTGGTTCACCGACATTTTATATTGTTCACTGGCACAAAGGATGACTTTTTATCATCTGGAGATTACTTGGTTATGTCAAAGACATGGTTTGGACACTTGGTTTTGGTGATTTGGTTATTGGTCTAATCGAGTTTTCTTATTTGTTGTTACCGGCAAATTGGTCTAGGTAATGGACCGGCAAGTGTTATCTATTCCAAATCAGCATGGTAGGTTATGTAGATGATTTATTTATTGGTTATTATTGTAAATGCATTAATCCGACATGATGCATAACAAGGAGATAGGGAATGTAATAGGTATTACAAGATTATAATATTTAGTATATACGAATATAAGAAGAGCTATACACGCAGACATCATTCGAAGGTTCAAGGAAGGTATGAAGAAGATAATCAGAGCTTTACTAGTACTGAATCCAGCATATGAAGATGCTATTTTGAGCAATGCATTATCATTAGGTTTAACCATCCAACTATAGTTAGTGTGGCTCCCATTTTGTGATTGAGCAGTGAGTTCTATCCAGTTGGCCTTTCTGCATGTGCAGACCCCATTTGTACACACATACTATTTGCAGTAGTATCATCTGATTATCGGTAAGGTTTCCCACCATGGTATTTCCCCTTACAGGGTTTCCACATACAAATATCCATGTTATGTGTCGTGGATGTTATTTGTCTTCCTCTTTCATGCATTAAACTTTACTAGTACTATAATTAACTATTAAACTGCCAACCGACATTAAGTTTGGTTTACCGGTATTATGAATTAAGTTTGATTAAGTTATATTTGAGTTGAAATTAATAGACAACTAATTCACTCCCCCCCTCTTAGTTGCCTCTGGGTACTAACAATTGGTATCAGAGCTAAGTCCTCTTCTTGCAAAAGTTTAACAACTTGAGGAGATTCTATGGCAACTAACTATTCCAGGAAGGACAGTCCAAAGCTTGATGGAACTAACTATGGTATATGGAAAATCAGAATGGAGACACATCTGAATTGCATTGGAAGAGACATATGGGATGTTACAAACAATGGCTATATTGGTCCTACACATAGTCAACTTAATCCATGAAACTTGGCTAAAGATCAGGAGAATGATTGCAAAGTAAGAGAAGAACTTTTGATTGCATTGTCAAATCAGTAAATCATGGGATTATCAGATCAATCCACTGCTAAAGCTATTTGGGACAAATTGGAGACATTGAATGAAGGTGATACCACTGTCAAAATTGCAAAACTGGAATGCTTCCAGGTCAGGTATGAAAATCTGAAAAATGGAAGAAGATGAAAGGATTTCTGCCTTTATGGAAAGAGTTAATGAAATTGTTTTGGGTATACAATGTTGTGGAGGATCCTTAAGTGAAGATGAAATTGTGTCTAAAGTTTTAAGATAATTTCCACTGGCATACAAAATGAAAGTAACTGCTATTAATGAATTAAGAACAATGCCTAATACATCAATATCTAGAGATACCTTCGTTGGAAAACTTTCAGCCTTTGAACTTGAGCAATTTGGTCTTGTTGCTACAATTAAGATAGATTTAGCCTTCAAAGCATCATCATCTGCAGTATCAGAAATCTGATTGGAAAGCACTTTATGCAAGACTACCTGTAGACATCAAGAGAGAGAATGAAGAATTGGAAGAGCTTGAAGCACTATTTGCAAGGAAAAATGCCTAAAGGTCCAGTTGGAAGTAAGTATGTAAAGCACCATTTAAATGTTTTAACTACAATAAAATTGGTCATATGGCATCTAGGTGTCCTAATAGACATGCAAGATTGAAAGAAGCTAAAAGAACATACAAGCCTAACCCTGAATATCAGAGATATAGATTTAAGAAGAATAGATACAAATCATGTTACTATGTTGATGAAGGAGTTACTGATGATTCTGATGAGGAACAAGTAGAGCAGGCCTTGACAGCTAAAATTGAAGAAAAGGATGAATGGATCATTGATTCCAGATGTTCACATCATATGACTGGTGATAAAAGTAAATTCTCAACCTTTCAGGAAAACAATGGAGGTCTAATAAGATTTCGGGATGATAAAGCTTGTTTGATAAGAGGAAAAGGCACTATATCTTTTGATGGTAAGCACAATACTGACAATGTTTATTATGTTGAAGGTTTGAAGCATAATCTTTAAAGTGTTGGCCAATTAGTTGAAAAGGGATTTCAGTTATAATTGAAGAATGATGAATGCAAAATCATGAAAAGAACTAGTTTGGAAATTGCAACCGGTAATCAGACTAGAGGTAATATCTTTCACTTGAATAACAATGAGAATACATGCTTAATTGTAGATATTAATGAAAGTTGGTTATGGCATAAGAGACTTTGTCATGTAAATATTGATTGCATTGTAAAGATCAGTGCAACTAAGGTAGTAAGGGATCTACCTAAGATTGTAAACCTCACAATCCAGTATGTAAGGAATGCCAATTTGGAAAGCAAGTTAGAGCAACTTTTAAGTACTCCAGAAAAATCCAATAATGTTCTTGATTTAATTCATACTGATTTATGTGGTCTGACAAGAACTAGAAGTTTACAAGGAGATAGATATTTTATGCTAATCATCGATGATTATTCTAGAATGTGTTGGGTTACTTTTCTCAAGGAGAGATCGAAGCTTTTGGGAAATTCAAATTATTCAAGGAAATGGTAGAGAATGAAACCGCTAAGAAAATCAAATGTTTAAGATCAGATCAAGGAGGTGAATTCACATCTAAGGAATTTAATACATTCTATGAAGTGAATGGAATCAGAAGATAGTTATCAGCACCTCAGACACCCTTGCAGAATGGAGTTGTTGAAAGGAAGAACCAAACTATTTTGGATGCAGCTAGAAGTATGATATCAGAAGCAAACCTACCTCATTTATATTGGAGAGAAGTAGTAAATACAACGGTTTACACATTCAATAGAGTTCACATTAAAGGTGAAACCGGTAAGACCCATCATGAACTATGGTTTGGTAATACTCCTACTCTTAAATATTTTAGAATATTTGGAAGCAAATGTTATATTAGGAGAGATGATTATATTGGTAAATTTGATCCTAGAAGTGATGAAGGAATATTTCTCGGTTATTCATCTAAGAGCAAGGCATATAGATGTTTTAATAAGACGTTGCAGAAAATCATTGAGATTACAAATGTGAAGATTGATGAGCAGTTTAGAGGTAATTCAAGGTCTATGGACTCTGAACCGGTAGTTGAGATAATCACAAATGAACCTATACATAATGTTGATCCAATCACACTAGTATCATCTGAGAATTCCACAGTGACTGAAGAACATCAGCAAGTGAATACACCCAGGTATGTAAGATTGAATCACTCTGAAAGTCAGATAATTGGGAATAAGTATCAAGGTGTAATGACTAGAAGAAGACTGGCAAATGAAGAGGTATGTCTAATTTATCAAATTGAACCCGCATCAGTTAATGAGGCATGTGAAGATAAACATTGAATTAAAGCTATGGAAGATGAATTGGAACAAATTGAAAAGAATAACACATCGACATTGGTTCCCTGGCCTAAAAACAAAAATGTAATTGGAACTAAATGGGTATTCAAAAATAAACTTCATGAAGATGGTAAGGTAATCAGAAATAAAGAAAGATTATTGTGTAAGGGATATTCACAGCAAGAGGGAATTGATTACAATGAAACCTTTGCACGGGTAGCTAGAATTGAGGCAGTAGGACTATTTCTAACATTTGCAGCACACAAAAACTATAAAGTATATCAAATGGATGTTAAATGTGAATTTCTAAATGGTGATCTTGAAGAGGAATTTTACATTGAACAACCTGATGGATTTTCTTTGACAAATAACAAAGATATAGTTTGCAGGTTAAGGAAAGCTTTATATGGATTAAAGCAAGCTCCTCGAGCTTGGTATGCTAGATTAGACAAATATCTTTTGAAGCTTGGTTACACTAAAGGTAATGTTGACAACAACTTATATTTCAAAGTGACTAATGATGACATCTTGGTTATTGAAGTTTTTGTTGATGATATAATTTTTGGAGGAGAAGATGGATTGTGTAAAGACTTTTCTAATAAGATGCAGGAAGAATTTGAAATATCTATGATTGGGGAGATAAAATTATTTTTAAGATTATACATTTCACATATTGATAAAGGTATATTCATATGTCAATCTAAGTACTTGAAGGAACTACTAAATAAATTTGGTATGGAAAACTCTAAACTGGTAAGTACTCCTATGACCACAACTGACAAACTATCATTAAAGGATGAATCAACACCTATTAATCCAACAAGATATAAATCTATGAGTGGAGGTTTACTATATTTGACACAAACAAGACCTGATATTATGAATGCAGTATGTATTGTTTCAAGATTTCAGTGTAATCCTAAGGAAAATCATGAATTAGCAGTGAAAAGGATTTTACAGTATCTACAAGGCACAACAACTCTTGGTTTATGGTATCCTAAAGATGAAAATTTTGATTTATGTGCATACACAGATGCAAATTAGGGTGGAGATGTAGATGACAGAAAGAGCACCACTGACGGAGCATTCTTTCTTGGTAGCAAAATGATTTCTTGGTTGAGTAAGAAACAGAGTTGTACATCATTATCAACAATACAATCAGAATATGTTGCAGTAGCAACTAATTGTACTCAGGTATTATGGATTAAGCAAATGTTGAAGGACATGAAGGTAAAATGCAAATAACCTATAATCATTTACTGTGATAATATGGCAGCAATAGATATATCCAAAAATCCGGTATTTCACTCTAAAACTAAACATGTTTCTATCAAATTCAATTTTCTGAAAGAGAATATTGAAGCAAAAGAAGTGAAATTGGTTTATGTGAACACTAAAGAGCAGATTGTAGATATCTTTACTAAGCCTTTGCTTGAGGAAACTTTTGAATATCTCAGAGAGTAGCTTGGGGTGATACCCTCACCGGTAGAGACTTAGATAGTTAGAGCATGGCATCAGACTGGCAGGAATTAACAAAGAAATCTTTTTCCAACTTTGATGAAGGAGAGCTACTTCTCAGGGGGAGTAGTTGGCTATAACAATTGGTATTTGTAATTAGTTCTATGAACTAGTTGTATCTATTTTTTGTATTTCTTTGGCATTTGATGTCAAAGGGGGAGTGATATCTATGGAAAAACACATTATCTTTTGGAGAGATATTATACATTTTGATTCCTGGTAATTGATCTCTTTGGGAGATTATTGGTTTATGGTTTTTGGCATTTTTGTTTTGGCACTTAGATGGTTTTTCCATCTTGTGTTGCCATCAATGTCAAAGGGGGAGATTGTTGGTATTATGGATGTGTTTCATTAGTTTTGTCATTGATGTCAACACTTGTCAGCACTTATCAGCACTAGAGATCTTTGGTTATGTTCACCGACATGTTCAGTGACTTATGCACAGTCACTGGTATCTGGTTCACTGGTAGGTTATATTGTTCACCAGCATAGAGGATGACTTGTTATCATCTGGAGATTACTTGGTTATGTCAAAGACATGGTTTGGACACTTGGTTATGGTGATTGGGTTATTGGTCTAATCGAGTATGCATATTTGTTGTTACCAGCAAATTGGTCTAGGTTATGGACCAACAAGCGTTATCTATTCTAGATCAACACGACACATTATGGAGATTATTTATTGATTGCTTATTATTGTAAATGCATTAAGCCGACATGATGCATCACATATTGATTCATTTGTAATTGATTTAATTGTAATATTCTTAGTGAACCGACCTACACATTTGGTCTTAGGTTTTGGTATATATGTAAGATATCATTTGTGAGATTAAGTTGAAAGGAGATAGGGAATGTAATAGGTATTAAAAGGTTGAAATATTTGGTATATGTGAGTATAATAAGAGCTATACATGTAGACATCATTTGAATGTTCAAGGAAGGTATGAAGAAGATAATTAGAGCTTAACTGATACAAAATCCAACATATGAAGATGTTATTTTGAGTAGTACATTATCATTGGATTTAACCATCCAATTGTAGTCAGTGTGACTCCCATTTTGTGATTGAGCAGTGAGATCTAGGCAGTTGGCCTTTTCACATGTGCAGACCACATTTGTACACACATACTATCTGTAGTAGTATCATCTAATTGTGGGTAAGGTTTCCCACTGTTGTTTTAAACCTTACAGGGTTTCCACGTACAAATATCTATGTTATGTGTTATGGATGTTATTTGTCTTCCTGTTTCATGCATTAAACTTTACCGGTACTATAATTAATTGTTAAACTGTCAACCGACATTAAGTTTGGTTGACTAGTATTATGCATTAAGTTTGATTAAGTTATATTTGGGTTAAAATTAATAGACAACTGATTCACCCACCCCCCCCTCTTAGTTGCCTCCGGGTACTAACAATGACAAAACCTATGTCATTTGATCTAAAGGAAGTAGAGATTCACACCATTGTATTTAGTGTATTTATTACTATTTTGGATAACTTGAAGAGTGGGTGAGATACTCACCTAAGATCCTTGAAGATCATTTTTGCTAGCATCTTCAAGTATTCGTAGCATATATTCGGCAAGTAACTCTATTTATAAGTTTTGGGTAGCACCCCATCTTTGGCATTTCTTGAAAAGGAGGAGAGAAACAGTGAAAAATGTACAATATGGAAGAGTGTAATTCTTTGTCTAAGGGGGAGCCTTAGAAATTCTTTTGATCTGGTGTACAGTGTTGAACACTTAGCCATTTTTTTCATGAGTGTTTCCATCAATGCCAAAGGGGGAGATTTTTCACAATTGGCACTCATCTAGTGGCTTTTGATGGTTTATTACTAGTTTAGGGTTGCCATTGATGGCAACTCCTCATGGAGATATGATCCAATGGCCTTAATTCTTCTCAATTAGAAGTGGATGTCAATCGGTAGCCAGTTAATTGGTGTTTTAGGAAGAATAAACCAGTTCTAGGTTTGAAAGCTTTCTGGTTATTGCGGTGCATTATATCATGTTTGGATTGATAAAGCTAACATAGAAACATCATTCTATTATTATTTTGGTGATCTAGTCAATTCGACATGTGATTACACATTACACAAGTAGGATGACATGATAAATGACCGTTTTGTGATTGTCGATATATAAGTTTGGTGTAGATGATCTATTTGGAGGATGGTATGATTGTATATGAGTGAGTGGTGATTGAGAATCTATTTTGGCATAGTTTCACGTGCACATTCTTGATTCAGTAGCTAACTGAAACAGTGAATAGGGAAAAATAGAGTAGATCTATAGAGGTGACCCAGTTAGTATATTTGGCACTCAACCGGAACTAATCCAAGCATTGTAGATGTTACTTCAAAGTTCTTTTGTTGTAATTCACCATTGTAACTAATTAGTTAGGAAGTGAGCCTTTCGAGGTGGTAGCCCTTATTGTATTTGAGCAGTAAGCTCTGGGCAGTGTGCTTGAATTCTTATGCATTCCCCATATTATAATATTGGTTTTCTACTGGCCATAGTGGAATAATATTGGTTCAAATCCCGCCATGGTTTTTCCCATTTGGGTTTCCATGTAAAAATTTGGTGTTATTCTTTTGTGGTTGTTTGTTCTATGTTTTTGCATTCTAATTACATATTTATTTTTGTGGTGCTTTAAAGTTAAGTTTGAAAATCTGCTAACTGGTAGAGCATTGATTCACCCCCTTCTCAGTGATCCCTGATTCCAACATATCTTTTATTCCTATTGTATACACTATTCCTCTATTTGTGTTTTGTGTATTCTTAGTTTCTTTTTTTGGGTTCCCATTCCCTTGAGTTTCTAATTTTATTCCCCCGTTTCCTACATCTTTGTCACTCTGGTTTAGGTTTTCATCAATTAGGGTTTCAAAATTATCATTTCTACCCTTGGCTCCATGAGCCTTTGTCTCATCTTTATGAGCTAAGGAACTTTCCTCTCCTAAAAACATCACCCAAGTTAATGTAGGTATTGCTTGTTCCAACCCCTTCATAACTTTCAACTTAATAAAACCATGGTGTGTGTAGTGTCCTAAATTATGTTCGATGCATTTATGACACTTACACATTGCGCCTAGTGCATTTATGACAATGCTCATGATAAATATCCTATTACTTTGGCATCATGAGCTCAAAAGATAGATTGTCCCCAATTGCCCTTAGACCTCATTTGGGACCATCTTGGTATGGATAGTAGCACACCGTGTAGATGTATGTGTTCCTCACTAAAGTCCTATCAAATTCCCAAATCTGGAATCATATATCCCACATCAAACATTTTTCGACTTGTGACCCTTCACTTGAATGAATCTCTAATGGCTATCCTTGGCTATTCATTGTATTAAAACCAAATCATCTTGTTTATTGAAATCTCTAGACACTCTTGGAAAGAAAGCTCTCAAGGAAATACTCTCTCATGTTCTTGGCTCTCATTGTAAACACAACTATTGTCTTGCAATAGTAATACTATCTCAAGCTTCATCACGCTCCTATCTAAAGAAAGTGGTTTGTAAATTCAGCGGAGACCATCAAAGAAGTAAATCAAGGCCAATCAGTTTATGTGTTGAATGTGGTTAATGCTAAACCAGTATCGGTGTTCCAACCAGTATTCATTGATTGTGTGATGAGTTACCCCTAACTGACAGATTTGGTGGAAATTTGTGATAAGTTATGTTATATTGTCCAGGCACACTGCACCTAGGAAATTGTGATATGATTCCTATGCCAACATGAAATCTAATGTCCATTTAATGAAATTATGATGAACTATTTTGACATATGATATGATGCGAGATAGAAGTGTTAAGTTGTTGAAGGCATTACAGAAATATGTTGGTGATGCAGTTTTGATTAAGCAAAAGAGGATCTATTCAAGCAAGTTGTGCTACTTCTAGATCACACCACCTATTGTTTTCTAATCGCTACAATAGTCAAATCCCCTAAATGGGTAAGCTCTAACAAGCTTCAATGTACAAATCCTTTAACAAGGTCATCCATTATTAACAGGGTACTACCTTTAACAGGGTATAGCTCCTTACAAAGCTTTGGGATCTTTAATAGGATTCGCTCCTAGCAGAGAACTTTTGTAGACCTTAACCGATCAGTTATCTATTACTACAAATAGTTAACTTGTGAGTCCCATCTCACTGTGGTTTTTCCCATTTGGATTTTCCATGTATAAACACTTGTGTTATGGTGGATGTTTTAATTATTGTGGATGCTTTAATATCATTTTGGATTGCATGCATAGTGTTTGGTAAACTTGTTAAGTATCTCTATCAGTCAATTTTTAAAGTGGTATTATTTTTGTTCTCACTGATTCACCCCCCCCCCCCCGCCTTTCAATTCTTTATAAGTCTATCAATTGGTATCAGAGCCTAACTTCCTTAAGGCTTAATCGCTTTGAAGGAAACCCTAAATCCACCATGGGGGATATGAGCTAATTTGAGATGGCTAGAGTTCTTCAAGCTACCAAGGAAGAGCTTGATACCCTAAGGGTTAGATTTAAAGCTTCACAAGTCAAAAGGAGAGAGCTAACTGAACAACTATTGGAAATATCTGATAATAGTTCTTCAAATGAAGCTAACATTGATGCATTGGCTGAAGAAGTTGATAAACTGAATGGTGAAAAGCTAAATCAAAGAAGAGAGTTAGAAGCCCTAACTATCCACATGAGCCAAGAGCTTGAAGCAAGAAGGGCAGTTGGAGACCTAATCAAAGAAAGAGATCATGAGATTGTTAAGATCAAACATGAGAAGCCAACTTTGCATGATCATTGGCATGAAGAAAAAGAAGAAAAATAGGCTTTGTAGCTAGATCTTGAAATGGCAACATCTCTAAGAGAGACTCTTACAAAACACAATGAAGATCTTACCAAAGAGCTCACTAAGGCATCCTCAAATCGAAAAAACAGAGATATTCAGAGCGCTCCTCGGTGCGCACCAATGAAGTGCTATGAGAATATTACAATGAGGAAATGGAATTTAATTGTTTGTGTTTGAAGGAATGTCGTGGGTGAATGATCAATGTACATTAGTGATCAAGGTAGTGTTATAGTTGCAACAACTTGGTCTTTTTCCTAACTTGTTATTTTCAAATTGTCATTTTGTGACTTATGTCACTTGATGTTACTAAAGTTAGAATTTGGATCTAATGTTTGTAAAAGTTAGCTAAATCCTAACTTGTCTTCAAAAGGGTAATTACTCTAAGTGTTCGTTTATGGTAGTTATCCTAAGTAACTATTTAGGTAGTTATCTTAAGTAGTTATTCTAAGTGTTCACTTAGTTAGTTATCCTAAGTAGTTAGACCAAGTATTTATGAGGTAGTTATTCTCTCTAGCCTATAAATACAAGGCCAATTAATTTGTAAAAATGGAGGAGGACTCTTACAAAGGAAAAACTCTAGAGAATTTTGTAGAGAAACTATTTGACAACTTTTGGTTTCCACATTTTGTACACAAAGCTTTTGGACTTGTATATTTTCAAAATTAATAATGAAGAATGCATTGAGTTCGTATGTGTTAAATGTATTCATGATTTATTGAACTACTAATTTCTCATTTGTTAAATTAGTAATCCCTTTGTGTATCAGTGGAATCTATTGGTTTTTAGTTTAATAATCTATGTAATTGACGTGATGAAGCACGTCATTTCCTGGTATCTTGTCTTGTCTATGCTAGTATAGCCTATATCTTCATATGTTGAGATTTGTTGTGCTTCTTTCATCATCATTGCATTTCTTAAACCCATCTTGTGCTTAAACCCCTTTGAAATTGTTATTCATCGTGAATCTCATATGGTGTTTGTATGTCTACTTTTGGGTTTTCATTACTTATCTCTCTTTAGTTTTGTGTTTTCTCCTTTATGTACTTTCAGGTTAGAAGTACACAAAAATATTAAATACCCCCATCATATGAGGCAGTTGCCCCTCTCAAATGTAAAGGAATATTATGGTCTCACCACAATCTCTCCAACTCTTAGAACAGTTTTCACTGCTCTTCGAGCAAACAGGGTCAATTTTGAAGGAGAATTCACAGTGACAACTCTATTTACCAGCATATTTTTGGGGACTCTGCTGGGGAGAGAAATACCAGTGTGTTTTCTTCCTCAGAAATTTTAAGGTACCTTTTTCAGAATGAAGGTTGGTGACTTTGTTTGAAATATCAAATTCAAAGCAATGGTTTGGTACAAAGGAAAGTTGGAAAGTGATAGTGAAAGTGATGATGAAGACTATTTATATCAAAAGAAGAAAGTTCCTGATCAACCCATACAAATTGAATTCTTGAAGAGCTTTTATGGTGGTATGCAGTTTACTCTTGATAAAATTCACCCCTCCTTATGTCAAGTGTTGCAAAATATTGAAGAATGAGATGGAAAAGAGATTGGTTTTGTTGCTTATAATAATTTACTTAAATCAACAACAATTGAAGAGAGATGAAGATAAAATTTATCTTTCTCCTGTACTAGTTGCTCAACATAATCAAAGTCTTGATGATCTTGAACAAGTCATCTTCTTGAAAAATTTCTATGGTGGAAACCAACTTGGTCCTAATAAAATTCATCCTTCTCTACTCCAATATTTGCAAGTAATTGAAGAGAAAGAAGGAAGGATAAACTTGTTTCTTGCTCATGATCATTCACTTGAACTAGAGGTAAACAACAACAATGATGAAGAAAAAGATCCTTATGTTTCACTTGTTTCTCAAAGAAATCAAGATCTTAATGATGGTGAACAAGTTCAATTTTTGAAAATCTTCTACAGTAATAGGCAACTTTATCCTAACAAAGTGCATCCTTCCTTGCTTCGAAAATTGGAAATGATTGAACAAAAAGAGGAGGGATACAATTATTTTCTTGAAGATGTGCACATTCCCAATGAGATGTCTTATGATCCAAGTTTTGAAAAAGATCCATCATATTATGCATGTGTTGAGGAAGATGAAGCCATATCAGTTCACAAGGATACATGTCAAAAGAAAGATCAAAATAAAGTGTGTGAAGAAGAAAAAGAAGATTGCATCTATGTATGCCATGAGCATTATGAAGATTACCACAACAAGGAAGAAGTCTTCCATAACCTAAAAACAAGGAGTTTGAAGAAAAGGTATCAAATGTTTTGAAGACTTCCATGGAGCCCAAGCTTCAATAAAATGATGAAGAGGAGAGAAATAAAGAGAAACCTTATATGGTTTTTATTCTAAATTGGTGTCTTAATTCTTCTAATGATGATTTGTTTTGTGGAGAAGACATTCCTATTATTCCATCACCAATCAAATGAGATGATAGTAGCATTGATGATGTCAAAGTTTCAATAACTTCTGAGCAACCTTTCATTTCCATGACCAATGGAGAGGCAACTACAAGTGAAACTACAAATATCTTCTTTTCCTTCATAATTGGAGACCTTTACTTTTGAAGATATTGATGTACTTCTAGATCAGCTTCAAGCACTAGGAAATGAGTCATCAAGTTTACATTCTTCATCATTCTTCCAAATTAAATATGAAACATTTAAATTCATTAGCGACAATAATAATAAAGAAACATTGATAAAGGAGATGGTTAATTGGCCAATTTTTTAGTCTTTCCATTTTGATGACTTACTTTTTGAAACTCCAGAAAAAAAGATTATTTTCTCTGTGGCGAAGGTGGCTACCTAGATTCTTTGAAACCATCTAGTGAATCTATTTCTACAAGTATTTCTAGAGATGTGGATGTATTCCCTTCTTCTTCATTCTCATATTCTATAGAGAAATATTTTTCTGAAATTTTAATGACAAAGGAAGAGGAAAGTATTTTGATAAAAGATGATCCTATGCTCCTAGAAGCTGACATTCAAGAAGAAGATTCAATCATTGTATCTACACAAGTATCTTCAAATCACAAATTGTATAAAGGATGTCCAATTCAAGGATTGATTTCATCCGATCCAAACTATCATAGGGGTCTTTAGATAGAGGATATTGGTATGCTTGAGAATATTCCAAAAGTTGCCAATAATGTTCAAAGTGGTACCAATTTGATTCAAGAGAGCCCATAGATTTATGATGAGAGATGGTTGTTTGGTTCATTTCTCAAAGATATTTCTCATCTTATACATGTTTATTTACTCCAGCTATGCAACTTACAAGTGTCACATGGATGCACATCAATTTTCCGTAGAGGCGCCTATTTCTCTCAATTCTGTGAATGGTTTTGTTTGACAAGCCTTGATAAATTTGAGGTAGGATTTCCCTACCATGTACATATTTAGTCAGAAGTTTTGGTTGTGTTCATCCCATTTTTGGTTTGATGTTGGTCTCTCCAGTTAGTTCCTTTTGTGGTCTCCTCTTTTCATGACTCTATTTCCCAATGGATATGACATTAATCATTTGCAAAACCTATGGGTTCATCCTGCATCCCTTACAGTCCTTGTCCCCAATTAGAGCCAGTTGTTACCCTATTTTAAACTTGGTAATATTTAAACTTTTTAGCATTTAAAATTTTATGTGCAATAGTTGTTGATTTGAAAGGTCTCCTATAATCCTCAAATGATAAGTCTCCTATCTCATCGGCTATTTAACAAATTAAACAAAGTTGTGGATATTCTTATTTTCACCAAAGTGAAGGACCCATCAAATAGGTTATCCCACTAAGTTCAACAAAATATTGATGGACTTGATGGATTTGTGGATATTCTTTTTGCATGGTTGATCAAGTTTTCAAAGATGTTGATAAGGAGAGTAATGAGTTTCAAGTTAATACAAATTGGTGTTTTTCCCTGAGACTCATAACTTTCTGAAAAGGAAATGATGATTCAAACATTTTATAGTTGTCAGCAACTTCCTAAAAGACTAGAAAAGGCACTAGCAAGAGAAAGGCTTCATTGGCAAGTTTGTGTGCCTTCACAAGTTGTCATACTTTTCAAACTCACCAAAGGAGGAAGAGTTTTCAGTGCTGCTTATAATTTTCATGATCGGATAAAATCACCATTGGCGAATTCACCAACATTGTAAACTACAACTAAATGCAGATGCATTCTTACTCATCAAAGAGTTAGTTATTATAACTCATAAGTTTGGGATTTGAGTAAGTTTCCCAAGTTTCCAACAATCGATGTTGACCATGGAAATGCAAGCCTTCAGTGACAAGTGATATCATTACCATAACTACCCAAAACAAAAAGAAGATTTGAAACGAAGAATTATCACAATCTTCATCGGGAGTTCTACACTTATCGGCAAGTTAATTCTTTTCCACAAGTCACCGATAGAGTTTGAAGCTAGGTGTAAAGAGTCACTAAAAATCTCGAGTAAAAGGCTCCTATCTTCTATGCAAAACCTTTGAGTTTTAAAGAGTTATGTGATTTTTATGGTCTAGGGTATAATATTGTATCAAATCTTGGTTATGATGGCATAGGTTGTGGACCTAATTGCTAAGATATTGAGATTCTAAAACCTAAACTGCATCATCATAACACTAGACTAGGATATCGACCTACATCTTACAAGGCTAAACGATGGTTAATTGTCAACATAATTTTTGTTGAGCCTTCCTCTTAAGCTTGTACATCCTGAATACATTGATACTATAACACCATCTAACAAAGTTCATTTGGACCTTTTCCCTTTAAATGAGTCCTTAAATGAATTCTTGTGTCTATTTGTTGAGTTACCTTCTTACCATCATAAACGTTAATTCCCATATTATTTGAATGCTAAAGCATACTTTGGGGAATTTGTCATGAGTATTAATAAAGAAAATCACTTATCCCATGATGAGGAATGCATATCTTTATCTCATCCAGAAGGCCATGGTACTCTCATAATGAGAGAAACTATTAATGTTGCCATGGATGATAAATCTCTTGATAAGGTTATAAAAGTTTGAAAGTGTCTATCCTTAGAGGAATCTAAGGAATATTCAGATGTCCTACATTAGTTTCCTAATATCTTTTCTTGGTTATATGATGAAATTCCAGGGATTGTTGAATTAATTCTAGTTCACAATAATATGCTAAGTCCTAATGCCAAGCCTATAAAGAAAAAGATATGAAAAATAAATCCCAAGGTAGCCTCGTTAGTCAGGACAAAGATAGAAAAGGTTTTAAAAGTTGGTTTTATCCATCCTATCGACTACTTTCCTTGGATTGAACATTGTTCCAATTGGTAAACCTAATGTTCAAATCCAAATCTGTATTGAGTTTCAAGATTTAAATAATGCTTCCCTCAAGAATGAATTTCTACTCCAGAATATTGATACGATTTTAGATTCAATTACAGGTTATGCTTTTGTCTCTTTCATGCATGGCTTCTTAGGTTATAATTAGATTGACATTAAACTGAAAGATCAGTACAAAACTGCTTTTACAACCTTTTGGGTACCTTCAATTATGCCATCATGTCGTTTAGGTTGAAGAATGTAGGAGAAACCTACCAATGAGCCATGACTCATATTTCATGATTTCATCCTTAATATTTTAAAACATTATGTTAATGGTGTCTTAATGAAGTTGATTATCTACCAAGATAGTGTCAAGAATATTTGATCAATCTTTGAAAGGTTTCGACTATATAAGATGAGACAAATCCTCTTGTGTGTTTTTAGTATTGATGCTAGAAATTTTTTAGGGTTTATTGTCTCTCGCTATGGAATCAAGATAGATACGAACAAAATCGATGAAATTGGTAACATGCCTCCACCAAAGAACATATCTCAAATTCATAGCTTGCAAGGGAATATTCAGGCCATTCATAGATTTGTAGCTCAATTGGTAGATTATACCCTTCCATTCACATAATTGTTGAAGAAAGATGTACATTTCAAGTGGAATGAAGAGTGTCAGAAAACCATTTGATTCTATCAAGAATTATTTGGCTATTCCAGCCATCTTGATGTCGACTATGTTAGATAGGCCCTTCCTTTTATACATATCTGCCTCATCTAACTATCTAGTAGTCTTGTTAGCTCATCATGATGATGATGGTCGAGAAAGGGTTGTATATTACATTAGCCAATTTCTTGTCAAGTATGAAACTCGACATTCTACAATAGAAAAAAATGCTTAGATCTTGTCTTTGCAACATGGAAGCTAAGTATTATATCCTTCATCCATAAATATGAGTAGTCATTAAAAATAATCTTCTTAAACATCTCTTTCAAATTTTGACCTCTTAGATAGGCTAGATAAGTGGGTAATGTTTCTTTCTGAGTTTGATATAAAATTGATGGCTTAGAAGTCAACTAAAGGGTAGGTATTGTCATCCAATTACTTGAATACCCTACTATCAAATACTTTCCTACTTTAGACCTCTTCCTTAATGAGGATCATTGACAATTAGTCAAGAGCCCATATGGGTCATGTATTTCGATATATCGAGATGTCAAACTAGTTCAGGAGTGGGTTTTGTGTTGAGCTCACCTAAAAGAATGGTAGTCCCTCTTTCCTTTCATTTATAATTCCATTGCACTAGTACCATCACTAAATATGAATCCCTAATTGTTGTCTTATGCTCTATGATTGTGATGGAAGTGAAGCATATTCACATTCATGGGGACTTTGAACTTCTTGTAAATCAAGTAACAACAACATAACATGTTAACCAGTTGAAATTATCTCAGTATAAATATTTAGTCATGACCATACTCAAATATCTCACCACTTATACTATTGATAGCATATCTTAGAGAGAAAATCATCATGTAGATGCAATGGCAAGTGCTACTTCCCTTGTAGGCCTAAACTATACTCAAAATGAGTATCATTTTTTGATACAAGTTCTTTGCTCTCCTATTGTATCTGATCAACTTGAATTTGATAGTTCTATGTGTGCTCATGTAGACTTGGAAGAGTATTTTATGCATATCTATAACTATCTTAATAGTAGAATTTTTCCAGATGACGCTAGTAAGAGTACGCATGTTTGGGTTCAAAAGCTTGCTACTTGGTATATTCTCTTATCTAATGCTTTTTATCAAAGATCATACAGTGGTCTTCTTCTACATTTTTTAAATAAAGCCAAGATATATATTGCCTTTCAGGAAGCCCATTCATGTTTTGGAGGTGCGAACTTTGAAGGTAAATCTCCAATTCATAAATCAACCCACATGGGGTATTATTGGCAAACAATGGAATAAGATTCATTTGCCTTTGTAAAAAAATTCCCTCAATGTCAATAATATAGTAACCTTATTCGAGCTGCCATGTAGGTAAGATATCTCTCCCTTATTCTAAAGGACATACCTTCATCATTACTGCTATAGATTACTTCACTCTGAGTGGGTCAAAGATATACCGCTAAGGTCCACCACTACTGGTATAATTTGTAGGTTTATTTTAGATAATTTTGTTTCTCATTTTGGTTTACCTATTGTCCTTATGTTTGATAATGGTACACCATTTAAGAGCAAGGAGCGTAGGCAATTTCTAGAAAAATTTCACATTTTGCATCTTTTTTTTGCACCATATTTTCCTCAGTCTAATGGTCAGGAAGAAGTATCCAACCAGAATATTGAGTGGATATTACACAAAACCATTAGTAAGAATGATAAATATTGGAATACTCAATTGACCTATACACTACAAGCCTATCACAAAAGTGTATGTATAGATACAAGAATGAAACCTTATAACCTTGTGTACAGAACTGATGCACTCACTCCCTTAGAGTTTGAAATTTCTTCATTATGCATTTCCATTAAGGGGATAATTTATGATGACTCTTATCATACCCTTTGTATCAACCAGCATGAGTTGTTAGATGATTGTTGCGTAAAGGCCCTTCAACATCTCCAAACCTATAAAAAATCCTTATATAAATAGTATAACCAGAGTGTCCTTCTCTTAAAATTTCAAAATAGGTGGCTTGGTTCTTTATGGGAATTAAAAGAATGCTAACATGCCACACAACCAAAGTGGGAAATCTAGCCCAAATTGGTTGGTTCTGTACATAATCACCTATATTTATAGTTTTGGTGCCTATGGTTTGTCTCATATAGATGGCAACCTTTTAAAGAGCCTATGAATGTTTTGCATTTACATTGATATTATGTGTAGAAGGAATTTATATGTCATAAGAACAACCCTTAGTTATGTAGGGTTGTTTTTCTATGACATTTCTTCATCAAAACAATTCCATATATCTCTATGTTATGGAGTGACTATGTTGGCATTGTGTTGTCATTGATGTCAACTGGTATAAGATGACCATCGGTAGATGAGATGTATGGGCAACTCTAGAATGAAGGAGTATAGGATGTGATATCTTGGATATCACCTTGTTTTGAAGAACATCGGTAAAGGTAAGGAAGATGACCTTGGGAGTCACCAATACACAAGTTAGTGCCTAACTTGTGTGATGAGATAGAGAGGTGTTTGAGCGGTTGTTTGTGATGAAGAGGCAAAATGTTATCTGAATAACATCAACATTGGTAGACAATAATGAACTAGTGTGCTGTGAGGTTGCAGAACTACTAGACCCTCATCGGTTGAAGATGCAGTCATCATGAGAAGCAATGACTAAATAGTGAGTGTGTCCACACTAGATCACATGTGCTTGTTTGATGAAATACTGCACAGACAAGGAACTCACATGAGCAGATGACAAGGTGTTACTCCACCAAGTATGTGGGACTTATCTCCTATATGCATTGAGGCATTATAGTTTGGTGAGATAAGAGTGAAGAGTTAAAAGAAAGGACTTGTCAGATCACTCTAGATCCACCAGTGAATTGAGGGAATGACTTAAGTGAGAGAAGGTATGCTGAAGAAGAGTGATATGTTTGTCATTCAAACAAACTAGTTGAGTAGATACAGTCAAAGGAGAATGGTCTGACTGATGAAGGAGTCTAGCAAAGGTTGATGACTGGTGTCATCAAGCATGATAACCAGTCTGTAACCCCACTGGTAATATGAGCAAGGTGCACATACAGGCGACTCTCCACCTTGGGGAAATGAGAAAATGAGCTTTCTCAAAGAAAGACATGTCTGACGACCAGTCAAGGTGTTCCACCCATAGTTCAGCAGAATGCAGACATGATGAGGTTACCGGTACAGTGTGTGATATCGGTAGGGATAGCAAACTAGCAGGAAAGAGGAACCGGTTGAGTGGTTGGTCGGTGATCCAATTTGGACCAACATGAAGTGCCAAGATGGAAGTTAGTCGATATGGATGCCACATGGAATCAATGTGGCAAACCTACATTTGGATAAAGATGGAATGTACATCAATTGGGTTGTTGCAGGGTTGGTTGGCTTTAATGAAAAGTCACACAAATCACGAGACATGCTGCAGAGGGATTGTAGGGGTTTGAGGCTTGAGGTCTGGACTAAAACTACGAGTCAACCAAGAGTGATTGAGAAGATTGAGGTGACAAAGGTAACAGCATGATAGTTCATTTGTGATTGACCAAGGGATCAACTATTAGGGTAAAAAGAAAGTCACTAGAGATGGAAGGCGTGATCCAAAAGATGCGAATATGATGGAGTTGTGCAATTGAATGTCAAAAAGATTAGATCATGCAAGATCTAATTGGATTTGTTTTACCTTGATGATGGTGAGGAAACCCTAACCAACTAGATTTTGAATTGGTTTTTGGAGGGAAAACTGGACTATAAGTGTGTGGCTGAAGAGAATGTTTAGTGCTGCTAAATAGTAGAATATTGTGTGATTGCAAATTTGAAGACTTATGTAAGTAAGAGAAAATAATCCAAGTGCTTAATAAGCATCTATAAAGAGAGTGGGAGTGAGAGAGAACCTAGTTGAAGCTTTCAACTGGTTGGAGAGAAGAACCGATAGTGTTCATACTCGCAATGCAGAAATGAAGGAGGCTATAGAGAAGATAAATAGAGAACCAGTAGAGAGGAGAATCGATGAAGAGGAGATTCAGTGAGAGAAGTATAGAAGAGAGATATACTGGTAAGTCTTAACAACAGAGAAGTAGTAGGTGAAGAGCAACAGAGAAGTGAGTCGGTGAAGCAGAGAAGGTATCTCACTGATAGAGTAAGCTATATATATATATATATATAATGGTTACAAGATACACTTATAACAAGATAACCATTTATGTATTTGATGTTTACATTAGGAACACTGAGTTGTATCTCAGTGTAGGGGTTGTAGCTCCTTGGTTTGGTGCCCTAAACTATGTAACTATGATTTATTGTGAGGTTGGATTGGAGTAGTAGACTACAACAACATTGCTCACTGAGGTTTTTCCCATCTTGGGTTTTCCTCGTATATGTTGGTGTTGTGTGATATTCCCTTGTGAGTATGTTTTGTATTTAAGTTAGTCTCCTCCCTACCTGGTAAGTCTACATTAAGTTAAATCTATCGACCGGTGTACTAAAAAAGGACTACAAAAGAAAAAATATTTGAGAACCATTGATTCACCTCCTCCCCCTCTCAGCAGTGCATTGTGTCTAACAATTAGTATCAGAGCATAGGTTCCCAATTAGAAGAGTGTTCTCCAACTTGGGTAGATTCCGGCCTAAGGACACAATGGTTTGTTTAGTATCAATCTTCGCTCCTATATTTGATGGTTCAATTTTTTCTGTTTGGAGTTGCAAAATGGAGGTATTCCTTTCCTCCATAGGGTTTGATGTATGGATGTTAGTAATTGATGGTCTCCCTAGAAAGGTCAATCTTCCTACCAGATTTGTAGAACAAAGAAGAAACAAGTGCAATGAAGAAGCCATGAAGGCTATTTTTAGTGGACTCACCGGTGATGTCTCTTCATAGGTGGATAGGTGTAAAACAACAAAGAGATAATGGGAATGATTGAAGAAGCTCTATGGAAATTAACCATCAACTGTAGAACTAAAAATTCAAGCAAATATGAGAAATGCCTCTCATATTTATCAGGATGATGAACATAGATCTACTAGTAGCCATAGCAGTGATGAAGAAGGAGCTTAACTCTTCATGGCCCAAGAATTTGAAAGTGGTTGGGCAAACAGTTCCCCTCAACAAAAAATGTTGAGTAGTGATGATGATGAAGAGGAAGACATGGTAGATAGATCTTGCCATTAAGATCCTTCTGATGATGAAGAAGCAGCAGAAGTTCACCTTGAAGGAGATCTTGTCAAAACACTTGAAGAACTCCATAGAGTTAAAAGGGAATATAAGATATTCAAGAATGATTCTATTGTGGGCCAAAACTAGTTAGTCAAATTCCTTGAAGAATCTGAGAAATGCATCTCAGAATTGAAGACTTGAGTAGAAGAAACCAAGAAATGTTGGTGTGAAGATCTAGCCTCTCAGCTAGAGATAAAAGACAAAAAAACTTCAATGGTGGCTTAAAGAAAACAAAGGCCAGACCTCTCTAGTTAGATATGTTCCTCTAAAGAAGGTTGACCTAACCACAAATGGTGTGGACTTGCTGACAAAAGTGAAGATCAATGTTGCAAGAAGGAATCTTCATACAGATCCCAAAGGAAAGGCGAGGATGAAGAAGAAAACTCCATCAGAAGTAGGAAGATGAGGAAGTAGCAAAGGAGATCCTCCATTGGCAGAGGACAAAAAAATGCTACCACCCATAGGTGGAAGCAAGTGTGGGAGAAGAAGAAGAGATCAGATGGAAGAGATTCTCAGAATGGATAACCAAGGATCCATTCTCAAAAAGGTGAAGATGGGGATGCAAAACTAGCAAGATCTCCTCATGCATGACAAAGTAAATATGTAAGTCACATGTCATCATTTACCGCTTACTACTTTACACGTAATGATTATGGATATAAGGTAAGGGAATGTAGAAAGAGATCTAAAAATAATAATGTAGGATCCCATAGAAATCATGCTTATGGGAAGGATGTATCTAGAAGTAGATACATGCATGTTCCTTCTCCCAGTTATGCAAAGATTGTTTTTCATAACTATAATGGATATGGCCATAAAGAGTTTGAATGCAGAAAGAGGAACCTCTAGTTACATGGAGACTGACAAAATGGTCATGATCTACAGATAAGCGAAGAAAGAGCATATGGAAGGCAAAGATTTGCATGGAACCAAAGGAGAAATTTCCCTAGAGGAGAAAGAGGATCACGGGTTTCGATTGCTAGTCAAAGAAAAATGACCAGGAGAAGATGGTCAAACCGGTATGTCAAGATATTTCCCAAACATAATGTTGGGATGAATGTTGTGTGCTACTATAGCACTACTTCCAGCTATAATGAAGAATCAGGAAATGGAAGGACCCATCAATAGAAAAAGGAAAGACCTGCTCCCGAGTCTGGAAATGGGAAGAAGGATGAGATCAAACAGGTATGGAGGAAGAAGACCATGGATTGGCACTATGCACTCAATGCACAAGTGATGTCTCCTAAGGCCTAAAGGAGATGCAAGATCTTAGGGGGAGTGACACATTGAGTTTATCTTTCACCCCCTTAGTGAAGACGCAACTTGAAAGAACATGATGTTGCTTGTATGAAAGAAGAGAATGTAAAGATAGGTATGTGTAGATGTTGCCTTGACTACACACCTAAAGATCAGTGATAGATCACCACTGCATATTTCAAAGGGTGAAGGTTAACAATTCGCATTAGATGTTAATTGATACGTGCAGGATGTTACCAACATGGATGCTAATAGGTACTTGTAGGTTATGTAAGACAATAAGGTTGGAGAGCATTGCATTAGCCCTGATAGCATAGAGTGAAATTATGTCTCAAAGGGTGTTGATGAAGACCTGAAAGACATATGTTGGCCCCAGTTGTTGATCATTCAGGCTTTCATGTTTTAGGGCTAACCGATTTGTCTCTTGGCATGATGATGTCATTGTATGGTATTGGGAAAATTCAGGATCATGTCATCGACCGTGCTAGATACAATAGAGTTGAAGGATCATCAGATGATCACATATGCACAGCTAAACTAGTATATGGAAAAGATTAGAGTTCTAGTATTGTACCTGACTAGAGATAAAGAACCAGAGATGTATGATTGAGGAGGAGTTCAAGTGCTCATGATGAAGAGTTGACTTGCTTGAACATGCAAGGGTACTGGCTGCCCAAACTGCAAGAGATGGAAAATGCAAAGGTATTGCAAGATGACCGACAAGTGATTAGTATTCATTGAGACATCAACAATTGGTATCAATATTTCTATAAATTGAGTTCAAATTGCATCAGAAGTGCATGATCAATTAGTATCAGTTAATGGTTAAGTTCCCCATCTCAAGCGTTGTGACTTGAAAAGATGTAACAACCAATGACAAGATAACAAGTGATATCAAAGTAAGTGTTACATCCAATGAAGACAAAGGGGGAGAAAGTAGTCAGTCAGTGTTGATAAAGACAAGGAGGTATGACATCCTAAGAATGCCCTTTTCCATTGTTGTCAAAGGGGGAGAAGGATTCTGTAGTATGCTCGATGCTACATGTGTTGACATCAATGCAAAAGGGGGAGATTGCTAGCATTTTGTTGTCATTGATATCAACTGGTATAAGATGAACACCGGTAGATGAGATGCATGTGTAGCTCCCAAATGAAGGAATAAAGGATGTGATATCTTAGATATCACATTGTGTTGTAGAACACCGATAAAGGTAAGGAAGATGACCTCAGGAGTCACCAATACACAAGTTAGTGTCCGACATGTGTGATGAGATAGAGAAGTGTTTGAGTGGTTGTTTGTGATGAAGAGGCAGAATGTTATCTAAATCACATCAACACTAGTAGAGAAGAATGAACTAGTGTGTTGTGAGGTTGTAGAACTACCAGACCCTCACCAGTTGAAGATGCAGTCATCATGAGAAGAAATCACTAAACAGTGAGTGTGTCCACACCAGATCACATGTGTCTATTTGAAGAAATGCTGCACAAACAAGGAAATCACATGAGCAAATGACAAGGTGTTACTCCAACAAGTAAGTGGGGCTTATCTCCTATATGCATTGAGGCATTATAGTTTGGTGTGATAACAGTGAAGAGGTAAAAGAAAGGACTTGAAGGATCACTCTAGATCCACCAGTGAATTGAGGGAATGTCTTAAGTGCATGAGATCAGGGTTATGCACTGGACCAATAGAGAAGGCATGCTGAAGAAGAGTGATATGTTTGTCATTCAGACAAACTAACTGAGCAAATATAGTCAGAGGAGAATGGTCTGACTGATGAAGGACTCTAGAAAAGGTTGCTAACTGGGGTCATCAAGTGTGATAACTAGTATGTAAGCCCACTGATAATATGAGAAAGGTATAGATGCAGAGGACTCTCCACCTTGGGGAAATGAGAAAATGAGCTTGCTCAAATAAAGACACACCTGATGAATGGTCAAGGTGTTCCACCCATAGTTCAGCGAAATGCAGACATGATGAGGTTAACGATACAGCATGTGATACCGATAGGGCTAGCAAACCAGTAGTAAAGAACCGGTTGAGTGGTTGGCCGGTGATTCGATTTGGACCAACATGAAGTGCCAAGCTGGCAATTAGTCGATATGGATGCCACACAGAGTCAATGTGCCAAACCTTCTTTTGGATAAAGATGGAATGTACATCGACAGGGTTGTTGTAGGGTTGGTTGGTTTTAATGAATGGTAACACAAATCACTGGACATGCTGCAGAATGGTTGCAGGGGTTTGAGGCTCGAGGTATGGAAGACAACTACAAGTCAATGAAGAGTGATTGAGAAGATCAAGGCGATAGAGGTAACAACAAGATAGTTCTTTTGTGATTGACCAAGGGATCATCTATTAGGGTAAAATGCAAGTCGCTAGAGATGGAACGCATGATCTAGAAGATGCAAATATGGAAGAGTTGTGCAATCGGATGTCAGAAAGATCAGATCATGCAAGATCTGATTAGATTTGGTTTTCCCTGAGGATGGTGAAGAAACCCTAACCACCTAGATTTGAATCAGTTTTTGGAGGAAAAACTGGACTATAAGTGTGTGGCTAAAGAGAATGTTTAGTGCTACTGAATAGTAGAATATTGTGTGATTGCAAAGTTGAAGACTTGTGCAACTAAGAGAAAATCAGCCAAGTGCTTAACAAGCATCTGTAAATAGAGTGGGAGTGAGAGAGAAATTGGTTGAAGCTTTCAACCGGTTGGAGAGAAGAACTGCTAGTGTTCATACTAGCAATGTAGAAATGAAGTTGTAGAGAAGATAAATAGAGAACCGATAGAGAGGAGAAGTGATGAAGAGAGGAGCGGTGAAGAGGAAATTCAGTGAGAGAAGTCCAGAAGAGAGATATACTGGTAATTTTTACCAGTAGAGAAGCAGCAGGTGAAGAGAAATAGAGAAGTGAGTTGGTGAAGCAGAGAAGGTATCTCACTGATATATATATATATATATATATATATATATATAATGGTTGAAAGATTCACTTGTAACAAGATAACCACTTATGTATTTGATGTTTACATTGTGAACACTAAGTTGTAGCTCGGTATAGGGGTTGTAGCTCCTTGGTTTGGTGCCCTAAAGTCAGGGGTTGGTTCTCCTTGGGTTGGTGCCCTAAACTATATAACTGTGATTCATTGTGAGGTTGGATTGGAGTAGTAGACTCCAACAACATTTCTTACCGAGGTTTTTTCCATCTTGGTTTTCCCTCGTATATGTTGGTGTTATTTGATATTCCCTTGTGAGTGTGTTTTGCATTTAAGTTAGTCAGCTCTTTAACTGGTAAGTCTGCATTAAGTTAAATCTATCAACTGGTGTGCTCACAAAGGACTGCAAAAGAAAAGATATTTGAGAACCAATGATTCACCCCCTCCCCCTCTCAGTGGTGTATTGTGTTTAATGGACTATGTATTTGCATGTAGGTGTCTATATGTGTATCATACATGTATCCTCTATATCTTAGAAACATGTATACAAATATTATAGTAAAGTTTAATTATATGCCTGTGCACAACATATGTAGGTTAAATCATGATATACATCTAATCTAACAATTCATCACATGAATATAAATAATGAGCATAAAATAGAAAAGCATCCATCCATGATGAAACAAGATATGGTTGAACCAAAGAATCATGTATATATATGTCAATGTCTAGTCTTCATGAACATGTATCACATCACTACAAAAACATGTGATTCTATTATATGTGTCTATGAAACTACATCAGTACATCTATATATATGAAAATAATGTTGTACATTTATGTCATAAATATGAATATATACAATATAAAAATTGTTCTCAAGACCCTTCGAAGCCATCAATCTTTAAAACCATTGATGTTGGAGGATCCTAATCCTGGCGTGAAGGCTACATAACTAATGTCTAGTGTGACCTCGTAACTATGGTGCTCTATGAGAAGCGTCCTCTTAACTATCGTCATAGCTCCACAGTGGTCTCTCTCTCTCTCTCTATGTTATTAGCTCCTCTCTCATGGTGGCTTCCCTCTATCATGCTTCATCCTGATTTGTCATCAACTAGCATACTCTATGATGATCAAGATCACCAGCTGCACCTTGTTGTGCTGCGATAACCTATCGATGAAGGTCACTGACCTAGATCAATGAAGATTCACATGCTCTCTCAAAACACTTAATTGGCATTGAGACATGGTCTGGTCTTTCTCAATGATGATAATTCATAGCTCAAATAGGGTGTAGTCTCTTCTATCCCATCATTATGGCTAGTTGTGATTCTCCTTGTACCAACTTCACCCATCCCTCCTCATAGGTTGTCCTGAACCATGATATAGGATCGAATAGGTGTGTGTGCCTCCCTATTGACGAGAGTGGCCAATATGCATCCAAGAATCGATCCTAGATCTGGATAGATGGGATTGTATTCAAAATTTCTTGGTGGATGAAGCTCAAATACTCAACAACTCACTCTACAATCACAAACAATATATAAATGTCACCATCTCCATCATATCATATCTATATCATATATGAAATCAAAAGTAAAAGAACTATATCATATAAACTAAAATTAGAAAACATACTAGGATCATCCATCTACTAGTTAAGATCTTGTGGAGGCACCCTACTCAAGGATGCCTCTATAGTCCATGTTGTGATGTTGGTGGTGGTACAAGAGGTGTAATAGGTGATGGTGGCAACCCATTAGGTAGGAAAGTTCATCTAGCTCTCACCAGGCTCTAACTAGCTATCCACTACCTCTTTGTTGGTCTCTTGTCATCATCGCCTAATTAACAACCCCTCCTTAGTGTCTCCTCCTAAGGATTCAATGTCTCCTCACTCGCAATCCACTAGAAACATGGGGAGAGAGACCTACTATGATCTACCACTCAGTGAATTATTTGGTCACCTTGACATCATCAATGATGAGTTGGGGTGGTGTGTCATCATCATCACCACCCACTAGAATATCTTGTACATCATCAATGGTAGGAAAGAGTAGGTATGTGGCTACACATCACTCCTCATTGATCGGACATATGTAGGTGTGGTAGGTGGAATCATTTGAACCTGCCCTAACTAGATCATACATCGATTCTAATAGTAAGGGATGACTATGTGATCCTATCACCTAAGCAAAAACACATCTCGCTACATCTAGGGTAGCTATGGCTGATTTGTAGCCCAGATCACCATCTCGCAAACTAGATGTAAAACCACATCTCTGATCCTGATCCAATCAATTGTGATGTACTAGTATGTCAAATTATTAGTCCTTCACTCATCCTGTCAAAGTGGGTATTTGTGTGCTCAAGGCATATCCATGGGCATCAGATCTAGGAACTCGACAAGCCTTATATAGGTGATATACTCAAACATCCACACCTATAATAATGTATATGTTGTTATGCTCTAAAACTAATGATGAACATAGTGTGATATCTCATAGTAGAGAGGCACAAGCATGCTCTATCCCCATGAAGAAATGGTGTCCTCCTCCTCCATCTCTCAGACTAATGGTACAAATCTCACTGCTAGCTCTAAGCCTCATGCATTGGTGAGCACCTACAACACTATTGTCATGATAATAATGCATCGAATAAATAGTATTGATCTCCACCAGTGGCCACATTCTCAGAGAAAGATGTCAATGACTATCTCTGTCTCTCAACCTAAGTCACACTCTTGGAGCGTACATAGCTCTTGCACCGATGAAATAGTTGGTGAGACTCATCGATCATGAATGGCTAATCTTAGGATGTGATAGATATTTATCAGGGTCATTATCAATTCCCCTATGGGTAAGTGAAATGACATAGTGTCCACATATCACCTATCCATCAAAGTTCTTAGCATTGGTGCATGGAAGTAGAACATTAGCATGTGGTACACCCACCAGAGTCACACTCTCTTGAGTTGCTATTGATCTACTATAGCAGCTCCTCTACTCTCTCCTATAACAAGCTGAGGAGATGTTTGAATGTGTGCTCCCAAACCTCAAACAATGTCTATATTAAATAAAACTATGATTAGTCTTCTATATATATATATATATTCACTAGGATGATAGCACACCATGCAGATGCTAGTGTTAGAATATCGACATAATTGATAACGTAAATGGATATTGGCATAATTGTTGATGATATTGATGAACCAGTATAAGGACTATTGGTGATGATATAGTTGAGTTGTTGTTTGATGACTTGATGATCAATTTGTGTTGTTGTTGATGGAAACTATGGATATATTGTTCTATCATGAACTATCTAAGTCATCTATGATTGATTGGAAAGCTATAGAATGGATTTGACAGTTAACAGGCAAATAGGACTTTAACCAGTAAATGTGAAACTATGTTATGCTTAAGTAATTGGATCTAGAGATTGATGAGGAATTTGGTGTTGCAGTTTGGAATATGTGTTTGTAACATTGTAATGAGGTTATGATCAGAACTGCATCATTTTTTGGTTACCGAAAGTCATGTTTGAGATTGACTGCTATTTTTTTTTTAGGGTTTTAGTAGGGTTTAAGAATTGATATTTAAATCTTATGACCGGTAATGATTTTGAGTTTGGTGGTGTATTACATTATGTTTTTAAGTTGGTGATGATGTGGTTGTATCCACATGAAGTGTTAAAATATTGTTTTGGTGGGATTAAAGATGGAATCTCTTGGGAAATAATGAAGAACATAGAAGAATGTTTGAAGGGCTTGATTGCTTATCAGATCAAAGTGTGGTGATGATTTATGATCATTCAATGACTATAATTGATTTGTAATTTGTTGTAATGATCCATATGAAGATCTATAATGATTTTTAAAGATTTGTGATGATCTATGATGTAAATCTTAGTATGTGGTTAGGGTTTTGTAACCAGCTAAGCTGTCAATTCTATTTAGGGTAAGAATGTGTGGCCGAACTAGTGTGTCTGTCTGCAAGAGAGAAGTAGATTGTGTTGGTATTTTGGTATGGTTTTGTCATTGATGTCAACACCTACTGAAAACAAGCACTTTGGAGATCAAACAACACTCACCGGCAAGCAACTAATGCATAGTTACTAGTATATGGTTCATCGGTAGGACATAATGTTCACCGGTATCTGGAATGATATGGAAAACACTAGATAATGTCAAAGACATCATGTGGATGCTTTGTTTTGAGGAATTTATCATTAGTATATTCATATTTGCATATTTGCTTTTACTAGCAAATAGGTCCAGGGTTATCTAGGGTTACACCGGTAGGTTTATCTTTTCCAGATCAGCATGGCATGCTATGGAGAAGATTTATTATTGATGTAAATGAATTAAGCCAACATGTTTAATCGGTTATTTCATCAGATATTATATTGTATGTAAAATTTTTATTGTAATATCTTGTAGAGATGACCTACTAAAATTGGTCTTAGGTTATGGTATAAATGTAAGATCTTATTTGTAAGATTAAGTGTGGAATGCGAAAAATAATTGAGTGAAGGTATATGCGAGATTAAGCAGAGGTATACATGAAGACATCATTTGAAGGTGAAGCTAGGTTTTTGTAGAAGCATATTAGCATTACACCAGTACTAAATCTAGCATATGAAGATGCTATTTTGTGCAGTACATTTGTATTTGATTTAATCATCCAATTGTAGTTAGTGAGACTCCCATTGTGTGATTGAGCAGTGAGCTCTAGGCTATTGGCCTTTCTGCATATGTATACTCCATTTATGTACACTTACTATCTGCAGTAGTATCATCTGATTGTGGGTAAGGTTTCCCACCGTGGTTTTTCCCTTACAGGGTTTCCACGTACAAATATTGGTGTTATGTGTTGTGGATGACTTTATGTTTATGTTTCATGCATTAATCTTTACCGATATAGCAATTTACTATTAACACTGTCTACCGACATACTCAACTGGTTTACCGATATTAAGCATCAAGTTGGTTAATTGGTTTTTGGTTTGAATTCATTTGACAACTAATTCACCCCCCTCCCTCTTAGTTGTCTCTGGGACCTAACAATTGGTATCAGAGCCTAGTCCTCTTTTGCAGAAGTTTAACAACTTGAGGAGATCCAATGTCTACTAATTATTTTAGGAAGGACAGTCCTAAACTTGATGGAACCAACTATGGGATATGGAAGATCAGGATGCAGACACATCTGAATTGCATTGGTAAAGACATCTAGGAAGTTACAAAGAATGGTTATACTATTGTTGTAGCTGGTCAGACTGCTCCAACTACCTTAGCTAAAGATGAAGAGAATGATTGCAAAGCAAGAGAAGCACTTCTGAGTGCATTATCAGATCAACAAATCATGGGATTATTAGATAGGTCTAATCCTAAAGCTATTTGTGATCATTTGGAAACACTAAATGAAGGAGATTCCACAATCAAGATTGCAAAACTTGAAAGCTTCCGAGTCAAGTATGAACATCTGAAAATGGAAGAAGATGAAAGGATTTTTGCTTTTATGGAAAGAGTAAATGAAATTGTTTTGGTTATTAAATGTTGTGGAGGAACCTTGAGTGAGGATGAAATTGTTTCAAAAATCTTAAGAGGATTGCCACTAGCATATAAAATGAAGGTTACTGCTATAAATGAGTTAAGAACAATGCCTAATACATTAGTAACTAGGGATACATTGATTGGAAAACTTTCAGCCTTTGAAATTGAGGAATTTGGTCCCATTGCTACTATAAAAACTGATTTGGCCTTTAAAGCATCAACATCATCTGCTCCATCATTTAACAAATCAGGCTGGAGAGCCTTTTATGTAAGAGAACCTGAAGAAACCAGGAAGGAGAATGAAGAGCTTGAAGAACTTGAAGCACTATTTGCAAGAAAAATGCCAAAAGGTCCAGTTGGAAGTAAGTATGAAGGTAAAGCACCCTTTAAATGTTTTAACTGCAATAAGATTGGTCATATGGCTTCAAGATGCCCTGATAGACATGCTAGACTAAGAGAAGAAGCTATAAGAACATACAAGCCTAATCTTGAATATCAGAGATACAGATTTAAGAAGAACAAAGACAAATCCTATTACATTGCTGATGAAGGTGTGACTGATGATTCTGATGAGGATCCAGCAGACAATGGATGGGTTTTTGTTGCTATAATAGAGCATCAACCGACACCTACTATTCAACCGGTAGAACAAGCCCTAGCAGCTAAAGTTGAAGCAAAGGATGAATGGATCATTGACTTAGGATGCTCACATCACATGACTAGAGACAAAGGTAAATTCTTGAACTTTCAAGAATACAATGGAGGTTTAGTAAGATTTGGAGATGACAAAGCCTATTCAATCAAAGGTAAGGGTTCAATATCTCTTGATGGTAAGCATAACACTGACAATGTCTACTATGTTGAAGGATTAAAGCATAATCTTTTAAGTGTTGGTCAATTAATTGAGAAAGGATTTCAGTTACAATTTAAAAATGGAAAATGCAAAATCATGAATAGAACTGGTTTGGAAATTGCGACCGGTAATCAGACTAGAGGTAATATCTTTCATTTGAATAAAAGTGAAAAGGCATGCTTAATTGCACATATAGAAGAAAGTTGGTTATGGCATAAGAGACTATGTCAAATCAGTACTTATAAGGCAGTTAGAGATCTACCTAAAATTGTAAATCCTCATAATATAATTTGTAAGGAATGTCAATTTGGAAAACAAGTTAGAGCTAGTTCAAAAGTATTCTTGAAAAATCCAATAATGCTCCTGCTTTAATTCACACTGATGTATGTGGTCCAGCTAGAACTAAAATCTTACAAGGTGATAGATATTTCATGCTAATTATTGATGATTATTCTAGAATGTGTTGGGTTACTTTTCTCAAAGAAAAATCAGAGGCACTTGGGAAGTTCAAATTATTCAAAGCAATGGTTGAGAATGAAACTGGTAAGAAAATCAAATGTTTAAGATCAGATCAAGGAGGAGAATTCACATTTAAGGACTTTAATACATTCTATGAAGTGAATGGAATTAGAAGATAGTTATCAGCACCCTGGACACCACAATAGAATGGAGTTGTTGAAAGGAAAAATAGAACTATCTTGGATGCAGCAAGAAATATGTTATCAGAAGCAAATCTACCACATGTGTATTGGAGAGAGGTAGTTAGCACTATTGTCTATACATTCAACAAAGTTCACATCAAAGGTGAAACTGGTAAGACCCCTCATGACCTATGGTTTGGTAATACTCCTACTCTTAAGTATTTCAAAATTTTTGGAAGTAAATGTTATATTAGAAGAGATGAGTATATTGGCAAATTTGATCCTAGAAGTGATGAAGGAATATTTCTTGGTTATTCATCTAAGAGCAAGGCATATAGATGTTTTAATAAGAGATTGCAGAAAATTGTTGAGAGTACAAATGTAAAGATTGATGAACAATTCAGAGGAACTTCAAGGTATATAGACTCTGAACCAGCAACAGAAATTGTGACAAATGAACCTACACTAAATCCACCGGTACGAAATGAAGATCCAGTTACCCCGGTATCATCAAAGGATTCCACAGTAATTGAAGAACAATAGCAAACTAAGACACCCTAGTATGTAAGATTGAATCATTCTGAAGATCAGATAATTGGAAACAAATTCAAAGGAGTTATGACAAGAGGAAGATTGGCAAATGAAGAGGTATGTCTTATTTCTCAAATTGAACCATCATCTATCAATGAGGCATGTGAAGATAAATTTTGGATTAAAGCTATAGAAGAAGAATTAGGAAAAATTGAGAAAAATAATACTTGGACATTACTTCCCCGGCCTAAAGATAAAAATGTAATTGGAACCAAATGGGTATTTAGAAACAAACTTAATGAAGATGGTAAGGTTGTCAGAAATAAAGCAAGACTAGTGTGTAAGGGATATTCTTAGAAAGGAGGAGTTGATTACAATGAAACCTTTGCACCGGTAGCTAGAATTGAGGCATTCAAATTATTCCTGGCTTTTGCAACTCACAAAGACTACAAAGTTTGTCAAATGGATATTAAATGTGCATTTTTGAATGGAGATCTTGAAGAGGAAGTATATATTGAACAACCTAATGGATTTTCCTTGACAGATGACAGTGATATGGTTTGCAGGTTAAGAAAAGATTTGTATGGATTAAAACAAGCCCCAAGAGCATGGTATGCAAGGTTGGATAAGTATCTTTTAAAGATTGGTTTTACTAAAGGAAATGCATATAGTAATTTATATTACAAAATAACTAATGATGACATCTTGATTATTGAAGTATTTGTTGATGATATAATCTTTGGAGGAGAAGATGGATTATGTAAGGAATTTTCTATTAAAATGCAGCAAGAATTTGAAATGTCTATGATTGGAGAAATAAAATTCTTTTTAGGATTGCAGATTTCATAGACTGATAAAGGTATATTTTTTAGTCAATCCAAGTACTTGAAAGAATTACTAAAGAAATTTGGGATGGAGAACTCTAAACCGGTAAGCACACCTATGACTACAAATGACAAATTATCTCAAAGGGATGAATCTACACCTGTTAATCCAGCTAGATACAAATCTATGATAGGAGGTTTACTGTATTTAACACAAACCAGGCCTGATATTATGAATGCAGTATGTATTGTTTCTAGATTTCAAAGTAATCCTAGGGAAAATCATGAATCAATAGTAAAAAGGATTTTCTGGTACTTACAAGGCACAACAAATCTTGGATTATGGTATCCTAGAGATGAAAATTTTGACCTATATGCATACACAAATGCAAATTGGGCAGGAGATGTGGATGATAGAAAAAGCACCACTGGAGGAGAATTCTTTCTTGGAAAGAGATTAGTTTCTTGGTTGAGTAAGAATCAGAGTTGTACATCTTTATCAACAGCAGAATCAGAATATGTTGCAGCAACAACTAACTATACACAAGTACTATGGCTTAAACAAATGTTGAAAGACATAGAGGTAAAATGAAAGGAACCCATTACTATATATTGTGATAACACTGCAACAATTGATATATCTAAAAATATGGTATTACATTCTAAAACAAAACATGTTTCTATCAAATTGAACTTTCCAAAGGAAAAAGTTGAAGAAAAAGAGATAAAACTAGTTTATGTGAATACTAAAGAACAGCTTACAGATATTTTCACAAAACCTTTGCCTAAGGAGACTGTTAAATATCTCAGAGATCAGCTTGGAGTCATACCACCACTGGTAGTGACTTAGACAATTGATGATTGTCATCAACCGATAGAATTAAAAGACAAATCTTTTATTCCGGTCTTTGATGAAGAAGCTACTTCTCAGGGGGAGTAGTTGGTATTTTGTATGAACTTGATTTTTTGTAACTTTGGCATTCGATGTCAAAGGGGGAGAGATATATATGGAAAAACACATTATCTTTTAAGGAGAGATTGGTATTGAAAATAAATCTTTGGATAAACTCATGTTGCTCCCAAGGGGAGAAATTGAGATTGTTGGTTTTTGATATTTGGCATTTCTGTTTTGGCACTTTGATGGTTTTTCCATCTTGTGTTGCCATCAATGCCAAAAGGGGAGATTGTTGGTATTTTGGTATGGTTTTTTCATTGATGTCAATACCTACTAAAAACAAGCACTTTGGAGATCTAGCAACATTCACCGGTAAGCAAGTAACTATTGCACAGTTACTGGTATATGGTTCACCGGCAGGATATAATGTTCATCGGTATCTGGAATGATATGGAAGACACTTGATAATGTCGAAGAAATTGTGTGGACACTTTGTTATGAGGAATTGATCATTGGTATGTTCATATTTGCATATTTGCTTTTACCAACAAATAGGTCCAGGGTTATCTAGGGTTACACCGGCAGGTTTATCTTTTCCAAATCAGCATGGAACACTATGGAGATGATTTATTATTCATGTAAATTAATTAAGCTGACATGTTTAATCGGTTATTGCATCGGATATTATATTGTATGTAAAATGTTTATTGTAATATCTTGTAGAGCTGACCTACTAAAATTGGTCTTAGGTTATGGTATAAATGTAAGATCTTATTTGTAAGATCAAGTGTGGAATGCGAAAAAGAATTGAGTGAAGCTATATGCGAGATTAAGCAGAGCTATACACGAAGACATCATTTGAAGGTGAAGCTAGGTTTTTGTAGAAGCCTATTAGCATTACACCAATACTAAATCTAGCATATGAAGATGCTATTTTGTGCAGTACATTCGTATTGGATTTAATCATCCAACTGTAGTTAGTGAGACTCCCATTGTGTGATTGAGCAGTGAGCTCTAGGCTATTGGCCTTTCTGCATGTGTATACTCCATTTATGTACACTTACTATCTGCAGTAGTATCATCTGATTGTGGGTAAGGTTTCCCACCGTGGTTTTTCCCTTACAGGGTTTCCATGTATAAATATTGGTGTTATGTGTTGTGGATGACTTTATGTTTATGTTTCATGCATTAATCTTTACCGGTATAGCAATTTACTATTAACACTATCTACCGACATACTCAACTAGTTTACTGATATTAAGCATCAAGTTGGTTAATTGGTTTTTGGTTTGAATTTATTTGACAACTGATTCACCCCCCCCTCTCAGTTGTCTTCGGGACCTAATAGATTTGAAGTTGAAAAGGATCTATACAAGAAAGAAGAGAGTGTCATTTCATATCATACATCTGTTGTTCCCTAATAGTTGCAGCATACTCAAAATCCCTTAATTGAGTAGGTCCTGACAGGCTTGATTATATAAATTCCTTCACCGAGTGACTCATTATTTTTGTGTTTTAAATCATTTCACAAGGTTACTCCTAATAGAGTAAGGCTCCTAACAGGGATGAGGTAAATCTCTTAATAGAGGGACTCCTAACAAGGTTTGATACAAATCGAGCATAATTATAATCTCCTAATAGGGCACATTCTGAAAGAGTGCAAAATATTATGGGTACTAATTCCCACCATGGTTTTTCCCATTTGAGTTTCGACAAGAAAATCCTGGTGTTCATGTGTTGAAGTTGATATATATCTATTACATGCATGTTGATGAACACTTAGAAGAACAATTTGATAAATTTGATCAACAGTATGATTTCAGTTACTACCCCTACTGTTTATGAGTTGTTTTGAAAGAAGTTTTTGGTAGTTGTTAAAGTTCTAAAATTTATTGTAATTACTGATTCAACCCCCTCTCAGTAATTACCCATCCTTCACAAATAACAACTAGTGCATCTAATGGATGTGATTAGATCTAGTGGATAATAGCGCATCCATCAGATGCTAGCCCAAAACTCATCTGTGGGATGAAAGCATGGGTATATAAGACCATAGCACCATCTGCAAATGTGTGCTCTACTGCAAAACATAAAATCATCATAAAATGCATAAAATCATCTAGAATAGCATGATTCGAGACTCACCTACTCTGGCTACTCGCCTTGCTCCACTACAATATGTAGCTCCTTGATGCTACTCACTCTATGCCCTCATCTGGATGGGATTTTCACTTAGGTTCTATAGAAATATCAGTAGAAACACCCACAATTTATATTGCTAATGACTCTTCTAGGGGACCAACCCTTGAGTATATATCCATATTGTCCCAACTCCTTTTTATGGCCCATTTGGCTCATCCTTCTTCCTATTCTACCCACCTCACTAGGGGCCATACATGAGGGGGAATATACTCACCTTCATCAAATTTTTCTCTTCCTATCTATACTAACACTTCTTAAGAATTCTTCTCACCATAGTAGCTTCCTTGAATTTTTTTGCTAACCAAGTTTTGATCTCTATAGTACTTGAAATTTCATGATGAAATGTTGTGGTTTTCATAGAAATATGGGGGCATTGCTCATGTCTAGCTGGTTGACCTCTACAACCTCTATAGCATCCTTTTTGTTAGGTATTTAGTGCATTTAAAACACTGCATGGGTTTAATGAGTTTATCTTTTTTACACTAAATTAGTGCACTTGCTCCCTCGAGTTGGTTATTTCACTAGAGTGGGTGCAAAATGTAGTGTCCTAAATCATGCCTAGTGCTTTTATGACACTTTCGAATTGTGCCCAATGCACTTACAAAAAGAATCATTATCAAGATATCATTACTTTGGCATCATGAGCTCAAAATACAAAGTGTCCCTAAATGCCATTAGACCTCATTTGGGACCATCTTTGTGTTGATGGAAGTGTGTCATGCAAATGTATGCATATTGTGTTAATGTCATCAGATTCCCAAATCTAGAATCATATATCCCACATCAAACATGTTTTGATGCATTCCCCTTCACTTGAATGCATTCGTAATGGCTATCCCTAGATGTTTTTTTCATTAAAACCTCATCATCTTGTTCATTGGAATATCTAAACACTCTTGGAAAGAAAGATCCCAAGGAAACACTCTCTCATTTTCTTGGCTCTCACACTTTGGCTCTCATTGTCAACACTTAGATACTATCTTCCAACAACAATACTACCTCAAGATTCATCACACTCTTATATCAAGAGAGGGGTTTGGTTGACTTTTTTTGTCTTCTCTCTTATCTCTTATATTTTAACATTGTGTGTTTTTCATTGTTGCATCTTTGAATGTATCCATTGTCTAAGTGTATTTAATCTATCTCATATATCTTTCAATAGGGATTTTCCTCCATTAAGTGAGGCTTGTTTCTATTGCATTTATCATTTATCATTTATCATTAAATCATATGTAGTAGGGGTTTTCTTCCATAAAGTGAGGTTATTTTCTATTACAGTTATATTTTTATCAAATCTATTTATCTGTCTATTTGTGGTTGTGGAAACACTAAAATAGCGGTTTAACTAAGGCAAATCCCTATATAGCCCCAACATTCTCCCTCTGTCTCTATCTATGTAGGTGGAAAATAGGCTCTCAATGGATAAGGATAAGTTCTAGGGCATTTTAGTTGCATTTGTGGGTCTTCATCTATACAGACAACAACACAATGTGTAGACATCCCCGCAGTGTGTTGGCATCCAAGACATGAAAGCCGAATAGATCCTCTAGTATAATCTCATTTTGGTTTTGTAATTCTATAATAGTTAGAATTTGTTGTTCTATTATATATACTTGAATATTCTATAATTCCATAGCTTGGTTTAGTTATCATTTTATTATTATGTTTTTATCCCCTGGGCCACCTTTAGCACCAATTTAAGTGAGGTAGTGATGGATAGTTTGTTCTATAAGATTCATCATCTTAGAAGTAACAAATTCCCTCTTCTACAATGTGCTAATAAATTTTTATGCCCCTTTTCAACTTTGACACTCATCCTCTTGATTGACCAAGGTCTTGAAGTTGAATTACCATCTTACCTACCTCTAGCCAATTCTCTATATGTGAATCCCACAAAGTGCCCTATTTTATTACTAAAGGAGAGCCTAGGAGGTACTGGAAGAGGTGACAAGAATAATATGGAGTTGCTTTACTAAACTACAATTGAAGGTATCTCTAGATAGTGGCTTTTTGTATAGTTGTAGGTGGTGCTTAATAGCAAGCAGAGCCATACATTATGATTCCATAATGCATAACTTAATAGCACCATTATAAAAAAATAACCTCTATTTCATAGGGACCTTGGTGTAGGGAACCTAACACTCCAACCATGCAATTTTGGTTTTGTTTTAAGTTTTATGTTGTCTCTCATGGTGTAATAATGGACCAACCATTTGGACCTTAGTAGAGCCATGGTTGAGTTGTCCAAGCTTTGGGTTGTGTCATTTGTGTTCAAGATACTATCAACCTAGGAAGTTGTAATGATAATATTGATCACAGGAGTAGTACTCTAAATCAGAGTCACCATGTCATAGGGGTCTATTCTATTATGTTTAGGTATTCTAGGATTTTTCTGGGCCTTTGGGAGTCTTCGAATGCACTTGAATGCAAAGTTGCATCTCAAGTGACAAAAAATGTAAAAGTTGCTAAGCAACATTTTGCAACATTTTACAAAAGTTACATTTTTGGATGTTGGCATTGAAAGTTAGTTCAACCAATTTAATCATCAGAATATAAGCCAAAAAAACCCTTCATTGTACAGTTTGGAGGATTTGGAATGCAAGAGCAATCTTTCTAGTTGTAAGCAAATCTTGTTTTCTTCACCGTTTTTAAAAGTTTTCTTGGTTTTTGTTGCATTGTACGGTCCAGTACAGACTTGTCAGTAGATTTATATTGCAGGGCATGAGAGTTTGTTGAATTTTCCTTCCAATAAGGTAGATTAGGAAGTCTGGTTCTATTTAGTTTTAGAGATCTAATTCGTACTTTGTGACTAGGTGCAAAACCCTTGCAAAGAAGGGTTTAAGAGCAAAATGTCTCTAACCTGAGCATCCATTGATGGAACTAGTTGAAATAAAATGAAATGATAGGTTAGGATCTATGAATAATTTTAGAATAGGTTATGGTGTTTTGCAGGCCTTTGTGGTGATTGTGCATTCAAGCCCTATGCTCACTGCTAAGAGTTAGTGAGTGAGGACAGTAGAAGATGTGCACATTTTGAGCACGTGTGGATTGGTAGAAAAGAAATGGAATTTTTGTTGGAAATCCCTATGAATTACCTAAAATAATCCTAAATTTATTTGAGAAGATGTTTTGGTTGGTGAAGGTTTTAAAGAACAACTTGGTAAGTCACTCGGGTAGGCCAAAACCCTTGAAATTAGGACATATTTGGTTCCCATATGTGTACGGCGAACCTAGATACAAATTTTCAATATTGTAAGTAACCCCGAAAAGGGTATCCAAATATATAATTTATTTGTCACCTTATTTGGGAAGTTTTGAAACTAAGTTCTTAAAACCACCAAGGGAGGGATAATTGTATTAGGCCTAATTGAGCCCGGTGGAGACAAAGAGAGGTTAGGAAAGATTGGTGATGGGTGTGAAGGTGATCAAACCTCTAAAAGACTTTAAAGACACTAATTAAATTTATTTTTATCTCATTTAATGAGTTGGTGTGTTGTGATCCTTGCAGAAGTTGTTGGAGCCTTAGGAGTGGTGTGAAGAGATTGAGGTGGCAACCTCAATAGGAAGAGTTGATTCAAAGATATCAGTGGCTATAACTTGGAGGAAAGCCAAAGTGGATCAGACCTTACAGGTATAGATAGAAAAAACCCAACCAAGTACCATTGGATGGGCTTGAGGAGTGAGAGGGTTGAGTAAGACAGGAAACCAAGAAGGTGAATAGGATTATCTCCAAGACTCTCTACATCAAACCTAGTCATTGAGTGTGAAATTTTCCCTTGAAATATTAGAACCTGGAGTCATATAGCAATTCCAAAGATACCTAGTTGAAATGATCAATGTTAAGTAAAGTGATCATGCCAATGGGCTCATTGTTGTTTTGTCACTTCTACATGAAAGAGGGCTTGTTGATGCATCTCATCCAAGAAATGAAATTGGAATATTCTATCCTTCTAAGAATTAGATAGACTCATCCAAATTTTGATAGTAGTGGGTAGAGTATTCACTTTAAATTCTATGGGCAAGACAACTATTTTCCCATAAATAAGTTCATATGATGTAAAACCATTTGTCATATTCCATGTAGTCATGTAAGCCCAGACTTACTTTGATAGTCTATCTACCCAATATTTCTCTTGGAGTGTCGTAGTCTTTGTGAGGATATTTTCTAGCTCCCTATTAGTCACTTCCACTTGTCAATTGGCTTATGGATGATATGGAGAATATTATCCATGTTTGATTTCATACTCTCATAGTAAAGCTATAATTAGTTTTGATGTGAACTATGGCCCTTGGTTTGTAATAATTTCTCTTGGTATGCCATACCTGGTAAAGATCTTAGAATACAAAAAGTTAGATACTTTAGTATCCTGAGAATGTTCTAGTAAAACAAATTATAGCAACAACAAAGAAGGAAGACTGGGGGGGTGAATAAGTCTTCACCGAATCTACAAACAAAATTTGATAAAGTACAGTAACAACAAAGATAATAAAATTGAAATAACAACACACAACACCAAGATTTTGTTGTGGAAAACCTGATTAAGCGAAAAACCATGGTCAGAACCTAACCACAATAAGATGATACTTTGTAATAGTATGTGAACATATTACAATGGGGAATGCACATGCATTCACGCACACTACCTAGAGCTCACTGCTTAATAGATAATGGTCTAAAATGCTACAGCCCTCAAGGAAGTCTCATGGACTTACATTAATATTTAGACTACAATCCAAAAGAAATGAACTGAAAGAATAGCATCTCCAAATGCTTCATTACAGTTCTAGTTAAGCATAATTGTTTGCTCTACAACACCAGTCTCTCCTCAATCACAACACTGAAAGATGAGTCACTTGATCACACATATATCACTCTTTGATAATGCAGACACAGCCACTACTACTAAATTACATGACAATATCACCTATATATACAAATCATCAACCTTGATAACAAGGTCGGATAAACGCTCAACTCACAATTATAAATTACATCACACGATACAAATATCAACCACAAAACCAATATAACAATTTACATGACATAAAATGGACCTAAATCAAATTCCCAAATGCTCAACTTCACTAGAAATCATGCCAAGGTCAACTGCAACACGCTACACTAGCAGAAATATTGCATAATATGAAAATCATTACTGGTCCATTAAAAACACCAAAAACTTGCACAATGATCAATGAGGATCATTAAAACAATTAAGAAATGAATAGGAAACACCACCAAGCATGTTAGAATCATCAAGAACAGATGCATCAACACCACTTATCAAATCTTCATCTGTCAACATCTGAAAGCTCAAGAACACAACCAATCAACAACTATCACAAAGAAAGATAACTTGTAGAGAACCAAATCATGATCCATCTGAAATGAAGATACAAAAGACCATCCAAAACTATATCCCAAAATCATAGCACAAGATCTAATCACACTGAAATATACCATAGAAAACCTAAACTCTACAAAATAGTGATCAGCAAAAAAAAACTGCAAAACTAGATCATAAGATCTTCCCAAACACACCGAAGCAAATCATGGGAATGTGTTGACATCAATGACAACAACACATCCTAGAAGCATAAATATCCAACAATCACTAACAATCTCCCCCTTTGGCATTCATGGCAACATATTAATGTGAAAAAAGTCAATGCAAAGAAAGAAGATATCTCTAGCAAACTCCATCTAAGATCAAGACATATAAAGAATTTTTTCACATGATCTCTCTCCCCCTTTGACAACAATGTCAAAGATCTAAAAATAGAAAACCAAACTCATGATTCTCTCTCTCCAAAATAGAAACATGAATTTTAAGAGTCATTTCCCCTAAAACACAGACTACTCCACTAGAGGAGTAGCACCAAATCATCAATCTAGATAAACAGATAAGTATCTAAAGTCCACCAGATTAATGCAACTCAATGCCTCTAGTTCTCAATAGGAGGGGTAGATACCCCTAACTTGTCTCTCAAATAGACAAATGTATCTATAGGCAAAGGCTTAGTGAAAATATCAGTTATTTTTTCCATTGTAGATACATACTCTAGCTTCACCTTCTCTTCACTAACTTGCTCTCTAAAGTAATGATATTTGATTAACAAATGCTTAGTCTTTGAATGTTACACCAGATTCTTTGACATGTTAATAGCACTAGAATTATAACAATAAATGATAGTAGGTTCATCATAGATAACTCTGATATCTTTCAACATTTACTTCATCCAAAATACCTATGCGCAATTACTAGCAGCAACAATGTACTCAGCTTCAATAGTAGATAAGGATACTGAATCTTGTTTCTTACTAGCCCATGAAAACAACTTCTTTTCTAAAAAAGAATGCTCCTCTGGTAGTTCTATTTCAGTCATCAACATCACCAACCCAATCAGCATCAGTGTAAGCACATAGCATGAAATCATCATTTCATAGATACCATAAACCATATCCATAGTTCCCTTCAGGTATCTAAATATCCTCTTCACAACAGTGACATGAAATTTTTTCGAGTCATCTTGATATCTAGCGGCCACGCATACAACATGCATAATGCCTGGTCTAGTATGAGTAAGATATAGAAGTCCACTAACCATATATATGTACAAACTTTGATTAGCTTTCGAAGATTTATCATTCTTAGATAATTTACATATAGTCACCATAGGAGTTCCAACCGGTTTGGAATCATCTAACCCAAACTTCTTTAGGGATTCCTTCACATACTTTGTTTGAGATATCAATATACCTTTTCCAGCCTATGAAATCTACAAACCTAAGAAAAATTTCATCTCACCAATCATAGATATCTCAAATTCTTTCTACATATCACCAACAAACTTCATACTCAAGTCATCATCACCTCCAGAGATAATATCATCAACAAAGACTTCAACAATTAGGATGTTATCATTCTCAATCTTAAAGTACATATTACTGTCAGTGGCACCTTTACTAAATCCCAATTTTAATAAATATTTATCTAGTGTATCATACCAGGCTTTTGGGGCTTTCTTCAATCCATAAAGGGATTTCTTCATTTTACATACCATGTCTCCATCATCTAACAATGAAAATCCATCAAGTTGCTCAATGTAGACTTCTTCCTCAAGACCACTATTCAAAAAGGTAGATTTAACATCCATCTAATATACCTTGAAATCTTTAGAAGCAGCATATGTAAGCAATAATCTAACAACTTCAATTTTATCCACCGAAGAAAAAGTATCCTCATAGTTAATTACTTCTTTCTATGAATATCCTTTGCAAACTAGTATAGCTTTATTTATGATAACTTCACCACCTTCATTCAATTTTTTCATGAATACCCATTTAGTACCAATAACATTCTTATTCTTAGGTATAGGCACAAGCTCCCATGTATAATTCTTTTCAATTTGATCTAATTCTTCTTCCATAGCTCTCATCCAATTTTCATCTTTACAGGCTTCAACGACATCTTTAGGTTCAACTTTAGAAATTGAACATACTTCTTTAGCAGATAACCTTCTTTGAGTCATCACACCTTTATTCTTATCAAGAATAATCTAATTTTTAGAATGATTCAATCTTACATACCTCAAAGTCTTCTAATTGTTTTGATTTTTTCAAGTTCTTGCACCTCTTCAGTAACAACATCTGGGTTGACTGTCTCTACTAGATCATTCTGCTTAGGTTCTTCAATCTGCATAGGGGCTAAAACAATATGTTGTACATCATCATATCAACATTCTCTGATCTCTTTCCCAAGGTTCTCATCCACCTTCACATTTGCACTCTCCATTGTCTTTCTCGGTCTCTTATTGTAGCACCAGTAGGCTTTCCTATTTGTAGAATATCCCAAAAAAATTCCTTCATCACTTCTAGTATCAAACTTGCCTATGTCCTCATCTCTCTTGATATAACATTTTCTACCAAATACTCTGAAATATCTCATAGTAGGAACATGACCAAGCCATAGCTCATAAGGAGTGTTTCTGGTATCACCTTTAAAATGAATTATGTTGAATGTCTAAACAACACTGCTAATAGCTTCTCTCTAGTAGATCTTCAGAACATTTCCTTCAATCAGCATAGTCCTTGCAACATCCAAGACAATTATTTTCTTCCTTTCAACAACTCCATTCTGTCAAGGGTTTCTAGGAGCATATATTTGTCTTCTAATTCAATAATTCTCACAGAATGAATTGAACTTACCATAGAAAAATTCTCCACCTCTAACAGATCTTAGACATTTTACCTTCAAAATAGACTCAGTCTCCACCTTAGCTTTGAATATCTTGAATTTTTCCAATGCTTCTGATTTCTCCTTCAAAAAGATAACCCACATCATCTTGAAATAGTCATCAATTAGCAACATAAAATATCTATCACCCTGCACATTTCTAAGATTTGTAAGTCCACATAGGCCAGTATGCACAAGATGTAGCAATCCATCAGATGTATATTATTTACTCTTAAAATAAATTCTTGTTTTCTTACCCAACTAAAATTCCTTACATACCATATTATCAATCTTAACAAGCTTAGGTATATCTCTAACATCTTGTGTAGAATAGATCTTAATCATTGAATGAGAATTCACATGACACGTTCTCCTATTCCACAACCAACTCTCATCAATCTAAGAAATCAAACAAATTTTCTCATCGACATTCAAATGGATAATATTACCTTCAGTCTTAGTTCTAGATGCAATCTCTATACCAGAGGCATTTAGGATCTTGCATTTTGCATCCTTGAATTGTAGATCATAACCTTTGTCAACCATTTGTCCATCACTCAAAGGATTATGCTTCAAATCTTCAACATACAAGACATCATTAGTATTATGCTTACTTTCAAAGGATATAGAACCTCTCCCATGGATTACACAAGCTTTGTCATCTCCAAATCTAACTATTCTACCATCATATCTTTCCATACTCATAAATTTGGTTTTATCACTGGTCATGTGATGTACACAACCACTATCAATTACCCATTCATCATTCTCTTCAATTTTAGCAGCTAAATCCTTCTCTTCAATAGTACAATTTGTGGAATCAATAGGTATGCATCCATCTAGCTTAATGAAAAGGAATACAACTTTATCTCCTTCTAATTCTTCATATTTAATACCTTCATCACCAGCATAATAACAGTTCTTTTGATTCCTATCATGCTTATCAAACTTATCATTCCTATCATACTTAGCCATTCTCTTCAAGCATCTAGAAGCAAAATTTCCTATCTTATTACAATAAAAACATTTTAGAGGCATGTTTCCATCATACTTGTCAGCCCCTTTAGGTAAGCTCTAGGCAATCAATGCTTAAAGTTGATCCAGCTCTCTTTCTTTCTCTTCTATCTCTCTTCTCTCTCTCTCATATCTAGATATTTTGAACTCATCAAGATCATTCTTCTACTTACCGGATATAGATGTTGATTCTCTAAATGTTGTCTCATATTTTCCATGTGATTCTCCAAATTCCCTTAGCTCAAATGAAACAATCTTTCCAACCATCATATCTCTCGTAACTGTAGTCACACTCCAAATCTCATCAATAGTAGCAACCTTATGTTTATAAGCAGAAGTAAAAGATCTCAGTACCTTAGCAACCATTTCATCTTCTTCAATGGTTCCACTGACACATTTGATACCTAGGACAAGATCATTCACCTTAGCCATGAAAGAGTGTATGTTCTCATCATCTCCCATCTTCAATGTCTCATATTTTTCTTTCAAACTCTACAACATAGCAACTTTCACTTGTTTATCACCCTAATATAGGATTTTAATAATTTCCCATATCTCATGTGCGGTCTAAAGTCCCATTACATTTGTCATATTAGAATCAATCAAGGCACTAAGAAATGGTTCCTTCACTCTAATATTATGTTCATCTTCCTTAATCTCATCAGTAGTAGTCAGTCCATTCGGAGGAGAAAAATAGGCATTATTTGTAATCTTCTAGTAATCTTCACCAAGACATTTCAAGTGCACTTCCATCCAATTGTTCCATATAGCATAGTTACTTCCATCAAATGGACAATCCTTCTTAAAGATAAAACCTTGAGCTTCCATCCCAGATCTCCTCAAGTGATTAAGTTTCTACTAGAGGATCTAGCTCTAATACCAATTGTTAGAAACAACAAAGAAGAAAGACTAAGAAGGGGGGGTGAATTAGTCTTCACTAGATCTACAAACTTAATCAGAAAAATAGATCTGATAAACTACAGTAACAACAAAGATAAGAAAATTGAAAGCACAACACACAACACAAAGATTTTGACATGGAAAATCCAGTTAAGCGAAAAAACATGGTGGGAACCTACCCAAAGTAAGATGATGCTCCACAGTAGTATGTGAAATCATTACAATGGGGAATGCACATGCATTCAGGCACACTACCTAGAGCCCACTGCTCAAAAGATAATTTCATGGAAGGATACAACCCTCTGGGATGTCTCACTAACTTACAATAAGAATAAGACTACCATCCAAAAGAAATGAACTAAAAGAATAGCATCTCCAAATGCTTGATTACCATTCCGGTTAAGCACAGTTGTCTTCTCTGCAACACCAATCTCTCCTCAATCGTAACATTGAAAGATGAATCAATTGATCACAGATATACCAATCTCTGATAATGCATAAACAACCACTACTACTAAATTACATGAAAATATCCCCTATATATACAAATCATCAACTTGGATAACAAGGTCAGCTAAATGCTCAACTTTACTAGAAATCATGGTAAGATCAACCACAACATTCTACACCATCATACATACTGCATAGCACAAAAATTATCATTGGTTCATTAAAGCCACCAGAAACTTGCACAATGATCAATGCGGGTCACCAAAACAAATAGGACACAACTAGCAAGCACATTAGAATCATCAAGAATAGCTATCCCAACACCACTTATTAAATCTTCATCTGTCAATGTGCAAAAGCTCAAGAACACAACCAATCAGCAACCATCACGAAGAAAGATAACTTGCAGAGAACCAAATCACAATCCATATAAAATGAAGATACACAATACCATCCCAAATAATATCTCAAAATCACAACACAAGATCTGATCACATTGGAATATACGGGAGGAAAACCTGAACTTTGCAAAATAGTGATCAACAAAACAAAATTGCAAAACCGGATCATAAGATCTTCCCAAAAACATCAGATTAAATCACAGAAATATGTCGACATGAATGACAACAACATATCCTAGCAGGATCAATGACCAGAAATCTCCAACAACAACTTCTACCAACTTGGTTACATAATTAATACAAATCAAGATATATTCTTTGTTCTTAGAGTGAAGATTAATTTGTCCCACAAAATTGAGACCCCTTTTTTCAAAGGGCTCAGTGGATAACTAAGGATGTAGAGGAATTTCATATAAATACATGAGATGACCCATGTGTTGAAACTTTTACTAATGCTAAACATATCTTTTGCAATCTTTATGGATCATAGGTCAATAATATCTAATGGTAAGGATCTTTTGGTGGTCCTTTGAGTTACAAAATAACCTCTGCAAGGCTCATAATGGCATGAACAAAGTATATGGAAGACATCATCCTCAACTACATATCACTTAATGACATCATCAATGTTGGTACAAAAGAGCATCCCATTGATCCACATGTATTGATCACTAAGGACAACAAGCTTGCATCGTTCCTTGGATGAAAAGTGTGGAGGAAATTGGTATGCTGTCCTAAATAGTTTGCAATGTCTACAAACCACATACTCTTTACTAAAATAGCAAAGAGATGTTCATATAGAAAAATATCATCAACTAGCACAAGTTCATCTTATTTCTACAACCTAGATAAAAGGTCTACAACCACATTTTCTCAATCAGGCTTATCAAGTATATTTATATCAAATTCTTGCAATAAAAATAACCATCTAATCACTCTTCCTATTACTGCTCATTTATTCATTAAGAATCTTATTGTAGAGTGATCAATTTGAATAAAAATCTTATAACCAGTAATGTAATGACATTTTATTCACTCCAAATATTGTGTGTGTGAAAAGTGGACTTGTATCTATATTTGTATCTAAATACACAACACTTCAATTAAGTCATTAGATGCATGGTTAGTAAATCAATAAGCAATAATGAACAATAAACCATTACAAAGTGACCTATTGCCTTCTAGTAGATGTGGGTTTAGTCTTGCTCCCAAATTTCATATGCAATACTAGTGACTAGACAACACCTAAACGGGGGATTGTAATCTATATGAGCATGAATTTGAGCTAAATTAATGCAAGATTAAGCTAGATGAATGCAACATTTAAGCTAGATATGCATGATTAATCTAACACGATTTAAGCAATATTAAGCTAGATGATTGAATAAGGATGCAATAACTAATATGTAATATCTTAATGTGAAATCTTAGTGAACCTAGAGAAAAAACAACATAATAACAATATATTCTCTAGGATCCCTGAATGAGAGATGAAAACCTGAATTTATAGAAAATTCAAAAAGCAACCAACGGCTAAGATCAAATGATGATCAGTTGTCAATACTTTCCAAGAGGAAGCACAATCCAAGTGAATTGATGTGATTGTCTATTTTTCTCAGTTTTAAAGGAAATTGAGCTAAAATTAAGATAAAATTATAAAATATTGATTTATTCTCTATTTCATTGAATTTTGAGTTTTAATTTTTTTAATTGCTTTCTTTGAGATTTTTCTTCAATTTTTAATTTGATTTTCAAGATTGTCTCCATTTGATTTCTTTTCTCAAATTTTTATTCTGTTTTTCCAATTAATTCTTTTTTTGATGATTTAGTGGAAAATTGATTAATTTAATTAAATATGCTAGGATATTTAATAAAATAAATAGGATAATTGTTTAAAAATGATTTACTTGAAATGATCAATTAATTATATATTTATTTAATTAATTTAGAGTGATTTTGCAATGTGACATTAATGATTTAAGAAATTAATTGTGTGCTCAAGATTAATTTTAATTATTTTTGGTTAGAACCTTGGTGATGTTGTCAAGACTAGGGGGTCTATGGTTTAGATGACCATTTTTAGGGTATTACATTTGCCCCTCTTTGAATTAATGTGTGAGAAGTGCATTGGTTCAAAGAATAGTTAGTTTAGGAGATACTAGTTCTAAACTTGATTGATCACGAACCAGATGAAGAGTGAGGTATTCAGTTTGTTTTGAAGTGATGAAACTGAATAGAGTTGATTAAAGAGTTAGAAATCCTGAACTTGATTGAACTAGGCCCGATGAAGAGCAAAGATATCAAACTTGAACTTGATCGATCAAGAAGTGGATCTTACTGATCTAGGACTTGATTGAACTAGACACAGTGAGCAAAGATAAAATCGATCTTGAACTTGATGGATCAAGACACGATGAGCTAAGATAAATTGTCTAGCTTGATTTGATGTGATGAAACTGAACACCTTCTTAGATTGGGTGTGTGATCAAAGATACTATTTAAACCCTTGATTGAGTTTAAACGAATAATTAGCTTGATGAAAAGCGATGAAACTGATTAACGTTAAGAGACTGATTCAGATGAAGACAATATCAGGTTTGATTTTATATGACAAAATTGATGCCCCTAGAGATTGATTTGACTCAGATGATCGAGAAATCTTAACTTGATATGAAGTGATCAAATTGAGATGCCCCTAACAATAAGGTCTTGTTAATTTTCTTTGGTTGAAAATATTGTTGCTCAACTTTAGATGAAGATTAGAAAAATTTCTCAACTTTTGATGATGATGTCATGAGTATACCCCCTCGGGAGTGAAATCAAAAGATAGCAAGGGTTGTGCAGTGACTTCAAGAAATTTTTTGAGTGATGATAAGTTATTTGAGCACAAAGATTAATGTTGAAGATTAAAATGAGAGTTGGTTTGAGAATTAAAATTGAGATTTAGAGCTGAGCACAAATTGAAGAAAAGAATGAGCATTTGATGAAAGTGCTAATTGGTCTCTGTTGTGCAAAATTGATTAGGAAGATAATCTTAGATTTTGATTTGGATCCAGAAAAATAGAATCAGGACGAGCAAATTAACTTAGGGTATAGTTTTCATGTCCATCAAAGCAAGTTAAAAAGTTAGGGTTTTGGCTATATAAGGGGTCCATGTGTCATTTTCAATTCATTTCAAATTCTCTAAGTTTGAAATTTTTAAATCCCTCTATGAAGAAAAATTTCCATTCTGACTAAGGAGCATCATTTTGAGCACCAGAGATGACATAATCGATCACAAAACTATGACCCAACAGTAAGTGATCCATCTTAAGCCTGTTTAATTTCTTAAATCTTGAATTTTGGTTTTTTCTTTTGCATTTTAGAGTCATTTAAAGTCTTGTGCCTCAGTTTATTGTGTGGGCTAAGACCATTTTTTTGTATGATAAACTATCTTTTTAGTGGTTTTTTGTATGGGCATATAGGGTTTTTCATCTGATGTGGTCCCACGTCTCGTACGAAAGTGTGATTGAGTGCCCATTTTATTGTGCGATGTATCATGTTTTATCATATGGGGATAGTTTGTCATGCTAGATGTAATCCTGATTCATATGAGTTTCTGCCTGTTTGTGAAAACTCATATGAAAAACAACAAGCATGTTTGAGGGTCAAAACATCAAATTTTGATTTTGCATTTTGTATATTTGGATTTGCAAGCATGTGTAGCATATTTTTAGCGCAATTTGGAGCACATGCTGATAGTGTTTATGTTTGATTTTACAGATTCAGATGTTGGATATCTTGTTTTGATGTGTTTATCCACCGATGATGGGGTTAGGTCATGGTTTATCAGACACAAATAGGGCCATATTTATTTGTGTGGGTTTGGATACCTTCTTCAGATGCTGAATATCTATATGAATCATGGGATGTTGACTGTATTAGCAGAGTGGTTTCATTCAGAGCATAAAAGGGTTAGTGCAGGATCATGGGGGGCCAAAAAGTGGCGATGTGAAAAAAATAGCCTTCTCCACTCGCCTAAAAATGCAAAAATCCATGTTGAATTTTTGCTTGGCCTAGGTGTCAGTACACCTTGGCATGGTAATTACCCAGGCAAATCAGATATCCAATTTTTATTTGTAATTTTAAATTAAAAATATATTATATTAAATATAATGTAATATTATATATTACATGTTATATAATATATAAGAATATAATATAATATTATATAAGTTATATAATATAATAATATATTATATTATTATATATTATAGTATAATAATATATTATATAACTTATATAATATTATATTATAATATAATAATATATTATATATTATATAATATTATATTATAATATATAATATATTATTATATTATATATATTATATAATATATAATATAATATAATATTATATATTATATAATACATATTATATAATATATTATTACATTATATTATATACTATATAATATATAATTATATTTTATAATATAATACAATACATATTATATAATATAATAATATATTATATAATATATTATTATATTATATAATATAATGTTATTTTAAAATAATTTAAGTATAAAAATCGGATATCCGATTTTCTGAGACAATATATTTTGACAGTGATAGCACGTGAGTCATTTTTAACTGACGGGCAATGCGATTTTATAAAAATCTGATATCCGATTGTATCCGATATGTAGTGTTTTGGCCAAAAATTGCTAAAAAATAGATTGAAAAGTAAGATTTTTATTGTTTCCAATCATTTTCATTCAATTTTTGTATTTTTTGTTAATGTTTATTTGATTTTTCATTGAAAATATGGGTTTTTAATGAAAAATAGGTTTTTTTAAATCAAATACAAAATTATTTAGATTTGTTAACTAAATTCAATTGTTTACATTCAATTAGGTTAAAAATGGGGGATAATAATGAAAACATTGATGAACCACAACTGCAACAACCAAACCCTCCTTTGCTAAACCCCCCCTCAATTCAGGATTTGATTGCACAAAATTTGAACGAATTCAGGGGAATTGCACATGTATATCATAGGATCCCTCGTCTAAACCCAATGTTTGATCCTCTCACGTCGATCATAAAGAGTATGGAAACCATGACTGAGGAGCACAATGCCGCCCTTTTGTGGCGAGATTCTATGAGGGAACAATATGTAGATGGCTTGTCGTATAAGGATATCAAGGATCTCAAGATATTGAAAGCCGATATCACCTCATTATTTATGAATCCCTGCATTGGTCAACCCATAGACCCCAAAAAACAAAACTTTCTATTAAATGGTGCACAAATGATGGTATTGTGAAAAACTTTTGGGATCGTTGGTGGATGGTTTTTGACAAACCACCCAACAACAATCTTGATGTCCCCTTCTATTTCATAAAAACATTGTATGCTGATTTTTTTTTACGCAAACATGTGAACTACTTTGACATGCAACATTTCCAGGGTGTGAGTTTAGGTATGCCCCAAAATAGACCTGGGGCAGTCAAAGTAGTCCAGGGCCCATATGTCCCCCCTCCTACTATTGATCCCGCACCTCTAGTACAAAATCCAAATATCATTTGTGAGGCGTCTTCACAGACCATATCGGCTATTCACTCTTTGAGTAGCCTTTTGGTTTCTTAGGCTAGGTCAATAGCTTAGCCTACTTTTGATGTTAGCAGTGCATCAGGTGGCGTTGACATGTCATCCTTGGCTCCACACATATGTGTGCCCCATAGCTGTGTCATGTGTGGGCATGTTTGCTTGGGTCCAGCTGAACAGCCAGTTGATCCTCCTATGGATAGTGTACCTGCTATGTGCATGCAAAAACCATGTTGCCAAAAAAATTGTTCATCAATAGACCTGCATTTTCAACACATCCTTAATATACACGTAACAAAATTGAACATTAAGGTTTAATGATCATTGTTTGAAATGAAATGCATGATAAAAAAAATAAGGCACCATTAAAGACCTACTACTCAAGTGTGCCTGAAGGGTCATCTCTTTTCTTAAGAGTATCCAGTATTGCTTCATGATCAGCAATAGTTACTATCCATAGCTCTTTGGTCTTTGGTTTTTCTTGATGCTTCAACAACTTGACATTTATAGCTATAATAAGGTGTGAATACAGTATAATGGTTTTGTGTCTCTCATAGTCTTCAAATACAAGTATACCATTCTTTCTAATCATGTATGTTCGCAACCAAGTTCCCACAACAACAACTAAACCTGGAGGATATGTGAACCCGTCATCATCTATCACTAGTTGTGTTAGCTTTTGTTTTCCCTGTATACATCGTGCCAACCAATATTCTGATCTCTCTTCATTCCCTTGCGGTGCAACAACTACAAAAACATGTCCTGGTTGTACAAGATTTGATAGATAGTCATACTCAAGTGAACTTTGCATGTCATCATTTGACAAGGATATTATTTGAGATAAAGGAGTTAGATAGTGGGGAACCCACATATCAACCCACTCACTTGACTCGCACTGATCCCAATCACACCAAACACAACTCTGACAAAAACAAGCCAACACTCATGTCCAAATGGTCTATGTACTTGCATCTGAGTTGAGAAATGAATGCATCTTTGAAGAATATTTAATCATTTGACAATCCAATCTATCTCCCACTATTACCTCCTCAACCAACCAAAATAATTTGGTCACTCCTGAATCAAGAGTACCTCCATGTCACGATGCTGAACTACACCAATCAACAATAGAACGTGCATCAGAGAAATTTGCACTTGAAATCCTTAATTTCTCCTTAACTAGAGCTCTCTTCAAACATGCACCTACTCCATCGTGGTCTCCCTTCCCATGCCCTGCCTCAAAAAAACACCAAATATGAGGTATACGGCTCTCTACATGCATTCTACTCAACCAATAAAACATATGGGCATTCTTGAATTGACCCATATAGTTATCTAACCATATTATATGTCGGCCAATTGCAATATCTTTCTCATGCAAGAACTTCTAAAAATTGTCGAAAGAATGTTGCACATACTCGAAGGAGTGTGATCTATCATCACTCATATAAAAATGATACTCCTTTATTATCTTCCTTTCCTCTTGTATACTATCATGAGCATGTCTATATGTAATGTGAACAAAAATAGCAATCTGGATTGAATTGCAGTACTCAGACTGTACCTCATTTTGTGGTTGCAATGTATAGTTCTCTACAAAATCAACCATCGATACAATAGTGCCAATCAGGAAAGAGTTCTTACACATCCTGAACCATTGATCCAACCACTGAGACCTATGGGTGTGCCTCACATACTTGTAGAAAAGATTTTCTTTAAAATCAAAAATAAAATCAGCAATACTCACTTCTCTTGAGACTAATTTGCATCTAGAACGTTCACCTCCACTCTTCAAAGTATATTTCACTATCTCATACCTTTTTTTCTCAACATAATTCTTTCCAAACTGGTGTTCACTGCCCTCATGAAAACATGAAACAAACTTTGACAACCCACCACATTTTGAGCACTTCTCATTCAAACTATCATTTCTATAGAAATAGCAACCATCATCTCTATGGCATAAAATAGATCCTACAAGTCTCTTGATGATCTCAGAAATAGCATTGCACCACACTCCTGCAACTTCTCATTAGTATGCATCGTAGAACGAATATGACATAAAAGTTCTTGGTACATTGAAAACTCCACATGGTACTTGCAATGACAAGTATTGCGAATATTAAGAGGAACACAATAAAATGGTTTCAAAGATTCAAATGCCCTTTGTGATATTTGCAAAGTTGGATGTCCTTCACAAAAAAAATTGTACAACATTGTTTGGCTTGATTCCAAGAAATGTTTGGGATGCGGTGTGCGGTCTCAATTGCTAATTATTAATTAAAAATCATCCTTTACATTGGGTGACACTCTATAATTAGAGTGCCAAAATTGTTGAATCTCCTCCTTCACATTGTCAGTCAACTTTCTATCAACATGTGGAAGCCTCCCACCAAAAGCCCATTTTTCTTGTTGAAGTGGATCGTCAAGTCTTTGTCTTCATGCAAGTGCGCTATCCAAATTTTTATGGTTTATGTTAAAATCAACACAAGTTTGTCTCATTTGATGAGCCTTCCTCAATTGATGGCTTACTAAGGAGGTTGTAATCACTCTTCAAGTGACTCTCTTATCTCTTTCTTTGGTATTCTTTCCAATAGAATTGAGAGCGTCAAATAGATTTTTTGTAATAATAGAATTTCTCTCCATCTTCTTGTTCATACGAATCTTCAATTTATTTAGCAATGGTCTTATCATTGTCATCTTTAGCAATTGAACAAAGAGTTGGCATTTCTCAATCAATGTCTTATTGCTAAAATTTTGGGCGAAAAGTTGTGTAGCCCACAACCAAACGGTTCTTGTTGACCTCTTGCCTTCAAGATTCCCAATAATGTTCTCGTCAATTTCAAATAACCATTTTGGGGTTCTTGAAGGTCTTGGATTTGGAATTTGTCTTTCATCCATGAGAGGGTCTTCATTTCTAAAGTAATTAGGTGTTACATATGGTTCACTTGGCTAAGAAATTCCACCTTCAATGTCAAAGGTTTCCACATTTTCACCTCCTATGTCAAAATTTTCAACATGTTGAGCATTTTCATTATCACTTTCAACATTTTCAAAATTTTCACTTTCAAAATCTACATTTTCATTTTCAATAACTTGTGACACATTTTCAAATTCAATTTCGTCTTCACTTTCAAAATCTACATTTTCATTTTCAATAACTTGTGACACATTTTCAAATTCAATTTCCTCTTCACTTGAAGTAACATTAGAAATATTTAACATACCTTGTCTTCTCCTCCTATGACATTCTCTATCTCTTTCTCTATACACTTCAATTCGGTGATTTTAAAGTTTTCTTTTGCATTTAGACTTCCGATGACTACTAATCCCCATTTACCTCCACACAGATGCTCCTACATGATTGACAATGTAAGATTTGACTTTAAGAATCTCCCAAAAGCACAAATTTGTCTCAACCTATCTAAAAACCCATTATCATCGATAGAAAAGAGAATATCCAGACTGTGGACCATTGAAATCCACAAAATGGCCCACAAGGCTCTTTTTTAGTTACAAAAATCGAATATCCGATTTTAATGTATAAATTTGTGGTCCCCAAATTTTTTCATGTTACCGTCTTTTTTTTACTGTTGCCACATTAATGGCAATGGCAAAAATCAGATATCTGATTTTATTAGTCATATTTTAGAGAGAGAGAGAGAGATATTAGGGGAGAGAGAGAGGAGGAGGAGAGGGAGAGAGAGAGATTAGGGGAGAGAGAGAGAGAGAGGAGGAGAGGGAGAGAGAGATTAGGGGTCATATGGTGTCCTAAGGGGTCATATTGTGTCCTGTGACCCCTTAGGACACCATATGACCCATAACGACACAATTTGGTGTCTTAAGGGGTCATATGGTGTCCTAGGACACCATATGGGACACCATATGACCCCTAACAACACCTAATGGTGTCATAAGGTGTCATATGTTGTCCTTAGGGGTCATATGGTGTCCCATGAACCCTTATGACCCTTAGGACATCATATGGCCTATTATGACACCATATTGGGTCTCTTTGGGTCCTATGGTGTCCTAAGGTGTCATATTATGTCCTATGACCCCTTAGGACACCATATGACCTCTAGCGACACCATATGGTGTCATAAGGGGTCCTATGGTGTCCATAGTGGTCATATGGTGTCCTACAACACCTTAGGACACCATATGACCCCTTAAGACACCATATTTGGTCATTATGGGTCATATTGTATCATATGACCCCTTTAAAACATCATATGACTGCTTAGGACACAATATGACCCCTTATGACACCATATTGGATCGCTTTGGGTCATATTGTGTCCTACAACCCCTTAGGACACCATATGACCCATAACGACACAATTTGGTGCCTTAAGGGGTCATATGGTGTCCTACAACCCCTTAGGACACCATATGACCCCTTAAGACACCATATTGGATCATTATGGGTCATATTATGTCCTAATGGATCATATTGTGTCATATGACCCCTTTAAGACATCATATGACCCCTTAGGACACAATATGACCCCTTATGACACCATATTGGGTTGCTTTGGGTCCTCTGGTGTCCTAAGGGGTCATGTTGTGTCCTACGACCCCGTAGGACACCATATGACCCATAACAATACAATTTCATGTCTTAAGGGGTCATATGGTGTCCTAGGACACCATATGACCCCTATGGACACCATATGACCCTTAATGACACCATATGGTGTCATAAGGGGTTGTATGTTGTCCTTAGGGATCACATGGTGTCCCATGAACCCTTATGACCCCTTAGGACACCATACCACCTGTTATGAGACCATCTTGCATCGTTATGGGTCCTATGGTGTTCTGAGGGGTCATATTATGTACTAAGACCCATACGGACACCATATGACCCCTTACAATACTATATGGTGTCATAAGTTGTCCTATGGTGTCCATAGGGATCATATGGTGTCATATGACCCGTTAGGACACCATATGACCCCTTATGACACCATATTGGGTCGTTATGGGTCATATTGTGTCCTAATGGATCATATTGTGTCATATGACCCCTTTAAAACATCATATGACCACTTAGGACACAATATGACCCCTTATGACACCATATTGGGTTGCTTTGGGTCATATTGTGTCCTACAACTCCTTAGGACACCATATGACCCATAACGACACAATTTGGTGCCTTAAGGGGTCATATGGTGTCCTACAACCCCTTGGGACACCATATGACCCCTTAAGACACCATATTGGATCATTATGGGTCATATTATGTCCTAATGGATCATATTGTGTCATATGACCCCTTTAAGACATCATATGACTCCTTAGGACACAATATGACCCCTTATGACACCATATTGGGTTGCTTTGGGTCCTTTGGTGTCCTAAGGGGTCATGTTGTGTCCTACGACCCCTTAGGACACCATATGACCCATAACGATACAATTTCATGTCTTAAGGGGTCATATGGTGTCCTAGGACACCATATGACCCCTAATGACACCTTATGGTGTCATAAGGGGTCGTATGTTGTCCTTAGGGATCACATGGTGTCCCATGAACCCTTATGACCCCTTAGGACACCATACGACCTGTTATGAGACCATCTTGCATCATTATGGGTCCTATAGTGTTCTAAGGGGTCATATTATGTACTAAGACCCCTATGGACACCATATGACCCCTTACAATACTATATGGTGTCATAAGTTGTCCTATGGTGTCCATAGGGATCATATGGTGTCATATGACCCCTTAGGACACCATATGACCCCTTATGACACCATATTGGGTCGTTATGGGTCATATTGTTTCCTAATGGATCATATTGTGTCATATGACCCCTTTAAAACATCATATGACCCCTTAGGACACAATATGACCCCTATGGACACCATATGACCCCTAATAACACCATATGGTGTCATAAGGGGTTGTATGTTGTCCTTAGGGGTCATATGGTGTCCCATGAACCCTTATGACCCCTTAGGACACCATACATCCCATTATGACACCATATTGGGTCGTTATGGGTCCTCTAGTGTCCTAAGGGGTCATATTATGTTCTACGACCCCTTATGATACCATATGACCCCTAACGACACCATATGGTGTCATAAGGGGTCCTATGGTGTCATAATGGATCATTGGTCTCTCTCTCTCTCTCTCTCTCTCTCTCTCTCTCTCTCTCTCTCTCTCTCTCTCTCCCCTGCCTCCCTCTCTCTCTCTTTCCCCTAATCTCTCTCTCTCCCCCCACTCCCCCCTCTCCCTCTCCCTCTCCCTAATATCATATACTAATTTATTTATAAATTAATATATTAATAAACATTAGATTAATTATGTGCAAATTTAGTTAGTGAATTTACTTATTAAAATCAGATATCCGGTTTGTGTTGTAAAATTTTCAAATTTCAAATTTCGGCTTGGGAATGCTTTAGGATTTGGCTTGGAAGTGACAAGCCTAGAAAGTCAACTGAAAAAATGTGTTTTTTCAGTATTCCTTGATTTTCCTGACTTTACACTGGTGGCTGACGACTTTTTTTGTAGTCAAAATTGGTAAAATGAAAAGGGATTTTTAAGGACGTTCTGAATATTTGAACAATATAAGGTATGTCTTATTTCAACTTTAATAAATAATTATTATTTATTTTCTAATTGAATTCTGACAATAGTTCAGATTGATAGACTGATTGAAAAACCCTCATAACTTTCAAATGGTATAAGATTTTTTGAATCTGAAACATGCATCACATCCTATGCTTCATCTACTATAGGGAAAAAATTTTATAAAAAAAAATCATAAGGTTTTAACCATGTTAAGGTGGTCAGACGTAGGAGTTTTTGAATGTTTGAAAACCTATAGTAAAAAATTCATAAATAATTATTTACTTTATAAAAAATTTAAAAACAATATGTGTCACATCTGGACATGAGTCTAATACTTATATTATAAATATTATAAAAAAATATTATGATTTGATTGTTATTAGGGTGGTCAGACATACGTCTACTTCTTATCTTTTTCCTGAAATTTTAGTACCAATGCATTGAAATTTGAAAGTTTCATCAAATAGGATTTTTTTCTTCAAAAAAACAACTAGTAGCTTAGAAACTAGATTCAAGTTTCTATATATTCTCTATTTATATATTTTAAAAATAGCGTTCACAACTTATTCAAATTTTCTTGTCAAGTTGCATAACTCTGATTTTTTGAAATTTCATTGCCACTTAAGGGCCTATTTTGGCACACCATGATCCTGCACATACCCAACACCTTTCATCTACCTGTAGGAGAGATGACGATCACACTTGAGGATTTATATCAGATTCTGAGGATTCCATTTGCTGGCGACAAGGTCAATTATGATTCTGCTCAACGATCAGGTATCTCAGCATTGAGACAAATATTCCACGATGAGACTATCCTTGAGCGGGCTATCACATGGGATGTTCTAATGAGTAGGTGTAGTGAGTAGTTTCCACTGGCATGTGTTTTAGCAGGTATCCTTGGTTGTTTTGTTATGCCAGATAGGGGACAACAAGGTTTTCTTTGTGGTTGGGCTAGGATGTTGTTATCTTGTCATTCGTCCCTCATAACAAGAGTGAGTCACCTTGCAAAATTTTTAGTTGAGTCCTTGTCTTGTTTAAAATTCATTGGTTCAATCCCTAATCCACTTGTAAATCATTTCTAGATCAGTAGTGTTAAGTTTCAATGGTCTATTGAACCTCATGAACCCCTTGAACCATTTTGAATAGAGTTCATAGTGTTCATTTAGGTTTTGTAGGTTCTAAGTGGTGTCTAAGAGATTTTTAGACTAATGCTCACCTAAGTTTTTTGCAGCAGTTCTACTTCACAGTCGCGGGTGATATTTCATATCCTTTTTTTCTGAGTTGTGAACCGTTTGAACATAGTTCAAATAGTTCAGGGATGTTCAACATGTTCAATGAAGTTCAAAGGTTCAACCCACAACCAAAATGGAGAGGCAAAGCAATGAGTGGATAAATTTGGTCAACCAACAAAAGTTTGGAAGAGGAATATTGATTCACTATTTACTTAGGCAGCAATTGATTATTTTTCCTAGAGGATTGTGAAAGAGTTAGCACGAAGAATGTTTATAAATTTCAGTGCAGCCTATAAATACAAATTTTCTGAGATAGCAAAATTAGTCTCTGTGTAGGGGATATATCTCTCACTTCAATCATTGGATCAAGATGGATTTCAGATATGTTTTATGAAACCTATTTTTATAAGTTCTGACCAAAGTAATTGTGGAAATTCAATCTGGTCTACAAGATACACTTAATAGAATGCAAGTATAGAACAAAGAACATTTTCTAATTTTTGTGACAGAAAAACTGTCATGTTGCGGGGGGTATAACTTTTCATTCCACCATTGTTTTTTTCCCATTTTTGGATATGTTGTGCATAGACACGTTGCACATGTTTCCAGTAGAGTGATGAAATAAATTATGTCTCCTTCAAAAGATATGGTTAACTAAGTGCAGGTTTGTCCAAGGTGACCAACAACAACCGAGTTTCTTGTCTTCAAATATTAACAAGGCACAACTTGTATTTGCAACGATGGAGCCCATAATTAATTCATAAAGCTTATGTATTTTAAGTTATAATGTTTTTAGATTAAAAAATTATGATTAAAGATTACATTTAAACCAAGAAAGTGTCAAAAGAATGAAGACAGTTATTTATATCTAGCTGTTAGCATATGATATGCCAGGATTTAGTTTTTGAAACTAAAAGTGTCTCACTGAGAGGAAAAGAAGGATAAATATGCAAAAGAAAGGGAAAAGTTGGGTTCTTCTTCTTTTTCTTTTCTTCCAGCAGCCTGTGGGTGAGGGAGAGTAGATTTTTATTTGTAAGGGAGGATTTGAAGCTTTTCTAAGCAATGCTTTGTACAGAAAATATCAATCTTTGAGTTGATTTTCAGACATGAATAGAATGTAGATGATATCTTCAATCTTTGTGTTGCTGATATTCTTCTCATGACTATAGCTGGACTTTGAGCCTTTGCAGTTGTTTATTAATGTCTTTTTTGTTACAATCAATTGTGTATGTGGATTTATTACAAGTATGTGTGCTTGAAAGTAAGCCATATTGGAGCAATGATTTTCTCTATTAGTTTTTAGTCCAAGTGCTATCCATAAGTGCATAAAATTAAAATTTGATTTAATGGTCTTCATTTATATCTATTTTGTAAGTCTTTGCCATTGATTTTCATGGCTATGGATGAATGTTATTTTCCTTTATTGCTTTCTAGTTAAAAGTATATCAGCAATTTAATTCCTTGTAAATCTTCTAAGTGGGAGTTGTACCTCTCAATTCAGAGGAAGATTATCACTTCAATGATAATCTATCCAACTATTTGTACATTTTGTCCTTCATTCTGGGCATTTTGAGTTTATTTGTATAGTTATCTTTGAAGGACAAATTTGTTCACTAACAGATTGTTGGTGACTCTGCTAGGGATTCAAAATCAGAGATTAGTGTATTTTGTTTCCACATATTTTGATATTTATCTCTGTGCAGGAGATTGGTGACTCTGTATATAAATATCATGCTCAAGGCAAGAGAAATGAGAAAAGGGAAAAGGCCGGATCCTTCGATCATGGAAATTATTGCAATAGATGATAAAATACTGCATGACTTCTTGGAGCATTACAAAGAAAGTATTTCTCGTGTCGTTAGAATTAATGTGCGGAAGATGATCATGCATCCACTCTTCTATGGAGAAGTCTTTGCGTTAAATTTCACAAGTTGAAAGAGCTGAAAGAAAAGACATGGTTGCTGCATGAATATGAAAAAAGGGTATCCCATTTGAAAGAAGAATTAAATTTGATGGTGATGAGGCTCCAGTCATCTCAGTTTCATCTCACCCCTACAATTACCTTGTCATGAATGAGCGAGAAGTTCAGCAAGAAACAGTTCAGTCTCATGCAAGTCAGACAATGGTAAGTGAGAATAATCAAGACAACATTAGAGAACCTGCGAACTTGAATGAAAAAGGTTTTTTGAGATCTTTCTCTTACCCCGGAAATAGAAACTTTCAGTTTTGATAGTATGGAAAGTTATCTTGTTCCAAAAAGTATAAAGGATGAAAATTTTCAGATTTACATGCAACTAGAGTATGAAGCTTTCAATCTTATACATTAAGTTGATGAAAATGATTCTTTATGTTTAAAAGTTTGTGATGAGTCCTTCATAGAATCATTTCATTTTGACAGTACAACAATATTATGTCTTCCTAATGAAGAGTTGCAGTCCCAAGAACTGTTGATCTGTTTGGATAGTACTTCTTTTTGTGAAGAAGAGATCATAGAGCAGTTCTTGTCATCCATTGAAGAAGGGGATTTCAAGGAGAAGGATTCAGGTATTAATCTATTTCATGCATTAAGTTTGGATAGGGAATTTGCAGATTTAATTTTAGTAAAAGATGTTGAAGTTGTTTCAGCTAAGTTGCATCCCATGCATGATGAAGTGTCTCTCTATTCCGAGATTAGTTCAAATGCTGAAAATTATTTTAAGAATGATGGTCTTAATAGTGGTGATTGTGAGAATGATTCAGCCTTCTCCCTAGGAATTTCTAAGCATTACTTCTTTTAGCCAGAAATAGAACATTATTTGAGAAGTACTGTGTAGATATTTCTAGAAAATTTAGAAGTTCATGATGAAACATGGTTTTTTGGGCATGAATGTGTGTTCACAAAGTTCCTGCATATTGTTAGTTTGGTGTTCAGCATTGAAGAAGTTACCAGAAGAGCATGGTTTTGGGTTGCTTCATTTGAACACAAGCCATTTTTTAGAAAAGGCTTCTTCTTCTCCCAAATGGTGGATGGTTTTGTGTAAGAAGTTCTTGGCTCCAGTTCTCATGGTGGGATTTTCCTACCTTAATATTTTTGTAAATAATATTTTTGGTGTGATCTAGGTGTAGCTTGTCTTAGTTTTCAGCCTTGGTTTAGTTTGGGTTTTGGCTTGTTAGTTTTTCCTTGTTGCCTCTGCCCTCTGCAAGAAGCTCCCTATGCTTTGTTTTTCTTGATTTTGTTGCCCAATGGCTAGGCACTAATATCTTCCAAAGATATTCTGGATACTCCTAGTCCTTTACTGTCTAGGTCCATAGTCAGAGCCAATGTTATCTTGTCATTCATCCCTCATAACAAGAGTGAGTCGCTTTGCAAAAATTTTAGTTGAGTCCATGTCTTGTTTAAAATCCATTGGTTCAATCCCTAATCTGCTTGTAAATCATTTCTAGATGATTAGCGTTAAGTTTCAATGGTTTGTTGAACCTCATTAACCCCTTGAATCATCTTGAATAGAGTTCATAGTGTTCATTTAGGTTCCGTAGGTTCTAAGTGGTGTCTAAGAGATTTTCAGACTAACACTCACCCAAGTTTTTGTAGTAGTTCGACTTCACGATTGCGGGTGATGTTTCATATCCTCTTTTCCACGCTGTGAACCATTTGAACTTAGTTCAAATAGTTCAGGAATGTTCAACATGTTCAATGAAGTTCAAAGGTTCAACACACAACCAAAATGGAGAGGCAAAGTAATCAGTGGATAAATTTGGTCAACCAACAAAATTTTAGAAGAGGAATATTGATTCACCATTTACTCAGGTAGCAATTGATTATTTTTCCTAGAGGATTGTGAAAGAGTTAGCATGAAGAATGTTTATAAATTTCAGTGCAGCCTATAAATACAAATTTTCTAAGATAGCAAAATTAGTCTTTGTGCAGGGGGTATATCTCTCACTTCAATCATTGGAACAAGCTAGATTTCAGATATATTTTATGAAACCTATTTTTATAAGTTCTCACCAAAGGAATTGTGGAAATTCAATCTATTCTACAAGATAAACTTAATAGAATACAAGTCTAGAACAAAGAAAATTTTCTGATTTTTGTGACAGAAAAACCGTCATGTTGCGGGGGGTATATCTTTTCATTCCACCATTGGCTTTTTCCCATTTTTGGATATATTATGCATAGACATGTTGCACACATTTCCACTAGAGAGATTAACCTAATTGTGTCTCCTTCAAAAGATATGGTTGACTGAGTGCGGGTCTATCCAAGGTGACCAAAAGCAACCGAGTTTCTTGTCTTCAAATATTAACAAGGCACGACTTGTATTTGCAATGATGGAGCCCATAATTAATTCATAAAGCTTATTTATTTTAAGTTATGATGTTTTCAGATTAAAAAACTATGATTAAAGATTACATTTAAACCAAGAAAGTGTTGAAAGAATGAAGACAGTTATTTATATCTAGTTGTTAGCATATGATATGCCAGGATTCAGTTTTTAGAATTGAAAGTGTCTCACTGAGAGGAAAAGAAGGATAATATGCAAAAAAAAGGGAAAACCTAGGTTCTTCTTCTTTTTCTTTTCTTCCAGCAGCTTGTGGGTGAGGGAGAGTAGATTTTTATTTGTAAGGGAGGATTTGAAGCTTTTCTAAGCAATGCTTTGTACAGAAAATATCAATCTTTGAGTTGATTTTCAGACATGAATAGAATGTAGATGATATCTTCAATCTTTGTGTTGCTGATATTCTTCTCATGACTACAGCTGGACTTTGAGCCTTTGTAGTTGTTTATTAATGTCTTTTCTGTTATAATCAATTGTGTATGTGGATTTATTACAAGTCTATGTTCTTGAAAGTAAGCCATATTGGAGCAATGATTTTCTCTGTTAGTTTTTAGTCCAAGTGCTATCCATAAGTGCAAAAAATTAAACTTTGATTTAATGGTCTACATTTATATCTATTTTGTAAGTCTTTAACATTCATTTTCATGGCTATGGATGAATGTTATTTTCCTTTATTGCTTTCTAGTTAAAAGCATATTAGCAATTGAATTCCTTGTAAATCTTCTAAGAGGGAGCTATACCTCTCAATTCAGAGGAAGATTATCACTTCAATGATAATCTATCCAACTGTTAGTACTTTTTGACCTTCATTCTGGGCATTTTGAGTTTATTTGTATAGTTATCTTAGAAGGACAAATTTGTTCACTAATAGATGCTTGAGAGGTTGTTGACTCATCTTGAGAGATTAGGGTGGGGATCTTGTTTACAAGTTGTGTATCGGGAGGGTAAGAGCATGGAAGCAGAGATGTTAGTTTTGTAGTTATGGGCATGGGAGAACATCCTAGTATGCAGGTTGATAGTAGATGATTCTAGAGAGCCACACTAGCCCATTTTTTATTGCTATTCAGGTTATGTTACTCAGGCCCATCTGGGCAAGATGAACTACTGGAGGAGACAACTAGATGATTTGATCGTGGTAGTATGGAGGCCGTATAGGGGTCTGGAGTTGTGGGATGATTAGAGAGCATAGAGGAAGGATATGTTCATGACTAGACCTCTCATCAACTGATTAGTGTCTATCATTGAGCGGTTTGTTGTATCCAGGGTGATGAGGTAGTATCGGAGACCATAGGGTATATCCCATGAGTTTATAACTTATGTCCGATATGGAGAGGAGGAGAGACGAGGATGGGCTCCAAGGTTATAATATTCTCTAAGCATGTAGGAGTTAGTTGTTTTATAGCAATAGAGACGGGATTATTTGGAGGATGTTGCAGATGAGGGGGTATTTCCCCAGTATACGGATTGGTTCTAGAGACATCAATTTCCTAGATTCATAGATCTCGGAGAGCATGCACCTCTCATAGAGGAGGACGAGGATGAGACACCAGTGCTTGTATAGGTACCAAGTCAAGTATTGGGATGAGGATAGGTGCAGGGATGAGGAAAGGTGCAGGGACCGAGAGCGAATGCACCTAGGCATGCAGGAGGTGATCCTGTGACTACTAGAAGCAGGATACTGATAGTTCTGATACTTAATGTAAAGTACAGATGCCAATAGCTAACAAGATGAGAGGGGGGGTGAATCATACAAACTTAATCTTCCAATAAATCAACAGATTCAACCTCGGTAACATATACTACAACAATATAACCAAAACTGCTAAACATGCAAACTCATAAACACATAATCATCATAACACTCATAACACCAAATTTAACGTGAAAACCCAAATAGGGAAAAACCACTATGGGATTTCGGACCCACTAAGAAATATACTCTTCTAGAGTATGCTCAGTTAAAAGCAAATCCTATTAAAGATTACAGACACATTGCTAGATGTGACCCGGTTAAGGGATTTCCCTCAGATCTTTTAGGATCTTCACTTTGTAAGAAGTGACCTTGTTAAAGGATTTAAGACTCTCAACTAAAATGTTACCTTGCTAGAGGGTTTACAAATAATACTGTTAAGTCCACTTGGTTAAGAGAGTTTCTGTCACTTACAAAATAACAGCAATAAAAATCTATCTGCAACTTCACATCTAAAATTCTAAAGCAAATTCTTATTTTCTCAAAACAATCTATTCATAGGACTTATCTTGTCCCTCTATTGGGCTCTCTACTCTATTATTCAAATAGGTCTTCAAGCTTTTGTGCTCAGTAATCACTATGTAGCATCCATCTGCATACACTTGCCTACATACATTGTTTATCAAGAATTCCTTATTTATAAACAATTGGTAACCGCTTAATCTCCTTGATCACATTTCCCATGATCAATCTTAACCATCAGATCTTCAAACTTGACCAGGTTCAATGTATCCTTCCAATCTGAAAATGTTTTACCTTGCCTCAGGACTTGCGGTCCTTTCTTGGAACTTACACAAGGTTATTGTTGTTCAATCTGCACTGTAGATCTTCCTGTCGATTTTCCTTTGCCATAGATCCTTAACAAACTTCAGGCACGGCATACCAATCATTTATACATCTCTAGCTAATCATTGTCCTTCATTAAATAATGATTTAATCCATCCAATGTGCATTGGCATAACTCAGTTGCAACTCAGTAAATACTAAACTTTACTCGGTAGACATTCTGCCTTCATTAACCGATATCCATAACCTTAGGGTTTACTGACTAGGTTCCTTAGGGTTTATCGACTAGGTTCCTTGCTTGGTGATATAGTATAGTATTAACCTTACAATCAACAACATATGTAGGATATCAAAACAATCTAAACATCATGATCTCATCATTGTCTCACTTGGTAATAGTTGCCCATTGAATATCTTATCCCTCCTCTTATTCATCACATTCTTTCTATGTCTTTTACCGACATCTTAATTATCTTCAAATAAATCTTCTCAAGATATGGCAACATCATACTGAATCAGATAATCAATTTCTTGACATCAATGACAAAATAATGTTATAAAGATAGTTATCATCCTTCTTCAGTTATATCAAATAATCTCCAACAAGCTTCTCAATATCCTTAATGAATATCAATAATCTCCTGATATTGAAATGCCAACAATCTTTCTTACAGTAATGCCAACAATCTCCCCCTTTGGCATTGATGGAAAAGCCAACTTTTAAATGGTAATACCAACAAGATATTCAAATTGATTCAGATTCATATTGTTGTTAGACTTCTCCTGCTATCCTTGAGCTGTTAAAATCTTCTAAAATCTTCTCCCCTTTTTTTTATTAGGCTTCTAAGCTATTGACTTGCATTTAGTCTCCTCAGTTTTACAATCTTCTCCCCCTATCATTAGTCTTCTATTATTTAATCATTCAGGGCTTCCATTCAATCAACCATTTAGTCTTCCAACCATTTAGTCTTCTCCCCCTTTGACAACAATGCCAAAAAGTAAAAGAACTAAATCATGATTTCTTCCTCTGTAAAGTGATTTGCCTTGCTTTGTATCATCTCAGTCTTGGTGAGAGCAACTTGTCTCTATTCACTATTTCCTGCACAACTTTAGAAAACCTTATAAAGTACGTAAATCAGTATCAATCCACATATCATATTCTATAGATTCATCAAATTGATTCTTTCACCGAACTCGATCAGTGAGTAGAAGATAGGGGTAGGACCCCTAACTTGCTTCTGAGATACTGAAAAGTGTCCCTTGGCAATGGCTTTGTGAAGATGTCTACTAATTGCTCCTTTGAACTAATATATTCCAGCACAACTTTCTTCTCTTGAACTTCTTCTCTCAGATAATGATACTTTATAGATATATGCTTTGTCTTAGAGTGCATTACTAGATTCTTTGAAATGTTAATGACACTAGTATTATCATAGAATATAGTTACTGGTTCGGTAACTTTCACATTTATACCTTCCAATAATTGTTTGATCCATGCTATGTTGGTACAATTCAATGCCACAACAACATATTCAGCTTTTGTTGTTGACTGTGAGATACATCCTTGTTTCTTGCTAAGCCAACTCACTAGTCTTTCTCCTAAAAAGAAAGCTCCACCACTTGTGCTTTTCCTGTCATCTATTTTGCCTGCCCAATTAGCATCGGTATAAATTTTTAAATCAAAATCATTCTTCTTTTCATATACCAAGCCATAATCTTTAGTGCCTCTCAAGTATCTAAAAATTCTCTTGATTGCTGTCATATGTGTTTCCTTGGGATCTGCAGAGAATCTTGCTACAATACCTACTGCATGTGCTATATCCGATCTACTATGCACAACATATTGTAGTTTTCCAATCATAGATCGGTAAAGTGTCTCATCAACAGATGCAGATTCATCATTCTTCAATAATTTATAATTAGTAGTCATAGGAGTACTTACTAGTTTAGAATCCTCCATTCCAAATTTCTTCAAGATTTCCTTTATGTGCTTGGATTGAGTAATGAAAATCTCATCTTTCATTTGCAGTATCTGTAAACCTATAAAATACTTTATCTCACTGATTAGTGACATCTCAAATACTTTGCACATTTCATTTCCAAAATTATTGTATAGAGAGTCATTTCCACAAAATATAATGTCATCAACAAATATGGCTGAGATTAGTATTCCATTGTGCTCATTATTCTTCATGTAAATATTGTTGTTTTCACTTGTCCTTATTAAACCAATCTTGATCAAATAAGAGTGCAATCTTTCATACCATGCTCTAGGTGCTTGTTTCAGACCATATAAAACTTTGTTCAGTTTGCATACCTGATCTTTACTCCTGTCTTCAACAAATCCCCCAGGTTGTTCAATGTAAACTTCTTCTTCTAGTATACCATTCAAAAATGCAGATTTAACATCCATTTGATATACCTTGAAATTTTTGAAAGTAGCATATGCCAACAATATTCTTACTACCTGAAGTCTAGCCATAGGTGCAAAAGTCTCACCATAATCTATTCCTTCTTCTTGAGCATAACCTTTGCAAACTAGTCTTGGTTTGTTGCGAATGACCTCACCTTTCTCATTTAGCTTGTTTTTGAAAATCCACTTAGTACCGATTACATTTTTATCCTTTGGTCTTGGGATTAGTGTCCATGTGTCATTCTTCTTGATTTGATCAATCTCTTCTGTCATAGCATTTACCCAATCTTCACTGTTAAATGCCTCTTTCACTATTCTCGGTTCAAATTCAAATATCAAACATGTGTTCTATCTTAGTTTGTTCCTTGTCATCACTAGATCATCCTTATCTCCTATAATCTAACTTGATGCATGATGTCTTCTGAGATACTTGGCTAATATAGGCTTAGTAGGTTCTATATGATCTTCTTCATCACTTGGTAATTGGACATTATATCCATTTTCTTTAGCAACTTTCTCAGTAGGACTTCTTGGTTGAACATACACAAATTCTTCATAATCTTCTGGTTCTTTAGAATTTCCTTCATCATTTCTTTTTGCAAATTCAGCAATTTTCACATTTGCACATTCCACTATTTTGTTAGATGATTTGATCAGACATTTAAATGCTTTACTTCTAAAAGAATAACCAAGCAATGTTCCTTCTTCACTTTTCTTATCAAACTTTCCATTTTTGTCATCTTTGTGAACATATCATCTACTTCCAAATATTTTAAAATAACTTACATTAGGTTTCTTGTCATACTAGATCTCATATGGTGTCTTCATAGTTCCTTTCTTCAATTGAACTCGGTTCAAGGTGTAAACTATAGTGTTGATTGCTTCTCTCCAAAATGTTTGAGGTACCCTCTTTTCTATCATCAGGGTTCTGGCACAATCTACAATTGATTTGTTTCTTCTCTCAGTTATCCCTTTTTGCTAAGGTGTTCTCAGTACAGATACTTGCCTCTTTATACCATGATCATTGCAAAATAAGTTAAATTCATCAAAAGTGAATTCTCCTCCTCTATCAGATTTAAGACATTTCAGTTGTCTTCCTATTTCATTTTCAACTCTTGCCTTGTACCATTTAAACATTTGAAAAGCTTCTAATTTTTCTTTTAAAAACATGACTGACATCATCATTGAGTAATCATCCACAAATAATATGAAATACTTATCACCATAATAACTTTGAATATTCATAGGACCACAAAGATCAGTGTGTACTAGATCTAAAATTCCTTTAGAAGTGTAGGACTTACTTCTAAAGCTTGATCTTGTCAACTTACCCATTTGGCATCCTCAACACATAGCATTCTTAGGTTTTTGCAAACTCGGTAGACCTCTTACTCGGTGCTTCTTACTTATTTTGATCAGATTGTCAAAATTTACATGACAAAACCTTTTATGCCATAACCAAGTATCATCTATCTTAGCATAAGGACACTTGTTCCAAGTTGAGTCAAGATGAAATGTATTACCTTTTGTTTATGTCCCATTAGCAGCTAACTTTCCATGCTTGTCATGAACTTTGACAATTCCTTTCTGAAATTCTATTCGATATCCTGTATTATTTAGTTGTGCTACACTCAACACATTACATTTCAATCCTTCAACCAAATATACATCATCACATTTAGCATTGTCAAGAAGTGTTATAGATCCTTTACCTTTCACCGGACATGGTGCATCATTACCAAATCTTACATAGCCTCCATCATATTCTTCTAATTTAACAAACTTGTGTTTATCACCTGTCATATGATGTGAGCATCCACTATCTATGATCCAAGAATAATTATTATTTATGTGAGATATTAGGGATTTTTCTTCATACCTTTCTTCATTAGATCCATCCTTAATAGCCACATAAACAACTTCCTCTCTATCAGTTTCATCAGATTTGTCATCATTGGATTCCTCATCAGCTACTAGACATGTCTTTCTATCTCTCCTTCTAAAGTCTCAGTGTCCTCTATATCAGTTTCATCAGATTTTTCATCGTTGGATTCCTCATCAGCTACTAGACATGTCTTTCTATCTCTCCTTCTGAAGTATCGATGTCATCTATATTGGTTATCTTTCTGCCTGTTATCTCAATATTCTCTCTTTTCACTAGATTCTTTGTCAGGATAGTTAGAAGCGATATGTCCTATTTTATCACAATTGAAACATTTTAAAGGTAGCTTCCCTTTATACTTACCTTTGCCTCTCGGTAACCTTCTCGCTAATAATGCTTCAAACTCTTCTTGCTTCTTGATTTCCTCATATAGTTTGTGCACTTCTTCCATGTTCTTACGAAATCTTTCACTTGCTCCACTATGATTCCCTTCAGAGTACTTACTCATTCTATCATTGTAATCATTAGATTCACTAATATGAAAAGAACTAAATGCAGATTCTACTTTATTTATCGAAGACCCACTGTTATCAAAATTAATTAACTCAAATGCATGTAGCGTACCAATAGTAGCATCCAAAGAAACTAGCATGTTAGGTATAGACCTCAATTCATTGATTGTAGAGACTCGAATAGCATAAGCTTGTAGAAGGGTTCTCAACAACTTACTTGTTATATCCTTTTCTTCAATAGTTCCACCTACTCCTTTAATTTGATTGACAATCTCCTTTAGTCTTGTACTGTATTGGGTTATGTTCTCACGTTCATTCATTCTCATGGATTCAAGTTGTCCTCTTAGACTATCTACCTTTTCTCTTTGAACATGTTCATCACCTCCATACACAGATATGAGCTTAGTCCACATTGCTTTTGCATCATTACAGCCTTCTAGATCATTAAACTCTGAGTCAGTCAATGCTAATGTTATTTCAATCATAGCTTGAATGTGTTCTTGCTTTGCCTTTATCTCTTCCAAGGTCATTGGGTTGGTGCTTGGTGCAATGTAATCATTCTCCAAATAATATGTTGCATATTCTCCAATTCTCGATAAATATAGCTTTATCCTTTTCTGCCATGTGGAGAAACTTGACTTGTTCAGCTTCGGTGCATCCCTTTTATACATCTTTGGATCTTTGCCTCAAGTACCTTTAAACTTTTCCTTCTAGAGTCCAAAGCTCTAATACCAATTGATAGTTCTGATACTTAATGTAAAGTATAGATGCCAATAGCTAACAAGATGAGAGGGGGGCGTGAGTCATACAAACTTAATCTTCCATAAAATCAATAGATTCAACCTCGGTAACATATACTACAACAATATAACCAAAACTACTAAACATGCAAACTCATAAACGCATAATCATCATAACACTCATAACACTAGATTTAACGTGGAAACCCAAATAGGGAAAAACCACTATGGGATTTTGGACCCACTAAGAAATATACTCATCTAGAGTATGCTCGGTTAAAAGCAAATCCTGTTGAAGACTACAAACACATTGCTAGATGTGACCTGAATAAGGGATTTCCCTTAGATCAGTTAGGATCTTCACTTTGTTAGAAGTGACCTTGTTAAAGGATTTCAAACACTCAATTAGAATGTTACCTTGCTAGAGGGTTTACAAATAAGACTGTTAAGTCCACTCGGTTAAGAGATTTTCTATCAGTTACAAAATAATAGTAATAAAAATCTATCTGCAACTTCACATCTAAAATGCTAAAGCAGATTCTTATTTGCTCAAAACAATCTAGTCATAGGACTTATCTTGTCCCTGTACTGGGCTCTCTACTCTGTTATTCAAATAGGTCTTCAAGATTTTGTGCTTGGTAATCACTATGTAGCATCCTTGTGCTTACACTTGCCCACATACATTGGTTATCAACAATTCCTTATTTATAAACAATTGCTAACTGCTTAATCTCCTTGATCACATTTCCCACGATCAATCTTAGCCATTAGATCTTCAAACATGGCCAAGTTTAATGTATCCTTCTAATCTAAAATTTTTTTACCTTGCCTCAGGACTTGCAGTCCTTTCTTGGAACTTGCACAAGGTTATTGTGGTTCAATCTGCACTGTAGATCTTCCTACCGATTTTCCTTTGCCATAGATCCTTAACAAACTTCATGGATGGCATACCAATGATTTATACATCTCTAGCTAATCATTGTCCTTCATTAAATAATGCTTTTATCCATCCAATGCGCACTGTCATAACTCGGTTGCAACTCGATAAATACTAAACTTTAATTGGTAGACATTTCGCCTTCATTAACTGATATCGATAACCTTAGGGTTTACCGACTAGGTTCCTGAGGGTTTACCGACTAGGTTCTTTGCTTGGTGATATAGTATAGCATTAACTTTACAATCAACAACATATGTAGGATATCAAAACAATCTAAACATCATGATCTCATCATTTTCTAACTTGGTAATAGTTGCCCATTGAATATCTTATTCCTCCTCTTATTCATCACATTCTTTCTGTATCTTTTACCGACATCTTAATTCTCTTCAAATCAATCTTCTCAAGATATGGCAACATCATACTGAATCAGATAATCAATTTCTTGACATCAATGACAAAATAATGTTATAAAGATAGTTATCATCCTTCTTCAGTTATATCAAATAATCTCCAACAACCTTCTCAATATCCTTAATGAATATCAACAATCTCCTGATATTGAAATGCCAATAATCTTTCTTACAATAATGCCAATAGATACTAGCTGGAGTGAGACAGTGGCAGAGAGGGGAGGGTAGATCTCTAGGGGTTGATGGTGTTGAGGCTGGCGATGCCAGGGTAGTAGAGGGTGGAGGTGAGAAGGAGATAGAAGCTCCTAGGAAATTGAGGTAATGAAGGGATGAGCAGGGAAGTGGAGAGGGAGGCAAAGAGGGTGGCGAAGAGTAGGGGTTGCCAGATGTAGCATGATCATTGAGATCGAGGGTGGTAGGCTTGTAGTCACAGTTGATAGTGGCTCAGACACAACTAGCAAAGAGAGGTTGATAGCTTGCAGAGGTCAGAGCAGAGCATGATCGACAACTTGTTGAGATCAAGTCAGAGCATGATTGATGAATTGCTGAGGTCAGAGTATAGCCGGATGCACTTCAGCGAGAGGTGCTGCATCAGATGATTCAGACAATGTATTATGTTGTAACTTATAGTGTAGTGGTCCTAGTAGTGCAGTAGGTTGTCTCGTATTCGAAGTATATGGCTTGATCTGAGGGAGCTAGGGCACCCAGATAGGACATCGGTTAACATGAACCACCTCCTCCACCTGGCAATGAGGGAGAGGCAGAGAGCTAGTTTTGTTATATCTCCTAGATTTTGTTATATACCCAATTTTTGTAGCCTATACCATTCTTTCTCTGATGAGACATTGTATTTGATAGTTGATATCATTTGTACTTTGAGACACTGAGATTATGATGATATATATGAGATCTTGATTTGATTTCATTGTACTTGTATTGATTAATTATGAAATGTCTTTCTATATTTTTTATTCTATATGTATGCATATATTTTTCAGTATGGATGTATGTAACGCGGATGAATATGGATGTTTATTTTTGTTTCTTTTTTTGTTAATATGCAAATGGATGACGAAAATGAGTAACTAGTAATGCAAATGTTTAGTTTTCTTCATGCAATAATATGAATGCAAATAAGTAATAATGAAATGTATGGATCTATATAAGATGCTCATGTATGCAAGTAACATCTTAATACATAAGTACTCAATCAGAGAAACGATGATGAAAAAGAGACCACTTAGCTGAGAAAAGATGATTGCCTCGGACTCTCATTCAAAAGACAAAGAGACCATTGTTATCATGCCAAAATCACTCGAAATGCATAAAATTTAGAATGAATTTAACATAAACTGAGTCACTGGATTTGGTATGCTTATTTTTCATCACTGAGTGCTTTACAAATGTAGCGGGCAAAATACAGTTCCTTTCTTTGCATATGCAATATTAATTATCTTGTTCGCAATGACCCTTTGTTCATTCATATCCTTGGATAGATTATGCATGCATCCGGATTGCACATTAAAGAAATTCCCTCAAATAGACAAAGAAATGACTTCAACCTCCCTATAGCATATAAATAAGCGGAGTCAAGGTATGTGTGGTGATTTCACCTTGATGTGAAGGCACTTATCATAGACATCCAACTAATTAGATGTTTCCAGATCATCAGATTCATTCCTACAAGAAGAAAACAAGGAAAATTATCATTCCCCCAATCCTTGCTCCTCCTAGTCAAGATAGACTTCCTTGAGTTACTCAGAGGGAATAATAAGTGAAAGCTAATGCAAAAGACAACACACAAAGAAAATTTCATGCATATCTCAAATGGTTTAGTAATTGTTTTCAGTAGTCTTATTTTGCTTGTGTACTCAATGATAAAACTCTTTGGTAGTTAGGAGACAGGTGACTGACTCAGAGTAGATCACTGAGTACCATTAACTAAAAGATGACTTGGTTGATACTGCTTAGGACATTTAAATTACTTAGTCAATTACCCTAAGACTAGGACATTGATCGGTTTCAAGCCATGAGGGTTGAACGAAAAGAACTAGGATGTCACAAAAGTGACTAAAAGATATGTACAAGAGAAAGGAAAGATGCAAGAAAGCAGGAATGAAAATGGGAAATGCCAACATTTTGTTGATAGATGGAGTGCTTGAGTACAAGAGGCACTTGTTTACTAGGTTTTCACCTTCTTGGAAAAGATCTTTTCTCCTTTTTTTTTCTTTTTTCTTTTTTTTTTTCAAGACTTTTTATGATTTCTAGGATTTTTTTCAGGAAATTTCAGCTGTACAGGTTGCTGGAGCAGAGAATGCTAAGTGAAGAATCTCTTCAAGTGATTGGTGTTGATTGGTTCACAAAGCTATTCTCATTCTAATGTTGAGAGTTGATAGGCACCATATCCAAAGACTGTAGTAATGATGTAGGGACCCAACCAGTTGGGTTCAAACTTCCCTTTGTTGTCTTGAAACTGTTGATTTTTAGAATTTTCTCTTAGAAGAAGGTCAACAACTTGAAATTCTCATTGTCGAAATGTTTCGTTATAACCTCTAGATATTCTCTTTTGATATGCTCTCAGATGATAAATCACCACTTGTTGACATTCATCCAACAAGTCGAGTTCTTGCAATCTAGATAATTTGTAGTCTTCATCAGTAATAAGACATTGTAAAGAAACTCTCAAAGACAGTATTTCCACCTCAATAGGTAAGACTGGATCGGACCCATACACCAAAGAAAAAGGTTTGGCCCCAGTAGGTGTTCTGATACTTGTTCTATAAGCCCATAGTGCAGGATTAAGCTGTAGATGCCAATCCTTTCCAGATTTATTTATTGTTCTGTGTAAGATAGTCAACAGATTCTTGTTAGATGCTTCAACTTGTCCATTACCTTAAGGGTAGTATATGGATGACCAGTGCTATTTTATTTTGAATTTTTCACAAAGTTCATCTAGATATCTATTTTTGAACTGCCCTCCATTATCAGTCATAATGGATGAAGGTATCCCATACCTACAGACGATATAATTAAGTATGAACAAAGCTACTTGTTTACTAGTTGCTTTGATGAGTGAAATTGTTTCTACCCACTTAGTGAAGTACTCAGTGGCAATTATAATAAACTTGTGTCTGTTAGATGATGGAGGATATATTTGGCCAATGAGATCAAACACCCATTATTGAAAAGGCCAATCTATAATGAAGGGTATGAGATCCCTTGCTGGAGCGTGTATGAGGTTCCCATGTAGCTAACACTTCTCACAAGTTTTAGCAAATTTTATAGCATCTTTCTTCATGGCTAGCCAGTAGTAGCCAATCCTTAGTAGTTTTCATGCTAAAGTTAGATTGTTTGAATGTGATCCACAAATACCTTCATGGACTTTGGATAATGCACATTAGAACTCTTCAGTTTCTAGACACCTAAGCAAAGTACTATCCAAATCTTGCCTAAATAGGTCTTTAGCGATGATGACATACCGTGAAGCATTTTGGATTAGGTTCCTTTTCTCATTACGGGTAAGATTAGCAGGGATAACTTGGTCATGTAGGTAAGAGTAAATGTGGCTATAGCGAGATGAGTCATGTCCAATAATAGAACAAACCATCTAGGAATTAGGAGAATCATAGGCAAGATAATGTAACTCTTTTGCCAGGAATTCAAAGAAAAAATTAGATTGATGTAGTTGTGGTATAGATGCCAAGGTGACCATAGCATCTACTTCTCTATTTGCTGATCTGGGAATCTGCCATAATGATACAAAGGTAAAGTATTTCTTGAGATCATCCACCATTCTCTTATAAGGCATCAGTTTCTCATCTCTATTCTGATATATATCATTGATTTAGTTTATGATTAGCTTAGAATATCCATAGATGTGTAATTCAACAACCTTCCATTCGATAGCCATCTTGATCCCATTTACCAAAGCTTCATATTCTACAATGTTGTTTGTGCAAGGGAAGAGAATCTTGTAAGCTTTTGGGATTGATTATTTTTTGAGTAATAAAAAGTATTCTGACACTAGAACCATGTTGAGTGAAAGACCCATCACAAAACATCTTCCATGATCATTGAGTAAGGTGCATGATTTATTCATCCAAAAATTCTATGTGCAAATGTTGAATGTCTTCAAGTGGAGCATCAACAAGTTGATCTGCAATAACCTATCCTTTCATCGCTTTTTCATTCTACATATTCAATATCAAATTTCGTAAGAACCATGACCCATTTAGCCAATCTTCCTATAAGTGTTGCTTTGCTGAGAAGATATTTGAGTGGATCAATCTTAGCCACCAGCTTAATAGAGTGTGCTAACATGTGTTGGCATTATGTGAACCGGCATGAGCCTTATGTAAACTGGCATGAAGACATAATGATATTGTATGTTGTAATTGATGTTAATATGAGACATGGTAAGAACCGGCACATGTGATAGGTGAAGAGAGAAGAACCGGCGCATGTATGAACCGGTTTATATGCCAAAGTGAAGCGGCACATTTGTTCAAGGTGAACCAGCATGTAGTTATGTGAACCGGCACATGGAAGCACTGTATGGTTACCAGGTTGTAGGTAGCTTCCACTTCAAGGTTCCTGGTTGGAGCAACTCAAGTGACTCAATCGGTAATCTTCATGTGATGAGTTAGGAGTATGATGGAGGATAGATCGTGTTGCCACATAAGCTCTATGTGTGTGAAGGATCTCGCATGAAGAAGACTATTCCTATCCACCTCGGGAAAGTGTGAAGTCTGTCAAACGGTGATAATGCGTGATAGGTTATCAGTCACCATGAAAACAGTGGATAATGGATGATGGAGAATGTCTTGAGATCGATTCAAGATTGTTGCATTTAATGTAGTATGATTCAACGGTTAGGATCGAACCATTAGAATTGCTTAACCTAACACATTTAGGGCTTAGGGTTTTTGCTACCAACCTGTATGTTTCCTATAAGGTCGATGTTGGGTTTCTATCTGAGGTTGTTGGAAAAAGTTGTGAATGTGTATCCAAGGAAAGTGATACGAGATTCTTGACAGACCATAGGAGAGAAGAGATACCTACAAAGTGAATGTGCAGAAGGAAAAGAGGAGCCTAAACGGATCTGCATTAGCATTAAGTGTTGTTAACAGATCATTGTAATACCTGTTGATTTCTAACCACTTCAATAGTTGTAAAATCGCCTAACAGGGTAGCCTTAACTGGCTTGATTCAAAATTCCTTTAATCGGGTGGTCTTAACCGGCTTGCTTCAAATCCCTTAACTGGGTAACTCAAGGCTAATGAGTTCTGAGAAGCTTGAGAAGCTTAGGAGATCCTTTCAACTATTGAGTTCTTGAAATCCTCTAACAAGGTGACCCTACCGGGTTTAACCCTTAATCGGGTATCCCTTAACCGGGTGATCCCTAACAGGATCAGTTCCTACCAGAACCTATTGTAATGTCCTTAACCAGACAAGGCTCCTAATAGAGTGGACTTCTAAAGGGTTCAAAAAGTAGCTTGTGGGTCTTCATCCCCATCGTGGTTTTTCCCAGTTGGGTTTCCACATGAAAAATATGTGTGTCATGTGAAATGCTTTTGTCTTGTGATGCTTTGTCTTACCTGTTAAGGATATGAAGGTTCTATGTTTTATGCTTGTTTATAAAACACATTGAACTCACTATTGTGAAGATTTGATGGTTAAGTTTACTTATTTATGATGAAAATATAATCATACTGTGGTATTGGGCCAAGAGGAAATCTTATTGAGCGACTGGTTCATGACTGGTTGAGCTATACTGGATGTTGCCAGTTGCACTCTGTTTTATCGCTATCCTTGTTTGTTAGTCTTTTTGGAGTATTTGCTGTCAAACCAGTTTTGGATGATATTGGTGTTTGTACTGATTCACCCCCCCCTCTTAGTACTGGTTTGGTACTAGTGGTTCATCATTGAGTTATCAACATGTAGTGTCTTAATTTTTGTGATGCAAAGACTAATGCCAAACAAGCTTTTTCTATGATAGTATACTTCATTTCATAGGACACCAAGATCCTACTGATATAATATATAGCTCTTTCATTTTTATTTTCATCCTCTTGTGCCAGAAGTGCTCCCAGTGATGTATTGGTAGCTGATATGTATATAATCAATGGTTCACCTTGAATTGGTGGCATCAATATGGGAGGATTAGAAAGATAGTATTTGATTTGTTTTAGATGTTGTTCACAATATTCATCCCAGTTGTATTGGACTCCTTTTTGTAATTCCTTGGTGAATGGTTGAGCTTTATTTGCGAGATGAGATATAAAGCATGTTATTGATTGGAGACATCCTTGTAAACTTCTCATTTGACTGATATTTTTGGGCGGAGGCATTTCCATTATGGCTTGGACCTTCTCAGGATCAACCTCAATTCCTTTCTTTGAAATAATGTAACCAAGTAATTTCCCTGATGTTACTCTAAATGCACACTTTTTTTGATTTAGCTGGAGCTTGAATCTTTCTATTCTATCTAATATGAGGCCTAGTTCGTGGATATGTGTGGATCTTGTTGGTATTATTGATGACTTCATCATGTATTGCATTGGTTTTGTCATTGATGTCAACACTTATCTTTCTGGAGGTCTACATTATTGATTTGGCACTCTGGTTATATTGGTTTGTTGTTGAACTGACACATTGTGGTTTTGACATGGATATTGGCTTATGCACAGTTACTGGTATATGTTTCACCGGCAGCTAAGGAAGTTGATGATGACTTGTTATCATCTGGAGATCATTTGGTTATGTCAAAGACATGGATTGGATGTTTACATTTGGTGTTTTTCTTATTGGTCTAATCAGGTTCACATATTTGCCTTTATCGATAGATAGGTCTAGGTTTTGGGGTCGGTACAAGATATCATATTCTAGATCAGCACGACATGTTTTGGAAATGGTTTATTGATTGGATGATGTGTAAATGTATTGAGGCTAACATATTGTATTGAATCAAGACTTATTTTGTAAATGTAATATCTTTAGGGAGCTGACCTAATCATGAGGTCTTAAGTTTTGTATAAATAACTGTAAGATCTTATTTGAAGATCATTGTGAAGAGCAAAAATAAGTGAATCCTTGTGCGAATCACACAGATATTATTTGAAGGTTGAAGGAAAGGTCATGAAGGTTTTTGGAACTCATGGTCAAAGCTTAAACCAGTACTAAATCCAGTATTGCAAATGCTATGCTGAAGCAGTACATTGTTATTGGATTTAACCATCCAATTGTAGTCAGTGTGACTCCTATTTTGTGATTGAGCAGTGAGCTCTAGGCGGTTGGCCTTTCTGCATGTGTAAGCCCCATTATTGTATTCACTTACTATCTATAGTAGTATCATCTGATTGTGGTTAAGGTTTCCCACCATGGTTTTTCCCCTTACAGGGTTGCCACATCAAAATCTATGTGTCATGTGTTGTGGATGTTGTTTTGCTTTCTGTTTCATGCATTAAGTTGTACTGGTAGTACTATAACTGTTAATGTGTTTTACCAGCACTAAGTTTTCAGTTAGAATAATTTTTTTTGGGTTATAATTTATTGACAATTGATTCACCCCCCCTCTCAGTTGTACTTCTTGGTTCGATATCTATAGAGAAATATTGTACTTGGAGGGATGTATTTTGGTTCTGGGTTATAATTTATTGACAACTGATTCACCCCCCCTCTCAGTTGTCCTTCCTGGTTCCTAAAAATTGGTATCAGAGCCAAGTCCTCTTTTTGTAGAAGCCTAACAGCTTGAGGAGATCCTATGGCAGCAAATATTTTTAGGAAGGATAGTCCTAAACTTGATGGAACTAACTATGGTATATGGAAGATCAGAATGGAAACACATCTGAACTTCATTGGTAAAGATATATGGGATGTTACAAAGAATGGATATTTTGGTCCTACTCCGAATAACCCTCATCCACTAACCTTGGCTAAAGACTTGAATAATGATTGCAAAGCAAGAGAAGCACTTCTAAGCACATTATCATATCATAAAATCATAGGATTATCAGACAACTCTACTGCAAAATCTATTTGGGATAAACTGGAAACATTGAATGAAGGAGATACCACTATCAAAATTGTAAAACTGGAATGTTATCGGGCTAGGTATGAAAATTTAAAAATGGAAGAGGATGAAAGCATTTCTGCATTTATGGAAAGAGTTAATGAAATTATTTTAGGAATACAATGTTGTGGAGGATCATTAAGTGAAGATGAAATTGTTTCGAAAGTTTTAAGATCTTTGCCACCAACTTACAAAATGAAAGTGACTTCTATTAATGAGTTGAGAACAATGCCCAATACATCAGTATCTAGAGATACTTTGGTTGGAAAACTTTTAGCATTTGAGCTTGAAGAATTTGGTCCTGTTGCTATAGTCAAAACTGATATAGCCTTCAAAGCAACATCATCAGCATCATCATCATCAACATCATCATATAGAAATTCTAATTGTAAAGCACTTTATGCAAAAGAACTTGAAGATATCAGAAGAGAAAATGAAGAACTTGAATCACTATTTGCAAGGAAGATGCCTACAGCTCTAGCACGAAGTAAGTATGAAGGTAAAGCACCTTTCAAATGTTTTAATTGCAACAAAGTTTATCATATGGCGTCTAGGTGTCATAATAGACATTCAAGACTAAGAGAGGAAGCTAAGAGAACATATAAACCTAACCCTAAATATCAAAGATACAGATTTTTAAAAAATAGAGATAAGTCATGTTACTATGTAGATGGAGGTGTTACAGATGATTCAGATGAAGATCCAACAGATAGTGGATGGGCATTTGTTGCAATAAAAGAAGATCAAGTGACACCTATTTTCAGATTGGTAGAGTAGGCATTAGCAGCAAAAATTGAAGAAAAGGATGACTGGATCATTGATAGTGGATGCTTGCATCATGTGACTGGTGATAAAAGCAAATTATATATTCATTTCGGTAAATTCATGGAGGTCTAGTAAGATTTGGAGATGACAAAGCTTGTTTAATCAAAGGAAGAGGCAATATATCTTTGGATGGTAAGCACAATACTGACAATGTTTATTATGTTGAAGGTTTAAAGCATAATCTTTTGAGTGTTGGTCAGTTAGTGGAAAAATGATTTCAACCACAATTCAAGAATGGAAAATGCAAAATAATGAACAAAACTGGACTGGAGATTGCAACTAATAATTAGACTAAAGGTAATATCTTTCATTTGAATACTAGTGATAAGACATGTTTGATTGCATAGATTGATGAAAGTTGTTTATGGCATAAAAGACTCTATCATGTGAATTTTGATTCCATTGTAAAAATCACTTCAACTAAGGCAGTAAGGGATTTAACTAAGATTGTGAAATCTCATAATCGGGTATGTAAGGAATGTCAAATGGGAAAGCAAGTTAGAACAACATTTATGAGCATTTATGAGAAATCCAATAATATTCTTGATTTAATTCATACTAACTTATGTGGCCCAACAAGAACAACAAGTCTTTAGGGTGATAGATACCTTATGCTAATAATTATAGATTATTCTAGAATGTGTTGGGTTACTTTTCTCAAGGAGAAATCATAAGCTTTTGGAAGATTCAAGATATACAAGGAAATGGTAGACAATGAAACCGACAAGACAACTAGGAGGAGAATTTACATCTAGGGAATTCAATGCATGCTATGAAGAGAATGGAATCAAAAGACAACTATCAGCACCCCAGACACCCCAGCAAAATGGAGTTGTGGAAAGGAAGAACATAACTATATTGGATGCAACAAGAACCATGATGATGGAAGAAAATCTGCCTCTATGTACTGGAGAGAAGCAATAAATACAACCTTTTATACTTTCAACAGAGTTCACATCAAAGGTGAAACCGGTAAGAACCCTTATGAACTATGGTTTGGTCATACTCCTACTCTTAAAAACTTCAAAATATTTGGAAGCAAATGCTATATTAGGAGATATGAGTCTATTCGCAAATTTGATCCTAGAAGTGATGAAGGAATATTTCTTGGTTATTCAACTAGAAGCAAGCCATATAAATGTTATAATAAAAGACTGCGGAGAATCATTGAAAGTACTAATGTGAAGATAGAGGAACACTTTAGAGGAGAATCAAGATCTGTAGAACTGGCAGTAGAAATGATTATAAATGAACTAACATAGATTGCACCAGAATAGAATGAAGAACCAGTCACATCGGCATCATCAGAAAAATCAACTATGACTAAAGAACAACAGCCTATAAGTGGAAATCAAAATAAACCCAGGTATGTAAGGTTGAATCATTCAGAAAATCAGATAATTGGAAATAAAAATCAAGGTGTTATGACTAGAGGAAGATTGGCAAATGAAAAGATATGTTTAAATTCTTTAGTTGAACCAACATCAGTTGTTGAAGCATGTCAATTAAACATTGGATAAAAGAAATGGAAGATGAATTAGAATAGATTGAAAAGAATAATACTTGGACATTAGTTCCCTGGCCTAAAGACAAAAATGTAATTGGAACTAAATGGGTATTTATAAATAAACTTAATGAAGATGGTGAAGTAATCAGAAACAAAGCAAGCTTAGTTTGTAAAGGTTATTCTTAGAAAAGAAGGAATAGATTATAATGAAACCTTTGCACCAGTATCCAGAATTGAAGCAGTAAGACTATTTCTTGTATTTGAAGCTCACAAGAACTATAAAGTTTATCAGATGGATGTAAAATGTGCCTTTTTGAATGGAGATCTTGAAGAAGTTTACATTGAACAACCTGATGGATTTCCATTAACTGATGTTAAGGATATGGTTTGTAGGTTAAGAAAAGCTTTATATAGATTGAAGCAATCTCCCAGAGCTTGGTATGCTAGACTGGTTAAATATCTTTTAAAGTGTGGATACACAAAAGGTAATGCTGACAGTAATTTGTATTACAAAATCACCAATGATGACATTTTGGTTATTGAAGTATTTGTGGATGATATCATTTTTGGAGGAGAAGAAGAGATATGCAAAGAATTTGCTAACAAGATGCAGGAAGAATTTGAAATGTCTATGATTGGAGAGATAAAAAATTTCCTAGGTTTGTAGATTTCTCAAACAGATAAAGGTATATTCATATGTCAAACAAAATACTTGAAGGAACTTTTGAAGAAATTTGGAATGGAAAACTTCAAACCGGTAAGCACTCCTATGACTACAACAGTTAAATTGACATTAAAGGATGATTTAGCTCCTATAAATATGACAAGGTAAAAATATATGATTGGAGGATTATTGTATTTGACACAAACAAGACCTGATATAATGAATGTAGTGCGTATTGTTTCAAGATTTCAAAGCAATCCTAAAGAAAATCATGAAAGTGCCGTAAAAAGGATTTTTCAGTACCGACATGGCACAACAAATATTGGTTTATAGTATCATAAGAATGACAATTTTGAGTTATGTGCATATATCGATGCCAATTGGGAAGGAGATGTGGATAACAGAAAGAGTACCACAGGCGGTGCATTGTTTCTTGGTAGAAGATTAATTTCATGTATCAGCAAGAAGCAGACTTGTACATCATTATCTACAACAGAAGCATAATATTTTGCAGCAACAACTAATTGCACTCGAATATTATGGATCAAGAAAATGTTGAAGGATATCAAGGTAAAATTCAAAGAACCAGTAATTATTCATTGAGATAATTCAGCAGCAATAGATATATCAAAGAATCTAGTATTTCACTCTAAAACAAAGCACGTTTCTATTAAGTATAACTTTTTGAAAGAGAATGTTGAAGCAAATGAAGTGAGATTGGTTTATGTGAATACTAAAGAGAAAATTGTAGATATATGTACAAAGCCTTTGCCTAAGGAAACATTTGAATATCTCAGAGAGAATCTTGTGGTAATTTCCCCACCGCGAGGGACTTGAATGATGAAGATTGGTATCAAACCGATAGGGACTAACAAAAAAATCTTTTTCTGACTTTGATGAAGGAGAGCTACTTCTCAGGGGGAGTAGTTAGATGTATGTTATGTTCTTATTTTGATTCTTGACTACTTTGGCATTTGATGTCAAAGCGGGAGAGATATTTATGGAAAAATATTGTACTTGGAGGGATGTATTTTGGTTTTGATTTCTATTTTTGGTACAAAACTTTGTATTGATCTATTTTGGTAGATTGTTGGTTTTTGGCATTTTGTTTTTGGCACTTAGATGTTTTTCCATCTAGTGTTGCCATCAATGCCAAAGGGGGAGATTGTTGGTATTGTGGATGACTTCATCATGTGTTGCATTAGTTTTGTCATTGATGTTGACACTTATCTTTTTGGAGGTCTACATTGTTTATTTGACACTCTGGTTATATTGGTTTGTTGATGAATTGACACATTGTGGTCCCAAAATGGATATTGGCTTATGCACAGCCACCGGTATATGTTTCACCAACAACTTAGGAAGTTGATGATGACTTGTTATCATCTGGAGATCATTTTTTTATGTCTAAGACATGGATTAGATGTTTACATTTGGTGTTTAGCTTATTGCTCTGATCGGGTTCACATATTTGCCTTTCTCAACAAATAGGTTTAGGTTATGGACTGGTACAAGATATCATGTTCCAGATCAGCACGATACATTTCGGAAATGGTTTATTGATTGGATAATGTGTAAATTTATTGAGGCCGACATATTGCATTGCATCAAGACTTATTTTGTAAATGTAATATCTTTAGGGAGCTGACCTAATCATGAGGTCTTAGGTTTTGTTTAAATAATTGTAAGATCTTATTTGAAGATCATTATGAGTGTGTGTGAATATTGAAGATCATTGTGAAGAGCAAAACTAAGTAGATCCTTGTGCGAAGCACACAAATATTATCTGAAGGTTGAAGGAAAGATTATGAAGGTATTTGACACTCATGGTCAGAGCTTAAACTGGTACTGAATCCAACATTGTAGATGCTATACTGAATCAGTACATTGTTATTAGATTTAACCATCCAATTGTAGTCAGTGTAACTCCTATTTTGTGATTGAGTAGTGAGCTCTAGGCGGTTGGCATTTTTGCATGTGCAAACCCCATTATTGTATTTACTTACTATCTGCAATAGTATCATTTGATGGTGGGTAAGGTTTCCCACCATGGTTTTTCCCCTTACAGGGTTTCCACGTCAAAATCTTTCTGTCATGTGTTGTGGATGTTGTGATGCTTTCTATTTCATGCATTAAGTTGTACTAGTAATACTATAACTGTTACTCTATTTTACCAGCGCTAAGTTTTAAGTTGAAATAATTTGTTTTGGGTTATAATTTATTGACAACTGATTCACCCCCATCTCAGTTGTCCTTCCTGGTTCCTAAATAATCTGTTCATGGTTTTTACTAGGGTGTCATCAACATAATCTTTCATGTTTTTGTGCATCATATCATGGAAGATAGTGGTTAGTGCTCTTTGGTAAGTTGCTCCTACATTCTTTAGTCCAAATGGATTGACGTTCCAGTAGAAGGTTCCCCATGCACATGTGAAAGATGTCTTTTCTTGATCCTCAAGAGCTACCTTGATCTAATTATAGCCAGAGAATCCATCCATCAATGAGTACATCTCATATCCAGTAATCATATCAACTATCACATCAATATTGGGCAATGGAAAATCATCTTTCAGACATGCTTTGTTGAGATCCTTGAAGTCTATGCAAACCCTAATAGATTTGTCTACCTTTGATATAGGTGTAATGTTTGATATCCATTCTGCATAGTCTATAGCTCTGATAAATCCAACTTTTAGAAATTTTCCTAGCTCATCCTTGACTAGCAGTACCACATGAGGATGCATCTTACAAAGTTTTTGTTGGACTGGTTTAACTCCTGTTGTAATAGAAGATGATGCATCATGGGAGAAAGATCTAGGCCTAGCATACTCGAGTATGTCATGCAAATTTGATCTTCTTTATTGAAAATAGGTTGCTAAAATATTTTAACTCTTTTCCTGATAGTGATTGAGATAAATGAATGATATGTGGTGTCTCTTGACTTCCAATATTTACTGGTTGAGTTGGTTCAATCAATATTGAAGACCTTTCTTAGAAGTGACATGGCAGCATATCAAGTATCTCACCCTCAGGTGCCTTAGAGAGGTTTTCACTCTTAGGTACATCCTTTATTTTTAATTTTCTTTGCTCTGACACTGTCATAGTGTGGTTTTCGTCATCAAAACTTTTTTTTTAATTTTTTTATTTTTTGCGACTGAGATAATTGATGTCTGTCTTAGTCATGTTCTCACTTTTGTCACTGGTGGAAGAGTTCATTGGTTCAACTACATTAAGATAGCAAGCTAATGTGTAGTCATTGGTGAAGGTAGGTATATTCAAAGGTTGGTTGTAAAGTGTATAATCAATCAATTCAAGATGTACCAAGGATAAAGTTTGCACAGGTTCAATGGAGTTCATAGTATTATTATCATAACTTTGGATCGATAAGTCGAGTTCCAGAAAACTACCTTGCATAGGTGTCTCAAGACCATGAAGAGTTTTTAACACAATTATCGAAGTGTATGTTAATATTTAGTGGACCTAGCCTAGTAGACCTACTCCTAGCATCATCCCCTACTTCATATTGGACTACATATCATGGTGCGACAGTAACAGGGTCAGCAGGTAGAATCTCAACATTCATGATGGAGTAGTCATAATATGATGTCGAGTAGGTATTGTCATAAATAGAGCTTTTGTTAGAGTTATCAAAGTCATTAGATGAAGTTTCTGACTCTTCTTCAAGTGATTGAGTAAAAGTATGTATAGTATCAATACCTACATCTTTGATGCTACAAGTTCCTTCATGATTTGGTTCATTCATCACTTGTATTTGACATACCTATTGACATAACCTTGATGGTTCTGTTAGTCTATGTCATCTTTTCCATTCAGCTTCCTTTGGACTGGTCCTGCTTCTAGCTTCTAATTCTTCTTTTGTAGTTCCATACCTAATTTTTGTTGGCATTATAATAGACAAAGGGAGATTGTTGGCATTTCAATAAGGATATTGAGAAGGTTGTTGATGATTATGGATATAATTGATTAAGGATGTTTACTATCTTAATATTATTATTTTGTCCTTGATGTCAAGAAATTGATTATCTAATTCAGTATGATGTTGCCATATCTTAAGAAGTATGGTTTGATGAGTATAAAGTTGTCGGTAAAAGACACAGAAAGAATGTGATGAATAAGGGGAGGAATAAGTTATTCAATGGGCAACTATTACCAAGTTAGACAATGATGAGATCATGATGTTTAGATTGTTTTGATATCATACATATGTTATTGATTGTAAGGATAATACTATACAGTGTTACTGAGCAAAGAACCTAGTTGGTAAACCCTAAGGTTATTGTTGTCGGTTAATGAAGGCGGAATGTCTATCGAGTGAAGTTTAGTATTTACCGAGTTGCAACCAAATAATAACAGAATGCATTGAATGAATAAAACCATTATTTAATGAAGGAAGTTGATGAGCTAGTTATTATTAAATAATTGGTATGTCGTGCATAAAGTTTGTTAAGAATCTATGGCAAAGGAAAATCAACAAGAAGATCTACAGCTCAGATTGAACCACAATACCCTAGCACAAGTTCCAAGAAATGTATGCAAGTTCCAAGGTGGGGTAAAATGTTTTCAGATCGAAGGATACATTGAACCTGGTGAATTTTGAAGATCTGATGGCTATGATTGATCATGGGAAATGTGATCAAGGAGATTAAGTGGTTGGCAAATTGTTTATAAATAAGGAACTATTGATAAACAATGTATGCGGGCAAGTGTATGCACAGGGATGCTACATAGTGATTACCGAGCACAGAAGCTTGAAGACCTGTTTTGAATAACAAAGTATAGAGCCCAGCAGATGGACAAGGTAAGTCCTATGACTAAATTGTATTGAGCAAATAAGAATCTACTTTAGCATTTTAGATGTGAAGTTGCAGATAGATTTTTATTACTGTTATTTTGTAAAGTGACAGAAAATCTCTTAACCGAGTGGACTTAACAGACTTTTTAGTAAAACCCTCTAGCAAGGTGACATTTTGATTGAGTGTTTGAAATCCTTTAACAAGGTCACTTCTAACAAAGTGAAGATCCTAACAGATCTGAGGGAAATCCCTTAACCGGGTCACATCTAGCAATGTGTTTGTAATCTTTAACAGGATTTACTTTTAACTGAGCATACTCTAGAAGAGTATATTTCTTAGTGGGTCCGAAATCCCACAATGGTTTTTCCTGATTTGGGTTTCCACGTTAAATTTGGTGTTATAAGTGTTATGATGTTTATATGCTTTTGAGTTTGCATGTTTAGCAGATTTGGTTATATTTCTGAAGTATATGTTACCAAGGTTGAATCTGTTGTTTTTATGGAAGATTAAGTTTGTATGATTCCCCCCCTCTCTCATCTTGTTAGCTTGACATCTATACTTAACATTAAGTATCATTACTATCAATTGGTATCAGAGCTTTGGACTCTAGAAGAAAAAGTTTAAAGGTACTTGAGGAAAAGATCCAAAGATGTATAAGAGGGATGCACCGAAGCTGAACATATCAAGTTTTTCTACATGGTAGAAAAGGATGAAGCTGCACCTATCAGGAGTTGGAGAATATGTTGTATATTATCTAGAGAATGATTTCATTACACTGAGAACCTATCCATTGCCAATGGAAGAGATAAAGGCAAAGCAAGAACATATCCAAGCAATGATCAAAATCACATCTGCATTGATCGACTCAAAATTTAATGATCTTAAAGGCTACAATGATGCAAAGGCAAAGTGGGACAAGCTCATATCTATGTATGGAAGTGATGAACATGTTCAAAGAGAAAAAGTGGATAGTCTAAGAGGACAACTTGAATCTATGAGGATGAATGAAGGTTAGAATATAACCCAGTACAGTACAAGACTAAACGAGATTGTCAATCAAATCAATGGAGTAGGTGGAACTATTGAAAAAAAGGATATAACAAGTAAGTTTTTAAGAACCCTTCTACTAGCTTATGCAATCCGAGTCTTTGCAATCAATGAATCGAGGTTTGTACCGAATATGCCAATTTCTTTGGAGACTATTATTGGTAAGCTAGATGCATTTGAGTTAAGTAATTTTGATAACAGTGGGTCATCGGTAAATAAAGTTGAATCTGCATTTAGTTCTTTTCATCTTGATGAATCTAATGATTACAATGATAGAAAGTATAAGTACTCTGAAGGAAATCATAGTGGAGCAAGTGAGAGATTTTGTAAAAACATGGAGGAAGTACACAAACTATATGAGGAAATCTGAAAGCAAGAAGAGTTTGAAGCACTATTAGCCAGAAGGTTACCGAGAGGCAAAGGTAAGTATAAAGGGAAACTACCTTTGAAATGTTTCAATTGTGATAAGATAGGACACATGGCTTCTAACTGTCTTGACAAAGATTCTGCTGAAAAGAAAGATTACCGAGATGACAGACAAAAAAATAATCAATACAGAGGGTACCAAGACTTGAGAAGAAAAGATAGAAAGTCATGCCTAATAGCCGATGAGGAATCAAATGATGATAAATCAGATGAAACTGATACAGAGGAAGTAGTTTATGTGGCTATCAAAGATGGATCAGATGAAGAAAGGTATGAAGAAAAATCCCTAATATCTCACATAAATAATAATGATTCTTGGATCATAGATAGTGGATGCTCACATCACATGACAAGTGATAAACATAAGTTTGTTATGTTAGAAGATTATGATGGAGGTTATGTAAGATTTGGTAATGATGCACCATGTTCGGTAAAAGGTAAAGGATCCATAACACTTCTTGACAATGCTAAATGTAATAATGTTTATTGGGTTGAAGGTTTGAAATACAATTTGTTGAGTGTAGCACAGCTAAACAATACAGGTTACCGAATATAATTTCAAAAAGGAATTGTCAAAGTTCATGACAAGCATGGAAAGTTAGCTGCTATTGGGACACAAACAAAAGGTAACACATTTCACCTTGACTCAACTTGGAACAAGTGTCTATATGCAAATATAAATGATACCTAGTTATGGCATATAAGGTTTTGTCATGTAAATTTTCATAATCTGATCAAAATAAGTAAGAAGCACCGAGTAAGAGGTCTACCGAGTCTTAAGAAACCTGAGAATGCTATGTGTCAAGGATGCCAAATGGGTAAGATGACAAGATCAATCTTTACAAGTAAGTCCTACACTTCTAAGGGAGTTTTAGATCTTGTGCACACTGATCTTTGTGGTCCTATGAAAGTTTAAAGTTATTATGGTGATAAATATTTCATATTATTTGTGGATGATTACTCAAGGATGATGTTAGTTATGTTTTTAAAAGAAAAAGAAAAAGCTTTTCAAATGTTTAAATGGTATAAGGCAAGAGTTGAAAATAAAATAGGAAGACAACTGAAATGTCTTAGATCAGATAGAGGAGGAGAGTTTATCTCTAATGAGTTTAACTTATTCTACAATGATCATGGTATAAAAAGACAAGTCTCTACATTGAGAAATCCACAACAAAATGGAATAGCTGAGAGAAGAAATAGATCTATTATGGATTGTGCCAGAACCTTGATGATTGAAAAGAAAGTGCCACAAACATGTTGGAGAGAAGCAATAAGCACAACAGTTTACACCCTGAACTGAGTACAACTGAAGAAAGAAACTTTGAAGACACCATATGAAATCTGGTATGACAAGAAACCTAATGTAAGCTATTTTAAAATCTTTGGAAGTAGATGCTATGTACACAAAGATGATAGAAATGGCAAGTTTGATCAGAAAAGTGAAGAAGGAACATTTCTTGGTTATTCTTCTAGAAGTAAAGCATTTAAATGTCTAATCAAATCATCTAACAAAATAGTAGAAAGTGAAAATGTGAAAATTGATGAATTTGTAGAAAGAAATGATGAAGGGAACTCCAAGGAACCAGAAGATTATGAAGAATTTGTCTATGTTCAACCGACAAGTCCTACCGAGAAAATTGAAGAAGGAAATGAAAGAATATTCAGTTACTGAGTGATGATGAAGATTATATAGAGCCTACAAAGCCTGTATTAGCCAAGTATGTCAGAAGGAATCATGCATCAAGTAAAATTATAGGAGATAAAGATGATCCAGTGATGACAAGGAACAAACTGAGACAGAACACATGTCTGATATCTAAATTTGAACCAAGAATAGTGAAAGAGGCATTTAACAGTGAAGATTGGATAAATGCTATGACAGAAGAGATTGATCAAATCAAGAAGAATTACACATGGACACTGGTCCCAAGATCGAAGGACAAAAATTTAATCAGTACAAAGTGGATTTTCAGAAACAAGCTAAATGAAAAAGGTGAGGTCATTTGAAATAAAGAAAGACTAGTTTGCAAAGGTTATGCCCAAGAAGAAGGAATTGATTATGGTGAGACTTTTGCACCTGTGGCAAGACTTGAAGGAGTAAGAACATTGTTGGCATATGCTGCTTACAAGAATTTTAAGGTATATCAAATGGATGTCAAATCTGTATTTCTGAATGGTATATTAGAAGAAGAAGTTTTTATTAAACAAAATTTACAGATTTTTTGAAGACAAGAATAAAGATTAGGTATGTAAATTGAACAAAGCTTTATATGGTCTGAAACAAGCACCTAGAGCATGGTATGAAAGATTACACTCTTATTTTATCAAGATTGGTTTTATAAGAACAAGTGAAAACAGCAATATGTACATGAAAAATGATGAAAATGGAATACTAATCTCAGCCATATTTGTTGATGATATTATCTTTTGTGGAAATGACTCTTTAAGAAAGCACTTTGGAAATGAAATGAGAAAAGAATTTGAGATGTCATTAATCGGTGAGATAAAGTATTTTATAGGTTTACAAATACTACAAATGAAAAATGAGATTTTCATTACTCAATCCAAGTACATAAAGGAAATCTTGAAGAAATTTGGAATGGAGGATTCAAAACGAGTAAGTACTCCTATGACTACTAGCTATAAATTATCAAAGAATGATGAATCCTTATCTATTGATGAGACACTTTACCAATCCATGATTGGAAAGCTACAATATGTTGTTCACAGCAAGCCAGATATAGCACATGTAGTAGGTATAGTTGCAAGTTTCTCTGCAGATCCTAAGGAAATACACATGACAACAATCAAGAGAATTTTCAGATATTTGAAAGGCACTGAGGATTATGGCTTAGTATATTAGAAAGGAAATGACTTTGATTTAAAAGTTTATACTAATTCTGATTGGGCAGGCAACATTGATGATAGAAAAGGCACAAGTGGAGGAGCTTCTTTTTTAGGAGAAAGACTAGTGAATTAGCTTAGCAAGAAACAAGGATGTGTTTCATAGTCAACATCAAAAGCTGAATATGTTGCTGCAGCATTGAATTGTACCAACATAGCATGGATCAAACAACTATTGGAAGCTATAAATGAGAAAGTTACCAAGCCAGTAACTATATTCTGTGACAATACTAGTGCCATTAACATTTCAAAGAATCCTATTATGCACTCTAAGACAAAGCACATCTCTATCAAATATCATTATCTTAAAGAAGAAGCTCAAGAGAAGAAAGTGGTGTTGGAGTATGTTAGCACAAAGGAACAAATAGTAGATATCTTCACCAAGCCACTACCAAGGGACACTTTGAGTATCTCGGAAGTAAGTTAGGGGTCCTACCTCTATCTTCCATTCACTGACCAAGTTCAGTGAAAGCATCAATTTGATGACTCTACATAATATATTTTAGGAGTTGATGTTGATTTACACACTTTAGGAGATTTTCTAAAGGTGTATAGGAAACATATATAGCGAATAGGAATTCAAGACAAAATGCTCTGACCGAGACTAAGTTCACACATAACAGCAGGAAATTACTTCATACAAGAAGAAATTATGTTTTAGTTCTTTACTTTTTGGCATTATTGTCAAAGGGGGAGAAGACTAAAGAAAAGGGGAGAAGACTAATGTGTGGGGGAGAAGACTGATGATAGGGAGAGCATTTCAGCATTTCAAAATCTCATAGCAATTTGAATCAATTAGGTCAAAACAATTGGTTTTTCCATGAATGCCAAAGGGGGAGATTGTTGGCATTATAACAGATAAAGGGAGATTGTTGGCATTCCAATTATAATAAGATATTGTTGGCATTTCAATAAGGATATTGAGAAGGTTTTTGATGATTATGGATATAATTGATTAAGGATGTTTACTGTCTTAATATTATTATTTTGTCATTAATGTCAAGAAATTGATTTTCTAATTCAGTATGATGTTGCCATATCTTAAGAAGTATGATTTGATGAGTATAAAGTTGTTGGTAAAAGACACAGAAAGAATGTGATGAATAAGGGGAGGAATAAGTTATTCAATGGACAACTATTATCGAGTTAGACAATGATGAGATCATGATGTTTAGATTGTTCTGATATCATACATATGTTATTGATTATAAGGTTAATACTATATTATGTTACCGAGCAAAGAACCTAGTCGGTAAACCTTAAGGAACCTAGTCGGTAAACCCTAAGGTTATCATTGTTAGTTAATGAAGGCAGAATGTTTACTGAGTGAAGTTTAGTATTTACTGAGTTGCAACCGAATAATAACAGAATGCATTGAATGAATATAAGGAGTATTTAATGAAGGAAGCTGATGAGTTGGTTATGATTAAATGATTGGTATGTTGTGCATAAAGTTTGTTAAGAATTCTATGGGAAAGGAAAATCGACAGGAAGATCTATAGCTCAGATTGAACCACAATACCCTGGCACAAGTTCCAAGAAATGTATGCAAGTTCCAAGGTAGGGTAAAATGTTTTTAGATCGAAGGATACATTGAACCTAGTCAAGTTTCAAGATCTGATGGCTATGATTGATCATGGGAAATGTGATCAAGGAGATGAGGCAGTTGGCAAATTGTTTATAAATAAGGAACTGTTGATAAACAATGTATGCAGGCAAGTGTATGCACAAGGATACTACATAGTGATTACCGAGCACAGAAGCTTGAAGACCTATTTTGAATAACAGAGTATAGAGCCTAGCAGATGGACAAGATAAGTCCTATGAGTAAATTGTATTGAGCAAATAAGAATCTGCTCTAGCATTTTAGATGTGAAGTTGCAGATAGATTTTTATTACTGTTATTTTGTAAAGTGACAGAAAATCTCTTAACCGAGTGGACTTAACAGTCTTATTTGTAAAACCCTCTAGCAAGGTGACATTCTAATTGGGTGTTTGAAATCCTTTAACAAGGTCACTTCTAACAAAGTGAAGATCCTAACAGATCTAAGGGAAATCCCTTAACTAGGTCACATCTAGCAATGTGTTTGTAATCTTTAATAGGATTTTCTTTTAACCAAGCATACTCTAGAAGAGTATATTTCTTAGTAGGTCCAAAATCCCACAATGGTTTTTCCCTATTTGGGTTTCCATGTTAAATTTAGTGTTATGAGTGTTATGATGTTTAGATTCTTTTGAGTTTGCATGTTTAGTAGTTTTGGTTGTATTGCTAAAGTATATGTTACCGAGGTTTAATCTATCATTTTTAGGAAGATTAAGTTTGTATGATTCACCTCCCCCCCCTCTCATCTTTTTAGCTTGACATCTATACTTAACATTAAGTATTAGTACTATCAATTTGTTCTATCTCATTAGAGGGAGAATTTTCTTAAGCTCTTCCATCTTTTAGCTATTGTTCATAGTCTTCTTATCTTTTAAAACTTATTTCCTCTATTTTCTTTGGTAACTTTAAGTAGATTTCCAATTGTGCTTCATCTATGATATCATTGGATTCTTTGAGAGTTTGTGTAGTAGGTGTATCTGAGAGATGATCTAGACCCCATTCATACTCATTTGAGTCAGTTTATGAATCATCTACTTGTTGTCTACCTATATATACAACCGAAATGTTCAGTGGTGCAAACAACTCTTGGATTCCTTCGATTTCTTCCCTCATGTCTTTTGGGATTTCTACTCCTTGTAGTGTTATTTATGATACAATCAGAACTTGCATACCAGCTTCTTCTTCTTCTCTCTTGATTGCCAATTCTTCTTATTCATTTTCATACTCTTCCTGAGTTTATTGATTATTGATTTCCTGTCATGTTGAAGGTAGTATCTTTTTCCTCCACTGAGGTTGATGGTGAGAAGTATGTTTTTGATCTGATGACTTTGTTGGATTATAGCTGAGTCTAGCTTTATCATTTGTAGACTTAGTTTGTAGCTGAATGGGTTCAACAATACCTTCTTGACACTTTCCTAGAGGACCGGTACTTGAATATCCAATGTGTTGAATCATCTTATAGCCTAGACCATATTGTGTCAGAGAAATTTCACAATGTCATATTTCTTTGTTTATACTATCTTATTTGAAAAGCCATTTGAGAACAACATCCTCTTTTATTTCATCTTCAAGGGAAGTAGACCATTGTATAAAGAGACCATCATAAATGACATTTGGAGTTTAAGTTTGTGGCTTCATAACCTCTGATGGTTTTCCCGACTGTCTTGGTGATGGAGGAAGAGACACTAGTGCAAGTACAAGTTCTATTTTGTATCCATCCATGCTAGTATTTGTGATTTTTAATTTCTTTTCTAAATCTTTCAGCAAAGTTTTTGAACTTTCAGCTGTATAGTCTGCTGTATTATGAGGAACAAAAGCATCAACACTTTGTGTTAATGCATTATAGCTATAGCTTGTATCAGTAGGAATACTGAATTCAACTCCATTATAAGAAAATTTCAAGCACTGATGATATGTAGATGGTACTACCTTCATTTTTTGAATCCATGGCCTACTTAGTAAGATGTTGTATGAAAGAGGAAGGTTGAGCACCTGAAAGATAACATCTCTTTCTACAAGTCCTACCCTAATTGGTAATAGTACTAGACCTTTATAGGTTCTTTCTTCTTCATCATAAGCTTTGATCATTATTTTCTTTGTTGGATCAATCACATTTTTAGAAAATCTCATTTGTGTCAGTAGATTGTAGGTACAAATATTCAACCCAGTGCCTTCATCTATCAAAACATGTTTAACTCGATTTTTATGGATCATAGCTTCGATGTTTAATGGTTGGTTATGCGATTGATTCAGTGAGTTATCATCTTCCTCAGAGAAAGTGAGGTAATGAGGCAAAGTCAGGTGACCCACCATAGATTAAAACTAATCTACATCTAAATATTTAGGGACATTAGTAGTGAGTAAATCTTTGTCTAGGATCTCTCTATGAGCAAAAGAGATCTTAAGCAATTCTAAAATGGAAATTTGAACATAAGTTCTTTTCAATTGTTCGACGATGCTATAACCAGGAGAGGATGATAAATCTATCTATTTAGATTTAGCCATGATTGTATCTGCTTGTCTATTTGAAGAAGTTGGTAGGTTTTATGTTGTTTGAGAAGAAGTTGAGGAACTAGCTCCTTGGAGAGTAACCTTCTTTTGAGCACGAGATAACATTTGTAGTTTGTGCCTGATTTTGTTTATCTTTGATTATGATAACAATGCAATATTTAGGTTGGGAAGATTCAATCATGTTGATCATGTTGTCATTATTAGTGTAGGTGTAATTGACTTTGGCACTTCCCTTGGATTTTGAGGAATCACCTTGTTCATAAGCAGGTAAGGGATCTTTAAAAGCTTTGTGATCATCATTAGTCATGTGATTTCCAACAATGATTTTGCTAGTGTCGATGAGGTCTTGAATTTGATGTCTGAGCTTCATCTAGTTGTTTGTTGTGACCCTTTTTTTGATGGTATGAGGTTTTCAATGTCATAATCAATAGGAAGTTTGGCACCTTGCTTTGCTAGCTCTAGAAAAGGCTCTTCCTTTTCTCTTGACATGATGATCTTCATCATCTTTTAGAAATGTTTATCATTTAGATATTTAGTTATAATAGTTTCTATAGGTTCAGAGACTACTGAATTGTCTGATGAGGAATCACTATTAGTAGCATGGTTGCTAAGGTTGTCATAAGTATTGAGTTTAGTAGCTTGTCTTTCTTACCTTTCTCTAGACATGGTGGGAGATAGGGGCTGATAAAAAATTGGCAGTTGTGATGATGAAGTTTTATTTGGGATGAGTTCTTCTACAAAGAATGGATTATCGTTTGATGAAAGGATACTCCTTTACCTTTGTCAAATTTCTTGCGAGAACTTCTGGTTTGAGTAGGCATTTACAACCGACAGGATTGAGAGCTAGATGTGATGCAGAAGTCAAGATCAAAGTGAAGCTAGTTGTTCTTTTAACGCACTGATTTCAGAGAAGTAACTAAGATTTAGTCTGTTTTTAGGAAAGATCTATCCTGTATAAGACATTATCTAAGATAACTTAGGTTTGATAAGTAGTTGATTTAACTAGTTGAGAGATGATCAACAAAATCGTGCAATACAATGATAGGGGTACACTATCAATTTTATTTATGCTCAGAAATATGATGACCATTTTTATGCTTGTTGTAGATTGATCTGGGCAAATTTCACTGTTTTGACTAACAAGATCAAGAATTCGTACAACAAAGTTTTCAGACCCATATGACAGTTTAGCTATTTTCAAATGATAAAGATAGTTTTTCGTATGAGTTGTAGGCGAATTTTGTATGACAGTTGGGCGAACTTTAGATTATAATCTACTAAATGTAATGTATATTTGTATGACAGACTGTAAAAGGTGAGATGACAATTCTTTAGACTCGTACAACAGTTTTAGTAGAGCCAGGCGATAAACTATTAAGAGAAATGAAGACTCGTATGACAATAGCTATGTAGCAGAATGACAATTGAGCATACTTGTATGACAGAGGATTCGACGGAGATGAGATTTTGATAGAGAGTTTCAATGACTGACAAAGACCAGTTTTTGATAAGGACTAATGTTTTGATGACTGACAGAGATCAGTTTTGGACATGGACAGATTTTTGATCACTGAGTTTTTGATTTTTTTTATTTGTTTTCTCCAGTTTCAGTATTTTAGTTTCAGTTTCAGTTTCAGGGATGAAAACATAGTAAAGACACAAGATGTATAATGAATTTCAATCACAACATGCTAACCCTATGGAAGTTGGCTTAGACAAGAAAACCTTTGCTTTCTCACTTAGGTACACACCCAATAGCTAATTAGAATATGAGTACTGAGTCTCATGCAATGGATTCTCAACGTCATATTAGCCGACTCCAAATGCTAATGGGGAACGATATGGAAAGTGTCTTGGGAGATTTACTATCTCCCTTGCACAAAGATTATCCCCCTTTTGGAGGTGAATCACGTAGCTTCTATCTTATAGTTCTTAATTAGGAATTTTATTCAAAATTACGTCTTAAAGTTATGCAAGCATGATTGAGGCCTATAGCCCGACAAGGTATTGAAACAAAGTTGTAGTCACGTAAATGTGATTGAGACCGCGAGGCCCTACAAAATGCTCGATATGAGAGATCTCAAAGAGAAAACTCAAATTATCTCATCCTCTGAGACTTTAATCACCAGAGGCCTATTTATTATAGTGAGTTGGAATGCTCAGGTCCAACTGTACTCACTTGGGTCATTCTCATAGGGTGATTACTTTTTCCCACTGTGACAGGCCTGCTAAAGGTGCACAAATTTCAAAACAGAGAAAAATCTTTGAGGGTCTAGATTTCTGATTTTTTGTAAAAGACGAGCATACTCGCCTATCTCTCTGATTTTATTGAAAAATAAAAAAGATAATTTTGTTCTTTAACTAAATAGCAATTTAAGTGCCTAAAAAATTAAACTTTAAAGAATACACGAAGTTTGGTCAATTTTCCTTAGGCAACCTACAAAAACAATGCATAAGTAGTCATGTTGTTTTTTATTCTTTGATAGGCGTATTTTCAATTGATACATTCTTTAACAAGTGTTCTACAAAAAATTAGTTAGGCTATAAAAATTTTAGGCAAATAGAAGACAAACTAGGGTTAGCATCAATGTTAGTAAAATCCAAATTTCATTTATGAAAAACCCTAAAAATTATATTGTTTTTGAAATGATAAAACATAAATTTGTACGACAAAGTTTACCTTCTCGTATGAGTATTCTCCCAGACCCGAACAACAAAACATAGAGTCAAATAATTAGAGAAGAAACTCGTGAGAGGATTCTCTCTAAATCACACGATAAAAGATAGGTCTTGAGAGAATGTAGTACGATGAAGGATATATGCTCATACAATATTTTGCAGAGGCTGTATGGACGAGACCTCAAAGATTAAAAAAAAGTGATTTTGAGGCCAAAGGATTGAATTACGAGCCCATGATGGGTGCCAGAAATATGTGTGTGAAAAGTGGACCTGTATTTATATCTGTATATAAATAAACAGCACTTCAATTAAGTCATTAGATGCATGGTTAGTAAATAAATAATCAATAATGAATAATAAACCATTATAAAGCTACCTATTGCCTTATAGTAGATGTGAGTTTAGTCTTGCTCTCAGTTTTCATATGCAATACCAGTGACTAGACAACACCTAAATCAAGGATTTTAATCTCTATGAGCATGAATTTGAGCTAAATGAATGTAAGATTAATCTAGATGAATGCAAGATTTAAGCTAGATATGCATGATTAATCTAACATGATTTAAGCAATATTAAGCTAGATGATTTAATAAGGATGCAATAACTAATATGTAATATCTCAATGTGAAATCTTAGTGAACCTAGAGCAAAAACAACATAATAACAATATATTGTCCAGGATCCTTGAATGAGAGATGAGACCCTAAATTTATAGAAAATTCAGAAAGAACCAACGGCTGAGATCAAATGATAATGAGCGATCAAGATTTTCCAAGAGGAAGAACAATCAAGGTGAATTGATGTGATTGGCTACTTTTCTCAGTTTTAAAGGAAATTGACTAAAATTAAGATAAAATCAGAAAAAAATGATTTATTCTCTATTTCATTCAATTTTGAGTTTTAATTGTTTTAATTGCTTTCTTTGAGATTTTTCTTCAATTTTTAATTTGATTTTCAAGATTATCTCCATTTGATTTCTTTTCTCAATTTTTAATTCTTTTTTCCAATTAATTCATTTTTTGATGATTTAATGGCAAATTGATTTATTTAATTAAATATGCTAGGATATTTAATAAAATAAATAGGATAATTGTTTAAAAATGATTTACTTAAAATGGTCAATTAATTAAATATTTATTTAATTAATTTAGAGTGATTAACTTGCCATGTGACATTAATGATTTAAGAAATTAATTGTGTGCTCAAGATTAAGTTTAATTATTTTTGGTTAGGACCTTGGTGATGTTGTCAAGACTAAGGGGTCTATGGTTTAGATGACCATTTTTAGGGTATTACAAATACTACAACCAAAAGTTATTTTTTAGTGATAGTATAGTTTACCTCAATACCAATAAATTTTTTACTAATATAATAAATTGAGTAAAAGGGTGAAACCTCCTTTCATCCAAGCATTGGCCCCATTTAATTATTTGAGGCATTCATATGGATATGAAATGGTAACTCCTAATTTGGCCCACATACCACTAGTGTTCAAGTGAAATTTCTTATCATTTCATTGAAGGCTTGCTGACACTCTTCTATCAATAAAAAAACAACATCTTTACCTAATATAAGACAAAAAGAGGTGAAGCAATTTTACTAAAATTTTGAATAAATCAATGATAATATCCATCATGTCCTAAGAAGATATGAAAATCTTTTTGATTAACTAGGATAGGTGAATCCTTAATTATTTATACCTTCTTGGGATCCACTCTAATGCCATTTGGAGAAATGGAATGACCAAGTACTATACCTTTTGTCATAAGAATGTGATAGTTTTCATGACTCAAAAATAGATTATTTTTAATGCATTGCTAAAGGAAATTCTTAAGATTCACTCTAGCTTCCTCATATGTGTCACCATAAATAGTGAAATCCTCCATGTAAACTCCTACATAATCATGAATTAGGTAAGAAAAAACACTCAAACTGCTATTTGAAATGTAGTCGAAGCATTACATAACCCAAAAGGTAAAAATTTTTAAGCAAATGTACCATGAGGGTAGGTAAATGTTGTTTAGTCTTGCTCTTTTGGGGCTATAAAAATTTGATTATATCCATTAAATCCATCAAGAAAAGAGAAAAAAATTCTTCCCAATAAGAGTATCAAAAACTTGATCAATGAATGATAAGGGAAAGTGGTCTTTTTCTGTGGCTTTATCAAGGGACCTATAATCAACATATATTCACCATTCCCTATTATTTTTGGGAACTACCACAAGAGCTGAAACCCATTGGCTATCAGAGATGGGGTATATAAACACTACATTAAGTAGCTTTTGAAACTCTTCTTTAATAATTTCTCTCAAGATTAGATTCAACCTCCTTTGTGGTTGTCTTGCTTGTTAACTACCTTCCTCAATATGTATATGATGCATACATGTGGCAAGATGTATGCCTCTCATATCTTGATATTCCCATGCAAAAGCATCCTTATGGGAGCAAAACATAGCAATGAGATCATCTAATTATGAGGCACTTAAGCTTAGATTTATGTCGAGTCTTTTACCATCTAATACTTCCACCACTTGTGAATATATAGGTGAACTTATGGAAAACATTTGTGTAATGGACAATGAAGGATTAGAATTTTTAGAAATCAAAAATTTATTGTATAGACGATCATGTGGCAACAACTGATCTAATGTGACAAAATGCTAAAGTTAACATCTATCATTTATCAAAGAAAATTTTCCAAATGAATGGTCACTATTGAAACAAGAGACCACATTTTCTAAGATAATATTAAGTGAATAATGATTTTTAAGAAATCTCACAAGAATAGTGTCTTTCAATGGTCCTATAATATCTTAGCCTTCATCAATTGTCAACACTAATAGTGAGTCAAATAAGTCACTATCAACCCATAGAGGATCTTTTATCTCCAATAAAGGTTGTGTCAGTGCATATAGTGTTAGTTTTTTTGTCTACTCATCATTGGTGATGACAATGTTTCCAAACCTACAATGAAAGGCATCAACAGTAGATAATAACCATCTTCCCAAAATAGAGGAGTATCCCAATAACTTAATTTTAGGTACTAGTACTATTATAAAGTTTGTAAGATACTCCAAAGAATTGATGAATACTAAGAGGGGGGGGGTGAATTAGTATGCCAAAAAACACTGCACTTAAACACTTAAACAATCTAAAGATAAACTAGTAAAACAACTTAATAGACAGACCGATTATCACACAAGCAAACCAAAATGCAAATAAAGCATTCACCCATAAAAGCAATACAACCATAACACAAGATATTTGACGTGGAAACCCAAATGGGAAAAACCACGGTGAGATGGAACTCACAAGTCACTATCTGTAGAATAGAAAGCAGACTGGTTAAGGTCAAACCGGTTAAGGTCTTACAATGTTCTTCACCAGAATAGATCCTGTTAGGAATCTCAATCTTTGTTAGGAGATAAGTCTGATTAAAGCCTACCTTGCTAGAGGATTTTAGATTCACAGAGGTGAACCACCTTGTTAGAGGATTTTACAAAGGCTACTCTGAGCCTACCCAATTAAGGGCTATAGACTTGTCAAAGAGGTGAGTAATCAACAAGTGTGTGATCTATCAGATAGCATAGATTGCTTAGTTAGATCCAGTATAGCTCATAGCTAATGCATTTTAACATTACTTCAGTCTTCTCTATCTCTCACTTAGTTACAACTTGATCTTCTCAGATAAGATCACTCTTACAACAACTCATCAACTACCTTAAACCCTAGCACAACATAAACCCTTTCAGCAATAACCTAAAACCCTAGACATGATGTCCTTTTAAAGGAATCTGATTTCATGTCGGTCCAATAGGATTACATTACAATTTCCTAGGTTCAATGAATGTAGACATACTCAGTAACACAACACAAAAAGCACTGTCAGTGTGTCAGCACTATCAAACAATTGGTGGATTGGTAACTCATCAAAAAATGCCAGTTGGTAACTCATCTCAGAGTATTACCAGTTCATACAAAATACCGGTTGCCGGTTTGACAAAAATGAAGACTGGTAAGAATATGTTGTCGCTTTGCTCCTTCATACTACTTGAGATCTATGAACCACTTGGGGTCGACATGCCACTTCAGACCGGGAAACACATTCTACAAAATCACCAATAGTCTAAAGACTAGAATACAACATACCAGTTTGAACAGATATCGATTGAGCTCTAACTCATACATATAAAGAGGATCTTAATGCAAGTGTGTGTCCATCGATGACAATCACAACATAAACATCAAAAATGCCAACAATCTCCCCCTTTGGCATTGATGGCAACACTTAGGAAAATAAAATTTTGACATCTAAGTGTTTTACAAAAAAAACATGCCATTACCAAAATTGCTCCCCCTAAGCATATACACTATCCCTTAGTCAATACTATGTATAAAAATTTTGCATACAGAGCATAAACATTGAGATATCAGAGCATATAGCATAAATCAAAGCATATCAAAAAATTTTAAAGCCAGATACTTCTCCCCTATACCTCTCCAAAATAGATAGAGTACTTCTCCCCCTTTGCCAACAATGACAAAGTACTGCTGAACAACCCTGTTTCCATTTGATATTAAAACAATAAAAGTTTATGACAATAAGGAGTAGTACTAGTCAAAAATAGATTTATAGTCCTGCAAAAATTGTTTCATTGATAGAGACCAGGACTCAAGTAGGGAGGTATCCACTTCTTTCTCTGTTTGCATCTGGGAGACCTGTTCTTCCATGGCATCAACTGTGCTCATCTCCTATGTAACTATCAAGGCATCCAAGTTCAGATAACACTTCTAAAGAATTTGCAGACGTGGAAGTAAAACCAGTTGTAGCTCCTACAAATCTCTAGACCATGTACTGATCTCTTGCTCCATTTTGGCTGACTGGATCTGAAACCGGTGAACGATTTGCCCATAAGTTGCAAAGGAATCATAAGGTGGCTTAAATGTGCTTAAGACTGTAATTCCATTTGAAGCTTTTGCTTCTGAGCTAGCACATCATCATAGAATAGATGGGGTTGATAGATTTTGCTTAGTAGCAGGTTTCCTTCATCCAAAGCGTCGCTTATATCCTTTTGGTCTTTTAGCAGTTTAGATCGGAGTTCAATCAACTTCTTCACCAGAGCAATGTTAAGAGCCTTTTGATGCTCTTTCTTGACATTTTCCTTAGCTACTTCTTCTAGGCTCTGCACCTGATCATCCACTGCTATACATAGTAGCTTAAGCTATGCTAGTGATGATTCAGTGTTGGGAAGATTGGTACCAGGTATCAAACTGGTAAGGGTCTCTATAGCCGCTTGAATTATATCTTGCTCCTTTTTCCTTCAAATGATTTCAAGGTGCTCTTAAGTAGCCTTGATGCTCTACATTAGCTCCAATTCACTTGCAAACTAGAGATCGATAGGACTGGTGATATCAGCTAGTTTGGCTTGACACCCAGTTGCCTTTGGAGTCTCCATCTGTGTGCTCTTCACCACTTCCATTGCCTTGTCCTCTTTCACTTTCTTTTTCTCTACTTTGCTTTTCTCTACTACCTTGTCTTCCTCTTCCTTCTTCTTTTTCTCTGCTTCCTTCTTCTTTTCTTGTTCCTTGTCTTCATATTCTATCTTTTTCCTCTCAGCTTCCTTCCTCTTCTCCTTTTCTTTATCTTCCTCTTCCTTCTTCTTTTCTTCTTCCTTCTTCTTCTTTTCTTCCTTATCCTCTTGTTCTTTCTTTTTCCTCTCATCTTCTTGCTTCTTTTTCTCTTCATCTTTTCTTTTCTCCTCTTCCTCTTTTCACTTCTCTTCCTCTTTCCACTTTTTCTCATCTTCATCCCTCTTCTTCTTCTCTGCTTGTTCCTCAGCCGCTTCCTGTCTGTCCTCGACTTGCTCACTGCCTTGTTCAGCCTATTGCACCTATCCTATTCCCTCAGAAGGTATGTCTTGAGTGACATCTTCTACGTCCAGGGCATCAACATCAATAGTGTCAATTGCTTCTTCAACCGAGTTTCCTTCTTCATCAAAAACTTCATCCGGTTTGGATATAACTAGTTCTTTTTCCACTTGCAGGTTGGCCATATGTTCTTTGTGAGCATGGATAGCATGATCTATATGCTGATGAGTGTCTTTTTCAATGTCATCAACTCTTCCCTCTAACAGCCAGAGTCTTCTTCTCCTTGTGAAGAAGAGTCCTTTATTTTGGTCCAAAACATCAAATAATTCTAAGTTTGAGAGGTTGGGAAAGTACTGTGCAATGACTTTCTCCCTAATCTCCTGTTCTTTTTCTATGGCAATGCACCATTTATTATCTAATGCCTTATATAAGGAATCCGGTGTCTAAGATTTAATCTCTGATGCTGACCGGTCATTCTTACACAAATAAATAATAATCTCCTATAGTACTTCTTCTTTCTCCTCATCACTATACTGGTGCAAACGCTACCGGTTCAATCTTCTTCATCTTCTTTGTCTATCTGGCCTTCTTTGGCATCTCCTCAGACTCAGTCTCTTCAGAGTTTGATTCATTTGACTTAGTCTTCCTTTTTCTTTCAAAGACTTTTGCTGGTGCCACTTCCAGTTTCTTCTTTGTAGGTGACCACTTGGTCACTCTTGGAGTTGTAGTAGTAGCTGGTGCCGATGTTGCAAGCACTACCTTTTCCTTCTTTGTTGCTGGTTCTTTTCCTTTCTTAACAGAGGGTTCCTCGACCAAGGCAATCCTTTCCAGATAGGTTTTGGTCCTCTTTTCCTTAGGATCAAGAGGTGAGGCAATAAGGGTTGAGGCATACCCTTCTAGCATATCATACATCACGTCATAGCCCATTGGCTCCACTTCTTCCATTCTAGGCTCAACAGCCTCCATTAAGCATTTGTCCACCTGGATGGTGAAATAGATGTCATCTTCATATTTCTTGATGATGTCACTTGAGATCCTCATCCTTTGACTCATTTTCCATCTGAGCTCATCAAAGTACTTGTTCAGCACATCAAGATAACCGGTTCTGATTGCTTGAATGCTTTCCTTGATCTGCTTGGTTACCGGTTGGTCAGGAGACCACTGGAAATCTCCTACTCTAGGAAAGTAGCCTTGGAAATATAAGAACAACCCAACCAATAGTTGTCCAAACTTGAATCTTAGTGCATTATTCTATTTGATCGACTTCAGATTAGAGAGGAGTTTCCTTTGCATACCGATGCACAGGTCAAATGATGCATCCTATTTAATCATCCGGTAAGCGGCATTTATTGCTACAACAGATATGGAGTTAATTCTACTGGCAGAGAATGTTCGGTAGCCTATCACCATGCAGGCATACTTAACCAGATCATCCTTGATGGAGTTGATTATCATGCCTCGTGAATCACTCATTGAACTGGTGAGCCTTGACATTTCCATTTTGCTTATTGTCCTCAGGACTGGCACTTCCCCTATGTTGTAGAAACCGGTGACTGCATGAATTGCCTATGGCATGATATCATGCATCCTCTCTAGGTACATCTTGTCACCATGAACTCTACTCAAAATGATCCTAATATGATCCTTTGTAAAGTCTTCCAGAAAGTATACAACATTATGGAGTTTCTTCTTCTCTAAGATACTATATTCCAGTTTGATTTTCTTATCCTTTCCACAAAATAGACCTAGTTGGGAGTGGATGGCTAGAGACCCTAGGTCTTCAATCTTGCAATCAATATAGTTAGAAATTCCCTTTTCTACTATTACTCTAGCCGAAACTTGTGATAGGGCATTATACTTTGACTTCCTTTGAATGAAACTTTCAGACTCAATGGATGCACTAGAACTGGTATGAGATGCGGAAGCCATTGTAGAATATTTTAGAAAACTCAAGAAATACCTTTAAAACGCGAATTTAGGGCTTTTTGATTCTCGTTCACTCCACACTCCATAGGTTACTGAATCACCGCTTTGTGTGCTCCACTTGACCGTTTGCAATTTGTTATATGGTTTTTAACTTTGATTCATGAATAGAAAATAGATCTAAACCTATGACAAAATGTTCAGGTGGAATTATTAAGACTAAGTTATGTGGGTTGTCCTAGTCCTCTAAATATTAGGGGTAGATAGACTTGATGTTTTCAAAATCATGTAGCATGTGAAATATATCTTCAAGGATTGAAGGGAAAGAAAGAAGTTGTAACACAATTGAGACTTGCTGTAGGCTTATGATAATGCTTTTGCTTATGATTCATTCCTATAAGATGGGGTTTTCATTTAATGTTTTGATGTCACAAGAACATGTGATCAAGATTGTGTTAGTGGCATGCTGAAGTTAGTGGAATGTTGAGGTTGAAATGCTAATAAAATACATTATCAATTCATTATATATTTAAGGTTAGAGTGAGACACATCTTAGGTATGTTAATAGAAGACATTCTCATCAGATGCTATAGTTAAAGTTTATGACACCCATATATGTTTGTTATGTCCCAGAGACAATTGAGAGTAGGGGGGGTGAATCAGTTGTCAAATAAATTCAAACTAAAAACAAATTAACCAACCTTAATGCTTAATACCTATAAACCAAACTTTATGCCAATAGACAGTTTTTTTTTTCAAAAAACTGCCCGATAACGTCGAAATACCGATGATGATGCCAATGACATTTTCTGACGACACCCATGTTAGTCAAAATTCTGATGACCAGAGGCATTATTAAAAAAAAAGGAAAAGCGCAGGTTCATTTGAAAACCACGCATGACATATTGAATTAACTCTTGACTTCCTCTACCTCTGCCAGCTCCTTTGTTTCTTTTGCCTCTTCCTCTGCCTCTACCTCTGCAAATTGGGTTGTCTAGCAAGTGAAAATGAAGGATTGAATTAACTTGTTTGGAGGATATCGAACTATTGGAGATGGCGAAATTCCTTTAGATTTTTGCATGTCATTAAATTCCCATGGAGTTGCAGGTTGTGTGTTTGAATCATGTAAAGTTGGTTGTAGACAAGTTCATTTCAGAGTGTGTGTCTCATAAATTTGAGCTTATCATCCTACTGGTATGTTCTTATTTATCTATTTTTCTTTACTTTCCTAATGTTGGAGTTCCTAGTTACTGAAAAGTCTTTCATGTTTGCTTCAGCATCCTCTCCCAAAATCTGGCAGAGTGAACAGATTTAAGGAGAAAGGCTCCATAGTATTAGGTCCCACAACAGTTAATCTGCCTACCTTAACAAAGAACTCTTTAAGAGGTCCATTCCTAAGATGATTCCTTTGTGCATTGTAAACCTAAGCCAATGATTTAAAATTGATGGGTTCCAAGTAATTGGAAACTTCACTAAGCCGAAATACATCTCTGAACACATCATCAATTATTTCAATGAGGGTTTTTCCAATTTTGACTATGGTATCACTTTCATTCAATGTCTCTAATTTGTCCCAAATCACTTTAATAGTAGATCAGTCTAATAAACCTATGATTTGCTGATCTGACAATGTGCTCAAAAGTGCTTCTCTTGCTTTGCAATCATTTTCCTCATCTTTAGCCAAGGTTGGTGGATTAGGTTGACCTTGAGTAGGAGGAACATAGCCATTCTTTGTTACATCCCATATGTCCTTTCCAATACAATTCAGATGAGTCTCCATCTTAATCTTCCATATACCATAGTTAGCTCCATCAAGCTTTAGACTCTCCTTCCTGAAATAGTTAGTTGCCATAGAATCTCCTCAAGCTATTAAGATTATGCAAAAAGAGGACTTAGCTCTAATACAAATTGTTAGGACCTGGAGGCAACTAAGAGGGGGGGGGGGTGAATCAATTGTCTACTAATTTCAACCCAAATATAATTTAACCAAAATTAGTGCATAATACCGGTAAACCAAACTTAATGCCGATAGATAGTTTAACAGTTAATTACAATACTGGTAAAGTTTAATGCATGAAATAGAAAGACAAATAACATACACAACACATAACACAGTTATTTGTAAGTGGAAACCCTATAAGGGAAAAAACCACGGTGGGAAACCTTACCCACAATCAGATGATACTACTGCAGATAGTATGTGTGTACAATATGAGGTCTGCACATGGAGAAAGGCCAACTACCTAGAGCTCACTCCTTAATCACAAAATAGTGTCTTTGTGTATAGCTCTTCTTATATTCGTATATACCTTATTACAATCCATTTTCCACTTTTCCTTACATCCTCATTCAATCTCACAAATGAGATCTTACATATATACCAAAACCTAAGACCAAATGTGTAGGTCGTCTTACAAAGAATATTACAATTAAATCAATTACAAATGAATCAATATGTGATGCATCATGTCAGCTCAATGCAATAATAACCAATCATCTCCATAACATGTCATGCTGATAATGCTTGCCAGTCCGTAACATAGACCTAATTGCCGGTAACAACAAATATGCAAACCCGATTAGATCAATGACCAAATCACCAAAACAAACTGTCCAAACAATGTCTTTGACATAACCAAGTAATCTCTAGATGATAATAGATCATCCTTTGTGCCAGTGAACAATATAACTTGCCAGTGAGCCAGATACCGGTAATTGTGCATAAGTCACTAAACATGCCAGTGAACATAACCAAATATCTCCAAGTGTTTATAGGTGTTGACAAGTGTTGACATCAATGAAAAAACTAGTGCAACACATCCAAAATACCAACACAGATGTTCCTCATTTGGAGAACTCATAAAAATGTTCGAGGAAGCCCCCTTATTAAAAGTCTTGTTTTTCAGACCTATGCCGCAAAATCAAATTATCATTTTTCATATTTGAAATGTTATCCAGACACTCTACAGATTTATCCTTGCTACACTTATCAGAAGGTTTCACACCAATAAAATTCAGAATAGACCTAGGTTGTTCTAAAATATTAACATCTAGCTCTAGGAGAGCACTAGACAAAGTTGTAGAGTTAAATATATTCTCACAAGCTTTAGGACCAACATCCTTACCCATATCAGAATGATTTACAATTGTTTCTAGATTATTGGACAAAACCTTACCCATTTTAAAATTCATAAATAGAGGCGCATCCATAATTAAAGGAGACAAAGGGAGATCATTACTCAGCTTATCAATCGGTTGTTTCCAAATTCCATCATTCGATTTGATATTACAAGTCCCACCCCCACCTCCACCCCCACCCCCACCTCCATTTCCACCCGTGCATCAACCTCCACCTCCTGGCTCCGATGAGGCTCGATATAAAGCAATTATTGATGAGAATTTTGTTTTCATGTAGAGAAAAGTTAATGAAATCCTTAAAGCAGCACATATGTCCCAACACATGCAACATTTTGCATCTAAGATGCAAAACCTTATTGATGCAGTTAGGTCTATAGATGCAGAGCTCGATTCACATCGAGCATGGATAGAGGAGAGACACTAGTTTTATTCTAATGGATATTTTGGACTTAAAAATAGACAAATCTCACTTAGTTCCATATTTTCCAAACCTTGTCACAAGTTAACCCATTCCACCAAACAAATCCCACATATCCATGGGGTGGTGTACACATTGGTGCATGGACGATAATTTTTGGGATTGGTGGCATATGGTATTTGACTCCCCACCACATGCCAACCTAGAGTGCCCTTTATACTTTTTGAGAAAATTATATGTAGAGTTTGTTTTGCATTTAAAGCCCAATTATTTTGATATTAGAGCATTCCAGGGTGTTGGTGGTGGCATGCCGTAGGATAGGTTGGGGGCACGCATTAACCCCAACAGTTCTGCCCATCGCTAGGCCATTGTGGCTCCTTTGCCTATTATACCTGATGCTTTTCAAAAAGGATTAGAAAATCTATTTGATAGCAACACACACAAGAGCACAAGAAACAAACGTTAGTGTTAGCAACAAAATATTATCCTAAACAAGCATATCAAGAGAGATATTAAGCATGAAATAGAAAGCGTACAAACATAGAATAGATAAACTATACTCCTCCAAATGCTAATCAAGATGCTCATAGTTTCTCCTCCCTTGTTCCTCTCCTCTTCAAGTTCCACATGAGTGTAGCTCTCAACTTTTAGCACTAGCCATGGATGCCATATGGAGATTCAAGATGGTTGAATATGATAAGCAAATTCTATGCAAGTGTAGATAGTGATGCTATGAAAAATCTCTATGCTAATACGAGTATAACAACAATACTCTAATTCTTCCTTCTTTACTTGAGGAGAAGGGTTCTATTTATAGAAGAAATGGGGAAATGAAGGGTTAAGATTGAGAAATCTTAATAAGGGTTAGGATTGAAAGATATTCAATCCATGTGAGACTTTCAACCCAATCCCATGTTGACAAGTGTCACCATGAGGAGGCTTGGGAGGAGAGATAAGGAGCATTAAATGCTTGAGGGGACATGATGGTTACCCTAGGGGGTTGGGTTAGGGTTAGCTTAATGGATATTCCTTTTATCCAAGGGATAAATGAATGTGCAAGGATTAAATGGTTACCTTAGTTAAAGAAATAAATGCTTTGAAGAGACCCATGAGTCAAAAGGATGGTTAAGTTAGAGGAAAGTCTCTAACCAAAGGTATATCTTTTCATTATTCTCATTTTGTTTCAAGGTTTGAAAAGTAAAAGTTTGTTACCCTATTTCCCATTGATTGTTATATTTTCAACTATGTAACTGGGAGCCCGTGTCTGATAAATATACAAACTGGTATGTATATTTATTGTATGATTAAGGGTTGTTTTTGTAAAAATCCTCATTACTATCATGTCTAAATATTGTTAAGCATTTGGATCAAACACATTTTATTAACTCATTTTGAGCTTTGCATGTGTAGTCTCTATTGGGTCAAGGGTTTCATGATCCATAACTATTGTATTTTGTTAAAAAAGTTTCTCTACAATGTTTGCCAGCATCCTCCCTGTGTGTGACAAAATAGGAGCTTTGGAACAAGGTATGGACATCCATCAAAGCATAATCGAAGGGGGTTTTTTGTCAGAAATTAGTTGCAAATGCTCCAATAACAAAAATCGCAAAATGGGGTAGCATACACACGGCATGTGATTAATTCGCAAAATGGATTAAGTCACAAAAAAAAACTAGTCTCAATATGATTGCAGAAAAAAATTAGTTGCCCTTACCTTGCTTGTGCAGAGATTGCTCCGGCGGGGGGGGCAGGGAGGCAAGATGGTCGCCGCTTGCTTCGAAATGCTTTGATCAAAATGAAAATGCGTTGTGCTTTTTTTATAAATAAAATGCCCGATGTCGTCGGAATTCCAATGAACATGGGCATATTTTTTTTAAAAAATCAAATTTTCACACAATGCTCCTTGTCCATCAGAAACCTCCGTCCGAAAGCAACATAAATCCCACAAAAAATTATTTACCTTAGATTTTTGTTTAAAAACAATTTCATTTGATAAAATACAGTTTCTTGTTAAAAGTGATTTTTAAAATAAAATAGAATGTGCTTTAGTGAAAATATATCTATTTGTCATATGATATAGTTAATTTTATTTAATTTACTAATCATTTAAAATTTCTAATATGAAATGATTTGCATGCAAAAAAGAATAAATTAGAATTAAAAATTAGTTTTAAATTTATATTTAGTCTTTCACTTATTTTAAAATTATAATTAGTCATTGTTGATTTATTTTTTATGAGAAATTTAATTTAATGTAATTGTATTAGATAATAAATATTTATGAATTTTAAAAATTACAATTTATTTTAATTTTAAAGTTAATTGTAAGCTTAAAAAATATTGTGGTGATTTGATTAATAATTTTAGATCCAATAATACTTAATCCCACATAGAAATGGAATTGTACTTAAAGAACTTGAAACATTTATCATTAATGTCAAATTTATAACAATCCTAACCATAACCCTTATAATCCTTAATTATGGTTTAATTCTAGCCCAAGGTGCACATAAAACCAATTTAAAAAAAAAATCATAATTATAGTTAAGTTATTAGACACAATACAATATCTAAAGATCTTATCTAAGAAATGTGAGAACATGCCCTAACTAACTACATCATGCATCAGTTAAGATATGATAAATCTTAAGGTTAATATTTGGATTGTGATTAAATTAATATTAACGATGGATCATAGAGTTTAAAGAATGTTGGATTTCTATGAATATTGTTATTGATGTCAAACTCGATGATCTTGTTAGGATCGGATGTGGTGTAAGTAGTTCTAGTATTGCAGGTCGAACATCAGTGGAAGATAGGTATGTATGTGATATGAAACAATAAGGCATATATGATCTACTAGAGTCATTTTTAGAAGATCCTCTTCTTGGGAATCTTGTGTTTTGCTTATCATGGTTTGTATCTAGTTCTTGTATTAGCTATGTGAGTTCTTGTATTAGTTGCATCAGTCATATCATTTGGATTAGTCATATCAATTTTATATATTCCTATCTGAATGATTATATTGCATCATGTTATGTTCTAGAATCTATGGTATCTATATCTAGAAGTTAGGAGTTGTTGTGCTTGGATTTTGTGCTTATGGGTATGTTCTTTAGGTTCAGTAGACTTGGGTTTTGTTGTAATAATTGTGGCATGTGTTTCAGTAAGTGAAGTATATGAAGAAAGCATGTAGAATATTGGTGAAGGCTAACTTGTTTGTCCTATCTATGGTCAAGGCATGTTTTGGATATCGTGTTGATTAGATCAGTTTATTACTAGGTAAATCAGTAAGTACTTGGCCAACATAGTATCTTGGTGTACAGTACTAGTATATATAGAAGATCTGAGGATATGCAAAAGAAGTATTGTGTGGCAATTGAAGAATAGTATTGTGTATGTGTATGTGTATGTGTGTTTGTGATTAATGAGAGAGAGAGAGTGTGTGTGGTATTTAGTAGAGTATGTAGTTGGTTTAGCAGAGTGTAGTTACACTCATGTAGTAATCCTTTACCGAATCTACTCCAGGTAGTTGTGGACAGTGTTGTAGTAACCCCTTATCGGATCTCCTGCAAGTTTATGTAAGTTGATATTAATGCATTTGGAGATGCAACTTTCCTTTGTTCATATATATCTATTGTCATGAGCATTTTAACAGTGTGCCATTTTGTAATCTTGCAGTAAGCCACCCTTTTTATAAACACCATATGACTAGCTATATTATCTTGAGGGTTAACACTCTCTGTGGTTTTTCTCATTTGGGTTTTCCACGTATAAAATATGATGTTCAATTTGTGGTTTTGTTATTTTTTTATTATGCATTTTCTATTTCATGTTGATAAGTTTAATTAATGAAATTGGTATATCAATAAAAGTTTGGAGAAGTGTGGAAATACCGATTTACCCCTTCTCTCAATATTCTGATCCATTCAACCAACTCAGCAATTGGTATTAGAGCTTGGTTCCTTGCTTGAAAGATTAACTGCATGAGGGAGATCATTCTTAGTTGAATCATGGCACCAATGTGTATGTCTGAATAATATCATTCAGATGAGAGTATTGACAATAGCTCTAGAAGATCTAGAAAGTATGGAATATGAGAATGAAGAATCGAAAGAGAATGTTAACGTAGTGAATGAATGTGTGCAGAAGTTGAGAGAAAAAATATGGATATTCAAGTTGAGACATAAGGAAGTTAACAATCAGTTCAACAGATGAATGAAACCATTAAAGAACTGATGATAAATATTGAGGAGAATAAAAAGATAGAGAAAATCTTGAAAGAATCAATCTAGCTAAAGACTCAGTAATTTGAGAATCTGGAACAAGATCGTATGTGCAAGATCATGAGGGGCCAAAAAGTGGTGATATTTTGACTAAAGCCCTAATTCATAGGATGATTGAAAAAATCTATAACTTTCAAATGGTATCACATTTTTTGAATCCAAAACATGCATCACATTCTATTCTTATCGTACTATAGGGTTAAAGAAAAAAATTGAATTTTATAATTTTTTGACCAAGTTATTGATGGATACTAAGAGAGGGGGTGAATTAGTATACCAAAAAATACTATACTTAACCACTTAAATAGTCTAGTAGTAAACCGGTAAAACAGTTTAACTAACAAACCGGTTAACACAAACGCAAACCAAATAGCAAGTAAGGCATTCACCCATAGAAGCACAATCACCATAACACGAGATTTTGACATGGAAACCCAAATGGGAAAAACCACGGTGAGATGAAACTCACAAGCAACTATCTGCAGAATAGTAACCAGCCCGGTTAAGGTCATACGATGTTCTTTACCAGAACAGATCCTGTTAGGAATCTCAATCTTTATTAGGAGATAAGTCCGATTAAAGACTACCTTGTGAGAGGATTTCAGATCCACAGTTGTAAACCACCTTGTTAGAGGATTTACAAAGGCTCTGCTAAGCCTACCTAGTTAAGGGTTTCAAACTTGTCGAAGATGTGAGTAATCAACAAGTGAGTGATCTAAATATTTGCACAATATGCTTGGCTAGTTCCTTGATAGCTCATTAATACATTTTAGGATTACTTCAATCTTCGGTAAATCCACACTCTATTCCAGCACACAAACTTTTTCTACTCTCTTAAGATCGCACATACAAGAATTTGTCAACCACAAAAACCTTATAGCTACACACCTGTAAAACCCTAGACATGATGTCCTTAAAAGGAATTTGATTTCATGTTGGTCCAATAGGATTACATTGCAAGTTCCTAGGTTCATTGTATCTAGACAGATTTGGTAACACAACACAAAATCACTGTCAAAGTGTCGGTGGATGGTAACTCATCACAAAGTATTACCGGTTTATACAACTTTATCGGTTACCGGTTGGTAACTTAGAGTAATACCGGTTCAATTATAAAATAGATTACCAGTTGACAGAAATGAAGACTGGGAAAATGATAACTTTCGCTTCTAGCTCCTTTGCTCTGCTCCACTTGAGATCCTTAAACCACTTCAGCTCTTCATGCCACTTGGGTCTTCATACTGCTTGAGATCGATAAACACTTTCTGCATAACATCGCTAGTCTAAAGACTACAACATAATACCAGTTTAGAACAAATACCGGTTGAGCACAACTCATTTATTCAAAGAGTGATCTCATAGCAAGTGTGTGTCCATCAATGACAAGCACAACATAATCATAAAAAATGCGAATAATCTCCCACTTTAGCATTGATGGCAACACTTAGGAAAAATTTTGACATCTAAGTGTTTTACAAAAAAAATATGCCATAATAAAAAATACTCCCCCTAAGCATATACACTATCCCTTTGCAGAAAATACAATGTATACAACTCCTTACAGAGATAAACATGAACATATACATAGCATGTATCAAAAAAAAAATTCAATACTAGAATACTTCTTCGCCTTTGCCAACAATGACAAAATATAGCTAAAAAAACCCCTGTTTCTATTAGCTGAAAAAGTGTTTATGACAATACAGAATGAAACTTGTCAAAAATAGATTTAAAGTCCTGCATAATTTGCTTCATGGATAAGGACCATGACTCAAGAAATAAGGTAGCAACCTCATTCTCCATTTGCATCTGATAGACCTGTTCTTCTGTGGCATCCAAGGTACTCATCTCTTGAGTGACTATTAGGGCATCCAGATTGAGATAACATTTCTGAAGAATTTGCAGTCTTGGTAGTAGGACTAGTTGAAGTTCCTGCAAATTTCATGTCCGGTTGCTTATCTCTGCCTCTATTTTTGCAGACTAGAGTTGAAATTGGTGAGCGACTTTCCCATATGTGGTGAAGGAATCATAGGGCATCTTGAAGGTGCTTATGAATGACTGCATATCAAATTGCAGTTTGTCTTTCTAAGAAAGTACATCATCACAGAATAGATGGGGTTGACATATCTTACTAAGTAGTAATTTCCCCTCACCCATTGCATCTCTGATGTCCTTCTGTGCCTTCTACAGATCGAACCAGAGCTCATGTAACTTTTTCACCAAGGCAGTGTTCAGGGCCTTTTGATGCTCCTTCTTGGCATTTGCTTCAGCAACCTCTTCCAAGCTTTGGACCTGGTCCTCCACAACTATGCATAAGAGTTTTAGTTGGACCAAAGAGGAATTGGTACTAGGGAGGTTGGTACCAGGTATCAAACCAGTAAGAGTGTCCACCACAACTTGGATCATGTCTTGCTCCTTCTTCCTCCTTATCACCTCCAGGTGTTCTTGAGAAAGCTTAATGCTCTGTAGTAGCTCCGATTCATTTGCAGATTGGAGATCAATGGGACTGGTAATGTCAGTCAGTCTGGCTTGACTACTGATTGCCTTTCGAGTCTCCACTTGAGTTCTCTGTGTCGCTTCCTCCTTCTCTTTTGCTCTCGGCTTGTCTTCTTCTTCCTTCTTTTTCTCCTCTTCCTCTATTTTTCATTTCTCTTCTTCTTCTTCTTTATGCTTCTCTTCATCCTCATCCTTCTTCTTCTTCTCTTCTTTTATCTTATCCTCTTCCCACTTCCTCTTCTCCTCTTCCTTTCTCTTCTCCTCTCCTTTTCTCTTCTCCTCTACCTGTTTCTTTTCTTCTTCTTGTTCTGCTTCCTTCTTCTTCTTCTCTTCCTCTTTTCTTTTTTCTTCTTCCTTTCATTTCTTTTTCGCTTCCTTTTCTTCTTTCTTATTTTCCTCTTCTTTTCTCTTGTCCTCTTCCTATTTCCGCTTTTCTTCTTCTTTTCTCTTTTCTTCTTCATCTGCCTATTTCTTTTTTCTTCTTCCTGTTACTTCTTTTCTTCCTCTACCTATTTTTCTTGTCCTACTTCTTTTGTTGATGTACCTGGAGTAACATCTTCATCAATGGGTTCCATTTGATCAGTGACCGGTACTCCTTCACTATCATATGCTACATCCAGTTGATTGATTTCCGGTTCTTGCTCAACTTTTCTATAGGCTTCTACCACTTGGTGCAACCTTAGATGGGATTGCACAAGGGAGTGGGTATCTTTAGTCACTTCAGGAGTTTTTCCTTCTAGTAATTAGAGTCTCCTTCTTCGCATAAAGAAGAGGCCTTTATATTTGTCCAAAACTTCATAAAGTTCTGAATTAGATACATCAGCAAAGTATTGTGCAAACACTTCCTCTCTTATTTCTCATTCCATCTCTATGGAAATGCTCCATTTGTTATCTAAATAATTATACAAAGAATTAGGTACCTCAGATCTAATTTTTGAGGGTGACCGGTCATTAATACATAAGTATTGAATGACTTCCTATTCCACTTCCTCTTTCTCATTATCATTGACATCATCAAAATATTCTTTTAAATCACTAAGTAGTTTTCTTCTAAGATTTTTGATAGTCCTTTGACAATGTGACAAAGGTTTATAAGAGGAAACGTGAATATTTACCATTGCAAATGTTGTCGGTTCATTGTTGGTTGCTTTTGTCTTCTTCCTTGTTTGCCTAGTCTTCTTAGGTTGTTCTTTAGACACAGTGTCCTCTGAGTCCGGTGTGATATCTTTTGTTTTTTTCTTTCTCTTGAAGACTTTGGTGGGTGTAGCTTCTAGTTTCTTCTTTGCTGGTGACCGCTTGGTCACTTTGGGACTGGCTACAGTAACTGGTGCCGATGCTGAAGGCACTGCCTTTCCCTTCTTTATTGAGGGTTCTTCAACTGGTGTAACCCTTTCAAAATAGGTGCCAGTTCTCTTTTCCTTTGGATCGAGGGGCGAGGCGAGTAGGGTAGAGTCATACCCATCTAGCATGTCATACATTACCTCATATCCCATGGGTTCCACTTCTTCTTTTCTTGGTTCAACCGCCTCCATTATGCACTCATCAACTTTGATGGTGAAGCAGATGTCATCTTCATATTTCTTGACAATATCACCTGATATTCTCACTCTTTGGCTCATCTTGCATCTAAACTCATCAAAGTATTTGTTTAGAACTTCTGGATAACTGGTTCCAACCACTTGAAGGCTTTCCTTGATTTTCTTTATAATCGGTTGGTTAGCAGACCACTGAATATCTCCAACTCCTGGGAAGTAACCTTGGAAGTAGAAGAACAACCCAACCAATAGTTGTCCAAACTTAAATCTCAAGGCATTGTCCTATTTAATCGACTTCAGGATCACTAAAAGTTGCCTTTGCATATAGGTGCATAAGTCAAATGATGCATCTTCCATGATCATCCCATAGGAAGCATTTACCACTGTAGCAAAGACAGAGTTGATCCTGCTACCATAAAATGTTTGGTAACCTATTACCATGCAAGCATATTTGACCAGATCATCCTTGATGGGATTGATGGTTATACCCTGTTGGTCGCTCACAGAACTGGTGAGCTTGGTCATTTCCATCTTGCTAATCTTCCTTAGGGTTGGCACTTCACTGACATTACAAAAATAGGTGACGACATGAATCGCTTCTGGTGTGGTGTCATGTGTCCACTCTAAGTACATTTTATCACTGTGGACTCTACTCAAAATGATGTGGATGTGATCATTTGAAAACTCTTCAAGGAAATAGACTGCATTGTGAAGCTTTTTCTTTTCCAAGATGCTAAATTCTGGTTTAATCTTCTTATCCTTCCCACAGAACAAACTCAACTAAGAATGAATCATCAAAGATCCTAGGTCTTCAATTTTACAGTCAACGTAATCAGAAATGCCTTCCTCGACTATGACACCAGTAGGTATTTGAGATAGGGCATTATATTTTGCCTTCCATTGAATAAAGTCTACTAAATCAACATGTACACTAGAGCTAGAGTGTGATGCGGAAGCCATGATAAAATAGAGAAATTTGAAAAATACCTTCGTAAATCAAAATTTAGGGCTCGCAAATTATACTTCCCCACACACTCCTTCGATTGCTGAAATACCACTTTGTGTTCTACACTTGACCGATTGATATTAGCTTCTGATTTTTCTTCAAGGTTTTGAAAATTCTTCAAATCACAATTCAAATCTCTTTTCTTCGCTCAGTGCTTAAAAACTTCTTCACTCGAGAAATGATAAGTGAAAAATGACTTGAAAAATCTTTTTAAACAAGTTCTTCACCTACCATAATAAATGCTCCAATATTAGGGCATAAACCCTAATTTGCCTTTTACCATTTCTAGTCTTCTGCCAATTGACAAGGAACACATACTAGTTAAGGTCTTTTACCGATGTAAACTGGGGGTTCAAAACATTTCACCATTTGCTCCCCCTAAGCTTTTTTGATGCTTAGTTTGTTGGTTGAGTGACTTCCACACTAGGTGCAGAAACTAGTTCTTCTTGAATCACTTCTTTTGGCTTCTTCTTCGAGGTTTTCTTCATATCCACTTGAATAGTTTCAACATCAATCTTTCCTTTCGAAGTGACCAGTATATAATCTGATATATTCTTTCTTGTTCTACAGAATCTTGTTGTATGACCTAGTTTGTTGCAATGATAGCAAATCATTCCAGGTGATCTCCAAGGTCCATTATTCATGTTTCCATTCTTCCTTCTGCATGTTGCAGTAGTGTCACCATGACCATGATAAATCAAACATGTTGCTCTCCATCTAGTTGCCACTTGATAGCCACTACTTCCAGACTGATGATTATAGGTATTAAACCAGTTTGAGTTCCGGTTCCCAGAAGGTTCAGAAAACACTCCTTGACTCCTTTGAGTATACCTTCCGGTGTTGTGCATAATAGACCTTCATTCAAATGCTCTATTCCCAAACTTGTTGCATGCATAAAAATTACCATTGAATCTATTGGGTCTAGGCTTATCATTTAGAAAATAAGGAAAATTATTGTAAGCCTTACTTCTACATACATTGGCAGTGTGTCCTTCCTTGAGACAATTAAAGAAAACAAGTTTGAACTTTTGCTTACCTTTATCCTTTCGTGTCGGTTGTTTCTTTGATGCTCCATCTTTTGTTCTAGAGGTCTCACCTTCCTCATAATCAGAGAAACCAAGTCCATTGGTATTCTTTACTGGTTTAGCTGATTCAAGCTTTTGCTCTAGCTTGACAGTGCTCTTATTGAATTTGGCAAGTATTTCCTTTGACTCAATAAATTCTTTGGTAATAGCAGCATTGGATTCCTCTAAGGTTGCATTCTCAGAAATAACCATGTGTATTTCACCTTGCATTTCTTCCTTTAACATTTTATTTTCATGAAGATGAGCGATAAGTGCACTGATCTCTTGCTTTAGCTTGGAGATCTCATGATCTTTTTCTTTTACCAGATCTTCAGCTTTCCTCCAGTTCTCAAGCTCTTAACACATTCAGATAGTTAGTCCTTCAAGTTCTCTTCTTAGGTTGGCATTGGACTCATTCAATTTTTCAACTTCTTGAACTAGGGCTTCCATCTCTACTTCGTCAGAAGAACTATTTTCAGTTAGCTCCATCAGTTTTTCAACATGCTCTCTTCTTTTTGCCATAGAGGCCTTGTACTTGACTTTGAGTTCATCAAAGGCTTTCTCAATTTGAGTGAGTTGATGAGTAAGCTCCCTCACAGTGTATTCCCCCATATCTCCTTCCAAGTGGTTAAACTTATAGAAAGGTTGGCTCTGATAACAATTGATGAATACTAAGAGGGGGGTGAATTAGTATACCAAAAAATATTATACTTAAACACTTAAACAGTCTAGCAGTGAACCAGTAAAATAGTTTAACTAACAAACCAGTTAACACAAACACAAACCAAATGACAAGTAAGGCATTCACCCACAAAAAAGCACAATCACCATAACATAAGATATTTTGATGTGGAAACCCAAATGGGAAAAACCACGGTGAGATGAAACTCACAAGCAACTATCTGCAAAATAGTAACTAGACCGGTTAAGGTCAGACCGGTTAAAGTTATACAATGTTCTTTACCAAAACAGATCCTATTAGGAATCTCAATCTCTGTTAGGTGATAAGTTCAATTAAAGACTACCTTGTGAGAGGATTTCAGATCAGTAGTTGTGAACCACCTTGTTAGAGGATTTACAAAGGCTCTGCTAAGCCTACCTAGTTAAGGGTTTCAAACTTGCTGAAGATGTGAGTAATCAACAAGTGAGTGATCTAAATATTTGCACAATATGCTTGGTTAGATCCTTGATAGCTCATTAACACATTTTAGCATTACTTCAGTCTTCAATAAATCCACACTCTTTTCCAGCACACAAACTTTTTCTACTCTCTTAAGATCGCACATACAAGAATTCCTCAACCACAAAAACCTAACAACTACACACCTGTAAAACCCTAGACATGATGTCCTTAAAACAAATTTGATTTCATGTTGGTCCAATAGGATTACATTGCAAGTTCTTAGGTTCATTATATCTAGACACATTTGGTAACACGACACAAAATCACCATCAAAGTGTCAGTGGATGGTAACTCATCACAAAAATATACTGGTTGGTAACTCATCATAGAGTATTACCAGTTTATACAACTTTACCAGTTACCGATTGGTAATACTGGTTCAATTATAAAACAGATTACCGGTTGACAGAAATGAAGACTGCGAAAATGATAACTATTGCTTCTATCTCCTTTGTTCCGCTCTGCTTGAGATCCTTAAACTACTTGAGCTCTTCATGCCGCTTGGGTCTTCATACTGCTTGAGATTGGTAAACACTTTCTGCATAACATCGCTAGTCTAAAGACTACAACATAATACCGATTTAGAACAAATATCGGTTGAGCATAGCTCATACATTCAAAGAGTGATCTCATAGCAAGTGTGTGTCCATCAATGACAATCACAACATAATCATAAAAAATGCCAACAGTTATGGTGGTCAGACATACAAGTTTTTATATTTTTAAAAAGTTGTAATAAGAAAATCATTCAATTATTTATTTAAAAAATAACAACAAAAAAAAAATGTGTCACATCTTGACATGAGTCTTCTACTTATATCTAAAATCTTATAAAAAAATATTATTATTTGATTGTGGTTAGGGTGGTTAGACAGAGACCCACTTCATATATTTTTCTAGAAATTTAAGTACTACTACATTCAAATTTCAAAATTTTATCAAATATATATATTTTTTTTAGTAGCTTAGAAACTACTTTTTTTTTTTTACAGATTCCACTCTTACATATTTTTGAAATAATGCTGGTAACTTATTCAAATTTTTACATCAAGTTGCATAACTTTGTTTCCTAAATTTTCATTTCCACTTAAGGGCCTATTTGGCCCACCATGATCCTGCACATGCCAAAGAAGTGAAAAAGTTGAAGACAAAAAGTAAAGTTTTTGAAAGTAGAAATTTTTTGGAAGACTTGATTATCATACAGAAAGCTCATTTAGACAATATTGGACTAGGATTTCAGACAAGTGAATGTTCAAATTAGAATGATAAATAAAAAAGGCAAGGAAGTTAAAGTTGAAATAGAAAAGAAACCTGAAGATGCAAGCAAAACCCAGAATTAGAGAACTACTACAAGGAGATTACCGATTCATGAACTTAACCCACAAAGGTACCCATAATTTAAGGGTTATTGTTTTTAATGCAATAAATTTAGTCATAAAGAAATGAATTGTATAAGAATTCAATGTTACAATGGCAAGAAGTTTGGTCACAAAGTAAATTACTATAGAAATCATGTTATGAGTCAGAATCATAATCTAGTTGGAATGAAAAAGGGAAAATAGTAATTTTTATGGATATTGTCATCTATGCAATGGTTATAGTCATAAAGTTAATTAGTGTAGATCTAGAAGACATTGAGAAAATTCAGTGCAGAGGAACATCAATTGTTACAAGTGCAATCACCTCTTCCTCCAGTGTCAACACCTCTTCTTTCGGTAATTGAGCTTATTGCTTTAGCTCAAGTAGAGTTTCTCAAAGAAAATATTTTGGTCCCATCTTCTAAGTTAGTTCATGTCATTAGTTCGACATGATTGTGCTTGAGATGCAATTTGGTAATTCAATGTTTGTGCTGACATCTTTAACAAGACATTTTCTGGTGACAAAACCCTAGAAGAAATTGGTAAGTTAAATTTGGGAATGTGAGACCATTTTCATCATTATCCGAAGAAGAATTGTTTGAAGAGAAAGATCAAAATCTAAAGAGCAAAGAGAAAAGAAGTGAAGAAAGAATGGAGTAAAAAATGATTGTCAGAGAATCAAGTAGTGAAAGTTTTCAATCTTTGCAAAAGGTACAAATGGATGAGTTTCACACATAGGAGATTAGAAAAATGGAAAGGAGTTTAAGTGAAGTAGATTTACAAAAGGTCAAGGACTTGAGTCATAAAGGAATGTATTTATGGAGTGAATTCCTATTGTTCGATAGGAAGTAATCAGGTTGATATTAATTCATGTGCTAAATGAATGTATTGTGTTGGATAAACCCTATCCAATCTCAATGGACATTACTTTGGATGTTACTAGCCTATGCAAAATTGGAAGTGTGTTGGTTAAGAAGATAGTAAACAATAAGGAGGTTAAAAACCTAACTAGTGTGATGGGTGATCATAAAGAATTATTAATCGACAAAATTGTTAATCCCATTGTGAGGTATGTGGCATATGGTATATCCTATAAGATTTATCTCAAAAATAGGGAAGGTTCTACTTTGGCTATTGCAGTGTATGTTGTGTATAATATTGCTATGGAATATGTTGTGTTTGACTGTGAATTTTTAAATAATCAACTGTTAGAGAATGCCAAAATGACAAAAGAGCAAGGTTATCTCTTCCAGTTTGGTTTGTTACTTGTGTGTTTGACTATTTTTTTGTTGGGATCTCTTCTAGCTAAGAAGAATGAGATATGGGAATTTGGAGTCTTGGTTGTTAGGAAAATATTTCGATATCTTAATGGATTGGATAAGAGAGAAGTGCATGTGATACTTATTTCAAATCATTTTTGGACATGTGGAGTATTAGTCTGGTATCCTCTACTATCGGTTCAAGTAAAGATAGTCTGACCTCTGAAAAGAGATTGACTCCTTTGGTTCTTTGGAACCTGAGAAGAAGTAGAAAATACAAAAATAGGGAGAAGTCATGAGGTTAGATGATCCGAAAAACCCTTGTAGTTAAGGAAGAATTAGAAATTGCAAAGAAAGAAGAAGAAGATTAAGAAGAAGAAGTTGATAACATGTAGGAAAGGTTGAAAAAATGTGAAGATGCTACGAAGAATTTATCTATATGCATAAACAAGATGAGCGATTGTATCAACAATGCTAGGAAGGTTTACAGGTATTGTCTTTCATGGCCAGCTGCTATGGTGAAGCATAAAGCAAAGATTGGAACTGTTGAAGAAGTATTGAGTTCTACTAGTAAGTCACTTTATTTTCTAAGCGACAAAGATGGAGAGAAAAGGAAAAAGGTAAATTCCTTATAAGATAAGTTGTTATTCTTGCAAAGGGAGAGAGAAGATTATGTGATTATTTTCTTGAAAGTTAAGGAGATTGTTGAAGCTAATCTAGAACATATTTCAGCAATGCTTGGTGATGCAATTGAGTATGAGTAGAATTTGATCATTCTAGACAATTTTTCTCATGTTGTTGATTTGTTGGTGGAATGTAGGAGTTTATCTATTAGCATTAAATTGGATTAAGGAGAAATAAAAGCAAATATTTCAGAAAAAAAGCAATTGAGAATATTTTTGGGCTGATATGCAAGTTTGACAATTTTGTTGTTGAACACATTTTTCTTTCTTTCTTTTTCATCAAAGGCAGGCTTTGTCCTTGATGTCAAGGTGGAAAAAGGTAAATGGAGACATAAAGAAAAAGGTAGACTACTAGAGATATATGAGTAAGGGGGAGTTATACATAGAGATGTTTTTGAGTTTATTCTTTTGAGATGTTTTGTGATTAATGACAAATGGGAGATTGTTGGATTTGTGCAAATATTGTCATTGATGTCAAACCCTATGATCCAGTTAAGACTGAATGTGTGTATGATGTCAATGGAAGATAGGTATGTATGTGACATGAAGGAGTAAGGAATATATGATCTACTCAAGTCATTTCTTGAAGATCCTCCTCTTTAAAATCTTGTTTTTTCTTATCATTGTTTGTATCCACTTCTAGTATTAGCTATGTGAGTTCTAGTATTAGATACATCAGTCATATCAGTTGTATCAGCCATATAAGTTGTATCTATTACTATATGAATGATTATATTGCATCATGTTATGTTCTGGAATCTATGGTATCTATTTCTAGAAGTTAGGGGTTGTTGTGCTTATGGGTTTGTATCTTTGGGTCTAATAAAGCCCTGTATTATTCTGATAATTGTGGCATGTGTTTTGATAAGTGAAGTCTATGATGGAAGCATGTAGAATATTATTAAAGGCCAACTTGTTTAACCTATCTTTGGTCATGACATGTTTTTGATAACGTATTAAGAAGTGTATTATTGGGTAAATCACTATGTGCTTGGCTAACATAGTATCCTGGTGTATATTCTTACCAGTATATATAGAACATGTGAGGATGTGGGAAACTAGTATTATGTAGAAATTGAAGAAGGGTAGTGTGTGTATGAGTAATGAGAGAGTCTATATTTTATATTCAAAAGAGTATGCTTGTGATGTGTAGCAAAATAAGAAGTGTGCAAGTGACAAAGTTAATATGCAAGTAGTATATGGTATGAGAAGCATATGAGAGAAGGTGTGTGAAGAAGAGTCAATGTGTAGAAGGCATTGTAGTAATCCTTTACTGGATCTGCTTCAAGTAGTTGTTTTAGTAGAGTGTAGTTACAGTGGCATAGTAATCCTTTACCAGATCTTTTGCAGGTAGTTGTGGACAGTGTTGTAGTAATTCCTTACTAGATCTGCTACAAGTTTATGTAAGTTGATATTTGAGCTTATATTGGAATTGAATTCATGTGATTAGGGATGGAACATTCCTTAGTTTATCTATATCTATTGTAGTGAGCATTTCAGTAGTGAGCTACTTTGTAATATAGTAGTGAGCCATCTGATAGTAAACCACACTTTTTGTAAACACCATATAACTAGTTATATTATCTTGATAGTTAACACTCTTCGTGGTTTTTCCTATTTGGCTTTTCTACATATAAAATTTTATGTTCAATTTGTGGTTGTGTTATTTTTTATTATGCATTTTCTATTTCATGTTGATAACTTTAATTAATGAAATTTATATATCAGTAAAAGTCGGTGAAGTGAGGGAATACTCATTCAGCCCCCCCCTCTCAGTATTCCAGTCCATTCAACCAACTCAACAATACAAAATGCCATTTTTAATTGATACAAGAAAAATTATACATAGTAAAATCTAGAAGCAAAACAAAGCAATAATAGAGTTTACAACAAATCTCATAAGGTTCTATGAACAATGAAATTTAGTGGTTCATTATGCATGCCATATTTTGCATCAAAGGATAAAATTTGATAATGATAAATGAAAGGAATGTGTTTCGTAGAGTACCCTACAAATAAAAGTATATTAATAAATCATTAATACTTAACATTATACATTTAGGTGAATCAAGTCAAACCATATTGCTGAAGCCTTTGCTACTCTTCATGCCATCAAACAAGCATGTGATCATAGCTTCAAGAAGGTTTGGATTGAAGGTGATTCCCTCAACATATCTAATTGTTTAGAGGGCTTTGATCCTCTAAGTTGGACCATTGAAGATTTGATCAAGGATGCCTTAAACCTAATAAAGGATTTTGATAATGTTAATATTTCTAATATCCTTAGGCAAGGTAATTCCCTTTCAAATGCCTTTCCAAATATTGGTGTGTTGTGACATGATGGTTTCTATTGGAATGGGATTGATTGTCTTCCTTGTAACATTTAGGATGCAACTAAACTTGAAATTATTCATGGGAGTTAACCTTTCATGGTATGCGAGGGTATTTGATTAGAGATACACAACTGCAAATAACAAATAAAATGATATGTGTTTCACCATTTTCAATCAATATATATTACATATATATATAAGAGTGTACTACTATATTCAAGGAAAGATTATCTTCACAAATCCTTATTTATTTGTCATTGTTACTCACGTGATAATACACAACTTAAACTATATGACTTCTTAAAAAACTCCAAACCCTAATATATATTAATATTAATATAACAATAATATGGCTAAATACTAACATTTACATGATAATAATTACTCACATAATTATTATTTACCAGCATACATGGAGCACTAACTCAAATTTCCTGACATTCCCCCCCTTAGTATTAAATTGCTAGAAAAACATTCACACACTCCTTTGCAATATGCTCACCCTTGTGGCATGCCCATTCTAATGGCTCATGACCTTAATACAAAATAAAGTCTCTCTCCTTGCATGGTTTTAAACAAGCTTACCACAAATCTTGATGTGAACAAGAACCCATCAACTATCCACCTCGTATAGTTTTTAAAATCCTCCAATAAAACATTTCAAGATCCATGAACTGACTTACTATGGTGCTTTCATTTTCTAGTATGGTTGTACATCAAGTAAATTATATAGAAATCAATATATATATCACAAATATGAAAATAAGATTGTATATGTACTTAATTGTATAAATTGTTGTCAATCATTATCACTCAATCTCGAACAACATAGACAACCACCATTGCCACTAGAAGTTGCCCTTGACTTAGGTCATTTTGGTATGAAATGGAAATGGAACATTGATTATTATCCTCCCCTATAATGTGAAAATTTCCACTTAATCAGGAACATAGAAAACCATAAAAAATTAAATGCCACCAAAGTTGATAAGTTGCACCATCGTTGGTGACTGATGAGAGGACATTGATTGTCCTCTTTCCCTCATTGCCTCTTGCCTCCAATCTTAAATTATTTAAAGAACATATTCCTCATCACTAGACATGACAAATCTTCATTACTCGTATATTCTTTCCAATTTGTTTCTTCAGTGAAAGTAGCACGATGATCTAGTTTATCATCTAGTAGATCTTGTACTCTCTTCTTGTAATTCAATATTACATGTCCTATTTCATTACAATATAAATATTTTATTTTTCATTTTGAAATAATATTCTTAGATTTCTACTTTCCTTTTCTTGCTTTGTTATGTAGAAATAAGACCTCTTCATATTTTGACTCTTCATTATGATTAAGTAGAGTAGACATTCCTCGTTCAAGACTAATGGTTACCTTGCTTAAAGTGAACACCATTCCAAACATATTTTTGGGAAAACTATTCAAAAGTATTGCTTTGAAATCATCATCTTTTACCTTCTTATTAATCCCACCAAGCTGATTTAGGAGAGAGTGAAACTTACTGATATGATCTACCATTTTTGTACCTGTTTCCATCTTTAATCCATACAATCTCTACTTCAATGCTATCTTGGCACTTTCTGCTTTAGATCCAAAGAGCTTTCTTAATGACTCCCAAATATATTTTACTGACTTCACAAAATCCACATGGTGTAAATATGCTTTGACCAAGACCAATAGTTCCCAAAGCTTTCTGACATTTTATATTCCACTTCGCAAGTTCATTTGCATCAATTGGTATGATTGAGTTTGGTTTGACAACATCTCAAATTGTTGGTGTAAATAAATATTCATCATGGATATTATTACACTTTACTTAAGTTAACTTATGATAATGCATCTCTTCGTAGTTTGGATATGAGACACTTAGGGAAGTGTGCACATAGGGATACAACTTGTAGGAGAAATTCTACCTTTTGTGGTCTTATTTTGCTATCACACTCTGCATTCGATGGGTCATCCACCTCTTGTGGAATATTATATTATTTCTCCTACCTACCCCTAGTATTTCTTACCTACCCTTTTTTCTCATTAAGCCACGTGTCATGATTGTGTGCTCATACATCCATATGGTCTTTCCTATATAAGCAAGGTCATATTCATTGTATTGGTTAATCCAATTGATCATTTGTATATTGATGATAATACAGTTTTTCCTTGTCATTCTTTTGTCTCTCTTTATACTTTTCATTGTGCCCTTGATCTTGGAAAAATCTCAAATAGTATCAGAGCCATTGGGGCTTCATTGATTGGTTTTGGGAGACATCTTGGAAGGCTTCTATTTTTGGATCTAAGGGACTGGGATTTTTGGAGGCATCTTAGAGAATTTTTGACCTCACCATTGCATCTGGGAGGTCGTTTCCATAAAAATCAAGTATAAAATCGACCTATTTTGGCGAAAGACGAATTTTGGGTGTTGGAGGAATTTTTTACCCAATTTGGGTGGTACGGTACGGAATTTTTGGATTGGAAAAAAAATAAAATTTATTTTCTAAAAAAAATGGGCATTTTTTTTTTTTTTAAATGATTTTTTATTTAAAAAAAAAAAACTTGTTTCAGGGTTCGTAGACTCCCCCTGCCTCATCGTACTTTGATTTTCACAGGCTTCTGTAGGTCGTACCACCTCCATCAGCCATTTTCGTGCAGGTTGTAGTCTCTTCTCTGGTCTTCGTGCCACCACCACTAGCACAACTCCATAGAAACTCCAGTGGCACTGCCAGCCACCATGCCCTGATGACCTCTTTGGTAGTGCCTATTGGGTCCAACAGCCACCGCCTCCCGTCGCAGTGACACTGCCGTCCACTCTAGCCTCGGTGGCTCTGCCTCGTCCCGCTGCAACGACACCACTGACCACTCCAACCTCGACGGCCCAACTAGCTTTCTAACCTGGCCCCACCATCCAGCTACCCTCCGGCCGCTGCCAGCAAGACCTTCAACGACCACTGCCACATTAGCACCTTGGCCCACCCTCGCCTGCGACCTCAACAGCCGGGTCCACCGCTTGTCACCTTTGCTTGCCACATCACCCATAAGACCAATTGCCTACCACATCACTTGCAGGCCCAGTCAGCTACCTCATTAGCATTTTTTGCATAGTCAGCACCCAATCAACATTTTTTTGAAAAATTTTAGACCCCTCTCCATTGAGCAATTTGGGTCAACTTTGGAGGCTCATAACTTGCTCAATTTTGCTTTTTTTTTGGTGCAATTTTTTTTTATTTGAACTAGTTTTTTTTGTTCTTCGTAGTTGTGTGGTTCTTTTCTAATTTTGGTGCATAGGTTTTTCAAAATTTTTGGATTCTCTCAGTTGTACCAGTCTAATCATTAATTTTGCAACTTCAAAGGCTTTGTTTGAGCTCAGAGGACCTCCTTTTCAAGTGCTATTTTTGTTGAAAGTGCATATTTTTTTGTCTACTCTCATAATCTATAATTAGTTTTCAGAAATTTTGAGTGGATATTGTACTTTCAGATATTGGTCTTTTTTGGCCTATTTGGTAGTTGTAATTTGCTTGGATCACTTGCATTATTAGTTTGAGTCTCCTTTGGCCTTATTAAGGTAGTTGTAAAGTTAAAATTAGAAGTCCACTTTGCCATTTTTTGCAAGTGGCCCATTGTACACGCACTAAGTATAAAGTACCAAATCATCATTTTTTTTTTTTGGGGGGGGGTTCTTTGATTGAGTGACTTTGGGGGAGTGTCTTGTGTGATTGTGCATCTCTTTCCTTGTGCTCTTTCATTTTTGTTGCAATGAGTCCTCATTAATTTCCACCTTTAACTCCACATAATTATGCATCATGGAAAATTAAAGTATGGAGCAAGTTAATGGAAAAAGGTCTCATGCATTACATAGATGGAACAATAAAAGCACCACCTGATCCTAAGGTTGATCATAATGCTCAGTTAGAATGGTTCACTAAGAATTGCATGGTTCTTGGAACTTTGTGTAAGTATGTATCAGATGACCTCATTTTTCACATTAAGAAGTGTACTACAATCAAAGAGGCTTGGGGTATGTTTTAGAAATTGTATGGTCAAGTTGATGAAATTAGAGGTTACAAGATTGACAATGAGCTCACCAACTTGGATCCCAAGAATTTTGATACAATCCAAGATTATGTCACCAAAGAAAATCATCTAAGAGCAAAGTTTAAGGATTGTGGAAATGACAAAAAGGATGCTCAGTTGACATTCAACTTGTTAGACAAGCTTACACCAAAATATGTAGCATTTGTTTCAAGCTTCTAAACTCATCGTTTGACAGTGGGGAGTTCCTACATTATGCCTTCATTTCATGCTTTCACACAAATGTTGATATTGGAAGAATCTAAGTTCTTGAACATGGGGCTTCTCAAGTCTTCAAAGTCTAAGGATTTGGTGGCTAATCAGGGGAGTCAAGGGAGTCAAGGCAAAGATTCCAACAAGATGAAGAAGCAATCTAAGTCAAAGCCATAGCAGGAAAAAGGGCAGTCATCCTCTCCATCGCAAGGCAATTTTTCATCCTCTTCCAAGAAGGGGACTCTACCTAAGAAGAATAAACCAACTTATTCTTATTGCAAGAAGTATGGTCATGATGAGAATCGATGCCACACCAAGCAAGTTGATGAGTTGAAAAATCTTCTTAAGAAAAACAACATCAGCTTGCCATTCACCTACACAAAGAAGGATTCATTTCCTTCCTCTTCCTTATAGTCTAAGGGAAAAGGGAAAGCATTTGTGGCTACAACAAGTTCTTCACAGCAGTGGATACTTGAATCAGGTGCCTCTTATCACATGGGTTCTACAAAGGAGCATTTTTCTTCAATGGAGCCATCTAAGGTACCTCACATTTACATAGGTGATGATACACAAGCTGAGGTTGAAGGGAAAGGTTCAGTTGGCATGGATGATTGAACATTTGAGAATTTTCTCTATGTTCCTAACTTGTCTACCAATCTTCTCTCTATCTACCAAATCACTCACTATGTGAATGGGAAAAAGGTTGAGTTTACACCTGATTCAATTGTGGTAAAGGAACTTGATGAGGATTTCTTGGTAGCACTAGGACAAGTGAATGAAAAGTCAAGGCTTTATTCATTCTCCCACTTTGTGCCAAGTTCTCCTTCTAGGGCCTTGCTTACTCATTCAAATTCAAAAAGTAAGCTATGTCATGAACAGTTTTGTCACCTCAACTATCGCTATCTTCAATAGCTCAGCACTAAAGACATGGTCACAGGTCTACCACGAATGAGTTTTTTAGAGGGTGTCTATCCAAGATCTTCCATGGGCAAGCATCCCGAGGAGAAGTTTGATAAACGGAAATCTTGGAGACCTTTGGAAGTTCTTCAACTTGTTCATAGCGATGTAGCAGGTCCATTTCCAACACCTTCATTGATGACTACTCCTTCTTCACTTGGGTGTACTTTCTTATTCATAAGAGTGAAGTATTTGATAGATTTCAGGACTTCAAGGCTCGTGTGGAGAAGCAATCTAGGAAAGTGGTCAAGATACTTCATATAGATAATGGAATGGAATATGTGAACAAAAGACTTGAGGATTTTTGTACATTTGAGGGGATAGATCTTCAACATTCTATTGCATACACTCCACAGCAGAATGGACTTGCAAAGTGCAAGAATAGAACTCTCAAGGAAATGGCTAGCTATATGATACATGCACATTCTCTTGATCCTTCCTTTTGGATAGAGGATATCAGTTGTGGCACACACATCTAGAATCGGGTTCCTCACAAATTTTTATAAGGTATTACTCTTTTTGAGGCTTGGGCTGGTAGGAAACCAATTGTGAGACATTTTAGAGTCTTTGGGTGTCCAACATGGGCTCACATACCTCTACAGAAACGCAAGGCATTAGAACCTCAGAGTAGGCCTTGCATATTTGTTGGATATCCTGAGGGTGTTAAGGCATATATATATTGATGGATCCTAAGACACATGAGGTGTTTATTAAGAGGATTGTTCATTTTGAGGAAAGCTCTCTTGGCTTAGCCTCACTACCTCCTCCACCTTCCTCCATTGTCGATAGTGATGCTAGTGATTTAGATGATGAGACTCCTTCAACTTTGACTCATAGGTTACACCTCTGTAGGGTCTAGTTCAAGTTGAGGAGCCTTGTTCTCCACCTCCATCTAGACCTCATTGGGTTCGATAGACACTTGAGTCAATGGGTTCTCTTTTTGGGGATCCTTCAGATTCATGGAGAACTTGATCATAGCATTAGGACCTTCCACATGCATTCATTGCTACTGCTTCTGATCCACAAACATTTCGGGAAGCATCAAGGGTTCTTGAGTGGGACCACAATATGGAGGAAGAGTATAGTTCCTTGATGAGGAACAACACATGGGAGTTAGTCCCTCTCCCTAAGGGGAGAAAGATGGTTTGATGTAAGTGCATCTATCGGACCAAGTTTGCAGTGGATGGTAGTGTGGATAAGTATAAGTCTCGACTTGTTGTGAAAGGTTTCTCTTAGGTTCCAGGTCTTGACTATACTGAGACCTTTGCACCCATAGCCAAGATGAACTCCATTCGCTTGACACTTGCTATTGCTGCAGCTCATGGTTGTGCTGTACATTAGATGGATGTGAAGAGTGCTTTTCTTCATGGGGATCTTGATGAGGAGATTTATATGCAGCAATCATAGGGTTTCATCCAGAATACTTCCTTGGTTTGGAGACTAATGAAATTTCTCTATGGCCTTAAGCAGACGCCTAGGGCTTGGTACACCAAGATGGATTCCTTTCTTCTCACAGTTGGGTTCACCAGGTGTCATTCTGATCCGAATGTCTACATTTTGAGATAGCATGACTCTCACTTGATACTTGTGCTCTATGTTGATGATTTGATCATTACAGGGAGCACCGCATCCATCATTTGCAGGGTCAAATCTACTTTGCCTAACAGATTTGCTATGACTGACTTGTCTTTTGCACTACTTTCTTGGGATAGAGATTTCATAGTCACCTTCCGAGATTACACTATCATAGCCCAAGTATTCTCTTGATCTACTTGCATGCTTTCCTATGATTGATTGTAAGCCTGCACCGACTCCCTTGATTTCAGGAGTCAAGCTTGAGGCTTAGTGCTCTTCTCCACTAGTTGATACCACATTGTATCGCCAGGTTGTGGGTAGTCTCATCTACCCGACTCGCACATGCCTTGATATTTCATTTGCAGTTGGCATGGTTTCCTAGTTCATGTAGGAACCACATGAGCTTCTTTGGAAAGGTGCCAAATGCATCCCTCATTACATCCAAGGTACACATCACTATGGGATTCACTATATAGCAGGCACAGGACTTCGCTTGGTTGGTTACACAGACTCTTATTGGTCCAACAATCTTGATGATCATAAGTCTTCTTCAGGTTATAGTTTTCACCTTGGTTCAGGCCCCATTTGTTGGCAGAGAAAAAAGCAACATGCTATTACTCTCTCTTTGACTGAGGCTGAGTATTGAGGAGTTGTTAATGCAGTGACTAAGACCATTTGGCTTCAGCAGATTCTCATAGAGTTTGGGTTGACCATTCTGCGGTTAACAGTTCTACATTATGACAATCAGAGTGCTATTGCTATCTCGAAGAACCCGGTCCAGCACTAGTGAACCAAACACATTGAGATCCATATGCACTAAATTTGAGAGTTGATTCAGGAGCAAGTGATTGATTTGTAGTATTATCCTCCAGTGGAGTAGGTAATTGATTTTCATTATTTTCCTACAGTGGAGCAGGTTGCAGACATATTCACCAAACCTTTCATCGAGAGTAAGTTCTAGTAGTTGCGAGCTCTCTTGGGGGTGCGCGATGTCTCATTAGGGGGAGTCAGCTGACTTCTCCTCCCTCTCTTATGGGGGGACTTTTTCCTCTTTAAGGTTTTGTGCTTCTTCTTTAAGAGTCTTTTGTACATTCATCTCTCTTTTGGGGGGGAGTTTTTTCCCATTGGGTTTTCTCCCTTTCTCCATTTGTGAGAGATTGCATTGCATAGTTTTTCTTGCATTTTCATATTGTACATGGGTACCTATTATGGTCTAGTAGCCGTGACCCATCTTGCATTGTTGACTTGAGTCTTCATTCCCCTAAGTTTCACTTAAGGGGGGGTGTTGGTGTAAATAAATATTCATCATGCATATTAATATACTTTACTTAAGTTAACTTAGGATAATGCATCTCTTCATAGTTTTGATATGAGACACTTAGAGAAGTGTGCACATAGGGATATAGCTTGTAGGAGAAATTCCATCTTTTTTGGTCTTATTTTGCTATTACACTCTACATTCGGTGGGTCATCCACCTCTTGTGGAATATTATGTTATTTCTCCTACCTACCCCTAGTATTTCTTACCTAGCCTTGTTTCTCATTGAGCCACATGTAATGATTGTGTGCTCGTACATCCATATGGCCTTGCCTATATAAGCAGGGTCATATTCATTGTATTGGTTAATCCAGTTGATCATTTGTATACTAATGAGAATATAGTTTGTTCTTGTCATTCTTTTGTCTCTCTTTATACTTTTCATTGTGCCCATGATCTTGGCAAAATCTCACACAAATATCCTTTTATATCAAGTATTGTTTTATTTATACTTGTCATGTATTAAAGTCTCTTCCATCAAATTTCTCAATGAGAGTTAGTTTTCTCATGATTATTCTTTTAATTGAAGGTGTCAGGCTCAACTGATAATGTACCTTAACAATTTTGCAAATTTGACACAAAAATAAAATAATATAAACTTTTTAAAGAGTTAACACAATTGACTAAGAAAAAATAGTAGAAATAATAAGAAATAATATCATAACAATATTTTTAGCTTTCACCTCAAAAAACTTCCACCATGATTAAAGATCGGTGAATTCTCAAACCCTTTGAATGCATGCTCCAATGGAGATGATTGCCAATACTCCAATAAAGAGTGACAGATCACAACAACTAACATTAAATGAACGATATAGAAATTGCACTGGGTTATGAAATGCCACAACCAAAACAAAGAGAGTTGGTCAAATATGGTAAAACATATGTAGTAGAAAGAGAACAATGGAGATCTAGAGATTCAACACTAAGACTAGGGCATTTGGATTATCTCATGTGGAGATATATGCAAATTTTTCTTGGTGTAGTGTAGCAGTCTCTAAAGGAATTTACCAACTACCAACATAATTGTGTGTATGGGTGAGAAATATGCCTTCTTTGCAAGAGTTGCTAGTAGGAACAATTTTCACATCAATGATAACATAGTCCTCAACTTGATCAAGGTAAATATCTTTGTTAGCTCATCCAATGAGAATCCCCAGGAAAAACACAACAAACAACAAACGAATATAGGAACTACCTCTCAAAATGAATGGATTGCCTGATGAGAGTTTGCTAATCAAGATAGATGTTACCAATGAAGCAAGCTAATAAGGTACACATATTTGCAGATTTGATCAATACCAAAACAAACTCAAAATTATTTCACTTTGAATTGAACCGAGAAACAATACCACTTTTAGTCTCAAGAATGAATAATATTCTATATAGTTATTGAGTCTCACTCAAGAAGGTCTTTAGTTCAACAACATTCTTGTAGGTTGACTTCCATAATGGACAACAAACAACATAATATCTGGCCTAATTTAAAAGAAAATAGTTTTCTCTACTCATCATACAGATAAGATATTATCTCCCTTTGATAACATATTGTAAAATTTAATAAAATATATACAACTACAAATTACAAACAAAATGATATGAACGTCACTATTTTCAATCAATGCATCTTACATATATATATGAGAGTCTACTTCTATTTTTAAGGAGAGATTCTCTCCACAAATCCTTATTTAGTTGTGATTGTTACTCACATAAAAATACACAAATCAAATTATATGAGTTGTTAAAACAACTCCAAACCATAATATATATTATTGTTAATATAACAATAATATTACTAAATACTAGCATTTACATGATAGTAATTACTCACATAACTATTATTTACCCATATATATGGAGAACTAACTCAAATTTCCCAACATCCCCATCCTTCATACAAACATGGTAGAAAAGAATTCACACACTCCTTTGTAGTATGCTCACTCCTATGACATGCTCATTCTCATGGTTCATGTGTAGTACCCCTCCTCGATCAGCCTCTTTTGTATGTTTTGAGTTACTTGAGTGACTATTATGTGGAACATTATTGTATTTTGATTCAAATATTATGCGATGTTATTACATACTTTATCTGGAGTTATGGCATATGATTTTATGCAGTATTTCAGTGCTTATGAGTAATGTTATTTTTATGGATCATTATCATGGACTGACATTTTTTCCTTATATTACGATGTGCTATTTATATGTTGCATGTTTGCAAGTGTATTGGGATGCAAGGGGATGATTTTCCTTCACTCACTCCAGTAAGATAGGGAACATCACGATTCTCCTTCATCAGTGTGCGTACCATATCTGTATTTATGTATATTATCTATATGCATGTGTGGTTCTTTGGTGCAGGACATTGCAGGTACTAGTATGGGGTAGGTATGGGGTATTGACTCCACCTAGTTTCGCAGGTGTGAGCATGCCTTATATATCCAATGGGAGTGGAGGAGATAGTTGTTGTACCCTAGGTTGACCATAGTTACACTCATGTGAGTGTTGTTAGTTGGTTGTGTTTCCCCATCTGGTTGTTATGTGTGTCATGGTGCCTTGGTTTGGTCATTTGAGTTGTCATTTGATTTGTCTTGGTTTTGCGAGTTTCCATTTATTTAAATGGTCATTTAATTTAAATGGATGATGCTATCTTGTGTAGGCGTAATCATTTAATTAATATGCTCTGTGATTATTGATTTATTTAAATTAATGATTGCTAGATTAAATGGTTAAATGGCTTAATTTATTGTGTAAAGTTGCATTGATATTTTTTGTGAAATAAATAAATTGCCTAGCCATTTAAAAAGGTTAAATGCTTTTGTTGAAGGAAGTATTTATGGAAAAAGAAATTAATAAAATCTTTCCTTATTGCTTTTCCATTTGACTTTTTCTTTTTCATTTTAATTGTTGGGAAAGAATTATTATTTTTTTGGGAAAGAAATAAATCCGATTGCCTTTTAGTTTTAAAATATTTAAATTTGATTGGATGAAAAAAAAACTTTATCCTAGAAGCTTGGGTTAAAAGATATTTTTGGGCATCCATTTTGGGGATTCATGGCAGGAGAAGAAGAGAATTTTGGAGAGAAAATTCGAGAAAAACTTCTTGGAGGAGCTGGAAATTTGACCTAGCTGGAAGGCTGGTTGTTCTTCATCTTTTTGCTTGCTAATTGCTTCAAGGTTGGAGGTTTCCTTCTTGTTTTGAATTTGTTTTGTAATTTTCAATTTGCTTCCTCTGAAAGGAAATTTATTCAATCTTCCTATAGATGTTTGTGGAATGATTGAAATGGAAGAGTTAGTGTTTACTACTACTGGTTTTTGTGAAATCTATATCATATGTTTGGATTCAGGAAATAAATGGTTCATTTCTCTATCTATTGTGTGTGATTTGTTCATGGAAATTAATTTATTGATTTACCTCTTCTTTGAGAAGAAAGAATTTTAGATTGGGCTTTCTGGGTGCATCCTTGTTTCTTTTTTTGTCATGATTTGGTTAGTCATTATTTCTAGTATGTTTATTTCACCATTTACCTTGCTGGTAAACTCTTCTTTGAAATTTTGGAAATTGGCACTATATGTGTGTGCCTGTGAAATAATTCTAGAAATGAAGTGTCACCAGGTCGAAGAGGTAATTTACTTGTTCGAAGAGGTAAGTGTCACCAGTTCAAAGAGGTAAATTACTTGTTTGAAGAGGTAAGTGTCACCGGTTTGAAGAGGTAAATTACCTGTTCGAAGAGGTAAGTATCACCAGTTCGAAGAGGTAAATTACCTGTTCGAAGAGGTAAGTGTTACCCGGTTTGAAGAGGTAAATTACCTGTTCGAAGAGGTAAGTGTCACCGGTTCGAAGAGGTAAATTACCTGTTCAAAGAGGTAAGTGTCATCGGTTCAAAGAAGTAAATTACATGTTCGATGAGGTAAGTGTCACCGGTTCAAAGAGGTAAATTACCTATTCGAAGAGGTAAGTGTTACTGGTTTGAAGAGGTAAACTACCTATTTGATGTCACAACCCTCCTTTATCACCTTTTTTTGATTTAAATTACAAAACTCTACTATATTCCTTGGATAAATTATTGAATGAATATTGTAAGGGAATAAAAATAATAAACCTCACACACATGGAAAATGCATATATATTTTAATTTGTTATTTAATTTCCCTCACCTAAATTAAGGCACATGTTGTAGGAGGAATAAGAAGCTTCTAGAGGCTTCTCCACCTCCTTGCATGTAACTCCTCCCACTAAGCCTAATTAATTTGCATGGAGGCCAAATTGGGAGAGAATCTCTTTTTTCAATTAAAAAAAATGGTAGTGGGAATTTGTAATTTCTTTTATAAAATAGGAACAAGTTTCAAAAGAAAAGCTAGCTATTCCATAAGAAATTTTTGCAAGTTGAATTCTCCTTTGTAGTCCACTTTCATTGGCAGCTAAGATTTTTGTTGGGAAGATTTCTCTTCAATTTGGACATCAAGGAAGACTCTACACCATCTTCAAGCATCCAGGTTCCTTCAACTTAGTTTATGCATCTCATTTTATGGTAGATTAGATTTGTTTAGATTGATTGTGAGTATGAAATTCATTTGTGTTTTGTTAAAGAATTAGTTTTAGATTTTTGTAGAAAATGAGAGTCATGGTTTAAATAAGATCCATTGTTAAAATTCTTGATATGAAATTAGTTTTTGTAAAGAATGAGATTTATGGCTTAAATGAGATTCATTGTTTGAAATTTTGATAAGGAATTAGTTTTTAGATTTTGTAGAGAATGAGATTTATTGTTAATAAGATTCATTGTTTAAATTTTTGATAAGAAATTAGTTTCAGATTTTGTAGAGAATGAAATTCATTGTTTAAATTCTTAGTTTCTGATTTTGTTTTAATTCTGATAAGAAATTAGTTTCAGAGTAAATGGAAATTAGATTCATTATCTTCAGTTTATTTTGATAAAAATTAGATCTCCCTGTGTGTATAAATAAATCTCCTCTCTCTATGAATGATTTTTCCTGTGTAAAGAAATGAATATCTCTCTCTGTGAATGAATTTTCCCTGTGTAAAGAAATGAATATCTCTCTCTCTGTGAATGAATTTTCCTGTGTAAAGAAATGAATATCTCTCTCTATGAATGAATTTTCCCTGTGTAAAGAAATGAATATCTCTCTCTGTGAATGAATTTTCCCTGTGTAAAGAAATGAATATCTCTCTCTGTGAATGAATTTTTCCTGTGTAAAGAAACAAATTCCTTTCTCTGTGAATGAGTTTTCCCTGTGTAGGAAACAAAAGAAATGAAGAAAAGAAATAAACTCTCTTTATCTATGAATGTATTTCCCTGTAGAAAACAAAGAAATGGGAAAAAAAAATCCCTCTGGTTATTGCTTCATTTTGTCCCTGAGACAAACCTGCAACATTATTAATTACCTATTAATCTTCAAATATTTTTATAAGTTATAATACTCCTCTATAAAAATGATAATGATAATACTGTAACAAATATATATCTATACATATATATATATATATATATATATGTATATATATATATGTATATGTATATATATATATATGTATATATACATATATGTATATATATATATATATACATATATATATATATATATATATATATACATATATATATATATATATATATACATATATGTATATACATATATATATATATATATATATATACATATATGTATATATATATATACATATATATGTATATATATATATATATATATATATAAATAAGTAACCAAAAAAAAAAGCGAGAAAGCATTTCGAACTTCAAATCTTCCCCCGAGCCCGTAACGCATGGCGTTTTCGCTGATTGGACATCAGCAACAATGCATGGCATGGACGGTTACGTAGTAACCGTCGCAGAGTACGGGGCCGCGGGTTCCCTCACCTCTGCGGTCCTGCGCATGCAGGGCCGCAGGGGTGATGGGACCTGTGGTCCCCACCCCGCAACCCTCTTTATTATTATAAAACGATGCAAGCCCTTTTTTCCATTAAGTTTAAAATTTGTTTTTTTTTTATTTAAGTATTTCGAAATTTGAAATTGTAATTTCATTTTTTTTTTTAAAAAACAATAATCTAAGTTAATTTCTATTTAGTCATTTTTTTAAGTTGATAATAATGACATTAGGAAATGATGATTTTCTTCCTTAGTATAAATTCAAGGATATTGACTTTCAATTAAAAATGGGATTAATGTGTAGCAAGATTGTAATTAAACTACCCTTAATAAACTTTAAAATCGTAGACTATATTCTTCAAAAATTAAGAATCGTTGGGACACTTGATTGAGATTACTTACCTTATTACAAGTACTTAGATTTAATCGTTATTTTGGATTCGTTAAGTCATCTTTCATCATAGATTAATTGCTTTCGTTAATGGTTCATAGCATGCAAATTATTTATAGGATAATTATATCTTCCATGCAATTACTATTATGCAAGTTTCATTTGTTATGCAAATTACACTTCAAGTAGTTACTTCAATTAATTACGCTTTCATTTTGTTATTCGTAGTTAGAAAACTAAATAAAGGAAGTTGGAAAACCAAAACTAGTAGCGTTCGGTATATATGGTGCCTCTGGGTCACGCTTACAGGTAATGCCGTCGTGTTGAACTACTGCACTTAACGCCTAATAAAGCTGCATTAACGACGTCTGTGGCATCGTCCCTATAAATCGTCGGGGAGTAATAAGGGACATTTGGAAGTTAAAATCCAAGGGACGGGTAATCCCTCTTGGATTGATAATTTAATAAGATAACTTTTAATGAATTTCACATCCGTTGAGATAAACCATAGTAAACCCCTCTTAGGGATGGTCAAGTTAAAAGCTCTCGTGGAATTTACTTTCTTATTTATTTATTTAGAAGGGATATTGGTGATTCGCAATGGGGTGACGCTCATGATAAGTATTAGGTTCTAGTTATTTTGTTTAGGCCACAAGCAATAGGCCATCTTGAGCCTTCGCTTAAGTGCTACCTTCGTGGGTAGCAACCGCAGAGAAACTGTCTGGGACACTGACCCTAGAAAGGGTTGCGTACCCACAAATCAGTTTACATCAAACCATAGATTAGAAAATAGAACTACATACTTTACGCCTTGATCCCGTGCCGAAGCGGGTATGTAGGCAGTCTTGGGATGTAGTTGTCCCTCGTACTCAGGCGTTCGTGGGTGGGGTCTAGGCTTGGTTGAGTAAGAATCCTAATTGAAGGATAAGAGAATCAAACTTAATTCAATGCATAATCGGAAGGAATCCCGTATGGATTCGCTTGACTTCTCGAGGCTTTAAGCCAAATTTCGAGGCGGAACTCAAGCTTGTATTATTTTCTTATTACTCCTAAGGACGGCGACCTCGGTGCATTCTTGTTAGAAGAATGTAGTACTTAGTGAGTGGCTCAGGACCCGAATGGTCCCGATGAGTCTAAGTCTCTGGCCAGAGCATCTCCTATCCCGTTTGGATGGATGCCTACCCCGTATGGGTAGATGCCTATCCCATATTGGATAGATGGAATTTACGTCCCGTATGGACAATTGCCTAACCCGTATGGTTAGAAGCTCATCCCGAATGGATGAATGCCCAATCCTCTTTGGATGGATGCCCAGAGTATGCAATTGAATAAAACATAATAAAGGAAAAAAAAAATATACTCAATTTTTGTTGGATCAATTTTGGTGGGTTATTACATGTGGTATCAGAGCAAAGGTTCAAATCTAGGCCTTGTGCTCACTTCAATTTATTCAACTAAGGGAATGTTTTACAATAATAGAAATTAAATTTTATTCTACAAAAAAAAAAAAGAGAAAACTAACTACCTAATTTAACTTTCAGGTAAAACCTAGAATGGCAAGAGCAAGAGGAAGAGGAAGAGGAAGAGGAAGGGGTAATGGAAGACGTACTAGGAGTCAAAGGGAGGAAAACCATGAGGAAAACCATGAGGAAAACCATGAGGAAAACCATGAAGGGAACCATGAGGAAGATCGTGAAGAGGTTCGACACAACCTAGGGAATAATGGAGATGGGGTTCAAGCTATAATCGACCTTCTAACCGAACAAAGAGATAAAATCAACTTCCTGGAACAATCACTGCAGGACCTTAGGGAAAGGCAGAATGACTATGAGAATAGAAGTGGTACCGAGAATGGAAACCCTGGTAGCAATCAAGGAAATATGATGGGTAATGGGAAGGAAAATAACATCTTGGAACTCTCCAAGGATTTGAAGAAAATCACCCCTCCTAAGTCCGATGGGAGGCAGATTGGTGGAGGGGCTGAGAATTGGCTAAATGAAATGGAAAAATATTTTGAGCTAAGAGATTTTAGCGAAACAACTAAGGCTTTATGGGGCTCCTATCAACTCAAAGGGGAGGCGGCTAGTTGGTGGACCAACACCAAGGAACAAAATGGGTATAACAGGGATACAATCACATGGGATCAATTTGTTCACCATTTTCGAGATAGATGGCTCCCTCACTTGTTCTTTGATGAGAAAGTGACAGAATTCCATAATCTACGTCAAGGGTCCCTATCCGTTCAACAATATTGGGATAAGTTCGCCAAGTTGCTTAAGTATGTGCCTATGTACCAAAGGGATGAAGAAGGCCAAGCAAGGAAATTTATTTTGGGGCTGAATACCAACATAGGGGCAGAGGTTGATATGCATGGACCCAGAAATATGAATGAAGTACTTGAAAAGTCCCTAAGGCAAGAGAGGAAGATTCAAACACTAGCAAGACGGAACTATAATGGGAACCACTCATTTAAAAGGAAGCAAGAATTCAATGGAAACACTAATTTCAACAAGGGTCAAAGGAATAACTCTTCCGAAAGGAGACCACCGCCTAATCAATATTAGAGGAATGGAAATGATAATAACAGGGGCAATAATAACAGGGGCAATGATAACAGGGGCAATAATAACAGGGGCAACTATAATAGGAATGACTAGCAGAACAGGATAACTTATCCACCTAGGGGAAATGAAACAAGGAATGATCCCCCTAGAAATCAAGGTAGGAGAGGTCCTCCAGGCGAATGCTTTATGTGCGGGGAAAACCATTTTGCTAGAGATTGCCCCAGGATGCAAGGACAAATTAGAGCCAATCAACCCCAACAAGGGCCCCAACAGAGGATTCATGCAGCAGTTAGGAACCAAAGAAGAAGATATCAGAATGTTCCCGTGGAAACTTAAGGTACACTATTTGAACAACCAATATCAATTCTAATCGACACTGGATCATCTGAATGTTTCATCTCACCTGAATTAGTGATCAAATATGCATTAAAAGTTAATCAAATGGAGTCATCATGGACGGTTCAATATGGGGACAAGGCAACTAGGGAAGTAACTAAGTGTTTACCGAGGGCAAGGGTACAATTCCCTGAGTTCGAAACAAGGGTAGATCTCTATGTGGCACCCTTAGGATTATATGATGTAATTATGGGAATGAGTTGTTTAGCAGACCATCAAGCTAATGTAGATTGTTATAGCAAAATTGTTGAATGTCTGGATGACGGGGGGAAAAGGGTCAAAATCCAAGGAAAATTTAAACCCATTAATATAGAAACTATCTCAGCAATGCAATTAAAGAACGAAAGGAGAAGAGGAGGACAAATCTTTATGGTCGAAATTGATGAAGGAAAGGAGGAAAATACACCAACATTTGAAAATACCCCTTTCTTAAAGGATTTTAAGGATGTTTTTCCAGAAGAACTACCTGGTTTACCCCCTAAGAGAAAGTTTGACTTTTCTATCGAAGTACTCCCAGGAGCTGAACCAGTATCAAAGGCACCTTATCGAATGAACACGACAGAATTACAAGAGCTCAAAATGCAATTAGAGGAACTCTTAGCTAAGGGATTAATAAGGCCAAGTGTATCACCATGGGGAGCGCCAGTTTTATTTGTTAAGAAGAAGGATGGAACCTTAAGGCTATGCATCGACTATAGGATGTTGAACAAAGTTACCATAAAGAATAGGTATCCCTTACCTCGCATAGAGGACCTTTTTGACCAAATGAAAGGAGTGGCAGTTTTCTCGAAGATAGATCTTCGGTCGGGGTACCATCAACTCAGAATTAAGGAAGAAGACATTCCGAAGACAGGTTTCAGGACGAGATATGGACATTATGAATTCACAGTAGTTCCTTTTGGAGTAACTAATGCCCTAGCTGCATTCATGAACCTGATGAATAGTGTATTCCATGACTACTTGGATAAGTTTGTTTTGGTATTTTTTGATGACATATTGATTTACTCTAGAGATGAAGAGGAACACTTAGCGCACCTACAAACTATTTTGCAAAGATTAAGAGAACATAAGTTATATGGAAAATTGTCCAAATGTGCCTTCTTTGAAGAAAAGATTCACTACCTTAGGCATATAATATCAAAGGAAGGAATAGCAGTCGACCCAGATAAAATAAAGGCGATAGTAGAATGGCCAATCCCTAAGAATGTTTCAGAGGTAAAAAGCTTTATGGGGCTAGCAGGTTACTATAGGAGGTTCGTGGAAGGATTCTCTAAGATAGCAAATCCCATCACCTCGTTGCAAAGGAAGGGCAAAAGGTTTGTATGGACTGAGCAAAGTGATAAGGCATTTCAAATCTTGAAGGGAAAACTAACTTCAGCACCCATTCTAAAGGTACCATACCCAAATGGACACTTCACAGTTGTAACAGACGCTTCTATAGAAGGGTTAGGAGGAGTACTTGTCCAAGATGAAGGGGTAGTGGCTTATGAATCTAGGAAGCTAAAGACTCATGAAGTCAATTATGCACCCCACGACTTAGAGTTGGCAGCAATTGTGCATGCCCTGCAAAAGTGGAGACACTTCTTACTAGGGAAGCCCTTTGACCTTAAGTCAGACAACCAAGGACTAAAATACATCTTTACCCAACCTCACTTAAATGCCAGACAAAGAAGGTGGTTAGAATTTCTAAGTGAATATGACTTTGAGATTGAATATATTAAGGGAAAAGAAAATAGGGTGGCAGATGCCTTAAGTAGGAGGAGACACTTGATGACTATAGAAACCTTCAAAACCTCTTTCAAAAGGCAAGTAATGGATGAACAAGGACATGACCCATGGTATGAGCAAGTCAAATTAACTATAAGACACAACCCGACCGACCCTAAGGTCGAAGGGTATACATTTGATGAAGATGGGCTACTCAGATTTAATAATAGAATCTATATTCCTAATTCAAGGAATTTAAGGGAAGTAGTCTTATCGGAGGCTCATGATGCCCCTTATTCAGGCCACCCAGGAGTTAACAAACTTTATGCAGATCTAAAGAAGCTATACTTTTGGAAAGGATTGAAAAGTGATATTGTCAAGTACGTAGCTAAATGTTTGGAGTGTCAAAGAGTAAAGGCAGAACATAGGCACCCCGCTGGATTGTTACAATTGCACGATGTACCTCAACATAAGTGGCAAGTTATTAGTATGGATTTTGTACAAGGGTTACCCATGTCACCTTCTAGGAATGATGCAATAATGGTGGTAATTGACAAACTCACTAAGGTGGCACACTTTATACCAGGGAATCTGACGAATGATGCACCCACCTTGGCTAGACGCTTTGTTAAGGAGATAGTTAGGTTGCATGGAATACCAGAGAAAATCATATCAGACAGAGATGCAAGATTCACTTCCAGGTTTTGGACCACTCTTCATCAGCTCTAGGAACTCAACTAAATTTTAGCACCGCATACCATCCGGAAACCGACGGTCAGACAGAAAGGACAAATCAGATTATGGAAGACTTGCTTCGTATGTACTGCATGGACCAACAGAGGAAATGGGAAGAGTACCTACCTTTGGTAGAGTTTGCCTACAATAATACATACCAAACATCTTTGGGAATGGCACCCTTTGAAGCTTTGTATGGAAGACCATGTCGAACACCTTTGAGTTGGGATAGTCTTGAAGATAGAGTGATTATTGGGCCAGATATGTTGAAAGAAATGGAAAGGAAAACTAAGGAAATTAGGCAAAGGTTGAAGGAAGCCTCGGATAGGCAGAAAAGTTATGCAGATAAAAACAGAACACCAAGGGAGTTTGAAGTAGGAGAGAAAGTCTTCCTAAGGGTTAGGCCACACAAGAGTTCCATAAGATTTGGGAAAAAGACTAAGCTTGCACCTCGTTATGTCGGACCTTTTGAAATATTGGGAAGAATTAACCCAGTTGCTTATCGGTTGGCCTTACCTCCCCAATTGAGCCGAATCCATGATGTCTTCCATGTATCTCTTCTTAAGAAGTATGTACCTGATGAGAAACACATTTTGAATTGGGATTCCTTGCACGTCCAAGAAATGGGGGGAATAATGATAGAGCCATTCAGAATCTTGGAGAGGCGCCAGTGCCAGTTGCGCAACAGAGAGGTTGATCAGTGCAAGGTGCAATGGGACCAGTATGACGAGAAGAATGCCACGTGGGAGGATACTAAGGAGATGCAGCAGCTATTTCCTTTTTTGTTTTGAACATGAACTATAAACTCTTTTGAATGCATTTAATAAGTGCATCAGGACGATGCACAGATTAAGGGGGGGAGGATGTCACAACCCTCCTTTATCACCTTTTTTTGATTTAAATTACAAAACTCTACTATATTCCTTGGATAAATTATTGAATGAATATTGTAAGGGAATAAAAATAATAAACCTCACACACATGGAAAATGCATATATATTTTAATTTGTTATTTAATTTCCCTCACCTAAATTAAGGCACATGTTGTAGGAGGAATAAGAAGCTTCTAGAGGCTTCTCCACCTCCTTGCATGTAACTCCTCCCACTAAGCCTAATTAATTTGCATGGAGGCCAAATTGGGAGAGAATCTCTTTTTTCAATTAAAAAAAATGGTAGTGGGAATTTGTAATTTCTTTTATAAAATAGGAACAAGTTTCAAAAGAAAAGCTAGCTATTCCATAAGAAATTTCTGCAAGTTGAATTCTCCTTTGTAGTCCACTTTCATTGGCAGCTAAGATTTTTGTTGGGAAGATTTCTCTTCAATTTGGACATCAAGGAAGACTCTACACCATCTTCAAGCATCCAGGTTCCTTCAACTTAGTTTATGCATCTCATTTTATGGTAGATTAGATTTGTTTAGATTGATTGTGAGTATGAAATTCATTTGTGTTTTGTTAAAGAATTAGTTTTAGATTTTTGTAGAAAATGAGAGTCATGGTTTAAATAAGATCCATTGTTAAAATTCTTGATATGAAATTAGTTTTTGTAAAGAATGAGATTTATGGCTTAAATGAGATTCATTGTTTGAAATTTTGATAAGAAATTAGTTTTTAGATTTTGTAGAGAATGAGATTTATTGTTAATAAGATTCATTGTTTAAATTTTTGATAAGAAATTAGTTTCAGATTTTGTAGAGAATGAAAGTCATTGTCTAAATTCTTAGTTTCTGATTTTGTTTTAATTCTGATAAGAAATTAGTTTCAGAGTAAATGGAAATTAGATTCATTATCTTCAGTTTATTTTGATAAAAATTAGATCTCCCTGTGTGTATAAATAAATCTCCTCTCTCTATGAATGATTTTTCCTGTGTAAAGAAATGAATATCTCTCTCTGTGAATGAATTTTCCCTGTGTAAAGAAATGAATATCTCTCTCTCTATGAATGAATTTTCCTGTGTAAAGAAATGAATATCTCTCTCTGTGAATGAGTTTTCCCTATGTAAAGAAATGAATATCTCTCTCTGTGAATGAATTTTCCTTGTGTAAAGAAATGAATATCTCTCTCTGTGAATGAATTTTTCCTGTGTAAAGAAACGAATTCCTTTCTCTGTGAATGAGTTTTCCCTATGTAGGAAATAAAAGAAATGAAGAAAAGAAATAAACTCTCTTTATCTATGAATGTATTTCCCTGTAGAAAACAAAGAAATGGGAAAAAAAAATCCCTCTGGTTATTGCTTCATTTTGTCCCTGAGACAAACCTGCAACATTATTAATTACCTATTAATCTTCAAATATTTTTATAAGTTATAATACTCCTGTATAAAAATGATAATGATAATACTGTAACAAATATATATCTATACATATATATATATAAATATATATAAATATAAATAAGTAACCAAAAAAAAAAGCGAGAAAGCATTTCGAACTTCAAATCTTCCCCCGAGCCCGTAACGCATGGCGTTTTTGCTGATTGGACGTCAGCAACAATGCATGGCATGGACGGTTACGTAATAACCGTCGCAGAGTACGGGGCCGCGGGTTCCCTCACCTCTGCGGTCCTGCGCATGCAGGGCCGCAGGGGTGATGGGACCCGTGGTCCCCACCCCGCAACCCTCTTTATTATTATAAAACGATGCAAGCCCTTTTTGCCATTAAGTTTAAAATTTGTTTTTTTTTTATTTAAGTATTTCGAAATTTGAAATTGTAATTTCGTTTTTTTTTTTAAAAAACAATAATCTAAGTTAATTTCTATTTAGTCATTTTTTTAAGTTGATAATAATGACATTAGGAAATGATGATTTTCTTCCTTAGTATAAATTCAAGGATATTGACTTTCAATTAAAAATGGGATTAATGTGTAGCAAGATTGTAATTAAACTACCCTTAATAAACTTTAAAATCGTAGACTATATTCTTCAAAAATTAAGAATCGTTGGGACACTTGATTGAGATTACTTACCTTATTACAAGTACTTAGATTTAATCGTTATTTTGGATTCGTTAAGTCATCTTTCATCATAGATTAATTGCTTTCGTTAATGGTTCATAGCATGCGAATTATTTATAGGATAATTATATCTTCCATGCAATTACTATTATGCAAGTTTCATTTGTTATGCAAATTACACTTCAAGTAGTTACTTCAATTAATTACGCTTTCATTTTGTTATTCGTAGTTAGAAAACTAAATAAAGGAAGTTGGAAAACCAAAACTAGTAGCGTTTGATATATATGGTGCCTCTGGGTCACGATTACAGGTAATGTCGTCGTGTTGAACTACTGCACTTAACGCCTAATAAAGCTGCATTAACGACGTTTTTGGCATCGTCCCTATAAATCGTCGGGGAGTAATAAGGGACATTTGGAAGTTAAAATCCAAGGGATGGGTAATCCCTCTTGGATCGATAATTTAATAAGATAACTTTTAATGAATTTCACATCCGTTGAGATAAATCATAGTAAACCCCTCTTAGGGATGGTCAAGTTAAAAGCTCTCGTGGAATTTACTTTCTTATTTATTTATTTAGAAGGGATATTGGTGATTCGCAATGGGGTGATGCTCATGATAAGTATTAGGTTCTAGTTATTTTGTTTAGGCCACAAGCAATAGGCCATCTTGAGCCTTCCCTTAAGTGCTACCTTCGTGGGTAGCAACCGCAGAGAAACTGTCTGGGACACTGACCCTAGAAAGGGTTGCGTACCCACAAATCAGTTTACATCAAACCATAGATTAGAAAATAGAACTACATACTTTACGCCTTGATCCCGTGCCGAAGCGGGTATGTAGGCAGTCTTGGGATGGAGTTGTCCCTCATACTCAGGCGTTCGTGGGTGGGGTCTAGGCTTGGTTGAGTAAGAATCCTAATTGAAGGATAAGAGAATCAAACTTAATTCAATGCATACTCGGAAGGAATCCCGTATGGATTCGCTTGACTTCCCGAGGCTTTAAGCCAAATTTCGAGGCGGAATTCAAGCTTGTATTATTTTCTTATTACTCCTAAGCACGGCGACCTCGGTGCATTCTTGTTAGAAGAATGTAGTACTTAGTGAGTGGCTCAGGACCCGAATGGTCCCGATGAGTCTAAGTCTCTGGCCAGAGAATCTCCTATCCCGTTTGGATGGATGCCTACCCCGTATGGGTAGATGCCTATCCCGTATTGGATAGATGGAATTTACGTCCCGTATGGACAATTGCCTAACCCGTATGGTTAGAAGCTCATCCCGAATGGATGAATGCCCAATCCTCTTTGGATGGATGCCCAGAGTATGCAATTGAATAAAACATAATAAAGGAAAAAAAAAAATATACTCAATTTTTGTTGGATCAATTTTGGTGGGTTATTACATATGGTATCAGAGCAAAGGTTCAAATCTAGGCCTTGTGCTCACTTCAATTTATTCAACTAAGGGAATGTTTTACAATAATAGAAATTAAATTTTATTCTACAAAAAAAAAAAAGAGAAAACTAACTACCTAATTTAACTTTCAGGTAAAACCTAGAATGGCAAGAGGAAGAGGAAGAGGAAGAGGAAGAGGAAGAGGAAGGGGTAATGGAAGACGTACTAGGAGTCAAAGGGAGGAAAACCATGAGGAAAACCATGAGGAAAACCATGAGGAAAACAATGAAGGGAACCATGAGGAAGATCGTGAAGAGGTTCGACACAACCTAGGGAATAATGGAGATGGGGTTCAAGCTATAATCGACCTTCTAACCGAACAAAGAGATAAAATCAACTTCCTGGAACAATCACTGCAGGACCTTAGGGAAAGGCAGAATGACTATGAGAATAGAAGTGGTACCGAGAATGGAAACCCTGGTAGCAATCAAGGAAATGTGATGGGTAATGGGAAGGAAAATAACATATTGGAACTCTCCAAGGATTTGAAGAAAATCACCCCTCCTAAGTTCGATGGGAGGCAGATTGGTGAAGGGGCTGAGAATTGGCTAAATGAAATGGAAAAATATTTTGAGCTAAGAGATTTTAGCGAAACAACTAAGGCTTTATGGGGCTCCTATCAACTCACAGGGGAGGCGGCTAGTTGGTGGACCAACGCCAAGGAACAAAATGGGTATAATAGGGATACAATCACATGGGATCAATTTTTTCACCATTTTTGAGATAGATGGCTCCCTCAATTGTTCTTTGATGAGAAAGTGACAGAATTCCATAATCTACGTCAAGGGTCCCTATCCGTTCAACAATATTGGGATAAGTTCGCCAAGTTGCTTAAGTATGTGCCTATGTACCAAAGGGATGAAGAAGGCCAAGCAAGGAAATTCATTTTGGGGCTGAATACCAACATAGGGGCAGAGGTTGATATGCATGGACCCAGAAATATGAATGAAGTACTTGAAAAGTCCCTAAGGCAAGAGAGGAAGATTCAAACACTAGCAAGACGGAACTATAATGGGAACCACTCATTTAAAAGGAAGCAAGAATTCAATGGAAACACTAATTTCAACAAGGGTCAAAGGAATAACTCTTCCGAAAGGAGACCACCGCCTAATCAATATTAGAGGAATGGAAATGATAATAACAGGGGCAATAATAACAGGGGCAATGATAACAGGGGCAATAATAACAGGGGCAACTATAATAGGAATGACCAGCAGAACAGGATAACTTATCCACCTAGGGGAAATGAAACAAGGAATGATCCCCCTAGAAATCAAGGTAGGAGAGGTCCTCCAGGCAAATGCTTTATGTGCAGGGAAAACCATTTTGCTAGAGATTGCCCCAAGATGCAAGGACAAATTAGAGCCAATCAACCCCAACAAGGGCCCCAACAGAGGATTCATGCAGCAGTTAGGAACCAAAGAAGAAGATATCAGAATGTTCGCGTGGAAACTATAGGTACACTATTTGAACAACCAATATCAATTCTAATCGACACTGGATCATCTAAATGTTTCATCTCACCTGAATTAGTGATCAAATATGCATTAAAAGTTAATCAAATGGAGTCATCATGGACGGTTCAATATGGGGACAAGGCAACTAGGGAAGTAACTAAGTGTTTACCGAGGGCAAGGGTACAATTCCCTGAGTTCGAAACAAGGGTAGATCTCTATGTGGCACCCTTAGGATTATATGATGTAATTATGGGAATGAGTTGGTTAGCAGACCATCAAGCTAATGTAGATTGTTATAGAAAAATTGTTGAATGTCTGGATGACGGGGGGAAAAGGGTCAAAATCCAAGGAAAATTTAAACCCATTAATATAGAAACTATCTCAGCAATGCAATTAAAGAAGGAAAGGAGAAGAGGAGGACAAATCTTTATGGTCGAAATTGATGAAGGAAAGGAGGAAAATACACCAACATTTGAAAATACCCCTTTCTTAAAGGATTTTAAGGATGTTTTTCCAGAAGAACTACCTGGTTTACCCCCTAAGAGAAAGTTTGACTTTTCTATCGAAGTACTCCCAGGAGCTGAACCAGTATCAAAGGCACCTTACCGAATGAACACGACAGAATTACAAGAGCTCAAAATGCAATTAGAGGAACTCTTAGCTAAGGGATTAATAAGGCCAAGTGTATCACCATGGGGAGCGCCAGTTTTATTTGTTAAGAAGAAGGATGGAACCTTAAGGCTATGCATCGACTATAGGATGTTGAACAAAGTTACCATAAAGAATAGGTATCCCTTACCTCGCATAGAGGACCTTTTTGACCAAATGAAAGGAGTGGCAGTTTTCTCGAAGATAGATCTTCGGTCGGGGTACCATCAACTCAGAATTAAGGAAGAAGACATTCCAAAGACAGCTTTCAGGATGAGATATGGACATTATGAATTCACAGTAGTTCCTTTTGGAGTAACTAATGCCCTAGCTGCATTCATGAACCTAATGAATAGTGTATTCCATGACTACTTGGATAAGTTTGTTTTGGTATTTTTGATGACATATTGATTTACTCTAGAGATGAAGAGGAACACTTAGCGCACCTACAAACTATTTTGCAAAGATTAAGATAACATAAGTTATATGGAAAATTGTCCAAATGTGCCTTCTTTGAAGAAAAGATTCACTACCTTGGGCATATAATATCAAAGGAAGGAATAGCAGTCGACCCAGATAAAATAAAGGCGATAGTAGAATGGCCAATCCCTAAGAATGTTTCAGAGGTAAGAAGCTTTATGGGGCTAGCAGGTTACTATAGGAGGTTCATGGAAGGATTCTCTAAGATAGCAAATCCCATCACCTCGTTGCAAAGGAAGGGCAAAAGGTTTGTATGGACTGAGCAAAGTGATAAGGCATTTCAAATCTTGAAGGGAAAACTAACTTCAGCACCCATTCTAAAGGTACCATACCCAAATGGACACTTCACAGTTGTAACAGACGCTTCTATAGAAGGGTTAGGAGGAGTACTTGTCCAAGATGAAGGGGTAGTGGCTTATGAATCTAGGAAGCTAAAGACTCATGAAGTCAATTATGCACCCCACGACTTAGAGTTGGCAGCAATTGTGCATGCCCTGCAAAAGTGGAGACACTTCTTACTAGGGAAGCCCTTTGACCTTAAGTCGGACAACCAAGGACTAAAATACATCTTTACCCAACCTCACTTAAATGCCAGACAAAGAAGGTGGTTAGAATTTCTAAGTGAATATGACTTTGAGATTGAATATATTAAGGGAAAAGAAAATAGGGTGGCAGATGCCTTAAGTAGGAGGAGACACTTGATGACTATAGAAACCTTCAAAACCTCTTTCAAAAGGCAAGTAATGGATGAACAAGGACATGACCCATGGTATGAGCAAGTCAAATTAACTATAAGACACAACCCGACCGACCCTAAGGTCGAAGGGTATACATTTGATGAAGATGGGCTACTCAGATTTAATAATAGAATCTATATTCCTAATTCAAGGAATTTAAGGGAAGTAGTCTTATCGGAGGCTCATGATGCCCCTTATTCAGGCCACCCAGGAGTTAACAAACTTTATGCAGATCTAAAGAAGCTATACTTTTGGAAAGGATTGAAAAGTGATATTGTCAAGTACGTAGCTAAATGTTTGGAGTGTCAAAGAGTAAAGGCAGAACATAGGCACCCCGCTGGATTGTTACAATTGCACGATGTACCTCAACATAAGTGGCAAGTTATTAGTATGGATTTTGTACAAGGGTTACCCATGTCACCTTCTAGGCATGATGCAATAATGGTGGTAATTGACAAACTCACTAAGGTGGCACACTTTATACCAGGGAATCTGACGAATGATGCACCCACCTTGGCTAGACGCTTTGTTAAGGAGATAGTTAGGTTGCATGGAATACCAGAGAAAATCATATCAGACAGAGATGCAAGATTCACTTCCAGGTTTTGGACCACTCTTCAATCAGCTCTAGGAACTCAACTAAATTTTAGCACCGCATACCATCCGGAAACCGACGGTCAGACAGAAAGGACAAATCAGATTATGGAAGACCTGCTTCGTATGTACTGCATGAACCAACAGAGGAAATGGGAAGAGTACCTACCTTTGGTAGAGTTTGCCTACAATAATACATACCAAACATCTTTGGGAATGGCACCCTTTGAAGCTTTGTATGGAAGACCATGTCCAACACCTTTGAGTTGGGATAGTCTTGAAGATAGAGTGATTATTGGGCCAGATATGTTGAAAGAAATGGAAAGGAAAACTAAGGAAATTAGGCAAAGGTTGAAGGAAGCCTCGGATAGGCAGAAAAGTTATGCAGATAAAAACAGAACACCAAGGGAGTTTGAAGTAGGAGAGAAAGTCTTCCTAAGGGTTAGGCCACACAAGAGTTCCATAAGATTTGGGAAAAAGACTAAGCTTGCACCTCGTTATGTCGGACCTTTTGAAATATTGGGAAGAATTAACCCAGTTGCTTATCGGTTGGCCTTACCTCCCCAATTGAGCCGAATCCATGATGTCTTCCATGTATCTCTTCTTAAGAAGTATGTACCTGATGAGAAACACATTTTGAATTGGGATGCCTTGCAGGTCCAAGAAATGGGGGGAATAATGATAGAGCCATTCAGAATCTTGGAGAGGCGCCAGTGCCAGTTGCGCAACAGAGAGGTTGATCAGTGCAAGGTGCAATGGGACCAGTATGACGAGAAGAATGCCACGTGGGAGGATACTAAGGAGATGCAGCAGCTATTTCCTTTTTTGTTTTGAACATGAACTATAAACTCTTTTGAATGCATTTAATAAGTGCATCGGGACGATGCACAGATTAAGGGGGGGAGGATGTCACAACCCTCCTTTATCACCTTTTTTTGATTTAAATTACAAAACTCTACTATATTCCTTGGATAAATTATTGAATGAATATTGTAAGGGAATAAAAATAATAAACCTCACACACATGGAAAATGCATATATATTTTAATTTTTTATTTAATTTCCCTCTCCTAAATTAAGGCACATGTTGTAGGAGGAATAAGAAGCTTCTAGAGGCTTGTCCACCTCCTTGCATGTAACTCCTCCCACTAAGCCTAATTAATTTGCATGGAGGCCAAATTGGGAGAGAATCTCTTTTTTCAATTTAAAAAAATGGTAGTGGGAATTTGTAATTTCTTTTATAAAATAGGAACAAGTTTCAAAAGAAAAGCTAGCTATTCCATAAGAAATTTCTGCAAGTTGAATTCTCCTTTGTAGTCCACTTTCATTGGCAGATAAGATTTTTGTTGGGAAGATTTCTCTTCAATTTGGACATCAAGGAAGACTCTACACCATCTTCAAGCATCCAGGTTCCTTCAACTTAGTTTATGCATCTCATTTTATGGTAGATTAGATTTGTTTAGATTGATTGTGAGTATGAAATTCATTTGTGTTTTGTTAAAGAATTAGTTTTAGATTTTTGTAGAAAATGAGAGTCATGGTTTAAATAAGATCCATTGTTAAAATTCTTGATATGAAATTAGTTTTTGTAAAGAATGAGATTTATGGCTTAAATGAGATTCATTGTTTGAAATTTTGATAAGGAATTAGTTTTTAGATTTTGTAGAGAATGAGATTTATTGTTAATAAGATTCATTGTTTAAATTTTTGATAAGAAATTAGTTTCAGATTTTGTAGAGAATGAAATTCATTGTTTAAATTCTTAGTTTCTGATTTTGTTTTAATTCTGATAAGAAATTAGTTTCAGAGTAAATGGAAATTAGATTCATTATCTTCAGTTTATTTTGATAAAAATTAGATCTCCCTGTGTGTATAAATAAATCTCCTCTCTCTGTGAATGATTTTTCCTGTGTAAAGAAATGAATATCTCTCTCTGTGAATGAATTTTCCCTGTGTAAAGAAATGAATATCTCTCTCTCTGTGAATGAATTTTCCTGTGTAAAGAAATGAATATCTCTCTCTGTGAATGAATTTTCCCTGTGTAAAGAAATGAATATCTCTCTCTGTGAATGAATTTTCCCTGTGTAAAGAAATGAATATCTCTCTCTGTGAATGAATTTTTCCTGTGTAAAGAAACGAATTCCTTTCTCTGTGAATGAGTTTTCCCTGTGTAGGAAACAAAAGAAATGAAGAAAAGAAATAAACTCTCTTTATCTATGAATGTATTTCCCTGTAGAAAACAAAGAAATGGGAAAAAAAAATCCCTCTGGTTATTGCTTCATTTTGTCCCTGAGACAAACCTGCAACATTATTAATTACCTATTAATCTTCAAATATTTTTATAAGTTATAATACTCCTGTATAAAAATGATAATGATAATACTGTAACAAATATATATCTATACATATATATATATATATATATATATATATATAAATATAAATAAGTAACCAAAAAAAAAAGCGAGAAAGCATTTTGAACTTCAAATCTTCCCCCGAGCCCGTAACGCATGGCGTTTTCGCTGATTGAACGTCAGCAACAATGCATGGCATGGACGGTTACGTAGTAACCGTCGCAGAGTACGGGGCCGCGGGTTCCCTCACCTCTGCGGTCCTGCGCATGCAGGGCCGCAGGGGTGATGGGACCCGTGGTCCCCACCCCGCAACCCTCTTTATTATTATAAAATGATGCAAGCCCTTTTTGCCATTAAGTTTAAAATTTGTTTTTTTTTTTATTTAAGTATTTCAAAATTTGAAATTGTACTTTGGTTTTTTTTAAAAAAAAACAATAATCTAAGTTAATTTCTATTTAGTCATTTTTTTAAGTTGATAATAATGACATTAGGAAATGATGATTTTCTTCCTTAGTATAAATTCAAGGATATTGACTTTCAATTAAAAATGGGATTAATGTGTAGCAAGATTGTAATTAAACTACCCTTAATAAACTTTAAAATCGTAGACTATATTCTTCAAAAATTAAGAATCGTTGGGACACTTGATTGAGATTACTTACCTTATTACAAGTACTTAGATTTAATCGTTATTTTGGATTCGTTAAGTCATCTTTCATCATAGATTAATTGCTTTCGTTAATAGTTCATAGCATGCGAATTATTTATAGGATAATTATATCTTCCATGCAATTACTATTATGCAAGTTTCATTTGTTATGCAAATTACACTTCAAGTAGTTACTTCAATTAATTACGCTTTCATTTTGTTATTCGTAGTTAGAAAACTAAATAAAGGATGTTGGAAAACCAAAACTAGCAGCATTCGGTATATATGGTGCCTCTGGGTCACGCTTACGGGTAATGCCGTCGTGTTGAACTACTGCACTTAACGCCTAATAAAGCTGCATTAACGACGTCTGTGGCATCGTCCCTATAAATCGTCGGGGAGTAATAAGGGACATTTGGAAGTTAAAATCCAAGGGACGGGTAATCCCTCTTGGATCGATAATTTAATAAGATAACTTTTAATGAATTTCACATCCGTTGAGATAAACCATAGTAAACCCCTCTTAGGGATGGTCAAGTTAAAAGCTCTCGTGGAATTTACTTTCTTATTTATTTATTTCGAAGGGATATTGGTGATTCGCAATGGGGTGACACTCATGATAAGTATTAGGTTCTAGTTATTTTGTTTAGGCCACAAGCAATAGGCCATCTTGAGCCTTCGCTTAAGTGCTACCTTCGTGGGTAGCAACCGCAGAGAAACTTTCTGGGACACTGACCCTAGAAAGGGTTGCATACCCACAAATCAGTTTACATCAAACCATAGATTAGAAAATAGAACTACATACTTTACACCTTGATCCCATGCCGAAGCGGGTATGTAGGCAGTCTTGGGACGGAGTTGTCCCTCATACTCAGGCGTTCGTGGGTGGGGTCTAGGCTTGGTTGAGTAAGAATCCTAATTGAAGGATAAGAGAATCAAACTTAATTCAATGCATACTTGGAAGGAATCCCGTATGGATTCGCTTGACTTCCCGAGGCTTTAAGCCAAATTCCGAGGTGGAATTCAAGCTTGTATTATTTTCTTATTACTCCTAAGGATGGTGACCTCGGTGCATTCTTGTTAGAAGAATGTAGTACTTAGTGAGTGGCTCAGGACCCGAATGGTCCCAATGAGTCTAAGTCTCTGGCCGGAGCATCTCCTATCCCGTTTGGATGGATGCCTACCCCGTATGGGTAGATGCCTATCCCGTATTGGATAGATGGAATTTACGTCCCGTATGGACAATTGCCTAACCCATATGGTTAGAAGCTCATCCCGAATGGATGAATGCCCAATCCTCTTTGGATGGATGCCCAGAGTATGCAATTGAATAAAACATAATAAAGGAAAAAAAAAAAATATACTCAATTTTTGTTGGATCAATTTTGGTGGGTTATTACATTTGAAGAGGTAAGTGTCACTGGTTCGAATAGGTAAATTACCTCTTCGAAGAGGTAAGTGTCACCGGTTTGGAGAGGTAAATTACCTATTCGAAGAGGTAAGTGTCACTAGTTTGAAGAGGTAAATTACATGTTCAAAGAGGTAAGTGTCACTGGTTCAAAGAGGTAAATTACCTGTTTGAAGAGGTAAGTGTTACCAGTTCGAAGAGGTAAATTACCCATTTGAAGAGGTAAGTGTCACCGGTTCAAAGACCTAAATTACTTGTTCAAAGAGGTAAGTGTTACCTGTTCGAAGTGGTAAGTGTTACTGGTTTGAAGTGGTAAGTGTTACCGGTTCGAAGTGGTAGTATTACCGGTCGGTAGTGGAAGTGTTACTAGTGGTAGCAGCACTACCGGTAAGTGGTGTCTGTCGTCCCGACAACAGCACAACCATGGGTTGGTCTGACCCCCGCTTGGTTTTGAGGCCTCACCAGTTTTCAAAACCGGTTTGTGTTAAGAACTTAAATTTTATAAATGGAATGTTTAAAGTGGTTTTGTGTGATGTAATGTGATTTTCATGTAATTTTTATTATGTGGTTAATAATTTTACCAATGGAAATCAAGACATGAATTAGAGATTCAAATTGGTAGATTTGGATATATTCTGAAAATGATTTAAATGCCTATTTGGAATTCATGTTATAACTGGTTGAATGTTTAAATATGGATTTCATTCTTGATGAAATATTGATTTGGGAATTGAATAATATGACTATTTCAAGAGTGTTATATTTAATTTCAATCAATGATGTTTCAAGTGCTTATGGTGCTGATATTCTCAAAGATTGTCTGAGTGCAGGTTTGATGTATTTAGCTGTCCTTGCAAGTGTGTATTGTGATATTTTGGCATGTGGTTCAGTCATCCTGTGGTGGTGTAATTGGTACCTTTGACCAAGTGATATATGTTAACTCCATTGTCCTAACCATGTAGTGTCTTTTCCTTATGGTTAGTCAAGAGTCAGTATGTCCTTGTTTGACCACTTGTTTCTGATAGTGGTGTTATGGATGTTTGTTTCGCCATAGGGTCCTTAGGGAGTGACCATGCTTGTGTAGTGTCCTTTGAGAGAGTGGCTTTCACTTGGAGATTGCACCCAAAGTGGTAGGCATTACGACCAAATGAAAGTTAGATAATAATTGATTAATGAAATGATTAGGTGGGTAGTATCATAACATTAATAAAGATAAATGCACCTCGTGCATAGGTGAGTGCTATTATAGGGCTCATAATGTTGCGAGAAGGCTTGGAATGGCAAACCAACCACCTTGTCTTCACGAAAGGCTGGTAGGGTCCACATGAGACTTAGTTGGAGCCAAAGGTTTGGGAGAGGTTACCAGGACAGAGAGCCAGGACCTATGAGGGCCTACCAGGGTAACCATCTTAAGCTATGCAATGACACTCTCTCATTTGGTTTACTTGTATTTTGTGATGTCAGTTCACTTGAGTTTGTGAAGTTGAGTCACCTGGATTCTTGTGGAGTCTTATTGTGATGTCATCGAGTTGTATGGTTTTGTTGACCATGTCTTGCTTATGCTTGTTGAGGGTCCTTAGCTATCTCATATCATAGTGGGGTGATTCCATTTGGGAAATACATGGTTGGGTGGTAGTGTCACTTCTCACCGGATGTTCAGATTTGTGCCTTCATGTGAGGATTAGCTTCACAAGTGTTCCTGTGGTTTGTGACTCATGCTTCATCTCATGTTTTGGAGATTATTGTTATTAGTAGACCTATGTGGTCATTGTATCATTGTATTATTGAACTTATGTAACCTTGTAATTGGATGTGATCTATCCTTTTTGACTATTGAGAAGCTATGTATTGGAAGAGCAATGTAATCCTATGTTTGGATGTTTTTATCAGTTTCCTTGATGATGTTAGTAAATGCTTATTGAAGTGGAAATTATGTTGTATCCTTTCAATCTTTCAAAGATGAATCTTTATATACTTTGGCTTCTTGTGATCATTGAGTTAATGATGCATATGTGGATTTATGATGTTGTGCAATATATTCTGGAAGTTAATTCTTCATTGGTACCCCTTAAGGAATTCTGGTGTAAGTCTTCCTCTTGTGTTAGTGTGCATGTTGTGTAAATGCACTTATGATATTTATACTTCAAAAAAAAAATTGTTTCACCCTTGTTGTGGGTTTTCCTTCAGGGTTCCTGGTGGGGCATTACATTTGGTATCAGAGCCCATGTTTCAATACTGGGTACCTTGGGTTTTTAGTGAACCCATTTGCCTTGACCTTTTTGTGTAGGTCTTGTGGTGTGACTTCCTTGTGACTTTCTTTTCCTTTTTGTGTAGGTCTTGTGGTTTGACTTCCTTGTGATCTGAACCTTATTTTTTTCTCTTGTACAGTGTTAGGTCATGGCTAGGAAAGCCAAGGGAGGTGCCCATGTTGGTGGCTGCACCAAAGGTAGAGGAGGAAGAAGGGGTCAAGGTTTTGACAGCCATAGTTCTTCGACTCCACCCACTCATGTGAGTGTCAATAGTAATTAGTTGGTTCATCAAGAGGAACCACCTTCAATAGAGAAGGCTCCCAAAAGGGGGGAGCTACATCAGATGTTTCAGGAGGTGCTAGCTAGACTAGGCTCCAGACCTGAGGTGGATCAGCCCATCCATGGTCAGGTAGAGGAACTAGTTCAGCAGTTTCTAGAGAGAGAGATCTCCTAGGAGAGAGGTCCTAGTGTACTCGAATCTAGCTATCTTAGGGCATATGAGGGACTTGATGAGGTCCAATCCTCCCTTCTTTGATGGAAAAGGTACCGATCTCAAGGTAGAGACTTGGCTTATCAGTTTAGACTAGTGTTTTGCTATGTATCCTTATAGTAGCAACACCAAGGCAAGATGCACGATCATGCATCTAGAGAGCTTCGCATCTATTTGGTGGAAATTAGAGGAGGAGAGGATCGGTGCGAGCATTAACACCGCATCTTGGGAGATCTTTTTCAAGAGGTTCAAGGCATGATTCCTCTCACCCCAGTGGAGGCAGTTGTGAGCATATGATTTCTATGCTCTACGCCAGTTTGGGTTGTCAATGGACCAATTTGAGCACAAGTTTTATGAGCTCAAATAGCATGCTGGGATCGGTAATGATGAGGCTATGCTTGTGCAACACTTCTTGAGGGGTCTTAATGACCACATCAGTGGAGGAGTGAGAGTTTTTGAGCCTACTTCAATAGAATTAGCCGTGGTGAAAGCCAAGTTGGTAGAGCAAAACCTTAGTCATGCTCATGGTGGCCAATCTGGAGTTTAGATTAGGAGTATCCTTTCAATGGATCTAGAGGTAGAGGGAATCAATCCCAGACTGCTATACCTTTTAGGGGTCCTCAGACACCCACCAAGAGTCGACAGCAGCAGCTGCCAAGACTGAAGCAAACTTAAGGCCAACAGGGTGGCATCTCTCAGTCCCGGAAGAGCAAGAGATGGCTGAAGGGTAGGTAGACCTTTCCAGGGTAGTCTTCTCAAGGAGCATCTTAGGCCCCTATTGGGAAGAGCTTTCAACAATCTAGTGGACCATCTGGGAGTAGAGGACCTGGTAGTGGATCTTGCTTCACTTGTGGTCAGTTTGGCCACAAGGCCGCTCAGTATCCTCGATGTTCGCATTAGTTGGTTAGTCAGAGGCCAGCCACATTAGAGCCAACAGTGGGGGATGCAAGTAGATCCCATAGAGTTTTTGCAGCGATGGATGACCGCTAGGCTGAGCATCAGAGTACTGCGATTAAGACCACAGATGTGTTGCGTGGTACCCCTATCTCTGTACTTTTTAATTTTGGTGCTTTAGATTCTTTTATTTCTACATCTATTATGGAGTGGTGTGGGCTCATGTCTACTAGGCAGGTAGATAGGTGGCAAGTAGAGTTGGCTATCGATGTGTGAGTGTTTGTAGATGCCTTTGTTCCTAGTTGTGAGTTGGACCTAGGACCCTTTGTCACTTTAGTGGACCTTTGAATCATTCCTTTTGGGTCCTATGGAGTTGTGTTGGGGATCAATTGGTTATCATCTCACAGTGCTCATGTAGACTATCGTCAGAAGATAGTAGAGTGTGTAGATGACCTTGGCAAGAGAGTGGGGATCATTGGAGTTCAATGATCGATATCCTTACGTATGATTTCTGCCATGCAACTTAGGCAGTGTATGCATCAAGGGTGTCAGCTTTTTGCAGTTTCTCTTCAAGATGTGGATGAGGGAGAGAGTCAAGAAATTGCTCTTGATGGTCACCCTATTCTTTGAGAGTATGTAGATGTGTTTCCTTTGGATATTCCCGGTATGCCTCCGAAATGAGACATAGATTTTTGCATTGACTTGGTTCCTAGTGTGGAACCTATTTTGAGAGCACCATATCAGATGACTACTTAGGACTTGAGTGAGTTGTTGGCCAAGGGATTCATTCACCCTAGTGTTTCTCCTTGGGGTGCGTCGGTTATCTTCGTCAAGAAGAATGATGGTTCTCTTCGATTATGCATTGATTATCGACAGTTGCATAAGGTAACCATCCAGAAATGATATCTATTACCTCAGATTGATGACCTATTTGATCAGGTGAAGGGAGACAAGGTGTTCTCTAAGATAGACTTGAAGTCTGGGTATCACCAGTTGTGCATTCATGATGCAGACATTCATAAGATGACATTTCATACTCGTTATGGTCACTATGAGTTCATAGTGGTGCCATTTGGGTTGACAAATGTGCATTCAATGTTCATGAGTCTTATGAATGGGGTTTTTCGCACCTACCTTAACCACTTTGTTCTTGTGTTCTTGGATGACGTATTGATTTATTCTAGATCCATGGAAGAGCATGAGGGTCACTTGCATCAGGTATTGTAGTACTTGAGGGAGAATCAACTTTTTGTGAAATTGACAAAGTGTGATTTCTTCTAGTCAAAGGTGGGCTATCTTGGTCATATAGTTTCAGGAGAAGGTGTATCTATGGATCCTTCTAAGATCCAAGCCATTGTTGATTGGCCAGTGTCAACCAATGTTTTTGAAGTTTGAAGTTTCATGGGTTTGGTCGGATATTACCGTCACTTTGTTCAGAGCTTTTCTCGAATAGGCCATCTGATTACTTCTCTTTAGAGGAAAGGGAAGAAGTTTGTTTGGTTAGAGTAGTGCAAATTGGATTTTCGTACCTTGAAGGAACTCCTTGTTAGTGCTCCGATTTTGGTAGTTTCTGACCCATCTAAAGATTTCATGGTATGCACAGATGCCTCTTTGGAAGGTATAGGTGCGGTGCTTATGCAGGATGGACATGTGGTTGCCTATGAGTCTCACAAACTCAAGGATCACATGTTGAACTATCTAGTTCATGACTTGGAGTTGGTAGCTATAGTGCATGCGTTGCTTAGTTGGAGACATTTCCTATTGGGGTGTCAGTTTTAGCTGTATACTTGAATTCTCGATAGCAAAGATGGATGGAATTCCTCTGCAAGTATTATTTTGAGGTTGTTTATATTCAGGGGAAAGAGAATGTGGTGGTAGATGCTTTGAGCCGTAGGCGGCATGAGGTTGTAGCATTGTCCCTTGGTATGGACTTGAGTGAGAGAATTCTTCAAGTTCTTCCTCAGGACACTTGGTATCAGGATGTTAGAACTGTGGTGGAGTCTGGAAGACCATTGGAGGGTAGATATTCAGGATATACTCTTGAGTCAGATGGTCTTCTTAGACATCTTGGATGGATCTATGTACCTCCTTTGGAGGGTCTTCGCATTTTGATTATGTCAGAGGCCCATCGTGGACCTTATTCGGCACACCTTGGTGTCAAGAAGATGCACGCAAATCTTAGACAGATATATCATTGGGCTGGTATGAAACATGACATTGCTGATTTTGTGTCCAACTGTTTAGAATTTCAGTGGGTGAAGATGGAGCATTAGCTCCTTGCAGGGCTTTTACAGTCGAACATGATACCAGATTGGAAATGGGATATCATTTCCATGGACTTCATAGTAAGGTTACCTGTTTCTTCATGGTGTCATGATGCCATCATGGTCATTATTGATAATTTGACCAAAGTTGCTCATTTTGTGCCTATTCAATCTTCTTATACTGCAGTAGTGGTGGCACGAGTCTTCTTGGAAGATGTGGTGAGGTTGCATAGGATCCCAAGGCAGATCATTTCTGATAGAGACCCTATCTTTATATCGGCCTTATGGACCTCACTTCAACATGCTTTGGGGACCCAGGTAAACTTCAGTTCAGCTTATCACCCAGAGACTGATGGTCAGACTAAGCGTGTGAATCAGGTCTTGGAGGACATCATGACCTTAATACAAAAGAACCCCTCTATCCTTCCATGGTTTTAAACAAGCTTACCACATATCATGAAATGAAAAAAAACCCATCAACTATCCACCTCATATGGTTTTCTAGATCCTCCCACAAATCTTTACAAAATCCACGAACTGACTTACTCTGGTGCTTTTGTTTGTTAATATTCTTGTACATCAAGGAATTTATATCTATAAATCAATATATATATAACAAATCTAAAAACCACATTTAATAAGAACACAATATTCTTAATTATAGTCACTGTTATCAATTGCTATCACTCAATCTTGAAGAAAATAGACAACCACCACTGCCACTAGAAGCTACCATTGAATTTAGTCATTTGGGCACCAAATGGGAATGGAAAATAGGTTATTATTCCATCCTACAATGTGAAATTTCTAATAGTTCACAAAAATAGGAACACTAAAAAGCATATAAAATGAAATGCCACCAATACTGATAATCAACCCCATTGTTGATGACTAACGAGAGGACATTGATTGTCTTCCTTCTGTTCTTACCTTAGGCCTCCAATCTTGAATTATTTAAAAAATGTATTCCTCATCACTAGGACATCACAACTCTTCATTATTGACATATTCTTTCCAATCTATTTCTTCAGTGAAGGTAGCACGATGATTTAGTTTATCATCTAGTAGATCTTGTGCCCTCTTCTTGTAACTCAAAATTAGATTTCCTATTTCATGACAATAGAAATATTCTATTTTTCATTTTGACAGAATATTCTTATATTTGTACTTTCCTTTTTTGTCTTTTGGGTCTTCATTATGATCAAGTAGAGTATAGATCACTCCTTCAAGAATAATGGTTACCTTACTTAATGCAAACAGCATTCTAGGCATTTTTTTAGGCAAACTATTTAGACGTATTACTTTTGCATCATCATCTTTTACCTTCTTATTAATCCCAACTAACTGATATGATCTACCATTTAAATACCTTTTCCCATCTTCATTCCATATAATCTTTGGTTCAATATTTTCTTGGAACTTTTTTATTTAGATCTAGAGAGCTTGTTTAATGACTTCAAAATCTCTTTTGTTGACTTCACAAAATCCACATGGTGTAAATATGCTTTTGATAACTCAAGACCAATAGTTCCCAAAGCTTTCTAATTTTTGATATTCCAATTTGCAGGTTTATTTGCATTATTTGGTATGATTGATTTTGGTTTGACAACATCCAAAATATTCTTTTCTATCAAGTGTAGTTGCATCTATACTTGCAAGTATGATAGTCTCTTCCTTCAAATTTCTCAATGAGAGTTAATTTTTCCATGATTACTCTTTTATTCAAAGGTGTTAGGCTCAACTAATAATGCACCAGTAACACTTTTTCAAATTTGATACAACAATTAAATAAAATAAACTTTCTAAACAATGAGTACACTTGACCAAGGAAAAGTAGTAGAAATAACAAGAAATGAGATCATAACAATAGTTCTAGCTTTTACCTCAAAAAAACTACCACCATGATAAAAGATAAATGAATTCAAGAAAGCCTTTGAATGTATGCTCCAATGGATATAATTTCTAAGATTCTAATAAATAATGATAGGTCACAACCACTAACATTACATGATCGATATAGCAATTGCACTGAATTATGAAATGTCATTGCCAAAATAAAGAGAGTTGATCAAATGTGGTAAAACTTGTATAGTAGAAAGTGATCAATGGAGATCTAGTGATTCTATACTAACACAGAGGCATTTGGATGATCTCATGTGGAGATCTATGCATTTTTGCTTCGTGTAGAATAGCAGTTTCTAAATAAATTTACCAACTACTAATATAATTTTATTTATTTGTGAGAAATATGCCTTCTTTGTATGAGCTACCAATGATAATGGTAATGTAGTCCTCAAATTGATCAATCTTCACACTAATGATAATGTAGTCCTCAACCTGATCATGGTAAATATAGTTGCCATCTTGGCCACTAAGAATCGCTAGGTAAAACATAGAAAACAATAAACAAATATAAGAACTACCTCTTGCAATGATAGGATCATTTGACCAGAGTTCACTGATCAAGATAGATGTGACCAATGAAGCAAATTGATAAGGTAGGAGAATTTTTAGATTCTATCAATAACAATCCAAACACAAAATTCTTTCACTTTGAAATGAAGGGAAAATGGCACCACGTTTAGTCTCAATAATGAGCAATATTCCATGTCATGATTGAGTCTCGGTCAAGAATCTCTTGAGTTCAAAAACATGCTTGTAGTTTGACTTCCTTATTGAATAGTAGACTGCATAATATTCAACCTAATTTTTAAAAAAATATTTTCTCTACTCATCATACAAGCAGGATATTATCCCGCTCTGATACCATATTGTAAAAATTGATCAGAGATATGCAACTAAAAAACCACAAATAAAATGATAGGCACTTCACCATTTTCAATCAATACATCTTACATATATATAGGAGAGTCTACTCGTATATTCAAGGAGAGATTACCTTCACAAATCCTTATTTAGTTGTGATTGTTACTCATGCAACAATGTACAATTCAAATTATATGGGTTTTTTAAAAAACTCCAAACCATAATATATATTATTGTTAATATATCAATAATAATACTAAATACTAAAATTTACATGATAATAATTACTCACACAATTATTATTTACCTGCATACATGGAGCACTAACTGAAATTTCCTAACAAAGGGCTTGATTGTGGGGTAGACATTTTTCTGATATTTAGTTTTTGGACTCCATTGTGGGTAGCTAGAAGCATCAGAAGGAACCCAATTTCTATGATGATATTCACAAAAATAAGAAAATTTGGATGATTTTGGCTAAAGAAAGGGTTATGCCCTATCTAGAGCGTCTTTATGGCTATTACCCCAAGGTGACTAAGCTCTTCTATAAAGGGTGGAAGCACAAGAAAAATTGCATTAGAAACATATGTTTGGAGGTTACACAAGAATTGAATACAAAAGTCATTGGGCTTCCAATGGATGGAAAAGAAATTCAGGGACAAAAAATCCTATGAGTTTATGGCGAATACTTTTCTCAAATACAAGCGAGGTTTGAAACTTGTCAAGAATTCAAATGGCCACTACTAGGTAGACTCTCTTAAACCCCTTTGGGTGGGTGTGGTTAATGTTCTTATGTATTATTTTACACTAGATGGGTAGTTTACTACTACCTACATCAGTTTTTATTACTTAATCACTTTAGGCATAAGATATTGGTTTCAGTCCCTTTCTATCTTCTTTCATCCTTCAAAACTAGTATTAAGGAAGACAATAAGAAATAGAGTAACCCTAGTCTTCATGTGAGTCTGATTCTTCTAATCATGAAAAACTTTAAATCCTTTGCATCTCCTCTTAAGGGGAAAGGATATGGTTCCCCCTCTTTGCATTCAAGAAATTCAGGGTTTGAGGAGGACATGGAGATGGATTCTAAGGAGGGAGAGAATGACTTGAAGGATGTTGACTAGGAAGTAGAGGATGGGGCTTCATCGGATTTCAACATTGTCTCGAAGGAGTAGAAAAAGGAGGTCCAATCTCTTAGGGATGAGAAAGGGAGATTTGTGAAGAGAAAGAAGGTGAGGTATGACTCTCCTAGTCGAGTAGATGTGAAGTTGAATGAAGATGAGGCTAGTGATAACCCAAACATGGAAGGAGTGAATTTCATGGATGAAGGGGCCAACCTTAAAGGGGGGGGAAGGGTCCTTGGGATCAATCCCTTCCCCTCCATTATCTAATTGTGTTGATGAGGATATCTAGCTAATAACCCTTCCTTTCAAAAGGATTTTCTTAAGGACCCCCCTTCCTCCAAAATGGTCTTGGGAAATGCTAGGGATGTTGTTATGGACTAGTTTAGTATTTCAAAATGGTTGTTTCTAGAGATAAATAAAATTAATGTCAATACCTAGTCCATTAAAAGAAAGATCAATTCTTTGGAGTGGGCAGATGGTCAAGTATCCCCTAAGGCTTGTGTGAACAATGTGATTTTTGATGAGGAAGAAATAAATTTTCTCTATCCTAGAAAACATGGCCAGAGATGTTGATGTCCTTAAAATTAACTATGAAGGTAGGCTAGGGGCTCTTCAAGCCAAAATAAAGTGAATTGATGATAACATGTCACTCTCTATCCTAGAAAACATGGCCAAAGATGTTGATCTCTTTAAAATTGACTATGAAGGTAGGCTAGGGGTTCTTGAAGCCAAAATAAAGTGAATTGATGATAACCTATCTAATTTGCTAAAGATGAGTTATCAGACAATTCATACCAGCATAGAGGGGATTGAAACTCTTGTGAATCATTGCTAGAAGGTGCAAGAAACAAAGTTTGGGGGCAATATTGTTAATGATTTGGAACTAGCAAATAAGAGTAAGCTAATAGAGGGTGACAATAGCAGTCGTTTAGAATGAACCCATGGGCATATCAAGAAGATTAGGGAGCAAGTGAAGATAGAATTGCATGATCTAAAAAAATTGGCTCAGAATCTCTATTAGATGGAAGTAGAGGTTGCTGAAGCCTTGATAAATCTCTGTTAAGTTTTATGTTATCCTTTACTGGCCTATTTTTCTAGGAGTCTAGTTTTTAGTGTTTTTGCATTGTTGTTGAGTTGTTGGTTGGTTGTGTTCTTTTTTATTTCTAGCTCATTGTACTTAAGGTTTTAGGACCCCTTCAAAACTTTTTTTTTCTTAATAAAAAACATTATATGTTTAGGTGCTTCTTGCTATAATTTGATAGCTAAGAAAAAATAGAGGAATAAATACAATACATAACTAGCTAATTACACAATGTGTATAAAAGTGAAATTAGATTTAAGGGAAAAACAAAAACATAAAATTTTACATATTTAACTCCATTGCAACACACATTTAGCAATGCATTGCTAAATTTGTTAATATAACTTTATAAGAAGTACCTTAGAATAAGATTTTGCAGTCAATGTAATTACAACCCTTCTAACCTAACTTACAAATTTTTGTGTCATTTTATGGCTAGAAAATATTGAATTTAATGGTTTTCCTAACATTTTATGACTTAGACACATAAATATAGATCTAAAATGCACAAATACACATACTCATAATAATTACTGATGTGATTTGATGATATTGATATATTTATATAACCACTTCACACCAAAAACATTAAAACATTGCGCACATATCTATCTTGTATTTTAGGCTTATGATAAACCTTAATTGCAAGGTGTGGTTGGTAGTGAAATCCATGAATAATAACAATAGTAATAGTTGGCTTACATTCTTCCTCTCTTCCACCTTGATGCTAGTAGCTAGGGATCATGGGAATCCTTATAATCAATCCCCTACATAACCAAAATTTAGTAGGTTTGGTCATTTTTAAACTTCTTCTCAAATTCCGTGTTCAACATCACTTATCACAACTATAGAGAAACTGGAGCAAGAAAATTTTACACTACCATGCTCTTGAGGTCTAGTTGTTCTCTTTGTATTATGGAAGTTTTTAATGGGTTCCAAATGGAAGGTAAGAATGTAGCAAAGGAACAATAACCATTTTTTTCTAATCTACCTGTTATTAAGATTTAAGGTAGGTCCTCGTGTGTTTTCTTAGCTTATTTTGACTACAATCACTATCAAAATTTAAGCAGAAAATGCACATAAACAGCTACATAAAAACATAAAATTATCGATGAAAACTTGAAACCAATTTTGATTGACATCATGCCTTACATGTTTTTTCGGGGTTTTATTTATTCTGATTTATTTTCATGTTTAAACAGAAGAGCCCATGGTTTAAGTAGTGTCGTTTATCTCCACGTAAAAGAATTCAAAACCTTGACGTTTTTTGAGCTAATAATTTCTCATTGAAAATGGAATTAGAACATCCAAAAGTCCTATAATGGATAAGTGTTCTGAGTGACATCTGAGGCAGAACTACTTGTATGTACTCAATTGTTGAAGACTGCATGTAAGTCAAGTCTCTAATGTCGGCTGAGATAAGTCTTTAATGTCGGCAAAGATTAGATTAAGATTATCACGCTGAACTGTAATTCGTATTATGTTTTCTATTTTGTTTCATTAGAAGATCTAATTAAATTAAATTTTTTTACCTTAACTAATCAAAAGATTAAAAAAAATCACATCCATTCAAATGTGTGAGAGAATAGGAAAACAATTTCTTTTACAAAAAATGATTTTGGCCAATTTCGTTTACAAAAATGAAATTAATATTTTAGGTTTCAACATACCGTTTATCACAAGAGGAAGATAAGCGCGATGCAAAGGAATATATATTAGGGTTTTTTAAATTATTTTTAAAAACATCTGAAAATATAGGAATAATTATTATTTTATTTTATTTTGAATTTTGTAATTTATAAGTGTTATAAAAATAATATATAAATAAATAAAATTAATAGTATGATATTTTAATATATTTTGAAAGTTAAAAGAAGTGTTTTAATTTTTATTTATTGTAAAAAGAAAAATGTATGTTTCACAATTTTCTATTAATGTTACTAGTAAATAAAATATTTCAATATATGTTTCCAATTTATATAAATCGATCTAAAGTTACAAGAATTTTTTCATTAATCTATACCAAGTCTTATTTATCTATATATTGTAGCTACCTCCCCCTCGCCACTCCCCCACAACCCTCCCCTTTCATCTTCAACCCCCTCGATGGCTAACTCCATCCTAGACTACAACAATGCTATCAAGGATGCCCTCGCCGCTGCTCAACCTCCCCCCTTTACTCCCTTTGAAACAGTTGATACTTCTGCTCATCTCTCAAACCCGAGGACCCTTAATGCACAACAACTAGTGATGGAAAAAATAAGAAATGCAGCAGAAGCTAGGAAAATTCTTGAACAAAACCTCTTCAAGTAGAAATTAGAAATTGAAGCCTCTCGGTGTCAGTTACCTAACCTTGAAGGCATTGATAGGGGTGTTCCAGATATGGCAGACACCACTAACAGGGCCTTGGTCTAGGACCCTGAACTATCCACTTGCAAGGAACTGAATCGACTCAATACTGAGGAATTCCCTACCCTGCAAGGGGAAAGGGGAAGACCTAATTTGGAGGAGATACCATCAATCCCTCTAGATAATTTTGGTACTTTAGAGGCCTCTAGGGGAGACCTTGCTAGTGTTGTCCCCTATACTGCTAGCACCCCTATTAGTGCCTTGAAGGCAATGTCAACTACCACTCAAGGTGTGGAGCCCAACATAGACCCCTTCACTCCTGTGGAAACCAACTTTGAACAAGGACTGGTAGTTCCTCAAGATGGATTTACTATGGTTGAACACAAGAAAGCTAGGAGGAAGGTATCTCCTAAGAACATAAAGGATAGTGCTAACAGGAAGGAATCTCTAGGCCTTAAAAAAATCTCTGAGGCAAGGAAAAAGAGAGGCAGACCCTCCTCTTCTATTGCATTTGATGCTAACAATATACTAAACAAAGAGGATTGACCGAAGTGTTTTGAGGGATTTAAATCCCAAACTGACCCACCCCAACTAGGTGAATCATGCTGAAAATAATATCTTGGAACATCAGGGGCCTTGACACCCCTGATCAGAAGTACATCATAAAGAGATTTCTTAATGCACATAAGAACATGGATTGCCTCCTCTTGCAGGAGCTAAAAGTAGTGGGTTTCACCCTACAAATTGGTCTTAAATGTATCTGGAGGGAGGCTAACTCCTTTTACACTAATCATACCAAAGGAAAAGGTGGCTCAGCCATACTCCTTAGTCCTAAATGGGCCAACAAATAGTTAACTAGGGACAATCCCACTGTGCTAGAGCTCTATGGGTCTCTATTTAAATGGGGAACCAAAGGTTTGGAATCTGCTCTATCTATGCCCCGAATGACTACAAAGAAAGAGGTGAAATATGGAACTGGCTAACAACACTAGAGGATATCCCTTGGATTATTGGGGGAGACTTCAATATGGTGGAATCTCCTAGTGATAAAAATGGGGGCAATAGATTTGAATGGAAGGGAATGGAAAGGCTTCAATGGGATAGAATGATCAATAAACTACATCTCTTTGACCCTATTGCTAGAAGGAAAGACAATTTGAACACTATATGGTACACTTGGTGCAACTATCAATAGCTAAATAAAAGGAACTACTACAGACTGGATAGGCTCTACCTCAATAAATCCCACTTTATGATAGACAAAGGCCCTAATGGTGATCACTATCTTGTCTCCCCATTTACCCTCTCAGATCACCACCTGATAATAATGGGAATTGACCTCTCTCCAATGCCCACCCCTGCTCAAGAGCTCCTTCATTCATCCTCAACACTAGACTCCTCAAAGATGAGGACCTTCGCTTTGCCCTGGCCTTTATCAGAACGTTTAACAAAAAGAATAGGAACCATCTCTCTAGTACAGATGCATGGAATGCAAACATAAAAACTTGGACCATCCTTTGTCAAATAGTGGCAAAAAGAAGGCCAAGGATGTCAGGAGGGTAGAAAGACTACTCCAGGAGGATCTATGTAATGCGGAAATGAATCTTCAAAACTCTCCTAATGATGAAAACCTCACTTGCACTCTGTTGACAATCAAAGATCACCTCGGGAAGTTTCAGAACCAGAAAATTAAAGGGCTAAAAACCAAGTCCAAACTAAATTGGTTGGATTCTAGGGACAAGGGGTCCAAATTCTTCTTCAATATGCTCAAAGTTAAGGAAGGTAAGGAGAACACCAATGCTATATGGGACAATAACACTCATATCACAGACTCCCAGGGGATCCTACAATGCTTCTCCCTCTATTATCAAAAACTTTTTACCTCAGAAGAGGTAAATTAAGACCACAGACATGCTAGAGAGATCATTAAGCAATTGACCCCACCCAAGCTTAATGAGGAGGACTTTGAGGTTGTTGGGCACCCTATCTCAAGAGAGGAAATAGCCATGACTATCTCCTCTATGGGTAATTCTACAAATTCTACAAAGAATTTTTATCAAATAAATTCCTTTGTTCTATTTATCAAGTGACAAAATCATTCTTGAATAAAAATGAAAACATCTCAAGATTGAGTCTCATTACACTACTTAATATCTCCTACAAGATTGGCAATGTTCATCGATATCAGAATTATATAGATGGTGTAAGAAATTTTAATACATAAACAAATTCAAGTTCAAGAAGGAAGGTTTACCTTAGACGACCTATTTCTTCATTGGGAAATAGTGGAATAGCCCTAAAAAAGGACAATATTGCCTCCTCACCAAATTATATTTTGCAAACTCTGCAATAAAGTAAGATGGTAGTTATTTTTCAAAATATTTTAATGACTAAACTTTATATGCAATCTCACCTCAAACATCACTGAAATCTCCCAATCATAGCTAAAACAATACCCTTGATGTCCTAGGCTTATATTTCTAAGGTATCTTCTTTAACTCTCTCTTAATGAAACTAAATTTATGATGACCTCAACTAACTAGCTAGCTCCTTAGATACTCTCACATGGAAATTCATCAAACATGGTGCATTTTCAAGATATACTTACATCCACTTCAATAAAGGAATCTCATTATGTGAAAGATGGCAGAGGTTTATAAGTAAAAGTAAAATCTAATTTGGGTCAAGTATAATTATTTCTAGGGTTAGACACATTTAAATAGTTAGAAAACTATCCATCACCACTCAAGTCTACATTTCATTATATTGAATTTAAAAAATAATAACTTATAGTCAATCAAATCAAATTATTAGGGAATTTCTCCAAAAAGAATGGAACAACAAAATATATCATTTGTTTACATCTTCATTTTACATGGAACTTAGAAATGATTTATTAGATCTATTTAAACTTCTTAAAATGCTATGTTCTATATAAATCAACATTAAAATTATTATTTTCAAAATTATATATCTTAAAGTAATCACTTTGAACTTTTATAAATATAATTCTTTTATTAATTTTCTATTAAGTAATAAATGACATCTTGCAAATAAAAAGAATTAGTATACCTATTATCTTGTTTAATATTTTTCTAATAATTAGTTTTACATTGAGAGATAAATCATGTTCACCTTTTTGATGCACTCTTATATTTGAGCAATTAGATGCCAGAATCATAAGAAAAATATTTGAGTTTAAGTGTCAAACTTGATTTTGTAAGATCTGAGACATCTCTATGAGATTTTAGAGAAGAAATTTTACATAAGGAAAATTGAGACATGTGGCCTTATTATGTTGAACACTATATAAAATTTATCTCTGAAAAGTTAAAGGAGAGTTACATAATCCAAATGTGAGTATAGAGTAGGCATAGGTTCTCCATGGGAAGGTAAAGGTTGTTTTTTCTTGGTCTTCAAATGCAATTCTTACTTGCTTATAACCACTAAAACCATCTAAGAATGAGAAGTGCTACATACTTGCTAAATAATCCAACACTTGGTCAATAAAAGGAAGTGGAAAGTGATCCATCTTAGTTGTAGCATTAAGTTCTCTATAATCTACACAGACCCTCCATTTTGCATTCTTTTTAGGCACTATAACTAGAGGGGATACCCATTGACTGTCAAAAATTGGGTATATAAAGCCTGCTTCTAATAATTTTTAAAGCTCTCCTTTTACTATCTATGTTAATGTAGGATTGATTCTCCTTTGTGGTCGTCTCACTAGTCTACAATCTTCTTTGATATAAATCCTATGTGTACAAAACTTAGGATCCAAAACCTTCATATCATGGTAATCCCATGTAAATTCTTTCTTGTGAGATTTAAGCAATTCTATCAAAGACACATTGTGATCTTGAGTGAGTTTATTATTATTATTCAAACACTTTCCTGGAGATACTTTTATTTGCTTAGTCAATTCAATCATAAATGTTTCAGTAAGATATGGCATTCATACCTCATGCGACAATAGTGTATGAAGTAGATCATTGGCTATAGGAAAGTTGTCAAAACTAGGAGCAGGAAGGATTGAATGCAATGGATATGCAGGACTTGATGAACATCCATCTAGTTCCTCAATTGCTCCATAATGATTCCTAAGGATGTTGGAGATTAATTCATCTTGCTCTTGAATCTGCAAAAAGGGATCCATATCTACCACCATAAGTTGTGCAACTGAATTGGATTTATATATTTCATCCCCTATGTTAGGCCACATTGGTTGTTTCAAGTCAAGCTAAGGTTTTGCTGGGGGATAAAGTGCAAGCTCCTTAGTAGATATGTCATTTGAAATTGTCATATCTCCTGATCTACATCCTATAAAAGAATCTGTTGTAGCGAACCAAGGTCTACCTAGAATAATGACATATCCACCCAAAGTTGGCTTTGGAGATAGGATCATAAAATCAGCTGGCTATTCCCAAGACACTAGGGTTACTACATGGTATTCCACCATACCATTAGGTATAATAGTAGAACTATCTACTAGCTATAGGATGATAGGGGTAGGTCTTAGAGTAGTGACATTTAGATATTGCATGACATCTTTTGTTATCACATTGATAGCTGCACCTAGATCAATTAGGGCATTTTGAACTTGGATACCATTGATGATACATGATATGCAAGATATTGATTTGGATCAGTAGAATAAATAGGTTGTTTGTGGTTTTCTATTAGGATTGAGGACAAGTTGTGATAGGAATTGAGCAGGTCTAGGTGCACTAGCAATTGGATTAGGAGGAGGAATTAGGGCTTGTTGATGATGTTGTTGAGATGGTTGTAGGTAACCAATAGACTGGTTTGGCCATTATTGTCCTCCCCTCCATTGGGATGCCTACTTCCAATTCCCTTGAGGTGGTTTCCAACCTCCTTGTGATTGCTACCAATTCCCTTGAGGTTGAGGCCATGGAGATAGGGAGTTCTGATAATTGGGCCATGTATTTTGATTATTTCAAAGTTGTGAAGGAAAATTTCCATAATTTTATGGGTAACAAGGCTACCATTGACTATTAGGGTTATAATAATTTGTATAAGGACCATTGAAAGATAGTGGGTCTAGTGGCATTCCTTGTCTTGGAGTCCATGGCCTTCTTTGTGCAATGTTGAAAATTTAATCTTCATCACCTTCAATTGGCATGAACTCTAGTGTAATTGGTTTGCTTTCAATATTGGCTACTTTTTGCACCTGCAATCCTTTTTCCTTTCTCTGTAGTGAGGGCAATAATCTGCCAACATTTATTCTACCTCCTCATGCTTCTTTTTAGATTGAAGTGTATCTAGCTCAGTAACCATATTGTTTATGATGTCTCACTTGAAATTTGATAGCAAATTAGTGATCTCCAACCTTGAGACTCCATTAGTGGAGGATCTACCCATACTAGGTTAGTAACCTCTTATTTTCTTGACATCTGCTCAAGAGTAGTATTGACATATTTTCTTGATGGCATCCCAAGGAACTTGAGTAATATGTCCTCCTCTGATTAGGTCAAAGGCTTCAATATAATGTCCATTGATTCCTCTAAGGAAGAGAAACTTTTGAGATTCTTGATTAAGTGCGTGATCTAATGATTTTTGCAGACAAAATAAGAATATTTAAATGTAGCCCTCCAAAGTCTCATCTTCCTTTCGCTGCATCTGAAAGATGTCATCTCCCCTCTTATTACCACTTCTACAATACTCTTGGTATTTCTCAAGGAATTTTTTTTTCATGACTTTCCCAACTGTACACAACATCTCTTCCTAAACTCATGAACCATCTTAATGCTTCTTCTTTCAGAGTGGTAAGAAACAATTTAAGCCTATGAGCATCTATAGTGTAGTCACAGCTTCTATAGAGGATATCAAGTTCAAACAAAAATTTATTTGGGTCCTCTATTACTAAATCATAGAATTTAGGGAGAGCTCAAGTAGGGATATTCTTGATATTATTGTTATCATTTTGGTTAGTGATAGGGAATTAAAAAGTGGTTTGATTCTGTTGATTTTGTGTAGCCATACTTGCTTGATAAAGTATCAAAGAAAATGGGTTTTCAATAGGATTTTGGTCGATTGGTTCTTTAGGATTGTTAAAATTGGCAAATATATCAGCTAAAAGATTTATATCTTGGTCTTGTCCTTCATGTGGATAATTAAAGGCATCTTCTAAGTGATTATTAAGATAATTTTCATTAGGAAGAAATCTCCCTAAAGCATCTCTTCTCCTATCCATGCATTGTTAACTCAGAAATAATAGTAGATCATTACTCTATGGAAGTGAAAGTTGTATGTAAAGAAAACATTGACACTACTACACATAAAATACAACTAAAAATGACTACAAAAGGTTCCTTACTTTGACACAATCCTCGACAATGGTGCCAATATTTTTTGTCTCTCTTAATGGTGTTAATTACTAGACTCTGAGGCCATAACTTAGGGATTGGACATCCATACTTTAAGTAGTTATATGATCATCATGAAAGCTCATTTTCTATCAACCCAAGACATATACTTGAAATGGGTCAACAAAGTATATGCACTAAAGTCTTCATTGTAGTCATTCTACTAAGATGGAAATGACTCTAAAAGTAAAGTGCATGGAAATAGGAATAACTAAAATTCTTTTAATACAAAGTACCTTGAATTCATAAAACTAGCAACTTAGTCCATAGCAAGTGGGCAGGGAACTACTCTGTATGCCTTGGCTATAGGAACAATCAAAGGATGGTTTTCAATGGCTGTAGGAACAGTCAATTGCTAGGAAAAAAACTAAATACTGAAGGAAAATAACTGATAAATACAAAAGGTGGAATTCTCACTAAGTGGACCCCCTTAGCAAGTCCTCACAAAACTCAACTAAGTGCTACAAACTAGAATATTATCTAATTAATCTAAAAATACTTGTTACATCATAGTATTTGCTAAAAATTATTCTACAATAAAACTAAAGACTAGAAATTACAATAGCTGATGTTCACCATCCCTAAGAAGGGATATTTGAACTTATTTATAGAAAAGAAACTCCTAAGTAAGTCTAACCTTTGGTAGGTCCACTCCCAAAACATTAGGAGGACACCATTTATTATAACATAAGAAAGAGGATAGGGAGTTACACTCTGAATAGGAAATGGTCAAGTTGTTTCAAGTGTAGAGGAAATCTAGAATAACTATCCCTCCAAGATTTACTCTGCTACAAACATGAATGAAGTTTCACTATTACACTCGTTGAGCTATAGGTAACCAACTATTGACTCCTTCAATACTCATCTTGCTAAGGCTTTTTCTTCAACCAACTAACTGGCATGAACTTCCACGCTATGAATCTTTGACCGTTTCATGTTCCTCATTAACTCCTACATCATGTCATTTGGGTGTGCAAAACAAAGGTATATCTATTCCATTTCAGAATAACATTTATCTAACTACATGCAAGAAAAATATGGATAAATTACATAGCATGGTCACTTCATCATTGATCATAATTTTAACCAAAAAGGAATATATATATATAAGGGTAAGTTCATGCCATTTTGTCAAGTTCATGGAAACATAATAGGACCATTATTTAAGAGAGTTTTACAACTTAGATAGTATCTAGACCCTTGTCAAAACCAGTGAAAGTATAGAAAATATAGACAAAATTGATCCATTATCTGAGCTCATCGGTGTGTATAAAAGTGAAATTAGATTTAAGGACAAAACAAAAACATAAAATTTTACATATTTAACTCCATTGCAACACACATTAAGCAATGCATTGCTAAATTTGTTAATATACCTTTATAATAAGTATCTTAGAATTAGATTTTGCAGTCAATATAGTCACATCCCTTCTAACATAACTTACAATTTTTTGTATCAATTTATGACTTAGACACATAAATATAGATCTAAAATGCACAAATACACATACTCATAGTAATTAATGATGTGATTTGATGATATTGATATATTTATATGACCACTTCACACGGAAAACATTAAAAATTTATAGACATATCTATCTTGTATTTTAGGCTTATGATAAACCTTAATTGCAAAGTGTTGTTGGTATTAAAATACATGAATAATAACAATAATAATAGTTTTCTTACATTCTTCCACTCTTCCACCTTGACACTAGTGGTTGGGGATCATGGGGAACCTTATAATCAATCCCCTACATAACCAACATTTAGTAGGTTTGGTAATTTTTAAGCTTCTTCTCAAATTCCATGTTCAACATCACTTATCACAACTACAGAGAAACTAGAGCGAGACAATTTTACACTACCATGCTCTTGAGGTCTAGTTATTCTCTTTGTATTATGGAAGGTTTTAATGTGTTCCAAATAGAAGGTAAGAATACAACAAAGCCAAGATAACCACCTTTGTCTAATCTACTTGTTAATAGGATTTAAGGTAGGTCCTCATGTGTTTTCTTAGCTTATTTTGGCTACAATAACTACCAAAATTTTAGAGAAGCAATTTGTGAAATTGGCGACTCTATGAATATTTAATTTTGATGCATGATTTTAGGTAGACATTTAGAATTTTGTTTTTTGAAATGTATATTAAAATTTAAAATAAATTTTGAAATAATTTTTTTCTCTTTGCTAAATTTTGAGTGCATTTCAACTATATATTCCTATGTTTATCTATCATTGATTGTTGCATTGATAAGTAAAAAATTTAGTCCAACACTAGATTGTCTAATAATCTGAAAGGCCTTGATTTTGGAGAGGCATACTAGAATGTGGGGTAGAAAAATTTGATTGTCTATAAACTACTTGCATCATCATAGAATTCATATTATACCATTAACTATTGAAGACTTCTCACTTTTCATTACTTTTGAGTTAGATCAAGAAAGCTGGACTAATATTTATGTTATAAGACTTTCCCTTAATATAGTAGAACTAGAGAACAATAAACTAGAAGAAATCTATTGGTGTAGTTTAAGCTTGGAGCAATAGTTCCTCTCTCCAAAGAACAAATTGGACAAATAATTAGTGCATTATAGTGAATGTGAATGTAAACAAAGACAATGAATATAAAACAAAAAATCATTCACTCATAGGGATCAATACTGCAAACCAGTATTATAATCAAAATTTAATTAAAAAAATTATTCTCTTCATGAAAGTTTGTACATGGGTTGTGCATTGCATCACAATTTGATGTCAACTTTATTTACTTGTATGAATGAAAGAATTCATTATATTTTTTATAAATAATAAAAGTTGGAGGAAAATTTACAGGCATATGACATTTATCTCCACGTAAAAGAATTCAAAACTTTGACGTTTTTGAGGTAATAATTTAAAAGTTGAAAATGGAATTAGAAGGCACTATCATCCTTCCAAAAGTCCTATAATGGATAACTGTACCCGATTGTTGAAGACTGGCATGTAAGTCAAGTCTTTAATGTCCGCTGAGGTAAGTCTTTAATGTCAGCATGCCAGACAAATTATTATTATATGATAATTTTAACGATACTAAATAGTTATATAAAATAATTATAAGAATAAAAGATCTAAGAAATAAAAAATATACATTAAAAACTAATAGTAAAATGATCATAATATACAATATTATCAACTAATACTACACACAATTATATTGATGGTAATTAAATTATTTCAACTACAATAATAAACAAAATCTCTAAAATTACAAGATTATTTTAAGACACTACAAAACAATTAAACATAATATTCAAATTTACTATTAGATATTTTAAAATAATGTCACATTATTATTTTACATTAATTTAATATTAAAATTAAATGATGAATAAATGTACAAAAATTAAATATAAGAAAATTTGAAGTAAAAAAGATGGGGGTTTGAAGTAGATAATTACAAAGTGCTAATTATAGCTTCTTTTTTCTTTTCTTAATTGAGATGAACAAAATCAATCCCTACAGTAAACAACACAGGTCAAAGTTTTTTTTGAAAAATACATTAATGAAATTTAATTGTTAAATATAAAAATAATTTATACAGAATTTCATAAAATTAATATTATTAATTTAATATTAAAATTGTTAGTATATATATTTTTTAATAAATAAAAAAAAGTAATATTTTAAATTGAAACAAATAAGATTATATGTACAGGTTTAGGACCTTTTTCTTTATATAAACATACATCTAAACCTAAAAAATAGATCTTAATTTGCACCTTTAAAAAAGATTTATTAAATTTATAAATAACAATTTTATTTTCTTTATGCTCATCAGAATTCCACAATCTACAATATTTATGTAAGTGATTTCAGAGTTTAATTGTATAAAAAATTTACTTATACGAACCCTATTTATTAATGGTGAAGAATGTCAAAATAAAAGAAGCTATCACCACCTGTTCCTAGTCATTCGTTGAGCATTTGACTAATGAGAAAGGTGTTGCCTAGCTGTCACCAGTGCTTGCACCATGCGGGCCTCCAACGCTTTGAAATTATACACAAGTAGACAAGGAAGAAGTAGACAAGGAAGTCCACTTAAAACAAAGCCTATTGGTTAATTAAATTATAAAATATACCTTAACTAATTAAAAAAAAATAAAAAATCACATCCATTCAAATGTGTGAGAGAATAGAAAACCTTTGATGGTCAATTTCTTTTACAAAAATGAAATTAATATTTTAGGTTTCAACATACTATTTATCATAAGAAGAAGATAAGAGTGGTGCAAAGGAATATATATTAGGGTTTTTTTAATTATTTTTAAAAATATTTTAAAATGTAGAAATAATTATTATTTTTTTTTTTGAATTTTGGATTTATAAGTGTTATAAAATTAATATTTAAATAAATAAAATTAATAATATTATATTTTAATATATATTTAAAGTTAAAAGAAGTGTTTAGATTTTTATTTATTATAAAGAGAGAAATGTATGTTTCACATTTTTTCTTTTAATGTTACTATTAAATATAATATTTTAATATATGTTTCCAATTTATATAAATTGATCTAAAGTTAAAAAAAATATTTCATTAATCTATACCATTTCTCATTTATCTATATATTGTAGCTTTAATGAAAGAGGACTTCTACAAATTCTACAAAGAAGTTTTCTCAAAGGAACTCCTTTGTTCTATTTAGCAAGGGACAAAATCATTCTTGAATAAAAATGAAAACATCTCAAGATGGAGTCTCATTACCCTACTTAATATCTCCTTCAAGATTGACAAAGTTCATCGATATAAGAATTATACACATGGTGTAAGAAATTTTGATACATAAACAAATTGAAGTTCAAGATGGAAAGTTTACCTTAGACAACCTATTTCTTCATTGGGAAATAATGGAATGGCCCCAAAGATGGATAATATTGCCTCCTCATCAAATGATATTTTGCAAACTCTACAATGGAATAAGATGGTAGTTATTCTTTAAAATATTTTCATGCCTAAGCTTTATCTGCAATCTCACCTCAGACATCACTAAAAATCCCAAGAATAGCTAAAACAATAGCCTTGATGTCCTAGACTTATATTTCTAGGGTATCTTCTCTAATTGTCTCTTAATGAAACTAAATTTATGATGACCTCAACTAACTAGCTAGCTCCCTAGATACCCTCACATGGAAATGCATCAAACATGGTGTATTGTCAAGATATATTTACGTCCACTTCAATAAAGGAATCTCATTATTTGAAAGGTCGAAGGGGTTTATAAGTAAATTGAAAATTACAATCTAATTTGGGTCAAGAATATTTCTTTCTAGGGTTAGGCACATTCAAATAGTTAGAAAACTAAGTCTACTTTTCATTATATTGACATTTAAAAAATAATAATTTATAGTCAATCATTTACATCTTCATTTTACATGGAACTTAGAAATGATTAATTAGATCTATTTAAACTTCTTAAAATGCTATGTTGTATATAAATCAACATTAAAATTATTATTTTCAAAATTATATATCTTAAAATAACACTTTAAACTTTTATAAATATAATTCTTTTACTAATTTTCTATTAAGCAATAAATGGCATCTTGCAAATAATAAAATTTAGTATACCTATTATCTTGTTTAATATTTCCTCTAATAATTAATTGTACTTTGAGAGATAAATTATATTCACCTATTTGATGCACTCTTAGATTTGAGGGATTAGATGCTAGACTAATAAGAAAAATAATTGAGTTTAAGTGTCCAACTTGATTCTTGTAAGATCCTACACATCTCTATGAGTTTTAAGAGAAGAAATTTTACATAAGGGAAATTGAGACATGTGGCCGTATTATGTTGAAGATTGCATGAAAGTCAACCCTTTCTGTGGTGGTTGAGATGGACATGGCTAGATAAAAGACAAATATATAATTGAATTTGAGTGGAGGAGGCAAGATTTTGGATCACAAATGATTAGATGAAAATTATTGTGTTTGAAACTATAATTCATGTTTTTTTTAATAATTATTTATATATATATATATATATATATGAGAAAAAGCATGAAGCTATGTCACACTTGGGGCTAATTAGTGGTAGTCCAATCGGACTCAGTCTGGTCGAACTACCATCCATCCATGTGGTGCCTTGTGTCATTGGCATGGCACCTAAATGGTGACAAGAGTTTGGCCAAATTAAGTTTGACCGAACTCAGTTTGGTCAAACTATTGGCTCTATTATCCATTTTTTGTGAGCACTTAAGCTTACAATTTTTCAAAGAAATTCAAATTACTTCGGGCAGACTCACCTATGTGGCATGTGATGTGGTAGCCAAATCACTTATTTTGTCTATATTTCTAAAACTTTTAACTTATGCTCAATTTTTCTTTAGGTAGAATATTTTTTTATAAAAATCAAAAAATACCCTTTGGTAGAGCTTGAAATCACAAATCTAGACTTGTAATTTTTTTTGTATTTTGATTTATTTTAATATTTTTTTTTAATTAAATATTGCGAGTAGGTTTTTAAAGTTTGAAAAGAAGCTAATTAGAAATTAAAAAAATATTAAATGATATTAAAAAATTAAAAAAAATTATATTTTTCACAAGAGGAACATTTTACAAAAGGTTGTGTCGAATGAAAACTTCCAAATTCGGCTATGTTGCAATTTAAAAACATTTTACTAGAAAAATATAAATCAATTTATTTTATTTTATTTTTAACACTACATATATATGTCCTCTATTTGGAAAATTAAAAATTAAAAAAAATAACTTAGTTTTCATATTTTTTGGCGATGCCGACTAACACCCCCGATTTTCAACATTTTTCACCAATAAAAAATCTCTTTGAATATATTAAATAAATGTCAATTTAAAAAAAAAATAACAGATATAAATTTCATTAATATTTCTATATTTAATCAGTTTACAACATTTTGAAATTCAATTTAGAAATGTCACTTTTATGCGATCGAAGTTAAACAGTTTTAGTTGTGTTGGCCACTTCCTTTATAAAAATGTAACACAACGTTGTGCTTTAACCACACACACACGTGTGTGTGTGTGTGTGTGTGTGTGTGTGTGTGTGTGTGTGTGTGTGTGTGTGTGTGTGTGTGTGTGTGTGTGTGTGTGTGTGTGTGTGTGTGTGTGTGTGTGTGTGTGTGTGTGTGTGTGTGTGTGTGTGTGTGTATATATATATATGTGTGTGTGTGTGTGTGTGTGTGTGTATATACAAATACATATACATCTATACACACACACACACACACACACATGTGTGTGTGTGTGTATGTATGTATGTATGTATGTATATGTATGTATATGTATGTATGTATATATATTTATGTATATATTCAAAGGGAAACAATAATACATGTTGTGTATATATGGATAACAATTGGGGATGATATCAAAGAGGTTAGAAGATTCATTGCAGTGGACATGGTGTGCAATCAAGAAAATGGGAATAGAGGGTTCAACATGGGAGAACTAGTTCCAACTAAAGGTTGTGATGATAATGAAATCATTGTATTTCAGCGACTTCAATCACTATTAATAATAGTTAAATTTAGAGACCCATTTTTAGATATTATACAAAATGTTAACGTTGGTTTACAAAAATAAGCTATGTGTGTGACGTAAAATTGTTATTAAGTTCATTGTTGAACTCAATAACATTTAAGTAGAGATCTTTTTAAAAAACTTTGTAATGTATGTAATTAGGTAGGCTTTGTAATTTATGTGAAATGGACATGACATCTTTTACATAAATTTTCTAAAAATAAGTATTTTTTGATTAGATTAAACTAGGAGAGGCCTGAACTATTACATAGCCACTACATAGAGTAAAATGCAAGAAAATGCATGGGACACATGAGGATTGAGAACACAAAACCTTGGTTCCAATTTTCAAAAAAAACAAAAAAACAATGGGCATTCAAAACTAGATGCAAAAAAACCCAAAGGTAGACGAGACTAAATACTAACAAAATAAAAAACATGCAGACCCCCCCACCGAAGGCACAAATTTATGACCTACCTAGTGGGGGGCTTCTCAATCTTACAATCCTAACTCATTTCCTTCACTTTATTAGAGAATGAGAATCATTTTTTAGATCCTTTTCCAGATGAAATAGCAGGTGAATCTAAAGTTGCTTTCACCCGGGACACTAGAACCTCCAACCCTGTAGTAGGGGAAGAGTCCAAATGCCTTTTCTGATCCTAGTTCTACTCGATTTCCTCTTGAATAGCCTAAAGGGTCACCAAATTCCTTTGAAACATTTCATTTCTCTACATAATCACATCCTCCATTTTTCTTTTGAGGGACACCTAGTTGCTTTGAATCTCCTTCATTTCCTTCATTGTTTCCTTATTTTCCTATTTCTTGTCAATATTCTCATATAGCACCTTTAGTTCTTCCATCATTCCTTCCCATTTTTCTAACTTCTGAACCAAATCATTAATCGCTTTCCAAACCCTTTGGTCTTCGTCCTCCACAACCTAGCTAAAAGCTTTGAAATCTTCTTTATTGAGGGCAACCAGTATATTAATTTTCTTTCTAGCTACATTAAGCTAATCCAGAAGCCAAAATATAATAGCTTGCATCTTATTGTAGTAATCATAGAGTTTGTTAACTTTCTCTGCATAAACAAGGAGGTCCCATTTTCTCGGCAATTTTGATAGAGAAGGGGGGACCAAACGAATGGGTGGAAGGGGTACCCTCTTTGGTAACCAGTGTCCACTCTGACCTAGTAGACTAAGAGGTGGTAGAATTATTAGATGCTTTCTCCTCATCATTTAGCTCTTTAAAAATTCTCACAATAGTAGGAGGTACTGATGGGTTTTAAGATTTAGTCATTTTGCTAGTGTTAACCTAGGTAGGGATCCCTTAAGCTTTAAGAGTGGGGCCAAGTTCTTTGACCTTAGAGATGTCTGAAATCTCAATTCATAGAGAGGGGCTAGAAGGATTAAATCTAGGCCACTGGTAGGGATTAATATTAGATAAAATTGCAAAGCTAAAGGATAAGCCTGATGGCGAGAGGCTCACAAGAGAGCTGCACCTTGTTCAATAGGTAGTTAGAGAATGTTTTAGTGGGTTTTCTTCACTCTACACTTGTCCATTAACAAGTGAAACAATCAAACTCTCTTGGAATGCTTCCTATCAATTTGTGTTCTATAGTTACTCTCAAGCATGGCTGTGATTCGCTAGAGTGAATTCAACCATTAGACTATCCAAACCTCCAACATAAACTTGCAGGGGTTTTAGGGGTTTCTTATAGGTGTTTCAACTCCATTCAAGTGGTTCTTCAATTGGCTTCTCACCATTTTCTCATCACTCCCTCTTCATCCTATTTTCTAGGCCTAGTAGCCCTAGAGCCCTAATTAACCCTACCTTTCCGGTTTTTGGGCAATTACTCAGAAAACTTTCAAAGGACCCCCCAAAACCTTTGGTTATCCTAATACCCTTTTGGACAAACTTTGGGATTCACTAGGGTAGGTTGTCTGGTCCATTCGTACCGATACGGATACCCAAAATGACACTTTTGAGGGTTTAGGAGTTAGCAGTATTCACCAATGGGTTTTAATGGCTTCTACACCCTGTCACACCTCTATCTCTTCACTGAGACTCTTCTATGCATCATACTTCCATGCCAATAAATTGGCACAATCAAATCTATTCAACCTTGCAAGTAAAAACAAAACTGTCAATCATATTCCTAGTTGGGCTTTGGCAGAGCTCGCCTAGGAAATGATAGCGAGTGACTTCCAAAAAACCTCTATAACATTTCAAAGAATATATACACTATACAAAGGCTCCATTACTTGAATCCTAAGGGTCATTTAGAAAAATCAAAGGGATTTCAAGTTGGAACCATGATTGGGCTCTTGAACCCTTGCTTAGACTGAGAGTAGTACAATAAGAGACAATTGTAAACACACTTCAAATTTCCACTAAGAGAAGATGCAAAAACTTTTTGAGAAACACAATGTCATCCACTAAATGTTCATGAAATAATGTTGGCATTATGTGAACCAGTATGTGGACATAATGACATTGTATGTTGTCATTGATGTCAATATGTTGAAGAGGTATGAACTGGCATATGTGAGAACCGGTATAACACTATGAACTGGCATTTATGCCAAAGTGAAGCGGTGTGCTTGTTCAAGGTGAATTGACATATGGTTATGGGAACCCACACATGGAAGCATTGTATGACTACCGGTTGGTAGTCTCAACTTTAAGGTTTCCGGTTGAAGTAATTCAAGCCTGTATGGCTCAACCAGTAATCTTTGTGTAATGAGTAAGCAGTATAACATAGAACAGATCATGTTGCCACATCAGCCTTGTGCGCATGAAGGATATTGCATGAAGAAGACTATCCCTATCTACCTCAGGAATGTGCGAAGTTTGTAAACGGTGAAAACGCGTGATGAATTATCAGCCACCATGAAATCGGTGGATAATGAACGATGGATAATGTCTTGAGATTTATTCAAGATCTGTTGCGTTTAATGTAGTATGATCAATGATCAGGATTGAACTGTTTGAATTCCTTAACCTAATAGGTGTAGGGTTTAGGGTTTATGCTACCAACCTATCTGTTGTCCTATAAGATCTATGTTGTGATTCTTTCAAAGGTTGTTGGTAAAAGTTGTGTGTGAGTATCCAAGAGAAGGGATACGAGATCCTTTCTAGACCAGAGGAGAGAAGTGATACCTGTAGAGTGTAAGTGCAGAAGGTGAAGAGGAGCTTAAGTGGATCTGCATTGGCATTGAGTGTTGTTACTAGATCATTGTAATACCTATTGATCTCTAACCACCTCAACAGTTGGAAAATCCCCTAACAGGGTAGCCTTAACCAGCTTGCTGTAAATCCCTTAACAGGGTAACTCAAAGTTATTAAGATCTGGAAAGCTAGAGAGCTCTGGAAATCCTTTAGCTATTGAGTTCTTGAAATCCTCTAGCAAGGTACCCTTAATAGGGTTTAACCCTTAACCAGGTATTGTAGCCATCCCTTAACTGGTTGATCTCTAATAGGATCGGTTCCTAGCAGAACCTTTTGTAATGTCTTTAACCAGACAAGGCTTCTAACAGAGCGGACTTCCAAAGAGTTCAAAAAAAAGCTTGTGGGTATTCATCCCCGTCGTGGTTTTTCCCAGTTGGGTTTCCACGTGAAAAATATGTGTGTCATATGTGATACTTTTATCTTGTGATGCTTTGTTATTGCCTGTTAAGCATATGATGGTTCTGTGTTTTATGTCTGTCAATAAAACATGTTCAACTAGCTATTGTGAAGATATGAAGAAAGATTACCTATTCATGCATAAGGGTGAAATGGTAGTGTAGTTTTGAGTTGAGTGGAAAACTCAGTGAGTAACTGGTTTATGATTGTTTTAGTTGTTCTGAGTTTTACTGGTTGCACTTTGTTTCAAACCGGTGTCACTATTTGCTAGTCATTTGGAGTGATTGCTACTGAACCAGTTTAGGTCTGTATTTTGTCTATACTGATTCACCCCCCCCTCTTAGTATCGGTTTGGTACTATTCATTCATCATTGAGTTATCAAATAACAGTAACAAGATCAATCTATTTTGTACAGACTGTTGCTACCAAAATGACAAAATATAAGGCAAAAATTTGGAAATTGTCTTCAAATTGTATTCAAACTTGCGCTAGGATATTCCAACCCATGTAAAATTATTCAAGGATTATTTTATATGCCTTATTTTTCATAACCAACTCTTGATTTTTTGCCTAACCACCGATTATCTCAAAAATGCAAAGTTGCTCAAAAAGTTGCAAAAAGTTGTCAACTTTTGCTCAATTTTGCATTTTTGCCTTTTATGCATTTATATTCATAATAAACCTTCTAGGATGATTCCCTAACATAAAAATGACATGAATAAATTCCTAATGATGCTTTATAAGATGTTTTACATCATAATGCAAAATAATGCCATTTTAGGCTTACACGGGCTTATTGGCCAAATCTAAGAAAACCAACAAACCTTGGTGACAATCACCCTTGAAATGACTACCAAACACACATGTGGACCTCTAAACAGTCCAGTATTCAAACATTGATCTAAAATAAGGACAAACACACCCAAATTTGAAAATGCATCAACAAACTGGTTAAAAGCTAAGTGCTCCTGCACCAAAGCCCTTGGTGTAGGGAAAGGACATGTTTGGTTTTGGCCATAGCTACAAATTGGAAACTAGATGATAAAATAAAGTACATGAGAAATCTATTTTGAACCCATACCTTAAAATTTTAATCATGGGGAAGAGTTTTGAATGTAAGCATTTGAACCTCCCATCCAAGGTGATGAACTTCATGAGGAGCAATGCCAAAGTTTTACACATTCTAGGTAAGTCATTCCTGTTCATAAAAATATATTTTTGATTAAGATAAATGGGTTTTATAGGGACCCAAAACCCAAATAAATGAAACAAAAGTCAGTAGCAAACCAGAGTATAAACAACTACCAAATGACAACAGAAATAGGCGATACACCCCATAACACCTAACTGAAAGAAGCTAAACCAGAGCTAAAAAGAATATGTTAGAAGGAAAAAAGCTAACTAAGAGCCTTCATGAGCTTAGTATTCTTCTAAATCATTTTGTTGTTAATATCTTTGAGCTCCTCTATAATGAGTCTCAAGCTGTATCTTTCCTATGTTTTTCTTCAAGTCCAGGTAGAGGGACTTGTAGAAGTCTGAATTTCCTAAGAATTAATCTCCACATTTTTCTTATTCCATTTGACAACTGGAGTCAAATCAGAACTGGCAAGATGGACATTTTGTATGGCAATTTTTCTGTTTACCCTTTTAAGGCCTTCCACACTATTGTACATCACCTCTTTGCTAATATCCACCAGTCCCCTGAAGTTGCCCTTTGATTCCTCAATGCTTTTTTATAGATGGGAAATCCTTGACTCATTCTTGGTTTTCATAACCCTAATATTCTCTGCTATTTTTTGAGTTATCTTCAAGAGCTTATCAGTTTTGTCTAGCATCAAATTCTTAGTAAAAGTGTTGTTGATATCCTTGATACCTTGTTTAAAGAGGTCAGTTTCACTAATCACCCAACGGAAACATTTCTCCTAGTTGGAGGTCGATTTCACTAGGAGCATGTCAACATCCATCTTATCCTATTTAAAATCCTTTGCATCCACATTGAAAGAGATATCCTGATTGATTTTGACATCCCTTTTACATTGTGTCTCCACCCTTTTCCCAGCTTTTTGCCTTTTCAAACATTGAGGGCCCAAGTTTTGGGGTTGAGGAATGGGGGTTTTCAACATTTTTGTTGCCCATCTAGGTGGATTTTTGCTTTTCTTGCCCATCATCCTCTGAGGGCCAATATTTTGAATCACTCGGCACATGGATATTGTAGTCACACAAATTTGTCCAGCTTAATTAAATAAATATTTGCTATTTATTTGATTAAAAATTCATTAGCCATCAATTAATTAAATAAATATTTAATTAATTCATCTCCAAACATTCTCCTATTAATTAAATAAATTATTCAATTTATTTTAATTCATTCATTAAACCAAATCCACAATCAATTAAATGAATAAAATCAATTTATTTAATTAAATCCCCTTTTCCTCTTTTAAATAAATTAAATAAAAACATTTATTTAAATCGTTATCCCCCCCCACTTGCATTTTCCTACAAATGCAACTTGCACACATTTATTGAAATAAATGAATTTTTATTTTAATAAAATCCCATTTTCCCTCACCCACCAAATCCACTTGCAAAATCTAATCCCCTTCTAGATTCTTCTAACCCCTTCCTAATTAGCCTAATCCATCCCCTAATTATTGTCACATTCCTAAGCAAAATGGAGTCACTTCTCAAAGACTTCAAAAGTCTTTGAAAAGCATTTAATGCTTTGTGTGTTCAACAAATTAACCCCCAAAGTCTTCCAACACCACTAATGGCTCTTACATGACCATTTATGGCTCTTACATAACCATTTATGATTATTTCAAACTTGTCTCCCAAACATTTATTGTTTTGACCATATTTATCCTTTTTACATTTGCACAAGAGTTTATCCATTGGATAAAAGCTCTATTCTTTGAATAAACAGTTTATTCATTCAACTAACCTTGACTTTAACTCCCAAGGTCATATCAAGCATTTAATGCTTATTCCCTCTCCTCTCAACCTATCTCACATTGACACTTGTCATCCTGGGATTGGGTTGAAAGCCTTCACATGGATTTGAAATCATTCAATCCTAACCCTTGTTTAGATTGCTCAATCTCAACCATCCATTGCTCCATTTTTCCTATAAATAGAGCCCATTTCTTCATAATCCAGATCCTGAAAACTTGTATGCATTTAACCTATAGGCATTTTAGAGAGCATTTAGCATAGCAAACTAATATCTTGTTATTTTAGTTAAAATCAATCATTTTAATAGCATCTAGTATTTTAGTTTTTCATTTCCCATTTGAAGCAAAATACTCAAATCTCAATCCTCTATAAGCATCCATAGTGCAAAAAGCTGCTGAGAGCTACACTATTTTGGAAGTTGGAGAGGAGAGGAACAAAAGAGAAGAAGCTAAGAGCATGTTAGGAGGTATTTGGAGATGCCTTATCATATTTGTTTCTTTAGTTAAATATGCTTTCATGTTTTTAGTATCTCTTTTGATATACCTGTTTAGATTAGTTTTTGATTGACTAACACTAATGATTTTCTTGTGCCTTGTGTTGTTTGTCATTTGCTAACCTTGTCCATTTTGCAGAGCATCATTTGGTGAACCCGACGTGAATCCAAACACCAAAAAAGATCATTTTTTTTAACCACTAACATGTTTGAATGTTGAAAATGTCACACAGGTTGCGCTTTGGTGCTATTAAACTCATTCTAGTGCTATCGATACTTATGCTTTTAGTGCTACTGTTCTTACAATAGTGCTATTGTATCAAGTTCAACACTTTTGACACCTTTTTTGGCACATTTGACATTGTTTTGGCTCTATTCACCCTATTTTAGTGCTTTTGCCTTCTCTATTTTTCTTTTCTTTTAGCGCGTTTGTGTTAAATAGCGCCTTTGTTCAAACATAGACTAGTGCTATTGTAACAGAATGTTGTAAAAAGGACCTTGTAACCAAAAAAGTGAAAGTTTTTAGGCTTGTGGAAGCCCCCCTTAAACATAGATTTTACTAACCAGTTGTTGTTTGTGTAGGTTTAAAACTCTCATTAAAAATCACAAACTTTGTTTTGGGTACTTTAAAACTTGAACAAACAAAATTTCCTTGCTTTCTAGTTAGCGTCACTTGTCTTTGGTGCATTAAAACTGAACAAAACAAACATTTGCTTTCATTGCAAGTTAGGACTCATTTTCTTTTGGTGCTTAAGATCAACAACACAAATTTGATTTCCTTGCATCAATTCGGACCTAAAGAATTTACAATCCACACTTCAATTTTTGGTGCACATAAAATACACAATCCACTTGTTTTGATTTTTGCAAGCGATTATACTTCATGCATACGTGCTTCAAGTTCAGTTGACCAGGATTTCCAATTTCTAGATTACAACACATTTTGCCATTGAAAGTTAAAACAAACACCATGACTGTTGGAGCAACATCTCCAAATAGTTAGATCACATTGCAATGGCAGATTAAAAAGAACAAGTGTTTTTCGTGCTTGGAACACTTGTGCAAAAAGTCAATCGAGTGGTCCCACTTCTAACACACACTATCCTCTCCCTTGGCTTTCATGGTCCTAGGTGCAAGAGAAAAGTGTTAGTAACACTCAAAATTTTATCTTTTTAAGAGAGGCCTGCCAAGAGTCACATCACTCTTGGGAACGGCCTCAAGCGGTAAATCCTTTGAGTCACTATAAAAATCAGGTGAGAATGAAAGCTGTAGCCTTGGGTATAGCTGTTCCTATAGTGTAACTAGCTGAAAGGACAAATGGGCCCCACCACCAATTACAAGGCTCTTAAGTGAGTCACTGCAAAATGAACTTATGTCCAAAAACATTGAACATGACTAAACACCTTTAAGTAGTAGCCCACCCGTTCTATTGATTGAGGATATTTGCAATATAATTTAGTGCAAGAGCATAGATGGTTTTTCTCCCAAGATACTCACCATACATATTTCCTTGAGTAGAAACATAGCTTTTTGAAAAGTCACTTGTGGCTTGATAAAAGTGGTGACTCCCCCATCATAGGGATCATCTATTTGTTATGCTCGTGCAAGACTTAGTATATCACATCCTTACCTGCCAAGGTGGGATTCATAAGGTATGTAGTACCAAAGTCGAAGAAATATCAAGATGTGGGCTAAATTTATCACAACTGGCCATTTGACCTTAGGGATAAAAAGTGTTTGAAGTGTGTTCATTTTAAAGACCAAGTGCAAATTGAGCCGACTTCAGGCTTTGGAAATGCACCTTAAAATACATCTAAAGGAAGGGTCATATACAAGTCCAAGGATTGGGTTGATCTAGACCCATACTCATTTGTGCCTTTTAGGCAACATTCTTGTGTTTGTGTGCTTGCTTTGTTTTTTTGTCAAAGAAACATCCAAAAGAAAATCACTTCCAAAAACAAAGTATTCATCCAACCAAACACATCAAAAACAAAGTGCAAACAACAAGAGTATTAAAACTTTATGACCATTCTTCACATCTTGTGAAAGAAGAAGCATCATCAAAATATCAATTTGAAAAGAAGACCATTAAGCTCAAAGGCTTTGATCAAAAGGAGGAAATTCTTCTATATAAATAGACAAATCTTTGTCTCCCATAGAGTTTTTTTGTGTCACATGCGTCTCTACCTTCAAGGCAAAACAAACAAATTTGATTCAGAATCATTGAACCACAGAGCTTTTATGCAATATAGAGCTCTGTGTTATCACAAAAACCAAGGAGGTAAGATTAATCCCAACTTCTTCCCAAATGTCTGTATCACATACAACACAGCTCGAGAAATACCACCAACACCCAAAAGAGAAGAGGTAGAGTTTGTCCCATTTGTAACACAAAGTTTTTATTGAAGATTGAAAAAATTTTCATCCATCATCTTATTCATACATCATCACTTCATCATCAATTTGTTCCAACTCTCAAAACATTAATAGGTTCTTGTCCCAAGTTCTCTTTTAGATATTTCTTGAAATCAAAAACATCACATCACTTTTAGATTGTTTCTGCATCTAGGATAAGCTCATCCTAAGAAACACATCTACTCAGGTTAAAACTAGTTCATGAGTGAATCCTCTCATTACTAGGTAGTTAAATCTATAACACATCTCAGATTTCTCTACACCTTATCACATCAAATCTTATCAAACAAGCAAGCAATTCAAAGAAGGAATTTTGGTTACATCTACCTTAAAAGTGCTAAGAGATCTACATGCAACACAATTCACCAACCATCAATCTCTCATTTCATCAAAAACTCATCATCATTATCACACAACTTCAACAAAAGCTTGCAAGCAAAATGGCCCAAACCCGATCATAGTTAAGGCAATGAGAAATAGAAATGGAAGAAGAAGAAGAGAAAAGTCTCAATGAATTTCAAGAAGCACTTGGAGGAAATGTAAATGATGAAAACCCAAGTACTCCTACTCCTGCAACAATAGAAAGGGCCCAGCATAACCCTCTCTTTAACAGACTTTTTGACGAAATACTCAGGAGAAATGCGAATGCTCACTTCTTAAAACTCGCTCAAGAAGGAACAAAACTCCCCTCTGACTTTGATCTTGCCCAATTAAGACAAGCATTAGAAAGACAAAGTCACCATGAAGAGGAAAGAGGTAGAGATCCATCAGATATAACATTCCTTGAGGTAACCCACCACCTCCTCCTCCAAATGAAATGGAGATGTTGCGGCAACAAGTCGAGAATCTCGCCCAACAACTTCATAGTGGTGTCAAAACTAACCAATTCTCACTCAATGACATTTGTCCCTATCCTTTTGATAGGAATCTTTATATGCCACCCTTTCCATGAGGATTCGAAACACCCAAATTCAAAAAATATAGAGGAAAGGGAGATCCTCGTGATCATGTTCGAGAATTTCATTTCGCTTGTCTTGAAGTGGCATATGAAGACACATACCTAATGCCCCTTTTTCCCCAAAGCTTGGGAGGAACAACCACATCATGGTTTTCCCAACTACTAGGTGGCATTAGAAAATTTGAGGAACTTATCCAGAAATTCCTCACTCATTACTCTCATAACATTGAACGTGACATCACCATGGCTGATCTGTGCAACACCAAACAAAAACCAGGTGAACTTTTCTCAGTATTCCTGCAACGATGGCATCAAAAATCTAGCAGACGTTCTCTTCAGTTACCTGAACGAGAACTAGGGGAAATATTCATTTCCAACTTAAACGAAGAAATGGAATTTCACCTAGATGTCAAAGACATAGACTCTTTTAATGATATGATCACCAAGGGTTTGAAAGGTGAACAGGCACTCATCAAGAAAGGACTCATCAAAAATTTTAATGAACCAAAGGATGGTCCTCGCCTGTGCTTCAATAGTGATAAACCAAGCTTCTGGAACAAAAACAAGAATATCGTCAACGATGGGGTTGTGGTTGCTAGGACTATACAAACTGCACAACCTATGGTTCAATTTGCAGGACAAAATCTTCCACCTCAGAACAACACAAATGTTCCTTTGAATCAAGGTCACATCACATCTCACAATGAACCAAGACCTTGTTAGCAAAAATAGAAATGCACATACACTCCCTTAGGGGAACCCATTGAAACAGTATTGCGACAACTCATTTCTCAAAATTTGGTCACTCTACCTAAACTATCAAACTATGAGCCTCAGGTCAAACTTGCCTGGTGGAGAGATACTGAACACTATGATTTCCACCAAGGAAGAGGACACAAGACAAGTAATTGTCACCGATTAAAATATCTTATTCAGGATCTTATTGACCGAGGAGAAATTGAAATAGAAGGACATGACCCAAAAACAACAAATAATGATCATCTGATGTTCAAAAATCCACTTCCATCACAAGATCAAAGGGGTCCTTCCACTTCCAGGTGAGGCACTGATACCACTGATTATACACAGGCTGTGTATAATTACACTGTAAATCATCAGTATGATCCCAGTGAACAAGTTGCAACTATAACCTTCAAAAATCCCAACTCAAATTGCAATGTTGTTACACGACATGGCAAGGTCACCATAAAAGCAGCTCCACAAGGCACCACCTCAATCCCAAAGCAGTACAATCTTATGGAACAATTAGACAAAATGCCTGCGCTTATATCCATTTTAGAGCTATTGCGCCTATCACCATCTCATAAAACTATCTTGGATCAAGCACTCCAAGAGGCGTCAGTCCCTACGAACCTGAATACAGACCAATTTCAAGCCATGGTTGGAAGTCTAAAGTCATCACCTTGTCTCACTTTTTCCGAAAGTGACAACTCTTCTTTCCAGCAACTTCATAATGCTTCACTACACATTGAAGGCTCTATCAACCAGCATAGGATCAAGCGGGTCTTGATAGATAATGGAGCAGGCTTGAACATTTGTACACTACAGTTGGTCATAGCATTGGGATATGTGGTAGAATCAGTGGATCCTCTTAAGAAGATCACAATCAAAGCCTATGACGATGCAGAGCATTCATTCGAAGGAGCTGTGGTACTACCAATCTGAGTGGGCCCTGTGATAAAGCACATCATCTATCAGGTTCTGGACCTTCCTCTACCATATAATCTATTGTCAGGGAGACCTTGGATACATGCCACGCAAGCCGTTCCATCTACCTACCATCAATGTATCAAGCTCCCACATAACAGTGTAGAGATCACAATCCTGGGCGATGCAAATCCCTTTGCATATTGCCATAATATTAGCCATCAACCAGAGATTACCGTTCCTAATAATAGAGAAGCCATTTCCTCCACATCATATATAAGTCCCGCCTCTCTTGCCAGTTCAAACACCACTATACCAAAGCAAGAAAAGCTTAAAATGAAAATACCAGAGGAAGGTCCTGGGGAATACAACTTGAGTCAACTCTTTTGTGTGGGACAAATGCCCACTTCTCCTAGAACACATGGTAAACCATAGTAGGTACTCCAGCAACCACTAATCATGCCAACATGTGCTTTGATGCCTTTCATCCTTGGAAAGAGTCAAGAAGAAAAAACCCAAGATGAGGACCTAGCGGAATGTATCTATAAAGATCCCATCACCACTGATATACCGAAAGTTAAACTTCCTACAGATCAGTATGGAAAAGGTCTCCTCATTATACAAAGAATGGGGTATGATGGTCAGAGTGCTTTAGGATATTGCAAACAAGGACGACATGAACCTCTGCTGCCAGAATTAAAGCCCAAAGGTAATACAGGCCTAGGCTTTGAGAAAGAGATCTTTCCTAAACTCAAATTCAAAGGAAAACCCAGCAAACTATTATGTCAGCCTACTACAAAAAGGACACCTTTCATTATAAAAGCAGCATCAAGCACCATCCCAACTGCCCCACCGAGGCTCAAAACCCCAACACCACCATCTACAATACCAATCATCCCACCAAGCGAGCTAGTAATTCCATCAGCAACACCCTTAGTAGCGGCAACTGTATCAAAACATGTAGCAACATCTATGGCACTAGCAGTTCCAGCAGAAGCCACTAAGTCAATATTACCGGTACTCCCTATACCAGATTCCTTAATCCCCATCAACCTTCCTGCAGCACCGATCACTACAAAGGTACATCAACCAATCACACCTGCAATATTTAACTCAAAAGACATCCCAGTATGGTATAGTAATCGGATGCTAGAAAGTGACTCAGAGACTGACTCACATGAATGGGAATTTGATTCTGTACAGCTTAATACTTCAGATGAGGAAGACACATCACCACCTCCACCACGCAAAGACATCCCTATTTACGGAGAAGCACAGATAAAGACCACTCGGGTTCCTGAACTAGAAACATCTTCCATAGACCCTACGTCTCATCCTATGCCTGATTTTGACAGGGAGAGTACCATCAATGACCTTCACCATAACATCTTAACCCTCACTGATACATCTAACACACTTAACCTAATCGATGAAGTAATGCCCATTATCCACCCTGAACTCATTGAATGGAACCAACCAAATCCCCCATGTCTTGACTTCTTCCAAAATGATGAGGCCATCATTAAGTTTTTGGAATTAAGGGATAACCTACCAAGCGGGGATCACAAAGCTAGATTTGCCATTGAACTTAATAGTGCAGCATACTTCGGGGCAGATGCCAAACCTTTTAGCTGCAAAAATATAACAATAAAAAATGGATCTTCTAGTGAAAACCACACTGTGGCACTATTTGATCCAACAAAAGTAAAAAGAAAGAGTGTATCCAATGGTGAAAATCTCTCTGAGGCGCCTGAGGATGAAGGGTTTGACATTCTCCCTACTAGTACACAATAGGAATGATCAACGATTCTCATCAAGGAAACCAAAGAATATAATGTGGGGACTCCTGAAAATCCTCACCTCATGCATCTAGCATCTCTTCTCACTCTAGAGGAATAGCCTAAATTTATAGAGTTCTTCTAGAAGCATCAAATCAACTTTGCATGGGCATATGCAGACATGCCTGGGCTTGATCCTAATTTAGTCATGCATCACCTCACCGTCACAGAAGGAGCCAAAATTGTAAAGCAGAAGCTTCGTAAGATGCATCCTCAAATTGTAGTACTAGTCAAAATAGAACTCAATAAACTCCTAGATGTTGGTTTCATTAGACCAATTGATTATACAGAATGGATCTCCAACATTGTGCCTATCAGCAAACCAAAAGGGGACATCCGCATTTGTACTGACTTTAGAGATCTGAATAAGGCATGTCCTAAGGTTGACTTCCACCTACCAAATATCGACATCATAGTGGATCTGACAGCAGGACATGCCATGCTTTCACTCATGGATGGCTTTTCAGGATATAATCAAATAAAGATCGCACCAGAGGACAAACATAAGATAGCCTTCACATGTCCATGAGGCACATATTGCTGGAATGTAATGCCTTTCAGTCTCAAGAATGCAGGAGAAACCTATCAAAGAGCAATGACCACCATCTTCCATGACATGATGCATACTATGATGGAAGATTATGTTGATGACTTACTAGCAAAATCACTTACCAGAGAAGGGCATCTCCACATCTTAGATAAAATCTTTGATAGACTGGAACAATACCATGTTCGACTCAACCCAAAGAAATGTGTCTTTGGAGTAACCTCCGGGAAGCTTCTAGGATACATTGTCTCAAGCAAAGGTATTGAGGTCGACCCAGCAAAGGAAAAAGCAATCATGGACATGCCACCACCAAAGAATATCAGTCAGCTAAGGACATTACAAGGGCGGCTTCAATCCATCCAAAGATTCATTGCATAGTTGGCTAATAAGTGTCACCCATTCACACACCTGCTACACAAGAACATCCACTTTCAGTGGGATGCCAAATGCTAGCAAGCATTTTAGATGCTTAAAGACTATCTCATGAATCCACCATTGTTGATTCCACTAAATCCAAGTAGACCATTGTTACTCTATATCTCAGCAACAAATACAACATTGAGTGTACTACTGGCACAACATAATACAGAAGGAAAAGAGTATGTTGTTTACTACATCTCTCACACACTGGTGGGCTATGAACTCAATTACACACCTATTGAGCGAGCTTGCTTAGCAGTAATCTTAGCAACCACTAAATTAAGGCATTATTTGTTGATGCACAAAGTACAACTCATTGCAAAGATTGATCCACTCAAGTATTTACTCAGTAAAGCAGCATTGACAGGCCGCTTGGCCAAATGGGTGATGATTCTGAGTGAATTTGACATCGAGTATGTAGATCGTAAAGCTATCAAAGGTCAAGTTATTGCAGATCAGTTGGCTGATGAACCTCTCATAGGTGATCATCCTCTCATTTCCAATTTTCTAGATGAAGAGATATTCATGATCACAATAACACAACCATGGAAACTATACTTTGATGGTTCATACACTAGGCATGCCTCGGGGGCAGGCATTCTATTTATCACACCTCAAGATGACAGCATCTCGAAGTCTTACAGGCTCAGATTTCCATGCACCAACAACATAGCTGAATATGAGGCCTTGATCATGGGACTCAGGTTAGCCGTACAATGGAAATTACAAGAACTACAAGTATATGGCGACTCCCAACTGGTCATTCGACAAGCAACAGATGAATATCAAACCAAGGATGATAAACTCAAGCCATATAAGCAAATGGTGGACACTCTAAAGACATCATTTACTACTATCACTTTTGAGCAGATACCAAGAGATTAGAATCAAGCTGTTGACGCTATGGCTACCATCGCATCTCTCCTAGATCTTCCACAGAATTCAACACGCTACAAGTTATTGGTAGAACAACTTTAGATTCCCGCTTAGGATATCCCCGAATCCAAAATGATATGTCACCTTGTCAATTCTGAATCCCCATGGTATGGTGAGTTCTACGCCCATCTCCGCGATCACACCCTTCCTCCCAACCAATCGAATAACCAACATTAAACCTTCATTCGCCAAACTGCTCGATATACCATTATTGCTGAAACCCTATACTTACGCGATCTTGATGGTACTCTCCTTCGATGTCTACAACAAGGTGAGATAACAAAGGCTTTGGAAGAAGTCCATGAAGGAATTTGCGGGACTCACTCAAGTGGTCCGTCACTAGCCAAGAAACTCCTGCGCAATGGATAGTATTGGCCATCTATGGAAAAAGATTCCTACTACTTTATCAGAAAATGCAAGAAATGTCAAGTTCATGGCAACCTGATACATGCACCAGCCCAGGAACTACAACCAATCACAACACCATGGCCTTTTTGTCAATGGGGCCTTGACCTTGTGGGTAAGATTCACCCATCTTCATCTAACGGTCATAAATTCATTATTACCACCACCAAATATTTCACAAAGTGGATCGAAGCTGTTCCACTTACCCAAGTCATCGGCAAGCAGATCGCCTCATTCATCCTCAACTATATCATCTGTCGATATGGTGTGCCCATGTCCATCATCACAGATAACGGTCTCCCTTTCAAAAATCAGGATGTCCATGAACTTTGTGAGAAATTTCATATCCAACACCGCTTTTCCACTCCCTATTACCCACAAGGTAATGGTCCAACCAAAGCATCCAATAAAAACATATTGAGGATCCTAAAGAAGACAATCAATGATGCTGATCATGATTGGCATGTTTAACTAAATCTAGCACTATGGGCATATCGAACTAGCATTCAAACCCCTACAGGTGCAACTCCTTATTCATTAGTCTATGGTGCAGAAGCTATCTTTCCTATTGAGGTCGAGATACCATCATTACGGGTTTCCTTGCACAATCTCATCGATGATGAAGCATACAGAGTCTCACGCCTTTAGGACTTGGAGTTACTTGATGAGAAGCGACAAGCTGCGTACAATCACCTCAAAGCCTATCAACAACGCATGAGTAGAAGCTACAATCACTGAGTTAGATCTCATACATTTGAGCTAGGTGATCTTGTTCTCTGAGAGAATCCTCACAACCAACTAAACAAAGAACATCAGGGCAAGTTTGAATCAAACTAGCTGGGCCCATATGTTGTCACTGCTATATTCGGGTCCAGGGCATATCAGTTGGCTACATCAGAAGGAGAACTACTCGCAGATCCAATCAACAACATGCACCTCAAACAGTTTTATACCTAAGTTGTACAGAGCATCAGGCTCCCCTGCATACCAGAAAATACCAAAAACATTCAGAAAAATGTCCTAAAGAAATACAAAAACATTCAAAAAGTAAAGAAAAATCATGCATCCAAATGGTGAACAACCACTCCGGTGGCACCTTGGGTAAGTGCGATGGTGAAAACCTAGCAAACAGGCACCAGTTGTAAAGACAATGGCTCCAGTATCTTTCAGGCTCATTGCGATCACATTCATACATACACACATCCATCCATCCAAACCATGGCTTATTATTTGATCTACAATAAAGAGATAGTACTTCATGCATCTTGCATCCCACTCTATCATAATCATGTCTACACTTGGGGGTAGTACGCTTTAAATCTAGTTGATGGAAGTGGATTCTACATTACTGGTGATTCATTGGCCAAAAACATTCAAAAATGTTACACAAAATCCAAAAACATTCAAAAATGTCTCACAAAATCCAAAAACATTCAAAAATGTCTCACAAAATCCAAAAACATTAAAAAATGTTCCACAAAATCCAAAAACATTCAAAAATGTCTCACAAAATCCAAAAACATTCAAAACACTTCAAAAGCCAAAAATATTCAAAACAATTCAAAATCCAAAAACATCGAAAATCAATCAAAAACATGGCAACACATTGTACATACTTATCCGAACAGATATTAAACAAACATTAAACAATTCTCGCACGATGATCACTTCTTGAAATTGACCAAACAATCAACATCAACAATCAAACTATCTTCAACAAGGATGCATCCTTCCTTACCAAAACAAAGACAAAAGTGACGTTTTCTTTGACAAGAAAATTATGATTAAGCTATCAAATACTTGGTTGATTTGTGAGTACAATCATTCGTTTATCTGTATCAGGTTCCTACAAAATTGTTTGTGTATCTTCGATGCATTATTCTGATGAAGTTCTGGGGCATGTACTAATGGTGTCTACATGGGAAGTTCACCAAGCTACGTGATCTTATGCAAAATGCAGTTATAGATCATTACGGCTTGCTAACTACAACATATACCTCGACCATATGGGCATGAACCATTACCAAGGATCCTTATTCTTTATTCTTTATGTATATACTGTTTGTTTGCAAGTACAATGCTCTTTCTTTGGTTCCTCCTACCTCATCCAAATTGGATAAAGGTTTTATCTCTTATTACGGTATGCACTTGTCTCAAGATATGATCAGCCTAAGATCAAGGAGGACGATCCAAGTCATGCATAAACAGAGAAAATCGTTGTCTGTTCTACGAGCAATACTCTGGTCGACTTGACTCTTATATCAAGTCGTTTGTATTAACTTGCTATATAAAATCCATGTAAGGAATACTCAGGTCATCTTGAATCATTATGTCAAGATGCTTGTATTCTCTTCCAACATTTTAAAGCTCAATGATGAAAATAGAGCACTATGGATCATCATTTCATCTCATCTATTTATATATTGCATTCAGTTGCATATCACCCAACCATTCATTCATTCATATGTAGGATTTATATGCAAATATGAAACATTAAGCTGGTCTTGGATACAATCACAACCGAGTACTCTGATACATCATCAATGCATCAAGCAAAGTCTCAAAAACCTTGCATTCCTCATAGTCATATCATCATCGCATTTTAGTTGCATCTTGCATTAAGTACATTCATGACATTTTTAACTTAACATGGCCTATAGTTCATTTTTGACATTAGTTTTCATTAATCATTTGCATCATTGCATCAATCATAAATAATTAGATTCATTCTTGGGATCAAATTGTCTTTGATTGTTTTAAAATTATTTACTAGGCATCCATTTAGTGTCAATTATCCATCATCATTTCATTATCCTTTATCATTTATTATTGCATACATTCATTTATAGTTAAAAGGTGCATTCATTCATCCATTATTAAGTATCTTATTATGCTCATTTTAGGATTTATTCCCATTGCATTCATTATCCTCTTTTTAATTGCATTAAGGTGCAGTTATTAAAACCATAAGTTATAGTATCATCACATTATCATTTTTACTTAAATCATATTTAAGCATTTAGAATCATAAATCCATTTGTTTCCAAACATTGGTTCATATCATTTTATATATCCATTATACATATGCATTCATTTAAACATTATCATAAAAACATCTAGATGCATATCCATACATAAAATCATTCATTCAACCATTGCATTAACATCATCGCATAAATTATCATTGCATAGGAAACACCAAAATCCTATTCATACATCATCATAAACATACATCATCATCATGACATTACATACATAAAGAATTACATCAAAAATCAAATAAATCATAGATATGTAAACCTGCATTCATATGTCAGTATCCCATAACATAAATCATCATAAAAACATGCATATAAGAAACATCTCATCAAATGCATACATGTACACATATCCATCTAAGCAATAACTCATCATCCTGCATAAACATCCATAAAGATCAAATGCATATCATCAAAATATGGGATCTCCTCATATATATCATATCATATATCAAAGTACAATGAAGTCTACATAATCAGCTACCAAGAGCCATCCAAGATATAGTCCAAAAAATAAATAATGATACAAATACATATATGCAAAAATTCTCTCTCAAATGCCACTCTGGCCAGATGTTGTCCCATCATCGCCACCTACTCCACCACTGGTGCCCGCACCACCTGATCCATCTCTCCGTGGAGGCCTCATTGAACCCCCACTCACTCCTGCATCCCCTGATATCTCCCTCCACAGAGGACACATCACACCCCCACTTCTCTACACCCTCTGCGATCGCTCTGATCTGGCCTACCACATCTAAGAATAGCTAAGAGCTCATTGACTAACTGGCACCACCTGCTCATATAAACCTCGCCAGTAGTCTATCTCTGCTTGTGCTCATCGCATCTCCCTCATCACCTCCCCTGTACACCCCTGTGCTCCTACTCCAATTCGGACTCTCTCCTACAGCTCTGCCAATCTCTCCGCTGCACTATCACTCTCCTGTAGCACCACTGCCAGCTCTGACTCTCGTGCAAATAGCTGCACATCCCTAGCCGCCACCTCCGCCTCCAAATCCTCTATCTGGGTCTGCAAATGTACTATCATGTGATCTCACAAATCTCCAGTGGCTCTCTCCCCAGTATCCATAGCCGCCTCACCTGTACCACCCTCTCTAGTAGCTCCCTCCTCTCTGTCCATTAGGATCTCCCTCTCCATCCCCCTCCCATCGATTCGAACTCCTCCTTGTATCAATGGTCCCTATGCTATCCGTAGAGGCAGTCCACCTCTTCCTCTCCGCTGACTCCGCATCCCCAACCCACCACCTCCTCCACCTCCTCCACCTACCCTCGGTCCTCGACCTCTTTCCCTCCTCCGTCTCCGTCCCCTCTCATCCTCAAAATCTAGAATTGGCTCTGCTGGATCCGATATCCATAGGATCGGGTGCGCTGCTCGGTACTGTGTGTACTCATCTGATACTCCTGCATCCATGACCCTCGGTCGTATATCCCATGGTCTCGCCTATAGCATCTGAAACTCTGCTAGTGCCTAATCATACGGCAGCACTGGACCCCATGCATACCTCTCCCAAATCACTCGTGCATACTCCCCTGATCCACTAGGCAGTCCCTGCTACCGTCCAAACTGTCTCAGAACTCTCCCGAGCACCTGTCTCTCCACATGGTATGAGGTCCTCCCAATGAGGAATCGGGTCATAAAAACATAGGGCAGTGCCTCTGCATCATCATCCCATGGCTCACACTCTAGGTATGGTCGCCATATGACTGCATCTAGATCGTCTAGTGCCCACCACCACCACTCTAACTTCCCCAGGTGGGGCTGACTCATCATGCCGCTATACATGAACATATACGGCTGATCTACTGCACGGAACCTCAGACTCACTAGTCAAGTCATTAGTAGGTGCTCTGAGGCCCAACAATGCAGCAGCGTCACTCCCACTGCTAAGGAACCCCTCCCCTGGTAGACCACCTCATGAAGCTCCTGGTATAGGTGCGCCAGTACACACGACCCCCACGCAAATCGAGTCCCCTCGGTAATCATCATCTCGATCACCTGCCCCCAGCCCATGGCCAAACCATGTGATCACCTATTTGGACATAGAAGTCCTCCCACGATACCTAATAGAACTGCTGGAAGAGGCTCATATAACGCAGCTATCTCCTCCCAGGCAATAGAACCATCATCAATAAAAATGTCCTCATCAAAAAACCTCTGAATTGCAAGGGTCCCCTAGGATCTATCATATGTGACTAGCTCCCTCTGAATCGGAATCCGCAGGATGCACTACATATCCTCTAGGGTCACTGTCATCTCCCCTTATGTCAGATGGAAGGTGCACGTCTCGTTGTGCCATCGCTTGGCTAACGCTGTGATCAAACTGTGATTCATCTGAATCACGGGCATGTGCATCACCTCATACAATCCAGTAGCAGCAATACAATCTATCTCTGCCTCTGTCAATCGATCCCGCAACCCCTATGTTGCAAGATGTCTCTTGCATAACTGCAACATGCCTAGCTCCTTCTGCACATGGACATTCATCAATCACCATCAGTTGTTTTGTTTTCAAACTTTCTAAAGTTTAAACCTAGACTATCAATAGATACTTTGATCAAGTATCTTCGGGTCTCAATAGGTAAGCAATCATGGTAACCTAGACTTCAATAGGCATTTATCCTAATGACGTAAGTCTCATTAGGCTGCTATGGTTCAAAACAATTCCCACTTCACATCGCCATCCATCCATCATTGGCATCGGGAGATTTTCTTCATCCACACTGGGGCATCTCTTTATCCTAAAATAAAAATGCTATTTTACCATAAAAAGCGCTAGTTTCTCAACAATAGCACTACAACCCTAACAAAAGCACTCAATTAGCTATCCAACAGCGCTCAAACTACAAATACGCTAAAACAACTACACAGTAGCGCTAATAACGAGCAATAGCGCTTATTAATCAATAGCGCTTAAACATGCATACAATAGCACTACAAAATTTCCAAAGTGCTCAAACAATAGGCCAATAGCACCATTGTAGCACCATAGCACTAGTTAATTGAACAAAAGCGCCAAAACCATAGTTTCAGCGCTATTACTCCGACTCAACTTGGAATCAGTAAAAAGCCTATAAAAAATGCATAAAAATTCAAAATTCAAATTTGCATACCACTGGTCCGTAGTCATCTAGCCGCTGGAACTGTCAGACTCGCTCAAATCTGTGCTTTGTAATCGATGCTGGCATCCTGACTGCTACTCGCTCCTCCAAATGTTACTATCAGAGCTCTAGTTTTACACTGGTCGCGGTCACGAATGATCCTGTTTCCATCCCTTTCACCCCATTTATACCATTCGTCGTCACCGTAACTTCCCCCCACTCACCGCTGTGGTCCCTGTGAACTTTCCAAGCCCCCCATCTCTCCATTTTTCCCCCATTTTCTTCTATTTTTCACCCATATGGCTAACTTCTTCTCTTCTAACACCCTGCCAATTTTCATTCTTTTTTGAGAGATCGCTCGATTTTTTGAAATTTTTCGGCCCATCTCTCGAGGGGGCATACCACCCATTAAATTTACATTTTATGGGGCATTTTCTTCACACCAGTTTTTCTTTCTTTGAAACGACATGATAAACCGTACCATCTCAAAGACGGGCAAATGTAGTCACACAAATCTGTCCAGCTTAATTAAATAAATATTTGCTATTTATTTGATTAAAAATTCACTAGCCATCAGTTAATTAAATAAATATTTAATTAATTCATCTCCAAACATTCTCCTATTAATTGAATAAATTATTCAATTTATTTTAATTAATTCATTAAACCAAATCCACAATCAATTAAATGAATAAAATCTATTTATTTAATTAAATCCCCTTTTCCTCTTTTAAATAAATTAAATAAAAATATTTATTTAAATCATTATCCGCCCCCCCCCACTTGCATTTTCCTACAAATGCAACTTGCACACATTTACTGAAATAAATGAATTTTTATTTTAATAAAATCCTATTTTCCCTCACCCACCAAATCCACTTGCAAAATCTAATCCCCTTCTAGATTCTTCTAACCCCTTCCTAATTAGCCTAATCCATCCCCTAATTATTATCATATTCCTAAGAAAAATGGAGTCACTTCTCAAAGACTTCAAAAGTCTTTGAAAAGCATTTAATGCTTTGTGTGTTCAACAAATTAACCCCCAAAGTCTTCCAAGACCACTAATGGCTCTTACATGACCATTTATGGCTCTTACATAACCATTTATGGTTATTTCAAACTTGTCTCCCCAAACATTTATTGTTTTGACCATATTTATCCTTTTTACATTTCCACAAGAGTTTATCCACTGGATAAAAGCTTTATTCTTTGAATAAAGAGTTTATTCATTCAACTAACCTTGACTTTAACTCCCAAAGTCATATCAAGCATTTAATGCTTATTCCCTCTCCTCTCAACCTATCTCACATTGACACTTGTCATCCTGGGATTGGGTTGAAAAGCTTCACATGGATTTGAAATCATTCAATCTTGACCCTTGTTAACATTGCTCAATCTCAACCATCCATTGGTCGATTTTTCTTATAAATAGAGCCCATTTCTTCATAATCCAGATCTTGAAAACTTGTATGCATTTAACGTATAGGCATTTTAGAGAGCATTTAGCATAGCAAACTAATATCTTGTTATTTTAGTTAAAATCAATCATTTTAATAGCATCTAGTATTTTAGTTTTTCATTTCCCATTTGAAGCAAAATACTCAAATCTCAATCCTCCATAAGCATCCATAGTGCAAAAAGCTACTAAGAGCTACACTATTTTGGAACTTGGAGAGGAGAGGAACAAAAGAGAAGAAGCTAAGAGCATGTTAGGAGGTATTTGGAGATGCCTCATCATATTTGCTTCTTTAGTTAAATATGCTTTCATGTTTTTAGTATCTCTTTTGATATGCATGTTTAGATTAGTTTTTGATTGACTAACACTAATGATTTTATTGTGTCTTGTGTTGTTTGTCATTTGCTAGCTTTGTCCATTTAGCAGCGCATCAGATATCATTCCAATCCATGGCCATTTTACCCTCCTCCACATCAAATTTAGTATCTGAAACCACATGCACATCGTGGCTAGCCAAGGGTTTGGGGTTTCTCAAAATAGGGGAGGGTTTAACCTCATGTTCTTTAGCATACTCCATAATGAGAAGGTTCAATCCCTCATGCAATACATGATTTTGAATGCTTTGCTTAAGAGCAGACACTAAATAAAAAGGAAATGAAATGTTTTTTATCATGCCTAAAGTGATAAGAAAAAATCCTAGCATAGCGGCCATCCAGAGTAATGTACCTCAATATAAATTCCTCCATGTTTTCACAAAGCTTCAAGAGACCCCTTCTATTGTAACCCCCATCTGACATTTTTCTTACTCTGCTTCTCTCACTCTGCTTATCATAATAAATAGATAGGGCTTCCTCCAAGTTTTTTCTTTGCCTTTAGAACTTTTTGCCTTCCATGCTACACCACCAAGAATATTGCATAACACGAAGAATATCATTGGATCAGTAAAATCACCAAGAATGCTTGCAAGGATCAATGCGAAACACCAAAACAAATAGGACACAATCAGAAAATATCAAAAATAATATTAAAACCATCCACAATAGCTGCATTAACACCACTTATTCAAATCTTCATTCATCAACATGCTAACTCACAAGAACACTCAATAGCAATGATTCAGACTAGAAAGATAATTTGTCGAGCACCAAATGACGAACCATTTGAATTGAAGATGCACATGAACATACAAAACATTCTCCCAAATCCACAACCAAATATATGATCATATTGAAGCTCACCAGATCAAGCACCAAACTCTACCAACCACAAAACAAAAAGACTGAACTACAAACCAGATCAAATAATATGATGAAGTAAAATTCTAGATCACTGAAAGCAATAAGGAATGAAGTATTCCAACATCCCAAATAGATAAACCAGCTATATCAACTCAATGTAATAAGTGGAACACCAAACAACTCTCTGCAATACCAAAGCACAGGAATATGTTGACTTTAATGACAACAACATATTCTAGTATCAGCAATATCTAATAGCCTACAAATCAAGACAAACTCAATTATCTACAATTTAAAACAACTATAATCCCCCTCTTTCTACATGAAGGAATTAAAAAAATGAATTTATTGTTTCTTCTCATGCAACGAACCATCATAGAGAAAGAAGCTAACTTGAGATGATAGATATCCTCCTACCTTAATTTCCTCCAACCATCAATAAGACCTATTTTAAGTATTAGAGAAGTTATACATCTTCATAGTTATTGTGAGGAGATTCTCGATTACATATTACAAAATTATATCTTTCTCCCCTAGTTTCACTAGCAATTAAACTATTATCTATTTTTAAAATGCCTATGATAAGATCTCTAGTGCATTGAATGCAATTAATTACAATGTTATCTCTTTGATTATAACAAAAGAATTTGAAATTACTCTTCCCTATTCAAACATTAGTCTTCCTTTTGTCAAACAAAGCAGTTGCCTCGGTAATTGAGTGAGTTTTATTTATCCTTTTCTCTTCATCCATTAAGTAAGATATCACATTTACTAATTTTGGAACTTCAATTCAATTTGTTTAAAGTAGACACAATATCATCAAAACTTCAAGGAATAATATTTAATAAAATGGCTTTGGCATCATCATCGTTAACTTTACATTTTATTTGAGCAAGTGGATTAGGAAGAGAATGAAATGTACTAATATGTTGAACAATACTATTGCCTTATCTCGTTTTCAAACCAAAAAGTTTTTGCCTGATTCCCATTTTAGCACTTGCAACCTATGAGCCAAATAAAGAATTAAGGCCTTACAATATTTGGTTGGAGTATTTTGTAAAATCGTTATGATTTACATATGCATTAGATAAACCAAGACCAATCACTATTGTAGATCTATGACCTTTTGCTACCCATTTTAAAGCTTAATCTACATCTCATGGTTCCATTAAGAATATCACAAATATCTTTTTCTACCAAAACCAATTACACTTTAATTTGCCATATATGAAATTCATAATTTCAAACTTTAGAATAACATACGATTTCTCCATATTAAATAAAATCAATCTAATCGCTTATCACTCCATTTTATTTAATAGAATCTAATATTAAATTTCCTAACAACAGAAAGGCTACTAGAACATACCTAAATTTTGATGAAATAAATAAACGAAATCAAATTAAAATTTTATTAAATCAAAAATAAATATAAAAGATAAACATAAGATTACAGGTGAAACTTAGAAACGGATTTTATTAAATTATGCCTTAGTAAAACATGTTTTTTATTTATTTCTTCTTTCTGATTTATTTTCGAATTTAAAGAGAAGAGTCCATGGCTCAAGTAGTGTCATTTATCCCCACGTAAACACATGGCTCAAAGTGAAAAAAATCCATCGATGACGGAACTAAACACATGGTGTAATAAAATTTTAAACATAAAGAACTTAATGTTCACGAAGGAAGGTTTACTTGAGACAACCTATTTCTTGGAATGAGCACACACACACAATTAACCCTAATCAGATTCAACAAAGATAAGTGTAATTCTAATCACATTCAATCAACAAAAGTGTGAGCCCATGATAGCATGGCTCTTTCTTGTAGATAGCAAGCCAAGCCCACTCACACCTCTAATGTTGTATGGGATAAGGAATTGATCCTAGGTTAATGCACATGTTAGTCTAGGAGCAAGCGAAGTCCACTCACACCTCTAATGATGTATGGGATAAGGAATTGATCCTAGGTTAATATCAAGCCACCATACTAAACAAATCCAATAATATATGACAATCCTATAGATGAAAGAAATCATTAAAAATTAGATAATATATAGATGAATGCATATATTAGTATTCCATGAAAAATCAATCTAGGGATCAAGCCTCATGCTTTTTATTTGAAATAAAAAAGAAAAAAAAATGGGAATCTTACAAATGATGTATTAAAGAACAACAAAATCAAAGGTTGTCAATATTAAAAGTAAATTAAATCATTTGAAAATAAAGAGAATGGATAGCATGAATGATCACATTGTAAAATTGAGGAATTTCATAAATTAGCTTACAATTATGAATGTGGAATATGAAGCCTAAAATTTAATAATTTTTTGTTCAATCTCATAGATTAGTATTATAATTCCATATGTATGTTAGAGATAGCTAGAAAATTTAATAATATCAAACTCAAAAAAATTATATAGGGTTTGTTGAATGAAGAGGATAGGCTTAAAAGTTTCATACATGAGCCTAACGAGAGCTCTCAAGACTTTATAACTAGAGGTAAATATAAGATTTATAATTAAAGAAAAACATATAAAGTCAAGGGAATCAAGAAAAAAGTAATCCATGAAGGTTTTGGGTTTTTTGAAAACCCACATCTAAGAGTTATTCTATTTGATTTGGCTGGATTTCTTCCGTCTTTAATACGTTTTCGGGTCCGGGCCTTCTCCCTTCTTACCTTAATCAAAAAGAAAAAATAATCAAAGGCCATGAAACCACCCAAGGGACTAAAAAACATATTTTTTTTAAATGTGAAAATGAATGGACAAATTATAAAGATAATTTTAAAAGAGAAAAATATATCACATGTAATAAGAACAAGGTAGAAGGGCATAAAAGTGATCAAATATTGTAGGAAATCACTAGTAATAGGATGATGCTAAGTATCAAAGAGACAATAAAAATTTTCCCAACAAGAAAATGATCATAATATATTAATAGCCTCTTCATCTACTCAAGGAAATTTAAAATCACATAATTTGATGACTTATGAGATAGTCAACAAATGTTGTCTTTGTAAGTCAAAGAAAAAAAAATGGTTATAAGGTGGGGTTCTATTTGGATATATATACTATTAAAAACATTAATGATGGATTTAAAAATATGGCTACAACATATCAGAATGATAGCATCCATATTTTTTTTTAATATGATAACAAGAAAACTTATATTACTAAAAGAATCTCCATAAGTGAGTTCTGACATCAAATATTTATCCACTCAAACTATCAAAGTATTGCTAAACATATTGAAAGAATTTTCGAATAATAAGAAAGATCTAGAACCCAATGAATAGCATAACACAAGAGAGACAAAGATAGACAAGAACAAGTTGTATTCTCATCAAGATGCAAAAATCGATCAATTGGATAAACCATACAATGGAGATGAGCTTTCTTATAAAGGCAAGGCCATAGGAAAATGAGAGCACACAATTGTGACATGTGGCCCAATGAGATACAAGGGTAGGTAGGGGTAGGTAGGAGAAATAATAGAATATTCCTCTAAAGGTGGATCACCCACTGAAGGTGGAATGTGACAACAAGATATCACCACAAAAGGTGGAATTTCTCCTACAACCATCTTCCCTAGATGAACGCTTCCCTAAGTATCTCATATACAAACTAGAATGAATGCATTGTCCTAAGTAAACTTAAGTAAAGTGTAATTATGAGACATAATTTACACCAACACCCCCCTTAAATGCAACTTAGAGAAATGTAGAATCAAACTAACAATGAAAGATGGGTCCCAACTACTAGGCCATGTTAGGTACCCATGTACAAATGTAATGCAATCTCTCACAAATGAAGAAAGAGATAAAAAACCAATGGGAAAAGACTCCCCCAAAAAAGAGATGAAAAAAAAGAACTCTCAAAGAAGGAGAACAAAAACTCAAGAGAGGAAAAAGTCCCCCCATAAGAGAGGACAAAGAAGTCAACTGACCCCCCTGGCTGAAATATCATGCACCCCCAAGAGAGCTTGCAATTGATGATACTTACTCTCAGTGAATGGTTTGGTGAAGATGTCTACAACTTGCTCTATTGTATGACAATACTGCAAATCAATGATCTACACCAGAATTAGCTCCTTGATGTAGTGCATGTGGATCTCAATGTGATTGGACCATTGATGGTAAATCAGGTTCTTTGATATCTAAATGACACTCTAATTAACATAACAAGGGACTGTAGGTCATGGAGTGGTGAAGCCAAACTCTATGAGAATATTCTGAAGCTAGATAACCTTAGTAGCTACATTAGCAACCCCTCAATACTTAGCCTCACTCGAAGAGAGATCAATACCATGCTGCTTCTTGCTCTCCCAATTAATAGGGTCTGAACCAAGATGAAATTTGTAACCTGAAGTAGACTTATGATCATCAAGGTCACCAGCCTAATCTAAGTCTGTGTAACCAACTAGAGTAATTCATGTGCCCAGTACATAGAGAATCCCATAGTGATGTGTACCTTCTATGTAGTACAAGATGCATTTGGTATCTTTCCAATGAAGTCCATGTGGTTCTTGCATTAAGTGTTAAACCATGCCAACCAGAATGGAAATATTAGGGTATGTGTGAATCAAGTAGATGAGACTTCCAACAAGATAACGATAAAATATGGAATCAATAAGTGGAGTGGAACACTTAGCCTCAATCTTGACTCATTAAAGAAATGGAGTGGAAATACGCTTACAATCAGCCATGTGGGAACTTGCAAGAAGATCAAGAGTAATCTCGGAAGGTGACTGTGATACCTCAATTCTAAGAAAGTAGTGCAAAAGGCTCAAGTTAGTCATAGAAAATCTCTCATGCAAAGTAGATTTGACACTGCCATTGATGGATGAGGTGCTCCCTGTAATGATCATCATCAATCTAGAGAATAAGTATCAAATAAGAGTCATCGTATAAAAAATGTAGATATTTGAATCAGTATGATTTCTAGTAAAACCCACAGGGAGAAGAAAGGAATCCATCTTGGCATACCAAGCATAAGGGCCTGCTTGAGGCCATAAATAGACTTTCTCAATTTCCAAATTAAAGAAGATTCCTGAATGAGTCCCTAAGGCTTCTCCATGTAAATCTTCTCTTCAAGATCCCCATGAAGAAAGGATCTCTTCCCATCTATCTAATGTACAACCCAAACATGAGCTGCAACAATAGCAAGTTTCAAGCAAATGTAATTCATCTTATCTATGGGTGCAAAGGTCTCAGTATAGTCAAGTCAGTAACCTGTGAGAAATGTTTTGCAACAAGTTGAGCTTTGTACATGTCCAAACTACCATCCACTGCAAACTTTGTATGATAGATCCACTTACATCAAACCATATTTCTCCCCTTAGGGAGAGGGGCTAACTCCCAAGTGTTGTTCATCATCAAGGAACTATACTCTTCCTCCATGGATAAGCCCCACTTAAGAACTCTTGATACTTCCAAAAAGGTTTATGGGAAGCTGCAGTAATGCAAGCATGTTGAAGCTCTTGATGTTATGACTAAGTCCTTCAAGAGTCTAAGGGATCCCCAATAAGAGAACTCATTGAATCAAGAGACTTTTGATCCCAATGAGGTATTGGAGGAGATGAAGGATGAGCTACCTCAACTACAAGTGGACCCTATAGAGGTGTGAGCTTAAAAGTCAAAGTTGAGGGAGAATCATCATTTCAGTCACTATCTTCACTATCCACAATGGAGGAAGGAGGAGGAGGATGAAAGGCCAAGCTAGGAGAGATTTCTTCAAAGTGGACACTCCACTCAATGAATACCTCATGTCTCTGGATCCATAATTCAATATGCCTTACCATCCTTAGGATATGAAACAAATATGAAAAGCCTACTCTGAGGTTCTAATACCTTGTATTTCTCCAGAGTAATTCGAGCCCATGTTGGACACCAAAAGACCCTAAAATTTCACACAATAGGTTTTATACCACACAAAGCCTCAAAATTAGTGATACCCTTCAAAGTCCCTTGGGGAGCCCAATTTTGGATGTGTGTGGTAAAACTGATATCTGAACTACCCAAAAAAGATAAACCAAGAGAAAAAACATGAATCATACAACTAGCCATATCCTTAAGGATTCTATTCTTCTTTTCTATAATACCATTCTATTGTGGAGTATAGGCAACTGAGTGTTGAAGATGAATCCCCTCAAGATTAAAACATTCCTCAAGTATATTGTTCACATATTCCCTTCCATTGACTATGCAAAGGAACTTGACTAGCTTCCTGGATTTATTCTCAACATGAGCCTTGAAGGCTTGAAATATGTCAAACACTTCACTCCTGTGAACAAGAAAGTAGACACAAGTGAAGCAGGAGTAGTCATCAATGAAGGTGAGGACATAGCAGGCCTTGCTAAATGAAGTCACTAGAAATGGCCATGCTACATCACTATGAACCAATTGAAGAACATCCAAAGCTCTCCAATACTTCCCCTTATCAAACTTCTCTTTAGGATGTCAACCCATGGAACACCGTAAACATACACCATCAAGAAAGATAATTTGAGGTAGACTTGTGACCATGTCCTTAGAGATAAGTTGTTTAAAATAATAACAGTTGAGGTGTCCAAACCACTCATGTCATAGCTTACTTTCTGGATTTGAATGAGTGGGCACGACCATAGAAATAGATCAAGGCACAAAGTGGGAGAATGAATAAAGTCGTTAGCTATGAATGACTTGTCCCTTTGTTACCAAGGTATCATTCTCAAGTTATTTTACCATAATGGAATCAAGTGTAAACTCAACTTTCTTCCCATTTCCATAATGGGTGATTTGGTAGATAGAAAGGAGGTAGAAAGGAGGTTGGTGGTCAAGTTAGGAACGTAGAGAACATTCTTAAAAGCTCCATCATCCATGGCAACTGAACCCTTCCCTTAAACTTCCACTTTTGTATCATCACCAATGAAAATGTTAGGTTCCTTAGATAGCTATAATACCAAAAAATTATCCTTCGTATAATTTTTTTGATATGAGGCACTCAAGTCAAGTATCCATTGGTATAAAGAACCTTTTTTAACCACAAATGCTTGCCATTTTCCCTTTGACTCTAAGTAAGGGAAAGGATATGAGTCCTTATTGTAGAAAGATGGAAAATTGATGTTCTTCTTAATGATATTTGTCAACTCATAAATTTTCTTTGAGTGGCAATGATTCTCATCATTAACAAATTTCTTGCAATATGAACAAGTTGGTCTCTTCTTCTTAGGTGTATATCCCTTCATGGAAGAGGATGTATAATTCCCTTCTTGTGGAGAGGATGCTTTTTCTCTATCTTCTTGTTACTTTAGCTTAGATTTCTTTTAGTTCTTGTCGTTTCCTTGATTTCCTTGATTTGCCACTAAAGCTTTGGACTTTGAAGACTTGAGAATCCCCATCTTGATCAACTTTTATTGCTCAAGTATTAACATCTCTATGAATGCATCAAATCATGGTGTATTGAATGAGGCACTTGAAGTCAAGTGATGGGTTTGGAAGCTAGGGACAAAGGTTTCATATTGTGATGGAAGCTTGTCCAAAAAATTATAAGCAAATTGAGCATCCTTCTTGTTAATGCCACAATCCTTAAGCTTTGATCTTAGCTCAGTTGGTTTCATGACATAATCTTGGATTGTATCAAAATCCTTTGGATCCAACATTGTGATCTCATTAACTACCTTGTAGCCCCTAATCTCATCAACTTGGCCATACAATTTGCCAAATAAATTCCAAGCCTCTTTAACTATAGTCCATTTGTCAATGCGAAAAATGAGGTCATCTAATACATATTTTCTCGAAGTTCCATAAGCCATAGAATTTTTAGTGAGCAATTCCAATTGAGCATTGGGATAATCTTTAGGATCTGCTCGTCCTATCATTGTTCTATTTATGTAATGAATGAGTTCTTTTCTCATTAGCTTACTCCATGTTTTAATTTTTCTCGATGCATAATTATGTGGAGTTAGAAGTAGAAATTTAGGAGAACCCGTAGCAAAAAGATGAAAGAGCACAAGATAGTGATAGACACAATCACACAAGATACCCCCCAAATTCACTCAATCAAAGAACCCCCCCCCAAAAAAAAATAAAAAATAGAAATGATGACTTGACACTTTGTACTTAGTGCATGTATAATGAGCCACTTGCAAACAAAGACAATTTAGGCTTTTCATTTAAAGATTACAACTGCCTCAAATAGGCTATAGAAGACTCAAACCAATAATGCACAAGATCTAAGTTGACATACAAGCAAATTACAAGTACCAAAGAAGCCAAAAGAAGATGAAAATCTAAAAGTAAATTTTTTACTCAAATGGTGAAAAATTGATAGTACCATGTTAAAGTAGATGAAAAACTATGCACTTTAAAAAAAATGACACCTAAACATGAGGTCATATGAGCTTGAATGAAAGCTTGAGAATTTGTAGAATTCAAGATTAGACAGGAGTAGATGTAAAACACTAAAAATTATAAAAAATATACTAACCAAAATTAGAATCTAACTACACCATTGTGAAGAGTATGAAAAATTAGTCCATATAAAAAAAAAATTGCATTGAAAAAGGCCTCAAAATGACCAAGTTATAAGCCTTCAAAGTTGGAATGCAAAATTGACAAATCAAATGGTGAGGGGTCAAACTTTTTTCAAAAAGTGCTCATGTAGTGCTGATGTTAACAAGTGATGGACTTAAATTTAACAGTCATAAGGCCATTGTGCCAAAATCCTCCTTGCTTGTGTGGCAGTCTATACTGTACGGATTGCTTATGTGCCTGTATGAAATTACTAACTGTGCTACGAACTAAATTGTATGAATGTTGACATGGCCTTGTACAAATTTTCTGATTGAAGTGTATGAAAATATGATGTGGTCACTGATGTGGCAGTATGAATGCTGACTGTGCAAGTACGGTTTGTCGATCTCGTGTCGACTGGGTGACGTATGGATGGAAAAGAGAAATACATGTGTCTATCACTGATTGGTTGCCATACAATGGCTGGGGCTTGTGTGTTCATTGTCAAGGTAGATCTGAGTAGCCAAATAGTGCCACATGTTTGTGTGGGTGTCTAGGTGTGCACTGAGTGGCTGTTGTGTGGTCTAATGAAAAGAAACCACGTGGAAGCCTTAGGGGAGATCCCACGACGAGGAAGCCTGGGTGGAGCTTGGGCATGGTAGATCCTAGTTAAGCCTAGGTAGGGCATGCCAAAGGCATCGGGAAATAGAGCCAGCAATGAAAGCTTGGGTTTCAGGGGAGAAGCGTGTGGCAGAGGATGGCCAGTGGGTGAAGGTACTGTAGTGGAGTACAAAGAGGACCACATGGGTGGCATTAAGTGCACGACTGATCGGTATGGAGCTTGCAAAATAGGCTCGAATGGTATGGAGCAGGATCAAACCCCGCTAAAAAAATTAATTTTTTTTATTTTTTAAAAAAACTTTTACAATACAACCACGAAAATAATATATTTTAAAAAAAAAACTAATTTTGCAGATTTTTTTTTTTGAAAAATAAAATTGTACCATCATAGGTATGGCTATATGTCTTAACTAGCTAAAAATAAAATTTATGTCAAAAATAAATGTTGTCTAATATAAGAAAATTTATAGTTAAAATTTATGCAAATGGGCTCTTCGACTTGATGGCATTGTCGAATTTGGCATAGGATGCTCCCAAATTGACTTTTTTCCTTATATCTAAAATTTAAATGCACCCAGATTTCTCCAAATGACTATGTAATGGCACTCCAATGGCTTGGATACCATGTAATAATTTTCCAATAATAACCAAGATCTAGAGCCCAATGAATAGCACAACACAAGAGAGATAAAAATAGACAAGAACAAATTGTATTCTCCTCAAGATTAAAAAATCAATCAACTAGATAAACCATACAAAGGACATGAGCCTTCTTATAAAAGAAAGGCCATAGGGAAATGAGAGCACACAATCATGACATATGGCCCAATGAGATACAAGGGTATGTAGGGATAGGTAGGAGAAATAATAGAATATTCTACTAAAGGTGGATCACACACCAAAGGTGGAATGTGACAACAAGATATCATCACAAGAGGTGAAATTTCTCCTACCAACATCTTCCCTAGATGCACACTTCCCTAGGTGTCTCATATTAAAACTACAATGAATACATTATCCTAATATAAGTATGTATATGGTTGATAGACTACCTTGGATAAGGGTCGGCAAAAATGTCTGTACATGATGCATGACTAGAAAACAACATAGCTTTGAAAGGTTTGCATGGTTTACATAGAGGGTTGAAGTATATCTCTTAAACTTTTCCATATAGATTAATGTTGACCTAATAATCTTCTAGACCAAGGGAAGGAGTTAGGTACATCTGAATCTTCCTTGATGAACTTTAAGGGGAAGTATGGGTTTAATTAAGAAATAAGATGAAGTCTTAGGTAAATTTAAATACTCAGATCATTTCTAGAAAAAAAATGGAATAAGATCAATTGAATAAAATTAGACAATGGTGGAGAATATGTCAATAAAAAGTTCACATATTTTATGTGAATATCATAGGATTAAGAGAGAAATATATAATATATATATTGTTGAAAAAAAAATGTCTATGAAAAGGAAAATGGGGACTTAGTGAGAAAGACATTGTCTATTCTATAATCAAAGGATCTTCCTTTATTTCCTTGTGTTAAGGTATCAATAACACACCTCATTCTTTGAATAGATCCACTACAACTTGTTTTTAGAAATCAATATAGAGGAAACATGGGGTAGTCAAAAACGAAATGTTAATTATTTCAGAGTCTTTAGATCTAAAGTATTTTCTCACATTCTTGGTGATATTATTAAAAAAAAAATGATAAGAAGAGTTATATGTGCATCCTTTTTTACTATGATGGTCAAAAGAAATGATATAGGTTTTATGGTTCTAGCTTATGTGTTCATAAGTATGGATGTCAAGTTTAATTAGTATTTTGATGATATGATAAAATCACCTCCTATTTCACAAGTTGAAATAGATAATGATGAATCCTATAGTGCCTTTGAAACCAATAAATCATTTAATACAACGTCCTATATAATTGAAGAATCAAGCCCTCATTGAAAGATTAAGAATATTTAAGGAATTTATCAAAGGATTCAATAAATAAATTATGTTCTTATCAACATTATCATGAAGATAAATTATCCTCAAACCTATGATGAGGCTAGGAGAAAGAATGAGCTGTTATAAGCTGTGAAGACTGAATATTATTCTATGATAAAGTATCAAACATGGGAACTAGTGGACTTTCCCAAGGGCAAGAATATGATAAAAAACAAGTCAATGCATAAGACTAAATTAAAGTCTAGTTTTAGCACTAAAAAAGGGGCAAGAATAGTGGCCAAAGGGTACTCACAAAAAAGGTAATTGACTACACAAAAAATATCACTATTAGGATTGTTATAACATTTTGTAGCTCATTTCAAGTGGACTCCTCACAAAATCGTTGCTAAAAATGTATCTTTTGAATGAAAAAATTGATGGGTAGATCTATACTACTCAACCACCTGGATTTAAAATTTTAGGTTAGGAACACTTTGTTTGTAGGTTAAGGAAGCCACTATATGGCTTCAAGAAATATACAATAGCTTAGTATGATAAGATTATTTAGTTAAAATTTCAAGGGTTCCATTATAATCCTCGTTATTTAGAGTTGTATGTGAAATAATTTGGTAAAGGTGGTATGCATATAATTGTGTTTTATGTTTATCATATTATCATCATAGAACACAAAATGAACAAAATTAGTGAATAAAGTTAAATTTGAAATACATTTGAGATGAAATCATTTCTCTCTATACTATTTTATTAGTATCTACATATATAGTACAAAGATAGTAGAATTTATCTCTCTCAAAGCAAGTATTCTGTATAATTATTTTAACCAAGTTTACGATAAAAAATTGTAAGAGTAATTATTGATTAGTTACCCTATGATTGAAGTTAGCTAAGGACATGGGACATGAGCATGTTGATTCTACTTTACACAATTAGTCTATTGGTCGCCTGTTATACTTTATTCACACTAGACTAGATATTACTCTTATAGTAGGTGTGGTTTTGAGGTTTTTGGTTTCTCCTAATATTCCATATTATATGGTAGAAAAATTAATATTAATATATAAACAAAACACATAGACTATGGATGTTATTATTCTTATCTTAGAGACCTAATACTTGTAGTATTTTTCTTTAGATTGGGTATGTTGTGCAAATGACTAAAAATATACCATAAGTTATGTTCCTCTTCTTAGTTGTAGCCCAGATTAATGGTGTAGTAAGAGGTAACCTAACATTTCTTTATCAACTGTATAGGCTAAATATATATAGTAGTAAATGAGATAGATAAATAAATAACTTGTTATGAGATATTCTTTAATATTCAAATAATATCAAACATGGTCTTCTTTACATCATTGTGACAATCAAACTGTTGTCTAAGAAGCAAATGATTCATGTTGGAAAAAAGCATATAGAGGTTTATCACCATTATATTAGAGATTTCATCCAAAAATGGGTGATTCATCTTTAATATTGTAGGGCATAGGACTGGAGAGTTGATCTTTTCATTGAGGCATTATGTGAGACTAGGTTTGTATATCTTTATGTATTTTAGGAATATGAGAAGTCAATCGAATATTTCATGATTGCCAACTAGTGAGGATTATTATGAATTTATATAACTATATTAGTGAATAAATTATTTTAAATGGGTAACTAAGAAGAAGTTTTGCTACAAGCCATATTTTTTAAGATTATAGGGTTATATTTGAAAGTAATTAGTTAAATTAATTTATGGATGTTAAAAGAAATTAATTTTTGAATTATCAATAGAGCCTAGTAGTGACAAAACCACCTATTGCCACCTACTTTCTATCATCTTACCATCCATAATAAATACGGGAAATAACTTTTATGCTTGTTGACTATAAATTCAAAATGTATTTTTTATATAAGATAAATTTAATGAGAGAGTAATCAGTATATTCTAATTAGCAACCAATTCATATATTTAGTTTTCCTTATGCATTTTTCTACTGAATATGTTGGATCATTATAGAACTTAGGTTCTCAAAAGAAAGGTGGTTGTATAATTTAAAAGGAAAAGGCCTTTTATAAATGTTAGTGAATATTGCAATCAATTAAATATTCACATAATATATTAATATACAAATAAAAAAAATTATTAGTTTTTATGTATTTGATTTTACAATTAAAATATCTCTTGACTATATATTTAATTGTAAACGAATGATAAATAACAAAGAGAACATATGTTATATTTACATGATTAAAAAAACCTTCTAGTCCTTCTAAAATTTTGGATGTTAAAATAAGAGTTGTTAGAATTTCACAATTATTTGAATTTAATGTTTTATCCATGAAAATTTTATTATCTTATGAAAACCAAATTTTATGCTTTTGTTTTCTAATTTTACTTAAAAAATTAAAAGTTTATTAATATTTGTCTATTACAATTAATATTATTTTAATATTATAAATTAAAACATTAAAAACATCTTTTAATATAAATTGGATAATAAAAATATTTAAAAAGATTCTCATATTTTTTAAAAATATTTATCAACATAAAAAATTACTCGTCATTATAATTTAATGATTAATTTTAATTTAAATATTAAATAATTATAATTTTGATTAATAAAAATAGGATAGACTCAAACATTTACATATCCACTAAACAAAAAAACCTAGGGTGCATGAGGAATGCACACCCATAAAAAAAAAAGCAAAAATTTCTAAAGACCACCAAACAAATAGATAAAGACCAGAGACAAAAAAAAAAGAAAAAACAAAAAACAAAACAATCACCTACCAAAGACATGAAAGGATGGTCTACTGGATGAAGGCATAACACTCTCGCCAATCTTTACATAGACCTATGACTTTATCAAAAAATAAATTGTTTGTTTGAGTCTTTTGCAAAGATTGAAGTGCTAGACTTTAGGGTGGCCTTGACTAGTGAGGTAGAGGGATCCAACATTGTAGAGGAAGACTCTATGTATCTCTCCCACTTCACCTTTCTACATTCAATTTCCTTCGTAATAAAAAGAAAGGAGGTAGAATTCTTAGGTTCCTGCATTCCTTCAACATAACTAGCTAGGTTAACCTTAACACGACTTTGCACTATTTTTAAAATCATCACAAATATTAGGTTTGATCTGAATGAGGTCACCTGCCATAACTAACACAAAGAACCTAGAGGTGAAAACTAGAGGGGGGAAACCAAAACTAGTAGTATGAAAATAATGACACTTATAGGGGTGGGGAAAGTGCAACTATATTTTTAATGAGATGTCTACCACCTATACATTAAATGATTGGTATAAAGGGCAGCGATGATAAGGAAAAAGGAAATCTTTGGATTATACTTCATTTTTAGTCCTTATATCATAAAAGATAGCAACACAAACCATATCAATAATATAATAAATATCTGACCATATTTTCAAATGATTGAAAAATGGGCCCAATGAAGAGAACCTATCTACAACTTTATTCCCTTCTCTTTTTGTGTAACTAAAACTAAGATGGCTCATCCTACGAGTGAGGTCCTTAAACCTAGGAATAAGGTGATCGCATTTTTAGTCAGGTTTGGCTTCATTTATTAACATTAAAATAGTATTTTTTGAATTACCATCTATGATGATTTGACAATACCCTTTATCTTTTACAATTACTAAACCATAATAAGACGTTGCTACCTCTACAACACTCAAAGTTTGCATCCTCAAGTTGGTCACATAGGCTAGGACTAGATAGCCCCTATGGTCACAAATAAACCCACCCCTACTCACCTAGCCTAGATTTCCTTTAGAAGAACTATCAGAATTCAATTTCAGCCAACTAGATTTGAGGGGTCCCATTAAATACAATTTCTAAATTCAATAGGAGAGGATATAAATATTGAAAGAGAATCAATCAAGCTCCAATTTATAGAAATCTACCAATCTAGATATGAGGGTGAAAGAGAATGTTTGAATCTTTTAAAATAGCCCATGTTTTCTTTAACATTAACAATATTTGCACTAGACAAAGAGTCCCAACTAATCTTTCTTTAGGTAAAGATTATGTTAATTCTTTCCTTCCCAAGCTCCAAAAAAGTCCTACCACCATACCTGCCTAATAAGTGGATAAGAAGGAGGAGACCAACTAGATATATAGTCCTTTAAATCCCCATTCCAAACCCACTAAACAAGGAACAAGTTGGAAATTTTTTATCTAGCATTCTGCAAGTATTGGCAATGAAACATAATATGATTAATATTCTCTTATTCATTCTAACATAAAAAACATCTATGGACAAATTGTAAACCACACACTTTTAAGATTGTTGATAGTAATAATTCTACCATGGCAAGTCCTCTAACAGAAAAAGAAAACCTTCAAATATGTATAAAATCTCCAAATATAATTATATATGTGTAAATTTAATAAATTCATTATATCTGTATGCAAGCTTCTAGAAATGATTGTGTGTGAGTTTTTTGATCAAAAAACTCGCACACAATCATTTCCAAAACCTTGCATACAAATAATCTATGGATTGTGGAAATCTCATTTCATCAAATTCATAATATTTTATTAAGTATATTTTTTAAATATAAAATAATATAATTATGATTATAAATTTATTTATAAAAGTATAAATTTAATAATAAATAAATAAATTTATTTTTTTAAATATAATTATTAAATTATTAGAACTATGGTTATTAGGTGGAGAAAATGTTAAGTCTTACATTGATATGAAATAATATAAATTAAAATTTTATTGTATCAAAAATAATTTGAGCTATTCTTGTAATCGAGGTATGTTACTATAGTTAAGCTTTTTATTTTTCAGAATATTTTGGTTAATAAAACAATGATAGGCCTAAACCTTTACATATACACTAAACACCAACAACTAGGATGAATGAGGAATGGACACTCAGCCAAAAAATAGACTACCAAAACACACTAGAAACTATTAGACAACCCGATAAAGGCCAAAGACAAAACCCAAAATAAAACAACCTGCCAAAGACACGAAAGGATGGTCTACTGGACATAGGCATTACCCTCTTGTCAATATTTTGATAGGCTTATGAATTTATCAGAAAAATAAATTTAATCATGAGATTCTTTTGTAGAGATTGCAGTGCTAAACTCAAGGATTTCCTTGGCCAGAGAGATTGGGGGATCCACCATTGTAGAGGTAGACTTTGTATATATTTTCTACTTAGCCTTTTCATGTTCAATTTCTTCCTTTATAGCAAGGAGACTGAATTATTTGAAGCTATCTCTTAGCTTAGCATACACCTATTGGCTCTCCTTCAACTTCCCCACTATATTTCTTTCAACCATGTAAGATAGCTTCTCATTAACATCATATAACATCATCTCGACCTTGTCCCATTTTACTAATTTGCTAGCAATATCACTCGTAACCTTCCAAACCCTATCATCAATTTCCTCCATCACTCATTTGTTAACCCTATCCCACATTTTTACTATTGTACTTAAGGCCTATTTCTATTTGTTATTTTCATATAAAATTGCAAGAAGAGTCATTTTATAGCCATGTGTTGTCGCCCAATATCCTCTTCCAACTTAGATACCTTTGCTTCTAGATTAGGGGAGTTGGGATTGGGGATAGAAACATCTTGTCTAGGTGGGAAATGAGAAACCTCCCCTAAGGTAGTAGGAGAGTAGTCAGACTTGGAGGCCAAGGAGGACTCATATTCTTTCAAAGCCTCTTGCTCATCCAAATCAACCAGCTCCACATCTTTAGAAGGTGGGGTTTGGGTAATTTTTTGTTTCACCCACCTAATAGAGTTGAAATAGGTATGAATAAGCTTGGCTTTAGACAAAGAAGAAACATTGCAGCTTAGTTTCAAACTATGGGCACTAGATAGCTCAACCACTAAATTTGAATCTGACAAGGGACCAAGAAAAATGAAGAGTGTCACATTGGATGCATATAAAACTATGTGGAAGTTGTAAAGCCTTATAATTAGCGCTTGGTGAGAAGGAAGATAACTTTTTTTTTTAAATGTTATTCTCTCAAGTTCTTTTGTATTTATTTTGTAATATATGAAATTCTAAGATAGCTTAAAAAAAAATTTCAGTAGTTTCTTGTATTCCAATAAGTTTATATTTATTCCAATTACTTGTGAAAACTAGACCCATAAAAGAGGCCACTAGGTATTAAATGCAATTTTAGAAAAAATAAACTTGAATTAAATAATGATTGTTATTTTTTAACTGAATTTTATGTATAATATAATTATTATTTAAATTTAAATATTATTTAGTATATTAAATGAAATGTTATTAAAATTTAAAATTAAATATTGTTTTGTTTTATCATAATTAATATATAATTTTATTTAAAATATATATAGACATTGATAAAAATATATTATTTTTTGGATAGTAGTAATATAATGTTTATTGTCATTTAAACAAGAGACACAATGCATCAAGTTCCTTCCAATAGTGTCATTAGTTATAAAAAAAAGAGTCTGGTATGATGTTTTAATTATAGAAAACTCATTCACTTACATGAAAAAATCTAGAATTACATTATTAATAAAATAATTTAAAATATAGTGTGACAGTGTAGATATTTGAATAAAAAGAAACAAATAAGTATTAAAAAATAATAAAGTAAAATTGATCTATTATATTAAATTTTATTCCTTTGTAAATTCATCTAACAATAGTAAAATACACCAAAACCAAATTTCATAAGTTTAACCATGTAAAATTAGAATGGATTATTTACAAGAAATACCTGAGAAATAAAACTATAAAAAGAAGAAAGGCTAAGATTAAAAAATCATTTTCTTTTTTATTAAAGGATCAAATGGGTTTTAAGGGGGCCCAAAACCCACAGTATCAAAAGAAGAAAAGACTCATTGCTATCAACTAAGAATCAACAAACATACAAAACTAACCAAAAAATCACAAAAGAAAACACACAATTTAAGTTCTTAAGGGCCTCTTCCACTTCAACTTCCAACTAGGTATTATTCATGGAAAACATCTTCATGTCTTTAGCATCTTGGGCCACTTGCTTTGTCATTTTTTTGTTGCTTTCTCTAGCTCAAATACATAGTCTTTTACCCTCCTCTTGAGCAACCTGTTTACTTTTCTCCATAGAATCAAGATTATATAAAAATACTTGATCTCATGACCCTTTTCAAACTTTTCCAACATAATTCTTACTCTCTCTGTAATGGATTTCATGACGTTGAAACTAAAGTTGACCAAGCTAATTAAGTTGTCATTGATATTTTTTATAGTTCGTCTCAAGCCTCTAATTCTACCTTCAAAGTCCTCCTTCATATGCTCAATATATTTCACTACTTTTTTGTAGAGGTCTCTACATTACTTCATTCTATTTCAAGTCATTCACAACTAGTCTCCTTCATATTATCCACTTTGTTCTTTAGTCTACAAATGGAAATATTAATTTTATGGAACAAAAAAATTTGCATCCTAAAATAATCCACAATTGCAAGCAAATCCAAGGGGTTTTCCTTGTCCAAATTTAATAGTGGATAATTGACACTTAAATCTCTGGGAAATGGAGTTCTCAATCTATCCCTATCTCTTTCTTTGGACAAAAACTCTGGTGATAGACTTCTAACATCCTCATGACCTCTTTTCATCTTTTTATTTCTTATTTCATCATAACTCTGAGGTAGGATTTCTTGAGACACCGAGGCAAGGGAAGCATCTCTAATATTAAGGTTTCTTTTACAACCCTTCTTACCTTTCTCTTTAACCCCTTCATGTACTGACTCATCAGAGTCTTTAGTATCCACCCACTCCCCTCATAAAATGGGGAATCATCTCCTTCTATGTTAAAATCCTCCCCACTCTCCAAATTACCCTTCATATATTTAAGTTTAAAATGCTCCATTCAAAGTAAAATCAAACCCTCATGAAGATTTTCTTATCCTTCTTATGTTCTTTTAGGCTCAAATCTAAAGAGGATAATAGAAAGATTGGAAAAGAAACCCAATTCTTATTGCTAAAATGGTTTAAGAGGGTAATATGATAATTATACACAAGAAAAAAACACCCATCTACAGTGAAGTACTAAATGGTTACCTTCAACACTTCATCCCACAAAGGTTTAATGGTGTCCATCTTGTAGCCTCCCTTGTATTTGACCAGATGCTTAGTCTCTTCGTCCTTTATAAAATTATAGACCTTGACCTTTGTAGACTTCCTATCTTTGAAGAATTTTTTGCCCACAATACTCAACCTGGTTAGCTCACCAACCACCTTCTTTGTTAGCTTGAAATTTCACCCATAAATAGTATAATGACCTTTCTTCCATCCCTTGGCAAATATTTTTGGTAGATTATGGTTGTAGCCATGGAGTCTTTCAAAGTAGGAAGTGACCCCACTTTCTCCAAAATCCTCCAAATGGTGAAATTCTTCCTAATGTTGTCACACATTAATGGCTCTAGTATGTTCCTATTGCCCCCATCTCTATATACCTCTAAGAATTCAAACAAAGAACAATGCAGGCTCTAGAAATGGAAACACTTCAAGAAAGATAATACCTTCACTTATCAATATATCAATTCATATAAGGGCCCAAAAAACACCCACAAAGTGTGCCAAAATTAGTACCATTATTGAACTGGTAGATCTAGTCATTATTATATTGAATGGAGTTGCCTTCTTCTATGTGGATCCTATCATAGGCCACCAAGTCCTCCAATTTAGTAGGCCTCTAAAAACTTATTAGATATATAACATTTATCAAATGAATCAATAATTTCAAGTGAGCCCTTTATCCATGTTTCTATAGTCCAACTTTCCTTGGCATCCTTTTTAAGACAATCGATTATGTTATTTGAGTCTCCTTCAAACCAAACTTTCTTAAAACTAGATTTGAAGGCTAAAAGAATCCCATGGTAGGTTTCCATAACTTTAGCAAGGTGATTGTTCTAGTTTCCCAAAGGGAGTGCCATCACTGCCAAGACCCCACCATACACATCTCTTAACACTCCCATGCAACCAACCGAACCCGAATTTCCCTTCGCCGCCACAAATTTTTTTTTTTTTACCTATACACAAGTGTTATGATTCATATGTGCTTATAGAGGATTCTAAAAATAGTGCACTATTATTGTGATTGTCAATCACTAATAATAGATAGAAAAAAAAAATTGTTAGTGATACGAATCATTAGTTATAGATGATTTGTACTCATATTTGAAAGATAAACAATAAAAATAAATTCAAATACATAATTAAATATATTTGAAATAATTTTTAAAATGAAATAATTTCAAAACCAACAGTATAATTTTTTAATAAAATATTTTACTTAGGATGTTAATTTTCATATTATGTTTTTCCTCTTGAATGTATAAAATATTTACTATTGTAATAACTCTCAGTCATTAATGTTAGATAACTTAATTTTTTACTAGTTATATTAATCATTAATTGTAAATGATTTCTAGTCATATTTACAAGACATGCGATAAATGAATCAAATTTTACAAATACATAATTAAATATACTTAATATACTTAATATAATTAAAAAAGAATAATTAAAAAATTAACAATATAATTTTATAATTAAATATTTTACTAAAAAAATGAATTTTCATATTAGTTTCCAACCCCCATTCAGTCAAACAACCACAGAGGGTAAACACTTACAAAGGAAATCATAATTCCATGTCGCTCTCGTCATCAATATAAACCCACCTTTCATAGAAACTGTAGTGGAGCCGTTGGTAATGTCATATGTCCTTGCCTCATTTAATTCCAAAGTCTCCACTTTAATTATTGTATGCACAATTCTACCGAAAAAAAAAGTAATATAAAAAATATTTCATTCTATGAATTTATTATGATTCGACATCAAAGAATCAATTGAATTGTAATATATAATATAAAAAAGATAAAATCGAATTTTATACCTATTGTTTGTGATGTGGACCAATAATAAGAAAGAAAATTGATATTTATATAATTGTGCAAAATAAAAAATAAATGTAAACAATAGAAGTTTCATTCAATTTTTTTAATTTTGTGATGTGATTGGTTTAACTAATAGAAAAATTGAAAGCCATGAATGCATAAGTATCATGCCTTTGGCTAGAACTAAAAATTTAATAATAATGAATAGATATTTTCATTTGAGATTAACATTTAAGTGAGAAACTTTTACAATGCATACATGAATGAAATGTGAGCGATTCCATTTTTTATTAACATTTTCATCTCCATCATTTAAATTTAAGAAATCACTTAAATCTACGTCATTTAATTACCAAAACTTGCGAGAGTATAAATTGACTTAAAGTTAAACAATATCTAAATTTTAGGAAGAAATAGTATAATTTAAATTTCCACTATTTACATAGAAAATCATAGTCTTATAAAGCAAGCTTGCTAAATTGAAACAAAATCTTAAATTTCACCACCTTTTAATGTTTTAAACATGTCATACAATATGTAATATAAAGTATATTAATAGTACTCATATATTTGAATGCAAAATAAATTACACAAATATCAATTAAATTTTGGTTAATCTTTTAAAATCATAGTGAGTGACAAACATAGAGGCGTATGGAATAAACGTGTAAATAGACGTGGTGCACATCTCCGAAATGATAGAGATCCAAAAAATGGCGTTAATAATGCAAAATGGTAAAAAGAGTTTTGAATAAAATTATTCTTGTGTTGAATTCTAAAAAAATTGTATATAAGATCCAAATGAATTTAGCCACTCATATGATTAAAAACTAAGTTTAAATATTACATTTGAATTATCAAAAATATGAAATTTATAAAAAAAATTAAAAACATACTAATCGTAATTGATTGTACTTAAAAAAAAAATCATCACAATAATAGTATGACTAACGACCAGTACTAATAACTTTTATTAATTTTAAATTCTGTTCTACAAATGTAAAAGAAAAAAAACTCGTAAAATTATGGATATGGACGATTAAAAGAATATTTCAGAATATTTCTTACCGTCCATTTATTTCGTACTACATAAAGATGAAGTTGCTGCAAATTAGTAAACATGGCAGCTATATCTATCATAAACCTTTCATTTAAAACCTGCTACTGTTTTGCGTGTACAGAACCAGTTTATATGGGAGGATGTTTACCGCAGTGATCGTTGTCGTCGTGAACCTGACCCAATAGGACCTGTAGAGACCTCGGAATTTTTGGCACACGAGCCTCCATTCTGCCTTCCAATATCTTCACCACTTCACTCATGCTCGGCCTGTCATTCTCATCGTCTTGAATGCACAGCCCACCCACCATAGCGGCTCTTCTCACCTCTTCGATATCCGCCTCACTTGCTATCCTTGCGTCCACAACGTCTAATATGTTTTCCCTCTGAATCTGAGATGAAGCCCAGATAGGAAAGTACAATCTACTTACCTCCACCGTTAAATCCAGATTTCTTCGGCCTGATATAATTTCCAACAACGTCATGCCAAAACTGTATACGTCCGCCTTGGGAGTGATAGGGAGGCCGGAGATCCACTCAGGAGCCACGTACCCACGAGTTCCTCTTGTGGTTGTCAGTACTCGGCTAAAATCTCTACCTACCAGCTTTGCTAGCCCAAAATCTGCCACCTTTGGGCTGAAGTCGCTGTCGAGGAAAATGTTTTCAGGCTTGATATTGCAGTGAATGATGCGATCCTTGCATTCCTCATGCAGATAAACCAATCCTCTTGCAGTGCCCAATGCGATCTGAAACCGGGTCTTCCAGTCCAACACTTTCTCTACGTCTTCCGGCTTACACAAGAGGAAGGAATTTAGGGAACCGTTGGGCATGTAGGCATAGACCAGTAACCTTTGTGAATGTTCTATACAGAATCCCCACAGCCTAACCAAATTCACGTGCTGTAATCTGCCAGTGGTGATTATTTCAGCACGGAATTGTTTTTCTGCTTGCGTAGAACCCTCTAATCTTTTAACCGCAACAGGCGTTTTGTCCGGCAGAGTTCCTTTGTAAACAGAGCCGAATGCTCCGCTACCCAGCTTATGCCTGAAATTCTCTGTTGCAATTCGCAGCTCTTTGTAACTGAACTTTCTGAGCGACAATGGCACTTCCTCTTCAAGATTTTTCTTCGACAGCCTTCGACGTTTCCACAGAATAAATACCGCTGACAGGAGAGCCGAAAGAACCAAAAATGATGCGGTGGCAGAAAGTAAAATTGTAAGTGCAGGGGTTTTGTTGCTTTGCTCTGACATCAAGTGTGGGAACTCAGAAGCAGCCAGCCTGACGAAGACGGATTGGCCCTCGGACGAAACGCTCATTCCAAATAAATCTCCAAACCACAATCTGCAGACAGGGGAATCAGAAATAGCTAAAGCAAAGGCTGTGCAGGAGCAATTGTTGATACATGCAGCCCGGCAGCCTTGCTGTGTTGGCTCGTTGTTGATTAAGACAGCTTCTTTTTCGGGCAAGTATTGTTTCTTGGCTTCCAAGAAGCCGTCGGTTGTTCCCTCCGTGACAGAGCAGTGCAAGGGTTTTCGCCTAGCACACCCACTTGACAACCAACCTTGAGAGCCATGCTTGGGGGTGAAGCCCTGGACACAACTACACACATCATTCGCATTGCACAGTGCATTTGCCCTGCAGATTTCATAGTCACTGCATTGACCTCGGTATGTCGACCACCTGAAACTCCATCTACCATCATCCATCCAGAAGTAAAGTTCAAATTCGCCGTTCTCATTTAACAGAAACCGCCCCGTGATCATATGATCAATCGGGTTTAGGCCAAAATGGATATATATTCTGGAAGCAGAAAGCGTCACACATGACGCTTGAATTTTCTTCTGACCTTCCAATTCTGGAACCTTAGAAAAATAATTGTGTCCAATGCACTCTCCACTGGACCAATATGGAACAGTGTTGTTAAAGAACATCACCATCTGCGTCTTCCCTGGAGACATATCCATTCCGAAAGAGAAGAGCCCACTGGCAGGATCCAAAGAACTCTTCCAGGAAGTCAGCTTCATGCCTTTCCACATATTCATGCCAGGCAACCATGTATCTGTGGGGTGCGCGAAACTCTCCCAAACAATCGCTGACTCGTTGTGGGCATCCAGCATAATGAAATTACCAGAGTCCGTTATTACAGCCCGTGATCCTTTCTCGCCAATATCAGTCCACCAAACTGACCGGCCCTCTCTATCAAGCAATCTGAGATGACCTTCTCTCGAAAACTTGAGAACGCCAGGCATGTTTCTGACAGGATTATCTCTGTTAGCCACCCAAACTATGGCTTTCTGAGAGGTTGGTGCATACCAGATGCCAATATACCAATTATTCGTTCCCGTGGGACTGAAAAATCCCAATGCAAACGTGCCATTCTTGGAAATTAGGGTCTGATTTCCAGTGAGCGAAGTCCCCAATCGAAGCGTATCGCCACCATCCAAACTTACACCGCTGCAATTATGCACTGCAATACTAACAGTTATGGCTATGAACAAATACTTCACCGCCATCGAGGTAGTGCGTAGATGGTGATATGTTTCTTTGTATACTTTCGAGTTTAAATAGAAAATAAATAGGCTACGAAATGAAGAACATGGCTGAAGTAGTGCCGTCAGTTCCAAACGTCCAAGTCGGAGAAGATCAGTACAAGGTTACTGCCACAGTCAATTCTAGAATGGCATGGCACTTATTTTCATTTTTGATCATTACGTACCAAACAAATCAAAAGATTATTATTCGTTTCGAACAGCTAGTTTTGTTCCTTCGTCTTTTTTCTTCTTTGTTTTTTTCTTTTCTCGAGAGAAATAGTGTTATCAATTTCTTTTTATTTCTTTCTTTTCAATGGAAATAATTTGAATAGCCTTCACCAACTGTAAGACGTAAAAAACGTCAACATATCTCTAGAAAGCATATCATTCAACGGAGCATTACGGGGAATCAAATACAGAAAGGATTTGATAGCGCACTGACTGCACACCGTTCTTTCACCACTCACGCGTTCTTTCTAATTAGTCTTCACGACTGTAAGTAAGTTGAGTCTTTTCTTAACGGAGATATATCGCGTAAGTCCAGTCGTCTGTGCCGGTCGAGAGACAGACATGTAGTGAATCACGATAAACACGAATACAGAATCTTTTCTATATTTTGATGAAATGACTTCCATTAACAACTGGAATTTGGACCCACACGTTTAATGGTCAATTTGATAAAAGAAAAAATTATATTAACAAAGCTGTTAGATAGATGATTCTTTATAAATAAATTTTAATTAGATGGAAAAAAAAAATTTAATTTTTAATATAAATTAGATAAGCAATTCTTATTAAGGTAGTAAAAAATAATTAGTATTCAAAATTGTTTATTATTACTAAAATTCTATTTTTCTTAAAATTTGTTACATTTAAGTTATATTATTTGTGAAGCTCTGAAATTAGTATTTTCTTTTTTTAATATCAATGTACTTTAAGGGTGTTTTTAACTTGATATACACTTCTTTATAGAATTTGAAGGTTTCTTTCATGAAAGAGTAATTAACTTTGTGGTAGAAAATCTCACTAGCTATAAGAAAGTTTTATGTTTGGTTGTCAATGTATCTAATATTCTAATGAATGTGCCTCTAATAAATAGTAGGAACCAATACAAACCTTGTAACAAACTAGTAAAATATGCAAAACAACTCAAATAACTCTTGTACATGAAAGAACACTAATTAACTCGATATTTAAAAAAAAGAATGAACTTTGAGAATTACAATTTTTTTATAAGAACGAAGTGTTAAATTGTCATTGATTATTGATTTTTTATTATTTAAACTTGAAGTTACAATTAACAAGAGAAATTAAATGTTGTTACAGTGAACAGAACTACTATGACTAATAATACAGAGGGCCTTGGGATGCCAAACGTAAAAGCTCAATATCTTAATGTTTCTCCCTCAACCACTCATACTTCCCCTTCCATTTTGGTTTGTGGCAAGAGCAAGGTTAGACCCAGAAAAATAAAGGACCTTTAGTTTGAACTCGCAGTAGGGCTTAAGGTAAGTAGGTCAATGCCAGTGATATGGAGGAGTGTGTTGATATCAATAGGGCTTTGATTGATAAAATTGTTAATATTGTTCAATGTTGAATGGAATTGTTTAATTTCTTGATTTTTAGACCATTTTTTCTTTGTTTTTGTTGCTACTATCCGTTGTGACTTGACGTTTGGTTTTCCTTTAAAGACTGTTTGTTTTTGTATGGGTTTTGGGTCCCTATAAAACTTATTTTACACAAATAAAAAATGAGAGAGAGAAATTAAATAGTCTCATTAATATTTATTAAAAATTTAAAGACTAAAAGTAATAGTACAACAATAAAAAATATTAAAGTTTAGATGGAAATTAATATGACATTAAATTATTTTCAACTATTTTCATTCAACTCCTATTAGTGTTATGAAAAAAATAAATTTAAATGAATAAATTTTATCAAGGTAGTAATATGTAATAAATTGGAGATGAAAATGAAAAAAGAAAAATCAATTCGTTTTAAGTTTTGTATGCGGGAAATGAGGGTGACAAAAATGCAAAAGTCAGTTTCAAAGGGCCCACACACCAATGAGACTCTTGGTGCAAGTTATAGGAACTATATTGAATATCTCAACTTCCCTAGGGGTGTCCCATTGTTCTCTATCTCATAGGATTCCCAGGGTCTCACTCTTGATTTCAGATCACTGAGAAAAGTGGCCTAGGAATGATAACTCCAAGAACGAGTGATGCTTGATTGACAAGCATGAATGCATTCCTAATACATGTTTGATATTGAAACTATGATGATTTAAGCTAGTATGAAGATGATGCTATGATAAAGGATCAGTAAACTTATCCTAACAAGATATACTAGTCTAACATGGATATACTATGGTATTAAAATGCTTCTAAATGCTATTATGTTTTAACAAAGAGAGGCTAAATGCTTAGTAAAAAGACTACAATCTTGGTGCATAAAATCTTCTATATCACTAGCAAAATGACTATAAGTTTGATGCGCAAAGACTTCTATATCCAAATGAGAAAAAGAGAGCTCTATTTATAGGAAAAATAGGGTAATGGATGGTCAAGATTGAGTAATCTTAACAAGGGCCAGAATTGAAAGTTAATCAATCCATGTTTATAATTCTCACCAATGAAATGGTGACAATTGTCAACAAGAGGTTGCTTGAGAGGAGATGCAAGAAGAATTAAATGCTTGAGAAGACATGAAGGTTACCTTAGGAGTTAAGGTTATAAGGTTAGGTTAGGCTCATCCATTGGATAAAGCTTTTATCCAATGGGTAAACTCTTGTAAAAGGGTTAAAGAGATAACCAAGGGTAAAGCCATGAATGCTTGATGAGACCTTTGGGTTGGATGAAGGTTGAGTTAGAGAGAAAGTATCTAACCATGTAGGGATGGGTGAGTTAACCATTAATTGGTTTGGAAGACTTTGAAGGTTAACTTGTTGAAGACACAAAGCCTTAATGCATTTGAAAGACTTTGGAGGCTTTGAGACATAACTTCTCTTTGCTTAGGAATTTGACAATAATTTGGAGATGGATTAGGCTAAATTGGAAGGTTTAGAAGAATTTAGAAGGGGGTTTAGAAGGCAAGTGGGAGATATAGGAAAATGCAAGTGGATGGAGGAGGATTTTAATTAGAATAAATTACTTTATTTCAACAAATATAGATGCAACTTGCATAAAAAAAGGGGGGGGATTTAAATAAATAAATTAGATTTATTTATTTGCAACAATAAATTTAATTAAAGGTAAATTTAATTAAAAAGGGAGAAAGGGGGAATTTAATTAAATAAAGTGATTTATTTAATTAAAATCTAGAAAAGTTTTAGGTGAACTTAATTAAACAAATTGAGTAATTCATTTAATTAAATAGATTCATGCAAAGAAAATAGAGGAATGGGGTTAAAATGAATATTAAATATTCATTTAGGAAAGTGGTCAGATTTATACGTCTACATTTTGCTCCTCTTTGAGGTGACGTGTGTGCACATGTTGATTCAGAGAAAATTTGTTGGATATGATGTTTGTGTCAAAATATCGATATGATGCCCCAGATTTGATGAATGATATTGATGATGCCCTCTCAGAAGATGAATCAAGGATTTTCAAAAAAATTGTTGATATGATGAGCATTGTTGAATTGATTGCAACATGAGAATATTGACTACATTGAATGCACATTATTGATTCATCTCCTGAAAATGATGTTGGTAAGGTTAAGAATGAAAAAGTGAGGAAAAGACATGCTTCACACCGATTTGAGCGCTTCTGGTGACATGGAGATCTGTTGCCTATGGCCCACCTCTAAGTGGTCGAAATCTCTCCACGTTTTTGATTGATTTTTTTATTTTGATCACATTTTTCAATTTTTTGGTCAAAATTTGTTGGGTTAGCATGTAGGTTAGGTCACACAGCACATGCGATAGACATGTTACTCCATAGGGTTAACCTAGGTAGGTTAGTGCGTGAGGAACATTTGATAGCACGGGTGGAAGATAGGTTAGCGCGTCGAAAGTTCTAGCACATAGGGTTAGCATAAAGGCAAATGGGGAGTACCAGTTAGCGCGTTGCATAGATCAGCATATAGGGTTAGCAGGAAGGTGCATAGGGTACGTCAGGTAGCGCGTGGTAGGGGTTTGGCACACAGAGTGTGACTTCTAGCACATTGATGAAAAAGGATAGCGAATGAGTAGTGGCTTAGCACATAGGAACCTTGGTTTAGCGCATAGGGTCTAAAGTTGGTGAAAAAGGATTTGTGAAGAATGCATCGTGAGTCAAATAGATGAGATAGATGGCTTAAGTGTTGATATGTGTCTACTGATTGTTCAGTTATGGGTCTTGATCCAATTTTTTTCCTACTTTGTGATGATGTTCGATTTTGATATGCTAGTGTAGGATGATATGAGTCTGTTGTTGTCAATATAGTTTGCTTTCGATATGGAGTGCCAAGTTGGTTGATTCTTTTGATGTGGATCCTGATTTTGAGTTTGATGTGGATGTTTGATGTTTGCCTTCTGATATGAGTCCTGATTCTTGATTTTCGATATGATTCTTGATGTGATGCTTGCGATATGGTTTTTTTATTTTCTTTCTCGATATGGGTCTTAAGTTTATGCTTTTGGATTTTCTATATGGTTTTGATTTTTTATATGGGTCTTGATGTTGCTTGATTTCACAATATATGGGTCTTGATTTTTCATATGGGTTTGATTTTCAATATGGGTCTTTGATTGATTTCTCAATATGGGTCTTGATTGTTGATATGGGTTAGATTTTCGATATGGGTCTCTGATTGATTTCTAGATATGGGTCAAATTGATTTTCGATATGATTTGGGCCTTTGATTGATTTCTCGATATGAGTCAGATTGATTTTCAATATGGGTCTGATTTTTGATATGGGTGTTTGATTGATTTCTCGATATGGGTCTTGATTTTTTATATGGGTCTTTGATTGATTTCTCGATGTGTGTCTTGATTTTTGATATGGGTCTTTGATTGATTTCTCAATATGGGTCTTGATTTTTGATATGTGTCTTGATTTTCGACATGGGTCTGATTTTTTATATGAGTTAATTTCATGCTTTATTGTTTCAAGTTGATTTTACTTTGATTGGATATATCGGATAGATTTGAGAACTGATGATGGGCACTTGTTTTTTTACAGGCAGAGATTGGCGTGCTTCAATCTCAAGAGCGATTTCTGAGACCATGGTCATTGATTCCATGCTTGTCACAGGCTGATAGAGATGTGATTGAGAGATGTAGGTTGTCCTCTCTACTAGACATGCCTCAGTATATCATTAACCAGGGTTTGTTGATAGCCTTTGCAGAGAAATGGCATAGTGATACAAACACCTTCCACTTGGCTACAGGCGAGATGACAGTCACACGAGAGGACTGTTATCAGATTCTATGGATTCCTATGATTGGGGCCTTGTTGCCGCATGAGCAGATAGAGGAGGGTGGGATAGAGGCTCTCCATTGCATCTTCTAGGATGATCAGATCAGTGGTTATGAGATATCCTAGCAGGAGTTCATGGATTTTGGTTATGCTTCATTGCCATCTATACTAGCAGCTTTTTTTGGTGGATTTCTGTGTCTCGACCATAGGTCAAAGGGACTAGCCATGGGATGGGGATTGGTATTGGAGGACATGGTGACACAGGGGCATAGGTTTGCATAGGGGTCTTGTATGTTAGCCCATCTATATAGAGAGCTTCATCTGGTGGTATGTCTAGGATATAGTTGTTTATCACCAGTGGTGACATTTCTACAGGTATGGGCCCAAGAGCACATTCTTGTATCGAGACTTCTTACAGACAGGGATAGGCCAGTTGGTTAGGCATATGTGTATGTGTATATAGGTGTAGTTGTCTGGCATGTGTTGGGAAAAATAAAGCATTGGCCAAGGGTGCTGAATGATATTGATAGGGTTATTTGGAGACTGTATATGGATTGCGAGGTGTGGGTAGAGGATGGGCTAGAGATGCCCTAGGTGTATATGTCAAGGTATCTGATCAGGTGGATGCCCTTTATTATTGAGTGATTCCTGCAGAGTTATGTTCTGCAGTAGTATGGTAGGTAGTAGGGGATGCTATAGGGAGCTTTCTTATATGCTCCTCAATGATAGGATGTGCCAGAATGGGGAACTACTTTGCATAGTGCAATAGTAGTGGAGGAGTACATGTTGCTAGCAGAGAAAATTTGGGATTAGGGGGCCGGGGTTGTGGATGCAGGTATGACAGAGGAGTTCACAACATACTTTGTGGCACATGTAGTGCCACGTATATCTGATCTGGCAAATATGTTGCCTTCTTTTGATGACAATGAGGATGAGGAGCCACAAAGGTGAGGGGGAGTCAGATGGAGAGATGAGGAGGGAGAGGAGATAGGAGAGGGAGGTGGAGATGGTGGAGGAGGAGGAGGAAGTGTTAGTAGAGGGAGAGGAGGTGGTTTAGATAAAGGGAGAGGATTAGATAGAGGGAAAGGAGGTGTGGAGAAGGTGGATGAGATAGAGGAGGTAGACTCATTCTTGGTACTAGTGGGGTTGGCAAGGTAGAGGCTTTGCTAGATGTGGTGGGTGGGATGGAGGATGATAGGTGACCCGCCCAGAGGAGGAGATCTTATGTTTTACCTCCACTGACGCCTTGGATAGGGATAGGTGTAGGTGAGGTGACGACACAGGTACCTGTTCAGATTAGGGTACCCACCCATTGATAGGATTTATAGATCAGAGTGCTACAGGTCACAGTGCATTAGCTGTGGGAACAGGTGTTAGCACAGCAGCACCAGATGATGCAGATTATGGTAGAGAGGGATATGGAGAGAGAGCGTCGGGGTCTAGCAAAGGATCTTGTGGATAGATTAGAGAGAGCAACAGTTGGTGCCCCGATGTGAGACACACTGAGAGAGATACAGTACTCAGCCAAGGAGGTGGTCCCTAGAGATCATAGAGGTCCTAGCTATGCTGCAATGGGGTCTAGTCGATCCAGCCACCGTGATACGAGGACAGAGAGTAGGAGTGTTATGGGGTCTACTCGGCATGATCCACCTAGTGGAGAACCAAGACCTAGGACATCTACTGCTAGACCATCAGGATTAGGACATAGTCATACCTAAGAGACTAGTCTCTATTGTATTTTGATCATTTGTGTTGTATTTTGACAAACATGAGATCCCTTGTATATTTCAACCATTTTTGGAGATATATATATATATATATGGCACTAATTTTCACTGATCCACATGTGATGTGTTGTTGATGATGATGCTTTGATATGCATTGATATGATGATTCTATGATGATTATTTGATTCTTAGACAAAAATGTTCTTGATTTGAATTATGATGTGAATGTATGATTCATGATGAGATGAGCGAAAATATGATGATGTATTGCATTGATGACTCTGATTTATGAGATGTATGATAATGATAATGTTGATGATGCTAATGTAAGATTTTAAAATGATGTGCAACTAAATGAAAGTTTAAAATGATATGCAACTAAATGCATGATTTAAGATGATATGCAACTAAATGCAAGATTTAAGATGATATGCAACTACATGCAAGTTTAAAATGATATGCAACTAAATGCATGATTAAAATGATTTGATTTTGTCGTTGTCTTTCCTGTGTAGCCACTTGTTTGTGCTTTGTTTTGTTTGTCATCATTGAGCTTTTGATATGTTGGAATTTAATACAAGCATCATGGTATAATTGAACCATAATGACCCGAGTAACACTTAAATGGATTTTGATATTACAAGACGGCACAAGAGTTGAGGTATAATTGAACCAAGATGACTTGAGTGTTGCTTGCATAAAAAAAACAAGAGTTAGCCATTTGTATGTGCAAAGTGGAAAATGTCTTCAATGATATGTTTCCAATCATGTCTCGGCACACATTTGCACCATACGAATGATCGCCTCATAGACAAAAAACAAAAGAAAAATATCAAATTCCTTCATTGTGTCTCTAGCTGGATGACTCCTTGAGTAGCTCAGGAGATTTAATTATTAAAAAAATTAAGATACAAAATAGTCAAAACTTCATGCTATATGTAAAAAAATCATAATTCAAAAAATCATCCATCATATGTGTGTTAAAGTTTTTAGTTGGATAATGGTCTTGTTTTCTAGCCTGATGAGCAGTTGTTGACTTTGTTTCCTTAGTATGTTCTGATCATTGTCGTCTGTTGTTTGAATGTTTAAAGCAAGAGGAATATTGCCCCTAGTCATAGGTATCTATCGATATGCATATATACGTTGAACACCAAGCCATGGTGGGATATGATATGGAGAACTGTTTCGGGATAATCAAGCAAAGTGACTACACTAAGTATGTCTAGGATAATATTGCATGAATAACTATTATGGTTATGGCCATTAGCTGAGACTTAGAGGGATCAAGGATATGAGTACTGATAGATAGAGGATTTTTGTCTCACAAATAGTGCCTGTTGCCAGCTTTTTACTACTTGTTTTATTGCACTTTTTTTATTTGTTTTTTATTTTTTGTATTTTTTGTATTTTTTTTTTTTTTTTGTATTTTTCTGATTTTTTTTTTTTTCTTTCACTTTTTCCATGCATTGGATGAATCTCCATGCATTGGACGAATCAAGTGTAGCATTTCTTTAAATGGATGTTTTTAGTTGGTTCATCGAGCACATCCCCTTCTAAAGTTGTTAGCTGATAGGCTCCTTATCCGTAGGCTAATATGATGATAAAGGGACCCAACCAGTTAGGTTCAAACTTCCCCTTCTTTTCTCGATCTTGTTTATTTCTTGGATTTTCCTTTAGTACAAGATCATCGACTTTGAAATCCATAGGGATGACTATGTGATTATAACTTTTGCATATTTGTTTTTGGTGTGCCTTGAGATGGTCATTGGCATGTTGTCATTTTTCATCCAGAAGCTCTAGTTCATGCAACTTGTTGAATCGATACTCCTCATCTGGTATGAGGTCCTTTAAAGATACTCAGAGAAATGGGATTTCTACCTTGAGGTAAAATTGCTTCTGATCCATACACTAATGAATATGGTGTAGCCCATGTAGGTGTCTGAATACTAGTCCTGTATGCCCAAAGTGCCGGATGGAGTTGTACATGCCAATCCTTGCTTGCATCATTTACTATTTTCTTGAGAATTTTTAGAATTGTTTTATTTGGCACTTATGCTTGGCCATTCCCATGTGGGTAGTGATGTAGAGGGGATTTTCAATCCTTCATGGTTTGCTAGTTCTTGATGAATCCTTAGGTTGTCTCTCAAATCATCTAATGCATCCACTCTTCCAACCTTCCAAAGGTTGTAAGACTCACCCTTAATGACCTTCCTAAGGTCCTTAGGCTAAGGTGACCTCTTGTTCAGTGAGTGTCCAATACTCCTTATTAGTGACCTTCCTACTCAACACTTTAACTAAGAACCAACCCTCTCTACCATAGGATCTTCATTACACATGACCAACACATTTAGGGATTATTTTCCTTAGTTGTCCAACCCTAACCCTTCATTTATGGACTTTGGTTTTTACCAGTTTTAAGTTGTAGGACCAATTTGCTCCTTTACCTACTAGGAGACCTAGTCCAATTATCCCTACCGGTGAGGTATCTCGCACTTATTTGGTCGAATTCCTAAACACCGATATGAACTCTTTATCCTTTTAGATACCCTTTTGGAAGCTTCATACAATATCACAAAATTGGACATGGGTTTGGTCGCTAACCATCCTAACCCTTTTTTAGGCCTAATTCCTCCTTTTAAGCCTACAAAATAGGGTTTTGCTCAAATGCCTTCACCAGTCCAGAAGTCCAAGGATTTTGATCATTATCTCAGGTCTATACACCCATTTGAATGTCCAATACAACCTAGAATCAAATCCATCCCACAAATTTACCCATCTAGGGCCTATTGTCCATGATCCCCATTGCTTGTCAACTCAACGTGCCAAGCCTAGAGTATGGTGGCAAATTTGGAGTTTAGCCTCCCTTGTCTTAAAAATAGATTGAAAGCATTCTTTACAAGGTCTCCTAGCATTCCACAAGGTTTTAGTATGGAGTTCCACCATGGAATGCTAGGTATGAGCCATAGAGTCTTCAAAACCCTTCTTTTAAGGTCTTTAGGACTCGCTTGCAACAAAAATGACAAAAATTACAAACTATAAGACTTCAAAACCTCAAATCACCATGAAATGAAAGGTATGTCTCTTGTCTAACAATTTATGCCTTGGTCTAGTCTCATAAGTTTCTACAGACCATACAAAATCAGTTAAACTCAACTACTACTTGCTGAAAACACAAGTTTTGAAAGGCTAAACTTTCTTTTCTTCAATCAAATATTCAACCAACATTTTCATCAATTGTCCCAAGCATAATATAGGCATTGGGTTGGTTACAAGTTTCTTTTAACTGAAAAAGACAAACAACTAGTCATTGGTGTTTGGAAAAGGCAAAATTTGCTATGAGCAACTTTTTACAACTTTTCCATAGTTGAGCAACTATTGTCCAAATCAAACCTAGATCATTTATAAAGGTTAAAATGACCTTAAAAACCCCTAAAAAATATCAATCAACCTATTGTAACATAAAATCAACTTATTCTACCAAGTACTCTACCTGGCACCCTTAAGAGCTCATAGGCCAACTTTGGTCGATCAGTGACTCCTAGGGTCCTTTCAAACATATGAGTAGTTATTCACTAAACTTTGGACCTTATTACAAACCAAAATTCACATGATTCTAGACTCCTAGAATCTACACAACAAAATTGTTCAAGTTCTCCTACACCATGCTTTTGGGGTAAGAAGAACTCAAGTCTCTTGAGTGGATAAAGCTTCGATAGTGGTACCATGTTGTATGATATCTCTCTTTGACATCCATGTAGTCTTTGACTCTGGTAGCCCTATCCATTTGATCAGATAGTCTCTATAGACTCCTTTCCTATTCTTTTTCACAACCTTAGAATCCAAAATGCATTCCAATGTGACTGGTTGGCTTGGAGGTAAATCTTGTAACCAATCTACATCTTCCATAACAGTAGGTTCTTCTTGATTCTTTGTTACCTTAGACCCTCTGTATTGATACAAATCACATACATTGAAGATTGGGGATATGCCCAAGTTTGGGGGTAACTCTAACTCATAGGCATTATTGCCAAATTTATGCATCACCTTGGAAGGTCCAATCTTCTTCATGCATAGCTTACTAGGTTTTCCCTTGGGTAGCCTCTCCTTCCTTAAGTAGGCCAATACTATATAACCAACCTGATAGTGTACCTCTCTTCTTTTCTTATCTACTAATGCCTTGTACTTCTCATTGTGCTATTGCAATGTCTTCTTGACCTGCTCATGTATCTCTTTTATATTCTCTGCAAATTTTTCCCCTTGTGCACTTCTATGGTCCATAGGACTGAGGTCTCTAAGTTCCAAGATGCCCCTAGGATGAAAACCATAAACAATCTCAAAGGCACTCCGACTTGTGCTTCTATTAACTGAGTCATTGTAGGCATACTCTACTTGACCCAATACTAGATCCCAAGATTGTCCATGTTGTTTGGTGAGACATGGCAACAAGTTACCTAAGGATATGTTAACTACTTTAGTTTGACCATCTGATTGTGGATGGTATGCTGATGAAAAGGAAATTTTTGTGCCTATTTTCTTTGATAAGGTTCTCGAAAATTAACTTACAAATTTACTGTCTCTATCACTCATAATGTTAACTGGTAGGCCATGAATCCTCACAACTTCCTTGAAGAATAACCCTGCTATATAGGGGGCATGATTAGTGCATTTGCAAGGCACAAAGTGTGCCATCTTGCTAAATCTATCCACTATGACAAAAACACTATCATACCCTCTTGGAGTCCTAGGAAAACCAAGAACAAAGTCCATGCTCAAACATTCCCAAGGTCTGGTTTGTATGGCCAATGGCTAATATAAACCTGCATTGTTGGAGGTTCCCTTAGCTCTCTGACATATGGGACATTACTCCACAAACCTCCTAACATATAACTAAAGTTTAGGCCAATGATAAAATCTTCTAACCTGCTCTAAGGTCTTGTCAAGACCAAAATGTCCTCCTAAGCTTCCTTGATGCTTCTCCTTGATGATATTGTTCCTCATAGAACACTGAGGTATGAAAAGTAAGTGTCCTTTAAACAAAAGGCCTTCCCGCAACATGAAATCAGAATATGCAACGTGACAAACATTTGTAAACTTGGTGCAAACATCATATGCTTCACCAAAATCCTTGTCACTTTGGTATAGGTCTTTGAGTTTATTTAACCCCACACTTTGGAGCTGTACTTCTTGGATGGTAAGAACTCTTCTACTTAAGGCATCTACTACCTTATTGGTGACTCCTTTCATGTGTTTGATGGAAAAGGTATAGGCCTACAAGTGCTCAACCCATTTGATGTGTCTTTGATACAACTTCTCCTATCCATTCAAGAAGCTATGTGCATGGTTGTCCGTATAAACTATGAATTCTTTAGGAAGTAGATAATGCTACGATTTCTTAAGGGCTTGTACCATGGCATACAACTCTAGGTCATAGGTAGAATACTTTTTCTTTGCTTCATTGACCTTCTCAAAGATAAATGCTACTGGATGACCTTCTTGGCTCAAGATAGCCCCTATTGCCAACTTGCTAGCATCACACTCCACAGTAAAGAGCTGATTGAAATCAGGGAGCCTAAGACAAGGTAGTTCTGCCACTTTTTGTTACAACAATTCTAACCCCTTTTCTGCAACACTAGTCCACTTAAACTGACATTTCATTCCTCCTTTGATGATATTCAATATGGGTGCACACACATGACTAAATTCTCTATTAAACTTCATATAGAATGAAGCTAACCCATGAAAACTTCTCACATCTCCTATTGACTTAGGAGTAGGCCAATTAACTATTGCATCTACCTTTGTTGGATCCATTTTCAAACAACCTTGAGAAACTACAAAACCAAGATATACTAATTCAGTTTTTAAGAACTCACACTTGTCTAAGTTGATCATCAACTTTTCTTGATGTAGTTTCCTCAAGACCTGATCAAAATGTCTAATATGCTCCTCCCTTAACCTACTAAAAATCAAAATGTCATCAAGATAAAGAATCACAAATTTACCAATAAACTCTACAAGCACTTTATTCATGAGTCTCATGAAGGTGCTAGGTGCATTTGTGAGCCCAAAGGGCATCACCAACCATTCATAAAGCCCCTCATTGGTCTTAAAGGTTGTTTTCCACTCATCTCTAGGTCTGATCCTTATTTGATGATAGCCCGATTTCAAATCCACCTTTGAAAAGTAACAAGCTCCTCCTAGGTAGTCCATTAGGTCCTCAATTCTTGGCATTGGAAACTAGTATCTGATGGTAATCTTGTTGATGGCTCTTGAGTCAGTGCACATTCTCCATTTTCCATCCTTCTTAGGTACCAAAATAGTAGGCACTGCACATGGGCTTAAACTCTTATTGATCAACTACTTATCTAGCAATTCTTGCACTTGTCTTGCTATTTCCTCATTTTGTGTAGGTCTCATTTTGTAAGCAGCTTTGTTTGGCAAGGGAGCTCTAGGTATGAGGTCTATCCAATGGTTCACATCTCTATGTGGGTGTAAAGCATCTAGTATCTCATTCACCACTATGTCCTTGTACCGGTCCAACAAGTTTTTCACTTCTTGAGGTACTACCGATTTGGGTTTAGTCTTTGCCTCTTCTTTTGGTTTCACTATGATGGCATATCCTTGGTTCCCTTCATGCTTCAACTCTTTTAGGAACTCTTTCCCACTAAGAAACATCACATTTGAACCTACATGTCTTTCTTCTCCATGAACAACCAAAGGATCCATTTGGAACTTCCTTCCTTCCTTGGTGATAACATAAGAATTCTTCTCCCCATCATGTATGGCTTTGACATCATATTGCCAAGGGCATCTAAGAAACAAATGGCATGCATCCATAGGTAATATATCACATAGTACTATGTCCTTATACTCTCCAATTTTAAAATCTATCCAAGCTTTCTCATCAAATAGCACATGATGTCCTTTACTCAATCATGATACCTTATAAGGGCTGGTATGTGGCAACCTTTTCAACTTGAGTTTGTCGACCATCTCCACTGCTACAGTGTTCTTAGTAGACCCTAAATCTAGTATGACCCTACAAATCTTGCCATATGATCTGCAAGTGGTTTTAAAGAGTGTATTTCTTTGAGTAGGTTTTTTGGCTAGCAGTACCTTCAACAAGGTCTGCCTTAACATCAAGTTCTATCCATCTAAAACTGGTCCAATTTTGTTGATTGGTGAGGTAACACTTTGATTGTCTTCCTCCTACACCAACTGAGTTCTCCTTTCGTCTACATATGAACTTAAAGTCTTTTCAGGATACTGGTTCATTGTGTGCCCCACTTGATGACAATGAAAGCATTTACCAGTAAAAACTATGGGTCCTCTTCCTTGAGTACCAAATCTGCCCCTAAAGTTGTTTCTTCCTCTATAGTTACCTCTAAATGGACCATTCTTGCTAAAGTTATCCCCACTATGTTCAAATTCATTGCTTTCTTCATTCTTTCTAGAGTTATGACCCCTTCCAAAAGTGCCTCTTCCTCTGAATACTTTACCACCTCTACTCACTAATTGAACTCACTTTTCCTCTTGATCTTGTCCTCTACTCTCAAGGCCAACTCAAAACTCTTATGAATTGTCTCAGGTCCCATCATGCTAATTTCATCTTGAATGTTTTGTCTTAGGCCATTTACGTATCTGGCTACCTTCTCCACTTCTTTCTCTTGTTTCTTTTCTCTTAGAGTTAGTTTGTTGAACTCCTCAGTATAAGAACTCACATCCATTTCCTTTGCATCAAAATCATCAACTTCTTGTGTATCTACAACTCATAATCTAAAGGAAGGAATTGAGTTTTGATTCGGATCTTCATTCTCTCCCAAGAAATGATCTTCTTTCTCCCAATTTGTTCCCTTTCTTACATCATGTTCCACCACACTAGAGATGATCCTTTCAACTTGGTCTTAGCCATATTGACCCTCTTATCTTTTGCAACCTCCTTGTATTCAAAATAGTTGTTCAAAGATTCTATCTAGTCCAATAGCTCTTCTCCATTTAGGCTTCCACTATAGAGCGGTAAACCATCTAGGCTATCTTTATTGAGTGATTTAAGGGAATCTAGGAAGAATTACTAATCTTTCTCCAACTCCTTTTCAATCACCACTCCTATCACATCTACATCTTCATCATCAACTTCATCACCCCACTCTGTGATCTTACTCTTACCTTTCTTGAATTCTTTCTCCTAGGCTTCATTTAGCATGTCTTGGACAAACTTCCTAATGGCCTCTTGACTCATTGCCTTAGGTGCCATGTTATTGGCTTCTGATTCTACATCTTGGTCTAACATACACCACTTTGTTGAATCAAGTGGCTCTGATACCAATCTGATGTAGAGAGGATGCTCAATCCTTCAGGGTTTGCTAGTTCTTGATGACTCCTTAGGTTGTCTCTTGAACCATCCAATGGTTCCACTCTTTCCAACCTTCCAAAGGTCATAGGGCTCACCCTTACTAACCTTTCTAAGGTCCTTAGACTAAGGTGACCTCCTCTTGTTCAGTGAGTGTCCAACACTCCTTATTAGAGACCTTCCTACTCAACACTTTAACCAAGAGCCAACCCTCTATACCATAGGATATTCACTAAACATGACCAGCACATTTAGGGATGATTTTCCTTAGTTGTCAAATCCTAAACCTTCATTTATGGACATTGGTGTTTACCGGTTTCAAGCTTTAGGACCAATTTGCTCCTTTAGGCCTACTAGGAGACCTAGTCCAATTAGCCCTACTAGTGAGGTATTTTGCACTTATCTGGCCGAAGTCCTGAACGTCGGTATGAAATCTTTAGCTTTACAGATACTCATTTGTATGATTTATATAATATCACAAAATTGGACATGGGTTTGGTTGCTAACCATCCTAACCCTTTTTTAGGCCTAATTCCTCCATTTAAGCCTACAAAATAGGGTTTTGCTCAAATGCCTTCACCATTCTAGAAAGCCAAGGATTATGATGATTGTATCAAGTTTTTACACCCATCAGGATGTCTAATTCAACCAGGAATCAAATCCATCCCACAGATTTACCCATGTAGGGCCTTTTGTCCGTGATCCCCGTTGCTTGCCAACTCAACGTGCCAAGCCTAGGGTATGTTGGCAAATTTGGAGTTTAGTTTCCTTTGTCTTAAAAATAAATTGAAATAATACTTGAAAAGTTCTCCTAGAATTCCACAAGGTTTTAGTATGGATTTCCACCATGGAATGCTAAGTATGAGCCATAGAGTCTTCAAAACCCTTGTTTTAAGGTCTTTTGGACCCCCACTGCAACAAAAATGAGAAAACTTACAAACTATAAGACTTCAAAACCTCAAATCACCATGAAATGAAAGGTACATCTCTTTTCTAATAATTTATGCCTTGGTATGGGCTTAGAAGTCCATACAAACCATACAAAATCAGTTAAACTCAACTACTACTCGCTAAAAACACAATTTTTGAAAGGCTAAACTTTCTTTTCTTCATTCAAATATTCAACTAACATTATCATCGATTTTCCCAAGCCTTATATTGGTCTTGGGTTGATTACAAGTGTCTTTTAACTGAAAAAGACAACGAACTAGCCATTAGTGTTTGGAAAATGCAAAAGTTGCAAAGTTGCTATGAGCAACTTTTTGCAACTTTTTACAACTTTTCCATAGTTGAGCAACTTTTGCCCAAATCAAACCTAGATCACTTATAAAGGTTAAAATGACCTTAAAAAACCCCTAAACAACATCAATCAACATATTCTAATATAAAATCAACTTATTCTACCAAGTACTCTACCTGGCACCCTTAAGAGCCCATAGGCCAACATTGGCCAATCAGTGACTCCTAGGGTCCTTACAAAGATCTGAGTACTTATTCACTAAACTTTTGACCTTATTACAAACTAAAATTCACATGATTCCAAACTCTTGGAATCTACACAACAAAATTGTTGAAGTGCTCCTGCACCATGTAGTAAGGTGTGGAGAAGCGATGTTGGATTTTGTATCGTTCGCATAGCTCTCGTACATCTTGATTTTTGAAAGGATGCCCATTGTATGTGATAATGGAACTAGGAATACCATATCTATAAATGAGATAATTGAGAATAAATGAGGCAATCTATACTCTAGTTACAGTGGTCATCTGGATTGCTTCAATCCACTTTGTGAAATATTTTGTTGCAGTGATAATGAACTTGTGTCCATTTGATGAAGAAGGATGAATTTTCCCTAATAAATCAAGTCCCCATTGATAGAAAGGCCAATATGTTGTAAACGGTTGTAGCTCCTATGATGGTGCATGGATAAGATTACCATGAATTTGGCATTTAGGACATTTCTTTGCAAATTGATAAGACTCTTTCTCCATTATCGGCCAATAATATCCCATTCTTAGAAGTTTCTTAGAGAGAGTAGGACCACTTGAATGCATACCATAGATACCGTCATGAAGCTTGTGTAAGGCCAAGTCAAATTCATTATGATCGAGGCATCAAAGAAGAGTACCATCTATACCTCGATGGTGAAGTGTGTCAGTAGTTAAGGTATAGCAGGCAGCTTGCCAGATGAAGCTGTGTTTTTGGTTGCAAGATAGGTCGAGTGGAAGAGTATTGTTCTTAAGATAGTCATAGATTTTTTTGTATAGAGGGGAGTCTGAACCAGTTAGGGTGTAGATGACTTGCGATGTAGAATTGTCATATGCTAGGGAAAACAATTTCTCTACCAGGAACTCGTAACAACTTAGTTTCTCTATAATTTGTAGTAATTGAGTGATAGTGTCCATTGCATCGACTACTCTATTGTCCAATCTTGGTATTTGTTCAAAGGTGATGTGTAGAAATTACTGTTTGAAATCATCCACCATTTTCTTGTAAGGAACGAGCTTATCATCCTTTGTCTGATATTCATTGTTGATCTGATTGATAACTAGTTGGTAATCCCCATATACTCTCAATTCCATTATTTTCCATTCCACAACCATTTTGATTCCTATCACCAGTGCTTCATATTTAGTGATGTTGTTGGTGCATGGAAATGTTAGTCTATAAGATCTTGGAATGGTGTGCCCTTCTTGAGTGATGAGCAAGATGTCAACACCCAATCCATGTTGGGTATAGGATCCATCAAAGTATAAGGTCCATTGCTTGGGTGTGATAGTAATGACATTCATGTCTACAAATTCCACCTGTAGTGGTTGTTTATCAAGAAGTGGTGCTTCAGCTAGTTGATCTGCATTTACCTATCCTTTGATAGCCTAACATTTGATGTACTAGATATCAAACTCATTGAGAATCATGATCCATTTAGCCAATTGACCTGTAAGAGATGCCTAGTTGAGTAAATACTTGGGAGGATCAATTTTTGCTACCATCTTGATTGTATGGTCTAGCATGTAGTCGAAAAAATTTTGAGAGATGAATACCACTGCTAGGCAAGCCTTCTCAATGAACATATAGTTTAGCTCATAGCCATTCAAAGTTCTGCTGATGTAATATATAGCTCTTTCCTTGCCTTTCAGATCTTCTTGTGCTAGTAGTGCCCCCAATGATACTTCTATTGTCGATATGTAGAGGATGAGCATCTTTCTTGTTATTGGTGGTACTAAGACTGGCAGATTTATTAGATACTGCATGAGTTGGTAGAATGATTCTACACACTTGTCTTCCCATCTGAAAGGTATATTCTTATGGAGCAGATGATTGAATGGGAGACATTTATCTATGTTGGTGTAAATAATTATCCATCATGGATATTATTACACTTACTTAAGTTTACTTAGGATAATGCATTTCATAGTAGTTTGGATATGAGACACTTGAGTGTTTGTGCCACATTGGGATAGTGTGTGTAGGAGAAATTCCACCCTTTATGGTGTTGATCTTGTTATTACACTATCATATCCACTTATTGTTGAGTGATAATTCCACCTTCGGTGGGTGATCCACCTCATGTGGAATATTATATTATTTCTCCTACCTACCCACACCTATTTCCTACCTACCCTTGTTTCTTATTGAGCCACATGTCATATTTGTGTGCTCATACATATCCCTAGCCTTGCCTATATAAGCAGGCCTCTATTCATTGAACAACTATTGAACCATTTTGAATCATTTTCTATTGATGAGAATACAGTTTATTCTTGTCCCATATTGTGTCTCTATTTTGTACATTTCATTGACCCCTTGATCTTGGCAAAATCTAACATGGTATCAGAGCCATTGGGGCTTCATTGATTCGTCTTGAAGAGGCATTATTGTGATGTCAAGAGGCAGATCTGAGGAGCAGCATCTTTTGGAGGTGTCCTAGACTAGATCCGACCTCGCCATTGCGTCCAGAAGGCCGTTTCCATGAATTTTGGTTATAAAGTTGGCCTATTTTGGTGAGAAAATTTTTTTCCCCAATTTTGCTATAATTGTACGGATTTTCAAAATATTATTATATTTTTTCGAAAAAAAAATTTCATTTCTGAAAAATATTTTCGTCAAAAATAAAAAATCAAAAAAAAAAAAATTGAAAAAAATCCGAAAGCAAAAAAAATTGAAAAAGAATCAAAAAAAAAAAAATCAAAAAAAAGAGAAAGGATTTTTTGGGGGGTCCGCAGACCCCCCCATGCTTGCCGTACCTTTTCTGCAGGTCTGTGCGCAGTGTACCATCCTCACCGCATGACCTGTACCTGTCTATCGTCCAATGCATCGTGTCCTTCCCGCTACCACTGCCGTCCTTTCTCCGCATGCTGCCGCAGCACCCAGTGCCGCGACCTCCCTGCTCCGCCCATCTCCAGCGCCCGCCGCGGCCTCCGGCGTCGCCGCCCACGAAAATCGGCTCCGATAATCTACTCCCTGCCGGTGGCATCCCCGCCTAAGGTCTCCCGCAGCTCCGGCTCTCCCATCCACCACTCCAGCACCGCTCGCCTCCACACAACGCCACCGCCGGCTCTCGGCTCTGCCACACAGACTCAGCAGGACCACAGACCGGAGGAACCCGCGGCCGCCACGTGGCAGGCGGCCACTGGCCCACGAGTACACCCATACAGAGACACGTCAGCTTTCCGTATAGTGCCACACAGATTCCGTACATACAGTCAGCAGCCAAATCACCTTGTACAGTCAGCAAATCCCGTATAGTACGAACTGTATAGTCAACAGACCGTGTCATTCGTCCGTACACTACGGACGTCGAGTCAGCAGAGGGCGAAGTTTTTGCGACGGTCATACGACCATCAAATTTAACCCAGTGAATTGATGACATTAGCACTACATTAGCAGGGTTTGAAAATTTTTGGACCCCCTCTCATTTGCATTTTTGATTTTGCAGTTCAACTTCAAATGGCCATAACTTGCTCATTTTTGCTCCTTTTTGGGTGCAATTTTTTTTGAAATGGGCTATAATTTTGTGCTCTCCGCAGTTGTGAAAGAATTTTTTGATTTTGATGCACGAAGTTTTCAGAAAATGCAGTTTTTGGTGACTGTACCTGAGTAATTCTAGTTTTTGCAACTTCTGAAGCTTCGTTTGGGTTCATACGACCTCCTTTTTAGGTGCTATTTTTTTTAAAAGTTCGTATTTTTTCATCTACTTTCACATGATGCTATTAGATTGATGTCATTGTAAGTAGAAATTGTACTTTCAGATTTAGGCCATTTTGGGCTCTCTTGGTACTTGTATATTTGCTTGAATCTCAGTTAGATTCATTGCACTATTGATTGAAGTCTCTTGTATCTCATTTGAGAAGTTGTAAAATTTGCATCATAAATCCACTTTGCCTTGTTTTGCAAGTGGCTCATTGTAATCGCACTAAGTATAAAGTGCCAAAATCATCACTTTAGGGGGGATACTTTGATTGATTTTGGGGGGTGTCTCTTGTGATTTTGTGCTCTTGTGTTCCTTCCTTTTTGCTGCTATGGGTTCTTCTAAGTTTCCTCTCTTAACTCCACATAATTATGCTACTTGGAAAATTGATGCATGGAGTAAACTTATGGAAAAATGACTCACTCATTACATTGATGGAACTATTGTTGCTCCTTCTGATCTGAAGGTTGATCCAGTTGGTCACTTAGATTGGCTCACTAAAAATATCATGGCAATTGGTACCTTAAGAAAGTATGTATCAAAGGATCTCATTTTTCATATTGAGAAATGTACTCTAATCAAGGATGCTTGCCAAAAGTTTCAAGACTTGTATGGTCAAGTTGATGAGATTAGGGGATATCAAATTGATAGTGATCTCACCATGCTAGATCCCAAAAAATTTGATACTATACAAGATTATGTCACTAAGGCAAATTAGTTGAGGGCACAACTCAAAGATTGTGGCATTGATAAGAAGGATACTCAATTGATATTCAACTTGATAGGCAAGCTTCCACAAGAATATGCAACATTTGTTTCTAGTTTCCAAACCCATAGGATGACAATGGGTTCAAGCTACAAAATGCCTACATTTGATGATTTCAATGAAATGTTGATGATGGAACAAACTAATTTGATAAGCTTGGGCATTCTTAAGGCTTCTAAGTCTCAAGAATTAGTGGCAAATCAAGGGAACAAAGGAAATCAAGGAAAGGACAACTCAAACAAGAAGAAATGGCAATCAAAGCCTAAGGAAAAAGCAACATCTTCTCCACAACAAGGAGATTCATCCTCTTCCAAGAGAGATAATTCACCAAAGAGGGAAAGACCTACTTGTGCTTATTGTAAAAAGATTGGTCATGAGGAGCATCGTTGCTATTCTAAGAAGATTGATGAGCTCACACATATCATCAAAAAGCATAACATTGATTTGCCTAAAGTCTACAAGAAGGATGATTCATCAACTTCCACTTCCTCACATTCAAAAGGAAAAGGGCAAGCATTCATGGCTTCTACAAGTGGGAAGACTCACTCTTTTGGAACAAGAAAAGGAAAAGCTCTATGTGCTACAACAAATCATAATTCAGAGAGATGGCTTCTAGATTCAGGGGCTTCTCATCATATGGCATCTTCACAGTCTATGTTCTCTACATTTGAGCCTTGCACCATGCCTCAGATTTTGATGGGCAATCATACATACATGGATGTGATTGGGAAAGGATCTATTGACATTGGGGATAACTCCTTCAATGATGTGTTGTGTGTACCCCACTTGATAAACAATCTCCTTTCTATCTATCAAATCACACATGGTGCAACTAAGAGAGTTGTGGAGTTCACACCTGACTCAGTTTTCATTAGAGACATGGAGACTAGAGCTATCATTGCAACTGGGGTGGTTGATCATGCATCTCAGTTATACTCCTTTTCAGATTTTGTTGATGATGATTTCACATTTGATGATTCTACACATGATGATCACACTTATTGTGATGGTTTAGATTTTGAGGAGAACTTTGGACACTTGAACATGGGGATTCTCACATGTAACCCCGTTCTTGAGTCTTGTATCTCATCTCCTCATATTGATATCACATCACCTATTGCACCTGATGATGCAGATAGTGCAACAGTTTTGCCTTCATGTGATTCAGTGCAGCAGGATATTCATTGTCTTCCAGCTTCAAATTCATGGGATGATTACTTGACAGATATTATAGGTTTGTTTGTGGAATCCTACATTACAGATTTGGGAGACATCATTGATGACATTCATCTTCTCTTTGATGAAGATTATCCTTCTTCGATTGTTGTGAGGGCACACTCTGACCCTCTTGTTCATTCTCTACATGATCATTCTTTCAAGGTTGACATGATTGTGGATACTTATGTACAGCAGTTGGAGGAGTTCTCTTTATTTTTTGAGGAGACATGTGAATCTTTGGGACATGTTCTACATCCATCTCCACTAGATCTTGGAGTGCCTTTTTCAGCAGTGTGGCACAGTTTACCACCTTTGGAGGGGGTATCTTTTAGCATCGACATGGGGACACTTGAGTAGTTTTCAAAGATTCCTTTCATCATGAGTTTTCTTCATACATCTTCCCTTCATGATTGGAGAGACTTCATGGATACACCTTTGGTTTTGTTTCTTCCTAAGGGGAGGAATGTTGTTCGACGTTCGTGGAGCAGTTTCTTCATACATTGAGCTTCTATCATTGGTGTAGATTCTTCATTGAGGGAGGATCACAGTTTGACTTCTCTTCTTCTCTCATATGGGGGGGACTTTTTCCTCACATGGGGTTTTGTTCCTCACATACTTCTATGAGAGTTCTCTTGTATAGCTTTCATCTCTCTTTTTGGGGGAGGGTTTTTTCCCATTGGGTTTTTCTCTCTTTCCCCACTTTGTGAGAGATTTCATTGCATTGGTTTGCATGCATTTGCATTTGTTCATGGGTACCTAACATGGCCTCGTAGCCGGGACCCATCTTGCATTGCTTAGTTGCATTGTAGACATAAGTGCATTCCCCTAAGTTGCACTTAAGGGGGGGTGTTGGTGTAAATAATTATTCATCATGGATATTATTACACTTACTTAAGTTTACTTAGGATAATGCATTTCATAGTAGTTTGGATATGAGACACTTGGGTGTTTGTGCCACATTGGGATAGTGTGTGTAGGAGAAATTCCACCCTTTACGGTGTTGATCTTGTTGTTACGCTATCATATCCACTTATTGTGGAGTGATAATTCCACCTTCGGTGGGTGATCCACCTCATGTGGAATATTATATTATTTCTCCTACCTACCCACACCTATTTCCTACCTACCCTTGTTTCTTATTGAGCCACATGTCATATTTGTGTGCTCATACATATCCCTAGCCTTGCCTATATAAGCAGGCCTCTATTCATTGAACAACTATTGAACCATTTTGAATCATTTTCTATTGATGAGAATACAGTTTATTCTTGTCCCATATTGTGTCTCTATTTTGTACATTTCATTGACCCCTTGATCTTGGCAAAATCTAACAATCTACTAGTTGGGATATAAATCATTTGATGTATTGTAGCCATCCATGTAGAGATCTGAGTTGGCTAATGTTCTTGGGAGGTGGCATTTTCATGATGGCATGTACCTTTGCTAGATTTACTTCAATGCCCTTTTCTGACATAATGTAGCCTAACAATTTTCTTGATGTGACCCCAAAGACACACTTCTTAGGGTTTAGTCTAACCTTGAACTTTTCCAATCTTTGAAATATTTTATCTAATATACCTAGATGTTCTGCTCGAGTGAATGATTTAGCTAGTAAATCATCCACATAGTCCTCCATAAAGGTATGCATCATATCATGGAATATTGTCGTCATGGCTCTTTGATACGTTGCCCTGGTATTTTTCAAGCTAAAAGACATGACGTTCCAAGAATACGTTCCCCATGGATAGGTGACCGTAGTTTTATCTTGATCCTCTGGGGCTATCCTGATTTGATTATAGCCAGAGAAACCGTCCATTAATGATAACATTGCATGGCCTGTTGTTAGATCTATGATTATGTTAATGCTCGGTAAAGGAAAGTAATCCTTTGGGCATGCTTTGTTGACATCTCTAAAATCTGTGCATATTCTGATGCTTTTTTCAGGCTTTGAAACTGGTACAATGTTTGAAATCCATTCTGCATAGTCTATAGGCCCGATGAATCCGACATCTAATAAATTCTTTTGTTATGTCTTGACTAATAATTCTACATGTGGATTCATTTTTCTTAATTTCTATTTCATTGGCTTATATCTTGGAGTGATAGATAAATGATGCATGATCAAGTTTGGGTCTATTTCAGGCATATCAACATATGACCAAGCAAAATTGATTTTCTTTTCTTTGAAGAATTTGATAAAATCTGGTTGTTCCTCTTCCGTGAGTGAGTCTACTGGGTGTATGATCTTGACGGCTTCCTTAGTACCAATATTTATTGATTGAGTTGGTTCAATCAATAATGGTGACCTTTCTTGATAATGTTCTAGAAGAGTGTCAAGTCTCCCATCTTTAGGTGCCTCAAAAAGGTTTTCACCCTCAGATGCATCCTTTATTTTTACTTTTTTGGGATCTAATACTGCCATTGATTGGTTTTCACCATTAGATACTTTGTTTATTTCATTTTTGTGACTGAGAGACTTGGCACTCCCCTGATTGTAGATATTGTTACTTTGTTCATTGGTAGAGCATATTTTGGGGTTGACTGAACAGAGGTACTAGACAATAGCTTCATCATCTGGGAATATTGGTAGATCATGGTGTTCAACTTCTTCCTAGTCTATGAGATCATGATATACGAGCGGTAAGGAGTCATTGGGTGGGTTGAGATCGGACGTGGTAAGTGTCATGATAAAGTCATTGTTATAGTTGCTAGTTAGGTCTATGATATTGTCAAGGTCTTTGATGGTATTATCTTTGATGTTGTCTTGTTTGTATTGGCGCTGCTCATTCTTACTAGCCTTGTAGATATGTCATGGTCCAAATTCAAGTGGTCAAGATTCTGAGCCTTGTCCCTCCTAAGAAAGGGATGTGTATGAGTGGATGGTATCTACCTCAATATCTTTAGTAACATCTGAACAGGTACCCCACTCATATTCATTAGTATCTATTTCATAATCACTATCCTAGATTATCTCGCTACTTTTAATAAGTATGTTGTATGGTGAGAAAAGATCTCTGACAATTGATACCAGTTTTGTAGTTTTTTCTGATTTGGAATCGGAGCCTGCCTATACTCTTTGCATTTGTTCATACACTGTCTCTCTTCAGTGACTGGTAATTTCCCTGGGTGGTGACTCTACCTCGATTTGATCAGGTTCTTGCACATGATGCAATTTTTTATAAGGAGCTTCTTCCCTTTGAATAGCCAATTCTTCTTGTCATCTCTTGTGGTCTTGATGTTCTTTCTTGTTCCTTATTGTTCCTGTTGCTTGGTATAGTTCTTCTTTCCATGAGTTTTCATTATATTTCTTTGCTGCTCTCCACTGAGGTTTCTGATAGTTGTTTTGCTTCTGGTGAGGCAGTACTTGTTGTACATATCCCAGTCCTATTTTATCTTTTACAAATTGTGAAGGAGGTTACAGGGGTTCTATAATGCCTTCTTGGTGCTTGCCAATAGGTCCTTTTCCTTTGTATCCCATCTGTCGCATGATTTGAAACTCGTTTCCATATTGTTTTATTGGTACAACCACATCTATGGTAGCAACTCTAACTTCTTCTCCATCCTTATATAGCCAACTAAGGATGTCATTCTCTTTTGATTCATTTGCCAGTGTGCCCAATTGGATAAATTTACCATCAAACTTGTTGATGGGCTATCTTACGCAATGTGTTGATGCAGAAGGTTGCCCATAAGATTTTGGTGATGTTGGAAATTTTGAGAGACATAAGGGTTCAAAAGAGTACTCCCCCATGCCTTGGTCCTTTATTCTCATTTTTTGCTTAAAGTCTATGGATAAACACTTGAGTTCTTCTTGATGACGATTGGGTATTGCGGAAGCTTAGGCCTCCCTATTGTGTGGAACCAAGCTATCTTGAGTTGCCCTCATAGTATTACAATGTTGAAAAGGGTTATTATCTGCTGATATGGAAATTTCCTGTCCATTATATGCGAACTTGATACATTGATGATATGTAAAAGGCACTACTTAGATTTCATGTATCCAAGGATGACCCAATAGAATATTGTATGTTAAGTCTATGTCCAAGACTTGGCACACAGTGTCCTTTTGTATGGGTCCTACCTGAATAGGTAGTATTACTATTCCTTTGAATGACCTTTCTTCATCATCATAGGCTTTGATGGTGATCTTCCCTTTTGGATCAATAGACTGCTCAGAGAAACCCAATGCACGGATAAGCTTTAAAGTACAAATATTGAGACTAGCTCCTCTGTCTATTAACACTCTTTTCACTTGATGTTTATAAACTAAGACTTCATATTGGAGAGGGGTGTTATGTAGATAATTCAAGGAGACATCATCATGTCCAAAAAGGGATAAGTTATGTGGTCCTATCATATGAGCCACCATGGCATGGAATCGATTAAGGTCCAGATTTTTAGTAATGTTTATTTTGACCAGTTCTTGCTCCAAGATATATTTGTGTTTTGGTGAGAGTTTGAGCAACTCAAGTATGGATATCTAATTAGGATTTCTTTCCAATTGATCAACCAAGTAGTATTGAGTCTTGGGGAGATTTTTTGATGTTGATGTGTTCCCTTTCAAGATGTATTTTTGTGCTCTCATTGTCACATTTATCAACTCATGTTGTTGTTTGTCATTGTTTTTTATGACATTTACTTGGTTGTCATCTATCAATATGTTATTGATGGTGTTCTCATATAGGTGATTTATACGAGCTCTTCTGGTGTCGTTTGATGATGAAGCTCCTCCCTCGTTGTAATTTGGAAGAGGATTTTTAAAGGCTTCATGGGCACAATTCATTTTGTAAATATAAATTGTTAAATCACCTGTATTGATCATGTCTTTGACAATATTCTTCAGCCTCATGCAATCATTTGTATGATTTCCTTTGTTTGGATGAAAATACAAAAATATGAGTCATTGCAGCAAGGTGGTTTTACCTTAGGTTCATAGTTGCTCGTGGTTGGTAATGTGATGATCTTGTTTGCCAATAGTTCTTGAAACTCTAATTCTAAGGTTTTCCCTAATATTGTGTTGATGCGTCGATATGGGAAGGTGTTGGTGTTTCCTCTCTGGTTTGGATTATTCCCTCGGTTAATGTTGTTTCCTTGGTTATTGTTGTTGCCTTGGTTAGCGTTATTGCCTTGGTAGTTTTTGTTGGTGTTTGATGTTGAATTTCCTTGATTGGTATTTTGCGGATAAGCGTTGCTGCCTAGTTAACACTTTTTTGATCTTTGTTGGATGGTGGGTTACCTAATAAAGCCAATACTGGTTGTTTAGACTTCACATTGCTGGCATCAACTACCCCATCATTAACAATGTTTTTGTTCCTTTTCCAAAATGTAGATTTGTCTAGAGTGTTGTTGGTGTGCTGATTTTTAAAGGATTAGTGTTTGATGAACTAACGCCTTCCTTGAAGAACTTCAATGTTTCTTTCTTAATACAAGCTTCCTCTACTTCGATTAAATTTTCTATTAACTTGGCAAAAGATGGTATGCATTGGAGTTTGAGTTGAGAACTCATCTCACTATTTAGATTATCAATGGAGATTTTCATCTTTTCTTTTTTAGGAACGTCTCGAGGATATCTCGAAACCATGCATCTGCATCGCTGAAGAAACACCATGAATGTTTCATTGTTCTTTTGTTTGGTGTTACACACATCCAGCATGGTGATTGTTTGTTTAATGTTATAGGAGTATTGCGTGATAAATTTGTTTACACCAACTCATCAAATGATCTGATGGGAGGTGTAAGTTTAGACAACCACTCCATTGTTTTCCCTCCCAAACTTCTTGGGAATAATCTCATTAAGTGTCATCATGAGAAAACTCTACACTCATGGTACAAAATTCTCGAACCTGATCACGAGGATCACTCTTACTATTGTATTTGTCATACTTTGGTATATCTAAATTTGGGGGAAATGATACCATGTTTAATCTTCTGTCAAAAGGATAAGGACAAAATTTTGTCCAAGGAGTATCACACTCTAGTTCCTTGTTGCATGTCCTGCATTTGTCTTTGCAACGTTTGGATTTGATGCATAAGAATGAACATGGGCACGCTTATTTCTTCGATGCTTGTAGATTGGTTTATTGGGATCATGGTTTGTTCTATCAAGTATTTCTAGTGTTAGTACATCTCTCTGTATTGGTTTGCATTTTATTTTTATGATTAGTGCTTTGCCGAGTTTAGAATTTCCTCAAGTATATTCTAGAGTGATAAAATCTTGAGTTGATTCTTTAGGATATTTTTTGAAATGGTCTTGTGTTGATGAATACTAAGAGGGGAGGGTGAATTAGTATTCTGAAAAATATTGAACTTAAACACTTAAAACAGTCTAGTAGTAAACTGGTAAATCAGTTTAACAAACAAATCAGTTAACATACATGTAAACCAAATAGAAAATAAGGCATTCACCCACAGGAGCAATAACACCATAACACAAGATATTTGACATGGAAACCCAAATGGGAAAAATCACGATGAGATGAAACTCACAAGTAACTATTTACAGAATAGTAACCAGACCGGTTAAAGTCAGACTGGTTAAGGTCATAAAATGTTCTTTACCAGAACAGATCCTATTAGGAATCTTAATCTCTGTTAGGAGATAAGTTTGATTAAAGACTACCTTGCTAAAGGATTTTAGATCCACAGATGTGAACCACCTTGTTAGAGGATTTACAAAAGGCTTTATGGGCCTACCCAGTTAAGGGCTTCAGAGTTTTCGAAGATGTAAGTAATCAATAGGTGAGTGATCTAGCAAATAGCACAGATTGCTTGGTTAGATCCTTGATAGCTCATTCTTAATGCATTCTAGCATTACTTCAATTTTCAACACATTCACACTCTACCTTCTCTCGCAGACCTAAACTTTGCTTCTCTGATCACACTTACAAAAACTCATCAACCACTTTAAAAAACCTTACAACCAACTAAAACCCTAGACATGATGTCCTTATAAAGGAATCTGATTTCATGTTGGTCCAATAGGATTACAATACAATTTCCTAGGTTCAGTGCATCTAGACATATTTGGTAACACAACACAAAAAGCACCACCAAAGTGTCAGCACCATCAAACAATCGATGAATGGTAACTCATCACAAAATGTCGGTTGGTAACTCATCACAGAGTATTACCGGTTGGACGAAAATGAAGACTAGGAAATATGTGTTTTGCCAATTTGATCCTTCGTACTGCTTGAGATCCTCAAACCGCTTGGGGTATTCATACTGCTTGAGACAGGTAACCACTTTCTGCAAAACACCGATAGTCTAAAGACTAACACATGATAGCGGTTAGGAACAATTACCGGTTGAGCATAATTCATACATTCACAAAGTGATCTCATAACAAGTGTGTGTCCATCAATAACAATCACAACATCAATCATCAAAGATGCCAACAATCTCCCCCTTTGGCATTGATGGCAACACTTATGAAAATTTTGACATCTAAGTGTTTTACAACAAAAATATGCCACAAGCAAAATTACCCCCCTAAGAATATACACTATCCCTTTTGCAGAAAATACAATGTATACTACTCCTTAACAGAGATAAACATGAAATTATACATCAAAACATCAAAATTTATATACTTCTCCCTCTTTGCCAACAATGACAAAAATACTACAGACGAACCCCTGTTCCATTAGTATTAAAATAATAAATGTTTACGACAATAATGAGTAAAATTTGTCAAAAACTGATTTGAAGTCCTGTAAAAATTGCTTCATGGATAAGGACCATTAATCAAGTAGGGAGGTAGCCACCTCTTTCTCTGTCTGCATCTGGGATACTTGTTCTTCCATTGCATCTATCATGCTCATTTCTTGAGTGACCGTTAGGGCATCAATATTTTGATAGCTTTTCTGGAGAATTTGCAGTCTTGGTAGTAGGACTAGTTGAAGTTCCTGCAAGTTCCGTGTCTGGTTGCTTATCTCCGCCTCAATTCTTGCAGAGTGGAGTTGAAGCCGGTGAATGGTTTGTCCATATGTGTTGAAGGAATCATATGGCATCTTGAAGGTGCTAATAAATGACTGCATATCTGATTGCAGTTTGTCATTCTGAGTGAGCACATCATCACAAAATAGATGAGGTTGACATTTCTTGCTGAGAAGTAGATTGCCCTCATCCATTGCATCTTTGATGTCCTTCTATGTCTTTTGAAGTTCTAACCAAAGCTCATTCAACTTCTTCACCAGGGCAGTGTTCACAGCCTTTTGATGCTCTTTCTTGGCATTTGCTTCTGCAACCTCTTCCAAGCTCTGTATAAGTGAGGAATCGGTACTGGGAAGGTTTGTACCGGGTATCAAACCGGTAAGAGTGTCCACTACAACTTGGATCACATCTCACTCCTTCTTCCTCCTTATCACTTCTAGGCATTCTTGAGCAACCTTAATGCTCTGCGACAGCTCTGTTTCATTTACAAATTGGAGGTCAATGGGAATGGTAATGTCATCCTGTTTGGCTTGACTACCAGTTGCCTTTGGAGTCTCCATCTAAGTGCTCTTTGCCACTTCTTCTTTCTCTTTGGCTTTTCTCTTGTCCTCTTCTACCTTCATTTTCTCCTCCTCTTTCTGCTTCACTTCATCTTCATCCTTCTTCTTCTTCTCCTCTTCCTCCATTTTCTCCTCTTCCGTTTCCACTTCCTTCTTCTTCTTCTCATCTTCTTGTTTCTTTTTCTCCTCTTCCTCTTTTCTCTTTTCCTCCTCTTTATTTTTCTTCTCATCCTCTTGCTTCTTTGCTTCCTCTTTTCTGTCCTCTTCTTCCTTTTGCTTCTTTTCCTGTTCTGCCTATTTTCTCTTGTCTTCTTCCTATTTCTCCTTCCATTATATTTCTGTTGGTTCATCTAGAGTGACATCCTCTACATCTAGAGTGTTGACATCAATAGTGTCTACTGGTTCAGTAACCGGGTTTCCTTCGTTGTCGAAGACCTCATCCAGTTTTTTAATTTCTGGTTCCTTTTTTAGCTTTTCGGTTTGCCTCAGATACTTGATACAATCTCAGAGCGGCTTTGGTATGAGAGTTAGTATCTTTCACTACTTTAGAGGCTTTTCCTTCAAGCAACATGAGTCTTCTTCTTCACATGAAGAAGAGGCCTTTATAGTTCTCCATGATTTCATAGAGTTATGAATTAGATATGTCAGGAAAATATTGTGCAAATATTTCCTCTCTTATTTCCTATTCTTTTTCAATGGCAATGCACCATTTGATGTCTAAAGAATTATACAAAGAATCCAGTGTCATAGATTTGATGTCTAATGGCAATAGGTCATTAACACATAAATACTTAATGATTTCCTCTTCAACTTCTTCCTTTTCATCATTATTGAAATCATCAAAATGATCTATTAAATCATTCAACAATTTTCTCCTAATATTTTTAACAGTTCTCTGACAATGTGTCAAAGGTTTGTAAGAAGAAATGCCAATATTTACCGTTGTCGATGTTGCCGGTTCATTCTTTGTCTTTTTCTTTGTTTGCCTAGTCTTCTTAGGTTGTTCTTCAAACACAGTGTCCTCTGAGTCTGGTGAATTGTTCTTTGTCTTTTGCTTCCTCTCGAAGACTTTTACAGGTGCCGCTTCTGGTTTCTTCTTTGGAGGTGACCGCTTGGTCACTTTGGGACTTGATGAAGTAACTGGTGCTGATGCTGAAGGCACTGCCTTTCCTTTCTTTGCTAAGGGTTCTTTAACTGGTGTAACCCTATCTAAATAGGTGCCAGTTCTCTTTGGCTTTGGATCAAGAGGTGAGGCAAGTAGGGTAGAGGCATACCCATCCAGCATATCATTCATTACCTCATATCCCATTGGTTCCACTTCTTCTTGTCTAGGCTCAACTTCCTCCATTATGCACACATCAATTTTGATGGTGAAGCAGATGTCTTTCTCATACTTTTTGACTATATCACTGGATATTCTTTCCCTTTGGCTCATCTTGCATCTGAACTCATCAAAGTATTTGTTCAGCATTTTCGAATAACCTATTCCAACTGCTTTTAGGCTTTCCTTGATTTTCTTTGACACCGGTTACCTATTACCATGCAGGCATACTTGACCAGATCGTCCTTGATTGAGTTGATAGTCATTCCATGTGAGTTGTTCACTGAACTAGTGATCTTGGACATTTCAGTCTTGCTGACCTTCCTTAGGGCTGGCACTTCACCATCATTGTAGATTCTGGTTCATAAGAGGTTCTGAAACACCTCCTTGAGTCCTTAGAGGATATCATCCGATGTTGTTCATAACAGACCTGCATTCAATTGCTCTATGCCCAAACTTGTTGCATGCATAACAATTACCATTGAATCTATAGGATCTAGGCTTATCATTTAGAAAATAAGGAAAGTTATTGTAAGCCTTACTTCTACATACATTAGTAGTGTGTCCTTCCTTGAGACAATTAAAGAAAATAGGTTTGAACTTTTGCTTACCTTTATCCTTTGATGTCGATTGTTTCTTTGATGCTTCATCTTTTGTTCTAGAGGTCTCACCTTCCTCATACTCAAAGAAACCAAGTCCATTGGTATTCTTTACTAGTGTAGCTGATTCAAGCTTCTGCTCTAGCTTGATAGTACTCTTATTGAATTTGGTAAGTATTTCCTTTGACTCAACGAGTTCTTTGAAAATAGCAGCATTGGATTCCTTCAAGGTTGCATTCTCAGAGATAGCCATGTTTAATTCACCTTGTACTTCTTCTTTTTCCATTTTTCTCTCATGAAGGTGAGTGATAAGTGCACTGGTCTCTTGCTTCAACTTGGAGATCTCATGATCTTTGTCTTTTACCAGATCTTCAGCTTTCCTCCGATTCTCAAGCTATTGACACATTCGGATAGTCAGTCCTTCCAACTCCTCTCTGAGGTTGGAATTAGATTCATTCAACTTTTCTACTTCTTGAATTAGGGCTTCCATGTCCGCTTCATCAGAAGAACTATTTTCAAATAGCTCCTTCAGTTTTTCAGCATGCTCTCTCCTTTTTTCCTGAGGCCTTATATTTGACCATATGTTCATGATAGGCTTGCTCAGACTGATTGAGCTAATGAGTAAGTTCCCTCATAGTGTATTCCCCCATATCTCTTTCCAAGTGGTTAGACTTATAGAAAGGTTTTCTCTGATACCAATTGATGAATACTAAGAGGGGGGGGGTGAATTAGTATTCTGAAAAATATTGAACTTAAACACTTAAACAATCTAGTAGTAAACCGGTAAAATAGTTTAACAAACAAACCAATTAACACACATGCAAACCAAATAGCAAATAAGGCATTCACCCACATGAGCAATAACACTATAACACAAGATATTTGATGTGGAAACCCAAATGGGAAAAACCACGGTGAGATGAAACTTACAAGTAACTATCTGCAAAATAGTAACCAGACCGGTTAAAGTTAGATTGGTTAAGGTCAGACAATGTTCTTTACTAGAACAGATCATGTTAGGAATCTTAATCTCTATTAGGAGATAAGTTCGATTAAAGACTACCTTGCTAAAGGATTTTAGATCCACAGATGTGAACCACCTTGTTAGAGGATTTACAAAAGGCTTTATGGGCCTACCCGGTTAAGGGCTTCATACTTCTCGAAGATGTCAGTAATCAATGGGTGAGTGATCTAGAAAATAGCATAGATTGCTTGGTTAGATCCTTGATAGCTCATTCTTAATGTATTCTAGCATTACTTCAGTTTTCAACACATTCACACTCTGCCTTCTCTCGCAGACCTAAACTTCTCTTCTCTAATCGCACTTACAAGAAATCATCAACCACTTTCAAAAACCTTACAACCAACTAAAACTATAGACATGATGTCCTTATAAAGGAATCTGATTTCATATTGGTCCAATAGGATTACTATACAATTTCCTAGGTTCAGTGTATCTAGACATATTTGGTAACATGACACAAAAAGCATCGCGGAAGTGTCAGCACCGTCAAACTATCGGTGGATGGTAACTCATCACAAAATGTTGGTTGGTAACTCATCATAGATTATTACCGGTTGGACGAAAATGAAGACTGGGAAATATGTGTTATGTTGCTTTGATCCTTCGTACTGCTTGAGATCCTCAAACTGCTTGGGGTCTTCATACCACTCGAGACAGGTAACCACTTTCTGCAAAACACCAATATTCTAAAGACTAACACATGATACTGGTTAGGAACAATTACCGATTGAGCATAATTCATACATTCACAAAGTGATCTCATAACAAGTGTGTGTCCATCAATGACAATCACAACATCAATCATCAAAGATGCCAACATGTGTATCTTCATTTTAGATGGTTCATTATTTGGTTTTCCACAAGTTATCTTTCTTGATAGATGAAGATTTGATATGTGTTGTTGGTACAACTGTCTTTGATGAGTGTAACATGATTGCTAGTGTTTCCTAATTATTTCCTATTTGTTTTGATGATCTACATGGATTGTTGTGCAATTTCTTGGTGATTTTGTTGAACTAATGATGTTATTCATGTTATGCAGTTCTCGGGTGGTGTAGCGTGTTGCAGTTGATTTTGGCTTGATTTTTGGTGGTGTTGCATGTTTGGAGATTTGATTTAGGTCTATGTTATGTCATGTATATCATTATATTTGTCCAGTGGTTGATCTTTGTATCTTGTAATGTAATTTTGTAATTCTGAGTTGAGGGTTTAGCTAGCCTTGTTGTCAAGGTTGATGAATTATATAAATAGGTGATATTGTCATGTAATTTAGGTGTCAAGGTTGTGTCTTCCTTATCAGAGAGTGGTATATGTACAAACAAGAATTCATCTTTTGGTGTGGTGTATTGAGCAGAGATTGGTGTTGCAAACAAGACAAGTGTCCTTAACCAGAACTATCATCAGGCATTTGGAGATGTTATTATTGTAGTTCATTTCTTCTAGATTTTAGTTTGAATCTTGTTGTAAGTGAATGATACTTCACTGAGGGTTGTAGCCTTCTGGTTCACTATCTTTTGAGCAGTGAGTTGTAGGCAATGTTTCTGAATGTATGTGCATTCCCCATTGTAATATTTACATAGTCTACTGCAAAGTATCATCTTATTATGGGTAGGTTCCCATCGTGGTTTTTCCCTTAACGGATTTTTCCACATCAAAATCTTGGTGTTCTGTGTTGTCTTATCAATTTGCCTATCTCTATTATTGATGTAGTTTATCAGATCTTTATTCGTGATTAAGTTTGTAGATTTGATGAAAATTGATTCATCCCCCACTCCCTCTCAATTTTCCTTCATTGTTGTTTCTAATAGTATGTGTATGTGTACATTGTCAAATATAGTAATGCATGAGATAACTAAGAGAGGGAGTGAATTAGCTGTATAAAAATTTAAGAACTATTTCCCAACTTAGATTTGCAACAACTTAAATTTAACACATAATCCATAGAAAGATATAAACATGAAACATCAGAACATAACATGCACAATGAGATACCTAATTTTACATGGATAACCATGTTAGGGGACAATCCATGGAGAATATATTCTCAAGATATGAACACCTATTAGGGTGACACCAATTAAGGTGATTTTTTACAAATAAAGGCTCACTACCAAAGGGCTCATTTCCCAAGAAAAAGAAAGAGGAAGAATAAAAGAGAAAGAATCACAACTGATGCACTTCTACAATTGCAAAATTTATAGATACCTTTGGCTCACTACTTCTAGTAGCTAACACATGAAAGCTCACACTACTCAACACTTTTCATCAACTCAACATTAACCATCAAATAATTAGGAAGATAGATACTTTTTTATACATCTTCATTGCATTTCACTTTCTTTCACCCATTCATCTCATCCACATCATCCAAGCATCACTATATATATCACCCTTACACAATGTGAAGTAGTCAATAGTGAGGAGGGACCTCAAGGAGATCAATCTGGACCAGTCATCTTGAAGCAGTCACCAGTGAGGAGGGACCTGAAGGAGATCAATTTGGACCAATCACCAAGAGTAACACAATGGAAATAGACAAATATGATGTAGGAAATGCAAAACAAATAGTTTTTATTTTATGAAATATTATTACATCCAACTGGTAACAACTGGGTTACAACATACTGTTGGCAATTGACACTCAATTGATTGGTTTTAATATGTTTTCATTGATGGAAACATGTTTCAGCTTCATATTTTGGTTTGGTTGATTACTAATAAACACTTCACTGCCACTGACACCAGTATCGACAAGTATCTTCACCGATTGGAAGGAATTATTTGGGTACCGACATTGCAGGCCGACATGGTTCACATTCAGGTTATTAGTACTAGAGGCCAACATCATTTTGTGAGATCCGGCATTGGGAATTGATTTTTATATTCATGTATTTATGTAATTGAGCTAACATGTATATTCATATTGTAATTATCTTTGTAAGCCGACATAAGGCATGATGGATTGTAAAGGGGTATATAGGTCAGTTGATTAGATCATTTTGTAATATGACAATGATATGGACATGTAATATTATCAAATGCAATTCTGATGAGAAATATATGAGAGAGATTATGTATGTGAGAATATTTATGTAATAAGGTATTTTGGCAAGGGTTTAGGGTTTCATATCGAAATAGACAGAGCTTAAACAAAATTATTTTCAGGCATAGAAGATGTTGTCATTGCATTTCAATCACTTCTCCGGATTATAGTTTGGATTTGTATGTAGTTGGTGAGGCTCCTTTTGTGATTGAGCAATGTGCTTTAGGATGTAAGGCTTCCTGCAAGTGCAGACCCCTATATTTTGTAATATCTTTTAATATGGCCAATGGATTTATATTGTGGGTCACAAGTCCCACCATGGTTTTTCCTGCTTGAGATTTTCCATGTATAATTCTTTGTTTTATGGTATTCATTTGTGGGATTGGCTTGTTGGTTTCATTCCTTCTTTCAATATTATATGTATTGATATACTAGTTGGTGATTGCATGTTTTAATAAGATTAAAATTGATCATTTTGGTAGAACACTGATTCACCTCCCCTCTTAGTGTTCTTGGATTCCAATAATTGGTATTAGAGCCTTATGCCTCGAAGGAAGTTTATCAGCTTGAGGGAGATCCTGGATCCAGAATCCATGGATATGAGTTTGGAGAAGAAACTTGAAGTAGCACTTGAAGATTATGATGCTGAAAGGATGAAGAACTTTAAGTTACAAGATGAATTGAATTCTAGTTAGGAATTCATTCTTTTCCTATAGGAGAGGCTGCCATTTGTTCAAGCTAGGAGGAAGGAACTTTTGTAGAGTAAGGATAATGAAGAGAAAGATTCTCTTAATGAGAGATGTTAGAAGTAGAGTCATGAGAACATGGTCATGAGGAATGAAATGCGAGCCTTAACTATGAGGTTGTCAAAGGAGATTGAGGACCAAAAGAAGAAAGAAGAAAATCTTGCTATATCTCTGAAAGACAAATTTGAGCAATGTGGTTGTTGATTCATGAGAATGAGATGTTGAGAATAGACTTAGTATAATCTCTAGGTAATGAACAAGAACTTGAAAGACAAATAATAATTCTAAGAGATTATCTGACTCCTGCAAGTGAGTATAAAGAAAAAAACAAGGTTAGTTCAACATAGCTTGATGAGTTATTGAAAAGTTAAAGACAAAATGGAGATTCCAGTAGACTTGGATTTGAACAAGGTCAGAAATCTGGTATCGCAAAAGAAGATCAAAACCAGAAGGCAATGGTAATGTAGTTTAAAGCTTATAAATTCAATGGTAGATGCTTTATTTGTAAGAAATTTGGTCACATGGCTAGGCAATGTAGAAATAGAGCAAATCAGAACTATAATTCTGCTCCCAGTCAATGTTCTAACTGCAATAAGTATGGTCATATGATAAAAGATTGCAGAATGAATGTTAAATGTTATGCATGCGGAAAATTTGGACATATGGCTAATCAGTGCAGGTCAAGCAATTATACTGGTTTTAGCAAAGCACTTCAAAAGAACAATGTTACATGCTATGCATGCAATGACATTAGACACATCGCTAAGTTATATAGAAGCAAAAATCCACCAATTAGCAATGAAGGTTCAAAAGAGAAAGGAAACAAGAAGGTTAATAAAATTAAGCAAGACCATATGAAGAAATGGGTCAGGAAGTCAGAAGATCAACCAACAGATAGAAATGCACTAGTTATTCAACTAGCAAAGGAGGTTGCTCCTACACCGGCAGGAAGCTCATCTAGTAACTGAAGCAGATGCCTTAGGAGTAGGAAAAATTTATGATGATACTACTGATGCCCTCGGAAGAGGTTCAGAAAGATGTTCCAGACATTGGAGATGCTTATCTAGCATGGAAATGTTTAATCAAGATCTGGTAGCTTTCACTGGAAGTCATTCATATCAATTATAGATTAGGGTTTCTTGGAGGTTAAAAGGATGAATTCATTTTATTTCTGATCACTTTGCATTCAAAGCAAATCTGAGGCAATTTAGGGTGATCTATATCTTCTTGAGCGATTTCACTAGTGATCAGAAGAGTTCTTTAGGGTTTTCACTAACAACTGTTCACATGTATTTATCTTTCATCATGGAAGCAACACAATCTTCTTTTCCTACTTTTATTCTAAATCCTACATTTGCTGAGGTCAAGGACTATCCTAGGCCAATTTTCAAGTGATGCCCACATATTACTAGTTTGGATGATTCAGTTGGTGCATTTTCCCGTGTCTTGGAAGGAGTCATATATGTTGAAGATATCAGAGCTTACAATCACTGTCATATTGAGGATTTGGGAACCAGTGATATTAAGAGCATGTACATGAGTGAGCTAATTGGATATTCTAAAAATATTAAGCCCGAGTATCAACATATTGAGGATCTAGAGTTTACCAGCATTCTGGATATTCTAGAATTCAAAGATGAGATTGTCGGATACGTTTTAAGGAAAGTTCTTGGAGAATTTATCTAGCTGTATAGACCATATAAGATCTCAAGGAGGAAATCAGGGCAATCACCAGTTTACCACAAGTTGGATAACGTCCAGAGAAGAAGGTTTCTGGTGATCATGTCAATAAGATTACTGGCACAACATCGGACAAGTGATCAATGAGGGTTAGCACTATTGACCGACATAGACATTAGATTCAGAAGCATAATTATTGGTTATAAGGTAACTTAATCAAACTGTGTTAATTCAGTTTCTAGTTCCTACATTTACACAACACATAAAATGATGAGGGAGAATGAGAAGTTAGATCTTTGTGGATAGTGTAGCGTCCTAAAATTGTGACACTTGCAATTTCGACTGCATTTCGGTCTTCACGATGGCGACGCAACACGGAACCTGAATGGAGACCCCGAAACCTGTTTATGACACCAAAAACTGCATTTTCAAGCACCCTGGCCTGAACCTCCTTTGCACCCTACTGTCCCGGGAGATGGGACCAGAGCGCCTAGTGCCCTGGTCCTTCAAGACCAGGGCGCCCAGCACCCTGGTCCTTCAGGACCAGGGCGCCCAGTGCCCTGGTCCCTGGCCCTATTTTGGGCCCAGTCTCCTATGGGACTTCGGGTCTTTTTGTTTGCAAATTGGAAATTAATGTTTCCTGGTCGGCCCAAGGTCGGAAAAATCAGTCTATTAACCCTAATTGGCAAGTATATAAACTACATTTTCTCTCTCATTTTGGGAAAGAAGATGAATGGGGAAAAAGGTGGAAACAACATTCAAGCATTCAAGCATTCAAGCATTCTTTCAAGCAATTGATCATTCTAAGTCTCCATTCAAGGCTAAGTGTTGCATTCAAGACAAGGATTCAACCATTGAAGAGGAGATCACTTACTACATACTACTACAACATACAACATGCAACATCTATACCTTCGCACATAAGGATACAAACATCCTTAGAACAAGGTATTAGTACTTGTTTTACATTACAGACATTTACATTTACAGCATTGCTCATTTCTTGGTTAATTCCAAAACTGGGGTTTGACCTAAAGGCAAACCCCTAATCCCTAACCCCCCAATCATCTTCACTTTTCTGTGTGTAGGTTGTAGGTACGCGGCTGAAATTGAAGATCTAGAATCCTTGTGCAGAGATGAACAGATCCCCCTTCGTTTCGCGGATTTTTCGGAGGACCGTGGCGCTCGGGCACCATCGTCCCGGCAACTTTCGCTCAAATTTGCAGGTCAGCGCTGTATCGACATTTTACTGCTAATTCCAGGTCCACAGCTTCATCCTATATCCCTAACTCAGTTTATAAGAGAATCTTTCTCACTTTCTATGCATTCCTAGCTTAATTCTTCTATGCACATTCTTTACAAAAGAGGGTAGCTTTGCTGTCTTAACCCTTGAAACTCATTTAGCATCCAATCTTGCATTGCGTGGGATTGGATCTTGTGGGTTTCAACCCCTCTTTTGAATGTAAAGTCTCCCAAGTGAAAACCATCAACCCTAGCAACCTCCCTTCTCTCTCCTTGGAGTTGGAAGAGGGGAGAGCAACTAGGGTTCGACCGATTTTCCGCTTTACATTTTGGTGAACCCGACGTGAACATCCTTTCTGATTATTCATGGTTAGATCTGAAAATTGGATTCCTTGATTACATTTCCATGTTTGATCTTTTGCAAATTTTAGAGGTTAATTGCATAAAAACCCTAAATTTTCTTTTTAGTAATTAAGCTTGTGAAATGTCTAAATGTTAATGCTTGTTTTAGATCTACCCTTCTATTACAAATTATCAGTTCATATTTGTGCTTTAATTTTGAAAATTAAGTGGTTAAGTGTCAAAACCCTAATTTTTGAAACCCTCTTGATTCAACCTTTGTCCGACAATTTCATTGATCAAAACATCTCCAAACCAGCTGTAACTTTGGATTCCGCAATAAAATCACAATATTTTTCATCCCTGAAAATTTGGAAAAAAGTTGTGAGGACCGTGTGCACTCCGAGTGCCATTGTCCCCGACATTTTTTTTGAAATTTCGGGAGCTAGATCTTACTGTATTTTCCTGCTAAAATCCAGAATTTTGGCTGATTTTATCAATTATAATAGTTTCAAAATTACAGTCAAAGTTGGTCTTGTGATTGCTTGGTTTAAGGCTTCTAAACATTCAAAAATCATTGAAATTGAAATTTTGTGTCAAAATTGTGTTCTTACTGCCCTAAATCTGAAAAGTGTGTTTGCATTCATTTGAAATTTCAGTGCTTTATTCAAATTCTTGCAATTTGTGACTTTTGAAATTAAGTGCTTAATTACAACAACTTTAATTTCCGCTTTCAAAATTGAATTTTGCATGAAATTGAGTCGATTTTCAAATTTCAAAATTTGCATTGCTTTTGGCATTCCCTCTAAAATCATAAAATTCAAAATTTCAGTTTCCCTCTCTTTTTCAAAATTCAAATTTTGCATTTCTTGACAATATTGGTAGGGTTCAATTTCGAGATTGCAACTTTAATTTGGCCTATCTACAGATTGTATAATCACTCAATTTTTTCAGATTAGCTTTAAAATCATCATAACTTTCATCCCTGCAAATTTCGAAAAAAGTTGCCGGGACCGTGTGCACTCCGAAGCGCCACGGTCCCTGACATTTTTTTTGAAATTTCGGGAGATTGTCCTGATTATATTTAACAGCTTAAATCCAGAAGATTGGCTGATTTTACTAAAAATTGCTACCTCTAAAATTCAAAATCTTCTCTCTCTTTCTAGTGCATGAGTTTTACAACAATAAGCCCTACTTCCACTATTCCCATTAGACGAAGCCATAGAATTAAGTCTTTCCGAGGTTTAACTACTGAGGAGATGGAACCTAATTTGAATAGCCTTTTTAACGAGGACATGGGTAATTCCTCTAATCCTCCTAATGATGAAGAAGCTCTCCATGAGGTTTCTGAAGAACAACTTTCGAAATTGGATAACCAATTTGACGATTTTCGACAATGGATGTCTCAAGAATACCCCGATAGTCAAGCTCTTCCTTTAATTGAGGGTCTAAAACGTATGCTTCAAAGTGATAAGAATGGAATTGATATTTTGCGTGGTATTGCACACATTGTGGATTCAAATGTGATGCCTATAAAGAGTTGTGCCGAAAATTTAGGTTATACACAACCTCCTACTCAAGTCAATCATTCTATTCCTTTGACGACTCCTATTGCTAGCATACCTACCTTTACATCAAACATAATGACTACTTCTATACAAGACATTCCTCCTGTGATCACCAGTCATGGGGGCAATCCTTCTTCTTCAATTAACCCTCTTCCTTCATTTAATCCAACTTCTTCATTCATTCCTTCAATGAGTGTCCCTATTACATCTCCACAAATGAACATGACGCAAGGGGGCAATTCATTTAACTATTCCATTCCTCCTTGTAGTGTTCCTCCTGTCCAATCATCTCCTATGACTAATTATCATAGAGTCCCACCACCTTACTCTTTACCTTCTTTCAATGACATAACACCTCCATCTCAATCTAACACATCTAATATGAATTCTTCGACTGAAGCGACCATTAACAATCTTGCACAAACTGTCTCTTCTTTACAGCAACAAATTGCCGCTATGAATCAATCTAAGTTTAGTGTGCCCACATTTGATGTTGCGAGCCCACTTTCTCTTGACATTGTTCGAGCTATTCCCCCTAAACATGTTGAAATCCCGCATTTGGAGCTTTATAATGGTAAAGGTGATCCTCTAACACATGTTAAGACTTTTCAAACAATTTGTATCGATTTTGCTTATGACGAAAGGTTGCTTGCAAAATTGTTTACTTGAACATTAAGAGACAAAGCCCTACATTTCATTGGTACATATAAGCATTTGTATGCTCAAATTTCTTTTCCAATGCCTGATAATGATATTCAAAGAATCTTTATTTCTAATTTACAAAAAGATATTCGAGACAAACTCCTGTTTTCTGAGTTTACTTCTTTCCAACAGTTGTGTGCAACTCTTCACAATTATCAACTGACTGTGAGTCAAATGGAACAATCACATTCTATGGCTCTGAGTGATAAGGGTGATAGCAGTCAACAACCATTTGGGAAGTTTAAACCGAACAGAGATTCCATTAAATTCAATGAAAACATCATCAACAACAATGTGAATGCAGCATCAGGTGTGCCTCCTATTTCTAAATTTTTCAAGAAAGAAAGAAAGTATACTCCTTTGAATGAATCATTGCATAGTATTCTGAATAAGTTATTGGAACAAAATGTGCTTACTCTTCCTCCTATAAGGCAAATTGATCCTGCAAAGATTACTTCACCTTATTTTGATAACAAATCTTTTTGTCAATTTCATCATCAGCCTGGGCATGATACTGAAAAATGTTTTTCTTTAAAGGGTAAAATTCAAGATTTGATTGATAATAATACTATCTCTGTTTCTGGAGTGAATGATAAAGGCAACACATCTGTAGCTCCTCCTAACCAAAATCTTCAAATTTTTACTGATCCATTACCTTCTCATACCTCTAATGCAATTGAGTCTAATGATTCCTCTCTCTCATCTGATGGTCTTGTGTCTATGACTCCGAATGTGATTAACTTTGTAGAGCAGCAAGAAAACCCTAAAGAATCTTCCATCACATTTGATTCTAGTGAAACTATCAGGGCACCTGATGGTCCTTTATACATAGTTGCAAAAGTCAAGAATACACCTTGTCGTGGAGTGCTTATTGATCCTTCGTGCATGGTTAATGTTATTACTGAAGAATTTCTTTTTACTTTGCAATTGAATCGAATGATCTATGACAAAACAGATGTGATTGTGAAATTATTTGATGCATTTTCTTCTCCTGCAATTGGTTCTATTACATTACCTATTGAAGTTCATAACAAATCCCTTGATGTGAACTTTGCTATTATTCCTTCATCCGAACAATTTCGTGTGAAGCTTGGCTATCCTTGGCTATCTTCCATGAAAGCTATTGCTTCTCCTATTCATAAGTGTTTGAAATTTCCCCCATAATGGTGAAGTTGTTATTGTCAATCATAGTCTCTTTAAACCAGCTGAAAGAACTTCTAGCATTCCTATTGATTATTTTTGGCCTAAACAATTCCAATCTCTTCCTCCGCGAAGTGATCATCTTTTCAAATCTTATCAAAAATGGAAAACAGATATGATCCTATCTTTAAGTGAACCTAGAACACCCAAACTTGACATTCCTATTGTTCTTGAGAAGGAAGTTCTTCCTTTGAAAGATAAAACTAATATCTTTCCTCAAGAAGATTCCCAACCCATCCCTATGGATGTGACTATGTCTATGCCTAATAAACCTTCTAAGAGTAGACCTATACCTCCTCGTCATGATGGACTTGGTCTCCTTCCTAAACCAAATATTCCTCCTTTATATGGAGCAGTTCCTCCTCCTTCTTTTTATAGAGAGAAGAGACCTTCTTCTTCTCCTATTATCCAGCCTAAGAGACCACAACCTAAACACCCAAGTGATAAGGATGAGAACATTCCTCCTCCTCAATCTTCTCCACTTCCTACTAAGACTAGATGAAATCGTTCTGCACGCGAACGTCGATGAAAGCGTTGTCTTAGAGCTCAAGCAACTGCTTCTCAAACTTTACAATCTCCAAAAACACCTTCAACAAGCATTATTCCATTTTCTCCAAAATCTCCTAAACATAAGATGCATGATGGTCTTGATCCTGTCCGAATTAAAGACCTTATTTTTATAAATCTTGATGATGCTATAGATGAAAATGATATTCATGATGAAAATGTTACTCCTCTTGCTTCTGATAGTGAATATGAACTTGTTGATATTGATAACCATTTATCTAATGAATTTTCTAAAGCACTTATCCTAGCTCCTAGACAAGAACAACGTGGCTTGGAACATGAACATAGCCTTTGTTTGGATCTTGTGATAGCTCCATCTACTGTGTTGGATGTTCCTCCTCTAGCGTGTTCCCTTCCTTCCCGAAACATTGATCAGCAAGATCGGGGGGTAGATGACGTGCTAGACTAGTTACATTAGCATAGCAGATTCTCTCCTCCTCTCTTGTGTTACTTCTTCTATATGTTATTCTCATTCTTCTATTTGTTGTCCTTAGTGTTGTCTACTTGAGGACAATGCAAAGCATTGAGATCTCTTTTGGTCTCTCTCATGTTGACTCAAAAGACACATGTGTTCCCTTCTTCTAGGTGACCTTCCTTGATTGGGGAATGAAGAACAATTATGCATACATACATATGATATATATACATGACTTATCATACAGCATATTGACCCCGAGGAAAGCGAAGTCACCTCATGCTTTGTGTTTTGTGTCTATTATCCTTGGGTTTATCTCACACTTGGGGGCTAAATCCTTGCGATAACGTGCTCCTTTCCTTTCTCATTTCTTATGTGTATCACTACGTTAAAACAATCACCCCCGTTGAGGCATGTGCGATCGCTTTAACGTAGGGGGGTATACACCCTGTCTATCCCTTCAAGATACTTGAAAATTTCTTGGAGAACTTAGCTTTTCCTTGAAAATTTTTGGTATTTCTCTTGCATGACTCATAGTGAGAGAACCTTACTACTGACAGTCATGGTTCTCCCTCGTGATCTTCCCTTTTACCTTGTCAATCGAAGTCGTAAGATCCTTAGTCCACTGGGGGCTTGGTGTGTCTTGCCTCCTTGACGTGGTGAAAGTTTTTCAATATTGTTTCCTTGTACTTTACCGGAAGTATGAGCATACATACTCCCGCTAAAGTGGGGGCTAAATGTAGCGTCCTAAAATTGTGACACTTGCAATTTCGACTACATTTCAGTCTTCAAGATGGCAACACAACACGGAACCTGAATGGAGACCCCGAAACCTGTTTATGACACCAAAAACTGCATTTTCAAGCACCCTGGCCTGAACCTCCTTTGCACCCTACTATCCCGGGAGATGGGACCAGAGCGCCCAACACCCTGGTCCTTCAGGACCAGGGCGCCCAGTGCCCTGGTCCCTGGCCCTATTTTGGGCCCAGTCTCCTATGGGACTTCGGGTCTTTTTGTTTGCAAATTGGAAATTAATGTTTCCTGGTCGGCCCCAAGGTCGGAAAAATCAGTCTATTAACCCTAATTGGCAAGTATATAAACTACATTTTCTCTCTCATTTTGGGAAAGAAGATGAATGGGGAAAAAGGTGGAAACAACATTCAAGCATTCAAGCATTCAAGCATTCTTTCAAGCAATTGATCATTCTAAGTCTCCATTCAAGGCTAAGTGTTGCATTCAAGACAAGGATTCAACCATTGAAGAGGAGATCAATTACTACATACTACTACAACATACAACATACAACATCTATACCTTCGCACATAAGGATACAAACATCCTTACAACAAGGTATTAGTACTTGTTTTACATTACAGACATTTACATTTACAACATTGCTCATTTCTTGGTTAATTCCAAAACTGGGGTTTGACCTAAAGGCAAACCCCTAATCCCTAACCCCCCAATCGTCTTCACTTTTCTGTGTGTAGGTTGCAGGTACGTGGCTGAAATTGAAGATCTGGAATCCTTGTGCAGAGACGAACAGATCCCCCTTCGTTTCGCGGATTTTTCGGAGGACCGTGGCGCTCGGGCGCCATCGTCCTGGCAACTTTCGCTCAAATTTGCAGGTCAGCACCATATCGACATTTTACTGCTAAGTCCAGGTCCGCAGCTTCATCCTATATCCCTAACTCAGTTTATAAGCGAATCTTTCTCACTTTCTATGCATTCCTAGCTTAATTCTTCTATGCACATTCTTTACAAAAGAGGGTAGCTTTGCTGTCTTAACCCTTGAAACTCATTTAGCATCCAATCTTGCATTGCGTGGGATTGGATCTTATGGGTTTCAACCCCTCTTTTGAATGTAAAGTCTCCCAAGTGAAAACCATCAACCCTTACCAACCTCCCTTCTCTCTCCTTGGAGTTGGAAGAGGGGAGAGCAACTAGGGTTCGACCGATTTTCCGCTTTACAGATAGATATTGGATGAATTGTTAATTAACCTAGGGAAGATCAAAGAAGAGAAAAAGGGAAAATTCTGGTATGAAAATTGTATTGTCTATTTGATGCTATTTTTCATTAATGAAACTCCTGGTTTGGGAAGAGACAATGGGAATTTGATATCTCGGTAGGAAGGCAACTAAAAAAATCTATTGGGAGTTTGGGTAGTTAGTTAGATGACAAAATATGGGGTTACCTTAAGGCATTCCAAAAGTCTATGAATTCTAGGGACAGGGTTCTAAAGCACATTGCTGATAAATTCTTAAACAAGATATGCTTCATGGTCAAGAAAGATGAAACTTTGATGGAGATAGTTAAGCCGTGAAAGATTTGGATTGAAGAGATGGGTTATGAAGTCAATGCACTTGAATTCTAGATGCTTATGATAAGTTGCTAATTGATACACCCATTGATGAAAATGTAAAAACCTTTGGTACTCCTAAGAAGAAGAAGAAAGATGTTGAAATAGAGTTTAACCAGAAGAAGAGGGAGAAGAAGCAGGGGAAGGCAAGCAAGTTTGTGGAAAAGGTATCATAGGATGTCAAGGTATTAATTGATGTTGTTCTGAAAAAAGGAAGGAAGAGAAAAGAACCAAAAATTATTATTAAGCCTATTCTATTAGAATCTGGATCTAATGATGACACACCCTTAGCATTCAAGAGGGTATTAAGGAAGAAAACTAAAGAAACTAATGTGGAAGCAAAGAAGCAACCGGTTAGGAAAGTTACATTCGATGTACCGACAAAGAAGAAAGAACCAAAAGAAACACCTTCTGCCCCATCCGATACTGGAAGAAGGAAGAAGATGGATGACATTGATCTAGCACTTGACATTAGTAATGTAACTAGTATTCCACCCAAGGCTTGTGCAAAAGTAGTAGATAAAATAACCAAAGATGGTATGTTAAATAATGTACAATTTTATTTTGAGCATTTGGATGATGGTGAACAAAGAGAAGTAGAGGAAGCAGTTTTATTATATTTAGATATATATAAGAAAGCCTTGTTAGAAATTGAAAATCAAATACCAACTTAGTTATATGATAAATTAGATGCTAGAATATTATTATCAATGGAGGAGGACAAGAATATAAAGATTAAATAGTTGTTATCTATGTGTGCAACTATTACTCCAGAGGAGTTGAACAGGATACTTGAGATTGCAGACAAGAATTATTTTCATAGCAAATAGAGAATAGTAAGTCTTATGTTAGGTATGGTCAGTGACATAGTCACTGAGACCCACAAGGCATGGGTTCAATTCTTTGCAACAAACCTTGGTTTTCATACTTTACCGACAGATAAAACAGATACTAGACAAACATCCTAGTTGAAGGGACACGTAAAAGTATAATGGATACCACATCTACAATTTTAAAACATATTAAGATATTGGATATTGAGTTCCAGGTAGAATCTAATGTACATAATATAGAGACAATACTGAAAAATGTAGATATACCGACAGATTCAAAGAGTGTATAGGTTGCTAATGTTGAGGACAATAGTCCTCTGGATCATAATGTATAGGTTGGAGACACAGTCTATAAGGAGGAAACAATAGTTACTATTACTGCACCAAGTGGCGAAGCCACTTGTGCAAGTGAGGAAGCTATAAGAGTTCAAGCATTAGAGGAGAAGAAAGGAGAATCCAACAAGGAACCGGTAGCGAGCCCATAATTGTTGTCAATTTACACCTCATAGGTTGAACATAAAAGAATTACTAAGATGAGTTCTACTAAGCTCATGATGATGGATGCATAGAAAATGATGAAGGAAGGATCTATGCATAAAGGAGTCATTGATCAGTCAATCACAGTATTCCATAGACTTATCCCGGAGTGCAATTTTGACAAAGATGCAAGCTCATCTATCAAGCTTAAAGTAATTGCATAAAATATTTCAAAGGAATTTCAATCTTTACAACAGATATCAAATTGACAAGCACTGGAAAGGTTTACATAGGCCAAGAGAGAAACTTTTGATTGGATTATTGAGTCAAAGAGGAAGGAGATTAATGATAAGCTAAAGTTGATTGATAATGCATTAAGGTAGTGTACTAATATCTATAGAGTATGTTGTAACATAGGTTTACTTTTACCAGATTTAGATAAAAAGATTAAGGATACTCAGTAGGAGATTATAGGTATAGTCAGTTCTGATGGGTCACATTCATTAACTAAGTCTATTGATGGTTAGATTTTAGGTTTGGAAGATCAAGTTTTATCTCTTGAGAGGGATAAAGATAAAATTATAAGCAGAGCTAGAGGTCTTAGAGGATTGGTGAGTCCCCAGTTAGATTTATTAAGAGTATATAAGAAGGAGTGTATAGATTTGGTTGGTAATCCCACACTGACAGAATTTAATGAAAAAGAGTCATATGCCCATATACTAAATGGAATTGTATCTATTTCCAGAACAATTAAATCATGATGGGATACCTATCTAGAGCTTTTGGAGAAAACCTATCCAGAAATCTTTAAGTATATTCATCTCGGGTAAGGTATTTTGGGATATTCTTTGTACAGTATTTCATTCTTCATCCTGATTTTTGGTATTTTTTTGGCTTTAATGTCAAAAGGGGAGTATAGGTGAAAAATATATTCTTCACATCAGGAGATATGGAGGTATGGAGTACTTTATATTGATCATGATCTCAGATGGATATTCTACTTAGGACGAGCACTCTCAGGATGAAACCAGTAAATGGAAACCATTATTATTTTTCACATGAGTGTTGCCATCAATGCCAAAGGGGGATATTATTAGAAATTGACAATCAATTGATTGGTTTCAATAATTATCATTGATGGCAACATGGGCCAGATTCATATTTTGGTTTGGTTGATTACCGGTAGACACTTCACTAGCACCGGCACCGGCACCAGCATGTATCTTCACCGATTGGAAGGAATTCTTTCAGTATCGGCTGTTACTATTTACTAAGTTGCCATTAGTTTTAGGTTCAAAGTCATTCTATATACTCTAGTCAGTTATTACTACCGAATCAATCAATCGATAAGCACAGAGCAATTGGTTATAGAAGAAAGTAGTCATAGAGCTTAGTATACATTGAGCTGTCTACCGAGTAACACTCTATGTCTACCAAGCAACAAAAATGATATACCGATTGAAATGTGTTACTAGATTCATTGAACCTAGACACATATGGTAAATGTGTTACAAGATTGAGGAATAGGGTATCATTATCACTTAGGAAATTGCACCTTAAGGATTTTGTATGATCTTGAGGTCATCTATCCAATGAAATGTTTTGTATGGTTATTCATTCGATGAATCATTTTTGTAAGATCGAACCATGAACAGATCACCAACATAAGAGATCTATTTATATAGCATGAATTGAGGATCAGAATATAAAGGTGTATGAAGCAAGACATATGTAATAGATAAGGAAGCACTGAGTATTGTGACTGTTAGAGATACAGAGGTCACCGAGAAGGATTTCAGAGAACAGTCAAGGAACAAAGTAAACAGAAGGGTTTACCGAGTTAATCTATGGATTACCGAGGTATGCTATAAGCAAGGTAATCTCATTTTGAGTACATAGAATCTACTATAATATTCCAGATGTGAAGTTGCAGATATTTTGTAATATTGTGTTGTAATATTTTGAGTTGTAAGAGAAACCTTTAACAGGGTAAAAGACTCTAACAAAGTCTATAAATTGTAAAGCCTTTAACTAGGTGCAGCATTTATAATAAGTGTTGTAAAATCCTTTAGCAAGGTAGATCTAATGATCTTGATACTCCTAACTGGGTAAGCTATCAGAAATAGCTAAACATGTAGCTCTAACCGAGCAACCTTTATTATTGTAGTAGTGAAGTTGTGGGTGCCATCCCCACCGCAGTTTTTCTCTCTAACCAAGAGTTTCTACGTAACCAAAATATATGTGTTATGGAGTGAATCATGTATGATTGTTATTTATTTGTTTTAGCATTATATTATGTTACAGTAGTTTTTGGTTTATGCTTAACAGTAAAGTTATTGTCAAAGAAAAGATTTGAAGTACTGTTCACCCCTCCCCTCTCAGTACATTAGCTTTCCATATTGGACCTAACAATTGGTATCAGAGCTTGAATCTTGGAAAAGGGTTTAACTACCTAAAGAGAAAGATCTTATCAATGGAAGGCTATAGACAATCTCAAAGAATTGTGAATCTTCAAAATGAATTGGATCATGCTAATCAAGTGATTGCTAACATGCAAAAAGAAATGCAAAAATCTCTGAAAGTTAAAAGAAGATTATCTGATGATTTGCAAGACTCTCAAGAGTTAGTGGAACAAATTGAGACATCATCTGAGAATAGTATATCTGAAGAGACTAAAGAAATGATTGGAGAACTAAAAGAAAAGAACAAAACACTGACTGATCAACTAAAAGCAATGAAAGGAGATCATGAACATTTTAGCACACAGATGATTGAAAATCTTGAAGCATTGAGGACAACCGAGGATAAATTAAGAGATCTAGAAAGAGGAAAACAATAGCTTGAAGCATTAGTATCTGAAAAGAATGATGAAATGATAAGGATGACTGGAATTCAACAAAATCTATTAGATCAATTGGGTTATGCACATCATGAACCAAACCTAAAAAATGATGAGAATCAAACATTGAAACTTGAAGTATCAAGGTTGACCGATGAACTTGAAACAGAGAAGAAATCCAAAGAAACACTGAAGAAGAGTTATGAAGCATCAAAGATGTTGGATGAGCAACTTAATACAAAAAGACCCAACAAAGTTGCAAGACTCAGTTACAAAGGAAAAGACTACCGAAAAGGGAATCCACACTACCTAGAGAGGAGAATCATCAAAGCAAGCTGGAAATAAGAACATCAAAGGAAAGAACCCTATTTGCAATTACTATGGAAAACAAGGACATACTACCAACATGTGCCAAATCAGAAAAGGTAAGCAACCGAATATCACAAGGTCTAATAGTTATTGTTATAATTGCAATAAATATGGTCACACATCTAACAAATGTAGGATAAAGTCTACTAGCAATTATCAGAAGGCAAAATTCAAAAGGTTTTGTAAAAACTGCAATAGATATGGACATAGTGCTGAGAAGTGTTGTTTTAAGTAGAAGAACTATATGTGGTCTGCACACCAAGCAAATACTAGAAGCTACCAAACTCAAACAGATCTTAATCAACAGTATACTACAGTACCATGGGATTACAATACAAGGATATGGTGTGAATGTTGTGGAAGATATGGACATATAAGTGCCAACTATTTTATAAGGTTTGGAATGAACAACCGAAGATCATGGAGAAATCCTGGTATGACATGTTTTCATTGTCACAAAGTTGGACACTTGGCTAGAGACTGCAGAGATTAATCTAGAGAAGACACTGAGGAAATAAGAAGCAAATTATAGATGATTTGGAAAAAGAAGGAAATTGTGTCAAATGAAGAAAGCACCTTACCTACCGAGTTAGGTGCACCTATTCCAAATCAATCAGTGAAGGTATGAAGGGACTACATTCTCTCAAGGTTAAATCTTAACAGTTCCTATTTTATCATGTCTACACTTACAAGGTGAACAAAGGTGAACAAACCTCTTCTGAGGTGAAATTAAAGGTATTTACATCAATCACAACGCATTGTCAAGCTAGTTTACCAATCATATCAACTGTGAAAATCTGTTTTATATTTGCTAAGTGGAAAGCGTCTGCCATTTAAAAGTCTTCAAACCCTAAGGATCTTTTGTTAAGTGATTATCTAAAATTTGTAATGGCACCTAAGATCCAGAAGCCCATTGTTGTGGAGAACATTGACAAGCCCTCACTAAAATACTCTCTAAATCCCAAAGTAGCATCTGAATCAGATGATAAAACTGAATTTTCACTCATTCTGGAAAGGGTTTTACTAGTTGAGGATGTTAGATTCTTCACTAAGTGTCATGTTGAGGAACTAGGTCATGTTGAGATCAAGGACACATATGATGAATTGTGTACCGATGGAAAACTAGATAACAAGTTTGAACACATTAAAGTCAAGGTTTTGACGGAAGCCCTAACCTACCCGCGAGTCTTCAAACCCCAGTGGGTTAAATTTGTCTTGAGCAGAGTTCATGATGACTTCATGTGGTTAGAGGAGCAACCATTCAAGATCACCAAGGAAATCATCCACTTGATCACTAGGGACCCTATTTATGACCATGCCTGAGCTTAGAACATGATTTCACAGAAGGAATTGATCACTTTAACCAGAGTTGAATCTGATTACAGAGGTCTAAAACTGAACAATGTCACAAATGCAAAGCTGAAGTTTTCCATTAGAGTCATAGGCTATTGTTTCTTTCAATCGGCAAGGAAAAACAGTGTACCCTGTGCAGCAGACGATTTAGCCTATAAAATTGTGAAGAAAGGCATGAAGATTTATCTATGTGAAGTGTTATTGAAAAATCTATTTGAAAATCTCAACACCATAAGGAAGCCAAAGAATAAAAACTCGACAAACACACTGAAGTTTGGATCACTTTTGGTATGCATGTTTTTCTATTTTGAGAAATTCTTTCCATCAGTTAGTAATGTAGTTTGGGAGCTACACCGCCCAATCACCCATCAAATCAACGACTTCATCAAATGGCTAGGTGATAACTTTAATGATATTATGGATGATTATTTTAGCAAGTTTCAAGAAAAAATGCATAGCAGGTATAGGATTCCACCTAAGTTAGTGGAGAAATACAAGGATGATATATGCTTTGAAGTAGACACCGACTATTGCTATGTCAATGCAGTGGAACCAAGAACTCAATCTTTGCCACCTATGGGTTATGAGACTGATTTTGACATTACACAATAGTAGATAGATGCTTTTCTTTCTCTACCAAGGCATGCTACCGAGATGAGATACAGTACATATGAAGAAGTTAAAGAGAGTTAAAATGAGCATTGTAGTACCAAAGGCTACAAGAAAAGCAACAAAAATGATTAAGGCATTAACAGAGAAATTTGGAGAAGGTTCTTCCTCCACACCTGTCAAGAGCATTCAAGTAATTACCGAGGAGGAATTTGAAGCCCAAGAAGTAGCTATTACATTGAGCACTGAGTTGCCTAAAGGGAAAATTTTGAAAAGGAAGAAACATGATACATCAAAGGTATCACCGACTCCTTCAGTAAAGCATCCAAACACAAGATCATCTGCAGTGTCACCAAGTAAGAAACCAAAGAATGTTGCCACACCAAAGGTAACAAAAACTTATAAGAAATCTACTCGGAGACTCATTTTGGCTAAAGAGTCCAGTGACACTGAATCTGAAGATGCAAGCAAATTTCAGATTGTTAAGAGTCAAAAGGAAGATGTACATAGCGTTGATAATTTATGTGCAAATCTAAAACAATATGGTGGATTTGGAGCATTTAGATATGTTAAGTATGAATCTAGAAATGATGAAGAAAAGAGACAAATAGAAGAAGCTGTAATTTGCACACTTTTGAAATTCCAATTGGTCCCATTGGAAGTAACTAATTCTCTTCCAAAAGAATTGTATTTGCATATTGATAACAGGTGGAAATATTCTATGGACTTGGAAAAATAGATGAGAGAAATAAGTTTGGAACATCTCTTCTCAGACATGTCGATAGATGAGATCAATGAACATCTGAAAAACTACCAGAAAAACTTCCTAGTCAAGCAAAGAGCCTTGAAATTGATGAATGACCTTTATCTTGAAGTAAAGAATGAGACCAAAGAAAAGTGGTAGGAAATCTTTCGAATCAAGAATGCTGGTGAGAAAGTTGAAGTTGAAATAGTTGATGTCACCGAGAAAGATCCTAATACCACCGAGCAAGACCCTGCTAATACTATACAAATTGATGAGGATATCATGGACTCCGAGGTACAAGAATAGGAAATGATAGAAGGCAATGCTTATGTCAAATTGGTATCCAATGAGTCTATTTTGGAACAAGTTCAGCCCTATCCTCTGGTCACTCAGCATGTTTCAACTGAGACACCTCAAGATACTAAACAAGGAACAGAGGGTCACAAGTCTACAGAAGGAGAAGTTACTTCTTAGGCCACCAGGGAACAGACTTCTCAAGCCCCTTCTAGCATTGAAAATGTTACAACTGAAACCCAGAGCAAGGATTCACCGAAGGCTACATCTGAGGTTAAAGAAATTGACAAAAGTGTTGCCTCCACCAAGCAACCTACCGAGGGTCAACAAGCCTCCCAAGCCATTGTATTAGTTCAACCGGTGAAAACCTCCTCATCTAAAGAAAAGAAAATGAAAAAGCATAGTTTCAAATTAGATTTGTCAAAACCAATAGTGTTGCCGAATGTAGACATATCAAAATTAAAAAGGCAAGCACTTATTGAATTCGGTGAACTTTGCAAAGCCAAAGAAAAACAAGAGAAGCAAATGGCTATACAAAAGAAAAACAGAGTACTTCAGAAGGTGAAAGCACTATTAACAAATATGCTACCCAAAGCTACAGTGACAAAAGATGCAGCCATCCATGTTCAACTAGATGAACTCCTAACTAAAATAGAGACATCTGGAGTAGATGCATCTGAATACTTGAGCAAATTGAAGGACAAAGAGCTCACTACAAAAATGATTGAAGAGGTACAAAAAGCCATTTCTATTGGCAAAGTAAAACTTGTCAAATTTATTGCTGAGTTGTCCCCTCAACTCAAGCACATTCTTTCTTTATTTCAGAAACTCTGTACATTTTCTTTATTCATTAAAGACATCAAGAATAAAACAAAAGTGATTGAGAAAGAGATCACTGATATCTCCCATACATTGACCCCTGAGCCAAATTCTATTCAGAATTTCTATACCAAGTTACAAAAGCTCATGGGTCAACAATTGGAACTTAGGAATGAAGAGCACAAAATCAAGATGGACAATATGACTCTTCAAACCTTATTCATTCCACACTTGTCCTCCGTCCAAGAACAAATCAACAAGGCTACCTCTTTATCTACTCAGCCAGAGGGAAGCACTTTAGATGGACTGATTTCACTATTAGCTGACATTACAACTCAGAATTCACTCATGGATAGTGTCAAGGATGCCCTCTCTACCGCTCTCACCGATGCAAGGACAAAGTATAAATCCATTTTTGACCAGTTACCTCCACCGAATGGTAACTAAGTTTTGATGTTTGTCAAAAAGGGGGAGTATAGCATATATAGTGTATATAAGATAATTTTGATAGGGGGAGCAGTGACAACCGAGCAGTGCACCGAGCAGTGCATCGAGCAGTGAACCAAGCAGTGTCAACCAAGCAATAAATACAAAATATTGATCACAACGTATACACAATCAAAGTTATGTACAATATATTGATAAGGGGAGTATATCTGAGTATACTATTTATTGACAAATGTATATACTGTCAGTTTAGTCAAAATTTTGTAAGTATATAGATTTTTGAGTTATGACTTTGAAAGAAGTTTTGTCAAACATCTCAACTAATGTCAAAAGGGGAGATTGTTACTATTTACTAAGTTGCCATTAGTTTTAGGGTCAAAGTCATTCTATATACTCTAGTCAGTTATTACTACCGAATCATTCAGTCGATAAGCACAGAGCAGTCGGTTATAGAAGAAAGTAGTCACAGAGCTTAGTATACATCGAGCTATCTACCGAGTAACACACTATGTCTACCGAGCAGAAAAAATGATATACCGAGTGAAACGTGTTACCAGATTCATTGAACCTAGACACATATGGTAAACGTGTTACAAGATCAAGGAACAAGGTATCATTATATGATCTTGAGGTCATCTATCCAATGAAATATTTTGTATGGTTATTCATTTGATGAATCATGTTTGTAAGATCGAAGCATGAACAAATCACCGACATAAGAGATCTATTTATACAACATGAATTGAGGATCAGAATATAAAGGTGTATGAAGCAAGACATGTGTAATAGATAAGGAAGCACTGAGTATTGTGACTATTAGAGACACAAAGGTCACCAAGAAGGATTTTAGAGAATAGTCAAGGAGCAGAGTAAATAGAAGGGTTTACTGAGTTAATCTATGGATTACTGAGGTATGCTATAAGCAAGGTAATCTCATTTTGAGCACATAGAATCTGCTATAACATTCCAGATGTGAAGTTGCAGATATTTTGTAATATTGTGTTGTAATATTTTGAGTTGTAAGAGAAACCTTTAATAGGGTAAAAGATTCTAACAAAGTCTATAAATTGTAAAGCCTTTAACCAGGTGCAGCATTTAGAATAAGTGTTGTAAAATTCTTTAGCAAGGTAGATCTAACAATCTTGATACTCCTAACAGGGTAAGCTATTAGAAATAGCTAAACATGTAGCTCTAACTGAGCAACCTTTATTATTGCAGTAGTGAAGTTGTGGGTGCCATCCCCACTGCAGTTTTTCTCTCTAACCAAGAGTTTCTGTGTAACCAAAATATATGTGTTATGGAGTGAATCATATATGATTGTTATTTATTTGTTTTAGCATTCTATTATGTTATAGAAGTTTTTGGTTTATGCTTAATAATAAAGTTATTATCAAAGAAAAGATTTGAAGTACTGATTCACCCCTCCCCTCTCAGTACATTAGCTTTCCATATTGGGCCTAACAATCGGCATTGCAGGCTGACATAGTTCACATTTAGGTTATTGGTATTAGAGGTCGACAACATTTTGGGAGATCTAACATCGGCAATTGATTTTGATATTCATGTATTTATGTAATTAAGTTGACATGTATATTCATATTGTAATTATCTATGTAAGCCGACATAAAGCATGATGGATTGTAAAGAGGTATGTAGGTCAGTTGATTAGATCATTTGGTAATATTGCAATGATACAGATATGTAGTATTATGGAATGTAATGGAGATGTGAAATATATGAGAGAGATCATGTATGTGAGGATATTTATGTAAGAGGGTATTTTGTCAAGGGTTTAGGGTTTCAGACCAGAATGGATAGAGCTTAACTAGAACTGTTTTCAGGCATAGAAGATGTTATCATTGCAATTCAATCATTTCTTCGGATTGTAGTCTGGATTTGTATGTAGTCAATTTGGTTCCTTTTCTGATTGAGTAGTGTGCTCTAGGCTATAATCCTTCATGCAAGTGAAAGCCCCTATATTTTGTAATCTTTTCATATGGCCAGTGGATTGATATTATGGATCACAAATCCCACTGTGGTTTTTCCTCTTTGAGTTTTTCCACGTATAATTCTTTGTGTTATGGTATTCATTTATGTGATTTTTTTGTTGGTTTCTTTACTTCTTTCAATCTTATATGTATAGGTATACCAATTGGTGAATGCATGTTTTAATAAGGTAAAAATTGATCATTCTGGTAGAACACTTATTCAGCCCCCCCCCTCTCAGTGTTCTTGGATTCCAACACATACCAACTCATAGGCTTGGTAGAATATGTGACAACCGAGACCTTGAATTGAAAGATCTATCTTCTATGTACAGTCTAGCTACTTGATTCTCTTCTTCATTACATTCTAAAGCATAATTACAAATATATATATCAATCCAAATGATCTAGTTGGCCCAAAAGGGACCAAGGCATTGAAGGAACAAAATAGGTGGAGTAGAGGATGAAAAATAAACCATAAACTAGGGAAATAGGAAGGAAGCCATGGGAAAATAAACCAAACATAGGAACTCTCCAAGCCCTCCAAGCGGGAAGAAACGATAGCATAGGAAACACAAAAAAAACTTTTCATGGAGAGAGAACACACCAAGAAGGTAATGCAGGCTAAGAACCAACTGATCTGACAAGAGAAAGCGCATAAAGGAGAAGAGGCTGCCAATGAAAAGGAGAACAAACACCAAAGAGTCACAGAGAAAGCAACAACCCAAGATAAATCGCACCCAAGATGTAGAGGAGAAAACAAGGCAAAAGAAACATCTCCTTCCAAAAGTTGAACCATGAAATATTCTCCCTAGATGACCAAAAAAAATCTATCTTCGTCATCTTCATCTGAATCCTCCCCTTCCTTAGCAAATCTAGAAACCCTAACACCTACACAACACCTGCTCCTTCTCCCACCCTTGCACTTCATTCTTAGCTATGAAGATCAAAGGCAAACTCTTATGAGGGGTGCTCATTGATTTGATGTTTATGGTGAATGTGATTAGTGAAGAATATATTTATATCTTACAATTTCATCAAGTAACATGTGGTAAATGTGATGTTTTGGTTAAGGTGTATGATGGTTTATGTTGCCCTACTATTGGTTCTATTACTCTCCCTTTTGAGGCTAGTACTAAGTGTTTATATTCAACTTCTCTATTATTCCTACATTGGATAAATTTTGTGTGAATTTATATCTTATTATTACATCAAGTAACATATGGTAAATGTGATGTTTTGGTTAAGGTGTATGATGGTTTTTGTTGCCCTACTATTGGCTCTATTACTCTCCCTTTTGAGGTTGGTACTAAGTGTTTAGATTCCACTTCTCTATTATTCCTACATTGGATCAATTTTGTGTGAATTTATATCTTACAATTGCATCAAGTAACATATCATAAATGTGATGTTTTGGTTAAGGTGTATAATGGTTTTTGTTGCCCTACTATTGACTATATTACTCTCCCTTTTGAGGTTGGTACTAAGTGTTTATATTCCACTTCTCTATTATTCCTACATTGTATCAATTTCATGTGAATTTATGTCTTACAATTGCATCAAGTAACATATGGTAAATGTGATTTTTTGGTTAAGGTGTATGATGGTTTTTGTTGCCCTACTATTGGCTCTATTACTCCCCCTTTTGAGGTTGGTACTGTGTTTAGATTCCACTTCTCTATTATTCCTACATTTGATCAATTTCATGTGAAGTTGGGACATATTTTTCTTTCTTCAATGAAAGCTATCCCTTCTACAATTCATAAATGTTTGAAGTTCCATCATAATGGTACTATCATAATAATTAATCATACCCTTTATCCAGCCCATAGTGAAGTGTGGTAATTTCACCCTTGATTACTTTTGGCCTAAACAAACTGAACATCCTTTTCTTATCTTATCAAATATGGAAAAATGAGATGATCATCTTCATGAGTAAGCTTAGAGACCCTATACCTATGGATATTCCTTTTCCTCATAATGGACTCAGTATTATTCCTACTCATTATATTCCTCCTATATATGCCTTAGTTTCACCTCCTACATCTTACAAAGGAAAGTGCCTAGTATATTCTATATCTACCCCTAGTGGGGTTTCTTCCATTCCATGCCATTTAACTAGGAAGAAAAGAAGCCTATGTCCATTGATCCTCAATCTTTGCAACCCTTAGCTAAAAATAAAAGGAACCATTATGCTAGAGAACACTATTAAAGACATCATGTGAAGGCTTGTTTCCTTGCTTCCCAAACCATTTCCTCCCCAAAGACACCAAATTTTAACTTGAGCCCATTTGTCCAACCTTTTCTAACCCTAGGAAGAAAGTTTGGCTCAAATCGCCAAGACTAAAACTGCTTACCAAAAAAGATGGTCCAAGTTATTTTAATATTAAAGATCCTATTTTTATTAATATAGATGATAATATGAATGATGATATTTTTCATGCTAACAATGTTGATTCTAATGATTTTGTTGATATGTATGAGCTTGTTGATGTTTTTTATTAAGGAAAAAGTAGGTTTTGAAGGGGCCCCGAAACCCTATACAAGCAGAACATAAACAACATAAATAGCATAAATGATGAGAAATAGAAAAGAACAGAACCACAAAAAACCAACAGAAAACTAGAGAAAACCCAAAAAAGCCTCGTTAAGCCAGCAGACCTTCCAGAATTTAGATTTTTTCCAGGGCTTTTGCCAGGGTGTTGCTAATTTCGTGCAGCTCCTTGATGTTGTCTTTAAGGTTGGGGGGGTCCTTAGCAGATGTAGCCATAGCTTTCTTGATGCTAGCCCTAGTTCTCTTCACAGTACCTCCCACCGGAGTAGCATCACCGCTTCCAGTCTAGATGGTCTCATCTTCCAAGTCAAGATCCATGACCGGATTTGAAGTGCAAGTTTGATCAAAGACCTTGGCGATGTCCTCTAGGTTTTTCGTGATGGTAGAGAGGAGACTTGGGATAATGCCCATCAGATTTTTCATCGCTGCTTTTCCCTCTTCCAATGATTTTACCTTATTCTCTATTTCCTTCTTCCATTTAATCTGCTCTTTGTTTTCATCCTCCCTCTTCTCATCCGAGTTTATTCCCTTTTCTTCCAGGTTTTTTAGGATCTCATAGGTCCATCTATCAAAATCCATTCTCATCTCAGAGAATTTCTTGAGGTTATCCAGGATAAGCCCTTTACCAGCACATTCCTTATCCTCGCTATCCCTGTCCTTAGTGAGGTCCTTCTCAGAATCTTTGTTCGTTTCCTTCTCAAAGTTCACTTTTGTTTCCTCATTATCCTTCAGATCCACTTCTTCCATCAGAGGGCTATTGTCCTTACCAGGGCATTCGCTGAGGATAGGCTTTCATGACTAGGCTCATTATCCCCACTTTCTTCCTCATTACCCAGCTCCTTGTATTTCCAGCTCTCTTCACCGTTGGAGTCATCCATCTCCATTCTGCTGCTTTCCTTAACTATTTCCTTTGTTTCCAGCCTAAGAACACTTTTCCATTTTTTGCTGGAGGACACCTTCTCCTTGCTAGTTTCTCCCTCTTCCATCTATCTCTTGCCTAGAGAGGCAAAAATCCTCTTATTTTCCAGTAGGGCAATGGTTTTACAATGCTCATAGATGAGTAGCAGAAGCCCACAATGGAGAATCGGGATGGAAGGGTTATTCCTATGTTTATTGAGGGACCGAAAAAGGTATTAGGGTAGGGATACCTTTTTGTCGTGTTTGAAATGGTTTAAGAGCATGAAGTGGTAGGTGTGGGCCCTAGAGAAATGGCCTTCAACTGTGATGTATTCCATAATTGCATTTAGAACCCAGCCCCACAACTTCTTGATGTTTGCAGCTTCATAGTAGCCCCTAGTGGCTTTGCTAATTTTAACCCTTTCTTTCTCTTTCTGTAGGAACATATTGACCGCATTGTTGGAGACTTTAAGATCTTGAAAGAAGTTGAGCCTAGTGTGGGGCATTCTAGTCATAGTGGAAATGAGCCTAGCGTCTAGCTTAAACTTAACTCCGTAAATTTTGAAAGAGCCATTAGACCAGTTTTCAGAAATCTTAGAAACGGATAGGTTAACCCTACCTTTGTCATAGTCCACGAGCTTCTCCATGAAGCTGGTGAGGGAGCCCTTCTCCAATTTCACCCAGACTTTTGGCATCACTTTCCAAGTCAACGTATTGTCTAGTTCTTTCTTCCTTAGGTCTCCTTCCATCTTCGAAAATGGGCTATCTGCTCTGTTTCTCTGCAAATTAAAACCTTCTTTCCCAATGTTGCTCAAGTTTTTGAACTGAGTAACCCACAAAGCGTGCATTAGATTGTGAAAGGTTATTGAAGATCAACCGCAATGCCAAGTAATCATGGCCTTTCCAGCAAGGCATAAATGATACTTTTAACTTGTCATGATTAAATTGTCCTTCTCTCCCCATATAACGGTCCTTTCTAAGGAACTCTTTAATGTTTAAATTGAGATCCTCCTCATGCCAAATCATTTGGGAGTTAGAGTTAACCCTAATATTCACTAAGCAATCTGCAACACTATTTTGTTCTCTGAAATCATGCTGAATAATAATTTATTTGAAACTTGCAATGATCTCCCTAGCTTTCATGATTATATTTTCAATAGACCAAGAAGGCTCCGATTTCCCCTTTAAACACTTAATGATATTAAGTGAAACTCCCTCAAGCCATAATTTATCATAATTTAGATTTTTAGCTATGGTTAAGGTATTCAAGATGGTAGAGGCTTCTATAAAATGGCTAGATTGATTCCCCAAAGGTCCAGCCATCGCCTTAAGACAACTTCTAGCAAAATTCCTAACTATGCCCCCGTATCTAGCTTTACTTAGATTCCCTTTAGAAGCACCATCAAAGTTAGTCTTAATCCATCCCTGAGGAGAAAAGCACCAAACCAGACCTTCTCTCCCAGTCTCCTTGCTAGAAGTAGTGGTAGAAAGGTTCCACCTGTCTTTAAAATCATCTTTGGCAGCAGGTCCCTGATAAGTACAATAGAGGCATTCAAAAATACTCTTAAAGATTTTATCTGCAACCACTTCAGGAATAGCCCTTTTATCCCTAAAAATCCTATTGTTGCGCTCTTTGTAGATATTCTAGATAACAATCAGTAAAGTAAGTCTCCAAGTTTCCACAATTTTAGGATTAGAATTAGGGCAATACCATTGCTGCCAAGAGTCCCCAAAGGAGTTTGGGAAAACCCAGCTCAGGTTCCACCTGGTTAGGATGATTTTCAAGATATCCTAGCTTAAAGTGGATTGATTGAGAATGTGGCAAGCCATCTCTTCTTCCCTATAACAAAGAGAACACCTCTTAGGAAAATTAATACCTCTTTTATGAAGATTGTCTAGGGTTAATACCTTATTTTGGATGAAAATCCAAAAGAAGATATTGACCTTTGGAACTAACTTCTTGTTCAAAACTTTAGCCCAGATGGGAATTTCATCCACTGGGTCATTATGAATAGCCACAATAGAGGAAATAGAATAATCCCTATCCTGGGTTTCCCTCCATATCAATCTGTCATCTTTGTTGTCTCTAGGGAATTTAGCAAAGAGAGAAATCTAGAGGAATTTGAACCCTGGACACTGCTGGCTGAAATTAATCCTGTTCCCATTTATCCAGTAATCTCTGACCTTTTCACCATACCTGCTTTTGAACTAGTCTTTCCAATCTTTAAGGATTGGAATTTCCTCCAGAGGTTTATTCAGGATCCATCTATCTTCCCAAAATCTTATTCTCCTCCCATCCCTAAGGTTCCAAGTTCTGCAAGTAGCAACCCAGCTTTTAGCAGATTGCACAACATTCCATATAGCGGATCCTTCCACAGTAAAAGAGTTATCAAAGAATTCTTCCTCAGAAGTTTGTATATAGAGATATTTGTTTTTTCAGATAGAGTTCCATTCTCTTTCCTCCCCTTTGAATCTCCATATTTGTTTGGCTAACAAAGCTTTGTTCATAGAACCAATGTTCCTCAGACCCAGCCTACTTGAGGCCTTAGGGGAGCAAATTTTATTCCAGGCAATAAGGGGAATTCTTTTTTTGACTTCCACTCCCGACCAAAGGAATTTTTTTTGGACTCTTTCGATGGCTTCCATGAACTTAGTGGGGATTTTGAACAGGCTGAGAACATATACATGAAGGTTTTGGAGAGTGTCTTTGAGTAGAGTGATTTTGCCCACCTGACTAAGGACAACCCCTTTCCAACTAGCAAGTTTTAGGTTAAGTTTGTCTATTAGCTTGTTCCAGAAGGAGTCATCAGGCTTAAGACACAGAGGAAGCCCTAGAAAAGTAGAGGGAAACTCAGAGATATTGCATCCAAGAATCCTTCCAATCCTTAGTTGCCTTTGGACTGGTGTATTGATGAAAAATAGAGAACTTTTATCCCAATTGATTTTTTGGCCAGAGGCTGATTCATAAGTCTTCAAAATATTCTTCATATTGTTAGCTTCCATGATGGTGGCTTCCCCCATAGTAATAGAGTCATCAACGAATTGTTCATGAGAACAAACAACATTGGAAGAAGAAGGTTTCAGACCCTTAAGATTGTCGTCTTCCACATTTTTGAGAATGAATCTGCCCAAGCATTTAGCAAGTATGGTGAATAGGATAGGGGATATGGGGTCCCTCTATCTAAGACCTCTAGAGCTTTTGAAGAAACTGGACGGGGAGCCATTGACAATAATAGCATAGGAGAAAGTTTCTATAAGTTGAGAGTAGAGCTGAATAACTTTGTATCCAAAACTGAACACTTTCATGATCCTGAGGAGAAACTGCCAATTCACTCTATCAAAAGCTTTAGCCATGTCAATCTTTAGGAAGAATCCTTGGTTATTCACCACTTTCAAGGAGTGGATATTGATGTTAATCATGATTTATCTTAACATTTTTCAAAAGCATTAACCCTAGCTCCTAGTGACAAAACAATGACTCGTCATTAGAGAATGATCCTTGTTTTGAACTTACAAAATCTCCATAAGTTGTGCTCAAAGTGGGTCCTCTTTCATCTTTTCCACCATCACTAAGTGATGTTCAACAAGATTGGGAGATAGATGATTTACTTGACTAGCTTCATTCATCTTGTAGATTCGCTTTTTTGTTTTTTCTTGTTTGTAATGTGCTTCCCTCTTGATGTGTTGCTTGATATGTTTTTGTGTTATGTTAAGTTCTCTTTTGATGAACCTTGTTACTCCATTAGTGCAAGGTAATAAAGAGGTCGAATATGTTCCAATATTCTTCTATATTTTGTAAGGCTATTATATACTTGAGGACAACACAAATTGTTGAGATATCTTTTTAGTCTCTTCCATGTTGACTCAAAAAGGCACTTGTTCTCTTCTTCGATTGTGTTTGTAGTTCAACTACCTCTAGGGAATGAGTTTTATTTAATACAAATATTATTGATATACATTATTTATCATAAGAGCATATCAACTCCAGAGTTAGTGGATCTCTTATGTACTTTTTCATAAATGTTGTGTGACCATTATCTTTTGATTTTTTATTTCTTGGGGCCATCCCATTGTGGTAACATGTGTGTCTTTAGGATGCATGCTACCTTAAATAAATTTTTCCCGATAAGGCATACACAATCGCTTTAACATTGGGCATACACTTTTCTAAATATTACACTTTTGGCACACACCATGCCATGTTTTCAATACCAAGGTTACATTGCAAACTGAGCCTTTTTCTTTGTAATTTTATATTTTTCCTTTTTATGACATAGCTTGAAAATCTTGATAGGATAGTATAGTCATGCTCTCTCTCTTATCCTTCCTTGTGTTATCCCTTTTATCTCGATATTAGAGAAATAAGATCCTAAAGTCCTTGTGGGATTAGTTCATCTTGTTTCTTTGATAACTTGGTGAATGTTTTTCAATGTGACTTTGCACGTTACTATGAGTATGCTTAGTCGCATACTCCCACTAAAGTGGAGGGTAAGTTTGGTATTGTAAATTGTACTCATAATTTCATCCTCAGCTAGGCCTCACTTTAGCATTTTCACTTTTGATACCTTATTAATGTGTTGATTTTTGTCACACTAATAAACTTATAAGGCATTGAGAGGGGGGGTGAAAGCAAAAACAATAACACAAATCTGATCACCACTTTAAATAACTTAAAGCTTAATAAACATAAAAGAAATATCACCACATAAGCTAGAAATGAATATATCAAGCTCCACATAACACAAAGATTTATACGTGGAAACCCAAAAGGGGAAAATTACAATGGGAGTTAATACCCACAAGACTCACTATCTGCATGATAGAAATTGTTGACCTATTAAGGTCTTACAAATATGCTCGGTTAGGAGAAGAGCTTGTTAGGAGTCACTCAGTTAAGGGATTTACCTTGACACTCTTAAAAGATTTGACCTAGTTAGGAGAAACCTCTCAAGAGGATTTGGACTCAAGCTAATGAGCTATCCTATTAGGGAATTTATGATTTCAAGCTTGTTAGTGTTAGGATAACTGGTGGACAACAGAGGGGGGGGGGGTAAATTAGTTGTCAACAAATTATATTAATCAAACCAATTTATAACCTTTAACTAGAGCACATAAACATTGAATACCAAGATAGTAGAAATAGATACTGGTAAGTAATGAAAGTTGAAAATGAAATAGAGAATTAACACAATGCAACCATACAACATAACACACTGATTTGTAGATGGAAAACCCAGTAAAGGGAAAAACCATGGTGGGAAGCCTACCCATAGTCAGATGATAGTTTTGTAGAAAGTATGTGATACAATAAAGGGCCTACACATGCAGGAAGGCACACTACCTAGAGTGTACTACTCATTAGAAAGGAGTCTCATTGACTACAGAGAGGTTATAACCACCTCACGATAATTGGACAACAATCCAAAAGAATGAACTACCAGAGATAGCATCTACCATGACTATTTACAGTCTTGGTTAAACTCAATATCAGAGGCCTTTGACCTCTTACTTAAACCCAATTTGATCACCTATGATCGAACAGATCTCCTTTGCATATGATATTTCATTCCATGACCACGAACATATTTCACCACCACAATCTACAATGAGATCTTACATCAATTTATACAAACCCTAAGGCCTAAACCAATTAGGTCTGCCACCTAAAAGATATTACAATAAGATCATTACATACATCCATATTACAATGATATGCCATGTCAGCTTAAGATCAAAACAACATTAACCAATCCATAAAACATACCGGTAACGTGTAGAGAACACATTAACATGATACTGGTCCATAACCTAGATAGGTACTGAACCTAATCTAGGTACACCATGCAAAGGAAATGTATCCAATCAGTCAAGCCATGATCAAGGATCACCTTCTTCATCCTCAATTCCATCTAGAAGCTGTACCAACACCACTTATGCATTATGTCAAAGTTTTTCAGCAAAAGCTCTATCGGTAAAACCTTAAACCCTTACTGGTAACCAAACATAATAGCTAGTGTTGACATCAATGACAAAACATCAATCCAACACATAATCAATTCCTCCATATTACCAACAATCTCCCCCTTTGGCATTTATGACAACACTAGATGTGAAAAAGAAAACATCTAAGTGCCAAGAAGTGTCAAACATTTCTCATAGAAGATATAACAATGAAAAACTGAAAAAATTCCAAGCAACTCCCCCTAAAGAGTGCAATCCAATCTGAAATTGATCTGAATTTTTCACATATAATTCTCCCCCTTTGACATTAATTCCATTTAAGATATGACATAGATATCAAAATTTTGTAAATCTCAAAGCTAAGTATTCCCCCTAAGTACTAGCACCACTACATCAACCTGGAGCAAAGGATAAAGTTGATGATGCATACTGGACTGATGGTTTGCTCCATCAATTAAGTTTCTGTCGAAGGGGTAGAAACCCCTAAGTTGTCTCTCAAATACTCAAATGATTCCTTGGACAATAGTTTAGTGAATATATCTGCAACTTTTTCTTTGGTGTTCACATAAACCAATTTGACTTCCTTTTCTTCAACCTTGTCCTTCAGAAAGTTATATTTTATTGATATGTACTTAGTCTTAGAGTGAAATATTGGATTCGTAGACATGTCAATAGCTACAGAGTTATCATAGTAGATAACTAACAGTTCACTATAATTTACCTTGATATCCTTCAACATTTTCTTCATCCATAATACATGAGCGCAATTAGTTGTTGCTGCAACATATTCAACTTCTATAGTTGATAAAGAAATGCATGACTATTTTTTGCTGATCCATGAAACCAATTTCTTTCCAAGAAAGAAACCTCCACCAAAAGTGTTCTTCCTATCATCAGTATCTCCTGGCCAATCTAAATTTGTATATGCCTATAAAGTGAAGTTATCATCTCTAGAATACCATAAGCCATATTCTGTTGTTCCTTGCAAATACCAGAATATCCTCTTTACTGCACATTCATGATTTTCTTTAGGATTACTTTGATATCTTGAAACTATACTTACTACATTCATAATATCTGGTCTAGTCTGAGTTAGATATAACAAGTCACCAATCATAGATTTATACCTTGTCGAATTTATAGGTGCAAATGTGTCTTTGATAGATAATTTTTCACTTGTCACCATAGGAGTACTTACCGGTTTGGAATTATCCATACCAAACTTCTTCAACAATTCTCTTAGATACTTATTTTAACAAATAAAGATGCTTTTTTCAGTTTGAGTAATCTACAAACCTAAGAAAAATCTCATCTCACAAATCATGGACATTTCAAATTCATTCTTCATATTATTAGAGAATTCCATGCACAATTTATCTTCACCTCCAAAAATGATATCATCAATAAATACTTCAATAATTAGAATATCATCATCAATGATCTTGTAATATAAATTACTATCAGTACTACCTTTAGTAAAACCAAGCTTCAAAAGATATTTATCCAACCTTGCATACCAAGCTCTAGGAGCGTGTTTCAATCCATATAATGCTTTCCTTAATCTGTAAACCATATCTTTATCATTTGTCAATAAAAATCCATTAGGATGCTCAATGTATACCTCTTCCTCAAGTTCACCATTCAAAAATGCACATTTAACATCCATTTGATAGACCTTATAGTTCTTGTAAGTTGCATAGGAAAGAAATAGTCCAACAGCTTCAATCCTAGCTACAGGTGCAAATGTCTCACCATAATCAATTCCATCCATTTGATAATATCCTTTACAAACCAATCTAGACTTATTTCTTATAACTTGACCATCCTCATTTAGTTTACTCCCAAAAACCCATTTAGTTCCAATAACATTCTTATTTTTAGGTTGGGGAACTAAAGTCCAAGTGTTATTCTTCTCTATCTGATCTAATTCATCTTCCATAGCCTTTAACCAATATTTATCTTTACAAGCTTCAATAACAAATGTCAATTCAATTTCATAAATAAAACATACCCCTTCATTTGCCAGTCTTCTTCTTTTCATAACTCCCTTGTTCCTATCTCCAATGATTTGATCTTCAGAATGATTTAACCTTACATACCTTGGAGCCTTTTGAACTTTAGGTTCACTATTCTGATCATTAGTCACAGTTGAATTTTATGATTGTACTGGTGTAACTGTCTCGGTGTCTTGTACCAGTTGAGGCATTGTCGGTTCAGTTATGATCATTTCCACTGTCGATTCCCTGTCATATGATATAGATTGATTTATCTATTGCTCATCCACTTTCACATTTGCGCTCTCCAAAATTTTCTGCAATCTTTTGTTATAACATCTGTATGATTTGCTTTGAGTTGAATATCCAAGAAATATCTCATCATCACATCTAGGATCAAACTTCCAATTGAATCATCCCTTTTGATATAACATTTACTTCCAAAAATTCTAAAATATTTAATAGTAGGTGTATGTCCAAACCATAATTCATAAGGGGTCTTACCAGTTTCACCTTTGATGTGAACTCTGTTGAATGTGTAGATTCACTACTTCTCTCTAGTAGATGTGAGGCAATTTGGCTTCCATCATCATGGTTCTTGTTGCATCCAAAATGGTTCTATTCTTTCTTTCCACTACTCCATTCTACTAAGGAATCTGGGGTGCAGATAATTGTCTCCTAATTCCATTTGTCTCATAATAACTGTTAAATTCATGAGAAGTGAACTCACCGCCTTGATCTAATCTTAGACATTTGATTTTCAATCTATTTTTTGTTTCCACCTTTGTTTTAAAGATCTTGAATTTCTCAAAATCTTTAGACTTCTCCCTTAGAAAAGTCACCGACATCATTCTAGAATAGTCATCAGTTATTAGCATGAAATACCTATCACCTTGAAAACTTCTAGTCCTTGTTGAGCCACATAAGTCAGTGTGAATCAAATCAAGAACATCATTAGATTTATCATGTATACTCTTAAAAGAAGTTCTAACTTTCTTTCCCAACTAACATTCCTTACATATTGGATTATGAGGCTTTATAATCTTAGGTATATCTCTAACTGTCTTTGTTGATCTGATCTTAATAATACAATCAAAATTAACATGACACAACCTCTTATGCCATAGCCAACTCTCATCAAAAGACCAATTAGACATGTCTTTTTACCAGTGTTCAAGTGAAAGATATTACCTCTAGTCTAAGTACTAGTTGCAATCTCCAAACCAGTTTTGTTAATAATTTTGCATTTTCTATCTTTAAACTAAAGTTGGAATCCCTTGTCCACCAATTGACCAACACTTAAAAGATTATGCTTTAAACCTTCTACATAATAGACATTATCAGTATTATGCTTTCCATCTAGAGAAATAATACCTCTATCTTTGATCATACATTCTTTGTCATCCCCAAATCTGACTTGACCGCCATTGTATTCTTCCAGGGATGAAAATTTTCTTTTATCTCTAGTCATATGATGTGAAAATCCACTATCAATTACCCATTCATCCTTGTCTTCAACTTTTTCTACCAAGGCCTTTTCTTCATTCTTGATAGTCAGTTCCGGTTCATCTTCTTTTAAAGCATAGAACACCCATTCCTTTCCATTGCCCGATCAACTAGCAGAGTCTACTGTTGGTTTATCCTCAAAGTCATCACTTACTCCTTCCTCATCCTCTATGTAGTATTGTTTTCTTTTCTTGAATCTATATCTGTTCTGATTAGGCTTAAAATATTTCTTAACTCTTTCTTCAAATCTTGCATTCCTTTCAGGACATCTAGATGCAAAATGACCAATCTTATTACATGCAAAACATTTAAAAGGTGCTTTTCCTCCATACTTACTTCATGTCAGTCTTTTAGGTAATCTTCTAGCAAATAAGGCTTCAAGTTGCTAAAATTCTTCATCCTCTTTCCTCACATCTTCCAATTCTTTTGCATACCGGGCTTTCCAATCACTTTTGTTGGTAGATGATGATGCATGAAAAGTAGGTTCAGACTTGCCGCTCTGGAAGGTCCAAATTCTTCAAGCTCAAAAGCAGATAATTTCCCAATCAGAATGTCTCTATTAACTGAAGTGTTTGTCATTGTTCTCAATTCATTAATTGTAGTCACCTTCATCTTTTAAGCCAGTGGAAGGGCTCTCAAGACTTTGGAAACTATTTCATCTTCACTCAGAGATCCTCCACAACATTGAATTCCCATAACAATCTCATTTACTCTTTCCACAAATGTAGCAATTCTTTCCGTATCTTCCATCTTCAAGTTCTCATATCTTACCCGGTAGCCATCAAGTTTCATAATTTTGACATTAGGGTCACCTTCATTCAAAGTTTTCAATTTATCCCACATAACCTTTGTTTGATGATTTATTAGTCAATCCCATGATTTGTTGGTCAGTGAGTGCACACAAGAGGGATTCTCTAGCTCTGCAATCATTTTCAATATTCTTGTCCAAGTCTCTAGGAGCAGGATTCCAAGATGCCTAGTCATAAGGTGTATATCCTTTCTCAATGATCTCCAAAATATTATTGCCAAGACATCTAAGATGAGTCTCCATTCATATTTTCCATATCTCATAATTTGTTCCATCAAGCTTAGGGATTTCTCTTCTAGAAATAGTTACTAGTGGATTTGAAGTATTAGTTGCCATAGGATCTACTTCAAGCAGTTAAGATTTTGCAAAAGAGGACAAAATCTCTGATACTACTTGTTACAAGATAGGGTTTTCATTGCATAAAAGGATCAACCTATCAATGCCCGATACAACCATTAGACTTATAGAATCCATAGGAGGTTGTTAAACCATGTCGCAAATCCCTACGAGGGATGCTAGCCCACTTCCAACAATCCCCCTCCTAGCATCACTCGTCGCAACCTGCACGATTCAAACCTTTGACCAAGCTCTGACAGAAATTACTAGGATAACTGGTGGACAACTAAGAGGAGGGGGTGAATCAGTTGTCAACAAACTATATTAATCAAACCACTTTATAACCTTTAACTGGAGCACATAAACATTGAATACTAGGATAGCAGAAACAGATACTAGTAAGCAATAAAACTTAAGAATGAAATAAATAATTAACACAATGCAACCATACCACATAACACAATGATTTGTATGTGGAAAACCCGATAAAGGGAAAAACCATGGTGGGAAGCCTATCCACAGTCAGACGATACTTTTGCAAAAAGTATGTGATACAATAAGGGGCCTGCACATGCAAGAAGGCACATTGCCTAGAGAGTAGTTCTCAATACAAAGGAATATCACTAACTACAGAGAGGTTATAACAACCTCAAGATAATTGCACAACAATCCAGAAGAATGAACTGCTAGACATAGCATCTACCATGCTTGATTACAGTCCTAGTTAAGCTCAATATAAGAGGCCTTTGGCCTCTTAAATCCAATTCGATACTTATGATCGACTATATCTCCTTTGCATATGATATTTCATTTCATGACCACAATCTACAATGAGATCTTACATCAATCTATTCAAACCCTAAGGCCTAAACCAATTAGGTCGGTCACCTAAAAGATATTACAATAAGATCATTACATATATCTATATTACAATGATATTCTATGTTGGCTTAAGATCAAAACAACATTAACGAATCCAAAAAACATCCTGGTAACGTGTACAAAACACGTTAACATGATACCGGTCCATAACCTAGATAGGTACTGGACCTAATCTGGGTCCACCATGCCAAAGCGATGTATCCAATCAATCGAGCCATAATCAAGGATCACCTTCTGCATCTTGAATTCCATCTAGAAGCCACACCAACACCACTTATGCATTCTATCAAAGTTTCTTAGTAAAAGCTCTACCAGTAAAACCTTAAACCCTTACCGATAACATAAGATCTTCTATTGATAACCAAACATAACAGCTAGTGTTGACATTAATGACAAAACATCAATGCAACACATAATCAATTCCTCCATATTACCAATAGTTAGGACCTACCCAGTTAAGGGATTTGACTGCTGCAAGTATTAGGAAAACAACATTAAAATGATTAGCATGTAGCACCTTTGTGCTTGATAAGATCCACTTCATTTATTCTCAATACATCAACAAAACATCAACACAGAGCTTCTCAGATTACCTCACAATCAGACTCAATATCAAACTCTCAATATTCACTCATGATCTCATACATCATCTCATAACTCATCACACTTTTGATAAGCATCAATGAAGTTAGCTAACAACCTGTAGCGTCGTAAATTGTACGCACTTGCTAGGGTGGTAGAATTTCACACCTAGTTTAGCACCCGCCTTGGCGCATTTTGTATTTTGCATTTCATTTCCCCTTTATCACTTAATTAATCAAATTAATTAGGTCTAAGGTTCTATTTCATCATCTTCCATATCATAAAGTTGGGCCCTTTCATTAAAGTGTGCCCTTTTCATTTTATTCCTCCAATACATCATCTAATCAAAAACCCTAATTAGGTCCTATTTTGAACTTGGGGGCTTGATTTTGGGGGTCAAAACATCTCAAAATCACCTGTAACTTCAGGATTCTCTCTAAAATCATCATATCCGACGGTCCTGAAAATTTGGCGAAAAGTTGTCGGGACCATGGCACCTGAAGTGCACATGGTCCCGAACATTTTTCTCGAAATTTTAGGAGTGCGATCCAATCATAAAATAAAGCTTAACCCCAAGAAATTGGCGGGAGATTCAATCTCTAGGTCGGCCAAAAGTTGAAATTATGACCTAGGGTTTCATATATAAGAACTCTCTTTCTTCATTTGAAAGGATTGGAATTTTGTTTTGAGGGACCTTCTAGGCAGTGAAAGAGCAGATCTTTGAAGACTTCAACAATATTCAACATCCATCCATCACACATTCATCAATTTCATTCATCCATCTAGGGATTTGAAGGCATTGAAGAACAATAAGGGATTACCGACTGAAGATTGGCTTGTACCCCTCCCTTGGGGTTGGGTATGATTTCATGTTGTTTTCATGTCTTTGCATAAGCTTCAATATATCATTTATTCATGCTTTAGATCACTTTGCATCTTGATTTAGAGCATTTACATTATCATTTACAAGCAATTAGGGTTTACTTTCTAGGTTGCTCTAGCTTGCTTACTTGCATTTTAGGATCTTGCATACACACAAGGTCTGCACACACATTACTTTTACAATACAACTTGGCTATTCATGGAGGTGGAAATCACCGAAGCGGGGGTTTGACTAAGGCAAAACCCTATATAGCAACCCACCACACCTTTTCAGATACAAGTGCAGGTTTCGAGATTCGGACGACGCCGCAAGTTGCAGATCTGGAAGAAGTAGACCGAGATAGAACCACACACCAAGTTTTAGAGCAAAAGACTAGGACAGGGGCATGGGGCGCCATGGTCCTGCCAGGACAGGGGCGCTGGGCGCCCTGGTCCCTCTGTCAGACAGCAGTTTTCATCATTTTTGATAGCTTTCTAGGTTGCAAAATAGCAGTTTTCAGAGCAGTTTCAGGGGCAGAATCAAGACAGTGGCGCCCACGCCCTCATCCCGAACATTTTCACTTAGATTTTAACTCCAGGTACGCATTTGCATTCTTGTCTTGTCCTTGTGTTTACAGCTTTCCATTGTTTAAGTTCAATTCTGCAATCTTGTTATTAGTTCATACTTGCACTTTAGGGTCAGGGATTGAACTTGCATCATTCTATCTATCATTTGCAACAAAGGAATAGAAATCCTAATAGGTAGCCTATGGCTCTCTCTTCCACAAAAAGAAGTAGCCAATTGTGTGATACCTCTAGGCTCTTTCGTATTCCACAAATGTGTGATTGAAAGTGAGATTAGGGCATGTTTTCTTAGTGTCACTTTTTCCCCCACACATTTTGGTGAACCCGACGTGAATCTTATTATTGCTTTCTCTTGCATTATATTTGTTAGATCTAGATCTAGATTTAGTGTGTTTCATCTAAGTTTCATTTTCATTAAAAAAAAAAAAAAAAGGGAAAAGAAAGAGTGTGTTTCTTGTTTTCTTTGCATTGTGTGTTTAAATTTTATGCAATATTTATTTAAAAATGTAAGATTTTTATTTGCATAGCCAAGATGAATTAGATGAAGCTTTAGATGAGTTTTTGAACCCTAAAGATGCCAAACCTTCATTTTACCAAAGACTCATAAACCTTGTTAATATGCCATTTAGGTGTGATGAGAAAGATAAGTTGAATAGTTCCTCTCAAGGGTACATTCCTATCAGCTCTTCTCCTGAATCTAGTAACATGGTTGTTTTTAACAATCCCCCCTATGAAGAGATATCTCCTTTTGAATCAAAAGATAAACCTTTTAATAGATATGATCATGCTTTGTTGGATGATGCCCTTGATGACTTTGTGTCTCCTAAAAAACACTCCCTTCATGAGGATCCTTTTGTGCAACAAGATGACATTATCCCTACATTTCCTAGTGATGGCATTTCATTTTCCAACAAAATTCCCACTAGAGATGATGAATTAATGATAAATGCTTACCCTTCTCCTAAAGTTTGTCTTACCCATAAGCATCCCTTAGAGAAAGAAGATGAAATAATAAGCAATTTCCTTAATTCTCTCTCCCCTAAAGATCATGTTGAACATATTTTGAGGAAAGAGGATGAGTTTAACACATCTATTAATGCTCTCCCTCCTAAGGATGAGGAATTAATAAACAATGTTACCTCCTCTCCCGAAATTAACAATACTTCAAACATTCCTTTCAACCACTTCACTATTTGGGATGAACCATTAGAAGAAGGTGTAGATTATTCTCTCTCCCTTGATAATTTCTCACCTTCCTTGAATCTCAATTATTCTCCCTCTAAAAATAAAGCATCTCCCTCTCCTCAACTTGGTTCTACTCATAAGGAAACCCTAGTTCAAAGCAAGATGGTTAACATGTCTTTCAAAGATCTCCCTCTCAAAAGTGAGACTTTAGAGAGTAATGTTGATCCTTCTCCTAGAGAGTTTATTCCCCATGTAGATCCTTTGACGATAGAGGATGATATGACCTTTCCTAGTATTACTTTTCCTACTAGAACATCAATGCCTATCCCTTGTCTCTCTCCTAAAATTGATTTAATCCGTGATAAGATTTTAGTGCAAGAGAAGACTATCAATAATTCTTCCAACACTTTTGTTCATTCCTCTAAACCATCCTCAATCAATTTGATACATGTGAATGAAACACCTAACAAACCTCTCTTCACTATCCAAGGTGCTTGTCCTTCTCATAAGCCTATCTTTGTGGTACAAGGTGGTTATGCTAATGATTCTTTTTGCACTCCTAAGAAACCTATTATTACTATGCAAGGAGGTTATTCTTCTAAGAGCCCTTATGAGTATGCTAAGCAACTGACTAGAGAAAGTTATCATGCGGTTGCTCATACCTATAACACAAGAAACAATAGGAAACCTAATCCTCCTCCAGTTATCCCAACTTCACTTCCTCCTTCCCAACCTATTCTTCCTCAAGCTCCACGTATTTCACAAGTTCTCGGTAAGGAATATGATCTCATAGAACAACTTAAAACTACTCCAGCAAAGATATCTCTTTGGGATTTGATACAAAATTCTTCCGCTCATCATGGAATGTTACAAGATGCCTTGAAAGATTTGAATGTTCCTCCACCTAATACATCTAGTAATATAGTGTCTTTGGTTAACTCTGTGATGAATCCTAAAGCTCAAATTGTGTTTACTCAAGATTAATTGCCTACTAGTGAAATTCAACATCAATATGATCCCTTGATGATTGTGGTTATCATAAATGACACTGCTATAAGATGAACACTGGTAGATAATGGCTCTGGCCTTAATGTGTGTAGCATTAATCTATTGCATAAGATGAATGTGGATACATCCCTTATTGAGCCTAACTCTCATCCCATTCAAGGCTTTGATAATGTGGCTAAGTCTTCATTAGGTATTATCACCTTACCCATCACAGTGGGACCTGTTACTTTGCCTACTCCTATCCATGTTATGTCGGGAAATCTAACATACAACTTGTTATTAGGGAGACCTTGGATTCACAGTATGCAAGCTGTCCCCTCTACATTGCATCGACAAGTTAAATTCATTTATAACAATAAGACATATACCTTGATAGGTGATACTAATTTTCAAGCTTGTTTGCAAACATCTACTTCCAAAGGGAGTTCTTCTAAACCTTCCTCTTCTAGCGATGACTCTGTACCAATGAATGAATCATCACCCTCTGATAATCAAAATTATTTGGATGAATCTGAAGTTCTTGAAGAATATTCTTCTCAACTTGAATCTACACATGAAAAGGCTTTTGATCCTGAGAAGGTTCTCGCAGAAGATGATTGGGGATCTCTTGATTTTAATCCCACCTTTGTAGGTGAGTATAGGGTTCCTCCTAGAGAGCTTAAAGTTAAAAAGAAGGAAGAAACTAGAGATCAATCAGTCTTACCTGAACCTATGAGCAATAATTTTGTGGCCACTTCTCAAACTTCTTCTCCTCACACCTCTAATTCTGAAGAATTTGATTCTTTGTCTTATGAAAAACCACCTTCTCTTTCTGAAATGGCTAATCCTTATGGTCATAGTTTTCATATTTTGGCTAAGAGTGGCTATAGTGGAAATGGTTGTGGCACAAATGAACAAGGAATTAAAATTCCTTTAGAACATAACATGCATGAATATTCATTTGGACTTGGATATAATCTTTCTAAGCCCACCAAAGCATCTAAAAGACCATCTCTCAATGTGAATGCTATATTTAGTAGTGATGATGATCTCACTTCAACTAGATCATCTTCTACTTCTATCAACTCTCATTCCCCTCATAAGGAAATCTTGGCGATGAACAAATCTCTTTATGACTCCCCTCAAATTTCTAAATCCACTTATGAATCTTTATCTCCTATTCATCATAAAGTCCTTTCCTCCAGGGATAAGGCTCTAATAAATTACACTCATCCCTCTTCTAAGATTTCCTGTGACTTTTCTTCTTCAATTTTTATCATTTTATACATGGTTTTGATCTTACTTATAGTTGAGCATTTAGCATGTCATTTTCAAATACCTCATTCAATCTATCATGTCTTTAAATAACATTAATGGCTGTTATGTTGCTCATCATTATGTGACATTGGTAGCTCATTTACTGGGGGCTCATTGTCATTCATGATGGTACAATTTCAAGTGCAATCATATTTTTGAAGCAACATAATACCCTAATTTTCTATATTATCTCTTGTTCCTATGGGGACAAGAGTGATTTCATACATCTCTTCTTTTTATGGTTAAAATTTCCCTTTGGGGTAATAGTGTGGAAATATTGATCATCTTTTCTTTAGAATCCTCTTTTCCTAGATATGGGAGAAGATGTGTATGCTCTTTCTTATCCTACCCACTTCTTGTGAGGAGCATTTTACATACACTAATGTCTTGCTTGCATGAACTCATGTGAGTATGTAGTACATTTTGCTTATGTCTAAATCTCTCCCTAGGAGATTGTGTAAGTCCTTCTCATTGTCCTTATCCTTGGGAGGCAATGATCTTTCCTTATTTTTATCTAAGGATCCACTTTTTCCTATTTCGTGGATGGTGTGAACTTTATTACTTGATGTTATTCCTTGTTTGCATTTGTTGTTGTTTGTTCAAGGATTCTCTCTTACAAGAGGTGTGAGTCCTTGACTACAACCTCTTTTGCACTTGGTAAAATACATCCATAATGAATTCACTGTCCCAATTGGGTTAAAAAGAGCGTCATCCTTCATTAAGAATCACTTTCACCTTGCAAAAGAAGGAAGTATTGCATTCTTATTCTCTTCTTTGTCTTATTCTAGAAGATGTTTGTCTAAGACAATTCCTCTCGGGGATAGGTGTCTTTTGTACAAAGATCTCTTCTCCTCTATGGATCTCCTTTACACATACTACAAGATGTCCCTTTTCAACTATCTTATCCTTGCTTAAAGAGTGCAAAACTCTCTTGTTTGGATCTATGACATTGTTGCATTTTTGGGGTATCTTCTTTTGTGATGAAGGTAGGTATCCTTGTTTTACTTTGCTTATCACATAAACATTACACTTTTTGAGCAATGGGTCATTCTCGGAACCAGAGCACAGACTCTTAGAGCGAGATGTCATGGTTTTGTACTATACATATACAGTTTGTAGCATACTCAAGCATAGACTCCTATGAGGTGCTTCTAACCTCCCTTACACACACATGCACGAGGTTGAGTGGAACTAGCGGCATAAGGCTAGACTTTCTCACTCTCCTCCCTTCACCTAGACAGACTCTAGGGGCTAGTTTTCCATGTCCTTTTTCCCATGGATCACCTAGACAAGATCTAGGGGCGAGAAGTCCATGTTTTCTCTCTCACTATTCTTCTCATGGATCACCAATGTGTGTATTCATGCTTGCTTTTTTCCTTTCTTTTCTTCTCTTTTCATTTTGTTTCCATTTACATCCTTCATCTTGTGTTAGAGAACTCTCAAATCCTCACACTCTTTGTTGTGTTGGAATTGAGATTTAGTCCTCTTTCTTACCAAATGATTCTCCATTAGTTTTTGATCTCATATCAAATCTTCTTGTGAGCATTTGTCATCAATATTCTTTAAAAATTCGAAGTGGTAAACATGATACCCTATTTCAACTCACTAAAATTAGCAAGCCGAAACAGGGGGGGGCATATAGCTACCCTCGAATTTTCATCACCTTCCTTAGTAAGCATTAGGTGATTTTGTGATCTAACATGTGGTTTTGTAGGTTGTGGTTCTTAACTGAGTACTGCAGATACCGCTGGGGGATTCATCCGACAACTTATGGATATATCCTTTTTCAAATAATGTTTACTTTTCTGTACTTTAGCTTGCATATGCACGTAGTGTTCATATGACCGCTAAAGTGGGGGCTAAATGTAGCGTCGTAAATTGTACGCACTTGCTAGGGTGGTACAATTTCACACCTAGTTTAGCACCCGCCTTGGCGCATTTTGTATTTTGCATTGCATTTTTCCTTTAGCACTTAATTAATCAAATTAATTAGGTCTAAGGTTCTATTTCATCATCTTCCATATCATAAAGTTGCGCCCTTTCATTAAAGTGTGCCCTTTTCATTTTATTCCTCCAATACATCATCTAATCAAAAACCCTAATTAGGTCCTATTTTGAACTTGGGGGCTTGATTTCGGGGGTCAAAACATCTTGAAATCACCTGTAACTTCGGGATTCTCTCTAAAATCATCATATCCGACGGCCCTGAAAATTTGGTGAAAAGTTGTCGGGACCATGGCGCCCGGAGAGGACCATGGCACCCGGAGTGCACATGGTCTTGGACATTTTTCCCGAAATTTTAGGAGTGCAATCCAATCATAAAATAAATCTTAACCCCAAGAAATTGGTGGGAGATTCAATCTCGAGGTCGGCCAAAAGTTGAAATTATGACCTAGGGTTTCATATATAAGAACTCTCTTTCTTCATTTGAAAGAATCGGAATTTTGTTTTGAGGGACCTTCTAGGTAGCGAAAGAGCAGATCTTTGAAGACTTCAACAACATTCAACATCCATCCATCACACATTCATCAATTTCATTCATCCATCTAGGGCTTTGAAGGCATTGAAGAACAATAGGGGATTACCGACTGAAGATTGGCTTGTACCCCTCCCTTGGGGTTGGGTATGATTTCATGTTGTTTTCATGTCTTTGCATAAACTTCAATATATCATTTATTCATGCTTTAGATCACTTTGCATCTTGATTTAGAGCATTTACATTATCATTTACAAGCAATTAGGGTTTACTTTCTAGGTTGCTCTAGCTTGCTTACTTGCATTTTAGGATCTTGCACACACACAAGGTCTGCACACACATTACTTTTACAATAAAACTTGGCTATTCGTGGAGGTGGAAATCACCGAAGCGGGGGTTTGACTAAGGCAAAACCCTATATAGCCGCCCACCACACCTTTTCAGATACAAGTGCAGGTTTTGAGATTTGGACGACGCCGCAAGTTGTAGATCTGGAAGAAGCAGACCGAGACAAAACCACACACCAAGTTTTAGAGAAAAAGACCAGGACAAGGGCGTGGGGCACCCTGGTCCTACCAGGATAGGGGCGCTGGGCACCATGGTCCCTGGGATAGGGGCACTAGGCACCCTAGTCCCTCTATCAAACAACAGTTTTCAGCATTTTTGACAGCTTTCTAGGTTGCAAAACAACAGTTTCCGGAGCAGTTTCAGGGGCAGAATTAGGACAGTGGCACCCATGCCCTCGTCCTGAACATTTTCACTCAGATTTTAACTCCGGGTACGTATTTGCATTCTTGTCTTGTCCTTGTGTTTATAGCTTTCCATTGTTTAAGTTCAATTTTGCAATCTTGTTATTAGTTCATACTTGCACTTTAGGGTCAGGGATTGAACTTGCATCATTCTATCTATCATTTGCAACAAAGGAATAGAAATCCTAATAGGTAGCCCATGGCTCTCTCTTCCACAAAAAGAAGTAGCCAATTGTGTGATACCTCTAGGCTCTTTCGTATTCCACAAATGTGTGATTGAAAGTGAGATTAGGGCATGTTTGCTTAGTGTCACTTTTTCCCCCACACATAATCAATTCCTCCATATTACCAATAGTTAGGACCTACCCAGTTAAGGGATTTGACTGCTGCAAGTATTAGGAAAACAACATTAAAATGATCAGCATGTAGCACCTTTGTTCTTGATAATATCCACTTCATTTATTCTCAATACATCAACAAAACATCAACACAGAGCTTCTCAGATTACCTCACAATCAGACTCAATATCAAACTCTCAATATTCGCTCATGATCTCATACATCATCTCATAACTCATCACACTTTTGATAAGCATCAATGAAGTCAGCTAACAACCTTGGAACAATTTCCTAGGTTCAATAAATCTGGTCAATCTTGCACTACATGCTTTACTTATGTTGTCCACTAACATAACAAGCCAAAAATAAAACATTATGTGTACTAGTTTACTGACCTTAGTGACTTTGTTCTACCGATTAGATGTTCTTCTTGATTGACTTCTCTGTACATCATAAATTGCTCAACATGTTGAATCTGTCATTGTGGTATGAAACATAGCTACCTGATACAATCTCCAATACTCCTGCAAAGCTACATCACCTAACTCTTCATTGATCACTCATTTCAGTTGCTTGAATACAACTCTGTTCATGTTTACTAGTTGAAGTCCTATTTGTTGGTTCAGTGATAAATAGTCTCCTCTATCGATCATGCTTTATCGATTGGCCTAAAAGACATAGATGACTATAAAAGCATAGTTGCCATCAATGACAACATAAAACAAGTCATCAATCAACCTATTACATAAAAACATCATCATTAAGATGACCATCTCCCCCTTCGGCATTAATGGCAACACTTAGGAAACTTTTTGTCTAAATGTGCAATACAAAAAATGACTCAAGTCATGACACTTAGAAATTGCATGCTATTACAAAATTAGCAAACATATATACTAGTACTCCACTTTGTAATTCAAAATTTTGACTATACTACTACTCCCCCTTTGACAGCAATGGAAAAGGTAAGCAAATCTATGAAAGATAAATACAATATACATCAAAATTTGCATTATCATATATAGATATAAAAGTTTAAAATGTTTTACAATTCCATCTTAGAATATGCGTCTGCAAAATGAGACTTTAACTGCTTCAAATCATTTTTCCAAAAGAGTGTCGGTTATCTCAACATGTATTCTGATCTGGCAAGCCAGCTCCTCCATGGCATCAATTGTACTCATTTTAGGTGTAGCTATAATAGCTTCAATTTCCTTGTAGCCTCTTTGCAAAATTTAAACCTTAGAGATAAAAAGTGTTTGTAGCTCCTACACTGACTTAGTCCTTTTGACCCGTTCATTCTCATAATCTTTTACCTTATGTTGAAGTTCAACAACTCATCTACTATAAGTTATATCAGAAATATTTAGGGGGATAAATGATTTACTTAGAACTTCAAGTTCCTTTTCAGCTTCATGTTTCCTTTTCATCAGATCATCACAAAATAAAGGAAACTTTGCAATAGTGGAAACAATTTTACCTCTGGTTTCAATTGTATCTTTAATATGATCTTTATTAACCGTCAGAGCAACTTTGTGTTTATCAATATCATTCATCGACTTCTCTAGTCTCTTCTTCTTAAATTCCTTTTTGCTATTCAAATTAGCTACATCTTCAAAACCTTTCATCTATTCACTAGCATTAGCAACCAATTCACCTAACTTATCAACTAGTGTAGACAGTCTATTAGTGTCTATCTCTAGTAACAATCTAGACAAAATATCAACTACACATTGTATAGTTTGAGCTTCCTTTTTCCATCCCTTCATTCTTTTCTTCTTAGCTCTAGATTGCATGGAAGTTGCAATATCCATTACTTTTGTTGAACTCAATGCATCCATTTTGATGGGTCCTTGTATACTTAATGCATCATCGTCCTCCTCATCATCAATTTTATATTTAGAGGTACGTGATAGAGATATCACTTTAGGTTATGGTTTCAGTTGTTCCTCTTCTTTCTTCTATTTTGTCTTCTCCTTGTCGATTACTAGTGGTGTTTGTGTATCAATTATTTGAGTGATTAACAGTGGCTCTTTCTCAGTCTATATATTCTCCTCTCTTTGTTTCTTTTTCTTGTTGTTCATTCATTTGAACACCTTCATCATGTATATCCTTAGTGTGATCTTTGTTTTCCTCATTAATACTGGTTACCTTAACTTCTGTATCATCATCTAGAACTATAATGGTTTTAGTTTGTACATTTACTAGTTCTGTCTTTTCTTCTTCATCTACCACTTGGTTTTCCATAACAATCTCATCAGGTGTAAAATCATTGATATCAACATTGTTCAGAATACCTTCTACCTTAAATTTCTCTGGTTTCTCTTCTTCCTCATCAGGTATCAAACCAAATAACTTCTTCAATATCTATTGAGTTTCCATATGAACTGATTGGGTCTCACAAATTAACAGTCTTGTCAACCTTTTCTTAGATCTAAAAGATGATTTATCCTTTGCAATAATTTCATCGATCTCCTCCTTTGTGGCTTCATGTTGCAATTTTTTAATAATAAATTCAATAAATTATCTATCCTGTATTATGGCTACTTGCCATCTAGCATCAAGCTTATCATACAAAGAATTTTAAATCTACCTTGGCATTTCGATTAGGGCTTTAATATATTTATCCATCATAAAAACAATTGCATCCTCTATCTACCTTTGTTCATCCTCACTAAAATTATCATACAGTTTATCCAAACCCTTAAGAACACCATATTCCTTAATATGCATTAACAACTTTTCAAAAGGTGTAAGCTTAGTTACTGATTTATTGATGGATTTGACAGTAGATGCTCCTACAACCTTTGACAATTTTCCACTAGCTCTCAGAGCTTTCTTCTCACCTTCTGATTTAGTTTCTTCTTCATCATTGGTTGTTGGTACTTTAGGTACAGGGGGCTCAATGACTTTACCTTTTCTCTTGAATTGTATCTTGGAAGGTTTCTCCTTCTTTGCCTCTACAGGTTTCTCCTTCTTAACCTCAACACTTCTTGTCTTCATATCGGTGTTGGTACCAATTGAGGCACTAGATGCTCCTACTTGTTTAGCTTCAAACTTATCTCTAGCCTCTACTATTTTTTCCTTAGTAAATCCCTGTTGCTCAACAAACTGCTCAACTTCCTTTCTGACTTTCTTAACAATTACCTATCTGCTAAGTTCAAAATTCACCCAAATAGATTTCTCCTTATAGTTTCGAAACCTCTCAATAATATTATCTACCAGTTGTGCTAGCAATTGTTCAGTATAAGTAACCAAAAGATCTTCTTCAACTTTGTAGCTCATAGGATTCACCCAAGTTATCCTGAGATCAACTGCCTCCATCTGACATGTGTCTATGTCAACCAAAAAAAAGATGGTATCCTCATATTTCTTAACAACCTATGCTAGTATCCTCTCTCTTGCATGCATCTTTTTTCTAAAAATATTTGAAATAACCCCAAGCAATCTTACCAAAATCATTACCTAACATCTTGATTTTGTTCTTTGTCTCTAACGATATTGGTGTGTCCTTAGACAAATAAACATCACCAATACCAAGAAAGAAATTTTGAAAATAGAATAACAATTCAACAATCAATTGTCCAAATTTAAACTTCAGTCTTTTGTCTTTTTTGATGGATTCAAGATTGAGCACCAACTAAATTATCAATGCCTCAAAAAAATCATAATAAACATTTTCTTTGATCATCTCGTAAGCAGTATGGATGGCTGTAGTAGGGATGTTGTTCATCTTGCTAGAATGATATATGTGGTATCCTATGACCATTGAAGAAAATTTTACTATGGGATCATCAATCTCATTAACAGTCATAGCTCTTCCATCCCATCATGACTTCGTTAGATCAGCAACATCATTCTTAGGAACTGATCTCAGTACTAGAACTTCACCAGTGGAACACAATCCAATTACTACATGATTTTTTTCCTTGATGAACTTACGTGGTCGATCAAGGCACATAAATTGGTTATGCACATGACTCAAAACATATCTCACAAGATCATCTTCAAAATCATCAATAGAATTCAGTGCATGGTGAAAATATTTATTGGTAACCCTCCTATATTGTTCTTTCAATACTCCATCTTTGTCACATATTACCCTATATTGATCAAATATAGAAAAAATTCCAAGATCTTCCAACTTAGAATGAATGTATGATCTAATATCGTCTACATGCAAAACTCCATATGGGACTCCAGATAGGGCTCCGACGGGATCAATTTCGGTGGATTTAAAAAAGTGCCTCTTAATCTCTGGATGAGGCCTGACTGTAACATCTACCAAATGTGGTGCATCCATCTTTGGAGATTCAGACTTAGAAATAGATAACGAGATTTTTCAGTTAAATACCTTTCAACACTTCCACAGCTAGGATTTCAACACTAAGAATACACTTTCACTGATTATCAATCATAGATCACTCCAAATATTTTGTTAATCTGATCAAATGTTGTTCACACAAGCTCTTCTCTACTCTTATCTTTCTTTGAGTGCTCTCAAGAATGAAAAGTGACAAATGATACTCAAAAAGTCATTTTATTTGCTCTATTGCATTAAATGCTATTCTCAGTTGTATAAACAAACAAACCCTAAAACACCATTCAACATACTACCTATTCTCATATCACATCAAACCTACTGGTTTGATCATAAAAATAATTTACAATATCATAATGCATCAAGATATGTAGATTTATCTTATCGTATATCATATAGGGGTCCAGAAATGGATCTAACATTAAGCTCCCCCTAAGCATTTTAACAACTTAGTTTGTCGATGATGAGTTCTCCACACTAGGTGAAGAACTAGGATCTTCCAATGGTTTTTCATCACTCTTATTTTTCTAGATATTTTTCATCTCTTCTCTCCTCTCTTCCACATCAACTTTCTTCTTCACTTTCTGGTCAGCAAATTGATTTACCGGTTGACTCATTTTAGCTGTACAAAACTTTGCAAGGTGTATCATTTGGTGACAATGAAAACATGCCATACCAGATGCTCTCTAGGGTCCAACATTGCCTCTACCAGTCCTTCTACAATTCATAGCTACATGACTGTAGTTATGATAGACTGTGCAAATCACATTGATTCTCTTTTCCATCTCATAGGGACTAGACCGATTAGCATATGGTCCCTACCAGTTTTGATTTCTTCGGTCATTAAAAGTTCTTTTCCAATCTCCACCAGATCTCTGATTCATGTGGGGTGGTAGATTATTTTCTCCATACCTGAATTCAATAACTCTATGCCCATATGTGTTGCAAGTGTAATAATATCCATTAAAGGTTCTAGGTTTGTATCCTTGATAGGCATTAGGTCTATAACCATCAAAATAATTAGATCTACAAACATTAGCAGTATGTCCTGGCTTATGACAATTAAAGCATACTAGTTTGTAGGGTTTCTTACCAGTAGATTTTTAGATCTTAGGTGCATATTTCCCTTCTTCAATGTTGTCCTTTGTACCAGAAGGCTCACTTTTCTCAAAAGTAGTGTATCCCAACCCATGTGTATCTCTATTCTGCCTTTGTGACTGGATTTTCTCATCAAGCATAGTAGATCTCTTGTTAAACTTCACAAACTATGTTTCATTAGCATCAGCGAGTTCTTTTGTAATATCTTCTCTTTTTCATCAAAATTTCTCTTAGAGACATTCCCATGTCTAGATCATCCATAATTTCTTCTTTTTCCTCATGAAGATGAGCATATAGGGTTCCAACCTCTTCGTTCAGTTGAAAGATCTCATGTTCTTTTTCTCTGATCTTGTCTTTAGCTGTCCTCCTTGCTCCAAGCTCTTGACTTATCCTAATGGTTAGGGCTTCCAACTCTCTCCTTAGAATTTCCTTCTCATCATTCATTTTTCAACTTCAATAACCAATGCATCCATTTTTACTTCATCTTAAGAACTATTTTCAGTAAACTCCATCAATTGTTCTGTAAGCTCTTTTCTCTTAGCAAGTGAGGCTTTATACTTTCCTTTCAATGTGTCTAGTGCTTCTTCAAATTATGCAAGTCGGTTAGACAACTCTCTATAACTCATATCCTCTATGATATTCTCAGGGATATTTTACAAGTGGTTAAGCCTTAAGGGAATTAGGCTCTAATACCAATTGATAAACTTATAAGGAATTGAGAGGGGGGGGTGAATCAGTGCAAGCAAAAACAATAAGACAAATTTGATCACCACTTTAAATAACTTAAAGCTTAATAAACATAAAATAAATATCACCACATATGCTAACACCCAATATATCAACCTCCACATAACACCAAGATTTATAGGTGGAAACCCAAAAGTGAAAAACCATAGTGGGAGTTAATACCCACAAGATTCACTATCTGTAGAATAGAAATCTTTGATCAGTTAAGGTCATACAAATATGCCTAGTTAGGAGAAGACCCTATTAAGAGTCACCGGGTTAAGGGATCTACCTCAACCCTATTAAATTATTTTCCCTATTACGAGAAACCTTGCAAGAGGATTTAGACTAAAGTTAATGAGCTACCCTATTAGGGGATTTGTGATTTCAGGCCTATTAGGACCTACCCAGTTAAGGAATTTCACTGCTACAATTGTTAAGAAAATAATAGTAAAATGGTCTGCATGTAGCACCTATGTGCTTGATAAGATCCGCTTCGGTTTTGCTCAATACATCAATAACACATCAATACAAAGCTTCTAAGATTACCACACAATCAAACTTTCAATATTCGCTCAGATCTCATACATCATCTCATAACTCATCACACTTTTTATAAGTATCAACTTAGTCAGGTAACAACCTTGGAACAATTTCCTAAGTTTAATGAATTTGGTCAATCTTGCACTAAATGCTTTAATTATGTTGGCCAGTGACATAAAAATCCAAAAATAAAACATTATGTGTATCGGTTTACCAATCTTAGTGACTTTGTTCTACTGATTAGTTGTTCTTCTTGATTGATTTCTCTGGACATCATAACTTGCTCATCCTGTTGAATGTGTCACTGCAGTATCAAACATAGCTACTTGATACAATCTCCAACACTCTTGCAAAACCGCATCACGTAACTCTTCATTGATTGTTCATACCAGTTTCTTGAATATAACTATATTCTTGTTTACCAGTTGAAGTCTTATTTGTCGGTTCATTGATAAACTATCTCCTCTATTGGTTATCCTTTACCGGTTGGCCTAAAAGACTTACATGACTACCAAAACATAGTTACCATCAATGACAACATAAAACAAGTCATCAATCAACCTATTACATCAAAACATCATCATCAAGCCAAAACACACCCCCTACCAATCCTACATTTTCACAATTTCTTCTTTTTCCCCTCATGTCGAGTCTTGATTTTTTTTAATCAAGACCTATTTTTTTGCCTTGCAAAACAATCATTTTAGTTTAACAAAAAATTTATTGTTGTGTCAGCCTATTTCATAAATTTAATTCATTTTTTGCCAGTCAAGTATAAAAGAAGCTCTACCCCTCTCATTTTAAATCCTAAGCCAACCTAATCGAAATCAAGTTCTCAGTTATACTCTAACAAAATTCAATTCAAGTGAGCAAGTAATCAATCATTCATCAAGCATTGGAGCTAAAGTGAATTCAAGTTCAAGTATTGAAGATGGGCCATGACATCCATGGTCAATGTTTTATGAAGACATTCTACATGAAACCCTAAAACCTTTGTGTGAAGGTCAAACAAAAATTCATCAAGGTATACGTTGTTGTTTCAAGCATTACAATCCTTCCCTCAAAAGAAAAGTATTTTATTACAATATTTCATTACATAATTTATCAATTGAATTTCATGGTCAATTGCAATATCAGGGTTTGACCTAAGGCAAACCCCTATTTCCAACCTATTTCCTATCCTTTTAATGTATGTGGAATAGGTGCAAAATTTATACTTAAGAATTTTGGCAGAGTTGATAATGATTGTATTGGTGAAAAATTAGGGTTTCCACCATTAGAGGGATGAAAAATACTAATTTTTGCTTGGGTTGACCATTACATTCAAAAGAGGGAGAATCCAATAGATTTAGTCAAAAAAAAAAAAGATTAAGACTAAATACTAATTGGATTGATTAAGGTGTTTCCTCTTTTGTGAGTTGAAATATTGAATTAAGGTGAAGTGCTAAAAAATGAGGGTGAAACTAAGAAAACAATGAACTACAAATGCAGGATTTTTGCGTGCAACTGAATCTGAGCAATATATGCAAATTTGGATCTGATCCTTGAAAAAGCTCAAAAAATATTTGGACCAATGTGCTCGTCATCATGGTCCTCCTAACTTTTCACATGCCAAAGAGGGTTGATTCGTGTTTGCAAATAATGCCTATTATGAAGAGTACAACTTCGTACTTGTTTCTTGTACACAAAAAGAAAGGGAAATAGGTTGGTAATAGGGGATTGCCTTAGGTTAAACCACGATTTTAGAATTAACCATGAAATTCAGATAATGATAATTGAAATTACTGTATTGAAAGGTTCTCCTTTTGAGGGAGATGTTGAATAATGACTAAAAATCAAGTAATGTACCTCCTTGTGAAGATTTGTTTGTCTCCACACATAATGAGGGCTTGCTGAAGTCTTCAACAAAATGGGATGGATGATGTGTACCTCAATGCTTGATTCTTGAGTCTATTGTTGCTCCTAAGCTTCAACAAAAAACTGATCAATGCCCAATTGCTCTTGAATGCTTGATTGCTTGATCTCATATGTGCTCAATTTCATGTGTGTATATTTGTGGATGATTCATAGATGTGTTTGATGTGAAATAAGAGGGGAAAGACCTCCTTTTATACTTTCCTGTCAGATAAATTACTAATTTCCTGACATGAGCCAACATAGAGCAAGAAATCCTACTCAGATTTGAAATACGACCAAGGGGTCAAATGGGGCCCAATTTAAGGGGCACCATGTCATGGCACCTTGGTCCTGCCCATTTTTAGCAATAGGATAATATGAAAAATGCATGAGAAAATCCCTAAAATGATCTGCAATTCAAGAGAGGCATGAGCATGATCGAGTCCCAATCAGGCCAAGGGGTACAAATGCTAAGGTGGGGACCCAATGCGGTCAAAATAGTACAAGGGTGCAATTTTAGGATGCTACAATGATGAATAGGTTTAGCTTTTGATGGTGGAAAATTCAAATGACTAGGGCAAATTTGTGCTACCTGGTCTTGAAAAATGACGTCAAACTTCTAGGAATATGTTCTAAACACCTTTTTTTCCTTAGATCTCGATTTGTGCCTCTATGGATATCTATAACATTCTATTTTTGACAATTCACTTTTATTATTCATACTTTTACCCTAATTCCACAATTACAATCCAAATTAAACTAAGAAAGAGAATAGCTAATACTAACTAGTAATCCAATCAAAATCTTAGCCATTTCCTTATTTGGATTGAGGCTAGATCTATTTGGGTTCAGTCCTCTTTCAGTGTAGTCATGTTACTTGGGTTATTTAGTGGATTTACTTGGTGAAACCTTAATTCCTAATTTTCACAACTTTACAAATAGAACCCCCTCTTATGGAGATTATTAATGGTTAGGAACTTCCTGTGGTAGACCATTTACTAGAAAATCCATATCTTAGAAGTAACTTTAGAATTCTATAGTGACAACCAAATAAATGATGGCTAAGGAGAAGGAGAAATGAGCTCAAACCCAGATTCACTAATGTATTGGTCATCCTTAGAGGGGCCCTAGACTAAGCTATAAACAACCTTCTCTCTAAACAATTTAAGAGGGTTGAGAATCCTAAGAATTTCAACAATCGCAGTTCTGAGGGGGGGAACAAAATTCTCCATGGAGAATCTCCAAACTGGCAGAAAGGTACCAAGAGCCAAATAGTCAACCCAAAAAGCCCCAAATTTATCAACCAAAGCATTCTCCATAGTCGATCAGACAAGGTGGAGCTCCAAGTGGGAAATAGAAACCCAAGGGTCTTTCCAAAATCTTATGTGCCTCCCATTGCCAAACTGCAAAAGAAAACTTTTCTAAAGTAGATATTTTGATTTAATCATGTTGTTCCAAATGTGTGAGCCTCTCGAGAGTTCATTGTAAAAAAGGAAGGATAAGATATTGCCACCATTGAGATATTTGCTTGACATCACTTTCATCTAGTCTTTTTTTCCTTTATAGAGTTTTCACCCAGTTTTAGCAATTATAGTGAGATTAAGTGATTTTGAATCTCTAATGCCAAGACCACCATTTTTCTTACTAGAACAAACCGTGTCACAATCCACCAAAGAGATCTTGTTTTAAAGTTCCACCCCAGACTAGAGAAATTTCCTTTGATTTTGATCCAATTTTTTTGCCCAAGTAGCCAGGATATGAAATAAAGATAGGATGTACATTGAGGTACTTACAAAATTGTTTAACTTGTTATTATGTTAAAAATTATTTAGATTGTACAAAATATTATTATGTAATTTTTAATATTTTTAAAATATAACCTAGATTTATATTTATTCTATTACTTAACTCAAATTAGATATATTATTTTTAATACTATTATTTTTTTAAGTAATAATAACATATTTAATGCATTCAATTTATTTACTAATTTTCTCAAATAATATATAAAATTATAAAAACTAACTAACTATTTAATAATCTTTATTTAATTTTGTATTTCAAAAATCTGTGAAAATATTAATTATTTGTTTAAAAAACCTTTTCTTTTTAAAAAATTGCATGTCCCATGCAATTATTCTTATATACACCATAATATTATTCTCAAAATAAAATAATATGAAAATAAACTTCCACTTTAATAAAATTATGACTGTAAATTAACTATTCAGTGCACTCACTACAGTAGAAAATTTTCTATTTTATTAATAATGCATTAATGTGAAAAATTTTAATTAGGTGCACTTTAGTATTAAATTATTATTTTTTTGTTTAATAATGTGAAAGCTCATTTCTATGGAAAATAAATTAATCTTTCAAAGCTGACCGGGAAAATCTTACGCCTACTATCATTATCTTTTGTTTAACTCGGATGAAAAACCATGGGTCATCTAGAATTTCATAGACTTGAACGTTTGAAATTATTGGCTACAGGCAGTCAATGTCTGAATTCGTTAACGCGGGATTGACTGCCCTACTTCGACCATGTCGCTCATTTGGTAGCCTGTTTATTTTCTATTTAAATTCGAAAATATAATTGTTAAGAAATATAGAAACGCCATCGTTATTGAAATGGCGAAGATGTATTTGTTACTAGCAGTTGCTGTGATTATTGCAGCGAATTATTGCAGTGCAGTAGAAGTGCATGGCGGAGACACGCTTTTAGTGGGTTCTTCCCTCTCAGGAAATCAGACCCTAATTTCGAGAAATGGAACGTTTGCATTTGGATTTTTCAATCCGAGCGGAACGAATAATTGGTATATTGCCATCTGGTATGCTCCAACCTCTCAGAAGGCCATAGTCTGGGTGGCTAACAGAGACAATCCTGTCACAAACATGCCTGGCGTTCTCAAATTTTCGAGAGGCGGTCATCTCACATTATTGGATAGAAAGGGCCGTTCCGTTTGGTCGAGTGATAATGGCCAGAAAGGATCGCGGGCTGTAATAACGGACTCTGGTAATTTCATTGTGCTGGACGCCCACAACGAGTCTGCGATTGTTTGGGAGAGTTTCGCGCATCCGACAGATACATTGTTGGCTGACGCGAAGCTGTGGAAAGGAATGACACTAACTTCCTGGAAGAGTTCTTCGGATCCTGCAAGTGGGCCCTTCTCTTTCCGAATGGACGTATCTCCAGGAAAGACCGAGTTGATGATGTTGTTTAACAATACCGTTCCATACTGGTCCAGTGGAGAATGCATTGGATACATTGGACACAATTATTTTACTAAGGTTCCAGAATTGGAAGGTCAGATGAAAGTTAAAACTTCGTGTGTGCGGCTTTCTCCTTCAAGAATATATGTTTATTTTGGCCTAAATCCCATAGATCATATGATCACGGGGCGGTTCCTATTAAATGATAATGGTGAATTTGAACTTTACTTCTGGATGGATGATGGTAGGTGGAGTCTGAGGTGGTCAACATACCGAGGTCAATGCAGTGACTATGATATCTGCGGGGCATATGGACTGTGCAATGCTAATGATGTGTGTAGTTGTGTCCAGGGCTTCATGCCCAAGCACGGCTCTCAAGGTTGGTGGTCAACTGGGTGTGCTCGGCGAAAACCCCTGCATTGCTCTGTCACGGAGGGCACAACCGATGGCTTCTTGGAAGCCAAGAACCGATACTTGCCTGAAAAAGAAGCTGTCTTAATCAACAACGAGCCAACACAGCAAGGATGCCGGACAGCTTGTCTCCACAATTGTTCCTGCACAGCCTTTGCTTTCGCTGATTCCGATCCACCCGTCTGCAGACTGTGGTTTGGAGACTTATTCGGAATGAGCGTTTTGTCTCGGGGTCAATCCGTCTTCGTTAGGCTGGCTGCTTCTGAGTTCCCGCCCTTGATATCAGAGCAAAACAACAAAACCCCTGCACTTACAATTTTACTTTCTGCCGGCGCATCATTTTTTGTTGTTTCAGCTCTCCTGTCGGCCTCATTTATTCTCTGGAAACGTCGAGGACTGTCGAAGAAAAATCTTGAAGAGGAGGTGCCACTGTCGCTCAGAATGTTCAGTTACAAGGAGCTGCGAATTGCAACGGACAATTTCAAGCATAAGCTGGGTAGCGGAGCATTCGGCTCTGTTTTCAAAGGAACTCTGCCAGACAACAGGCCTGTTGCGGTTAAGAGATTAGAGGGTTCCACGCAAGCAGAAAAACAATTCCGTGCTGAAATAATCACCACCGGTAGAATACAGCATCTGAATTTGGTTAGGCTCTGGGGATTCTGCGTAGAAGGCTCTCGAAGGCTACTGGTGTATGCGTACATGCCCAATGGTTCTCTAAACTCCTTCCTCTTCTCTCAGTCGGAAGACGTAGAGAAGGTTTTGGATTGGAAGACCAGGTTTGAGATCGCACTGGGGACTGCTCGAGGATTAGTTTATCTCCATGAGGAATGCAGGGATCGCATCATTCATTGTGATATCAAGCCTGAAAACATTCTCCTCGACAGCGACTTCAGCCCAAAGGTGGCAGATTTTGGGCTAGCGAAGTTGGTAGGTAGAGATTTCAGCCGCGTACTGACGACCACAAGAGGAACTCGTGGGTACTTGGCTCCCGAGTGGATCTCCGGCCTTCCTATCACTCCCAAGGTGGACGTATATAGCTTTGGCATGACCTTGTTGGAAATTATATCTGGCCGAAGAAATTTGGATTTGAAGGTGGACGAAAGTAGGTTGTACTTTCCTACCTGGGCTTCATCTCAAATTCAGAGGGGAAACATAAGAGACATTGTGGATGCAAGGATAGCAAGCGAGGCAAATATCGAAGAAGTTAGAAGAGCCACTGTGGTGGCTGGGCTGTGCATTCAAGATGATGAGAATCAGAGGCCGAGCATGGGTGAAGTGGTGAAGATATTGGAAGGCACGATTGAGGTTCCTGTGCCACAAATTCCGAGGTCTCTACAGGTCCTGGTTGGTCAGGTAGACGACGACTACACCGATAGCTATGGTGAACATCCTTCCATATCAGGTGATTCCGTACCAGCAAAATAGTAGCCTTTTTTATAGTGGGAGAAACTAAGCTTGTTGCCATGTTTTCTAATTTAGAACCCCATCTTTTAAATAGGAGAACAATAGCAATGGAGGTTAAGAAATATTTCCTATATCTTGGTCCTTTTATGGACATTAAAAGTTGTTTGCATATTTTCTTAAGTGTTTTCTTGCTTTATATATATAGAAAGGATATAATTTATAATCTATTAAAGTCGTTTCATATATGTAAAATTTAAAATAAAAGTATATCATTAATCTATTTAATATATTTTTTGAATTAATTAATTAATTAATTTTTTAGGGTAATCCATGTAGTATAAACAGTTGTTTGGTGAAACCGTTATCAAGGTTCAAATTTTTGTTGAGATCTAGGCTCGCAAGCATGGTACATTCATTGGATTGGTGTGCAGGCTTGGTAATTTCACTAGATTGGTGTGTTCACATATTTGAACAACAATAATGTTTAACACCTTAAAAAGTGCCCTTTACTGATTAAAAAAATGTTTTTTTTTTTTTCTCATTTATATTTTAAGATATGTCTTTTTTCATGTTTTAAAATATATTTATATTAAGATTATGTTGATTGTAATATACAAATCTTAATAAAAAATCTTATTTTTAAGAATAAAATTAGAAATTTAAAACCAATAATTGCTTTTTGTAACAAAATAAAAGTTTTATTGATGTAATATTATAGGCTTTATAAAGATTAAAGGCTTTCAACTCACTTTTCTATCGTGTTTAATTTGAATTAAATATGGCTCCTACTCTCCTCATTATTAGTTTCATAGAGAAAATATCACTCTAGATTTACTTAGTTGTGTTTGAACCAATGATTGCTCATTTTTCTCTGGTGTATTCTTTCTCAAGTCCTCCATGTTGATTTTCTATTAACCCATTTGTGGATTTTAGATACTCTATCTCATTTATATGGTCATCAAGAGTCTATGAAGCATATCATCTAATTTTATTTGAGAGCTCAAAATGCTTGAAACTAAATGCATATCTTCAAATCCTCTCCAATACAATAATATTTGACATTCTTACAAGGTGGTTATTCTTTTTAGCATGAATTGAGCCAGAAATTATTGTTGAATTTTTTTTTTTAAATATCATAATTTTCATTTCTAATCTATGTTTTAAGAAACACTTGATTTTTTCCATTTTTTATAGTATATAAATTATAATAAAAAATCATCTTTTTTATATTAAAATTAGAATATAAAACTAATAACTAAATTTGATAAGACCATAAAATTTTCATAGATAAAATATTATTTAATGATTTATAAATTTTAACAATTCTTATGATGAACATAAAAGTGACTAAATGTGATATAAAAGAAGGGCGGGAGTTTCTTTAATCATGCAAATACAAAATGTCATTTATCTTTTTCAATGTCTTCATTTATGTTTATATTTAAAACCATAAGATATTTTAATTATATGATCAAATACATATATAATAATAAATAGGTAAAATTTGTGAATGATATAAAAGAAACATATAAAAATATATTACTCATCTTGTTTGAGATCATTTCCTTCTTGTCCAAAGAGGCAAGGTGGATATAGGTGGAAAATTAGAAAATGGACTCGCTTTGTCTTATTACATTGTTGGTCTTTGCGCTACCTTATTCCAATTTTCTTGTAAGATCTTCATGTGGAAATTGCACCTAGATTCCTCCTAAAATAATGTCTACTTGATTAGCGATGTTTTTTCTTGTTTGTAGAAGCAAGTTGATTCTTATTGAATTGAATAAGTAGCTAGTCTCATAGTTGTTAAAATGAAGAAAAAATTCTATTTATTAAGTGGGTGAGATTCAGTGGAGCACAAACCTCATTAAGGTCTCCATGTGTCCTTGTGACACCAGTATATTTATGTATTGTGTAGTTTTGTAGATTTTTTATCTTTGATGGAACAACATGTGTTTTACTTTAGGGTTTTAATTTATTTTTTATTTGTAATCATGGGGATCGTTTTATTTATTTATAAATTAGAGAGAAATTTTGATTTATAAGAGACCTCATTATTTATTTAAAAAAGAGCATATCTTGTTGAGGATTCTCAAAGCTCACTTAATCGCTACACTTCTTCCTCTTAAGCATTACTAAAAATATTTTTCTTTTGTATATATCATTGAGTTCTTGGCATTTCATGAGTGAGTATTGAGCCTTGAAAGATAAAATATATTTTCTTGAATTTAGTGATATCACTCTTCTATTATTTAATGAACTTTTTTCTTCTTCACATGAAAAATGATATTAAGATTCACCACTATCTAGTTCATTCTATATGATAATTATGTTATCACAAAGTTATTACACCTCTAGACCTCTTCTATTGTGTTCCTACCAACTATGTGGCACTTGTAGCTTTCATTTCTTGATCATTATCATTCATTGTGGTACAAATCTTATATGTAAGAAACAATAATTTTCTATGGTAACAACATAAATGCCTTCATCATGGTTGTCCTCATAAATATTTATGGTGGCAAAGATAATTTATTTTGGATGTGTACATCTATTATAAGTATTTCCTCTCTTCTCTCTTACCGTCTTATTTTATTTAAAATATCAACACACCATATATGCTAATATTGTAAGGAGGTCATATTCTCTTCTCACTTGTGTATTCATACATGAAATTTTTTTTTTCCCTCTATGGCAATTAAATTTATATTTTACATAAATGATCATCTAAAACAATGCAAGTTGTTACATCATAATCAATTTTTAATATTATCATCTGCATGATCCCTAGCTATATAGTAAGCTATTTTTTCCCTCTACAACACTTATTTAAATTTATCTTTCATATCATTGGGTCACCTATCAAATTTATGTTTTATATCATTGTTCCACCTATAATAATGCAACATTTATTTTGTGTGTCTTATCCAATTTATCTTTTACACAAATGATCATCTAGCATAATGCAAGTTGTTAGATCATAATTATTGTTTAACATTATCATCTGCATGACCCCTAGAAATAGAGTAATCTATTATTTGAGTTAAGTAATTTTCTCTACATTGATTTCTTCCTTGTTTTAGCTACATTCTCTTCTTGAGGTTATTAATCATAAATTTATTTTTCTTGGAGAATTATTCTATTTTATGTTTCCCTTATATTTTGGGGATGAAATATTGCATTATGACAACCTCTCATATCAAGGTCTCTTTAGTTTTGTTAACAAACAAAATTCTCATGTTCTATCTTGTGATGTTCTCCTATTTGTATATATACACACCTCCAAACAAGGAAGAGATCCTCATTAGGGTTGCATCTTACAATAAGGGGTAGTGGTCTTTGAGAAATTATACACACTTCTCAAAACAAAGAGAAGGGATCCTCAATAAAACATACACACCTCTCAAGCACTACTTGTCTATTCCCATCTATGTGAAGATAAGGAAAACCATACTGGAGAGACTACTATCTTGATACCCAAAATAAAGTATGATTGTAATGCATAAGAACATGACACCTTGAGTGTGAGGGAGTCCCCATAAATAGATACAAATGTCACATATTGAGGAAAAACATAGTAGCCAAGGAACTTTAATCAATGATGATAGCATAAAAAAGAAACGTATTATCACTTTTCATGTGAATCATACCATCATTATGAAGATTAAATGTCTTATATTTGACAATGGTAGGGCCAACTATGTAGTGATATGTACAAAAAGTATGATTTATTCGATGAGATGGATTATGTTTTGAAAAGGGAAGAGTAATATAAATGGATTCTAAGTCTTAGCAAAATTTTAAATCCCTACTTGTACACACAAAAAATGTGTAAAATTTGTTGTGATGTATATGTCTTGCCTATGCCAAACCTTGTGTTGGGGTTCCTACCTAGACACAACAAAATGATTAGATAGAGTACATACCCTCACAAGGACATAGGCTAAATCAATGATAGATATAAAAATAACAAGAATACAAAAGGTATGAAACCATCGCAAGGAGATCCACATAAAGGTAGTAATAAACTTATCATTTCAAAGTCATAGAATTTTCAGTACAATAACATAATGAAAGCAATAAATGAGAAGTGCAAATCACTAGTCAAGTGTAGAGTACTTCTAGTTTGTTCCATTATAGTTTGATAGCTCATTCCTTGAAGGATTGTTCAATATTGGATTATTTTAGATTATACTACAATAGACCTTAGGAAAGGTAAAAAATATTCTTTATACAAAAATCACAAGGTTATTTATGGTTTAGGCCAAAAAATAATGATCAAATGCAAATATCAAGATTGGATCACAAAAGAAAAATGATGACACTCACAATAGGCCAAATTTGAACCCCATTTGGTTGGTCTAGGGTGGTGGGTGCTTGGGTCCAACTAAAAGATGGCCTAAAAATTGAAGAGCCAAGTGTCGAGACCCTTACCATAAGATCTAGTCTCAAATTTCATGCTTAACAATGATTTAATTGTAGAATTTTTGGTAAATTTTAAAATAAATAGAGGATAAATTTTCTTAAAATGAACTATATCAATGCAAACTAAATCAATTTCCAAATAGAGCATGAAATTTTTAAGGTAAATAATTTACATGCTACACTACTATTGATAATGTTTTGGATTATATAGATGTATCTAGAACCATGTTGTTAGACGTCAATTAGATATATCATTTCACTTGTCTAGCATCTCCTATATTCTCCAAATAAAACCCTCTGGAAGTATATGTTATAGGTCTTTACAAGATTTTTAATATGATATGCACTTTGAAATTTGTTATTCATGATAGAAATAATGGTTCTTATTACTATATGCTTCTTCATTTCTTTTGGCTAGTTAAATATCTCTATTTGTTCCATTTATTTTCTAAAGAAAATATCGTATTCATTAAAAAATCACTCTCTAAATTTATTATATAGGACATAGAAAATATTGAACATCCTATGAGTGTTTTTTTCAAATTAGGCTCTCTACCATATATGCTAGAATGCAGAACTTGCGTAAGCTCCTAACTACATGACAATGAATCTAGAGAGCATGTTCTAGTTCAATCTCTTTTTTTGGCACAAGAATTATTTGTTTAGTTGTCATCATTGATATGGATTTTAATTGTGAAGCTATACATACTTTATCTTGGTAGAATTACCCAAAAAAAAAACAAGAATCCTTTTGAAAATATGAAGATGAATAAGTTCATATAAAATGCAACATGGAAATGGCTATTTTTTGTGGCCTTGTTTCAAGCTATAATGTTTCCCATGGTTGCTACTTTAGTGTATGTGCATAAGGTGTTGTACTCTTATCATAGTATAATTCTTTTAGTACATTGCAAATTAGTAGATATTGTCTACATATATCACATTAGGTAGATGTAAAAACAAAAATGTTTATGCATTTTTTTTATATTTAAAATTGCACTATTTTCATGGTACAATATTTATTATGATGGATAGGTCTATATCTAATTTATCAATTTAATTTTTAATGTCAAAGATATGTGTATAGAATGTAAGCCAAATGTTGAATTCATGGTATTCATGGTAATCATGTTGGCAAGATACATTGCATTGATGATCAGATGTTGTTATTGATGGCAACTAGAGTTAGATATCCAATCCGCAATTCATGATTCATTAATATCGGAAGATTGATTGAGGTCTCGTGAGTAGAACTGAGTGTACAATGTTTTGGTTGGCAGACCAATTGTGTTAAGTGTTTGGTGTCATGGATCTTGGAGATGCATTGTGGTTGTGTAATATGCCTTATTCAAGGATTGTGGCCTTCAATGACAATTTTTTGATAAGTTGAAAGATTCGGTAGACAGTTCTCTAGTAAAACAGTTTTTATCAGTAGAAGAATGTGGATATTCGTTGCATGGATCTTGCGGATAGATTTTGGTGGTTGTTTATGTGTTCAATTTTATTGAGCTGACATGTGGGAAGCGTGTGGATATTTCATTTTGGTCTACTTGGTTGTTTTTTGGATTGGATTGAGCTAACCTTAGGCAACCCATTTCAGTTATGTGTTATGCAGTTTTTGGGCTGAGATGAAATATATCTAATTTGATGTTGCAGATATATATGAGCAATTGATTTGACCATTTATGGTATTGTGGATATGTGTGATGTGTGTATGAGCGATTGTGCACAATTTTGAATGCAAAATTGAAAGATTTGTGCTTTAGTATAATGCAAAATAGCACTGTAGAGAAAGATGATGTGTATTGTGTTTAACCAGAGCTATACTGAGGCATTTGTTGATGTTATTCAATAGTTAAAACCTTCTTGTACCTCTTGTAATCATTTTGTAAGGCAGTGAGCCTTCGGAGTTGTAGCCCTTATTGTAATTGAGCAGTGAACTCTAGGCAGTGTGCCTGAATACATGTGCATTCCCCTTATGTAATATTTTTATACTTCCCATAGAGCATCTTAATATTGTGGGTTTGAATCCCACCATGTTTTTTCCCTTAACCAGGTTCCATGTAAAAATCCTGTTGTTATGGTGTTATTGTTGTTTCCTTTGTGTTTCTACACTTTACTTTTATTCATTTGCATCAAGTGGTTTAAAGGACAGATTAAGAAAGTAAAAAATTGTAGAAAACTAATTCACCCACACTCTCTCCCCTCCCCCCCCTCTTTTGCCCCCTCTCAGTGTTCCTTGATTCCAACAAATTAATATACTTAGTTTTTATTCTCGTAGATTTTGTCAAGTTTATCTATTACAATTGATATCCATGACCTTTTCCATGAATTATTTATTCTAGTGTGTCTATATATTTGGTTTTCATGATTTTATCTACAAGTTATGCACAGTAATACATAAATCTAGGATAAGGATTGTATGGGAATTGGTTTATGTTGGTTTCTTTTACTTGGATCTCAAATTTTAATTTAATTTTATTCCTTCCCATGGTCATATAATGCTCCTAATTTTGTTCATTGTTGGATCTTATATACCAATTACTTATATATAAATAGCATTATTCATATATATAGGTTCACACACACACACATATATATAATTCTTTTAGAAAATGAAAATTATTTAAAATTCATATTATTCTATAATTATTTATTTTGTTACATTTATTTTCTAATTATAAGATTAAGGTTATAATTTAGATAAGATAGTACTAATTAAACTTGAAATTAGGATTGTATTTCGAGTTTGGAATAGGATTATGATGAGAATTGGAATTAGAATTAGAATTAAGATTGCAAGTTAAGGGTCAAATTAGGGTTATGATAGAGTTTAATGTTAGCTTCCGGTCCGGTAAAAAAGACTTCACTTACCCAATTCACACGTTTAGGAAAACATGACTGACTCGCAGTCGTCAAGACTAACTAGAAAGAACGCTAAAATGGCGATAGAATGGAGTGGTGTCGGTGCGCTGTCAAATCTGTTGTCTATTTGATGCCGTGTAGAGAAAGAATGCCTGAGTGACGAAAGAAAAATCGCGATTTCGGTGCACTGTCAAATCTTTCTTTATTTGATTCCTCTCAGTGCTTCGTTGAATGCGATGCTTTGAAATATTTTAGATTTTTAACTTATTATGGGAATCTAGTACTTATCTCTGAGACTTGGGCGTTTGATTGACGGCATTCAAAGCAGTCAAATTTCTAGAATTACTAACGCGGGATTCATTGCACTACTTCGGCCATGTCGTTCATTGCGTAGCCTGTTTATTTTCTTTTCAAATTCAAAAATATAACAAACATAACCCACCATCCACGCAGCAATTCAATGAACATTAAGCGTTTGTCTTAGCAATTACTGTGAGTATTGCAGTGCTGTAACTTTGTAGTCTTTGTTTGTCTTCTAAGCCTTTCACATTTCATCTACATCATATCATATGTCATTTTTATTGTTGATTACTTTTCATCTTTATTGATTCTCTATCTAATTGTATTTAGTCATGTTGATAATAATAGTTAATTGTAGCTTTCCTTAGCAATAAAGGAATGTAAACATTATAAAATCTAGTTGGCTGCAAAATGTGTGTATGCATATATTATCAATGAAAATCCTTTTAATACATAGACACTTTTCTAATATCATAATTGAGTTTATTATCAAATATCATTAATTTTAAACACTTATTATTTAAAGTTAATATCCTACAATAACCAATCACAAAGATAAGTGGATGAATGGGTAATCTCTATATGAAATAAAATAAGAAATATATATATATATATATATGTGTGTGTGTGTGTGTGTGTGTGTGTGTGTGTGTGTGGGCAAAGTGATAATGCATAATTTGTATTATTGATAAGAAATAAAATATACATAGCAAAAAGTATTATCAAAAAAGAGCTAGATCATTTCATAGCTCAGGTTGAAGACTTCAACAAAAACCACAAAAAACTAACTCAAAGAGCATTGCTCGATCTAAGAAACTATTTGTAGACCTAGAATGTTATAATTACATACCCTATACAAGCTACATTTTAGAAACATATAACTATAAGGAAAGCTTCTAATAATAGCAAAATTCTTTATCTAAGCAAAGGAAACCAAAAAGATACATTCCATTCAACAATCAAAGATATTGCATGAAACTCTAAGTTTCTGGTGAAGTCTCTCCTATCACCTCATGCCATGCATTTTTCTCCTGATGAGCATTATCTCCAAACTTGAAGCACACAAAAATCCCTTTCGGTGCCCCTACAGTCTTTTCCATGGCAAGAAACCTCTCAACCCTCTTGTGGTGAGGTTAGTGAAGTACCAAATGATGATCAAAGTAAAAAAGATCTGAGAACTAGGTTGCCTTTGGCGAAGAAATCAGCTCCAAGAATAGCCCTAGCTCATTCTCAAAAATCATGCAGTTGTTTGATTCAATTCCTTTTTTCATAGAATTGTATATGCTTATATAATGAGGCTTCTTCTTTGAGAACTTGCTTGGGAAAAGCCTGGCCACCCATCCCTTTCCATTGAACAAGTCATATTTTTTCACTAACTATTCAACATCATTAGCAAAATCAAACCCTCTTTGACATAACTTGAACAAAAATGCAATAGAGACCCATAATTTTCAAGTAAGCCAAAATAAAAACTCTTACGAGGGGTGCTCATTGATCCTAGTGATACTATTGTTGCACTTGATGGCCCATTGTTTATGACTGTGAAGATCAAAGACAAAATCTCATGAGGGGTGCTCATTGATCTAGTGTGTATGGTGAATGTGGTAACTAAAGAATATCTTTACATTTTACAATTGCATCAAGTAAAATATTACAAATTAGATGTTATGGTCAAGTTACATGATAATTTATCTTTCCCTACTATTGGTTCTATTACTCTCCTCATTAAGGTTTGTACTTGGTTCTTATATGTGAATTTTTCTATCATTATGATATCGGATCATTTTTGTGTGAAGTTGGGACATCCTTGGCTCTCTTTCACGAAAGCTATCCCTTCTACTATTCATATATATTTAAAATTCCCTCATAATGGCACTATCATAGCAATTAATTATAGCTTTTACCAACCCACAGTGAAACGTGGTAATTTCACCATTGATTACTTTTGTCCTAAAAAACCTAAGCCTCTCAAGCTTCGAAATGATGCCCTTTTTTCTATCTTATAAAAAATTGAAAAATGAGATGAACATATCTTTGAGTAAGCCTAGAGATCCTATACCTATTATTTCTCCTCATGATAGACCATTGTACTTAACTGTTAGAATGCTTAGTCTCATACTCTCGTAGCATCCTAAATTGTACTCTCCTACAATTTTGTCCTCACTTAGGCCTTACTTTGGAATTCCATGTTTCAAGGCCCAATTGCAATACTATTTCTTCTCACACAACCCATCTATTTCACAATTTTATCATTTTTATAGATTAAATTAGCCACAAATTGGCCCCCTCTAATAGTCATCTTTGGTGAGTGGCAAAACTGGCCCCATGTCGGCCTGTTGTAGAAATTCAATTGGATTTTTTATAAGAAAGTATAAAAGGAGGTTTACCCCTCTTATTTTTACCCTAATTCAATTCCTAACCTCATTCAAGATCTCGATTACACTATAGAAAATTCAAGTGAGCAAGCAATCAATCTTTCATAAAGCATTGGAGCACAAGTGAAGTCAAAATTCAAGCATTCGACATGGTATTCATGATCTATGGTTTATAAAGACAACCTACATGAAACTGTAATTCCTTAATGGAGACAAATAAAAATTCATTGAGGTGTATCATTAGTATTTCAACCATTTTTAGCCCTCCCTTCAAAAGAAAAGCATTTACGGTAGTCTATCATTTACATTTGTCAATTCAATTTCATGGTTAATTCCAAAAAATGGGTTTGACCTAAGAAAAACCCCTTTTCCCAACATATTTCCCCTTTTCTCTATGTCCAAGAATAGGTATAGAGTTGTAATGAGGTGGATCAATAGAATTCACAAAGGCAAATAGGTTCAACTTTTGACAGCGAGAAATTCAGAGGACCATGGCGAATTGATACTACCTTTTCCTGAGAATCAGCGCAAACTTTAAGAAATAGATTTGAAACATATTCTTTTTCTCAATTAAAAGCTGGTGGCTCCATACAATATCTATATCTTACTATTTCTATTATATTACTTCAACAATTTACTATATTACCCTAATCTTCTACAATTCAACTTAAGGAGGAGAAACCCCTACCAAAGGAACTTGGAATTTGAGCAAAATCTTGGTCTTTCAAGGCTAGATCTATTATAACCCTCTCCTCCCTAATGTGATGGTTAATTAGGTCATTTAGTGGTTTTATTGTCTTAATTTAACCCTAACCCTATTTTTTTACCATTATAGGAATAATCCTAGAAAACATTATTGCTTGTGACAATATCATGAGTAGAGGTGGCCTCTTCTAGCAACCTTCCTCCAATATATCTAAATAGTCCATCCTATATTGGCTTCTAGTGAACCTACAAGTGGCATCATTTTCTCTCTATGAAACCATCAAACCCATTCAAAATCAAGATCTTGTCTTTGCTTGAGGTCATATCAAATCCCTTTTTAACACCTTCATTTGTCAAATACTTACATGTCAGCATATAAAAAGTATCTTCTTATGAAAATCAATCAATTTGAGGGTAAAAATTTTTGTTGTTTGAGGTGTTTCTATATTATGGACCACTACTATAGCTATCCACCACATCTCCAAATTGGGGGATTTTTTCCTTACTTTGGTATATATTTCTTAGCATTAGATGTCAATGATTATTCTAACTATTAATTTACAATAATTCATATTCACATCTATTATAATAATTTGATTTTTATAAAAAAAAATTGATCAACTCAGTCACATTTTTATAAACTATCTAATTGATGTCATCAAAGTGTCAATTATATGTTAATTATCTAGGTATTTTAAATCTTATAAAGGAGGGGGAATTTTTCATTTTAACATAACTTACAAATGGAGAGTCAAAATTTCAATTGCAGATTGTTGATATAAAGCTCATTATATCTCTATTCAAATGAGTAGCTTCACAACTAGATATTCTCATACCTTATTGTTATTTTTCAAATTTTAGTGTAGTAGAATTTAAAATAGGCCTCGTTTATGGGAATTTAATGATGTAATTACTTTTGATTGGCAGCTCAAAATTTAGTACCATTTTTTATGAAAGTTCATGTTTTCCCATGTCCCACAAATTGGGTCTATTTTCATTTTAAAATACTCTAAGTTATAAAGTGCCCAAATTAGTGGTGGCTCTCTAGTCAAGGGGGAATTTAAATTTTTTTCTACGTTTAAGTCAGTGATTTTGTAATCATGGTGAAAATAAAATATGATCATTGTGGAAAAAACCTAGAAAATTTCTATACTTTTAGAGTTTTTGAAAAATATAAAGGGTGTTATAAACAAGGCCTCAAGCTATCAAGTTCTTTCCTTTTAGCACCTATACTTTTCATTCCATTCAATCTCGTTCAAACATGTTGTGAGACACCATCATTTGGTGATGAAAAATGTAGTCACATGGCTTACATATGGCGTATATTGAGATTCCATCTCCCATGTCATCTATTAGTACATTTGAATGCAATGTTTAGTCACCCATGAGTTCTACTGATTATTTTCATTAGGATCTTGATATTTGTCTTTTCATATGTACCATATTGGGATGCATATCTACCAAACATATCTACTTTGTTTGTTAAATTCTACCTTATAGATTTGAATTGTGTCATTAAGCACAATGATCTTCTATTTGATGATAGTTACATAAACATAGTTGTCACTATATTTTCATATTTTGATCTTTCTCATGGCTCACCTATATCGACTTACGTCATAATATATTTTACAGATCACCATGAGTTTAATCTGACTTACTCATCATCATATGTACATTACAATATCATATTCATATAGGTCTAATTATCACCATACATCCATTGTCCATGTCCATTAATCTTATATTGTACCTAATCCATCATCTTAGTATTTGTTATGTCATAGCATTAGGTTGGATATTATGGATCTCCTACCATGGGTATCGTATTAATCTTTCAATTATGTGTAAAATTTAGAGATATTCATTATACTTCATACATATTTATATCAATAATGGTAAGTCATCTTGAACACATTAGTATTATTGTTTCTTTACTTATATTATGAAAATTGAACCATTACAAAGGTAATCCAATCTTTCTAGGAATCAAATTTCTACCCTCCACTCAAATAGGCCTTCAAGTACCTAAAACCTTCAGGGTTACCTTCTAATTTACCAAATATTTTTACTAACCATGTATATAAACGATCCAAGTTTTTGGGACTTCAAAAACAAAAAGAAAATATCATAGAGGTCTCTTAGACAACCTATAAATCTCTCTACCCAAGGTTAGTACATGGGTGTGGACAACAACATGTTTCACCTAACATCTTGTACAAATAGAAAAATAGGATTGCCACAAAGAAACAAAAAATAACCTATATAAAATTTTGAATATCAAAAGCTAATAAATATGATTAAATTTTAGAATAAGTGACTAAAGTGAGAGTAGTTAATAAGACTAATAATTAAAATGACAATGAGAGATTCATATATCACTAGAAATATAGATAACGTTCACTGACTTCTTCGAAGTGGCTTCTTCAACTACACCTACATACAAAAGACCAAAGAAATATGTTGGGCATTTATATAGGTGTTTGCCTAAGTCAAACCCCCACTTTAGTGTTCCCACCTCCATAAAAAACCAAGACAAAGATAATGGTAATAGACATAAAATGAAAAAATAAATAGAATAGTAAGACAATATGCTCAATAATTGCAAATAATTAGCACTCCTCAAGCAAATAAGTTGGGTAACCTACAAGTGCAATAGAGAAGTGACAATGGAGTCCACAAGATGATAGTGATCTCTTCATATGGTGACAAAAAATGTAGTAAGATACCATTGTAACAATGAAGATGATGGAAAAATCACATGTATATGGCCAAGTAATAGTGCTTGTGTGACTGAGTCCTAAATGAGAGAGTAGCAAAACAAAGGTGTAGAATGAAACAACATTGTGAATGAAGTTTAAAAAGATGATTTAGAGCTAAAATGGAGATCTTTTGACAAAGGCAAATGACTCCATAAGTTGATGTAAGCTAGTAGCGGAATTATACTATCATAACATGGAAAGTTTAATGTCCCAATGGCTAGCACGATCATGGGGTTTCGTTTGTTCATGCACATTGCATGGGCTATGTAGTGTGCATGCATCTGAGTAAAAACCAAACCTAATAATCAAGAAATCAAACATGTGGACTAATAAGGTATGTTGTGGACCAAGATTAAGATTAGAGATCGCAAGTGTCTTAATTATAATTAAAGGGGAAGGTGGACGTGATGTGAAATTTCATGGGATGCAATTTACATTACACTTTTCAATGAGAGAAATGTTGTTCAGTATTTGTAGATCATATTTAATATATAGTGTTGAGCATCTACAAATACTATAGGAATAATATTAAGAGAAGGATGCATAGTTTCTCTTATCTAATCAATTTTTGGAGGAAGCATTTCCTCACATGGAGCTCATTACTTTACATTTTTTGTGGGGTAACATAACCTTCTCTTTGTTATCTTTTACTGGGGGAATCCTCTCATACCTTGTGATAGTGGTAGTCCCTGGGGGATCATCATGGGTCCTTTCTTATTTTTCTTCTCTTATTTAGATGTACATTTCATTTCATGGATCATTTATCTTTTGGAGGAGTTTTATTTTTACTAGTTTTTCTACTTTATCTCCATTTTATGAAAAAATTGTATGTGAGTATCGAACATGGCCTAGTAGGCAGGACTCATCATCTTGCATATTACTCCCTAAGTTGTACTTAAGGGGGTGTTAGTATTAATAGAGTCATCATGCACCTAGTTAGCTAATCACCTCTCTAAGATTGGCTTATTCACACCTAGCTTAAGTATAATTAGTCTATTTAATAATTTTGTCTCACTTATAGCATTGAGACATGTGTCTTCATCACTTCCAACTTCTCTTTTATACTTGTTTGACACTTTCTTGCACACTTGTCAAGTAAGCTCACAAGTGTTCTACCTTTGGATGGTTAGTCATAGTTTCAGTCCTACCTCATCTACCTTGTCTATATATGCAAGAAATATATTTACTATTCCTTTATTTTTCATTCATATGTTAGATTATCCTTAGTGTTTATCATTTCAGTAGTGTAAGGTCATTTTTGTTCTTTATATTATCAACTTAGTCCAACATAGAATGCTATGATCATGTAGTTGTGACAAAAATACTTCATATTAAAGAATTGGACTATGTATTCTCTATAAATTAGTGTGGATTAAAATATTACAATTTTGTAATAAGAGAGGACTATCTTTTAGTTCCCTCTTTTCCTTATGCAATGAGTATTCCTTTATACATATTTTTATTTGTAGGGATTAGAAATCAACAAAACTATATGTTCAAACATATTTTGCTTATATATATAGTTTATTACAACATAATATTAACTTGTACATATTTATGGTTGCTCTCATATATAAATTTTTTTAAATAAAGATGTACTTGAAATCCACAAGTGTTATTTAATCATACATGAGTTACATAATATGCTAGGAACATTTATTTAGATCTAGATTGAAAAATATATGAGGGTGACAATTTGATACATTAGAGTAATTTGTAGTTCTTTAAATTATTCTAGAGGAAATGATTATCAACCTTTTAATCTTTCATAATAGTGCATTCATCAAACTATTAATTATGCTGAGAGGTGTATTACACTCATATACAGATGTTAAAACATACAAAAATAAAAACTAAAGGCATTTAATTTGATGTTCTTGCGAGTGTCAATGAAATTAAATTAGATAAGTAAAATTAAATTAAATAACCTAAATTACTCTTATTTAAACTCGAGTTGAATTAAGAGAAAAAAATAAGATTATTGAAATTTAACAAGAAAAACCAAGTTAAATAATTTAAATTAAATTAAATAACTTAAATGAATTATATTAAATAAGTAAAATTAAATTAAATTAAATTAAATGGCTAAATATTGAACATTTAAACTCTAGTTGAAAATAAGATTGTAAGTGTCTTGATTTCATGGTTTGAATACATTAAAAGGAATTCCATGATTTTATTTTAATATAGAATTAAGAGACAAAATAGGCTAAATAAAATTTTAAAATTACTTAAGAATCAAAAAATTAAATAATATAGCTTAACTTAAATTAAAGTAAATAATTTCAATTAAATGAAATAAATAAAATTAAATCAATAAAATATTGGTCATTTAAAAAATTGAAATATCAAGACTCCAAGTTAGTTGATTTCATGGTTTGATACATTAAAAAGAATATCATAATTTTTTTTGTAATATAAAATTAAGAGAAAAATTAAGCTAATTGAAAGTCAAGAATTAATTAAATATTAAATAATTAAATAGAATAACTTCACTTAATTAAATTAAAGTAAATAAATTAATTAAATAAATTAAATGAATTAAATTATATAAACAAATGAAATTAAATTAAAAATTAAAATATTGGTCATTTAAATTTCAGTTGAAATATCAAGACTCTAAGTTTGTTGATTTCATAGTTTGATACATTAAAAGGAATATCATAATTTTATTTTTAATATATAATTAAGAGAAAAACATGAGCTCATCAAAATTTAAGAATTAAAAAATTAAATAAAATATGGGGATGACCCCACAATGCAACGGTTATCTGTGAGCCTTCTACATGCGAGCTCTTGTGTTTGAGTCTACTTAAGGCCCATGTGTCCCACACACAATAATAGAGAGATAAGGTGATGCCTAGGCGTGGAAGATAGGATGACACAAGGAGATATAAGAGTGTTATTTCCAAACAAAAATAATTATGTATATTTTGATAATTTTTTGTGACTGTGGTGGCCTATGTTCAATATTGTACTCTTGGTGAAAAGGCTAGAACGGATTTTTATAAGCTAAGTGATAAAGGGGACAAATTTAGAAATATGTATTCGAGAGAAAAGTTTATCTTTGAGTGATTTCTTTTCAAAAATAAAATTTAGTTGATAATTGTAAATGAACAATAAAAAAAATCCCGAACTCATATCAAGTATTGTAATTGATAATATAATTTACTAGAATTGTCAATTTTCAAATCTATGGTATTACTTTAATAAAGAGTCTTGACCACTTTAATCATGGATTCATCTGTTACCTTTTTATTATTATTTCATGGATGAGAATTGAAGAAAGAAATTGTGAACAAAAAGTTTCAAATTATGGAAGAGGATTTAGGATCACTACCCTGTTTCAGTGTTTGATTTATAGTTATTCATTGTACTATTTAATTAATAGAAATTTCCTTAAAAATAATTTTTTTATTGATTTTGTTGAACTTCAAAATTATTCAATTTAATATAATTAGGACAAGCAATTTTAGATATTTTTAGAAAACATGTATTCAGTTCTTTAAAATAACAATTAAACATATATTATGTTGTTTTAATAGAGTGTAGATTTTCTTTAATTTAAGTTTAAATTTTATGTTTGATGGCTATCTTTAATAATTTTTATAAAGTGAATCACTTTTTTGTTAAAACAAAATGAAAAATCATTGAGTACACATTAGATAGTTATTCATAATCCTATTCAATTAATAGAAATTTCTTTGAAAATGGATTATTAATTAATTATTTTAACTTAAAAAAATATACTATTTAATTTAATTGGGACATGCATAAAGATATTATTTTTAGTTTTAGATATTCTGAAAAAATATATGTTTAATTCAATTTTAAATGCTATGTTTGATGGTTACCTTTTAATAACTTTCTAGAGGAAATTAGGGTTGATCCCATAGTGTTATTGGAGTTGCACCCCAACATTAATGTTGGGTCTTGTGTTCAATTCTCATTGAGGGTTTGTCCTGTAGTGGAGATCACTTGCAGTTCATATGTGAATATAGGTTGAATAAGTCGATACTCTGTACATCAGTGCCTAGTGGTTCACATGTGAATATAGGCTGAGATAGCTCACCCCACATTGGTGCTACCCTGACCATATCAGAGGTGTAACCCTATACCAGAATGGAAAGGTGAAATGGTGCATTTGGTATAAATGAGATTGGAAACAAATCTTGGTCCTACTGACTTAGTAGGTGCTGATAGATAGTGTTGGTGTTAATTCCAAAGACTATTGATGTACAACAAATGGAGAGATAAGATGGAGAAATTAAGGACCAAGAAAAGTGATAAGGTGAAAATCGGAGAGATAAGGAGTGAAAATGGAGTGATAAGGAGTAAGAAGAGTGATAAGGTGAGAATGGAGAGACAAGGTGAGAATAGAAGGATAAGGATATGAAGAGATAAGGTATATGAGAGTTAAGGAGTAGGTAACATAGGAGATATAAGAAGGTGGAGAGATAAGGAAGAGATTATGGACAAAAAACAAGAGGTTTTAATGCATCATAAACAAAACATGATGTACTCGGGGATGGGATCCCCCACTATGGCCCCACTGGTTCAAAGCTCTAAGAAAAAGAAATCACATTTAAACAAAAAAACTTTCTAAAAGGTATTTAATTATTGTCTTACATTGTTAGATTAGAGCTAGGGTTAGTGTTAAAGTTATAGAATAAAGTTTGGCATCAAGGTTACAATTAGCATAAAGGTTAAACTATGGTTTAGGTTCAAGGTTAATTGAGATTAAAATTAGAATAAAGTTTGCCATTTCAACTAGGGTTAGTGTTAGGGTTAAGGTTAGGTTAGGGATAGGCTTAAATAGGATTAGGTATCAGTTAGGACTATGGAAGAAATATTTGAGTTGGGGTTGGGACTAGAGTTAAATTATGATTAGGGTTTGGGTTATATTAAAAATAAAGTTTTAATAGCATTAGGGTTAATATTAATTAGGGTTAAGGTTAAGGTTAGGGTTCAATTAGGAATAGGGATAATGTTAGATTAGGGTTCAAATAGGGGAAAATATTTCAATTACAATCAGAGTTGAATCAGGGTTATGGTTAGCATTTAGTTAGGGTTAAATTGGGGTTAAGATTAATGTTAAACAAGGTTTTAAATAAGGCTAGCATAATGGTTAAATTAGGATTAGCTTCATTGTTAGATTATGGTTAAAGTTAGGGTTAGAATAAGAATTAGAGATAGAATTAGGATTAGGCTTAAATTACGATGAGGTTTCCATAAGGGTTATGGCTAAGATTAAGGTTAGTGTTTAACTTCAATTGTGGCTTAATAAGTGATAAAGTTAGGGTTCACTTAAATTAAGATTAACATTCAATTAATGTTATTGATAGAGTTTAATTACAGTTAGGGTTTAATTAGTGCTACAGTTAAGCTATGATTTAATTAAGTTAGGATTTAGTTGAGGTTCAAATACTGTTAATGTTATAGTTCAATTAGGGTTAAGGTTGTATAATTAAAACTAGAGATAAGAGTTTCAAATAAGTTTAGGATTTAATTAGGGTTGGGCTTAATTATGATTATTGTTTGAATATTATTAGGCTTAATATTAGATTATTAATATTAGGGTTAGGGTAGTGTTTAATTAGGGTGGGTAAAATTATGGTAAAAATATGGTTATATGTGTAAATATATATCTATATATATAATTATATATGTATATGTGCATATATATATATATATATACACACACACATATATATGTACATATATATATATACATATGTACATATGTACATATATATTTATACATATGTACATATGTACATATATATATATACATATGTACATATGTATATATACATATGTACATATACATATGTACATATGTATATATATATATATGTACATATGTACATATGTATATATAGATATACATATGTACATATGTATAGATATACATATGTACATATGTATAGATGTATATGTACATATGTACATATGTATATGTACATATGTACATATGTATATGTACATATGTACATATGTATATGTACATATGTACATATGTATATGTACATATGTATATATACATATGTACATATGTATATCTATATATACATATGTACATATGTACATATATATGTGTGTATATATATATGTATATATATGTGTATATATATATATGTGTGTATACATATATATATATATATATATATATATATATATATATATATATGTATATGTATATGTATATATATATGTATACATACATATGTATACATATATACATATATATATACATGTATATGTATATGTATATGTATATATGTATGTATGTATGTATGTATGTATGTATGTATGTATATATATATATATATATATATATATATATATATATATATATATATATATATATATATATATATATATATATATATATATGCACGTACAAGTATATAAGTATGAATATATATGTACATATATACCGCTATCTGTGCATATACATATATATGTCTACCAATAGATTTGAGAATGTGCTGGTTGGGGTTATTATACATATATAAGCTAAACCCCTGCCTGCTCATGAGTTACCTAATCTGATTACCTAGATATTAATGATGATGATTTGTTTGCTCCATTTTCCGCTATATTGGCTAGATTATCTGCCAATGTATTAGCCTCCCTATATATGTGATTAATCGTGTAATCTGAGAAGCTTTCCATTAGAGATAGGGCTCTATCCAATAGACTTCTGAGTTCCCAGTTTGGCATTGTTTTGGTCCTCATTGCATTAACTATAGTGGAAGAGTCTCCTTCTATTTCCAATGTGGATATTTTTAATTGTTTGCATAGGTTTAAACCTTCTATTAGGCTCAACCATTCTGCCTTATTGTTAGTGCATTGATGTAGATATTTGGATCTAGATCCAATGCAGCTCCCCGCATCTGAATGTATTATACATCCTACCCCTACCTCCCCTGGATTACCTTTGGATGCTCCATCAATGTTGACTTTACACCATCCAACCTCCGGGGGAACCCATTTGCAAGCTTTCCTTGCTTCAGCTTTGTCTATGCCACCCTTCCTAGTGAATGGAGGGATTTTAATCCCCTTCCACTGTTCTAATGAATTTATCCTAGTCTATAAATTTCTTGTCATGTTGAGGGATGGTTGCATTCTTACTATAGGAGATTTCTATGATAGAGGCTTCTATTTTTTCTATAAGATTCTCTACCTTCATTTCTGCTTCCTGAAATTCTCCTATTCCTTTGCTTCCAAACTTCCTAGATTACTATTGTTGGGCCATATGTCCATAAGTTGTGGAAGATGCTATTCCTTTTGATGATCATCTAACCTCTGAACCATTGCCTCAGGGAAGGGATAAGGGAGCCTAACAAACCTAGTTGGGCCATCAGCCAATACCAACATTTCTGTGTGTAGTTGCAGGTTGTGAAGATATGGTCATTTGTCTCCTTGTCTCCTTTGCATAAGAGATAGATTGATGGCCCTTCGTAGCCCCTAAGTTTAAATTGTTTAGTAGTTAGGACGTTTCCCTGAATTGCTTCCCAAGCAAAGAAGCCAGCTTTTGGGAGACAAAATTTGTCCTAGCATAGTGTATTTGGGATGTAGTCCTCAATTGTGTTTTCCTCATCATATATGGTTCTAAAACCATCTTTATAGTTGTACTATCCATCCTTTCATCTAGACCATATAAGCTGATCTGGCCTAGGTTTGAATATTATTATTTTGCATCCAAGAATTTGGAATAGTTCTTGGGCTTTGCTGTCGATCATGAATGGGAGCATGTTTTTCCATTTCCATCCCATTGTCGATTCTTGTACCATTGTTGTATAATCCCTTACATAATTACCCCATAAAGTTTTTATTTGTTCCTTTATACCAGTCGTATCCATTAGTTTGTCTATCAGGGTTATCCCCCCTAGGAATCTTCCTAGAACAAGGCAGATTTAGCATCGTGAAGATCCTAGGATAGATGATTAGATATGAGTATTCAACTTTCTTTTATTAAATTATAGATTCTAGACCCCTTGGGTGGGTCTGTATCACTAAATACTACCTCTCTCTGACTATTCGATATATATTTGTTCCTAAGGATTCTGTCCCATTTGGCTTCTGAGTATGTGTACATTCTCCATGCTAGTTTTGACCCCAACACCTTATTTTGCCATAGCAGTTTCCTAATTCCTATGCCTCCATCAGTCCTTTCTCGACATATCTTGTCCCATGATATTAGTTTGATTTTTTTCTTATCCTCTATACCGTTCCAATAGAAATCTCTGATTGTTTGAGTTAATTTCTTATAGGCCCCTTTTGGAAGTGGTATGCATGATAGTAGATAGATAAGCATTTCTCCTAAGACTGTGTTTATGAGGGTTAGTCTTCCAGCCCTTGTCAGCCATAAGGCTTTCCAAGATGACAGCTTCTTCCTAACCCTTTCAATCAAGGGAGCCTAGAGTTTGTTGGTTCTGATACCTTTGTCCAGAGGCATTCCTAAACATGAGAATGGTAGATGATCTATTTTGTACCCTAGAAATGAAGCTATTCTGAATTCCTCCTATGCTTTCATATTGAAAAAGAATATCTCTGATTTTTTCTTATTTACCATTTCTTTGGATGCCAACCCATAAGATTATAATATCTTTTTGATGTCCTTGTCTTCATTCAAATGACCTTTCCCAAGAATCATTGTATCATCAACAAACTGTTGATGAGTCCATTGATCTACCCCTCATGTGATCTGAATCCGTGCTAGTCTGCCAGCTCTCCGTGATGCATCCAGGCTTCTTCCTAAGGCTTCAGACATAATGATAAATAAGAATGGGGATAGGGGATCTCCCTTTCAGAGTCCCCTAGACACTCCAAATAAGCCTTCCAATTTCCCATTTAGTAAGATAGAGAACCTAGGGTTTGATATGCAAAAGTAGACCCAATTCACCCATTGTTTGTTAAAGCCAAAGGCTTTCATGCAGCTACAAAGGAAATACCAATCCACTTTGTCATAAGCCTTTTTAAGATCTAATTTTATCAGCATATTAGACTGCCCTTGAAACTGACAGGAATGGATAGCTTCCTGGACTATGATAATCCCATCCAAAATTGATCTATTGGGTACAAAGCTAGTTTGTTCTTCTAATATTATGGCAAGGAGTAGTTTTTTTAGTCTATCAGCCATGACTTTTTCTAGTAGTTTGTAATTCATGTTGCATAAAGAAATGGGCCTAAATTCTTCCCACTTTGAGGAGTTATCCTTCTTTGGGAGTAAGGCTAGAAAGGTATTATTGATTTCTTTCAGGAACTTCCCTACATTTTGGGTAGATTCCAAGGCATCAATAACCTCGTCCCCTAAGATGTGCTAGCATTTCTTAGAAAAACCAGTAGGGAAGCCATCTAGTCTAGGGGTTTTATCTCCTTGAAATTGTGCCAGAGCAGTTTTGACTTCTTCATGGGTGATCTTGGAGTTTAACATTTGATTATAATCCTTTGTTATTAATTTGGGTATGTTATTCAATAAGGTTCTATTGTTAGGAAAGTCTCAGTCATCCCAATTATTGAGAATATTTTCAAAGTACTTGGTAGCATCTTCTGTGATAAGATTTTGATCTATAATGATCTGATCACTGTCATTGATGATCTAAGTAATCTTATTTACTACCCTTTTCATTTTGACACTGTTGTGGAAAAATTTAGTGTTTTTGTCTCTATCTTCTAGCCATGTCTCTCAAGATTTTTGTTTCTAGTATATCTTTTCTCTAGCCAGAATGCCTTCATATTCACATAAAAGGTTTTTTTCAGCCTTGTATGTTTCAAGGGTCATCCTGTATTGCATCACAATGTTATTTATTATTTCCAACTCTTTTTCAATTCTTGACTTCTCCTTGAAGATGTTTTAAATTTTGTTTTTGTATAATTCGAACAGTTTGTGTTTAATCTCTTTCAGCTTAGAGAGAAGACAATACATTTTAGATCCTCCAAAGGCACTGTGCTTCAACCATTTCTGTATGTTGGGGAGGAAGTCTTCATGTGTAAACCACATCATTTTAAACTTGAAAGGGCACCCAATTTTTTTTGCTTCCCCCATAAGTTCTAATAACACTAGGTAATGATCAGAGCCTGACCATGGCAATACGATAGTTTTTAATTCTGTTTTGAGGTCGGTCGGGTGTCCTTCGAGGAAAAATATCTCAAGTGTTTCTGCAATGTTGGAGAATCCTTTTCTTCTATAATTCCATGTGTGAAAAACCATCTCAGTCCCGATTTCCAGAAGGTTATTGTTAATTATCCAATTTGCGAAGTCTCTTTGTCGTTGTCTTATGGTTTTTATCCCACCACTTTTATTAGTTGAGTTCAATATGGTGTTGAAGTCACCACCTATGATGATGTGTTTCTCGTCTTTATTGTTTAAGAAGTGTTCAATTTCCTACTAAACTAGTCTCTTTTTATCTATTGGAATTGGGCCATATACATTAATGATGATAAATTCAAGATTTAGGCTAAGGGCTCTTACTTTACCAGCCATCCAGTTTTGTATCTTGGTATGTCATGTAAATGCAACTGAGTTCTTTTTCCACATTATACCCAGTCCACCTGATGCCCCTATAGACTCCACCATTTCCATCTACCATTGGGTGAATTTTCTACAAAAACTGTCCATATCAGGCTTACCCAGTTTTTTTTTCTTGTAGCATAACTAGGTCCATAGTAGATTTCAATATGCTCCCCTTAATTAATCATTGTTTGTTAAGGGTCCCCATACCCCTAACATTCCATGTTAGTAGATTTATTCCTTTACAGGGGGAAGGGGGGACTTTCCCTAGCACAACAGGGTTCTGATTTTGGTCTGTCCCTCCGCATCCTCGTCCATTTTTCTTTTGTCTAAGAAAGACTTCCAACTGCTTTTGTTGATAATGGATTTGCCATAGTCTGGAGTTAGTTTCTCATCTCCCATCTGGAGGATGCCTTTGTTTTGTGGGTTGACTGAGTTATTGTCTAATATTATGTTATTTTCCCCTTCCTACATACTAATCAATTCATTAATAATGAATTCTCTCTCCTCATTTGCATTCAATCCTTCCACAAAAGGGGATTCCTCCAAAGTGCGAGAAACTGTGATGTTTTCTTCATGAGTAACTTGAGTCAGGTTTTTGTTTAATGACCGGGTTTTGAGGGGGGTCTGATCATATTCTAGATTGGGGATGATGGCATTGTTTACCCCATTAGTCGGAGTATCAATGAATACCTCCTCAAAAAATTCTTCAGCTAATTTCCCCATTAGGTTTTCTATGATTTTGTTCAGTTCTATTTGGATTCATTCCTCATTAGCATAAGCAGAGGTTTCATGGTTATGTCTAGCTCTATCTAGAATGTTACGGAAGACTGGGGAAGGAGGGGGCGTTGGCATAGTAACAATCTCTTGCTGACCAATGTTTATAATAAAGCCACCCCTATCATTGTTAAATTAAATATCTACTATGTGCTTTGATACTCTGTAGTTATCTCTTACCTTAGCTTGAGACTTCTATAAGTTAGGGTTCGACCCTTCGCAGAATGTTAAATTTTCAGAGATTGGGCCATTATACCATAACAATTTTAGGGTGTAATTACCATCTACTATATCTAGGGTTATGTTTTTTAGATTTTCCATGTCCTTATTTACTTCTATTAATAGTTTAATATTAGATTTATCTGACCAATTTTCTTCTACGGCTATGAATTTGTCAAATTTATCCCCAATTTCTATAAGAATTTTGGCATGCATTAATTCAATAGGAACATTATTAATTTCTACCCATTTCGATGGTGTTTTGAATTCATATCTATTAGCATCGAATTTAGGTTGCCATTCAATAAAATTGAAATTTGCACCTTTGTAAAAAATATATTCTTCATGCAATAGCTTGGATTTCAGAGACTTTTTATAACATTCAATGTACAAAAAATTATTAGCTAGGGTAGTGGTACTTACCTGCCCGTGGAATGTTATTTTCTACCATTCAACTATTCTGGTGAGAGGTTGATCATTCCCTCCCCATTTTGCAAAGAGCTCATGCCCTCTGCAGTAGTTACTCAATTCCTTGGCTTCCCTATGAGTCAAAATCTTAATACAATCCGGGTTGGGATTTATCAATGTTAGGGCACCCTCGCTCCTTGTTGCTTTGATAGCATTCTTGCTTTCATTCTAAAGTGAGTTCCCCATCCTCAAAGCTGGCTTCGAGTTAATTAAATTAGGGCATTGGTATGGCATTTCCTTTCCTCCATCCTTGGCAGGTCCTCTGTAACCCTCCATATGATAGGTATGTGGGTGACAGATTCACTGTGGGTTTTGAAGGGGGTGGCTGGGACTAGATGTTGTTGGCCAAAATCCCAGTGGTATGCGGTTTGTATTGGTGACGCATCCAGGGATTTGCGAGGTGATAGGGATAACCCGAACATTTTACTGCTCTAGAGGAGCCCTAGCCTCCCTTCTTTCTACCTAGCAACTCTTCTGCCTTTCACTAGTTGCCATGGTTGATTCTATGTAGATGGATCCCTTCCGGATGGAGGCCTTCCAGCAAAGTTGCAACCCTTGCCCTGATGAGTATGATGATCGCCGAGGTGCAGAGACATCTTTTTTTCCGGCATAAATTCAGCCAGTATTATATTATTATTATATTATGATATTTTTTAATTCTATTACCGGATTCATATTATAATTTAAAAATATATTAATATAATTATAATATAATACTATTATAAGAATAATAATATATTTAAATTATGTTAAAAATATGTTTTAATATTTACATCAATAATAAACAAAATTCAACCTAACTTTAATACTAAACTAAAATAAACCCTACTTGATTAAATCGTATTGAACCCTAACACAAATTTAATGCTAACTTTAAAACAAATTGAATTGTAATTATAATTGAACTCTAATCATATAGCAAATTAAACTGTAACCCTATACCCAATCGAACCCAAACCTTTAGCAAAATTGAACCCTAACCCTAACATTGATCTCTCTCTCTCTCTTGCACACACGCACACACGCACACACGCACACACATATCTTGATCCCTTGGTCACTCACTATCCCTCCTATCTATCTATTTATCTATCCCTCTCTCCCTTTCTCTTCGCATTTGTGAAAATTTCTCTTTTTCTCCTCCCCATATATCTACATCTGTGTGTGTGTGTGTAGCTCTCCCTCTCTATCTCTCTATCTATTTGTTTCTCTCTTCATCTCTTGCTAGATATATTCATCTCTCTCTCTCTCTCTCTCTCTCTCTCTTTACATCTATTCCTTCTCTCCCTAGTAAACACAACATGAACCTATTGATAATGGAGCTTGATTAGCTTTTTGATTTATAAATTTTGTTTCAGTTGAGTTTAGATACCTTTAAGTGGATGCATAATTGATTTGAAGCAATCACTTCTTCATTGATATCCTTGTTGCACAAACAATGTCATTTTCTAAATGATCTACTAACTCAGCTCATGGACTACACAAATTTATACAAAAAAAAGGCCAGATTTTAATTGACATTCCACCCTCTTTGGCATACCCATTGCACACCAAGGTGCAATTACTAGTTTTTAATATTTTTTTGAATAATGATAACAAATTTAAAAATTAAAATTTATTTTTTAAAAAGATATAATAATTTGTTCTGTTTGTAGTAAAGTTTAATTAACTTCTAAAGTTTAGTTCTTTGAAACCCAAAAAATTAGTTTAAGAGATTAGTAATGATAAACGAAAAATTTGGCAAAACTAACGGATGGAGGGTGCCTAAGCAGCGTGTCCGTCTCTCGCCCGGCACAAAAAGACTTGACTTCCAGTCATCATGCCTAATGAAAAAGAACCTGTGAATGGCGAAATAACGGAGTCTGTGCGAGCTGTCAAGTTGTATTGACGGCACTACTTTGGCCATGTCGCTCATTCTGTAGCATGTTTATTTTCTATTTAAATTAGAGAATATACCACTAACATAGGACCATCTTCTCCTTTTCAATGATGATTAAGTTTTTGGTCTTAGTAATTACTGTGAGTATTGCAGCGCATAATTCCAGTGGTGTAATTTTGGATCGTGGAGATACGCTTCGATTGGGGGATTCGCTCACTGGAAATCAGAGCCTTATTTCCAAGAATGGCACGTTTGCATTGGGATTTTTCAGTCCCAAAGGAACAAATAATTGGTATATTGGCATCTGGTATACCCTAATCTCTCAAAAGGCCACAGTTTGGGTGGCTAACAGAGAAAATCCTGTCAGAAACATGACCGGCGTTCTGAGATTTTCGGAAGATGGTCATCTCAGATTGTTTGATGGAAAGGGCCGCTCGGTTTGGTCAACTGCTATTGGCCAGAAAGGATCACGAGCTATAATAACAGACTCTGGTAATTTTATTATGCTGGACACCTACAAGTCTGCGATTGTTTGGGAGAGTTTCGCGCATCCGACAGATACATGGCTGCCTGGCATGAAGATGTGGAAAGGCATGACAATAATTTCCTGGAAGAATACTTTGGATCCTGCAAGTGGGCTCTTCTCTTTCCTAATGGACATGTCTCCGGGAAAGACACAGATGATGATGTTCTATAATAACACTGTTCCATATTGGTCCAGTGGAGAATGCTCTGGGAATTCTTGTACTAAGGTTCCCGAATTGCAAGTCAAAAAGAAAGTTCTAGCGTCCTCTGTGAGGCTTTCTCCTTCAAGAATATACAATGCTTTTGGCATTAGCCCGATAGATCATACCCCCACGGGACGATTCGTGTTAGATGAGAACGGCGAATTACAACTGTACTTCTGGATGGATGATGGTAGATGGAGTATGAAGTGGTCGACACATCGAGGTCAATGCAGTGACTATGAAATCTGCGGGGCGTATGGACTTTGCAATGCGAATGATGTGTGTAGTTGTGTCCAGGGCTTCACGCCCTACAACGACTCTCGAGGTTGGTGGTCAAGTGGGTGCTCTCGGCGAAGACCCCTGCAATGCTCTGCTACAGAGGGCACAACCGACGGCTTTTTGGAAGCCAAGAACCAATACTTATCCGAAAAAGAAGCCGTCATAATCAACAACGAGCCGACACAGCAAGGCTGCCAGACTGCTTGTCTCAACAATTGCTCCTGCACAGCCTTTGGTCTCGCTATTTCTGATCGACCCGTCTGTAGATTGTGGTTTGGCAATTTGTGGGGAATGCGCGTTTCATCAGGGAGCCAATCCGTCTTCATTAGGCTGGCTTCTTCTGAGTTGCGGCACTCCACGTCGGAGCGAAGGAACAAAACTTCTGGCCTTATTATTTTACTTTCGGCCGCCGCATCCTTTTTTGTTGTTTCAGCTCTCCTGTTAACAGCATTTATTCTGTGGAAACGTCGAAGACTGGTGAAGAAAAACGTGGAAGAGGAGGTGCCAGTGTCGCTCAAAAAGTTCAGTTACAAAGAGCTGCGAATTGCAACGGAGAATTTCAAGCATAAATTGGGTAGCGGAGCATTTGGCTCTGTGTTCAAAGGAACTCTGCCGGACAACACGATTGTTGCGGTTAAAAGATTAGAGGGTTCCACGCAAGTAGAAAAACAATTCCGTGCGGAAATAATCACCACTGGCAGAATACAGCATGCGAATTTGGTCAGGCTGTGGGGGTTCTGCGTAGAACATTCACGAAGGTTACTTGTGTATGCCTACATGCCCAACGGCTCCCTAAACTCCTTCCTCTTCTCCAAGTCGGAAGACGTGGAGAAGGTGTTGGACTGGACGACCCGGTTTCAGATCATACTGGGAACTGCACGAGGATTAGTTTATCTCCATGAGGAATGCAGGGATCGCATCATTCACTGCGATATTAAACCTGAAAACATTCTCTTGGACGGTGACTTTAGCCCAAAGGTGGCAGATTTTGGACTAGCGAAGCTGGTAGGTAGAGATTTCAGCCGTGTACTGACAACCACAAGAGGAACTCGTGGGTACTTGGCTCCCGAGTGGATCTCTGGCGTTCCTATCACTCCCAAGGTGGACGTATACAGTTTTGGCATGACGCTTTTGGAAATTCTATCAGGCCGAAGAAATTTGGATTTAACAGTAGAGGACAGTAGGATGTACTTTCCTACCTGGGCTTCATCTCAAATTCAGAGAGAAAACATATTGGGCGTTGTGGATGCAAGAATAGCAAGTGAGGTAAATATTGAAGAGGTGAGAAGAGCCGCTGTCATTGCTGGGTTGTGCATTCAAGACGATGAGAATCAGAGGCCAAGCATGAGTGAAGTGATAAAGATACTGGAAGGCACGATGGAGGCTTCTGTGCCACAAATTCCAAGGTCTTTACAGGTCCTAGCAGGTCAGGTAGACGACAATGATAGCTGCAGTCAACATGATTCCATAGCAAATGTTTCCGTATATACAAAATAGTAGCGTGTTATAAACAAGAGGTTAGTGATAGACGCTAGGAATCTCGACGATGTATCTTCAATAATTGTGAGGGCATTTTTTAATATTTTAAAATATAAAGAACATATTTTCATTTCTATTTGAATATTAAAATATCAATAAATATTTTTAAGAATATAAATCATAATTGATATTAGCATGCGTTATTAATATATCAAAATATATATAACTAGCAATTGGGCTTTGGTGTGTAATAGGTATGCTAAAGAGGTCTGGAAGATCAATTAGAGAAAATTTTGGTGTATTTTGCATACTTTTGTCCAGCGTGTAAGTTTAATTGGCAGGCCATTGAAAAATTGATGTTGTTTGTGCAAACAAGGTCTCAATCAAGAGGTGAAGCTTAAAATGAACTATGCATCAAGTTATAGGGATCCAAACATGACATTAAAAAAAAAGTGAATCAAGAAGATAACTAGATTCCATTACCAACAGGATCATGTTATGTTTGTAGTGCATGGAGAGGGAGATAGATATATGAATAGGTAGAGAGGGAGGGAGAGGAAAGGAAAGAAATGAAGAAAGAGGAGAGAAGTAGAGAGATATAAAAGGAGGGAGTGATAGAGAGGGAGATAGAAGGAGAAGATGAGGGAGAGGGAGAAATAGAGATAGAAAGAGGGAGACAATGAGAGGGGGAGATAGAGAAATTGAAAGATAAAGATACAAGAAGAGATATATAGAGAGAGCTAGAAGGATATATATAAAGAAATAATAGTAGAGATAGGGTGAATAATGAAAAGATAGAGATAATGAGATATAGATAGAGAGGGAGAGGAAGAGATGGGAAGATAGAGCTAGAGGGGGCAAGAGAGAGATAAAGGAGGTAATATAGAGAAGAAGAGAGAGGGGGGAGAGATAGACATAGAGATAGAGAGAGAGAGAAACATGGAGTGTGTGTGAAAGTGTGAGAGATATTGAGAAAGAGATGGGGAGGAGTAACAAGGAGTGTGTGAACAAGATCTTGAGAGATATATAGATAGAGGATAGAGAAATAAAGAGATATAGAAAGAGGGGGTAATGTAGAGAGAGAGAGAGAGAGAGAGAAATGTGAAGATTGAGAGGGAGATAGAGAGGAAGAGGGAGAAGGTAAATAAAGAGATAGAGAGTGATGCAGAAATAAATTAAATTCATTCTATAAATTAGAATAAAAATTCAAAATATAACTTGTTAGCAGCAACCAAGAAGGAAGACTAAGAGGGGGGGATGAATCAATCTTCACCCGATAAGAGAAGTTAATCACAAAACAAAACTAACAAACTGCAGTAATAGGACAAATAAGCAAATTGAAAGCAATACGCACAAAACCAAGATTTTGACGTGGAAAACCTAGTTAAGGGAAAAACCACAGTGGGAACCTACCCACAGTAAGACAATACACTACAGTAGTATGTAAAAATATTACAATGGGGAATACACATGCATTCATGCACACTGGCTAGAGCTCACTACTCAAATATAATGGCCTGAAAGGCTACAACCTTCAAGAAAGTCTCACTCACTTATAATAAGATTTAGACTACAATCTAGAAGAAATGAACTAAAAGAAAAACATCTATAAATGCCTCATCATAGTTTCAGTTTAAGCACAACTATTTGCTCTGCAACACCAAATTTCTCCACAATCATAATGTTGAAGGATGAATCACTTGTTCCCACATATACCACTCTTTGATAATATAGACACAACATCAACACCTATATTACATGAATATATCACCTATATATACGATTCATCAACCTTGATAACAAGGTCAACTAAACCCTCAACCCTCAATTACAAAATTACATCACATGATAAAAAGATCAACCATCAGACCAATAAAATGATTTACATAGCATATCATGGAACTCAATCAAACTCCCAAATGCACAACTCCACCAGAAATCATGCCAAGATCAACCACAACACGCTGCACAACCAGGAAAATTGCATAACATAAATATCATCACCGGTTCATAGAAACCATCAAAAACTTGCACAATGATAAATGTTGATCACTAAAACAAATAGGGCACGACTACAAAACACCAGCAAGAATGTTAGAATCATTAGGAACAACTGCACCAATACCACTTATCAAATCTTCATTGATCAACATCTAAAACTCGTAAATACAACTAATCAACAACTGTCACAAAGAAAGATAACTTGTTGATCACCAAATCATGATCCATCTAAAATGAAGATACACAAGACCATCCCAAGAAATATCCCAACATATCAACACAAGATCTGATCACACCGGAATATATCAGAGGATATAACAAACTTTGCAAAATAGTGATCAGAAAAACAACACTGCAAACCAAATCATAAGATCTTCCCAAACTGTAATCACTGGAGGAATAAACAAGAATATGGTGACATCAATAACAACAACATATCCTAACAGTAGCAATGACCAACAATATCCAACAATCTCCCCCTTTGGCATTGATGACAACATATGAATGTTAAAAACAATCAATGCAAATGAAGAAGATATCACTAGCAAACCCCCCTAGGGTCAAGATAGATAAAGCAGTTTTTTACATGATCTCTCTCCCCCTTTGACAACAATGTCAAAGGTCTCAAAACAAAATACTAAACTCTACTCTCTCCAAAACAGGAGCATGAATCACAAGAATCTCTCCCCCTAAAATACAGACTACTCCACAAGAGGAGCAACACCAACTCATCAATTTGGATAAAAGGATAAGACTATGAAGTCCATTAGATTGATGCAACTCAATACATCTAGTTCTCATCAGGAGGGGTGGATACCCCTAACTTGTCTCTCAAATAGACAAATGTATCTACAGGCAAAGGCTTAGTGAAAATATCTACTATTTGTTCCTTTGTAGATACATACTCCAGCTTCACATTTTCTTCACTAACTTGATCTCTCAAGTAGTAATATTTGATTGAGACCTGCTTAGCCTTTGAATGTTGCATTGGATTCTTTGATATGTTAATAGCACTAGAATTATCACACTATATAATAGTAGGCTCATCATAAATAAATCTAATATCCTCCAACATTTGCTTCATCCAGACTACTTGAGTGTAATTACTAGCAGCAACAATGTACTCGTCTTCAGCAGTAGGTAAGGACACTGAATCTTGTTTCTTAATAGCTCATGAAACCAACTTCTTACCCAAAAAGAGTGCTCCACTGGTAGTGCTCTTCATGTCATCAACATCACCAACCCAATCTGCATCAGTGTAGGCACACAACATGAAATCATCATTCCTCGGATACCACAAACTATAATCCATAGTTCCCTTTAGGTATCTAAATACCATGTTCACAACAGTGATATAACTCTCTTTTAGATCATCTTGATATCTAGAAGTCATGCACACAACATGCATAATGTCTGGCCTAGTCTGAGTAAGATATACCAGTCCACCAACCATAGATTTGTACAAGCTCTAATTAGCTTTAAGAGATTCATCATTCTTAGACAATTTAGAACCAGTCACCAAAGGAGTTCCAACCAATTTGGAGTCACATACTTAGTTTGAGATATAAATATACCTTTTCCAATCTGTGAAATCTCCAAACCTAAGAAAAATTTCATTTCATCAATCATAGACATCTCAAATTCTTTTTGCACATCACTAAAAAACTTCATACTCAAGTCATCATCACCTCCAACGATAATATCATCAACAAAGACTTCGACAATCAAGATGTTATCATTCTCTATCTTAAAGTATAATTGTTGTAAGCAACACCTTTAGTAAATCCCAATTTCAACAAGTACTTATGTAGTCTAGCATACTAGGCACTATGGGCTTGCTTCAATCCATAAAGAGATTTCTTCAACTTATATACCATGTCCACATCATCTGATAATGAAAATCAATCAGGTTGTTCAATGTAGACTTCTTCCTTTGGATCACCATTAGAAAAGGCAGATTTGACATCCATCTGATATACCTTGAAATATTTATAAGCAACATATACAAGCAACAACCTAACAGCTTCAAGTCTGGCCACCAAAGCAAAAGCCTCCTCATAATTAATTCCTTCTTTCTAAGAATATCCTTTGCAAACCAATCTAGCTTTATTTCTAACAACTTCACTGGCTTCATTCAATTTGTTTCCGAATACCGATTTAGTACCGATAACATTCTTATCCCTAGGTCTAGGCACAAGTTCCCATGTATTATTCTTTTCAATTTGATCTAGCTCTTCTTCCATAGCTCTCATCCGATTTTCATCTTTATAGGCTTCAGCAACTTTTTTAGGTTCAACTTTAGAGATCAAACATACTTCTTTAGTAGCTAACCTTTTTCTAGTCATTAAACCTTTATTCTTATCACCAATAATCTGATTTTTCAGAGTGATTCAATCTTACATACCTTAGAGTCTTCTAATTGTTTTGATTTTTAGGTTCCTACACCTCTTCATTGGCAATAGAAACATCCAGATTAACTATCTCTACCAGATCATTTTTCTTAGGATTTTTAGTTTGAATGGGAGCTAAAACAATATGATGTCCATCATCATAACCACATGCTCTAATCTACTTCCCAAGGTTCTCATCCACCTTCACATTTTCCATTTTCACTACCTTTCTCATTCTCTTATTGTAGCACCAATAGGTTTTTCTCTTAGTAGAATATCCCAAGAAAATTCCTTCATCACTTCTAGCATCAAATTTTGTTATATCCTCATCTCTCTCGATATAACATTTACTACCAAATACTCTGAAATATCTCACAATAGGAACATGACCAAACCATAGCTCATAAGGAGTCTTATCGGTATCACCTTTGATATGAACTTTGTTGAATGTGTAAACAACAATGCTAATAGCTTCTCTCTAGTATATCTTTAGAACATTCCCTTCAATTAGCATAGTCCTTGCAACATCCAAAGTAGTTTTGTCCTTCCTTTCAACGACTCCATTTTGCTAAGGGGTTGTAGGACTAGATAATTGTCTTCTAATCCCATGCTTCTCATAGAATTAATCTAACTCACTGGAAAATAATTCTCCACCTCTATTAGATCTCAGACACTTCACCTTCAAACCGGACTCAATCTCCACCTTAGCTTTGAATATCTCAAATTTGTCCAATGCTTCCTATTTCTCCTTCAAAAAGACAACCCACATCATCTTGGAATAATCATCAATTAGTAGTATAAAATATCTATCACTCTGCACACTTCTAACATTTGTAGGTCCACATAGGTTAGTATGCACAAGATCTAGTAGTCCATCTAATGTATATTGTTTTCTCTTGAAATAAATCCTTGCTTTCTTACCCAACTGACATTCCTTACATACTGGATTAGCTGGCTTAACAATCTTAGGTATATCTATAACAACTTGTGTAGAACTGATTTTAATCATTGAATCAAAATTTACATGACACATTTTCCTATACCACAACCAATTCTCATCAATATAATAAGTCAAACAACTTTTCTCACCGACATTCAAGTGAAAAATGTTACCTTCAATCTTAGTTTCAGATGCAATCTCTATACCAGAGGCATTTAGGATCTTCCATTTTCCATCTTTCAATTGTAGATCATAACTTTTATCAACCATTTGTCCAACAGTTGAAAGATTATGCATCAAACCTTCAACATACAAGAGATCATCAATCTTAATCTTACCATCAAAAGAAATAGAACCTCTCCCATGGATCACATAGGATTTGTCATCTCCAACTTTGACTATTCCACCATCATATCTTTTCATACTCACAAATTTGTTTTTATCACCGGTCATATGATGTGAAGAAAAAATGTCAATTACCCATTCATCTTTTTCTTCAACCTTAGCAGCTAAAGCTTTTTCCTCAATAGTACAACTAGTGGAATCAATAGGTACAGGTTCATCTTCCTTAATGGAAAGGAATACAACTTCATCCACTTCTGATTCTTCATTTGTAATACCTTTGTCAGCAACATAATAACAGTTCTTTTGATTCCTATACTTTTGGTTAGGCTTGCAAGGCTTATCATACTTCTCATGCTTTTCATATGTATCATTCCTATCATACTTATCAATTTTATCATGTCTGTCATACTTAGCATTCTCTCCAGGGATCAAGAAGAAAAATGTCCTATCTTATTACAAGAGAAGCATTTCAAAGGAAAATTTCCATGATAACAATCAACTCCTTTAGGAAATCTTTAGGCAATCAGTTCTTCAAGCTCATCTAGCTCTCTTTCTTTCTCTTTCATTTCTCTTCTCTCTCTTTAATATCTACATATTTTGCACTCATTAGGATCATACCTCTTCTTAACTGATATAGATGTAGATTCTATAAATGTAGTCTAAGACTTTCCATATGATTCCCCGAATTCACTTAGGTCAAATGCAACAATCTTTCCAATTAGCATATCTCTTGTCACTGTAGTCACACTATGGATCTCATCAATAGCATATTTATAAGTCAGAGGCAAAGATCCTAGCACCTTAGCAACAATTTAATCTTCCTCAATGGTTCCACTAGTACATATGATACCTAGGACAAGATCGTTCACCTTAGCCATGAAAGGGTGTACGTTCTCATCATCTCCTATTTTCAATGTCCCATATTTTCCTTTAAAACTCTATAGCTTAGAAACTTTCACTTGTTTATCACCTTCATATAGGATCTCAAGCTTCTCCCAGATCTCATTTGTGGTCTGAAGTCCCATTACATTAGTCATCTCAGAGTTAGTCAAGGCACTAAGAAATGCTTCTTTCACTCTAATATTATCTACAACTTCCTTGATCTCATTAGGAGTAGTCAGTCAATTCAGAGGAATAAAATAGGCATTTTTTGTAATCTTCTAGTAATCTTCTCCAAGACATTTCAAGTGCACTTCCATCTAGTTCTTCCATATAGCATAGTTATTTCCATCAAACCTTAGACTACCCTTCTTAAAGATAACACCTTGAGTTGCCATCTTGGATCTCCTCAAGCAGCTAAGCTTCTACCAGAGGATCTATCTTTGATACCAATTGTTAGTAGTAACCAAGAATGAAGACTGAGTGGGGGGATGAATAAGTCTTCATAGGATAATAAAAGTTAATCACAAAATAAATTTGATAAATTGCAATAATAGGATAGATAAGAAAATTGAAAGAACAACACATAACACAAGGATTTTGAAATGGAAAAATCGGTTAAGAGAAAAACCATAGTGGGAACCTACCCATAGTAAGATGATACTCTACAGTAGTATGTGAAAATATTACAATGGGGAATGCACATGTATTCAGGCACACTACCTAGACCTCACTCCTCAAATATAATGGGCTAGAAGGACACAACCCTCAGGGAAGTCTCACTGACTTACATTAAGATTCAAACTACAATCTAGAAGAAATGAACTTAAAGAATAGCATCTCCAAATGCCTGATAATAGTTCCAGTTAATCACAAATGTCAACTCTGCAACACCAAATCTCTCCACAACCACAATACAAAAGGATGAATCACTTGTTCACACATATACCACTCTTTGATAATGAAAAGAACATCGACACCTAAATTACATGAATATATCGCCTATATATACAATTCATCAACCTTGATAACAAGGTTGGCTAAAGCCTCAACCCTCAATTACAAATTTAAATCACATGATATGAAGATCAAACACCAAACCAATATAATTACTTACATAGCATAGCATGGACCTAAATCAAATTCATAAATGCACAAATCCACCAAAAAACACGCCAAGATCAACCACAACACACTGCACCACCAGTAAAACCACATAACACGAAAATCATCACTGGTTCATAGAAAGCACCAAAAAATCACAAAATGATCAATAGAGATCACCAAAACAAATAAGACATGACTAGGAAACGCCAACAAGCATGTTATAATCATTAGGAACAACTTCACCAACACCACTTATCAATTCTTCATCGATCAACATCTGAAACTCAGGAATCCAACTAATCAACAACTGTCACGAAGAAAGATAACTTGTAGAGGACCAAATCACGATCCATCTAAAATGAAGATATGCAAGATCATCCCAAGAAATATTGAAAAATCTCAGCACAAGATCTGATCACACCGGAATATACCAGAGGATATATCAAACTCTAAAAAATAGTGATAAATAAAACAATGCTACAAATCAGATAATAAGATCTTCCCAAACTGCAACCACCGGAGCAATACACAAGAATATGTTGACATCAATGACAACAACATATCCTAGTAGCAACAATGACCAACAATATCCAAAATAACTGTTCTACGATAAATTACTATTTTTTATTGATAATAACCTTATCATTTTATTAAAATATCATTTAATTTCACATTCAAGTTCAATAGATGGAAAAAATAGAACCACCCTTGCTAACCCTTATGTTAACTCCCAACATTACCTAGACAAAAAAAATAGACACTGAATAATCAAAATTGGAGACATTCTCTAGTACCCACATTACATTTTAAGCTCCCACCATACATATTGTATGAAACAAAGCCCATGAAGACTAGGGATCATAAACAAACCCTAAAATCAAAAATTCACAACAAAAATTTGCAAGCATAGCCACTCCCCATAATTCATTCCTTCTACTTCTTCACCACTAGTCTGCTCAGATCTTGAAGCACTGACCGAACTTTGGGATTCTTTTTTCACATACACTCACTCCACCAATGTTGTTTCTTGCTTCAAGTCTCGTGTATTCAAATACTCCTTCGAAGATACCCAACCCATTTGGGCTTCCACCCAATTTTCATCCAAGTATTCCCAAACACACTCTAGATAAGAAATGGTTGTACATGAGTTTTAACATACCCAAACTACCTCTAGTCTCCATGGTGCACCGACAAACAAACACCATGCTTTGCCATCGCCAATATGACCTATTAGGGTTTCAAGCAGATCCGAAGAAAATATGAACTAACAATTATATGTAGATTTAAATACAAAAGATAAAGAAATAAAACAGGACACAGATAACACATAGACTTAACGTGGTTCACCCAGAATGGGTTACGTCCACCATACACAACCGTCCAATCTTTCTTATTATACAACAAAAATAGTACATCAACCTTACAATTCCTAAAACATCCCAGCCACTTATAACATGCATTTTTAGGGCAATAAACAAAGTCAGCCTTTTTTAGGGTTTTATTATAATGTCGGTTTTCATCAACGAAAAATGGCAAAAAAAAAAAAATTCTCGGGGGCTACCGCCCCTGAACCCCTGCTTTTCTCAGGGGCTGCCACCCTCGAACCCTTGCCCAGGGCCCAGCCCGGCCCCAGACCCCGACGGGGATACATGCTAAGTGTACAGTACTTTGTTGATCAGTCGCCACATTTCAACAATCTCCCACTTGGAGACTGATCAGGCTCCACACTGAACAATCTCCTACACTTGGAGACTGATACTACACAACACCACTGTACATGCAACATCCACAGGATAAAACACTAGGACTCGACTAGTATAAATGCCACAATTATCAATCAAGAAGACCAAAAAAAACTGATGAAGAAATCATCTTCTCCTGTGGAACTGCCTTTGTGAACATATCGGCAGGATTCTCACTTGTGTGAATCTTCTCAAGCCATAACTGACCCTCCTCCAAAATAGTCTGGATGAAGTGGTACCTGAGTTGAATGTGCTTTGTCCTTAAATGAAAAGTAGAGTTCTTCGCAAGATGAATGGCACTTTGGCTATCAGTATACAATGGACGATCCTCCTATGTCTAACCCAATTCCTCTAGAAAACATTGAAACCAAATCATCTCCTTGCTGGCTTCTGTAGCAGCAACATACTCAGCTTCAGTGGTTGAAAGTGCAACAACCTTTTGGAGCCTAGAAACCCAACTGACTGCAGTTCCCCCTATAGTAAAAACATACCCTGTATTACTCCTCCGTGAATCAATATCACCCGCCAGATCAGAGTCAACAAATCCACTTAGAGCAGCATTAGATCCTTTGAAACATAATGCCTTCGTAGTAGTTCCTTTCAAATACCGAAGAATCCATTTCACAGCATTCCAATGTTCCATACCTGGATCACTCATAAACCTACTCACAACTCCCACTGCATGTGCAATATCTAGCCTTGTGCATACCATTGCATACATCAGACTGCCAACAGCTGATGAATACGGGATGTTGGAAATTTTATTAACCTCTTCCTGTGCCTTTGGGCACATCTCCTTAGTCAAATTGAAATGACTAGCCAAAGGTGTACTAACTGCTTTTGCATCCTGCATGTTAATTCTTTTCAACATCTTCTTTATATACTCACTTTGGGACAAATTCAAGGTTCTATTTTTCCTATCCTGTGTAATCCTCATACCGAGAATTTGCTTAGCTGCACCCAAATCCTTCATAACAAATGACTTGGCTAATTTTTGTTTAAGATCATTTATATGTTGCATGTTAGACCCAGCAACAAGCATGTCATCAACATAAAGCAACAGGATAATATAGCTGCCATTATCAAATCTCTTAAAATATACACAATGATCAGAATGACATCTATGATAACCGTGTTCAGCCATGAAACTATCAAATTTTAAATACCATTGTCGGGGTGCTTGCTTTATGCCATACAAACTTTTCTTCAACCTGCACACCAAGTTCTCCTTACCTTTGACCTCATATCCCTATGGTTGCAACATGTAAATTTCCTCTTCCAAATCTCCATGGAGAAAAGTTGTTTTGACATCTAATTGTTCAAGATGTAAATCATCTATATCCACAAGACTAAGTATAGTTCTAATTGAAGTCATTTTTACAACTAGAGAAAAAATTTCATCATAATCTATACCCTTTTTCTGTGCAAAACCTTTTACCACAAGTCTAGCCTTATATCTTTTCTGACCTCCTTCCTCCTCCTTCAGTCGATAAACCCATTTGTTAGGAAAGGCTCTTTTTTCTGTAGGTAAAGGGACTAAGTGCCAAGTCTTGTTTTTCATCAAGGAGTCCATCTCCTCTTTCATGTCTAGCTCCCATTGTTGTTTGGCATCTACCTACATTGCTTCTTCATATTCTTCTGGTTCACCAGAATTCGTTAATAAAATAGAATACAAAGAAGGAGAAAATCTTTCAGGGGGTCTACTTGTCCTCGTAGAACATCTAACACTTGCAGGAGTTTGTGGGACAATCTGTTGTTGCTGAGCATTAGGTACCTATGGCATTTCATTTTCAGGAATCTCATCCAACACCACATATTCTTGTTTGTCCTGTTCATGCTTCTTTTTCTACATCTGTTCTTTATACATAACCTTCTCATTGAATATAACATCTCTACTTCTAATTATTTTCTTATTTTCAAAATCCCATAACCGATAGCTATATTCATCTATCCCATATCCAATGAAGGCACATTTCTAAGATTTAGCATCAAGCTTGGTTCTGTTTTCTTTATCAACATGGACAAAAGCTTCACAACCAAAAGTTTTTAGAAAAGAATAATTTACCTTTTTACCAGTCCATGCCTCCTTTGGAATACCACCATCCAAAGGGGTTGAAGGTCCTCTATTTATCAAATAGACAACAGTATGTACAACATCTACCCAAAAATGTAAGGGCAATCCAACATGCAATCTCATGCTCCTCGCACGTTCCATGATAGTCCTATTCATTCTCTTTGACACACCATTTTCCTATGGAGTTCCTGGAACTGTCTTTTGCTTTCGAATCCCATTTAAGGAACAGTGATCTTCAAATGCTTTGTTGCAATACTCACCTCCATTATCCGATCTGAGACAGTTCAACTTTTTTCCTATCTCATTCTCAACCAAAACTTTCCATTTCTTAAAAGTTTAAAAAACACCTGATTTTTGTTTTAGGAAATATACCCATGTTTTTCTGGTTGAGTCATCAATAAAAATAACATAATAACAAGAGCCGCCAAGAGATGATACCTGAGCTGGTCTCCATACATCTAAATGTACAAGCTCTAACTTCTCACTCTTCTTCTCTTTCCCAACCTTGAGAAATCTGACTCTTTTCTGTTTACCATAAACACAGTTTTCACAGAACTCTAAATCAATCTTCTTTAGTCCTGGCAATAGATTTTTGGAGTGAAGGATTTTCATCCCTTTCTCACTCATGTGCCCAAGCCTATGGTGCCACATTATCGAATCTGTTCTTGCAACATTTATTGTTGTTGTCCCTGCAGTAACTTTATCTATAGCAACTAAGGTAGAGTAAGTGTTACCAGTACATAGATATAATGTTCCTACCTTTGCACCTTTAGCTACTACTAATGATCCTTTAGTGACCTTCCACATATTGTCTGAGAAGGTAACTATGCAACCTTCACTACCTAGTTGCCCTGCAGAAATTAAATTTCTTCTTAATTTAGGAACATGTCTTACTTCCTGCAGAAACCAATCATTACCATTCTCCAACTTGATTTTTAGCTTTCCTTTTCCAACAATTTGATAGGGCTCATCATCACCCAAATATCCCTGTCCAAAATCACCTTGAACATAATCTAGAAAATATTTTCTATGGGGTGTAGCATGAAATGAAGCCCCAGAATCTATTACCTAGGAATCATTAACATTATCCAAACACAAGATTAAAGTATCTTGTAAAGTATTACTTGCAATATTAGCTTCCTTACTGTCATTTTCATTTTTGTCTCCTTCTTTGTTTTTTTGAGACCAACAGTCTTTCTTTAGATGACCAGGCTTTCCGCAGTACCAGCAATCTTTCTTTCCTCTAGATTGAGAGCGTCCTTTCTTTGACTTCCCTCGTGACTTCTCATTCCCAGGGCCTTTTCCTCTTTCCTTTGATCTTCCTCTGTTCTCCACATTCAAAACACTACCCGATGATGTTGAAGTCTCACCTGTGCTTTTCCTTCGCATTTTCTCGCTTAGGATAACACCAACAATATCATCAAATACCAAAGTATTTTTACTAGAGATAGAGTTATTTATAGCCATAACCAAGCTATTGCAGCTTTCTGGCAAAGAACATAAAATCAAGAGAGCCCTAACCTCTTCTGCAAAGGTAATTTTTACCGAAGACAATTGACTGGTAATTGTATTAAATTCATTTAAGTGCTCTGCTACAGATCCTCCCTCACTCATTTTCAAATTAAACAAATGCTTCATAAGAAATACCTTATTCGAAGTCGAGGGTTTCTCATACAACTTAGCCAATGTTGCCATCAAATCTATAGTTATTTTTGCTTTTGTTATATTGAATGCTACAGACAGCGCAAAGCACAATAGAATGGATCCTAGTGCCTTTCTATCTAAAATGTCCCACTCTTCATCTAATATTGTGGTCGGTTTCTTTGCCTTTCCTTCCAATGGCTGCCACAAAGCCTTTTGATACAGGTAATTCTCCATCTGCATTTTTCATAACTGATAATTCTAGCTGTTAAACTTTTCGACCTTGAATTTGGAATCCTCCATTGCTCCCACTCAAATCTGAAAGTCCTACCAATTTACAGAAAACCTCACTCTTATACCAATTGTTAAGGTTTCAAGAAGATCTGAAGCAAATATGAACTAACAATTATATACAGATTTAAATACAAAAGATAAAGAAATAAAACAGGACACAGATAACATAGAGATTTAACGTGGTTCACCCAGAATGGGTTACGTCCACCATACACAGTCGTCCAATCCTTCTTATTATCCAGCAAAAATAGTACATCAACCTTACAATGCCTTAAGCATCCCAGCCGCTTATAACATGCATTTTTTGGGCAACAAACAAAGTCGGCCTTTTTAGGGTTTTATTACAATGTCGGTTTTCATCAACGAAAAAAGGAAAAAAAAATTAATACGTGCTAAGTGTATAGTACTTTGCTGATCAGTCTCCACATTTCAACATGACCATCATCCCACCATACTATTCTAGACTCACTCATTCATGCATTCCTCTCAAGACCTCCTCCTTTGACACCAATTCCAAGCTCCATGGCATGAATATCGTGTAGTGTCCTAAACTATACTCCCTTACATTTTTGTCCTCATTTGGGCCCTCACCTTGGTGTTCATCCTCTGAGGCTTGATTGAAGTCTTGATTCTACACACACCATGCACCAAACTAAATATTTTCAACCTCTACACTTTCTTGCCCAAACTTTGGCATCCTCAATTAGTCAAGATCAGAGTGCCCGCACTCCGTTCTCCCAACTAGGGCCCATGTTTTGGGCTTCTCAACCATATCATGATATGGATGGGACCCTGAATCCCATGTCGGCTCATGTCAAAAAATTAATATGCTTTTCGACCAAGCATGTATAAAAGGAGGTCTGCCGCTCTTATTTTGATATCAATATTTAATTAATCAATCAATCATACATATCAAGCATTAATTCAAATTTAAGTGAGCAATTAATCAATCTTGTTTCAAGAATTGGAGTACAAATAAAGTCAAGATTCAAGAATTGGAGATGACATTCATGTTCTATGTTTTATGAATACATGAAACCCTAATTCATTGTTAATATAAATAAAACTTCATAAAAATGTATATCATTAGTGTTTTAGAAATTTTCATCATTTCCCTCAAAAGGAAATCATTTCCATTATAGCAATCATTTACATTTTAATTCTATTTCATGGTTAATTCAAAAACTGAGGTTTGACAAAAGGAAAACCCCTATTCCCCGCCATTTTACCTTCTCTATTGTATGTAAGAATATACAAAGATGCAATTTTCACAATCGACATCATTCATGGAGATGAATAGTTTCCCCTTTGGATGATGAAAAGTTTGGAAAACTAGAGCGACGGGCATTCTGGTCTTGATAATTTAGGATGACCTTTTGGAAATAGATCCAAACACTCACATATTGCTCATTTCTAGGTTCGTAGCTCCATTCGGCAACTGTATCTCGTTGTTTATGCATAATTATTTCAAATTCAACACATTTACCCTAATTTCAATATTTTCACAGTTCAACTTAAAAAGAAGGAATCAATTCTTCACTAGTGAGTATAATCAAAATTCTTAGCCCTATCTTTGATGGACTGAGGCTAGATCTATTGGATTCACCCCTCTTTAATGTAATTGGTCCCTAAGAAAAAATTAGGTGTTTTGCTACATCATTGGGTGAAACCCCAATTTTTTACCATATTACATTTTAGTGAGCCCGATGGCTTACTTATTAATTTCGAATTTATGTTTTTAGATATGATTTTTCATGCATTTTAAAATTCAAGTTTATATTTTCAAATTTAATTTTCAATTGAATTTCATACGTTTAGAGGTTAAATTCATAGAAACCCTAATTTTTAATTCTAAAATTGAACTTTGGGTCGTCTAATTTGGATTAATTATTTCAGATTTGATTATTCATCGATTTAAAATTCAATGGTGCACTCACAAATATAATTTTCAATTGAATTACATAATTTTAGTGGTTGATTTCACAAAGACCCTAATTTTTAATTCTAAAATATACTTGTGAGTTGCATAATTTTTCAAATCAATTTTTAGATATGATCTTTATGATATGTATCTTATGATCTAGATGCATTTTTATTTCAAATTTACACATTTAATTGCTTAAATACTTGGTTAATCAATCAATTTTATAAAAAAATACATTGTTTAATTACAATTTTCAATTCCAAATTCAAATTTCCCTACTTTGTGCATGCATTTTACTACCATTAGTCCTACCTATAGTATTTCTTTGAGAAGAAGTTGTATAATTAAGGCCTCCCAAGGTTTAATTACTAAGAATATGGAGCCTAATTTAGATAACTTGTTTCATGAGAATGTCGGTGGTTCCTCTAATCCAACAAATGATGCCATTTTTTCCTCATTCTTTACATAGTTCTCATAATGTGGATGAATCACTAACTATGGTTTGCATTGATCAATTGGAGAACATTGTCATTGAATTTAAAAATGTTCAACAATGGACAAGTCAACAATACCCAAAAAGTGAGGAAATCAGACATTGATTGAAGGATTAAAAATAATGGTTCAAAGTCATAAAATTGGTGTTCATTTTCTGCTAGCCTAACTGATATTGTTGACACTAATATTATGCCTATCAAAAGTTGTGCCGAAGTCCTTGGTTACACTCAAGCTACTAGTCAAGTTAATCATTATATTCCTATTTTTACATCATTGTCTAGTGTACCTACTTTCACATCTTCTATCATGACTACTTCCACACAAATTGTTAATCCTACACATGTTATTCAAGGGGGCAACTTTTTTAATCAAAATTCTTTTATACCTCCTTTTTTGAATCTTCCATTTATAATTTAATCATCTCCCATATCCACATATCATAGTGTTCCATGCCCATACTATCAACTTCAAACTATATACATCAATGTTACTCCTCCATCCCAATCTATATGTCCAATTTCAATCCATCCACAAAAGCAACCATCAATAACTTACCCCAAACCATTTTATCCTTACAACAACAACTAGCTTTTATTACACAATCTAAGTGTAATGTGTACACATTTCATGTAGCAAGCCCATTATCTGATAAAATTGTCAATGGTATCCCTTCTAAACATATGGAAGTCCATCAATTAGAGATTTACACTAGAAGAAGTGATCTCTTGATCCATGTGAAAATATGCCAAACTTTGTTTAGTGACTTTTCTCATGATCGAAGACATGGCTAAATTGTTCACTTGAACCTTTAGGGATAAAGCTTTGCAATGGTACTATTCTTTTCCTTGTTACTCTATTACATCATTCCAACAATTAGCTAATTATTTCATTCAACAACTTCACAATAATATTGGGCCTAAAATTACTTTGACTGATTTGATTCATTCTAAGCAAGATGTTAAAGAAAAAGTGGACATTTTTGTTGGTAGATATAAACATTTGTATTTCCAAATTGTTTATCCTATTCCTTATCAAGATATTCATAGAATTTATATTCCTCACTTATAAAAGTACATTAGGGATAAGCTTCTATTTTTTGAGTTTACTTCCTTTTTATAGTTGTGCATAGCGCCTCATAATTATTAGCTTCTTGAGTGAGTCAATTTGAATCTTCTCCTTCAATTGCTCCAATTGATAAGAATGCTCAAGTGATCAATAATATTTTGTAAAGTTTAAATTGACTAAGGGATAAATCAAGTTCAATAACAACTTCAATACTCAAGTGGCATCCATTACATTAGGTGTGGCCGCTTTATCCAAATACTTTAGAAAATAATTTAGTCCTGTTTCTGGGTCTTTTCATAGCATACAACACAATTGATAAATAAAAATATATTGGAACTTCCTCCCATCAAGCCAATTGATAATTCTAAACCTTTTCCATCTTATCATGATCCCAAAGCCTTTTGGCAATATCATCATCAATTTAGTCATGACATTGAGAAGTGTTCTACTTTAAGGAGTAGGATTCAAGACTTTATTAATAATAATACCATATCTGTGATTGATGTGAAAGACAAAGGAAACAAATTTGTAGCTCCTCCTAATCAATATCTTCAAATATTTACTAATCCTCTACCTTTCAATTCTACTAGTGTGGTGGAGCCTTAGCCTCTTGTATATATATGAAAAGAAGATTGTTTGTCAAGTGAGCTACACACAATAGATCATTTAAGGTTCCAAACCCTAATATCAATAGATCCCTTTTTAATTACATTCATATATGTATGAAATCCTATTAAAATCAATGGTATGTTACAAGGGTCAAATGAAGAGAACATAAAATATGAAGATACCATATGATGAGAAGCCCTTAAATCTAGAAGCCATCTCCTTAAATCATGACTTGTAGTAGCACAAAGGGCTTGTCCTTTACTTGTACCAAAAGTGTGACTCTTCCCCTTATCAAATTATTTTTCTTTGGAAGAAAAAGCTGAAATAGACATCCTGAAAGGCACATTGATTCTATTATTCTCAAGAAGATGCTTCAATTCACCAATATCCTTATTGTAAAAATGATATTCTTCATATCTTGACTTCTTACAATACATACAAAAAATATTCTCCTTCTTAGATAAATCTCTCTTAGGGGAGGAAATATAATCTATTTTTTGAGGAGAGGAAGATTATGCCCTATCCTTCTATGGCATTGGTTTTGATTGCTTCTACTTCTTTTTGGTACCCTTCTCATAATTATCCACCAAAGCATGCGACTTATATGACTTGATAATACCAATTATGTTTGACTTTTCTTCTTCAAGAACCAAAAGATTAGTGAATAAATCAAAGGATGGTGTAGTATAGGCATCCCTAATTATAAATTGATGAGTGTGTAAAATAGAATAATAGTTGCATATTTGGAAGGAAGCTTCCCCAAGAAATTAAAAAAAGAATAATTGTGCATCCTTCTTTTCAATCCCACAATCCTTGAGTTGTACTATTAGCTCATTTGCGTTACTGACATATAGTCTTGGATTGTATCATAATTATTGGGATCCAAATTTAGGATATCACTTTAAAGTGTGTTTCCTCTAATGTCATCAACTTGACCATACAATTGACCAAGTTTATCTCAAGCTTTCTTTATTCTTTTATACTTCTCAATATGAAAGATAATAGTGGGATATATTTTTTCTTAAGACCTGAAGAGACATAAAGAACTTAATGATTCATTTAATTTTCTTATTAGCATCAACATTAGGATTTGAGGGTTCAAAAATTGTTCCATGAACATAATATTTTAAATCTTTTTCCATTAGTTTACCCCATGCATTAACTTTTCAAGTTGCATAATTATGTGGAGTTAAATGAGGAAATTTTTGAGAATCCACAAATGAAAATCAAAAGAGCACAAAAGGAGAGGAGCACAAGGACACAAGACACTCCCAAAATTCCCTCAATCAAAGAACGCCTCAACACAATGATGATTTGGAAATTTATACTTAGTGATTTTAAAATGACTACTTATAAAACAAGACAAAGTGGAATTTTGTTTTGAATATTTACAACCAACTCAATTCGGATATATCAAACTAAAATTACTAATGTAGAAAACCAAACTTAGATCCAAGCATTACAATTGCAAAAAGTAAGCCAAATAAAGCCATGTTCTAAAAGTGAAATTTCTAATCATAGTGACTATAAATGTGTAAGGCTTCACCTTGTGATTGTAACTATGAATCATATGCTACTGATATGTTTTTAGGTGATTGAAAGTATTTTATCAATTCTCATCTAACAATTCCAAATATCACAAAAGAAAGACCCTCTAGTCTTTGTCACTAATAAGCTCACGTAGAGAGACCTCTAAAGATGGTCATTCTACCTCAATGGACAAGATGTCTTCAACACCATAAATAACTGTATAGGGGTAGTTTCAATAGGTGTGTGAACACTTGTGTGATAGTTCCATAGTGCAAGATTAAGTTGGATGTTCCAATTGTGGCCAACATCATTGACTAGCTTTCTAAGGACTGAGAATGGTTTTATTAGATGCCTCAACTTGACTGTTACCTTGGAGGTAGTATGGAGTATAAAAAAGATGATGGATATGGAATTGGTCAAAAAGCTCATGAAAATCCTAATTTTTGAAGGGATGCACATTTTCTGTGATGATGGAAAGGGGAACACCATATCGAAAAATGATATAATTGTGGATGAAAGCTACAATCTACTTATCAGTGACTTGGGTGAGAGGGATGACCTCAATCCACCTATTGAAATACTTAGTGGTTGTGATAATGAATTTGTGGCCATTGAAGGATGAAGGGTGAATCTTACCCATGAGATCAAGTACGCACTTACAAAAGGGCCATGGTGTAGTGATTGGTTGAAGTTCCTATGCTAGTGCATGAATAAGGTCTCCATGAATATGACACTTCTTACATTTCCTAACAAACTGGTATGACTAGTCTTTCTCCATTATAGTCCAGTAATAACCAATCCTCATTAGTTTCTTAGCTAAGGTTGGACCACTAGAGTGAGCCCCTCATATATCTTTGTGGATTCACATAATGTGATTTGAGCTTTATCACTCTCTAAACATATAAGAAGAGTACCATCATGACCTTGTTAGGTAGAGTGTGTTAGCTATGATGATGTAGAAGGAGGATTGGTAGATGAAGGAATGATATTAGTTATTAGAAAGATTAGGTGGAAGGATATTATCATGAAGCTAGGTGAAAAATTCATCATACCAAGGGGAATCGGGACCAACAACACATATTAATTATGCTAGAGTGATCTCCAATGCAGGGACCAAAACATTATCCACCAAGAACTCATCTAATTGATCTCATTCTATGGTATGTTGATCAAGGAAGCAATTGTTGCCATAGCCTCTGCAGCTCAATTATTCTCTCTTGGTAAACACTTAAATAATATCTTTGTAAAACTTTTCTTGAAGTTATCTACCATTTTATTGTAAGGCATTATTTTTTCATCTTTCGTCTGATAAAAATCATTATTTTGATAAATCACAAGTGCAGAGTCTCCAAAAAAATTAAGTTCATGGATACTCCACTGAACTATAATTTGTAGACTTTTTGTCAATGCATCATATTTTTCAATATTGTCCAAGCAAGGAAATTGTAGCTGATATGATTTAGGAATAGAATCCCTTTGAGGTATGATGAAGAGTATGCCTACTCCTACTCCATGTTGTTTATATGAACCATCAAAGTATAGTTTCCATAATCTTGATTTGTTCACTATGAAGATGGATTCATTTGAAAATTTTGATACAGTAGGAGAATCATCAATCATTGGTGCACTCGCGAGTTGGTCCATAATTACTTGTTCTTTGATATCTTTTCTATCCACACACTCAGTGATAGATTCACTTAACATCATGTTCTATTTAGCTAGCCTGCTTGTGAGAGTTGCTTTCTTGAGTAAATATTTTAGTGCACAAATTCTTGCTACAAGCTTTGTCTTGTGAGATAGCATGTAATGATGCAAATTCTATGAAGGAAAGGTAACAACAAGGCAAGTACACTCAATTGGAGTGTAATTAAGCTCATATCCAATTAATGTGCAGCTGATGTAGTGGATGGCTTGTTCTTTTATTTCATGGTCATGTTGTGCCAAGAGAGCCCCTAATGATATGAATGTTTCTAATATGTATAGTAAAAATGGTTTTCCTTAGATTTGTGGCATAAGCATTGGTTGATTCAAATAGTCTTTGAGATATTGAAAATCTTGTTGGAATTTTTCATTCTACTTAAAGTTGATTTTCTTGTGAAGCAAAACTTGAAACTAATGACACTTATATGCGAGTTGTGCTATGAATTTATAGATTGATTGGAGCTAAAATGATTTGTTTATTGATGTTCTTAGGAGGAGGCATCTGTAAGATTTCTTCAACTTTTGTTGGATCTCCTTCAATACCTCATTGAGACAACACATCCTAGGAGTTTCTCGGAGGTAGCTCCAAAGACACACTTCTTGGGATTCAATCTAACTTTGTATTTTTCCAAGTGATCAAAAACCACTGATAATATGTCCAAATATTATTCCCTTGTAAATGATTTTCCTTATAGATCATTTGCATTGTCTTCCATGGTGACATGCATGAGGTCATAAATAATTATTGTTATGGATCTTTGATATATGGCACATGTATTCTTGAATCCAAAAGGTATGAAATTCCAACAAAAAGTACCCCACATACATGTGAATGTTGTCTTGTGTTCATCTTCAACTTATATCTTAATTTGATTATATCTAGAGAATCCATCCATAAGTGATAACACTGCATGGCCTGTTGTGAGATCAAATATTAAATCAATGTTCGATAATGGCAAGTCATCCTTGGTACAAGCCTTGATTATCTCTAAAATTGGTGCATATTATTATGTTTCCATTTGGTTTTCTAATAGGTACAAGATTAGATATCCATCTAGGATAGTTGATAGGTGTAATGAAACCAACATCCAATAACTTTTCAAGATCAAATTTCACTAATAATGCCACCCATGGATGCATCTTACAACACAATTTTTATCTGACTGGTTTGGTGCTTAAAGTATTTTTCAAGTGGTGCATAACCAAATTACTATCAAGTTCAAGAATATCTATATATGACCATGCAATATTTATCTTTCTCTCTATAAAGAACTTTTTGAACTTTGGCTGCTCAATTTTTGTTAAAGACTGTGCAATGAAGATGTCATGTGGTACCTCTTCTATCCCAATGTTTATTTTGATGGTTTCTTCAATCAACATAGATGAATTCTCTTGATATGATATCATGGGGAGAGTTTCAAACCTTCCATCCTTTAGTGCCTCAGATAGGTTTTCACCATCAAATGTGTCCTTTCTTTTTATTTTTCACAGTGCGATTTTCACTAAAAGACCCATCATTTGTTTTTATTTAAATATTTTTGCGATTGGAAATTTTGGCACCCTCTCCAAAGTATGACACACTATTGAGTTCAATGGTGCATCTTTATTTTATGGTCCCCAAGTGGTAGATAACCCCTTATGATAAGGTAAGCAATGAAGGTCTTATCATTTTGGAATGTGTCAAGTTGAGGAGGTCCATCTTGGTCCTAGTCAATGAGTTGAGGGTGTACAAAGGGAAGGCCATGAATATGTTCAAAGTCAACAGATGTAAGGGAAAAGACATAAGAATATTTGGGTATGCCAGTGCGGTCATTAGGGTCATCACGGGTACTCTCCTCATCAATCTCAATTGTAAATGAATCTAAATCAACATCACTAGAAGAACACTCAACAATGAGAGTTCTCACTTTTTGTGGTTTTCACCTAGAGCATTGAGATGTAGAGGGTTCAATATTGAAAGTGTTTATCAAAATTCTTCCCTAGTATCTTTCATTTCTTGGGATTTTGAACTTGATGACGTTGCTTGACCAACTTTGAATATAGCTCTCTAAACTTTTCTTCTTTGGTGGGTTCACCAAATTCTTTGAATGTTTATGGAAGATTATAATCATTGGATTATTTGTTAGAACCCCATTACCATTCTTTTGAATCTATAGAATAAGATCTTTCTTGTTGTTGCTCATTAGTAGAAATGGGATAAGTAATTTGCAATGTTTCTTGGGAATCGAGACCACGTAGTCTCAATGGTGCAATACTGAGTCATTTTGTCTACTATTTCTTTGGCACTAATTCTGGTTGTAATTATTCCATAATACCTTTATTTTATAGACTGAGCAATCCTTTTTCATCATATCCCATTCTTTATAGAAATCTGAAGCCTTTTCCTTAGTTCTCAACTAGTGGGTGTATTTTCCAATTGGTATACAAGGTTGTATTCATTCTTGGTAGATGATGAAGTTGGTGCCTTGGATGGAACACCTTGTAAAGTAGTTACATTTCATTTGGGGGCTTTTCATTTTATGGTTATGGTAGACACATGATGGTCCAATTCTGATATATGGTTGATACTGTAATCATAGGACACAATAGTATAATTAGCAATGTTATCTGTCTTGGGGTCCTTTCCCTTATCATGTTTTAAAAATGGTTTCTTGAACACCACCTACTCTTCATTGGAAGTATGACCATCAACTTCTATTGTGGCATTGTCAATAAGATCTTGGATAAGATTCTTTATTTTTTGACAATTCCTAGTCTTATGACCCTTGCCCTTGTGATAGTTAAAAAATTCATCATCCTTCCACCATGTAGGCTTTACCCTTGGTTCAAATGTTTGATTATTGGGTAATGTAAGGATTTTATTGGCAACCAATTTCTTCAATGTGGTTTCAATTGGTTCTCCCAAAGGTGTGTACTTTCTTGGACATCTTGTTGCTCTTTGTGTATTTAATTGATTGTCAAATGAACTAGCACTGGGTAATGCTAGCGTTGGTTTAACCACATTAGCATCCACAACCCCATCATTGACAGTATTCTTATTTTTGTTCCAAAATCAGGGTTTGTCTTTCCCATTGGGATCATATTTGGTTTCTTTGAATAATTTGATGGTGCCTTTCTCAACTACTATACCCTTTTCAATAAATTTCTTGCAGGTAGACAAACATTCTTTTTGAATTTCATATCTAATGTCCTTGTTCATATTTTGGGTAAACAACTCAACCATTTGTTTTTGTGGAAGAGCAACAACTAGCCAAACATCTCAATCACAGTAAAAATTACACAAAGGACTCCTCATTTTTTTTCTCTATATTACATAAAGTGGTCACTGATACGTTAGTTTCAATGTTGAATGAGAAAAAATTTATAAAGTCCTATGCTAATTCAGCTCATGAATTGATCATGGGTGGAAGTTGTGAAAACCATTTCATGGCTTGTCTACCTAAACTTTGTGAAAATAATCTCACCAAGTAGGATTCTTCTCTTGCAACCTCTATGCAAGGTATGAAAAACTCTCTAATGCGTGTCTTGGGATCTCCCTTTTCTTTGCACTTGTTGAACTTTGGTGGTACAAAATGAGGACAAAAAGGAGGCATTGGTATGCTTCTATCATGTGGATAAGGACATATGGACCATTGATCATGTAATGTATTATTAGTGTTTTCATACTTGCCATTTGTTGTTGCAAATTCTTAGTTTGTTGTTCTAAATCATTGCTAGGTGGTTCTTTCTCTCTTTGAGGTATTCCTGTGCTTGAACCACTGGGAGGAGGAATATAATGCATGTAAGGGTGATATTAGTCATATATATGCTTTGGAGGTGGAGGAATGTAATTATTGCTATTGTATAGTCCACTTGGTCTGGTATTATTATGAGGATCACTAGGCCTAAGACAATTGTATGTATCATGACCATGGGGATAAGGGGTATTGTAAGTATGATCTTGGATATTTCCCCTAAATCTAACATGAAGTCTTTGAGTATCATGATCTTGGGTAGTCTCTTGTTATTGAGCCTATGCATTGGTATTCCTTTGCCCTTGGAGAGGATGAGCATGAATTTTTTAATGAATGTTTCTAGCATCATTGGTATAAGCATGAGTATTAGTAACTTGAAGCAAGGTGACTCAAGCATAGTACATTCTCTCCTATTGCCACCATCATTTCCTCTAGCATTGACTTGATTCAGATTCTCTTCCAAAATTTATGGCACATCAAACTCATGGGGCAATCTTGCACAACTTTTTATTAACAATTGAAAAAATTATTGGCAATCCTTTCTCTTGATTTCTTAAACTAATCTATTAAATCATGCATCAGATATAGTATCTTGAATGTTTCTTGTAGCAATGAACTCATTATCAATGTTTTAGGTGGATTACTATGATTCTCAAAAGATTGTAGATTGTAGAATTCCTCTCCATAAAATACATATGTACTCATGTTGAGAGACCTTAGAGCTTCTTCGGCTTCTCTTCTAGACCTTCATGAATAGTTTTCAACTATGAAAACACCTTGGCTAAAATTGAGGATGGATGAAATGTGAAGATTATGAAAGATAAAAAGGATTGAGAAATGGAAAATGAATCTAGAGTTGTCTTGCAATGGTCCAAGATAAATGAGATGACCTAAAGAAAGGTTTGGCTTCCTAAGAGATGATAAACTCATAATGATGTAAGTTGACCATAACTAGAGATGACCAAATGGAACCCAAGATGATAGTTCTACAGCGAGAACCACCTAGTAATGTATGCAAAGTTTTGCAAGATAGGACGAGGACTACTAAACAACCTTTTGACTCTAGTTGAGAAAGTGTGAGTGGGACATTCAAAATGACTAAAAGTGCAATGAAAAGTTGTGACAATATGATGGTTGACTTAGAAGCTCTTATGATCTTAGAAACATAGATGCATAATAACTCCAAAAGCATATCAAAATCTCCCTTATACATAGTTTGAGAGTCCAAATATGCAATTGCAAAGTTCTAATGTGATTGTCACTTCTGCTCAAATACATGTTATAAAGTTGCAAATATGTATCAAGATATGTCGTAGACATAACAAGATGGAACACTAATGCAATTTTACTATTGAACAATGTTATCTCAATTTTACACAAATACACACTAAAAAAGTGTCATAGACATGACAAGATGAGCTAGATACATGCTAAAAAGTGACACAAACATGGCCAAAATGATCAAACATGCGCTAGAAGAAAACACAAACGTGTTTTTGGAAAACTACTAAATTTTGTCCAAATTTTGCAATTGTTGAAAAGTGACAAGATATCAATGTTAATTATTTTGTGGCAAGAAAACACAACAAACAAGAAGACATAATGTTTGAAGGTGTGTTGTCAAAATTTGAGTAGAGTGTTTATGTTTAATAGGCTGAAATAGGCCAATTTCCACAAGTCTAAACACAATTGAAAACACTTCAAACACTTCTTAGCGTAAGGTCATTGAGGTCTCATGGTGGTAATCTCAACCCACAACCAAGAATCTTCATCGACTCAAATGTAGGGTCACCTTGAGGGCTGTATCGAATATTTTTCCTTTGTGTGGAAGGATAAATAGGGGACTCCATGACTAGAAGGATGAACCAATCACCTTCTCCCTGAAAAACTACAAGTAGCTTATGATAAGTTGAAAATTTATGTTTCATTGCATAGGAGCCTTATGGTAAGCATTTTGGGACAAAAACCAACTATCCGCTTGTAGTGACTCTATTATGATGTTCACACAAAAAATGGTGGGCCACTAATCTAAGGTGTCTAGTAATGTTTTGAGGTATATTGGTGGCTATACATGTGGCAGTTCACTCATTTAAGAGGCCTCCTAGCCCTTTAAGGTTTTATACATCACAATGATACTTGAGGACACATCTGTTGATATAACACATTGGCACCAAATGATAAGTGACTTTCATCAAAACCATAATTATTTATATAGCGGATAGAAAAAAAGTACCACTTGGGTCGTTCTCTCTCACCTAGCCTCTGTTAGGAAAGCAAAGTAAGGAAAATGCCTTCCAAATTTATTTTTTTCAGAGGACAGAAGCAGTAATGTGTTTCAATTCAAATTACACCAATTAAGATACTCAACATAGAATAAAATAGAGCAACATGAAAAACATAATCACAAAAATATACACTAGATTTCACGTACGCAAGCCCTTATGGGTGAAAACCTAACACAACAAAGCATCTGTCTCTTGTATTATAGTAATAAACAATTTACATACAAGTTATAGATACATTCTCTAATCGAGTCTCAATTCAGGCAACATTCTAGCAAACTAACTTCACAATTGGTTTCACGATTCCTTTGTTACAGAATCACCAATCCATTTCCTCGACTTCTTTTCACAATGAAAAGAACAAGTCTCTCATCACACAAGTTTGCAACCTTCTGCAACCCAACATAAACATCTCTATGCAAAAATAGTTCATTTAAGTTACTAACTATCGAATGTCCTCATATTGTCAATAACACATCGTGTTATTCGTTGTCGGTTCATTTTCCCATGAGTCATTAAAGTTTTCTTGAAATCATCCACAGACAACTTAGCAAGTTGATATTCATGTTCAGCCATTGTACCCACCTCAATCACTTTTATCTTAATTTATCGGCAAAGTCACTTTGACACTATGCCAGTTAGCCTAAACTACCTCTCAGAAACCATTGTTCATCATTGCTTCCTTGTTATCCCAAAACTTGACCATACAACTATTGTATACCATGCGTGGTAATAGGAATAATCTTCTCTTCATCCTTTGTCCTTATCTTGCACTATACCCACGTTTGCTAGACAACCCTCATGGGTTAAAGGAATAGTGTCACACGCTCTATCTATTGTAATCATGTAGGCTTCCGCTATGATTTCTCAACACCACATGAGATAAAGGGAGGGAGACCTAGTCTCCTTCATCTCGCTACCCTGTATGCTCTCTTAATGAGCTCTTAGTATCATGTGGGGTAATTAGGAGATACAATATCTCACTAGCTCGTGCTACTCTTATATGTGCTTCTCAAAGGCCACAGGAAAACAAAGAAGTCAAAGTGTCTTTCCTTCTAGTTATCCTACAACCCTTTTAGCAATGACTTTGTCATGCTATAGGATAAAAAAATGTACTGTCTTTACCTATTATCCCGCAGAACTTTGCACACTGTCCTTATAGATAGGTAAAGCATAACTCGAGGGTTATCAACCGCTTGTCAATAAAATGAATGTTATTTGGTCACCTTAGGGATTGGTCAATAACACAAGGGTTATCAATCCTAAACTGCTAATTCAAAAACTAAAAGCAATCTATTCGAGATTTCAACCAGTAAGCTTGAGACACCCATTCTCAACATTCTCCCACTTGACAAAGAACTTATTGGTATCTCCAAAATACTTAGAGACTAATGAAAAATATGGGCTACAAGGCCCATAGAGTTAGCACACCATTTGAACTTAGTTATGCTCATATGTTTTGTCAATGCATCTGCAACATTCTTCAGATTATCCACCTTTACCAGAGTAACCTTTCCATCTTCCACCATGTCATGAACAAAGTGATACTGCACATGTACATGTTTCATCTTGGCATGGAAAGTGGGATTTTTTGCCAAACAAATTGCACTCTGACTATTGGAATAAATAGTGATATGTTCTGTATTAAATGCAATTTCAAAACACAAATGCTTAAGCCAAACAACTTCTTGACATTCTTGAGTTGAACCATGTACTCTGCCTCTATAGTGGATAAAGCGACTATGGCTTATCGCTTGCTTAGCCAAGGAATTCCACCACCATTCAAAGTTAATACATATCCACTAGTGGATCTTCTTCTCTCAATGTCCCTTGCCCAATCAGAATCCACATATCCCTGAATGCTAATAGCCCTTTGTAATCCAATCAAATTTCCATGATAACACAAAGCATACTGAGTAGTACCTCTTAGATATCTAAACACTCTCTTCATAGCCTCCCAATGTGTTCTTCCTGGTTTTGCCATAAACTGGCTTGATACTCCCACTAATTTGGCAATGTATAGCCTTATACAGACTATTGCATACATTAAACTACCAACTACACTTGCATAGTGCACCTTGGCCATGTCCTCCATCTTAGATGAATATTTTGGATAATCTTTAATAGAAAGTTTTATTCCCTACAATATTGTAACAACTGACTACTTGTAATCTGTCATGTTAAATCTCTCAAGGAAAGTACCGATGTACTTTGTTTGATTAAGCCAAATATTTCTACTCTCCCTATCCCTATTGATTTTCATCCCTAGAATATACCTAGCTGCACCGACATTTCAAAACATGTAGATAACTAAGATTTTAAATCAGAAATCATTCCCTTATCATTCCCAATGAATAACATGTTATCCACATACAAATAAATGATAAGAAATCAACCATTCTCAGTCTTATAGTACACACAATGATAATTTTTTGACCTTATGAATTCCAGAGACAACACAAAAGTGTCAAACTTCTGGTACCACATTCTAGGTGATTGTTTTAAACCATAAAGAGACTTTTTCAAATTGCAAACCAAGGATTCTTTACCTTTTGAAACAAAGTACTTAGGTTGGGACATATAAATCTCTTCCTCCAAGTCACCATGAAGGAATGTTGTCTTCACATCCATCTACTTGATTTCAAAATCATACGTTTATACAAGATAGAAGAGAAATATGATAGATGTCAGCTTCTCTACAAGAGAAAAGATTTTTCCATAACCAATTCCATCAACTTGGGAATAACCCTTCATAATCAATCTAGGTTTATACTTCTCCACACTACCATCAAGACTAATTTTCTTCTTAAATACTCATTTGCAGCCTACTATCTTTCTACCTTTAGGCAAGGGCACTAGATCCCAAGTTTCATTATTCTTTAGCGAATCCATTTATTCATTCAGAGCCTTCGACGAAGAATCTGAATCAGACATTTGTATTTCCTCTTTCATGGTGCTAGGTTCATTAGTGTTAGTAATCAAAGCATAAGAATATTTAGAATCTAACATTGAGAAACCATACCTATTAGGTTGTCTTCTCTCTCATGTGGACCTCCTCAATTGCTGAGGTGGAGGTTCTTTTTCTTCTTATTGATTAGAATTATCAATGCTTCTTAAGATCTCCTCAATTTCAAGTACACTTGGAGTTTGAAGTTCTTCCTTTTCTAGAGTAGAGGAATTTCAACTTCTGCTTCCCCTTTCTCTGTCTTTTCAGATTGCAGATCAACTGAGGTAGTCTTCAACTCACAAAATATTACACTCCTGATGTATAAGACCTTCTCAGTTATACGATTCCAAAGCTTATATCCTTTCACACCCAAGCCATATCCAATGAAGATACACTTAAAGCTTTGTTATCCAACTTTGATCTATTTATATCAGGCATATACATGTATGCCTCATAGTCAAAGACACAAATATGTCACACAGAGGGCTTCTTTCCAAACCATGCTTCCACAGACATCTTGTCAACCAACATTGAAGTGGGAGATCTATTTGGTAAATAACATGTTGTGGACATAGCCTCGACCCAGAACTTCTGCTCCAAACCAACACTACTTAACATGCTTCTCGCCTTTTCCATTAAGATTCTATTCAACCTTTCAGCAACTTCATTTTGTTGTGGATTATATGGTGTAGTCCTATGCTTTTTAATCCCATGGTTTTTGCAAAATTGATCAAATTTTGTGAAACAAAACTCACCTCCATTATCAATCCTTAGAAACTTAATTGTTCTACCAGTCTGATTTTCAACCAAGGTTTTGAACTCCTTAAACTGACTGAACGCTTTTGATTTATTTTCCAAAAAATACAAAAATGCCCTTCTCGAATAATCGTCTATAAAAGAAACATAATACTTAGAATTCAATAACTAAGGAACATTAACTGGACTGAATTTATTAGAGTGAATATAATCCAATAAACTAGAAAATTTATGAGGAATGGAATTAAATGAAGCATGGTGTTGTTTTCCATAGATACAGTGTTCAGAAAATTCATATTCAAAGTTACAATCATCAAGCCCCTCAACCAAGTTTTTAGTTTTTAAATATTTTAAGCCCTTTTCTCCTATGTGACCGAGTTTATGACTCCAAAGCATCATTTTATCAACAAGAAGTTTAGCCTCTATTTAAATCGCAATGTTCTTCTACCAGGCAACCTTGTCTGACTTTCTAGAAGCAATGTTACATTGAAGAGATTGTGCATCTAGCTTGAATAGAGTACCAATCTGTGCACCCTTAGCTAGTAGTATGGAGCCTCTAGTCATCTTATAATGACCACTTGAGAATAAAACTTGTACACCAACATCATTCAACTTACTTACAGAAAACAAGTTTTGAGTCAGACCTAGTCTGTCTATTATGCCATCAATTCCCTTAGTTCTTCCATCAAGATACTGAATTCTGACTCTTCCTCGAAAAACAATTTATAGAGTTGAATCACTAGCTAGGCAAGCCTTTCCACCATCATATTCCTCATTCTTCAAGAACCATTCTCTATGAGATGTCATGTGTAAAGATGCACTATAATCTATCAACCAGACATTGTCAGTTGTCTAAGTTGACAAGGCAGTAATGAAGGCATCTGCATCGCTGTGATAAGATTCGGTATCAAAAGACTTCTTCTTTTTCTTCTTTTTCTCCTCTTTGTAATCCTTCTGGATATGGCCAGTATGCCCACAATTTCAGTATTTTACCTTGGAATTCTTCTAAGGAGACTTTGATCTCTCCTTCAATTTGGATTTGGATTGCTAGTCCTATTTTCTTTTTTTCGTTTGATCTACCTCAAATAGAAAGAGCCTCCTTGGCCATTTTAGAAGACTTCCTTCATGCCTCTTCTGAAAGAAACCAATCAACCACATCTTCCATTTTGAAAGTATTAATTTTACTCCCAATAGCCATCACCAGATGGTCCCATGTATCAGGAAAGGAACACAATAGAATCATACAATGATCCTCATCATTAATATTTAGTCTCATAGAAATTAATTGTGCAACAATCATATTGAATGCATTTAGGTGGTCTGACACAAATGTCCCTTTGCTCATTTTCAAAGAGTATAACTTCTTCCTCGGGAACAACTTATTTAATAGAGATTTTCCTTCATAAATATCACCAATTTTCTTTCACAAAGAAGTTGTCGTCTTCTCTTCATGAACATTCAAGAGAACTGAATCTGCTAGGCATAATTTGATCAACCATTTGGCCTTCATATCTGTAAGGTCCCAATCCTCTTGTTTTACGCCTAATGGTTTTGTTCCAAACAATGCAACCCAAAGATATTAATCCACCAACAGGTCTTCCATCTCAAGTTTCCATAAAGCATAGCGCTACCATTGAATTTCTTAATATCCACTCTTCCTGATGTGCTTGCTATCTCAATCCATAATTTCATAGAATTCACTGCAAAACTTCCATTGCGGAATTAACACAAAACAAAACATCCTCCCCACAAGGATAACACAACTGACCAGCTCTAATACCACTTGTTAGGAAAGAAAATAGCAGAAAATGCCTTCCAAATGTTAATTTTTTAGAGGAGAGAAGTTGTAATGTGTTTCAATTCAAATTACACCAATTAAGATACTCAACATAGAATAAAACAAAGTAACATGAAAAACACAATCATAGAAATCTACACCAAATTTCACATGGGAAAATCCTTACAGGTGAAAAATCCACACACCAAAGCAAGCATCCCTTGTATTATAATAATAAATAATTTACATACAAGTTATAGATATGTGCTTTGATCCAGTCTCAATTCAAACAATATTCCAGAAGATTAACTTCACAATCGGTTTCATGATTCCTTTGTTACAGAATCACCAATCAATTTCCTTGACTTCTTTCCATAATGATAAGAACAAGTCTGTCATCACACAAGTTTGCAACCTTTTGTAACCCAACATCAACATCTCTAACTATCTTTTAGATGTTAAAATGTCTTTGTGCATAAACGGTTCATTTCAGTTACTAACTATCAAACTTCCTCAAATTATCAATAACACATCGTGCTATTCGTTATTGATTTAGCTTCCTTTGAGTCATTCTAGTTTTACTCAAATCATCCACAAACATCTGACCAAATCGATATTCACATTCGATTGTGGTCCCCACCTCAATCACTTTCGGCTCAATTTATCAGTGAAGCCACTTTGACACTCTATCAGTTAGCCCACACTACCTCTCGGGAACCATTGTTCATCATGTGGGGTAATGAGGAGATAAATTTTCCTTGCTTCCTTTTTTAGCCCATAGCATGACCATATGATCATTGTATACCACGCAAGGTAACAGGAATAATCTTCTCTTCTTCCTTTGTCCTTATCTCGCACTATACCCATGTTCTCTAGACAACCCTCATAGGGTAACAAAAAAGTATCACATTGTCTATCTACCATTATCCCATAGGCTTCTGCTATGAGTTCTCAACACCACACGGGGTAAAGGGTGGGAGACCCAGTCTTCTTCATCTCGCTATCTTGCATGGTCTCCTAATGAGCTCTGAGTATCACACATGGTAATACAGAGATATAATATCTCACTAGCCTGTGCTACTCTTATGTGTTACACTCAAAGGCCATGGGGTACCAAAGAAGTCAAAGTCTCCTTCCTTCTAGTTATCCTGCAACCCTTTTCGTGATGACTTTGTCAGGCTGCAAGATAAAAAACTACGTTCTCTTTACTCGTTATCAGACAACACTTTGCACATTGCCCATATAGATACGCAAAGAATAAATTGAGGGTTATCAACTACCTATTAATAACAAGAAGGCTATTTGGTTACCTTAGGGGGTTGGTCAATAACATGAAGGTTATCAACCCTGAATTGCTAATTCAGAAATCAAAAGCCATATATTCGAGATTCCAACTAGTAAGTTTGAGACACCCATTCTCAATAGCCTCAAGGGCTTCTTGGGAGGCATGCCCTCTAAAAGGAAATAATAATTAATCTTTCACAAAATATCCAATGGAAGGCAAAGGGAGAGGATACTTACATTATCACCTTAGGGTTCTAATCTAAACATGAAGCATGCCAAAAGTATAAGATACTTCAAGCAAAGTTAATTTCCCCTAATGAAAATCATGTGAACCTAATTAAACTAGTAAAGGGACAAACACACATCTAAAATACCCCTACAATAAAATGATTAGTAGATTCTATGATTGCCCAAACCTGCAAGCAAAATTGTTAGGTTAATTTTAGAAATCTGAAAATGAAATGTGAAAAAGGGGCCTTCAACAAAATGATAGAGATAGTAGCACCACTTCCTTAGGCCACAAGGGTTAGGACAAAGGAAAATCAAATCTGAAATTTAACCCTAATTGAAAGACAAAAAGAAAATACAAAAAACATAGATGTTGTTATACATGACACAGACATAGAAACACCCAAACTAAAACTTGTTAAAACCTGCAATGTGTAAAATCACATAGAACATATACACAAAAAAAAGGATCACATAGATGACATAAAATATTACATACATGGAAATAAATAGCAAATACATGACATAAAATAACAGATATGTGATTTTACAAAACATAGATGTGAAAATATGGATCAAAAATGCTGTAAAAAGTAGTTAGAATCTATAAGATCTGAAATCATAGATGTGACAACAAAATACAAATATGCAATAAAAAGATACTTATACGCGTTAAAAAACATGCACAGGCACCGACACCAAACTGATCGACACTTTGTATCAAGCAATTTAAGATGACCATCTCTCAAACTATCACTTTTGGGAGATTGGTGCATACCAAATGCCAATATATCGATTATTCGTTCCTCTGGGATAGCGAAATCCCAATGCAAATGTGTCATTCTTGGAAATTAGGGTTTGATTTCTAGTGAGCGAAGCCCCCGATCGAAGCGTATTGCCACCATCCAAAGTTATACCACTGCAATTATGCACTACATTACTAATAGTTATGGCTAAGAAGAATAAACACTTCAATGCCATTGAGGTTGATTTGAATTATGGATTTGGATGACAACACCTGAGTGAGAACCTGCGGTATTGTAAATTCTGTTTACAAGAAACAGAAAGCATAGAATTGAAGCAAGCCAAAAAGTAATCTATTCCATTCTAAAATCCAACATATAGAAGTTCATGAGATTCCAAGGGTCACAAAAACCCCTTGAGAATTGAAGTCCAATAGTCACATTTATTTATTACATAATAAAATCTAAAAACTACAAAAATTTCAAAAAAACTATATGAAATTTTATCCTAACTTTAACTAGGCATAACTTTCGGCTCGGGACTCAAAATTATGAGTCGTTTAACTCGTTGGAAAGGTCTCCAAGAGTTGTGGGAAAATATTGAAAGTACCTCTCACCACTTTCAAGGGATAAAAATTTTCTGAAGGCCTTCAAAAGTGCCATTTACTAATGTCTAGAAAAACTAAAAAAATATGAAAATATTTTTTCAACTATTTCATATTTTCTTCTGATCATTACTTCCCCGTTGGAAAGCAATGGGCCCCATTGCATCAATAGTTTGAATGAGATGAGGAAAATGTTCTTAAAGCTGCTTTTTAGTAAACCACTTTCCTTGTTGAGCAATCTAACCTGCTCGAACCACTTTGTACAAGTAAATTTGTTGTTGTTTGAGTGTTTTCAACATGGTGTCCACAATCTGATCACATTGGAATGGGGCATCTGCATTTGGATTCAATTCTGTAGTGGAGATTGTTTCTACCACATCTGTAACATCTAATAGTGGAGGAAAATATGGCTTCAAGAGTTTCACATTGAAGACTGGATGAAGACCAAGAAATGCAGGTAAATTAAGCTCAAAAGCATTATCACCAACTTGCTTGATGATGGTGTATGGCCCATAACGCAGAGGACGAAGCTTCCTATTGTCACCCTGCAATCATTTCTTCTGGATGTGCAACCACACCTTGTTCCTAACTTGAAAATTATGAGGAGTACGATGCTCATCATGTCTCCTTATAATTCTTATTGTTGTGTTCCAAAATTTCATGAACTTGTTGTTGTAGATGATGAATTCTATTGATGAACTAGGATGCCTTATCTTCCTCCTTACCAACACGTGGAACTAGATCAAGTTGAATAAGTGGTATGGCAACATCCATGGGTGCAAGTGGCTGATAACCAAGACAAACCTCAAATGGGATGTGGCTAGTTGAACTGTGAATTGCCTTGTTGTAGTTATGTTGAACATATGGAAGACTTTCATCCCATCCGTGGGGATGTTTTGAGTGGTACATTCATAGGATGTGTATGATCATCCAATTCACTACCTCTGTTTGGCCATCTGTTTGAGGGTGGAAAGCAGTAGACTTTGTTAATTTTCAGTCCATCTTTTCCCATAGTGTAGACCAAAACTTACTAGGAAACCTACTATCCCTATCTGAGATAATGGTATTCGGCAGACCAAAATGAACCCAAATGTATTGAAAGAATAGCTTTGTAGTGTCCTCTGCAGAAATTGTTTTTTTACATGCCACTATTACTACCATTTTCGAGAACCTATCTACCACAACATACACACAATCATGGCCTCTTTTGGTGGTAGGAAGAACAAACATAAAGTTCATAAAACTGAGTGCCAAGGTTTTTTATGAACAGGAAGTGGTGAGTATAGCCCAAGTTTACGATTGGCAGGCTTAGCAATAGCACATGCAGTACAAGCTTGAATATATGAAATAACATCATTTCACAATTTTGGCCAAAAGAAATACTTCTGAAGCATAGCAGTAGTCTTACCTATACCAAAGTGACTAGCAACCTTACTATAGTGAGCTTCACATATCAACTTTTTGCATTCTGCATTGGGCACATAGATTTGGCCAAGGTGACAAAGCATTCCATCCTGCAAATAGAAGTCATTCACTTGATGTCCCTTTACTAATTGATTATAAACATCTACAAATTCAACATCATTCTCATACAAGCAAGCCTAGGCTTCAGGTTGATGACCACATCAGTTCAAAACCATACTTATGGGTGCAATTGGAGGCCTACTCAAATAATCCGCTACTTTGTTAGTCGTGCATGTCCACTTTCAGAGTAGATGGATATTTTGAAATCATTATAGTGTTTCTTCATTCATCATATTGCCCAAAGTATTTCATACAGACAAAGTTTAGCTTTTCGTGATATCCTTCTTGGATTGTGAAACCCACCGAGTTGACGATCAGAATTATGGATTCGGATGACAACACCTAAGTGAGAATCTGCGGTATTGTAAATTCTATTACAAGAACCAAAAATCATAGAATTGAAGCAAGCCAAAAACTAATCTATTTCATTCGAAAACCCAACATATAGAAGTTCATGAGTTTCCAAGAGTCACAAAAAACCTCTTGAGAATCAAAGTCCAATAGTCACATTTGTTCATTACATAATAAAATCTAAAAACTATGAAATTTTCAAAAAAATTAGATGAAATTTAATCCTAACTTCAACTAGACATAACTTTCTGCTTGAGACTCTAAATTACGAGCCATTGATCTCATTGGAAAGGTCTCCAAGAGTTGTAGACACTAACTTTCAAGGGCTAAAAATGCCCTTAAGACCTTCAAAAATGCAAATTACTAACATATAGACAAACTAAAGTACAAAAATATATAATTCAAATTTTCTTCTGATCATTACTTCCCCCTTGGAAAGCAATGGGCCCCATTGCATCAACACTTTGAATGAGAAGAGGAAAATGTTCTTGAAGCTGCTCTTTGGTAAACCACTTTCCTTGTTGAGCAATCTACCCTGCTCGAACCACTTTGTATAAGTAAATTTGTTGTTGTTTGAGTGTTTTCACCATGGTGTTCACAATTTGATCCTATTGGAATGGGGTAGTTGCATTTGGATTCAATTCTGTAGTGGAGATTGTTTCTGCCACATCTGCAACATCTAATAGTGGAGGAAAATATGGCTTCAAGAGTTCCACATTGAAGACTGGATGAAGACCCCAAAATGGAGGTAAATTAAGCTCAAAAGAATTATCACCAACTTGCTTGATGATGGTGTATGGCCCATAACGCAGAGGACAAAGCTTTCTATTGGCACCCTACAACCATTCCTTCTGGATATGCAACCACACCTTGTCCCTGAAAATTATGAGGAGTACGATGCTCATCATGTCTCTCCTTATACTTCTTATTGGTGTGTTCCAAAATTTCATGAACTTGTTGTTGTAGATGATGAATTCTATCGATGAACTAGGCTGCCTTATCTTCTTCCTTACCAACATGTGGAACCAGATCAGGTTGAATAAGTGGTATGGCAATGTCCATGGGTACAAGTGGCTAATAACCAAGGCAAACCTCAAATGGGTTGTGGCCAGTTGAACTGTGAATTGCCATGTTGTAGCTATGCTAAACATATGGAAGACTTTCATCCCATGTGCAGGGATGTTTTGAATGGTACATTCGTAGGATGTGTATGATCATCCAATTCACTACCTCTGTTTGGCCATCTGTTTGAGGGTGGAAAGCAATAGACTTTGTCAATTTTGTGTCCATATTTTCCCATAGTGTAGACCAAAACTTACTAAGAAACCTATTGTCTCTATTCGAGATAATGGTATTTGACAAACCAAAATGAACCCAAATGTATTCAAAGAATAGCTTTGCAGTGTCCTCTGTAGAAATGGTTTTTCTACATGCCACTATTACTGCCATTTTCGAGAACCTATCTACCACAACATACACACAATCATGGCCTCTTTTGGTGGTAGGAAGACCAGACATAAATTCCATAGAAACTGAGTGCCAAGGTTTTTTAGGAATAGGAAGTGGTGAGTATAGCCCAAGTTTACGATTAATAGGTTTAGCAATAGCACATGTGGTACAGGCTTGAATATATGAAATAACATCATTCCATAATTTTGTCTAGTAGAAATACTTCTGGAGTATAGCAGTAGTCTTACCTATACCAAAGTGACCAACAACCTTACTATAGTGAGCTTCCCATATCAAATTTTTGCATTCTGCATTGGGCACATAGATTTGGCCAAGGTGACAAAGCATTCCATCCTGCAAATAGAAAGCATTCAGTTTCTATCCCTTCACTAATTGATTATAAACATCTGCAAATTCAACATCGTTCTCATACAAGCAAGCCCAAGCTTCAGTTTGATGACCGACATGAGTTCAAAACCATACTTATGGTTGCAATTGGAGGCCTGCTCAAATAGTCTACTACATTGTTAGTACTTCCCTTCTTGTGGCGAATATTGAGGTGAAATTGTTGAAGATATGCTGTTCATCATTGATGTCAATCATTCTGCAAATTCCCTTGTGTTTGCAAAAATTGAAGGGGTTTGTGATCTATATGGATGACAGTCTCCTTACCCAAAATGTAATGTTTCCACTACTTATAGGCTTGAACAATATCATACAGTTCCTTTTCATAAGTAGCATATTGACACATTGTATCAAAAAAAGTCTGACTGTGATATGCAATTGGTTGACCATGCTACATGAAGACCACCCTAGAGCATATTCTGATGCATCTATTTGTATTTCAAATGACTATTGCAGGCCAGGAGAGATAAAATTGGTGCAGAACATAACGTTCATTTTAGCCCCTCGAATGCTTCTTGTTGAGCACTTGTCCATTTAAAATTTTCATGTGTCTACCCCCCTCAATGACTGATTTAGAGGCCAAGATAGATGGGAAAATCGCAACACAAATCTGTGATAAAAGTTTGCCGACCCAAGAAAACTTAGTAACTCTGTGAGATTTCTAGGAGACGGCCAGTCCTTAATCACTTGTATCTTCTCTTGATCAACATGGACACCTTCACTATCAATAACATATCCTAAGTATCTGATACTTTGCATATCAAAGGAGCACTTTTCTTTGTTTGCATAAAGTGCATGATCTTGTAAGGTTGAGAGAATTTTTTCCACATGTTGCAAATGTTCCTCCCAAGTTTTGCTGAAGATGAGTATGTCATCAAGATATACCACCATGACGGACTCAATGAATGGTCTAAGCGTATCATTCATCATTCTCATGAATGTCGCTGGAGCATTTGTTAGACTGAAAGGCATCACTAGCCATTCAAACAATCCCTCTTTAAATTTGAAATTTGTCTTCCACACATCGGCTAATTCAATTGGTACTTGATGGTACCTTGATTTGAAATCAATTTTGGTGAAGAATTGGGCCCCTCTAAGCTGGTCCAAGAGGTCATCTATCTGGGGAAGTGGATACCTATTTTTGACTGAAATTGTATTCAAGGCCCTATAGTCAATACAAAGTCTCTAGGTTCCATCCTTTTTCTTTGCTAGAACAATGGGGCTATCACAGGGTGATGCACTTGGACGAATATGTCCCTTCTTAATCAATTCTTGTATTTGCCTCTTAAACTCAATACTTTCTAATACTAACCTATGGTAGACTAGCTCATTAGGTAAAGGAGTTATTGGTATCAAATCAATAGTATGTCTCACTTTGCACTGTGTAGGTACCCTAGTTGGTAAATTAAATAGATTTTCATATTTCATCAAAATTTGATCCATGGATATTTTCTGCAGTGTTGTGGTGTTTGTGATGGTATGGGAATTATAAACTGATTTCCTTTCTTCTTCAGAACTAATCATCAATAAAATGAATGTTCCCATTTTGGCAACCAACCTCTTACATTGCTTGACACTAATCAAAGAGGTAGTGTATGTAGGGCTTACCTTTGGTATTTAGTATTTCTGCTCACCTAATCTTATGGTCACACTATGAGGCTTGGACTCATAAACACCATGTCGCTGGTACATATATGGTTATCCCAATAGAACATCACAAACACCTATGGGAGCCACATCATAGATTACCTCATCTTTGAAAGGCTTTATGGAGTATGAAAGGTGACACTGCTGGTGCACTTGGATATCTCTTCCTTGACTAACCCATCCCATTGAATAGGGTTGCAGGTGGGTTGTTGTTTTCAGATTCAGTCTCTTCACAGTCTCTACTAATATTAGGTTCTTTTGACTTTCGCTATCAATGATAAAGTGTAGGGCTTTTCCTTTGACCCACATTTGTGAATGGAACAATCTCTCCTTATCCTCCTGGGACAATATCCTTGTAGTAGCTACCGTGGCATATGGATCAACCTCAATGACCTGTTCATGATTTCCTTCTGTGCAAGTTTCTGCTACCTTAGATTCTACCTTATCTTCACGTGTCTCCATCACTAAGCTTTTTATGGTTCTGCAATCTTTTGTATTATGCAAGGGACTCTTATGGAATTCACACCACATACCATTTTCTTGTGTCTTCTTCATACTCCATGTCTTTTTTGTTGGTGAATTGGGAGAGGGGTCCTTAGAGGTTTATTTCCATGTAGTTATTCCACATTCACCCTTCCATCCGTTGTTTGCAAAATTATTCCTCCTTCCTTTTTGTTTGAATTTCTCCTCAATTTTGGTAGCAAATTTATATGCACTAGGTAAAGTCTCTATGTTTAGGAATTCCATTTCGGTTTGGATGTACCTATGGAGTCCACTTTGATATTTTAAAACTTAGTGCTTCTCACAATCTTTGATTCCAAGCTTTGTTGCTAAGGTGTGAAACAGATTAGTATATTCCTTAATAGTTTGGTCCTTCTTTTGTCGAAGCAATTGCCACTGTATATATTTTTGTTCATATGTATCAATAGGAAAATATTCTTCCTTTATGTGCTCCATGAATTCTCCCCATGTGGGTTTTTGATCAAAAATAAAAGTGCTACCATTTTCTGCTGCCTTGGATGCTAACTTTGCTTCCCACAAATCTTTCACATGATTTTTAGCTTTGAGGAGAGAGAAAGTTATCTTCTCTTCATCTAAAAACTAATTGACAGAGAAATATCTTTCCAGCTTTTAAACCCAATCATCAACAGCATCTACATCAATCTTTCCTTAAAATGTGGGTATATCAAAATTCACTTGCACTTTGAATGGCATATACCCTATGAATGGTGGGTTTGCTTGTGACCCGTGACTGTCTAGCATTTGCTTGAATTGCTCCATAATTTCTTCACATTATTTTGTTAGTGCATCTGCAACTAATGCTTTAATGTTATCGTTGGTCTACAACTTAGCCATCTGCAATTGTGTGTGTCTCAAAGGAAGGTAGTCTTAAGGATTCCTTGTTTCCAACCCCAATCTTTGATATGTTGATCACGTGTGATATGACATACAGGAGTGAACTTTCTCTAGTACCACTGATTCGAATTATGGATTCGGATGACAACACTTGAGTGAGAACCTACGGTATTGTAAATTCTGTTTACAAGAACCAGAAAGCATAGAATTGAAGCAAGCCAAAAAGTAATCTATTCCATTTGAAAATCCAACATATAGAAGTTCATGAGATTCCAAGGGTCACAAAAACCCCTTGAGAATCAAAGTCTAATAGTCACATTTGTTTATTACATAATACAATCTAAAAACTACAAAAATTTCAAAAAAACCTATATGAAATTTTATCCTAACCTTAACTAGGCATAACTGTCTACTCGAAACTCGAAATTATGAGCCGTTTAACTTGTTGGAAAGGTCTCCAAGAGTTGTAGGAAAAATCTTGAAAGTACCTTTCGCCACTTTCACAGGCTAAAAATGCCCTGAAGGCCTTCAAAAATGCCATTTACTAATGTCTAGAAAAACTAAAAAAATACAAAAAATACTTTTTCAACTATTTCAGATTTTCTTCTAATCAGAGGTAGTGCATGGATGCTAATTTGTTTCTTGTATATTTTAGAGTTTACATAGAAAATAAATAAACTATGCAATGAAGGACATACCTGAAGTAGTTACATCAATTCGAAGTCTGAGAGATTAGTACAAGATTAGTGCAAGATTAGTGCCCAAAAGACTATACGATCTGCAACTTGACAAAAAGACTATCAAAATGCAAAATGATGTTAAAAATAAGGGACTAGAGTCCCACCAAGCATGCCAAAATGTGTAAGCTAAAATTTAAAAGATTAAAACTATTGTAAAACCAACAAAGATTCAACAACATAAAAGCCTAGTTCTACAATGAAATCCACCATACACCAATGACGAACCTAAAATATGCAAAACACAAAGTTATGAAATATTATAACATTCACATGCTTAGTAGGGTTTGATTTTGTTTGATATGATTTCTCTTAGACTTTATGTTATGCACAAGAGCTCAACAAAGAATAAATTATGGTTGTATAGCTGCTTGAGTGATTGATTCCATGAAGATTGATTAGATGCCTTAGTTAGGGTTATGAAAGGATAAAGGAATCCCTTTATATACAAAACACCTTAGAAAATGGATAGATAAGATTAAAGGATGAAATGATAAATGGTCAGCTAGGATTAAAGGGTAGATAGTAGAGATGAGAAAACTTAGAGAGGTGGTTAAAGGCAAATTAAGAGATGAATGGCAAGTGTAATGGAGGGAAAAATCTAATGAATTAATTAAATAACTAAAGATCTATTTAATTAATAGAATAAGTGGGACCAATTAAATAAATAAAATAATTAGTTAATTTTGGGGGAAAATAATTTAAATAAATAAAAATCTATTTAATTAATAGAAGGCTTAGGATAAAATAATTATATAATAAAATATTTATTTAATTATGCTAGGATAATTTTAGGTGTCTATAGGTGGTATAACTATTATTATGTATTATGTTGATTATATTATCATCATAGGACATAACATGAATGAAATTAGTAAATAAGGTTAAATTTTGAAACATACATTTGAGATGATAGATCTTATTTCTCTATATTACTTTCTTAGCATCTAGGTATAGTAGCTCGAGATGATGGAATTTATCTCTCTCAAGCAAGGCATTCTTTCTAGTTGATGACAAATTCTAGGATTAAAAATTATATGATTATTTATCAGTTAGTTACTCCATGATTAAAGTGGACTAAGGACATCGAAGGTGAGCATGATGATCATACTTTATACAAGCAATCTATTGCTCCCGTTATATACTTTAGTCACACTTGACTAAATATTTCTCTTATAGTATGTGTGTTTTCAAGGTTTTTGATTTCTCCTCAAGTTTCATATTATATGGTAGAAAAATATTAATATATAAATAAGATAATTTGACTATGGATATTATTATTATTCTCTTAGAGAACTGATACTAGCAATATATCTTGATTTAGATCGTATGTTGTGTAGATGACTAAAAATATACCATTAGTTGTAGCTCCATTTTATGTATAGTAAGAGGTAATCTAATATTTCTTTATCAACTACCTAAGCTATGAATATAATAGTGAATTAGGTAGCTAAAGAAATAACTTGTTACGGGATAATTCTTTAATATTCAAATAATATTGAACATGGTCTTCTTTACTTCTTTGTGGTAATCAAAATGTTATCTAAGAATTAAATGCGTCATGCTAGAACAAAACATATAGACATCTATCACCATTATATCAGTGATTGCGTCCAACAATATGTGATTCATGCTTAGTATTGTAGCACATAGAACTAGATGGTTGATCTTTTCACCAAGGCTTTATGGGAGACTAGATTTGTATATCTTAAAGTATTTCAAAAATATGAGAAGTGAAATGATTATTTGATGTCTACCGTTATATTAGTGAATAAATTATTTTAAGCCGTTATCGCAGCTAGTGATCCTTTCTTGCCAATATCAGTCCACCAAACTGACCGGCCCTTTGTATCAAGCAATTTGAGATGACCGTCTCTCAAACTATCGCTTTCTGGGAGATTGATAAATACCAAATGCCAATATACCGATTATAATTCGTTGCTTGGGACTGATTTCCAGTGAGCGAAGCCGCCAATCGAAGCGTATCGCCACCATCCAAAGTTATACCATTGCAATTATGCACTGCAATACTAACAGTTATGGCTAAGAAGAATAAACACTTCAACGCCATTGAGGTAGTGCATGGATGCTAAGTTTACATGCCTGAAGTAGTTCCATCAATTCTAGTCTCAGAGATTAGTACAAGATTAGTGCACCAATCAATTCTTGAATGGAATGGCACTTATTTTCATCAATAGATGTTTTGGTCGTTACGTACCAAAAGACTATTATTAGTGCAAACAGCTACTTTTGTTCCTTATTCTTTTTTTTTAGATAAGATTTTCTTTTCTCAACAAAAATAGTGTGAACAAATTCTTTTGATTTCTTTCTTTTCAATAGAAATAATTTCAATAGCCTTCACCAACTGTAAGACGTAAAATGCGTCAACATATTTCTAGAAGGAATCTCATTCAACGGAGCACTAGGGGGAATCAAATACGGAAAAAGATTTAACAGCGCACTGAAAGTAATTTTTATAATAAGTCTTCACGACTGAAAGTAATTTGAGTCTTTTCTAAATGGACATGTATCGCGTAAGTCCAGTCATCTGTGCCAGTCGTGAGACGAACGTAGGGATGAACGCGAATACAGAATCTTTTGTATATTTTGACGAAGATGATTTCCATCTACAACTGGAATTTGAACCCACAAGTTCAATGGTCAATTTGATAGAAGAAAATAATTATAGTAATAAAGTTATTATAAGTAAATTTTTTAGTAGATGAAAATTTTATTTTCAATTTTTTAAAACAATAAATAAGAGAAACAAATTTTTATAGTAAGGTGGTAAATAATAATTAGAATTAAAAATAATGTATTATAAGTAAAATTTGTTTTCTTTAAAGCTTGTTAGAATTGAAGTATATGATGTGTGTAATTTTTAATTGAGCATTTTCATTTTTTGAATATTATTGTACTTTTGAGGGTGTGTTTCATTTGAAATACATTTCTTCATAAAATTTCAAAGTTTCTTTCATGAAAGAGCAATTGGTTCTGTGGTACAAAATCTCACTAGCTATAAGAAAGTTCTAGGTTTTGATGTCAACCTATTCAATATTCTCATTAATTACTTATTGGTATGGATTGTGTGTAAAATTGTTATTGACCATTTGGTGTTGAGATCATAATTAATAATAGCAATTAAGTAATCTCACTAATATCCATAAACATTGTTAAAGGTAAAAACTAAATTTGTAGAACATCAAGAAAACATTAAAGATGAGAAGGAAATCAATATGACATCAAATTATTTACAAGTATTTCCATTCAATGCTTGTTAGTGTTATGGAACTTTTCTCCCATTAAAATATAATTAAATAAATAAATTTAGTGAAGGAATTAATATGTAATAAATCCAATAGAAGATAAGAAGATGCAAAAAAAAGAAAAAAATAATTAGTTACAGGATTTAATAGAGGTTATAAAATCCTAATATATTAGAGCGAATTCTTATCATAGAATTATAAATTAAAATGTTAAAATATAATTTATGAATTGTTGTGATAGTTGGAACCTCACAAGTTAGTCTATCATTGAAATGCATAAAGTAAACCTAAAGGGATATAAGAATTTTTCTTGGATTGCTCAAGGAAGGATGATTAGTTTGGAAAGTTGTGAAAATTTGAGAAGGTAAACATAGAGTGTTAGGTACCAAGTACAGTTGGAATTATCCTATATAGAGTTGTTTCTTGTAGGAACATGTATTTTGTTGTGTCCAAATATGAGGTAGTCCTAAAATGATCATAGGGTAAGAGGCTATACTATAGTTTCATCCTAAAGTGAGATATTATATCTAGATTTTGAAAACAAATATGTATCCCTAAGATATTATTTATGTCAAATAAACAATATAATAATGTTATAGTTTTAGTTAATTTTTATTTTCAAGAGAATATAATTAACTATTCTGAATATATTAAACCAGGAGAGGCCCAAACCTTTATGTGAACACAAAACTAGCAAGCGACAAAAACCAAGGACTCACAAGGTGTGAGGGACCAATACCCGAATGCCTACTACCATAAAGAAGAAAAAAACAATAGGCATCCAACACAACTAAGAAAACCAAAAAGAAAACAAGTAGAACCAACAAACCAAAAAGAAAAAAATTGGACACATCCCCGTCGAAGGCTCAAACAAATGGCCTACCTAGTGGGCGTAAACAATAGCTTCATATCCTGGAAGGTCTCTTTGCCCTTTTTTGAAAAGGAGATCTTCCTATTAGAATCTTTCCCATAGGAGATGGTTGGGGAATCTGAGGTTGCCTTCACCTTAGATAAAGATGCTTCTAGCCCAATGGTAGTAGAGGACTCCAAATGACACTTCTTTTTTGCTCACCTCTTCATAAATTCACCTTTTATGTCTTAGAGAGCAACAAAGTTCTTCTCGATTATCTCCATGTTTTGAGAAAACATATTCTTTATTTTCCATTTCATGGAGTCCTAATTATGTTGTAATACCTCAACTACTTCCACCAAATACTTTGTGCCATTACCTCAATTTATTTTTTCATTAAGCTCCTTCACTATCTTCTCCAAACCTTCCCATTTTTGAACCATTGCAACAAATTTACCTATTGCCAGACAAGAACCTTGGTCATTATCATCCATATCCCAACTAAATTCTCTAGCATCCGCTTCAATAAGGGCTTTGGTTCTATTGATTTTCTTATTTGCCACCTCAAATTATCCTAGAAGTCAATAAATGGTAGTTTAACGCATAGCGAGCCCCTCATAGAGTTCATTTGCTCTGCTTCAAAAGAGGGGAAATTGCTCCTTAATAAAAGTATTCATATGAGAAGAATGAGGGGAGCCAAGTGGGAGGATGGGAAGGAGGGGTAGCACTATTTTTTAAAGATTTGTCAAGGGTCCATTTAGACCTACTGGACCAAAAACTAGAAGTCATTTTCTTCTAATCTTGTCCAAAAATTATAGGATTTTTTATAGAGCTTTCACCAATAGGGAGCTGAGGTTTTTATTTTTATTTAGTACTCCTAGAAGGGTTAACCCAAGTGGGAAGCTTCTAGGACTTCGTAGTTTCTATAGAATCAATCGGGTTGACCGATAACTGAAAACATTAGCCTAACTCAAAAGGATTAATGGTAGGGCCACTAGTTAGGGTTAAACCTAGTTGAAAATTATAAAGGCATAGAATGAGACCTTGGTGCAAGGGGAGAGTTCCTTTAGATTTTTCCATTGCAATAGATTAAGAAATAGATGAGAACATCGACAAGGGAAATTTCATCTTGATATCATACCATAAATTATTAAGCATGGGAAATTGTTGGGAGTGGAAGCACTTAAACCACCCATCCTGTTGGAAATAAAGAACACTGAGAATGGGGGGGGTGAATCAATGTTCTGCAAACTTTAACTTTATTGAATTTTACCTTCAACCATTTAATGCATATGAACAAAAGAATGATGCAAGAACATGAATAAATTAACCACAACACCATAACACCAAGATTTGTACATGGAAAACCTAGTTAAGGGAAAAAACATAGTGGGGATGCGACCCATAAAATGAGTATACTCAAATATGAACTTTACAATGGAATCATCATGCATTCAAGCACACTACCTAGAGCTCACTACTCAAAAGAAGAAAGGGCTATAGCATCAGATGACTCACTGCCTTACAAAAGAGTTAGAAATGATTACAAGAGAGTTTTAGCTATTGTATAGCATCAATAAATGCCTAAGTATAGTTTTGGTTAAGCTCAATAATCAATATTTTCATACTCTGTGTTACATTATGTTGGAATCAATGAACATTGAGAGGGGGGTTGAATTAGTATTTTGGAATTCATAAATTTATTAAGTTGATTCTTTAACCATTGGATGCAAATAACTGAAAGAAAAGTACAGAAACATAAACTAATTAAACATGCAACCATAACACCAGATTTTTTACTCCGAAACCCAAAAGGGTAAAACCATGATGAGATTTGAACAAAAAATATTATTATACTATGGCTAGTAGTAAAAAACTATTAGAAAAGTGGAATGTAGTTGCATTTAGCTACACTACCTAGAGCTCACTGCTCAATTGTAAAATAGGGCTACAACCCCGGAGGACTTACTATCCTACAAATGAAACATAGAAGAAAATAAAATGTTTGAACTAGAATATAGCATCTACAAATGCTAGGAATCAGTTCTGATTAGGCTCAAGAATGATCTACTATCAGTGCTCTAAAAATATGCTTTGTTTAGCTCGGCTTCATGTACCAAATCATGAAAACTTAAGATGTGCATGTGAAACTGTGCGTAATCAATTCCAACATAATCTTATGTTCACACCATCACCTAAAATGATCATCCAAGTCAAACTTATATATCTGCACCACTAAAAAGGATCTTGACTAAGTCAGCTTCATAAAACTATAATATGTGAAACATATAGTCTCATATCCTCTCAAACCATTACAAATCCATATACCGAAGTTAAAACATGTGATCATAAGCTTTCCATAAGTCAACCCAATTACCTCAAACCCATCATCATCCACTGGAATCACCTCAAGGAATCTGGACTACACACTACAACATCACACATAATGATAACTTTGTTCTTCTTGCAATATTGGATACCAGACCAAGAAACTTGCACTAGAACCAACACTGAAGGATAGAATTGTATAAAAGGATACCTCACACATCCAATCACTACAACCAAAAATGCAATAGCAGAAATGAATGATGCTTACCATATTTATACACTATGTTCTACCTACCAAACTTAGCTAAGACTTTCAGTAATCCCAATCTCCATATACCAGATAGGATTACTAGGCCGAGTTGCCATCAATGACAACCCCTAAGTAATCTCCATGGATCTAACATCATCAATCTTCACTGGAGAATAACCCAAACCATGTCTCTTGCTAACAATCTCCCCCTTTGACATTGATGGCAACACTGTGAAAAATGGCAGGTGTTCGAAGAACCCATAATTGCAATCAATCCAAAAATATGTGCACTTAGCTAGCTCTCCCTAAGATGTGCACTATTTTTCACTTCTCTCTCCCCCCCTTTGACATCAGTGGAAAAGGAAGGGATCTACCAAAACTTATATACAAAAGAGTGTGTATAGTGATCTTAAGAAACTTGAAAATACATGCATAAGTTACCTTAAAGGATTTCAAATACTCATTCCATCCTCTCAAGAAAGAATCCAATACATTAATTAGGGTGCTAAGCATATATGCATGTACTTCTACACCCTTAAGATCTACTAGAAAATCTTTTCCTAAAGAAGTTATTGCATCTTTCTAAGCACCAACCAGAGTATTCATTCGGGGAGTGATTAGATTCCTCGATTCACCTACTCTGCCTATTAACCTCTCCTTCTCTATTCTCAAGTTGTTGATCTTATTTGTTAGATTCATGATTTGGGCTTCTAAACTACTAGCAAAACTTGAAAGAGGGGCCAAAGATTGTGAAATTGTAGCTAACTACCCTTCATATTCCCTTATCTTTTTGTCAATGTCTATTGTAAATTTTGGATAAAATGAGACATGAATTAAAGATTTAACCACCTTCATCTAATGCATCCTCAATAATTTTTATCACAGATTTCAAAACTTCCCTATCAACCTCAATTGTTTTAAAAAATATTTCAAGTCTCATCTCATTAAATTTGTTCAAAACTTTTGTGTCTACTAGTTTCTCTAATGATACAAAATCTAATTCAACTTTATTTAACATACCCCTAAGCTTCTCAGGTGTATCACTAGAATCCTATGTAAGATTAGGCAAAATTTTCTCCAAAACTATGGTTGCCAAAGATATAACCTCTTTTTCTTCAAATGCAAACGTAAATAAGTCCTCACTTGCCTTGTTTTGCATGAGGGTGGCTAATTTAAGTGCTTGAATAGGGGACAAAGTACTCAAGTCTACCAAACCATGAGAAAATTCATCCTCATCATCTTTAATATGCTTTCCTTTGTCAGAAATAGTGGCTTTTTTCTGGGTCACTGAAGCCTTATTAGTCTTCTCTTCATGCTTCTCCTTCAAAACTTCTGTATTTACATCCTTTTCTCCTCTATCACTCTCACCTTCACCCTTTCTTCCATCACCCATCTCCTTAGCTATCATCTCTTCAATGATTTCTATCTCTAGAGGATATTGTATAGCTTTACCAGAGTTGTCAACTACTTGATTATTAGTGGTATCATTTGTAGGTTCATGTCCAATTGGATCATTTTGTATAGATGGTTGATCCTGAGAAACTTCTATCTATATATGAACTACAGAAGAAGTATGTTGACTTGATTGTCCTTTCGGTTGGGAGTCATCAATCTCCAGATTAATCTAGTAGTTATTTTAGATTTAAAAATTCTCCTAAAAATACCTTTTGTATCTTTACTACTTTATCGACTCTTCCGAACATTATTTTATTTACTCTTTTCTTTCTCTAGAAGTTTTCCTTAGCAAGTCCCAAAATTATTGGTATTTCATCTTTTTTTATATTAGAACACAACTTTACTAAGGTAAGTTCTTTTAAATTCTCATCTCCTAAATTAGTTGTGTGTCTCTGAGCATCCAAAATACCATATAACTCTTTCAGGATTATGGATGATATCTCAATCAATTCATTGTGAAAAGAATTCATATAATGTACAACTACTTCAATATCTCTCTAAAACTTTTTAGTAGAATGCTAATAATATACATAAAGGTTCATCAAATTACCTTCATTAACTATTATGTCCATAATTTTTTGTAATGGAAGCACAAAAGTGTAGGAAGCTTCAATCTTACTAGATTTAAGAACATCATCTATCTCATATTTCTTCTTGCCTCCTCTTGTTCTACCAGATTTCTCTCCTTTTTTTTTAGCTTTCTTGGCAGATAGAGCATCACTGGATAAAGGTTTTCTAACTACTCTAGAAAATGCAGTAGTTTTCTTCACCTCTCTGACCTCTTCATTCGATTCAGTTTCCTCCTCTGCTACTACATACTTCCTTGTAGATTTTTCTTTCTTATTGTTTTCTAATCTACTAGTTGATGTTGATGTTAGCAGTATCCAAGAAGGAAGAATGAGAGAGGGGGTGAATAAGTCTTCACTGGAATATAAAACTTAATCAAAAAACAAAAATCTGATAAATTATAGTAACAACAATGATAAGAAAATTGAGAGCACAAAACACAACACTAATATTTTGACATGGAAACTTGGTTAAGGGAAAAGCCATGGTGGGAACCTACCCACAGTAAGATGATACTCTAGAGTAGTATATGAAAATATTAAAAGGGGAATACACATGCATTCAGTCACACTGCCTAGAGATCACTGCTCAAAAGATAATTTATAGGAAGGGTACAACCCTCAGGGAAGTATCACTGACTTACAATAAGATTTAGACTACCGGAAGAAATGAATTGAAAGAATAGCATCTCCAAATGCTTGATTATAGTTCTGATTAAGCACAGATGTCTGCTCTGCAACACCAAACTCCAAACAACACTTCACTAAAGGATAAATCTCTTGTTCATACATGAACCTCTCCATGCTAATGTAGATACAATATTGACACCTAAATTACATGAACATATCACTTATACATACAATTCATCAACCTTAACAATAAGGTCAAATAAACCCTCAACCCTTAATTATAAAATTATATCACACGATATACAAATCAACCACCATACCAATATAATGGTTTACATAGAATAACATGGACGTAAATCAAATTTCCAAATGCTCGACTCCACCATAAATCACACCAAGATCAACTCCAATACGCTACACCACCAAGAAAACCCGCATAACATGAAAATCATCACCAGTTGATAGGAACCACCAAAAACTCACACAACGATCAATGTGGATCACCAAAACAAATAGGACATGACTAGGAAAAACCAACAAGAACATTAGAATCATTAGAAACAATTGCACCAACACCACTTATCAAATTTTCATCGATCCACATCTGAAAGCTCAAGAACACAATCTATTAGAAACACAAGATACACAAGACCATCCCAAGGAATATACCAAAAAATTAGCACAAGATCCAATTACACCAAAATATACCAGAGTAAATACTGAACTCTGCAAAACAATAACCATCAAAACAACACTACAAACTAGATCATAAGATCTTCCCAATATGCAATCGCCAGAGCAATACATAGGAATATGTTGACATCAATGACAACAAAAATCCTATTAGCAACAATGAAAAACACTATCTAACAATCTCTCACTTTGGCATTGATGGAAATATATGAATTTGAAAAATAATCAATGCAAAGAAAGAAGATATCTCCAAAAAACTCCCCCTAAGATCATGACACATAAAGTAGTTTTTCACATGATCTCTCTTTTGTCAATTAACAGTCCTCCAGTGATTTATGATGCTTGATTTATGGTTTAGGGTTGTCATTGATGGTAACTCTTCTTGGAGATTTGATCTGGTGCTCTTAATTCTTCTTATTCAGAAGCAACTACTAATTGGTAGCTAGTTTACCAGTAAAACATGATTATTCCAATGCAGTTTGGTTAGGTGATATGTTTTGTTAGAAATTGAAGATGACTTGAAGCTACACATTACATTTTTTATATCCGACTTGGAGGAGATTATTTTTGATATGACTAGATATTTAAGATTGAATTTGTGATTATTTTTCAATGCATTAGTGGTGTGGTGATTTGATTTGGTGTGATTGAGCACATTTTCACATGCACATTTGATTCCCAGGTGATCTGGTAATTGATTGAGACAAAAGTAGAGTATATTGCAAAGTGAGTATAGTTAGAGATCTTGTGGTTAACCAGAAGTCATTCTTGCATTGTTAGATGCTATTCCAAAGTTATTTAATTTAATTTCCTCATTCTAATTAAATTCTATTCTAGTGAGACGTCCTTTAAGGTTGTAGCCTTCTAGGTCATTATAATTGAGCATTGAGCTCTAGGTAGTGAGCCTGAATGCAAGTACATTCCCAATCTGTGTAATATTTATGTACTCCTAACTATAGTATATGAATATTGTGGATTCTAGCCTCGCTGTGGTTTGTGTTGTGGATATGTGCTTTATTCATTTCTTGCTTATGTTACTTACTAATATACATTGCTAACTAGTACATAAAGAATAAGTGTTTGAGTTTAACCTTTGGTAGAACACTAATTCAAGCCCCCCTCCCCCCCCCTTCTTAGTGTAGCATCCTAAAATTGCGACACTTGCAATTTCGACTGCATTTCGGTCTTCACGATGGCGACGCAACACGCAACCTGAATGGAGACCCCGAAACCTGTTTTTGACACTAAAAACTGCATTTTTCAAGCACCCTGGCCTGAACCTCCTTGCACCCTGCTGTCCCGGGAGGTGGGACCAGAGCACCCAGCGCCCTGGTCCCGCCCAGTGCCCTGGTCCCCCAGGACCATGGCACCTAGCGCCCTGGTCCCTGGGCCTATTTTGGGCCCAGTCTCCTATGAGACTTCGGGTCTTTTTGTTTGCAATTTGGAAATTAACTTTCCTGGTTGGCCTAAGGTCGGGAAAATCAATCTTTTAACCCTAATTGGCAAGTATATAAACTACATTTTTCTCTCTCATTTGGCATGAAGAGGATATGTGTACAAAGCGTGGAAACTATACTAAAGCATTCAAGCATTCAAGCATTCCTTCTAAGTCTCCATTCAAGGCTAAGTGTTGCATTTAGTCAAGGATTCAACTATTGAAGAGGAGATCACTTACTACATGCTACATACAACAAACAACAACATCTATACCTTCGCACATAAGGATACAAACATCCTTACAACAAGGTATTAGTACTTGTTTTACATTACATACATTTACATTTACAGCATTTCTCATTTCTTGGTTAATTCCAAAACCGGGGTTTGACCTAAAGGCAAACCCCTAATCCCTAACCCCCCAATTGTCTTCACTTTTCTATGTGTAGGTTGTAGGTACGTGGCTGAAATTGAAGATCTGGAATCCTTGTGCAGAGATGAATAGGTCCCCCTTCATTTCGCGGATTTTTCGGAGGACCGTGGCGCTGGGCGCCATCGTCCCGATAACTTTTGCTCAAATTTGCAGGACAGCGCCGTATTGACATTTTACTGCTAATTCCAGGTCCGCAGCTTCATACTATATCCCGAACTCAGTTTATAAGCGAATCTTTATCACTTTCTATGCATTCCTAGCTTAATTCTCCTATGCACATTCTTTACAAAAGAGGGTAGCCTTGCTGTCTTAACCCTTGAAACGCATTTAGCATCCAATCTTGCCTTGTGTGGGATTGGATCTTGTGATTTTCAACCCCTCTTTTGAATGTAAAGTCTCTCCTCTAAGTGAAAACCATCAACCCTAGTGATCTCCCTTCTCTCTCCTCGGAGTTGGAAGAGGGGAGAGCAACTAGGGTTCGATTGCGATTTTCCGCTTTACATTTTGGTGAACCCGACGTGAACATCCTTTCTGATTTTTCATGCTTAGATCTGAAAATTGATTCCTTGATTACATTTCCATGTTTGATCTTTTGCAAATTTTAGAGGATAATTGCATAAAAACCCTACATTTTCTTTTTGAAAATTGAACTTGTGAAATGTTTAATTATTAATGCTTGCTTCAGATCTGCTCTTCTATTACAAATTATCAATTCATATTTGTGCTTTAATTTTGAAAATTAAGTGGTTAAGTGTCAAAACCCTAATTTTTGAAACCCTCTTGATTCAACCTTTGTCCGACAATTTCACTGATCAAAACATCTCCAAATCGGCTGTAACTTTGGATTCCACAATAAAATCACAATATCTTTCATCCATGAAAATTTGGAAAAAAGTTGCAAGGACCGTGTGCACTCCGAGCGCCATCGTCCCCGACATTTTTTCCGAAATTTCGGGAGCTAGATCTTACTGTATTTTTCTGCTAAAATCCAGAATTTTGGCTGATTTTATCAAATCTAACACTTTCAAAATTACAGTCAAAGTTGGTCTTGTGATTGCTTGGTTTAAGGCTCCTAATTATTCAAAAATCATTGAAATTGAAATTTTGTGTCAAAATTGTGTTCTTACTGCCCTAAATCTGAAAAGTGTATTCGCATTCATTCGAAATTTTAGTGCTTTATTCAAATTCTTCCAATTTGTGACTTTTGAAATTAAGTGCTTAATTACAACAACTTTGATTTCCGCTTTCAAAATTGAATTTTGCGTGAAATTGAGTCAATTTTTAAATTTCAAAATTTGCATTGCTTTTGACATTCCCTCTAAAATCATAAAATTCAAAATTTCAGTTTTCCTCTCTTTTTCAAAATTCAAATTTTGCATTTTTTGACAATCTTGATAAGGTTCAATTTTGAGATTGCAACTTTAATTTGGCCTATCTACAGATCGTAAAATCACTCAATTGTTTCAGATTAGCTCTAAAATCATCATAACTTTCATCCCTGCAAATTTCAAAAAAAGTTGCAAGGACCGTGTGCACTCCGAGCGCCACGGTCCCGGACATTTTTTTCGAAATTTCGGGAGACTGTCGTGATTGCATTTAACAGCTTAAATCTAGAAGATTGGCTGATTTCACTGAAAATTGCTACCTCTGAATTCAAAATCTTCTCTCCCTTTCTAGTGCATGAGTTTTACAACAATAAGCCCTACTTACACTATTCCCGTTAGACGAAGCCATAGAATTAAGTCTTTCCGAGGTTTAATTACTGAAGAGATGGAACCTAATTTGAATAGCCTTTTTAATGAGGACATGGGTAATTCCTCTAATCCTCCTAATGATGAAGAAGCTCTCCATGAGGTTTCTGTAGAACAACTTTCAAAATTGGATAACCAATTTGATGATTTTCACCAATGGATGTCTCATGAGTATCCCGATAGTCAAGCTCTTCCTTTAATTGAGGGTCTAAAACACATGCTTCAAAGTGATAAGAATGGAATTGATATTTTGCGTGGTATTGCACACATTGTGGATTCGAATGTGATGCCTATGAAGAGTTGTGCCGAATCTTTGGGTTATACACAACCTCCTACACAAGTCAATCATTCTATTCCTTTGACAACTCCTATTGCTAGCATACCTACCTTTACATCAAACATAATGGCTACTTCTATACAAGACATTCCCCCTGTGATCACCAGTCATGGGGGCAATCCTTCCTCTTCAATTAACCCTATTCCTTCATTCAATCCGACTTCTTCATTCATTCCTTCAATGAGTGTTCCTAATACATCTTTACAAATGAACATGACGCAAGGGGGCAATTCATTTAACCATTCCATTCCTCCTTGTAGTGTTCCTCTTGTCCAATCATCCCCTATGATTGACTATCATAGAGTCCCACCACCTTACTCTCTACCTTCTTTCAATAACATCACACCTCCATCTCAATCTAACACATCTAATATGAATTCTTCAACTGAAGCGACCATTAACAATCTTGCACAAACTATCTCTTCTTTACAGCAACAAATTGCCTCTATGAATCAATCTAAGTTTAGTGTGCCCACATTTGATGTTGCGAGCCCACTTTCTCTTGATATTGTTCGAGCTATCCCACCTAAACATGTTGAAATCCCGCATTTGGAGCTTTATAATGGTAAAGGTGATCCTCTAACACATTTTAAGACTTTTCAAACAATATGTACTGATTTTGCTTATGACCAAAGGTTGCTTGCAAAATTGTTTACTAGAACATTAAGAGACAAAGCCCTACAATGGTATTGCTCGTTGCCTTCTTATTCTATTACTTCTTTCGAACAACTTGCAAATGCTTTCATTCAACAATTTCAAAACAATATAAGTCCTAAAGTTACTTTGATTGATTTAATGCATTGTAAACAAGGTGTTAAAGAAAAAGTGACTGATTTCATTGGTAGATATAAGCATTTGTATGCTCAAATTTCTTTTCTAGTGCCTGATAATGATATTCAAAGAATCTTATTTCTAATTTACAAAAAGATATTCGAGACAAACTTCTGTTTTCTGAGTTTACTTCTTTCCAACAATTGTGTGTAACTCTTCACAATTATCAACTGACTGTGAGTCAAATGGAACAATCACATCCTATGGCTCCGAGTGATAAGGGTGATAGTAGTCAACAACCATTTGGAAAGTTTAAACCGAACAGAGATTCCATCAAATTCAATGAAAACATCATCAACAACAATGTGAATGCAGCATTAGGTGTGCCTCCTATTTCTAAATTTTTCAAGAAAGAAAGAAAGTATACTCCTTTGAATGAATCATTGCATAGTATTATGAATAAGTTATTGGAACAAAATGTGCTTACTATTCCTCCTATAAGGAAAATTGATCCTGCAAAGATTACTTCACCTTATTTTGATAACAAATCTTTTTGTCAATTTCATCGTCAACCTGGGCATGATACTGAAAAATGTTTTTCTTTAAAGGGTAAAATTCAAGATTTGATTGATAATAATACTATTTCTATTTCTGGAGTGAATGATAAAGGCAATACATCTGTAGCTCCTCCTAACCAAAATCTTCAGATTTTTACTGATCCATTACCTTCTCATACCTCTAATGCGATTGAGGCTAATGATTCCTCTCTCTCATCTGATGGTCTTGTGTCTATGACTCCGAATGTGATTAACTTTGTAGAGCAGCAAGAAAACCCTAAAGATCCTTCCATCACATTTGATTCTAGTGAAACCATTAGGGCACCTGATGGTCCTTTATACATAGTTGCAAAAGTCAAGAATACACCTTGCCATGGAGTGCTTATTGATCCTTCGTGCATGGTTAATGTTATTATTGAAGAATTTCTTTTTACTTTGCAATTGAATCAAGTGATCTATGACAAAACAGATGTGTTTGTGAAATTATTTGATGCATTTTCTTCTCCTGCAATTGGTTCTATTACATTACCTATTGAAGTTCATAACAAATCCTTTGATGTGAACTTTTCTATTATTCCTTCATCCGAACAATTTCGTGTGAAGCTTGGCTATCCTTGGCTATCTTCCATGAAAGCTATTGCTTCTCCTATTCACAAGTGTTTAAAATTTCCCCATAATGGTGAAGTTGTTACTGTCAATCATAGTCTCTTTAAACCAGCTGAAAGAACTTCTAATGTTCCTTTTGATTTTTTTTGGCCTAAACAATTCCAATCTCTTCCTCCACGAAGTGATCATCTTTTCAAATCTTATCAAAAGTGGAAAACAGATATGATTCTATCTTTAAGTGAACCTAGAACACCTAAACTTGACATTCCTATCATTCTTGAGAAGGAAGTTCTTCCTTTGAAAGATAAAACTAATGTCTTTTGCTCAAGAAGATTCCCAACCCATTCCTATGGATGTGACTATGTCTATGCCGAATAAACCTTCTAAAATTAGACCTATACCTCCTCGTCATGATGGACTTGATCTTCTTCCTAAACCAAAAATTCCTCCTTTATATGGAGCAGTTCCTCCTCCTTCTTTTTATAGAGAAACGAGACCTTCCTCTTCTCCTATTATCCAGCCTAAGAGACCACAACCTAAACACCCAAGTAATAAGGATGAGAACATTCCTCCTCCTCAATCTTCGTCGCTTCCTACTAAGACTAGACGAAATCGTTTTGCACATGAACGCCGACGAAAGTGTCATCTTAGGGCTCAAGCAGCTACTTCTCAAACTTTACAATCTCCAAAAACACCTCCAACAAGCATTATTCCATTTTCTCCTCAGCCAGAAATTGAGCCTAAATCTCCTAAACACAAGATACATGATGCTCTTGATCCTGTGCGAGTTAAAGATCCTATTTTTATAAATCTTGATGATGATATAGATGAAAATGTTATTCATGATGAACATGTTACTCCTCTTGCTTCTGATAGTGAATATGAACTTGTTGATGTTGATAACCATTTATCTAATGAATTTTGTAAAGCACTTATCCTAGCTCCTAGACAAGAACAACGTGGCTTGGAACATGAACATAGCCCTTGTTTGGATCTTGTGATAGCTCCATCTGCTGTGTTGGATGTTCCTCCTCTAGCGTGTTCCCTGCCTTCCCGAAACATTGATCAGCAAGATCGGGGGGTAGATGACGTGCTAGACTAGTTACATTAGCATAGTAGATTCTCTCCTCCTCTCTTGTGTTACTTCTTCTATATGTTATTCTCATTCTTCTATTTGTTGTCCTTAGTGTTGTCTACTCGAGGATGATGCAAAGCATTGAGATCTCTTTTGGTCTCTCTCATGTTGACTCAAAAGACACATGTGTTCCCTTCTTCTAGGTGACTTTCCTTGATTGGGGAATGAAGAACAATTATGCATACATACATATGATATATATACATGACTTATCATACAACATACTGACCCCGAGGAAAGCGAAGTCACCTCGTTCTTTGTGTCTATTATCCTTGGGTTTATCTCACACTTGGGGGCTAAATCTTTGTGATAGTGTGCTCCTTTCCTTTCTCATTTCTTATGTGTATCACTACGTTAAAACAATCACCCCCGTTGAGGCGTGTGTGATCGCTTTAATGTAGGGGCGCATACACCCCGTCTATCCCTCCAGGATACTTGAAAATTTCTTGGCAAACTTAGCTTTGCCTTGAAAATTTTTGGTATTTCTTTTACATGACTCATAGTGAGGGAACCTTACTACTGACAGTCATGGTTCTCCCTCGTGATCTTCCCTTTTACTTTGTCAATCGAAGTCGTAAGATCCTTAGTCCACTGGGGGCTTGGTGTTTCTTCCCTTCTCGACGTGGTGAAAGTCTTTCAATGATTGTTCCTTGTACTTTACCGGAAGTATAAGCATACATACTCCCGCTAAAGTGGGGGCTAAATGTAGCGTCCTAAAATTGCGACACGTGCAATTTTGACTGCATTTCGGTCTTCACAATGGCGACGCAACACGCAACGTGAATGGAGACCCCAAAACCTGTTTTTGACACTAAAAACTGCATTTTTCAAGCACCCTGGCCTGAACCTCCTTGCACCCTGCTGTCCCGGGAGGTGGGACCAAAGCACCCAGCGCCCTGGTCCCCCAGGACCATGGTGCCCAGCGCCCTGGTCCCTGGGCCTATTTTGGGCCCGGTCTCCTATGAGACTTCGGGTCTTTTTGTTTGCAATTTGGAAATTAACTTTCCTGGTCAGCCTAAGGTCGGGAAAATCAGTCTTTTAACCCTAATTGGCAAGTATATAAACTACATTTTTCTCTCTCATTTGGCATGAAGAGGATATGTGTACAAAGTGTGGAAACTATACTAAAGCATTCAAGCATTCAAGCATTCCTTGTAAGTCTCCATTCAAGGGTAAGTGTTGCATTCAAGTCAAGGATTCAACCATTGAAGAGGAGATCACTTACTACATGCTACATACAACAAACAACAACATCTATACCTTTGCACATAAGGATACAAACATCCTTACAACAAGGTATTAGTACTTGTTTTACATTACATACATTTACATTTACAGCATTTCTCATTTCTTGGTTAATTCCAAAACCGGGGTTTGACCTAAAGGCAAACCCCTAATCCCTAACCCCCCAATCGTCTTCGCTTTTCTTTGTGTAGGTTGCAGGTACATGGCTGAAATTGAAGATCTGGAATCCTTGTGTAGAGACGAATAGGTCCCCCTTCGTTTCACGGATTTTTCGGAGGACCGTGGTGTCGGGCGCCATCGTCCCGACAACTTTTGCTCAAATTTGCAGGACAGCGCCGTATCGACATTTTACTACTAATTCCAGGTCTGCAGCTTCATACTATATCCCGAACTCAGTTTATAAGCGAATCTTTATCACTTTCTATGCATTCCTAGCTTAATTCTCCTATGCACATTCTTTACAAAAGAGGGTAGCCTTGCTATCTTAACCCTTGAAACGCATTTAGCATCCAATCTTGCCTTGTGTGGGATTGGATCTTGTGAGTTTCAACCCCTCTTTTGAATGTAAAGTCTCTCCTCTAAGTGAAAACCATCAACCCTAGTGATCTCCCTTCTCTCTCCTCGGAGTTGGAAGAGGGGAGAGCAACTAGGGTTTGATTGCGATTTTCCGCTTTACACTTAGTATTCCTTGATTCTAAAAATTGGTATCAGAGCCTAGTTCCTCTATGGAAGCTTAACCACTTGAGGGAGATCCAAAAGATTGATTCAATGGATTATGGTGTTTTCAAAGACAACTCAATGTGGCATTTAAAGATCTTGATGCCTCTCGAAATAAGATTTGTACCTTGAAGAAGAATCTTAATGCTGCTGCTGACATCATTAATGACTTGTAGGATCAAGCTAACATCTCTAGAGACAAGAGGAAGGAACTGATGGACAAGATGAAGGAGAAAGAAGATCAGATGATGGAATACCAGGATAAAGCTGATGAAGTTAACAAGATTGAAAGAGAGAATGTTGCTTTGAAGAAAGAGATACAATCCATTGTGATGAGCCTAACTAAGGAGATTGAGGACCAGAAGAAGAATGCAGAAAATCGAGTACAATCATTGAAGGAAAGAGTAGATGAATGCTTTAGGCTTACTTATGAGAATGATCAACTAAAGCTTGAGTTGACACAGTCAAGAAATAATGGTCAAGAACTTGAAAGATAGATTTCTACCTTGAGGGATTAACTTGCTACTGCAAATGAGTATAAAGACAAATTTAAAGCTAGCTCAACAAGGCTTGATGAGATGTTGGAAAGTCAGAGACATGAAAAGGACATGCGAGGACTAGGATTTCAGAAATGTGAATCCTTCGGATCTGGACAAGGCAATGCAAAACCTAATCATAAGAAGAAAAATAACCTCTGGTAAGACAACCTAATGCTCACAGATTCAATGGTATATTCTTTACTTGTAATAAGTTTGGTCATATGGTGAATCAATGCAAAAGTAAGATAAATAATAGAATGAACAACATGAATAATGTTCCTACCTTTACTAGTCAGTGTTTTGTATGCAATAACTTTGGTCACTAGGAAAATATGTGCAAAGCAATAGTAAATAACTTCCAAAACAAGAGATGTTAAGCCTGTGGAATTTTTGAACATTTTTCTAACCCATGCAGGACAAGACAAAATCACATGAACTTCAGACCTATGTAGAATAATGTTGTTTGTCATGCATGTAACAAAACTGATCATAGTGCAAAGTACTACAGAAGCAAGAATAATGCTCTGGTAGAAAAGAGTAACTTATATGAGAAAGGAAAAGTGAAAGTAGAGGAGATAAAGGAGAAGAATGGGAAGATGTGGGTAAGAAAAGATGAATCCAGAGATGACAAAGGGTCTTCACCCTAATCTGGTGCAAGATCTTCATCTGGTAACCGGGGCTTTATACCTTAGGGGGAGCTTTTCATGTACATTCTTAGAACCCCCTCTTCATTGGTCTGCAATCAATTCTGGAAAGTTACAGAAGGCTTTAACCATGAGTGCAAATGATATTCAGAAGTTCCTAACAAGATTTGGTGATCCAATATGTGATTTCATGAAAATCATGATAACTAGTTGCTGCATTTATTACAGTGGAAAATTAGGTTTTCATAGGATAAGAGTACATTTATCATAGTTTTAGACAAATTAAAGAGTGGGTGGGATACTCACCTAGGATATTTGAAGACTACTTATGCTGATATATTCAAGTATTTACAAGTATCTCTGAATTTAAATTTTGATCCACGCCCTATCTCTGGCATTATTGTCAAAGCAGGAAAGATAAGGTGAAAAATGTATAGTGTGAATGGAGTGTACATATTTTTGCAAGGCTTTTGGGTTTTTGATCTAAGGGGGAGCCTTATAATTCTTTCATTCTTGATCGAGTGTACAAGTTCCGCCGGTTTCAACACTTAACCATTTTTCATAGGTGTTGTCATCAATGCCAAAGAGGGACATTGTTGGGAATTGGCACTCATCGGGTGCTTTTTGATACTTGATATATCATTTATGGTTGTCATTGATGGCAACTCTTCTTGGATATTTGATCATGTGGTCATGATTCTTATTATTCATAAGTAAGTGTTAATTGGTAGCCAGTTAACCAATAAATTGGGATTATTCTAGTGTAGTTTTGGTCCAAAAAGATTTTTGGTGATTGCAATGATTTTGGTGACAATGTTCAAGGTGAAAATGATGAGGCTGACATTGGTAAAGAACTCTGGAAAATTGTTTTGGACTAGTGATATATTTTATTAGACATTGAAGTCAACTTGGAGGAGATTATTTTCCATATGACCAGATATATAAGATTGAATTAGTGATTGGTTTTCAGTGTATTAGTAGTGTGGTGATTCGTTTTGGTGCAATTGAGTGCAGTTTCAGGTGTGCATGTGATTCCCAAGTGATTTGGTATCTAACTAAGACAAAAACAAAGCATATTGTAGAGCGAGTATAGTCAAAGATATTGTGCTTACCCAAAACCCGTTCTTCCATTGTTAGATTCTACTCCAGAGTTCTTTAATTATATTTCCTCATTACAATTAAATTTTAAGTTAGTGAGACCTCCCTGAACGTTGTAGTCTTCTGGGTCATTGTAATTAAGTAGTGAGCTCTAGGTAGTGAGCTTCAATGCAAGTACATTGCCCACCTATGTAATATTTATGTACACCTGAGCATAGTATATGAATATTGTGGGTTCCAGTCCCACCGAGGTTTTTTTTCTTTTTGGGTTTCCACGTAAAAATTCTAGTGTTGTGGATCTGTGGTTTATTTATTGCTTGCTTATGTTATATACTGTTATGTATTGCTAACCAGTGGGTAAACAATGAGTTTTTGAGTTTGATCTCTGATAGAACACTGATTCACCCTCCTCTCAATGTTCCTTGATTCTAACTCTCTCTTCCCCTTTGACAACAATGTAAAATATCTCAAAATAGAAAACCAAACCTACTCTCCCCCTTTGAATATGATTCATGAATCTCAGAAATGTCTCCCCAAAACACAGACTACTCTAGTAGAGGAGCAACACCAACTCACCAATCTGGATTAAAAGATAAGACTGTGAAGTCCACCAGATTGATTCAACTTAATGTATCCAATTCTCACCAGGAGGTGTGGATACCCCTAACTTGTCTCTAAAATAGACGAATGTATCTGCAGGAAAAGGCTTGGTGAAAATATCAACTATTTATTCCTTTGTAGATACATACTCAAGCTTCACTTTCTCTTTATTGACTTGCTCTCTCAAGTAATGATATTTGATTGACACATGCTTTGTCTTTGATTGTTGCACCAGATTATTTGATATGTTAATATAACTAGAATTATCATAGTATATAATAGTAGGCTCATCATAAGTAACTCTAATATCTTTCAACATTTGCTTCATCTAGACTACCTGAGTGTAATTACTAGCAGCAGCAATGTACTCAGATTCAAGAATGGATAAGGACACTAAATCTTGTTTCTTACTATCCCAAGAAACCAATTTCTTTTGTAGAAAGAATGCTCCACCGGTAGTTCTCTTTTGGTCATCAACATCAGTAGCCCAAAGTGCATCAGTGTAGGTGCATTGTATGAAATCATCATTCCTTGGATACCATAAACCATAATATATAGTTCCTTTTAGGTATCTGAATATTTTCTTCACAATAGTGACATGACTCTCTTTCAGATCAACTTGATATCTAGTAGCCATAAACACAACATGCATAACGTATGGCCTAGTCTGTGTAAGATATAGCAGTCCACCAACCATAGATCTATACAAACTCTTATTAGCTTTCAGAGATTCATCATTGCTAAACAATTTACAACCAGTCACCATAGGAGTTCCAATCTGTTTGTTGTCCTCTAACCAAGCTTCTTCAGCAATTCCTTCACATACTTAATTTGAGATATGAATATACCTTTTCCAGTTTATAGAATTTGCAAACCTAGGAAATTTTTTATCTCACCTATCATAGACATCTTAAATTCTTTCTGCATATCACCAGCAAAGATAATATCAAAAACAAAGACTTCAATAATTAGGATGTTATCATTTTCTATCTTAAAGTATAGATTACTATCAGCAACACATTTACTAAATCCCAATTTCAACAAATATTTATTTAGTCTAGCATACCAGGTGAGCTAGGAGCTTGCTTTAGTCCATAGAGAGATTTCTTCAGTCTACATACCATGTCTCCATCATCTAACAATGAAAATCCATCAAGTTTCTCATTGTAGACTTCCTCCTCAAGATCACCATTCAAAAAGGTATATTTGACATCCATCTGATATACCTTGAAATATTTATAAGTAGCATAAGCAAGCAATAGTCTAACAACTTCAAGTCTATCCACTGACAAAAAATTCTCCTCATAATCTATTCCTTCTTTCTGAGAATGTCCTTTACAAACCAGTCTAGCTTTATTTCTGACAACTTCACCAGCTTCATTCAATTTGTTCTTGAATACCCATTTATTACCAATAAGATTCTTATCCTTAGGTCTAGGCACAAGTTCCCAAGTATTTTTATTTTCAATCAAATCTAATTCTTCTTCGATAGCTCTAATCCAATTTTCATCTTTGCAAGCTTCAGCAACATCTTTAGGTTCAACTTTAGAAATAAAACATACTTCTTTAGCAACTAACCTTCTTCTAATCATCACACCTTTAATCTTATCACCAAAAATCTTATTTTTAGAATGATTTAGTGTTACATACATCATAGTCTTCTGATTGTTCTGAATTTTCAAGTACTTGTACCTCATTACCAGCAACAACAACATCTGGATTACCTGTCTCTACTAGATCATTTTACTTAGGCTCTTTAGTCTAAATAGGATCTAAAACAATATGTTGTCCATCATCATAACCAAATTCACTGATCTCTTTCCAATGTTCTCATCCACCTTCACATTTGCACTCTCCACCATATTTCTCAATCTCTTGTTGTAGTGCCTATAGGCTTTACTCTTTGTTGAATATCCCAAGAAAATTACTTCATCACTTTTATCATAACACTTTCCTATATCCTCATCTCTCTTGATATAACATTTTCTACCAAATACTCTGAAATATCTCATAGTAGGAACATGACCCAACCATATCTCATAAGGGATCTTATTAGTATCACCTTTGATGTGAACTCTGTTGAATGTGTAAACAACATTGCGAATAGATTCTCTCTATTAGATCTTTAGAACATTCCCTTCAATCTACACAGTCCTTGCAACATCCAAGATAGTTCTACTCTTCCTTTCAACAACTCCATTCTATTGACGAGTTCTAGGAGAAAATAAATGTCTTCTAATCCCATGCTTCTCATAGAATGAATTGAACTGACTGGAACAATATTCTCCACCTCTATCGGATCTCAGACACTTCACCTTCAATCTAGACTCACTCTCAACCTTTGCTTTGAATATCTTGAATTTGTCCAATGCTTCTCATTTATCCTTCAAAAAGAGAACCCACATCATCTTCGGATAATCATCAATTAGGAGCATAAAATATGTATCATCCTACAAATTTCTAAAATTTGTAGGTCTACATAGGTCAATATGCACAAGGTCTAGCAATCTATTTGATGTATACTATTTTCTCTTGAAAGAAATCCTTTTTTTCTTACCCATCTGACATTCCTTACATACCAGATTAGTAGGCTTAACAATCTTAGGCAGATCTCTAACAACTTGTGTAGAAAAGATCTTAATCATTGGATCAAAATTTACATGACACATTCTCCTATGCCACCACCAACTCTCATCAATCTAATAAATCAAAAAAAAAATCTCACTAGCATTCAAATGAAAATTTTTACCTTCAGTCTTAGTTCCAGATGCAATTTCTATACTAGAGGCATTTAAGATCTTGCATTTTCATCCTTGAATTGTAGATCATAACCTTTATCAGCCATCTATCCAACACTCAAATTAATATGCTTCAAACCTTAAACATATAAGACATCATTAGTGTTATGCTTACCATAAAAAGAAATAGAACCTCTCTCGCAGATTACACAGGCTTTGCCATCTCCAAACTTAACTATTCCACCATCATACCTTTCCATAGTCAAAAATTTTGTTTTATCACCGGTCATATGATGTGAACAACCACAGTCAATTACCCATTCATCTTTCTCTTCAACCTTAGCAGCTAAAGATTTCTCCTCAATAGTATAGCTAGTGGAATCAATAAGTACAGGTCCAACATCCTTAATGGAAAGGAATACAACTTCATCTCCTTCTGATTCTTCATCTGTAATACCTTTGTTAGTAGCATAATAATAGTTCTTATAAATTCTATACTTTTGGTTAGGCTTTTAAGGCTTATCATTCTTCTCATGCTTTTCATATCTATCATTCCTATCATGCTTAGAAAACTTATCATGCCCATCATACTTAACCATTCACTTCGAGCATCTAGAAGAAAAATTTCCTATCTTATTATAAGAAATATTTCAAATGTAACTTTGCATTATACTTACTAGCTCCTTTAGGGAATCTTCTGGCAATCAGTGCTCCAAGTTCATCTATCTCTCTTTCTTTCTCTTTCATCCAATTGTATCCTTGATCTTGTTTCCTATCTTGTTGTAATCCTTGATTGCAATAAACTCATCATCATCGGGATTTATTCATTCCCAATCATCATCCTCAATCCCTCATCACTTTCCCTCTTGACTGGGGCAGCATTAGGCCTGTCCCTAGGTCTTCTTCCATCATTTGTGTCTCTTGTACATCTTGTATATAAGTATCACTGTACATAGTTGTGTGTAGGTCTAGTCCTTCAAGATCATATCCTATCAGTTGGATCTTCAATAATTATCTTTCAGCATCTTGGTCATCATGATCCTATCATATCCTTTTGTCGATCACCATTAATCTTGTATCCTGGTGTTGTTCTCAGATGTATCCTTCTCACCAACACACATCATTTGTCTTATACAGGATGTATCCTTCCTGAAACCAAACATTTTTGATCTATTTTAGTCTTATACTGGATGTATCCTTCCTAAAACCAAATGCCTTGATCATTTTTGTCTTATACAAGATGTATCCTTCCTAAAACTAGACATCATCAAATCATCATCATCTTTCAACGAAAGATATCTGAGACACTTGTGTTGTGTTTGACTCTTTATTATCTTTGTTTTTTATTTTAATATCCTTGGGTCTTGTTTCCTCTTGGTCGCCATAATCCTTTATATCATAGTGCACTGATAATGATGATATTTAAGATGTGATCTTGTTGCTTTGGGTTTTTGCTTGGCATCTCTTTTTGGATGTGTTCCTTGTTGTACCCTCATAAGGTCTCTGTTATCTCGTGTTACATTGGGGTATATCTTCTGCTTGGGGTTATTCTAGCACTATTGCCTGCAAGGTCTCTAGAACTCTATGTGGCACTAGATTAGCCTGTGTGTCTATTTACATGTGTCAGTCCATGCATCGGCAGTGAAATTCTACCCTGGTTCTTGATACCTTGTTGAAACAAAGACATTGTTAAATCAAGTAAGTTCTCAGTACATGGAATCCTAATTTTTGGGTGCTCACTCTCCATGATCATTTCAACCATATCATCCATTGCATTTACATTTTTCTCCCCTTCTTTTTATGCCTATTCCCTTCTATCTTGTTCGCTAGGGCATTGTTTCTTTCAAGATGCTATCCGGTTTCGTTTTCCACGTGCACCCTCTTGAGGGGGCATTCCTAACCATTCCTTTGTCTTCCTAGGGAATTTTTTGACTCCCCCTTTCTTTTTCTTCTCTAACAATTGTTTTATTGTCCAAGCACTGACACTATTCTAGCACCACCTCGAAGAAGGGCAAAATTTAGACACCTAAATTTGGCTAGTTAATTTAATCAAATTTAAACCCCTTTCTTCTAATTAATTAATTCCCCAATCCAATCCTCCTAATCAATAAATTATCTTATCCTCCTAATTAATTAATCTAATTAATTGATTATCCCATCCTCCTAATTAATTAATTATCCTATCCTCCCAATTAATTGATCTAATTAATTAATTATCCTTTTTATCAATCCATTTTGATTATTTACTTTAATTAATTAAATATCCCCTTCCCAAGACCATGGATTAATTAATTTAATTAATTAATTTGGTTCAAATCCCATTTGAGCACATGGCTCCTAACTTTTCTCCCTAAACTCTTTCCAATCCTATCCTATCCTAACCAACCCTATCCTTCCAACCCACTTCCTTAGCCTAGTCAACCCTCCAACAAACCTTATCCTATCCTTTCTAACCTCCCACACATGTGTGTGCACATCTTAACCAAATCCTTCTTTTTCCATCTAGTTGAGCTACTTTTTCTTTTTTTTTGGAGGACAAGTGTCTCCTCTCATCTCCTATTTAATCTCTCCATTTTTAGACCAAACTCTCTCTGGTCCACCTTTTTTTAATCATACTATCACTCAACTCATCCTTTATCATTTTCATACATCAATCCATTACCATTTGCATCCACATCATTGAGCAATATCAAAGATCTGAAACTACATCAAGAGCACAAATCCAATCGCAGAATAATCAAATTAAATCGAGAATTGTGGTTTGCATTTGTTTATCATTTTGTTCTCCATTTTAGTTTTACTATTATAATCTTGAGGTTTGTGATATATTGTGTTTGTTTGATTAAATATCTTGCTTTTTAGTGCTTAGTATTTGCACACACATTTTTCATCACACAATTAGGCTCCTCAACTACATTTGTTCTAGGTAGTTTGTAAATTGAATAGAGCAACTTTATATTATCTTATTCATCTTTTTTTGTGATTATTTCCCCTAAATAAGAGGTATCTTTATTTTCTCATAGAGTTATATGAAGCACTTTATTGTTACTTGCAAAATCTATTTTCTCTTTTATTGATTTAACTATTCCATTGGTACTACCTCAAATTTCATTCTTAATTCTATGTCTTGAACATTGACTTCTATGTTTATCCAAGTTCCCATAGTTTGCATGATCCATAAGCTAAACTAATTTTATCAATGGGTAATGATTTATTTGGGTCTTCATTTCCCCAATGTTTTCTATGGTATCATGTTGATATATGCTACCGATTATATAATTATTTGTCTAAACATTTTATGATTGATGTGTGATCTTATGAATAATGGCTTACTTTTTCAATCCCAAATTATTTGTGTTCAAATTTATCGTTGGGTGTTATTTTGTTTATTCCTATTTTTCCAAATACTTCCTCTTTTGAAACATAACCTGTTTATTTATTGTGCTATCAAGAAATTATTCTTTTTGTGTTTTCAACAATCCTATTATTTTGTTTTTAATCAAGCCAAAACTATTCTAACTCTTCTTTTTCATCATGTTCAATCTCTATGATGGTTTTATTCTTAGTTGTATTTGTCCCTTGACGACTAATTACTTATAGAGTTATTTTTCTTAATTTTTGTAAGTTTATTTAATTATTATTTAAATTTTTTTTTTGCTTATAATATTTTATATTAAATGCCCAACCCTACTTTTGACATATTCTCACTCCTTGTCATGTATTTATCAATTTATTTAAATTTTTTTAATGCACAGATTGAATATAGTATTAATATTTAAAATGTTTACAAAATATAGTAAACAAGGGCCAGACAAAGCAGAGAACTAGAGTCTGTCAAAAAATATATTTGTAGAACTATTTCAATTGCTGGGATTGTTCTCCCATGTTTCCTCAACTACCATGTTGGAATTTGCATCATTTTTGTTGCCTTGCACTTCAACCTTTCCATCATTTGGAGTCTGCATGATAATTAAAGAGTGGAGTTGCGGGTCTAAATGAACAAGCATCAACTTTGAATTCTTACGTGGCTTGTTCACTTTGAGAGAGTGTAGTTTATAAAACACATCAAAGAAATGGTTTTCCATAGGTTGGGTAAGCGGGTTATTGAACAATGCCATTTCATGATTAAAAAATCTCTAGTTATTAGCATCTAGCCATTTCTTAATTGCAACATACATTTTGACAAATGGAGGCTTTTTCCTTTGGTATTTTCAAGGGAATAGACCCCTAACCCATGCTTTACCCTCGTGTAGATCATAGTTTTGGATTTCATTATCTAAAATGTCTCCACTATAACGCTCAAGTTTAACAAATTATATTTCATAACCCATGCTTTACCATCGTGTAGATCATAGTTTTGGATTGCGTTATCTAAAATGTCTCCAATGTAACACTCAAGTTTAACAAATTAAAAGGCAATTTGTTCTAGGTGTACATAGGTTTGTAGAAGATCAAATAGTTGGATAGGAAAATAGACACCACCTGAGACAAAAAGAGACATATTGGCATGGTAGCATCTAGTAGCTCCTCTGCTATATCACCCTCAGAGCCCTTTCCACCCTACCCTAGTCCTAGATGAAGATTTTTTTGCATATGGAGTGTTGTAAAAAGACCAAAGACTGAAAATTCCCACTTCCTAATGGGGATTCAGATCCTATAATTCTAGGGTGATATACCATTTGAACCATACAACCTTATGAATTCTAGAACTATATTTTTGCTATGACAAAAAGAAAAATGGGGAAGGGGAAGAATAACTAGCATTAAATAGAGAAAAAATTCCTAAAGACCTAGTGGAGAGATCTCAAGAATCCCACATTTGAGTAGTTGGCACATGTTTACATGTGAGAGATTTGATAGACATTTATGAATGTAGGTACTTGCATAAAAACTAAACAAATACAATTGACACTAAACAACAATGTTGCACAAGCATTATTTCTCTAAGAGGGCTATTAGTGATGTCAACTTGTATGCAGATTGTCCTGAGCACTAATGATTTGGCATGAAAGCAAGAGATTGATTTATGCACCAATGCCATGTCTTCGAAGAAACTATTACATGGACCTGTAGATCAACAATTAATATGGAACCTATAGAGGGAAAAATGTTTACTTCAAGAACCAACAATTGTCTGTTTAAAATTTAAACATGAGATTATTTTTGGATCACAATTAGAAGGGGATTTTTTTGTTGTTCTCACTAAAAACTTGGTCTTCTTTTTCCAATTGACATTTGACATTTGCTAGGAAATCAACCATCTAATTGGCATCTCTATAACAATGGAGGATGGAGTGATATTAAAACAAAGATGATTTTTGAGGCTTTGTGCAAAACTAATTTTAATTTTCTATATTGGACATTCTATCTTCTTTAGTGCTAAAATGATATTTAACGAGTCTCCTTTGATGATCAAATTTTTTATCTTCAAAGAGAACGCCAACTTGAGTCCTCCTACTGACACCATTTCTTTTACAATGTTATTTTTCCTAATTCGGATACTTGAGACTACTATTAAAATAACGTAACCTATATTATTTCTCTAAAGACACTCAATACCAGAGATGCCCACATTTCCTTTAGATGCTCCATTGAAGTTAAGCTTAATAGAATCTGGAGTTACAGGAATCCATTTGACATCCTTTCTATCAATTTTCCTTGGCATATTTATCATTAAACTAGTTTTGAAAGGTAGAGTAACTGATTCCTAATATTTAAGGTCTAATTATCACCATACATCCATGGTCCATGTCCAAGATTATTCTATTGTACCCAAGCCATCATATTAGTATTTGTCACATCATAGTATTGCATTGGAGATCATTGAGCTTCAACCATGGGTATTATATTAATCTTTTGATTATGTGTAGAATTTATTGTACTTCATGCATCTTTCTATAAAATATGGAAAGTAATCTTGCACATAATGGTAGGTTTGTTTCTTTCCTTAGATCATGAAAAAAGAACCATTAGAAAGAATAATCAAATCCTTTGAGGACTCAAATTTATACACAACACTCAGATAAGCCTTTATGTTACAACAACCTTTAGGTTTACCTTCTAATTGACCAAATGTTTGTTTTAACCATGTACAAAAAAGATCCAAGTTTTCGAGACTTAAAAAATTAGAAGTACAAACCATAGAGGTTTCTTGGATAACCTAGAAATATTTATATCCAAGGTAAGTGCATGGGGCATGGACAACAATATGGTGCACTAACATCTTGTACAAATAGAAAACTAGGATTGCCACAAAGAAACATAAAATAGCCTGTATAAAATTTTAAATATCAAATGTTATAAAATATGATTACATGTTATACTAAGTGAATAAAATAATAGTAGTGAATACAAATAAATAATTAAAATGACAAACAAAGATTTAGATATCCCTATAAATATAGAGAAAATTCATAGGCTTCTTCCAAGTAGCTCCTTTAATTACACATACATACCAAAGACCAAAGAAATATGTTAGGTATCTATATAAGAGTTTTCCTAAGTCAAAACCCCACTTTGGTGTTTCCACCTCCACAAAAAACCAAGACAAAGAAAATTCTTATAGACATTTTATGAAAAAATAAATAGATTAGTAAGACAATATGCTCAATAATTGCAAATAATTATCACTCCTCGAGCAATGAAGTTGGGTAGCCTATAATTGCAATGCAGAAGTGGCAATGGAGTCCACATGATGATAGTGGTCTCTTCATATGGTGACAAAAAATGTAGTAAGATAATATTGTAGCAATGAAGATGGTGGAAGAATATAATGTATATGGCCATGTGAGAGTCCTTGTGTGAGAGTGACAATGTTCTGAATGATAGAGTTCCATAATAGAGGCGTAGAATGTAAGAAAATACTAAATGAAGTTCAAAAAGATGATTTGGAGCTCAAGTGGAGATGTTCTAGCAAAGGAAAATGACTCCAAAGGTTGATGGAGATCGATAGAGGCATTAAACTATCATAGCGTGTAAAGTGTAATATCCCAACAACTTGCATAGTCATGAACTTTTATTGGATGCTAGCACATGGCATGGGCATCTACATAATGCACATACACCTGAATAAAAAGTAAACCTAATAGTCAAGAAATCAAACATGTGGGGTGGTAAGTTATGCTTTGGACCAAGATTCAGATTAGAGATCATAAGTGTCTTAATTATAACTTGAGGGGAAATTGTATATGATGTGAAATTGCATAGGATGTAATTTATGACTTTACACTTTCCAATGGAAGAAATGTTGTTCAATGTTTGTGGATCATCCATAACATCTAGTGTTAAGCATCTATCGATACTATAAGAATCATTTTGATGGGAGGTTTCATAGTTTCTCTTATCTTATCAATTTTTGGAGGAAGAATTTTCTCACATGGAGTTCATTACTTCATAGTTTTAAAGGGGGTAACATGACCTTCTCTTCATTCTCTCTTATTGGGGGGCATGTTCTTGTACATTGTGAAAGTATTAGTCCATTGCATCTCATCATGAGTCCTTCCTTCAATGACTTCTCTTCTTTATACTTGTACATTTAATTTCATGCATCATTTCTCTTTTGGAGGAGTTTTGTTTTTCCTAGATTTTGCGCTTTATCTCCACCTTATCAAAAAATTTATGCGAGTATCAAACATGGCCTACTAGGAGGACTCATAATATTGCATTATTACTCCCTAAGTTGCACTTAAGGAGGTGTTAGAGTAAATAGAGTCTAATGCACCTAGCTAGCTAATCACCTTACTAAGATTGACTTATTCACACCTAGCTTAAGTATACTTAGGCTATTTAATATTTTTGTCTCATTTTATAGCATTGAGACATTTGTCCTCATCACTTGAGTCACCTCTTCTATACATCTCACATAATTTCTCACATACTTGTCAAGTGAGCTCACAATTATGCTTTCTTTGGATGGTTAGATATAGCTTCAGTCCTACCTCATCTACCTTTCCTATATATGCGAAACATCTATTTATTCTTCATATATTTTTCATCCATATTATAGATTATCCTTTGTGTTTATCATTTCACTAGTGCAAGATCATTTTCATTCTTTTAGATTCCCGACTTACTCCAACATAAAATGCTATGACCATGTAGTTGGACAAAAATGCTTCATAACAAAGAATTGGATTGTGTATTCTCCATAGATAAGTTTGGAATATAATATTACAATTTTGTAATAAAAGAGGACTAGATTTTTGTTCCCTCTTTTTGTCATGTAATGAGTATTCCTTTATACATGTTTTTTTTTTTAAGGAATGACAATCAACAAAACTACATGTTCAAAAATATTTTATAAATATAATTAGTTACAACATAATATTAACTTGAGCATCTTTAAGATTGCTCTCATACAAGTATTATTTAATCATACATTGAGTTTCATAATATGCTAGGAACATTTATTTAGATCTGAATAGAAAAATATATGGAAGATGACAATTTGATACATTAGAATATTATGTAGTTGTTTAAATTATTCAAGAAGCAATGAATATCAACATTTGCATCTCTCATAACAGTGCATTCATCAGAGAGTAAATAACCAAAGCCAGACGAGAATTTTTGTTTAATAAACTTCTAAAGTTTAGTTCTTACTAATACTAAACGAATAATTCGGCAAAAATGTCGGATGGAGGATGCCTAAGCAGCGCGTCCGTCTCTCGTCTGGCACAAAAGACTTCGCTTCCCCAATACAAGTTTACAAAAGACTTGACTTCCAGTCATCGTGACTAATGAAAAAGAGCCTGCGAATAGCGAAATAACGGAGTCTCTCCGAGCTGTCAAATTGTCTCTTTCATTAGTCAAATTCCTGAATTCACTTACGCGGGCTTCGTGGCACCAACTTGGCCATCTCGTCCATTCTGTAGCATGTTTATTTTCTATTTAAATTCGAAAATATACCACAAACATAGGACGATCTACCCAATACTTCAATGACGATGAAGTTTTTGGTCTTAGTAATTACTGTGAGTATTGCAGCGCATAATTCCAGTGCTGTAATTTTGGATCGTGAAGATATGCTTCGATTGGGCGATTCGCTCACTGGAAATCAGACCCTAATTTCGAAGAATGACACGTTTACATTGGGATTTTTTAGTCCCGAAGGAACAAATAATTTGTATATTGGCATCTGGTATACCCTAATCTCTCAAAAGGCCACAGTTTGGGTGGCTAACAGAGAAAATCCTGTCAGAATCATGCCCGGCGTTCTGAGATTTTCGGAAGATGGTCATCTCAGATTGTTTGATGGAAAGGGCCAGTCGGTTTGGTCGACTGTTGATGGCCAGAAAGGATCACGAGCTATGATAACGGACACTGGTAATTTCATTATGCTGGACGCCTACAATAAGTCTGCGATTGTTTGGGAGAGTTTCGCGCATCCGACAGATACATGGTTGCCTGGCATGATGATGTGGAAAGGCATGACGCTAACTTCCTGGAAGAGTTCTTCGGATCCTGCAAGTGGGCTCTTCTCTTTCCGAATGGACGTGTCTCCGGGAAAGACGCAGATGATGATGTTCTATAATAACACTGTTCCATATTGGTCCAGTGGAGAATGCTCTGGGAATTATTGTACTAAGGTTCCCGAATTGCAAGCTCAGAAGAAAATTCAAGTGTCGTGTGTGAGGCTTTCTCCTTCAAGAATATACATTCATTTTGGCATTAACCCGATAGATCATATCCTCACGGGGCGGTTTGTGTTAGATGTGAACGGCGAATCACAAGTTTACTTCTGGATGGATGATGGTAGATGGAGTCTGAGGTGGTCGACATACCGAGGTCAATGCAGTGACTACGAAATCTGCGGGGCGTATGGACTTTGCAATGCGAATGATGTGTGTAGTTGTGTCCAGGGCTTCACGCCCAACAAGGACTCTCAAGGTTGGTGGTCAAGTGGCTGCTCTCGGCGAAGACCCCTGCAGTGCTCTGCCACAGAGGGCACAAACGACGAGTTCTTGGAAGCCAAGAACCAATACTTGTCCGAAAAAGAAGCCGTCATAATCAACAACGAGCCGACACAGCTAGGCTGCCAGACTGCTTGTCTCAACAATTGCTCCTGCACAGCCTTTGGTCTCGCTATTTCTGATCAACCTATCTGTAGATTGTGGTTTGCCAATTTATTGGGAATGCGCGTTTCACCGGAGGGCCAGTCCGTCTTTATTAGGCTGGCTGCTTCTGAGTTGCGACACCCCACATCGGAGCGAAGGAACAAAACCTCTGGACTTACTATTTTACTTTCGGCCGCCGCATCCTTTTTTGCTGTTTCAGCTCTCCTGTTAACAGCATTTATTCTGTGGAAACGTCGAAGACTGGTGAAGAAGAACGTGGAAGAGGAGGTGCCAATTTCACTCAAAAAGTTCAGTTACAGAGAGCTGCGAATTGCAACGCAGAATTTCAAGCATAAATTGGGTAGCGGAGCATTCGGCTCTGTGTTCAAAGGAACTCTGCCAGACAACACGATTGTTGCGGTTAAAAGATTAGAAGGTTCCACGCAAGTAGAAAAACAATTCCGTGCGGAAATAATCACCACTGGCAGAATACAGCATGTGAATTTGGTCAGGCTGTGGGGGTTCTGCGTAGAACATTCACGAAGGTTACTGGTGTATGCCTACATGCCCAACGGCTCCCTAAACTCCTTCCTCTTCTCCAAGTTGGAAGACGTGGAGAAGGTGTTGGACTGGAAGACCCGGTTTCAGATCGCACTGGGCACTGCACGAGGATTAGTTTATCTCCATGAAGAATGCAGGGATCGTATCATTCACTGCGATATTAAGCCAGAAAACATTCTCCTGGACGGTGACTTTAGCCCAAAGCTGGGAGATTTTGGGCTAGCGAAGCTAGTAGGTAGAGATTTTAGCCGAGTACTGACGACCACACGAGGAACTCGTGGGTACGTGGCTCCCGAGTGGATCTCTGGCCTTCCTATCACTCCTAAAGCGGACGTATACAGTTTTGGCATGACGCTGTTGGAAATTATATCAGGCCGAAGAAATTTGGATTTAACAGTTGAGGGTAGTAGGTTCTACTTTCCTACCTGGGCTTCATCTCAAATTCAGAGGGGAAACATATTGGGCGTTGTGGATGCAAGGATAGCAAGTGAGGTAATTATTGAAGAGGTGAGAAGAGCCGCTGTGGTTGCTGGTCTATGCATTCAAGAGGATGAGAATCTGAGGCCAAGCATGACTGAAGTGGTAAAAATATTGGAAGGCACGATGGAGGCTTCTGTGGCACAAATTCCAAGGTCTTTACATGTCCTAGTAGGTCAGGTAAACAAAGAAGGAATGGCTTAAATCACACATTCTAAGCTTATATTTCTAGAATTAGAAGTGTTAAATACTCAGAGTTGACTGACATGTTTTAGGTTTAATATGCTGCTTAATGTATGTTGTCACACTAAGAATACACTTTTAAGCATAAAAGTGTTAAACACTCAGTGTTGACTAAAATCCTTTAGGCCTAATTTGTTGCTTAGTATGTGTGCTTTAAGGTTGTGAGCAATAGCTGCAATCAACATGTTTCCTACCAAGTGATATTGTACATAAAAAAGAGTAGCGAGTTGTGAATGAGAATTTGATAGATAGGGAGAGGATTCTCTACAATGTATAAATAATTGTGAGGGTATCTTTTTATATTTTAAAATATTGATAATATATTTTGATTTTTGTTTGAATATTAAAGTATCAATAAATATTTTTAAAATATAAATCATGATTTATTCAACACATCATTTATATATTGGAATATGTACAGTTATTCATCATGTCATAAAAAAATTATAAACAATACTAGTCAAAATTTAGTTTCATATAAGAATAAAGTGAATTTTATTTTTTGTTTTTTATTATATTAGTAGGGAAAGGGCTTTGATTCGTCACATAGGCAGTTCAACAAACATATCAATAAATAGTAATCGGCATCAACATAGCCAGGAGCACTAAACCCCTAACCTTCTAAATAGTAGCCCAAAATACAATAAAAAAATATCTTAGCTAAATCAATAAGATACATATTTGCCCCATAATCACATAACATAGCTATCACTAAGAGTAACAGAGACATGTTAACAACATCATTTTAATTCTTAATTAATCGATACCCATGAATTTTATCTATCACTAAGACTAAACTAATATAGATAGCCATAGTAGGCTAATAGGCAATAACATTTAAACTAGTATAGCAAAACACCAAATCAAAACTAGTCCTAGATAAGAGAATCATTAAAATGTACCAAGGAGTATAAGTATTAGACAAAATATCAAACATAAAGATCATATCAAGAAAAAAATGGCACATAGCCAAACAAACCAACAAGAGCAACAAATACTAATTGTGACCACCAAGTAGGCCCCTATTCCTTGAAATCTTCTCTAGGAAGTCTTTTTAGTAATCATTGTCCAGGTCCTAGTCTGAATTGTTCTCCATCTATTGTTGAAATTTTCCTTCTTGCTTCTTGATCCTTCTCCTCGACTTCTTTAGCCTAAAATAAAGCCTATGGCAACCTTCCTCATAATGTCATTAGTAATAACACAGAGTGCTAACCACCCTTCCCTGATGGGTCTTGCACTTTTAGAACTCTTCTACTCTTCAGTCAAGATCTTTCAGTCTAATCTGCATATTGATAATTTAGACCTTCAAGCTAGACACTCTGTCATTATCATTATCCTAAGAAAACTCTTGATTAGTGGCATCTATGTTTTGTTTAACCTCATCACATTTTGGTGGAGACCACAATCTCAAATCCATTAAATTCACCCCTTCCTCAAACTCATTGTTTAAATTAGCATACTCTTCATCTTCATCTTTAGACTTTTCACTAGAGATTTCATCCTCTGGGGCATACTCTTCATAAGTCATAGTGTCACTTATTTTCTCCTCTCTTTTTTTTATCTTTTCACTTAGAATCTTTTTCAATTACATGGGTTGATCAATGACCTTGAGGGCTATTACCTTGTATCCCTTGCTCCTTCTTAACATCCTCATCTCTTCCCGACTGAGACTCTTCTAGGTCAATAGTAATGCTCCTTTTAGGTGTCTTATTATCAGTTTTTCTAACTTTGGAAGTTCCTTACTTTATGATTAGGGATTTTCTTTTATTACGTATGAATTTTAGCAATGCCACTTCTAGGGGTCTCAACCGTGCCTTTATTGGTTTTATATTTTTTTATTTAATTTATTATTAATAATTATTACATACTAAAATATTATGTAGCTTTCTTACTTTTAATATTTGATCTTATACAATCTTGTAACTCTTTTTGTTTAAAGACATGCAATATAATTGATATATATTAATTAAATATTTGATTATTTATAATAAACACAACTATACAACTTATCATCATAAACCAAATGAAAAGGAAATATAATATACAACACCTAGTCTAAATATGTAAAACTATTAATTTTTTCTCTTCCAAGTAATGCATTTTGTAGATTTCCACTACCAAATATGAAAGAAGCTCACCATTTCATGAATAAATTATATTATAAATTTCAAAATGAACTTATTTTCATTTAAATGTTAATATTAAAAGTTAGAGCCTCATGCATGCCCTCAAATTGGCAAATATATTATAACTTATAACATCATGAAATCACAAATTTACTATGGTAGATCTGGTAGTTCTAGGGTTCAATTTGAACACTCGTTATTATATTGGTAAGAGTGTATTTTACTACTTAATAATAATTTTGAATATCTTTGAGATCTCATAAAAATAAAATATCTAAATAATAGTAGACTATATAAATTTCAATTAGTTAGTTAATTTGTTTTCTTTTGTTTGAGAGAATTTTTGGAAAGTTTAAGTGTGCAATGTCAATGGTTGTAGTAGCAAAAAATTTCTTTCTTGTGAGTCTTATTTACACTATATTATCTCTTTAAGGTACCCTCTTCTACACTTATGGACATTCTAAATATTTAATGTATAGAATCCTTTTACAATAATTTATGAGTTATTAAAAGTTATGATTATATATAGTACTACTTCAATGAATCAGAGATGGAACTTTGTACATTAGTGAGCACTATCCCAACATTTAGCACTAATTATATGATGTAATTTCACTTATTTGAACCATATGTCTAAAAACTATGATTCTTAATGAGCTCTAGAACATAGGCATTAATAGTTTAGTGGGATCTATTTAAATTTATGAAAGGTCTAGTAGGAAAAAATAATTGCCTATGTTTCACATAATAACTAAGAATTAATTTTTGTGTAAGGTCATTGGATGTGTTATTCCTATGTAATAGAAGTTAATCCGTAAGCCTTCAATATCGACAAGTCTTGTTCCACCCGATATCCTGATCCCTGATAGTTTTGTGTTGGTGGGACCCTCATAGATAACATATTGATCAGTTGCATATTAGGAGTTTTTTCTACACACAATTTATTTATTTCGTTGGTCTTGAAAGATGTGACTGCCTGATGGTCCGATGGTAGTAGTTCCAAAGTTGGTGACTTGCATTGTGACATTCATCAAGTGCTTTTTCATACTGGACAATAAATAAGCTAATTAATAAAAGGCTTCGTGTCAAATCCTAAAGTAGTACAACAACCACTCAAACACAAGAATTAATCACTCCATGTTTTCATGTGTCTGTCAACCTTTCTCATTCCATTTACATTCGAGACTTTTGAAACATTGGGAGAGGTGCCGAGGAGAATACATAAAACTAGGTTAAAAAATAGAAGTTCTCTTTGTTTAAAATTATTGAAATTTATAGTGTTCTTGTTGATAGGATAAGGGAGGCTTCCTAATTTAGCATTCATGTACTCCTACTTTCCCCATTTTTTCATCCCGTCCTATCCTAACTTGCGATTTCATCCTTTATTATAAACCCTAGCATTCCTACATTCAGCTTCAGTGGTGCCCAAACCCTCTTAGCCTATAGAAAATAAATTGGACTACATTAAAGACCCATAAGTTGGCCCATTCACCATGCATGACATTCAAAAAAAGGATGCATAGTTTAGAAAGGTCTCGCATTTTACAAAAGCCCATTGAGTCTACTCTTTCTAAAGTTAGAGTCTACGCTTCCCCCATTGCATGCCCAGAATTAGTCCTCTCCTATGTGCAACATTACCACCTGGATTCCCAAGAAATTTGAGGTGCAAATAAAAGTTTGATAGCTAAAATAGATACAAGTTACATCTCTCTTGCATTGCACATCCCCAAGAGAGATGGGCAAATTAATTTTTTTCCAGTCAAGATGGGAACATGTCAATAGCGAACTACATTGGTGCTTAGACAAAATTGCACAAGGCTGGCTGAAATTTCCTCATCCTTGTAAATCTAGGTTATCTTCTTGGATAAAAACAAAATTCTCTAGGGATGATATTGCCAATATCATTTTTCTACTATTTTGTGTGGTTGGTAGGACGAAAATGGAATTCTTTAAGGAGTGGATGTGTCGATTTGTTCTCACAATCTGTGATGATAAAAATTTGATTAACTAGGTGAGGTTAATATGTGACTCCCTTCATGAATAGCTCGTCAAGTTTAATGATAGGAAACAATTTCATTTATTCACTATGCTCTTGTATGCGATAGATAGTAGTAGAAATTCTTGGCTAGGTTTGAGGCAAGTTGGTAATCTTTCAAATGGCATACCTGTTTACAATTGTTTCTCTCAGTTACATAAAGTTGAAGGTATGTGGAATTTCTCCTGCATCCAAGACATTTTCCTAATGACAATCATTAAAAATATTGAGGGAAACTTGGAGAAAGGGATATTATAGAAAGCCATGGCTTTAATTTAGAATTATGATAGTTTATATATTCAATTCTGGACTTTCTCTTACTTGAGCGTCAAAGGTTATGAAAAGGTTCTGCTGAAAATAACTAGCTATGCTACTTATTACCTTGTGTTTTAAGAATTGTTTCACTAAATGGCCTTTGTAAATATCAAATATGTTCAATTGAGGAAAAAGGGATATTCTTTTCCCTTGAGATTGTCCTATTTTTCTTGTAAAATTAATGAATTTGACAAGTTTTGTGATAAGGTCTAGCCAAGCTCAGACTTCCTTCTTTATCCATAAGGACCCATTTCGATAGCAAGGGTTATGTTAAAAATATTTTTTTATGGAGTAGCCCACTATCTCTACATGCCCAAGTTGGAGGACTTTTGGGAAGATTGCATTGATGAGATTGAAGTTTTTCAAGAGAGGCTTTATGTGGCTAACCCTTAGCCAGATGTTTAATTTCAACGTTATTTATGCTATTCTAGAAAATATTGTGGATGACGATTTAGACCTGGTAGAGAGTTCATACCAAAATGCCATATTACGTCCTTTTCAGTGGCCTGAAAAAGAAGAATAAATGACTATAAAAAACAAAACATCACAAGTTCTAGACAAGTCACAAGCTTAGTTGGAGTATCGAGTTAGAAATCATTTTGGTTCTTCATCACAACAAGGAACACCCAAGGATACCAACATAGTTACTCAAACTTCTCAAAAGGTGACAGGAAAATCAACACTAGAAACTAATATATCTTAGGCAAATTTGTCATCTGGTGGAGACAATGACCCACTTGAAAACAATTATAAATTGAAATCTTCCTATCTATGAAGCAAGTGCCATAACACCACCTAAAAGGAAGAGGATGGCTCTGCAAATCAGTTCCAGTGAGGAAGAAGCCTAGTTTCTTCCCCAATTGGGAGAACAAAGCTCGATAGTTTCTTCAATTGATGATGTAGATCCCTACACTCCTCCTTTTGATGTCCCCATGTTGACACCTATTGCTACCATCAATATTTTGTCTATTAAAAGACCAACAAACACTTCATCTACTCCATGGTTTAAAAAGGCGATTGAGAATTAAAGGAAATCATATTCACCAACCATTGAAATCAGAGTTGATATAGTGACATGCCTGGTAGGAGAGATGCCAAAACCTAAAAAAGGCAAAGGGGGTGGCTAGAATGATTGTGGACCCATAAACAAAGTATCATGTCTTGGAAATTTCCGACCCTAATGTAGATAAGACTGAACAGGAAAGCACTAAAGGGGAATTTAATATAAGTAGAATTGACATGGGGCCTACGACAATAGATGGAGATATTTATCATGTTAATATTTTTGATATTGTTCTATCTAGGAGAACTAAGGCTAGAGCAAGGAAGAATCAAGAGATTTCTTAATATGTAGATACTCTTACTTCTTTCATTCGATTTTCTTTGTTAGCTGAGAACCTCTCCACAAACTCATCCTACTAGATATCCATCACTAAGCTCATCAATTCTAATAAGCTAGAGATAGTAAAGCAAACACAAGCTATAGCTAGAGCAGTTGATGGTTGGTCTAGTCAGATAATTTTGAAATGTTTGGCGTTCATTGTGAAGAACTTATAAGGCACTAAGAGGGGGGGATAAATTAGTGATAGTAAAAACAATACAAATCTAAATATCAATTTCACTAACTTTAAACTCAATAGACATACAAGAAATAATAACAAGTATGCAATCAACACATAAAGCATAAACCACATCACAAAAGAGTTTATACATGGAAAAACCAACTGGGAAAAACCATGGTGGGAGTTAGTACCCACAAGATCCACTAATTGCAGCATAGGGAACTTACTAGTTAAGGTCTACAACATCTGGTTAGGGGCACACCCTATTAGAAGTGCCTAAGCCTAGTTAAGAGCATTACAAAAAGGTCTGTGAGGACTAGCCCTGTTAGGAGCTACCCAAGTAACTAGGATTTGAAAATACAAGCTAATGTGTCACCTTTTTAGAGGATTTAGTGATCAAAACTATTAGGGTCTGACTGCACCATGTTAGGAGTGACTTTGTAAGAGGATTTTATTGCTGCAACTGTTAGGAAGACAACAAGTACAAATGATCTTAGTATAACACCTTCTATGTCCGATAAGATTTACTTCAGAACATTACAACATCACAAAGACTTCATCTCTAAACTCCTCCAATCTTTGCAATATATGAAAAACATAATTCTCTCATCATATATCACATTATCAAGCTCATTTATATATCCTTTCATACCTCATCACAGAATTAAAATTATCATAAGGCAAAGTAGAACCTTATTACAATTTCCTAGGTTCAATTCATCTAGACAATCTTGCATTGTACACTTTAGTTATGTCGGCCACTGACATAACAAATCCAATTCCATGTTGTGTTACCGATTTGAGTGATTTTAATCACTACCGGTTAACTATGTTTCTTGATCTTCACCTTGTTGATAAAATCTCATTCATCTGATCGAATATTCTTGTGTGGTCATGAATTTATCTTCAACTGCTAGTCATCAATGTTCTTGTAACACCACATCCCTTCATTAGGCATTTTGCCAGTTGAAGTCCTAGTTACTGGTTTAGTCTAGTTGGTTGAACTATAGGACTTAGATGACTCAAAGAAGCATAGTTTCCATCAATGACAACATACAAAATAGTCATCATACATAAATCTAATCTCTATGCACAACAAACATATACTGGTTGTCCAAATGATCAAATGCCTAACACATTGAGCACAATTTGAGGAATTATGACACCCTTAATCTGATGATAAGTATCTGTCAAATCCAGCTACTAAGAATAAAGAAAGAGACTAGTAGATTGGTTTTTGCGTTATTGGAGATGTAGGATGTTACTTAATTACCCCAAAAAAATTTAATTGTGGAGCATATCATTGAAAATCGTGATGTTAGAATAGAAACACCATGTTACAAATAAGCTCCAGTCCCACCTCACTACTTTAGTAGTTCAGAATATAAACCTTTAACGAGAAATGAAAAGATCCTTTGATACAATTGGTATCAATATACTTAGTGATGATGAGAAGGAATTATTAAAAGGAGAAATGGTGAGAAGAGATTTTCGCCAAAAAGTAGAAGAGAGCCTCTTTGTAGCTAACGTGGGATCTAAGTCTCTAGAATACTTGAAGGATGTGATGATAGTATTAAAAAAAAATTAGTGAATAAGTCCAAGATGTTCCTGGTAAGATCGTTGAAGCAAGTCAAAAGAATTCCAATCGAAGAGTCGGGGTTGAAGGCATGGCTAAAATTGTTACATAAAACATATCGCCGATCCTTTCCAATTTTAGGGCTTACAAGAAAAGCTTGAATCAATAGGTGACACGACAACAATAGGGCAATTTAATAGACACAAGTGTGGCAACTCAAGAAGTAGTAGATGATGATGTAGAGATGAAAGATGAAGAAATGGATGAGGGCACAACTATTTGATTGTCTTCTTTCTAGTTAGTTGTTTTATTTTGATTGGGCTCTTAAATTATTGGTGCTAGTGGACCGTTTATTTGGTGGCTATGTTTAAGACTTTCTTGAAATGGTTGTCTACAAGAAGCTGTTATTTAGATTAGTTAAGTTGAACTATTTAATGATGGTAGGAACCATAGTTAAGGGTTTCGATGGAGTTATTAATGCATGACTTGTAGTTAACAGTAATTTTGCAAATTTTGTGAAAAACGTAATGGAATTCTGTTTGGAAGAGACTGCATTTTTTCAGTTGGAATTATAATTTTTGTTTGATATTATCATCAATGATTCTATCTAAATGGTTCATTGAATGTTTTTAAATTAGTTCTTTATCCATACTTCGTATTGTATGGGGAATTGTTTTTATGCATTATTATGAATCTGTGTCGGATATTACGCATACTACTATTACTATTCTTTTTATATGGTGACCATTCACTAGTTGAAATCTATGTATTAGTGCTAGTGAATGATTCTAATTTGAAGTTATGGTGATTTATCTTTATACTTTGTTATAGAGGTCATGAGTGATTAGTTTTGTCCTATCTTTTCTTTATTTTGTAGAGCTCGTCTTTCCTACTTTTTGGTTAAAAGGACACCCCAGAAAACCCCAAAATTTACATCATAAGAGGGAGATATACCTCTAATATTTAGAGGAAAGTTTCAAAACAAAACACAACTTCTCCAACTATTGTTAAGAGTTTGTTCCCTAGTCCGGGGCTAGGAGTCATATAGTCATTTATAAAAGGGAGCCAAATTTGTTAACCAACAAGATGGAGTTGTCATCAAGAGGGTAGGAGAATTTGAATTTAGTGGAGGGGAGAATTTTGGGTGGTTGCAAAAACAATGTAGATACTATATTTTTCATGGGATCAAGGAGGGAAGGAGGGGAGGAAGCTTTGACCTAGTTGATTGTGGGGTTCTAGGTAGACAACACACTCAATGACAGACTAGTGCTTGGGACATGGGTCTCTATTTTTGGTCGTTTAGAATCTTCTATTAGTGTTTCCAATATTATTTGTAAGAATGAGAATGTCTTTCCATTTCCATCCTACGGGCATATTTTCTACATAATTATTTTTCAGGGCCCCTCTATTGATTTTTTTGGGTGATGTTAAGGGTAAGAATAAGAATATGCTAGTTGAACATAACTCTAAGTGGTCAAAACTATTTGGGTCATACTTGAAAGGAAAGAATTCATTTTCCCTTGCGAGTCATTCTTCTAACCCTATCTCTGGGACTTTTTCTATTTTGGTTTTTGATTGTATTGTTGGCAAGGGTATCTCTACTATGGAATATTCTTTGATTGTATTATTTACTGGTCACCATCTAAATATTGAATCAATCTGTGGTATAGTGGCTAAAGGGTTATTTTTTTCCTTCGCTTGTGAGGAATACTTATTGCTAATTTGACTGCGGGATTGTGGATGCTTGGTTGTTCTTCTTTGGCTCTTAAGAGATAAGAACTTGGGTTCGACCCTTGTGAATACTCTTGTAATGAATCCTCAAGTTGAGTGATGTTTTCAAGTTTTCCCCTAGAATATTGGCATGAAAATATCTTTAAGGGGATTGTGGTTTGTTTTGGAAATCTTCTATTTTTCCATTCCATGTTGTCTTCTAGGTGGTATTTGGTTTATGTTTAGCTTTGTGTGATTGTATATGAATCCATTGACCTCCCTTGTGATATTTCTATCAACTCTAAGCTTGGTGAATAGATTTAGGATATCGAGTTTGAGTCTATTCAATTTGCTCACTTCAACTATAAAAAGTATGGTCACTTCAATTTGCTAACTTCAATGGGCTAAGAAATGTTCTTTTAAACCCCTAAAGTACTCTCAAAAATTTTGGAAGGAAAAGGGCCATATTAATCCCGGTAACCTATTGGGAGAAGATTCAATAGGAGATGGTTATAAATCCAAGGATAGACCCAAGAAAGAAGGTTCTAATATTGAGAACATGAAGACTTCCCTGATGGTTCTTTCTAGTTCTCCTTCTAACGAATCTTTTAATAGGTGTAAAGATAATGATGGATTTGTTTGTGTTTGTTTGGAAATGCTTGTTGACTCTAAAGTTGTTATGTAGAATGGTTTTTTGGGTAGGTTGTTTGAGCCTATTTGTGTTTCAGTTGAGCCCCCCAATATGAAGCATGTGGCTAGTGGATTGAAATTGAAAGATAGAAATTAAACCTAAATCTTTTTAAATAAATTCTCATTTCATAAATTCGGACCTTAATATTCAGTGTGCTCCTCCATCCTTATTTAGTCTTAACCTTAAACCAATATTTTAACTTCCAAAGCATATTTTGCATATATTTGTTAGGAACTGAGAAGGACAAATGAGAGGGGGGTGAATCAATTGTCAATAAATTGCAACCCAAAACAAATTATTCCAACTTAAAACTCAGTGCCGGTAAAAAAAATTAATAGTTATATTGATACAAATACAACTTAATGCATGAGACAAAAAGGAAAACAACATCCACAACACATGACATAGAGATTTTAACGTGGAAACCCTATAAGGGGAAAAAAAATGATGGGAAACCTTACCCACAATCAGATGATACTACTACAGATAGTAAGTGAATACAATAATGGGGTCTACACATGCAAAAATCCCAACCGCCTAGAGCTCACTACTCAATCACAAAATAGGAGTCACATTGACTGCACAGTTGGATGGTTAAATCCAATAATCAATGTACTACTTCAATATAGAATCTTCAATGTTGGATTCAATACCGGTTTAAGATCTGAGCATGAGGACCAAACACATTCATAACCTTTAACAACCTTCCTTGAACATTTAGATGATATCTGCGTGATTCACAAAAGGATCTACTTATTTTCGCTCTTCACAATGATCTCAACATATACGCATACCTCCTGCAAATAAGATCTTACAATTATTTATACAAAACCTAAGACCTCATCATTAGGTCAGCTCCTAAAAGATATTACATTTAAATCAATTACAAAATAAGTCTTGGTGCAATACAATATGTCAGCCTCAATACATTTACACATTAGCCAATCAATAAATCATTTCCAAACCGTGTCGTACAGATCTAGAATATGATATCATATGCTGGCTCATAAGCTGGACCTTTCTGCCAATTAAGGCAAATATGTGAACCCGATCAGTCCAATATGTAAAACACCAAATGCAAACATCCAATCCATGTCTTAGACATAACCAAATGATCTCCAGATGATAACAAGTCATCATGAACTTCTTGAGCTACCGGTGAAACATATACCGATAACTATGCATAAGCCAATATCCATACTGGGACCATAATGTGTTGGTTCAACAACAAACAAATGTAACGAGAGTGCCAAATCAACAATGTAGACCTCCATAAAGATAAGTGTTGACATCAATGACAAAACCAATGCAACACATGATGAAGTCATCCATAATATCAATAATATCCTCCTTTAGCATTGATGGCAACACTAGATGGAAAAACATCTAAGTGCCAAAAATAGAATGCCAACAATCTCCCTTAAATAGATCAACACAGAGTTCTGTACCGAAAAAAAAAATAGTATAACCGAAACCAAAATACATCTTCAAAGTACAAATTTTTTCCATAGACATCTCTCCCCCTTTGACATCAAATGCCAAAGAAGTTAAAAATTAAAACATAACATACAACTAACTACTCTCCTTGAGCAGTAGCTCTGCTTCATCAAGTTGGAAAAAGATTTTTTTGTTCATCCCTGTCGGTTTGATGGTAATCTGCATCATTTAAGTCTCTGCTGATGGGGTGATTACCCCAAGATTCTCTCTGAGATATTTAAATGTTTCCTTAGGCAAAGGCTTTGTAAAAATATCTGCAATTTGCTCTTTGGTGTTCACATAAACCAATCTCACTTCATTTGCTTCAACATTTTCTTTTAGAAAATTATACTTAATAGAAACATGCTTTTTTTTAGAGTGAAATACCGAATTCTTTGATATACATATTGCTGCTAAGTTATCACAATAAATAACTATCGGTTCCTTGCATTTTACCTTGATATCCTTCAACATTTGCTTGATCCATAATACCTAAGTGCAATTAGTTGTTGTTGTAACATATTCTACTTTTGCTGTAGATAATGATGTGCAAGTCTGCTTCTTGTTGATCCATGAAATTAATCTTTTGCCAAGAAAGAATGCGCCTCCAGTGGTACCCTTTCTATCATCCACATCTCCTTCTCAATTTGCATCTATATATGCACATAAATCAAAATTGTCATCCTTAGGATACCATAGACCAAGATTTGATGTGCCTTGCAGGTACCAAAAAATCAATTTTACTGCAGTTTCATGATTTTCTTTAGGATTGCTTTGAAATCATGAAATAATACACACTGCATTCATTATATCAAGTTTTGTTTGTGTCAAATATAGTAACCCTCCAATCATAGATTTGTACCTTGTCGGATTTATAGGAGCTGAATAATCCTTTGATGTCAATTTATCAGTTGTAGTCATAGGAGTGCTTACTAGTTTGGAGTTTTCCATTCCAAATTTATTCAAAATTTCCTTCAAGTATTTTGTTTGACAAAATATACCTTTATCTGTTTGAGAAATCTGAAAACCTAGAAATTTTTTTATCTCTCCAATCATAGACATTTCAAATTCTTCCTACATCTTATTAGCAAAATCTTTGCATAGCTCTTCTTCACCTCCAAAAATGACATCATCCACAAATACATCAATAACCAAAATGTCATCATTATTAATTTTGTAATACAAATTACTGTCAGTGTTACCTTTTGTGTATCCAAGCTTTAGAAGATATTTATCCAGTCTGGCATACCAAGCTCTAGGAGGTAGTTTCAATCCATATAAATATTTTCTTGATCTGCAAACCATATCCTTATCATCTGTTAATGAAAATCCATCAGGCTGCTCAATGTAAACTTCTTCTTCAAGATCTCCATTCAAAAATACACATTTTACATCCATCTGATAAACCTTATAGTTCTTGTTAGCTACAAATGCAAGAAATAGTCTTATTGCTTCAATTTTGGCTACCGATGCAAAGGTTTCATTATAATCAATTCCTTCTTTCTGAGAATAACCTTCACAAACTAATCTTTCTTTGTTTGTGATTACTTCACCATCTTCATTAAGTTTATTTCTAAATACCCATTTAGTTCCAATTACATTTTTGTCTTTAGGTCGGGGAACTAATGTTCATGTATTATTCTTTTCAATCTGTTCTAATTCATCTTCTATTGCTTTTATCCAATGTTTATCTTCACATGCTTCAACAAATGATGCTAGTTCAACTTGAGAAATTAAACATACCTCTTGATTAATCTTCCTCTAGTCATAACACCTTGATTTTTATTTCCAATTATCTGATTTTCCGAATGATTCAATCTTACATATCTGAGTTTATTCTAATTTCCATTCATAGGTTGTTGTTCTTCAGTCACAGTTGAGTTCTTTGATGATGCTGGTGTGGCTAGTTCTTCATTTTGTTCTACTGTAATCCATGTGGGTTCATTTATAATCATTTCTACTGTCATTTTAGAGCCTATAGATCTTGATTCTCCTCTAAAATGTTCATCTATCTTCACATTAGTACTTTCAATGATTTTTTGCAATCTTTTATTATAACATCTATATGCCTTTCTTGTAGTTGAATAACCAAGAAATATTCCTTCATCACTTCTAGGATCAAAGTTTCCAAAAGACTCATCTCTCCTAATATAGCATTTTCTTCCAAATATTTTGAAATATTTAAGAGTAGGAATATGACCAAAGCATAGTTCACAAGGGGTCTTACCAGTTTCACCTTTGATGCGAACTCTATTGAAAGTATAGACCACTGTATTTACTGCTTCTCTCCAATACATATGAGGTAGATTTTCTTCAATCATCATGATTCTTGTTGCATCCATTATAGTTTTGTTCTTTCCTTCCACAACTCCATTCTTCTGGGGTGTCCGGGGTGCTGATAGTTGTCTTTTGATTCCATTCTCTTCATAGTATGCATTGAATTCCCTAGATGTAAATTATCCTCCTTGATTAGATCTCAAACATTTGATTTTCTTGTCGGTTTCATTCTCTACCATTGCCTTGTATATCTTGAATCTCCTAAAATCTTCTTATTTCTCCCTGAGAAAAGTACCCGAACACATTCTAGAATAATCATCAATTATTAGTGTAAAGTATCTATCATCTTGAGGACTCCTTGTCCTTGGTGGACCACATAAATCAGTGTGAATTAAATCAAGAATACTATTGGATTTCTCAAAAATGCTCTTAAATTTTGTTCTAACTTGCTTTCCCATTTGACATTCCTTACATACTAGATTATGAGGTTTCACAATCTTAGGTAAATCCCTTACTACCTTGGTTGAATTGATCTTTACAATGCAATCAAAATTCACATGACAGAGTCTTTTATGCCATAACTAACTTTCATCAATCTAAGCAATCAAACATGTCTTATCGCTAGTATTCAAATGAAAGATATTACCTTTAGTCTGATTACCAGTTGCAATCTCCAATCTAGTTCGGTTTATGATTTTTCATTTTCCATTTTTGAATTGTAATTGAAATCCTTTTTCCACTAACTAACCAACACTCAAAATATTATGCTTTAAACCTTCAACATAATAAACATTGTCAATATTGTGCTTACTATCCAAAGATATTGTGCCTCTTCCTTTGTTTTTATCACTAGTCATATGATGCGAGCATCCACTATCAATGATCCATTCATCCTTTTCTTCAATTTTTGTTGCTAAGGCCTGCTCTACCAGTTTGACAACAGGTGCCGATTGATCTTCCTTTATTGCAACAAATGCCCATCTACTATCTACTAGATCTTCATTAGAATCATCTGTAACACCTTCATCTGCATAGTAACATGAGTTATCTCTATTTTTCTTATATTTGTATCTCTGATATTCAGGGTTAGGTTTATATATTATCTTTTCCTCCTCTCTTAGTCTTGAATGTTTATCAGGACACCTAGATGCCATATGACCAACTTTATTTTAATTAAAACATTTGAAAGGTGCTTTACCTTCATACTTTCTTCCTGCTGAACCTTTAGACATCTTCCTTGCAATTAGTGATTTAAGTTCTTCAAGTTCTTCATTTTCTCTTTTGATATCTTCAAGTTCTTTTGCATAAAGTGCTTTCCAATCAGATTTTGATGATGATGATGATGATGATGATAATGATTTGAAGGCTATATCAGTCTTGACTATAGCAACAAGGCCAAACTCTTCAAGATCAAATGCTGAAAGTTTTCCAACCAAAGTATCTCTAGATACTGATGTATTGGACATTTTTCTCAACTCATTAATAGCTGTCACTTTCATTTTTTAAGCAGTAGCAAAGCTCTTAAAAATTTAGAAACAATTTCATCTTCACTTAAAGATCCTCCACAAAATTGTATTCCTAAAACAATTTCATTAACTCTTTTCATAAATTCAAAAATTATTTCATCCTCTTCCATTTTTAAATTTTTACACCTAACCCAGTAACATTCCATTTTTGCAATTTTGACAATGGAATCTCCTTCATTCAATGTTTCCAATTTATCCCAAACAGCTTTTGTTGTAGATCTGTCTAATAATCCTATGATTTGCTGATCTGATAATGCGCTTGGTGGATTAGGATTATTCTGATTAGGAGTAACATAGCCATTCTTTGTAACATCCCATATATCTCTTCCAATGCAATTCAGATGTGTCTCCATTCTAATCTTCCATATACCATAGTTAGTTCCATCAAGTTTGGGACTGTCCTTCCTAAAGATATTTGCTACCATAGGATATCCAAAAGCTATTAGGCTTACAGAAAAAGAGGACTAGGCTTTGATACCAATTGTTAGGAACTGGGAAGGACAACTAAGAGGGGGGGTGAATCAGTTGTAAATAAATTGCAACCCAAAACAAATTATTCCAACTTAAAACCCAGTACTAGTAAAATAGATTAACAGTTATATTAATACTGGTACAACTTAATGCATGAAACAGAAAGGAAAACAACATCCACAATACATGACACATAGATTTTAACGTGGAAACCCTGTAAGGGGAAAAACAAAGATCGGAAACATTACCCACTATTAGATGATACTATTGTAGATAGTAAGTGAATACAATAATGGGGTCTGCACATGCAGAAAGACCAACCACCTAGAGCTCACTACTCAATCACAAAATAGGGGTCACACTATCTACACAATTGGATGGTTAAGTTAAATCAAATAATCAATGTACTACTTCAATATAGCATCTTCAATGCTAGATTCGATACTGGTTTAAGCTCTAAGCATGAGGATAAAACACCTTCATAACCTTTAACAACCTTCCTTCAACCTTCAGATGATATCTACGTGATTCGCACAAGGATTTTCTTATTTTCACTCTTCACAATAATCTCAATATGTACGCATACCTCTTGCAAATAAGATCTTACAATTATCTATATAAAACCTAAGACCTCATCATTAGGCTGGCTCCTAAAAGATATTACATTTAAATCAATTATAAAATAATTCTTGGTCCAATACAATATGTTAGACTCAATACATTTACACATTATCCAATCAGTAAATCATTTCCAAATCATGTTGTGCAGATCTAGAACATGATATCATATGCTGGTTCATAACTTGGACCTATCTGCCAGTTAAGGCAAATATGTGAACCCGATTAGTCCAGTATGCAAAATGCCAAATGCAAACATCTAATTCATTTCTTCGACAAAACTAAATGATCCCTAGATGATAACAAGTCATCATCAACTTCCTGAGCTACCAGTGAAACATATACCGGTAACTATGCATAAGCCAATATCCATACCGAGACCACAATGTGTCGGTTCAACAACAAACCAATATAACCAGAGTGCCAAATCAATAATGTAGACCTCTAGAAAGATAAGTGTTGACATCAATGACAAAACCAATTCAACACATGACAAAGTCATCCATAATACCAACAATATTTACACATAATATCATCAATTATGGTGCTCAAATATACAATGTAGGACTCCAAAAACAAGCCTACAATATCCCTCAAGTAATCATCCCAATAATTTTGTATCTCAAAGATAGTTTATATCCTACTCCATTGAATCACAAGAAACCAAAACTGTAGCAACACAAATATTATCAAGAGAAACAATAAATCTGATATCAAAGGGAGTAGATGATATACAAGGTTCAATAATTGGATTACATGTGAGAAAATTCAATCTTGGGTAATGAAAGTTCTCAATATGAGAATCCACATAAGATGTCTAATCATCATTGGAAGAAACAAAGTCATCATAGGAACAAAGTTTGAAAAGGAGTACAACCAAGATGCATGATAAACCACCCCAATAGAAATGGTATCTCTACTCTCCAATTTTCTAATTATAATAGAATCAAGAGTGAACTCCATAGTCTTCCTTGTTGCACCATGAGTGATTTGATAGATGGAAAGAAGGTTGTTTGTCAAGTGAGGTACAAACTACACATATTTTAAGTTTTTCAACTTTAATATCAATATATCTCTTCCCAATCACATTAATATATGTATGATTGACCATCAAAATAAATGGCATATTACAAGACTCAAATAAAGAGAACATAGACTAAAACAAATTCCATATGATGAGAAGCTCTTCAATCTAGAAGCTATCACCCTGAATCATGATGTCTAGTAGCACAAAGAGCTTGTCCTTTGCTTTTCCCAAAAATGTGACTCTTTCCCTTCTCAAATTATTTTTCTTTGGAAGAAGAAGCAAAAATAGACATTCTTGAAGGCACACTAATTCTATTCTTCTCAAGTATATTCTTCATTTCATTAACTTATTCTTATTGTAGCAATGTTATTTTCCATATCCTAGCTTCTTGCAATATGCACAAGTAAGATTCTCCTTAGATAATTTTCCATTTGTAGAGGATTTATAATTTTTTTGTCAAGGAGAGGAATATTATTCTCTATCCTTCTATGGTTTTGGCTTTGATTTCTTCTACTTCTTGTTGGAACCCTTCTCATGATTAGCCACCAAATCATGTGACTTGGATGACTTGATAATACCAATTGTGTTTAACTTTTCTTTTTCAAGCATCAACATCTCAATTAATAAATCAAAGGATGGCGTAGAATAGGAACTCCCCAATGTTAATTGATGAGTGTGGAAACTAGAAAAGAAAAGTTTCTTATTTAAAAGGAAGCTTTCCCAACAAATTGGAAACCAAATATGTGTCCTTCTCAATGGCACAATCCTTGAGTTATTCTCTTAGCTCATTTGCATTAGCGACATAGTCTTGGATTGTATCAAAGTCTTTGTGGTCCAAATTTAGGAGATCACTTCCAAGTGTGTATCCTCTTATATAAACAACTTGACAATACAATTGATCAAGTTTATTGCAAGATTTCGTGATTGTCTTACAATTCTCAATATAAAAGATAAGATAAATATATATATATATATTTTCTCAAGACTCAGAGATCCATAGAAATATTAATTATCATATTAGCAGATTAACATTAGGATTTGAGGGTTCTAAAATTAATTCATCAACATAATCATTTAAACCTTTTTCCATTAGTTTACCCTATGCTTTAACTTTCCAAGTGGTATAGTTATGTGCAGTTAAAAGTGGAAATTTAGGAGAATGCACAATTTTAAATCAAAAGGACACAAAAGGAAAGGAGCACAAGGACACAATACACCCCTAAAATTCACTCAATCAAAGAACTCTCCCTCTCCCCACCCCACAAAATTATGATTTGGAAATTTATACTTTGTAAATTTATACTTAGTGCTTGTAAAATGGCTACTTAGAAATAAGGAAAAGTGGACTTTTGATTTCATTATTTACAACCACCTCAATTAGGATATATAGAAATCACTAATGTAGAAGACCAAACCGGGATGTAAGCATTACAATTAAAAAGAATAAGTCAAAGAAAGCCATGTTCTAAAAGTAAAATTTCTAATCATAGTGACTATAAACTTATAGAAGCACTATAAAGAACAAAAAAATCATGTACTTTGAAAAAAAATACACCTCAAAAGGAGTCCATATGAGCCTGAATGATGCCCCAAAACATGTAAAAAATAGGGATTTCACAATATATTTTTCTACGAAAATATTAAAAAATCATACAAATCTATGAAGAGGATGAAATTCTACCCAAAGTGAAGAAAATGTTACTTGGAAAAAGGATTTTAGATGATTGAGATATCATTGTTTGAAAATCACCTATGTAATTAGATGCCTAAAATGCTGCCACACCTACAAACTTCAAATGGCTCTAGATTTGGCCTTTGGAGTTAGATTTGGATTAAACAAAAGGCAATTCTGACTTTATCAAACCTCCTAAATTCAATAGTTGCCTCAGATATAACCCAACAAGCTCTTATTTTGACCAACAATAAAAAAAGCCACAAATCCAAAAGTCCAAAATTGCTCAAAAAACTCTCCAATAACACTCTATTAGCTCTAATACTATGTAATAATTGCCTATGAAGGTAGCTACCAAACATTTAGAGGCCTAATGAAAAGAACATGAACAAGAGAGAAAGAACAAGACAATAATAAACTATGTTCTCATCAATGTATATAGGAGACCCTAGGTTATATAGCCAAGGTGAGTACAAAGGAGAGAATAAGATATTTACAAGTGTCATTATCTCATGACATAATAACACTACTAAAGTTGGATCACTTATCGAAAGTGGAAAAGTGCAACCACTATAAGTGGATATGATAAAGAAATAACATGATAAGTCCACCTAAAGTGGGAATGCTTCAGTTACTCCTAGGAAATCCCCTAAGTAAGCTTAAATAAAGTGTAATTAGGACCTAGGTGATAAATAACCAAGGTAAAATGCCTTAATTACACCAACAAAGATCAATACTATTAGGAATCTTAAATAATTGGTAGCTCATTCCAAGTGGACTCTCTATAGATGTTTCATTTTTATGGCAAAAGTGATGGACAATTTGTTATGACTCAACCACATATATTTGAAATTTGAGGTTAGGAACACTTAGTTTACAAGTTAAAGAAGTTTTTCTATATGACTTCAAGAAAGATATGGGAGTCTAATATGTTAATATTGTTGGATATTTAGAAATTCATGGCATCCATCATAGTCCTCATTATTTAAAATTGTATTGGAAGTAATTTGGTGAAGGTGGTATAACTATTATTGTGTTGATTATATTATCATCATAGAACATAACATGAATGAAATTAATGAATAAGTTTAAATTTGAAAGATACATTTGAGATGAAAGACTTATTTCTCTATATTACTTTTTTAGCGTCTAGGTATAGTAGAAAGATGATGGAATTTATCTCTCTCAAATAAGGTATTCTTTATAATTGTTGACTAGTTCTAGGATGAAAAATCATATCATTATGATTGAAGTTGACTAAGGACATGGACAGTGAACATATTGATCCTACTTTATACAAGCAATCGCTTACTACCCTTGTATACTTTAGTCACACTTGACTAGATATTTCTCTTATAGTACATTAGTTTCCAAGGTTTCTGATTTCTCCTTAAGTTCCATATTATATTGTAGAAAAAAAAAATTAATATATAAACAAAATAATTTGACTATGGATATTATTATTATTCTCTTAGAGACCTAATCCTCGCAATATATTTTGATTTAGATCATACGTTGTGTAGATGACTAAAAATATACCATTAGTTTTAGCTCCATTTTATGCATAGTATGACATAATCTAATATTTCTTTATCAACTACATAGGCCATGAATATAATAGTGAACAAGGAAGCTAAAGAAATAACTTCTTATGGGCTATTCTTTAATACTCAAATAATATTGAACATGGTCTTGTTTACTTCATTGTGGTAATCAAAGTGTTATCTAAGAATTGAATACTTCTTGCTAGAACAAAGCATATAGAGGTCTATCACCACTATATCAGTGATGGCATCCAATAATAGGTGATTTGTCTTTAGTATTGTAGCACATAAGACTAGATAGTTGATCTTTTCACCAAGGCTTTATGCGAGGCTAGGTTTGTATATCTTAGAGTCTTTTAGAAATATGAGAAGTGAAATGAATATTTGATATCTACCATTATATTAGTGAATAAATTATTATAAATGATCACCTAACAAGACTTTGTGCTAGAAGCGTTATCACTGCATCAAAATATTTCTAGAAGGGAAATGTATCACGTAAGTCCAGTCGTCTGTGCCGGTCGAGAGACGAATATGTAGCGATAAACGCGAATACAAAATCTTTTCTATATTTTGATGAAAATGACTTCCATTAACAACTGGAATTTGGACCCACACGTTTAATGGTCAATTTGATAAAAGAAAAAAATTATAGTAACAAAGCTGTGTGGATAGATAAAATTTTCATCTAATTAAATTTTTCAGAATTTATAAAAATAAATAAATAAGAGAAATGATTTTTTTTAGTAAGTAGTAAAAAATAATTTATTTAGATTAAAAAATGGGCTTCATTAATTACTTTTTGGTATGGATTGAATGTAAAATTGTTATTGACCATTTGGTGTTGAGATCATAATTAATAATAGCAATTATGTAATCTCATTAATATCCATGAACATTGTTAAAGGTAAAAACAAACTTTGTATAACTTCAAGAAAATATTAAAGACGAAAATGAAATCTATATGACATCAAATTATTTGCAAGTGTTTCTAGTCAATGCCTCTTAGTGCTATGAAACTTTTTTCCCATTAAAATATATTTAAATAAATAATTTTATTTTTTTTTGGCAAAAGTGGACGGAGCCACCAATACATATATTTATATTATTAAATAAATAAATTTTGTGAAGGCAATAATATCCAATAAATCCAATTGAAGATAAGAAGATGCAAAACAAAAAAGAATGAGTTATAAGATTTAACAGGGGTTATAAAATCTTATTATATTAGAGTGAATTTTTATCATAAAATTCTAAAAAAAAATATTAAAATATAATTTATGAATTCTTGTGATAGTTGGAACCTCCCAAGTTAGTCTATCGTTGAAATACATAAAGTAAAATAAAAAAGATATAAGAATTTTTCTTGGATCACTCAAGGAAGGATAATTGGTTTGACAAGTTTTGAACATTGGAGACAGGACACATAGAGTTTGAGTTACCAAGTACAGTTGGAATTATCCTACATAGAGTTGTTTCTTGTAGGAACATGTATTTTATTTTGTTCTAAATATGAACTACTCATGAAATGATCATAGGATAAGAAGCTAAACCATTAATTTCATCCTAAAGTGAGATATTATATTTAGATTTTTAAAGCAAATATGTTTCCCTAAGATATTATTTGTGTTAAATAAATAATATTTTAATGTTATAGTTTAGATATTTTTTATTTTCAAGAGAATTTAACTAACTATTTTGAATATATTAAGCCAAGAGAGGCTCGAACCTTTACATGATTGCAAAACTAGCAAGCAACAAAAACCAAGGGGTCACAAGGGGTGAGGGACCAAGACCCAAATTCCTACTGCCAAAAGGGAAAATAAACCAATGGGAATTCAACAAAACTAATAAAAACCAAAAGGAAAACTAGCAGAACCAACATACCGAAAAAAGAAAAAAAACAAGACACATCCCCATGGAAGGCACAAATCGATGGCCAACCTAGTGGGGGAAAACACCAACTTCCTATCCTAGTAGATTTGTTTTCCTTTTTTTGAGAAAGAGATTTTCCTATTAAAACCTTTTTAAGAGGAGATGATCAAGGAATCCAAGGTTGCCTTCACCTTAGACACAGATGCCTCTAGCCTTGTGGTAGTGGAGGACTCCAAATGGCACCACATTTTTTCTCGCCTCTTTGTGCTTTCATCTTTAATGTGTTGGAGAGCAATGAAGTTCTTCTCAATCATCTCCATGTTTTGTGCAAACATATTTTCTATTTTCCTTTTCATGAAGTCTTGATTATCATGTAGTGCCTCAACGACTTCCACCAAATCCTTCGTGTCATTACCTTGGTTTATTTTCTCATTGAGCTCCTTCACTATCCTCTCCAAACCTTCCAAATTTTCACCCATTACAACAAATTTATATATTTCCATCCAAGCACCTTGGTCATTATCATCCATATCGCAACTCGATGATCTAGCATCCGCTTTAGCAAGGACTTTGATTTTATTGATTTTCTTCTTTGCCACCTCAAATTGTCCCAAAATCCAATAAATGGCAAGTAAATTCTTATTGAACCCCTCATAGAGTTATTCACTTTTCTTTCAAGGAGGGGAAATTCCTCCTTAATCAAAGGATTCATATGAGAAGAATTATCACTAATATGATCTAAAAGAGAGATACCTGCATATCTATAAAAATGAGGAAATGGTTTTAATACTACTTCTAGAACTTGAATTCTCATGTTTCAATGGAATGCTAGTATACCATGGTGAGAATGGTAAATTTAATTCTAGAATATTTAGATGCACATAAATATTAGTCACCATAATGGTCTACAAGATTAAGGATTTGAGATAAGATCATCAATGGGGTTACAAATAGAAGAGGAATGCGTGTATGGGCTAGTATATTTTATATTATCAACTAAAACCAAATAATATAGAACAAAGATCAAACAAGGGATAAATACAAGTCAATGTTTGCATCCCATTAGGCATATCAAGAATTGCTGATTTTTAATTTTGTACTTTCATACACACTATATAATCATGGGACATCGCATGAGTATGTGACTACACTACTTATGTAGCACCTAGAATTTTAAGAATTGACTTGTCGTATATTTTTGAATAAATTTATTAATAAATAAAGAAAAAAAGGGAAGAATTTTCCTAAAAATATAACTAAACTCTAAGGTGATTTTTGAAGACAGTTATTGAGAGTAAAATATATGTATATATTATTTATAATAATTGAATACTCCATTGAAAAATCACACTACACGAAACTAGATATTAATACAGAAAATATAAAAAAAAAACAATGCGCATCCAATTTATTCAATAAAATAGAATTACACTCATAAATTACAATGATAAAACCACATGGGCTTACCTAACTACAAAGAAAATTTCATAAATTACAATATCTACCTCACTACAAAGAAACTCAACTTCTCATTCAACGAAGCACTAGGGGGAACCTAAGTAGTCTTCACCACTGAAAGTAAGTTGAGTCTTTTTTGAAGGGAAATGTATCGCGTAAGTCCAGTCGTCTGTGCCGGTCGAGAGACAGACATGTAGTGAATCACGATAAACACGAATACAGAATCTTTTCTATATTTTGATGAAAACGACTTCCATTAACAAGTGGAATTTGGACCCACACGTTTAATGGTCAATTTGATAAAATAAAAAAATTATAGTAACAAAGCTGTTTGAATAGATAAAATTTAATATCTAAATTTTTAATTAGATGAAAATTTTATTTTCAAAATTTATAAAAATAAATAAATAAGAGAAACATTTTTTTATGGTAAGGAAGTAAAAAACAATTAGAATTGAAAATAATGTATTATATTATTTTCTTTAAAACTTGTTAGAATAAAGTATATTAGAGTGAATTTTTATCATAAAATTATTAAAAAAAATATAATTTTTTTTTTTTATGAATTGTTGTGATAGTTGGAACCTCCCAAGTTAGTCTATTGTTGAAATACATAAACTAAAATTAAAAAGAGATATAAGAATGTTTCTTAGATCACTCAAGGAAGGATAATTGGTTTGGAAAGTTGTGAACATTGTACAAGGGACACATAGAGTTTGAGGTACCAAGTATAGTTGGAATTATCCTACATAGAGTTATTTCTTATGGGAACTTGTATTTTGTTTTGTTCTAAATATGAACTACTCCTGAAATGATCATATGCTAAGAAGCTAAATGATTAATTTCATCCTAAAGTGAGATATTATTTCTAGATATTTAAAACAAATATGTTTCCCTAAGATAATATTTGTGTTAAATAAATAGTATTTTAATGTTATAGTTTAGCTATTTTTTATTTTTAAGAGAATTTAACTAACTATTTTGAATACATTAAACAAGGAGAGGCTCGAACCTTTACATGATTGCAAAACTAGCAAGCAACAAAAACCAGGGGCTCACGAGGGGTGAGGGACCAAGACCCAAACTCCTATTGCCAAAGAGGAAAACAAACCAATAGTCATTCAACAAAACTAACAAAAACCAAAAGGAAAACTAGCAGAAGCAACATACTTAAAAAAAACAAAATAAGACATCCCCATGCAAGGCACGAATCGATGGCCAACCTAGTGGGACACCAACTTACTATCCTAGCAAATTTCTTTTCCTTTTTTTGAGAAAGATATTTTTATATTAAAACCATTCTAAGAGGAGATGATCAAGGAATCTAAGGTTGCCTTCACCTTAGACACATATGCCTCTAGCCCAGTGGTAGTGGACGACTCCAAATGGCACCACTTTTTTGCTTGCCTCTTTGTGATTTCATCTTTAATGTATTGGAGAGAAATGAAGTTCTTCTCAATCATCTCCATGTTTTGAGCAAACATATTTCTATTTTCCTTTTCATGAAGTCTTGATTATCATGTAGTGCCTCAACCACTTCCACCAAATCCTTCGTGTGATTACCTTGGTTCATTTTCTCATTAAGCTCCTTCACTATCCTCTCCAAACCTTTGAAATTTTAAACTATTACAACAAATTTATATATTTCCATCCAAGAACCTTGGTCATTATCATCCATATTGCAACTCGATGATCTGGTATCCGCTTTAGCAAGGGATTCAATTTTATTGATTTTCTTCTTTGCCACCTCAAATTGTCCCAAAATCTAATAACTAGCAAGTTAATTCTTATTTAACCCCTCATAGAGTTATTCACTTTCCTTGCAAGGAGAGGAAATTCCTCCTTAATCAAAGAATTCATATGAGAATAATGAGGGGAGCTAGGGGAAAAGGGGAGGAGGGGTAGCAGTGTTCCTCACAAAGTTTTCAAGGGTCCATTTAGACATAGTAGACCAAAAAGAAGTCACTGGCTTTGAATATTGTCCACGAATTATAGAATTTTTAATAGAGCATTCACCAATAGGGGGTCATGGTTTTTATTTCTTTATTTAGTATTCCTAGAAGGGTTAACTTGAGTGAGATTATTCTAGGGCTTTAGAGTTGTTGCAGAATCAATCAGGTTGAGTGATAACTCAAAACACAAGCCTAAGCCAGAAAGATTAATGGCAAGGCCACTAGTTGGGGTTAAACCTAGGTGACAATTATAAAGTCATAGAATGAGACGTTGTTGCAAGGGGAGGGTACCTTTAGATTTGTCCACCACAGTATATTAAGAAATGGATGAGAACATCTAGAATGGAAAGATCATCTTGATGCCATATCTTAAATTATTGATTATGGGAAATAACTAGGAGTGGAAGCGCTTAAATGACCCGTTCAAGGTGAAAAATTTCATTAAGAGAAATGCCACCTCTTTTAAGATTCTCGACATGTCATCCATTTATAACCCAATTTCAAGGTAGGTGACATTCTCACTCGGGCATCAAAATCTTTAGAAGGCCTCCTTATGGTTGCCCTCTGGATTTTTTGGGAAGGATGCCCCTTCCACAACTAGTCTAGTGCCAACCATAATAGTATCCATTGACACTATGAACTTCACCTTCCCCACATAGACTTCTCCATCCTCCCAAGACTTGGAAAATTACTCCAATAATGAGGGATTAAAGACCTTCGTTTCTTCCACATAGTTATCTCGATTACCCTCAACTAATTTCTCCTAGAGAGCCTCATTCTTTTTTATTTTATAACAACTATCAATAACTTTTCCAATTAAGTCACCTCCCATAGTTACTATCGAAAAACTAGAGCTAAGTGTTGGTGTAAATAATTATTCATCTTGGATATTATTACACCTTACTTAAGCTTACTTAGGAAATGCATTTCATAGTAGTTTGGGTATGAGACACTTGTGTGTAGGAGAATCTCCATCTTTTATGTGTTAGCATTTGGCATTATAATAGACAATGGAAGATTGTTGGCATTTCAATAAGGATATTGAGAAGGTTGTTGATGATTATGGATATAACTGATTAAGGATGTTTACTGTCTTGATATTATTATTTTGCCATTGATGTCAAGAAATTGATTTTCTAATTCAGTATGATGTTGCCATATCTTGAGAAGTATGATTTAAAGAGTATAAAGATGTCGGTAAAAGAAATAGAAAGATTATGATGAATAAGGGGATGAATAAGGTATTCAATGGGCAACTATTACTGAGTTGGACAATGATGAGATCATGATGTTTAGATTGTTTTAACATCATACATATGTTGTAAATTGTAAGGTTAATACTATCCTATGTTACCAAGCAAAGAACCTAGTCAGTAAACCCTAAGGAGCCTAGTCGGTAAAACCCTAAGGTTATCGCTATCGGTTAATGAAGGTAGAATGTCTACCGAGTGAAGTTTAGTATTTACCGAGTTATAACCGAGTTGTAACCGAGTTGTAACAAAATGCATTAAATGTTTACATGCGTTATTTAATGAAGGAAGCTGATGAGCTGGAACTGATTAAATGATTGGTATGCCGTAAATATAGTTTCTTAAGAATCTATGGCAAAGGAAAGTCGGCAGGAAGATCTACAGTTCAGATTAAACCGCATTACCCTAGCACAAGTTCCAAGAAATGTATGCAAGTCCCAAGGCAGGGTAAAATGTTTTCAGATCGAAGGATACATTGAACTTGGTCAAGCATGAAGACTTGATGGCTATGATTGATCATGGGAAATGTGATAAAAGAGATTAAGCGGTTAGCTAATTGTTTATAAATAGGGAACTGTTGATAAACAATGTATGCGGGCAAGTGTATGCACAGGGATGCTACATAGTGATTACCGAGCACAGAAGCTTAAAGACCTATTTGAATAATAGAGTATAGAAGCCCAATAGATGGACAAGATTAGTTCTATGTCTAGATTGTATTGAACAAATAAGAATCTGCTTTAGCATTTTAGATGTGAAGTTGCAGATAGATTTTTATTATTGTTATTTTGTGAAGTAATAGAAAATCTCTTAACTGAGTGGACTTAATAGTCTTATTTGTAAAACCCTCTAGCAAGGTGACATTCTGATTGAGTGTTTGAAATCCTTTAACGAGGTCACTTCTAACAAGGTGAAGATCCTAACAGATCTGAGGGAAATCCCTTAACCGGGTCACATCTAGCAATGTGTTTGTAATCTTTAACAGGATTTGCTTTTAATCGAGCATACTCTAGAATAGTATATTTCTTAGTGGGTTCAAAATCCCACAGTGGTTTTTCCCTATTTGGGTTTCCACGTTAAATCTAGTGTTATGATGTTTATATGGTTTTGAGTTTGCATGTTTAGCAGTTTTGGTTATATTATTGAAGTATATGTTACCGAGGTTGAATCTGATGTTTTTATGGAAGATTAAGTTTGTATGATTCACCCCCCCCTCCCCTCTCATCTTGTTGGCTATTGGATCTATACTTATATTAGGTATCAGAACTATCAATTGGTATCAGAGCATTGGACTCCAGAAGAAAAGTTTAAAGGCACTTGAGTTAAAGATGCAAAGATGTATAAGAGGGATGCGCCGAAGCTGAACAAGTCAAGTTTCTCTACATGGCAGAAAAGAATGAAGCTGCATCTATCAGGAGTTGGAGAATATGGTGTATACTATTTGGACAATGATTTTGTTACACTGAGCACCTATCCTTTGACAATGGAAGAGATAAAGGCAAAGCAAGAACATATCCAAGAAATGATTGAAATAACATCTGCATTGACCGACTCATAGTTTAATGACCTAGAAGGATGCAAGGATGCAAAGGCAATGTGGGATAAGCTCATATCAGTATATGGAGGAGATGAACATGTTCAAAGAGCAAAAGTAGATAGTCTAAGAGGACAACTTGAATCCATGAGGATGAGTGAAGGTGAGAACATAACTCAGTATAGTACAAGACTAAAGGAGATTGTTAATCAAATCAAAGGAGCAGGTGGAACTATTGAATAAAAGGATATAACAAGTAAGTTGTTAAGAACCCTTCTACCAGCTTATGCAATCTGAGTCTCTGCAATCAATTAATTGAGGTTTGTACCTAATATGCTAGTTTCTTTAGATGCTACTATTGGTAAGCTACATGCATTTGAGTTAAGTAACTTTGATAACAGTGGATCTTCGGTAAATAAAGTTGAATCTGCATTTAGTTCATTTCATCTTGATGAATCTAATGATTACAATGAAAAAAGTATAAGTACTCTGAAGGAGATCACAATGGAGCAAGTGAAAGATTTCGTAAGAACATGGAAGAAGTACACAAACTATATGAGGAAATCAGAAAGCAGGAAGAGTTTGAAGCACTATTAGCCAAAAGGTTACCTAGAGGCAAAGGTAAGTATAAAGGAAACCTACCTTTGAAATGTTTCAATTATGATAAGATAGGACATATGGCTTCTAACTATCCTGACAAAGATTCTAGTGAAAAGAGAGATTACTGAGATGACAGACAGAAAGATAATCATTACAGAGGACACCGAGACTTCAGAAGAAGACATAGAAAGACATGCTTAATGGCTGATGAGGAATCCAATGATGATAAATCAGATGGAACTGATACAGAGGAAGTAGTTTATGTGGCTATCAAAGATGGATTAGACGAAGAAAGGTATGAAGAAAAAGCCCTAATATCTCACATAAATACTAATGATTCTTGGATCATAGATAGTGGATGCTCACATCATATGACAGGAGATAAACACAAGTTTGTTATATTAGAAGATTATGATGGAGGCTATGTAAGATTTGGTAATGATGCACCATGTCTGGTGAAAGGTAAAGGATCTATAAAACTTCTTGACAATGCAAGATGCAATGATGTTTATTGGGTTGAAGGTTTGAAATACAATTTGTTAAGTGTAGCACAGCTAAACAATACAGGTTTTTGAATAGAATTTCAGAAAGGAATTGTCAAAGTTCATAACAAAAATGAAAAGTTAGCTGCTACTAGGACACAAACAAAAGGTAACACATTTCACCTTGACTCAACTCGGAACAAGTGTTTGTATGCAAAGATAGATGATACCTGGTTATGGTATAAAAGGTTTTGTCATGTAAATTTTGATAATCTGATCAAAATAAGAAAGAAGCACCGAGTAAGAGGTCTACCGAGTCTTGAAAAACTTGAGAATGCTATGTGCAGAGGATGCCAGATGGGTAAGATGACAAGATCAAGCTTTACAAGTAAGTCTTACACTTCTAAAGAAATTTTAGATCTTGTGCACACTGATCTTTGTGGTCCTATGAAAGTTCAAAGTTATTATGGTGATAAATATTTCATATTATTTGTGGATGACTATTCAAGGATGATGTCGGTAATGTTTTTAAAAGATAAATCAAAAGATTTTCAAATGTTGAAATGGTACAAGGCAAGAGTTGAAAATGAAACAGGAAGACAACTAAAATGTCTTAAATCAGATAGAGGAGGAGAGTTCACATCTGATGAATTCAACTTATTCTTCAATGATCATGGTATTAAAAGACAAGTCTCTGCACTGAGAACTCTACAGCAGAATGGAATAGCTGTGAGAAGAAATAGATATTTTGTGGATTGTGCTAGAACACTGATGATTGAAAACAAAGTGCCACAAACATTTTGGAGAGAAGCAATAAGCACAATAGTTTACACCCTGAACCGCATACAATTTAAGAAAGGTACTTTGAAGACACCATATGAAATCTGGTATGATAAGAAACCCAATGTAAGTTATTTTAAAATCTTTGGAAGTAGATGCTATGTTCACAAAGATGATAGAAATGACAAGTTTGATCAAAAAAGTGAAGAAGGAACATTTCTAGGTTATTCTCCTAGAAGCAAAGCATTTAAATGTCTGATCAAATCATCTAACAAAATAGTAGAAAGTGCAAATGTGAAAATTAATGAATTTGCAGAAAGAAATGATGAAGGAAATTCCAAGGAACCAGAAGACTATGATGAATTTGTCTATGTTCAACAAACAAGTCTTACTGAGAAAACTGTTGAAGAAAATGAAGAGAATCTCCAGTTACTGAGTGATGAAGAAGATCATACAAAGCCTACTAAGCCTATATTAGCCAAGTATGTTAGAAGACATCATGCACCAAGTCAGATTATAGGAGATAAGGATGATCCAATGATGACAAGGAACAAACTGAGACAGAACATATGTCTGATATCTTAATTTGAACCGAGAATAGTGAAAGAGACATTTAATAGTGAAGATTGGATAAATGCTATGATAGAAGAGATTGATCAAATCAAGAAGAGTGACACATGGACACTAATCCCAAGACCAAAGGACAAAAATGTAATCGATACAAAGTGGATTTTCAGAAACAAGCTAAATGAAAAAGGAGAGGTCATTCAAAACAAAGCAAGACTAGTTTGCAAAGGTTATGCTCAAGAAGAAGGAATTGATTATGGTGAAACTTTTGCACCTATTGCTAGACTTGAAGGAGTAAGAACATTGTTGGCATATGCTGCTTTCAAAAACTTCAAGGTATATCAAATGGATGTCAAATCTACATTTCTGAATGGAATAATAGAAGAAGAAGTTTTTATTGAACAACCTAAAGGATTTGTTGAAGACAAGAATAAAGATCAGGTATGCAAATTGAACAAAGCTTTATATGGTTTGAAACAAGCACCTAGAGCATGGTATGAAAGATTGCACTCTTATTTGATTAAGATTGGTTTTATAAGGACAAGTGAGAATAGAAATATGTACATGAAGAATGATGGAAATGGAATACTAATCTCAGCCATATTTGTTGATGATATTATATTTTGTGGAAATGACTCTCTATGCAAGAACTTTGGAAATGAAATGAGAAAAGAATTTGAGATGTCCTTAATCGATGAGATAAAGTATTTTATAGGTTTACAGATACTGCAAATGGAAAATGAGATTTTCATTACTCAATCCAAGTACATAAAGGAAATCTTGAAGAAATTTGAAATTTGGAATGGAGGATTAAAAATCTGCATCTATTGATGAGACAATTTACCAATCCATGAATGGAAAGCTACAATATGTTGTTCACAACAGACCAGACATAGCACATGCAGTAGGTATAGTTGCAAGATTCTTTGCAGATCCCAAGGAAACACACATGACAACAATCAAAAGAATTTTTAGATATTTGAAAGGCACAAAGGATTATGGCTTAGTATATCAGAAAGGAAATGATTTTGATTTAAAAGTTTATACTGATGCTGATTGGGCAGGCAACATTGATGATAGAAAAAGCACAAGTGGAGGAGCTTTGTTTTTAGGAGAAAGACTAGTGAGTTGGCTTATCAAGAAACAAGGATGTGTTTCACAGTCAACAACAAAAGCTGAATACGTTGCTGCAACATTGAATTGTACTAACATTGCATGGATCAAACAACTGTTGTAAGGTATAAATGAGAAATTTACTAAGCCAGTAACTATATTCTGTGACAATACTAGTGCCATTAACATTTCAAAAAATCATGTTATGCACTCTAAGACAAAGCACATCTCTATCAAATATCATTATCTTAGAGAAGAAGCTCAAGAGAAGAAAGTGGTGTTGGAGTATGTTATCACAAAGGAACAAATAGTAGATATCTTCACCAAACCACTACCAAGGGACACTTTTTAATATCTGAGAAGTAAGTTAGGGGTCCTACCCCTATCTTCTACTCACAGACTGAGTTTGGTGAAAGCATCAATCTGGTGACTCTATCAAATATATTTTAGGAGTTGATGTTGATTTACACACTTTAGGAGGTCTTCTAAAGGTGTGTAGGAAACAATACAGGATACAATACCGGGAATAGGAATTGAAGACAAAATGCTCTGACTGAGACTGAATTGACACATCATAGCAGGAATTCACTTCATACAGGAAGAAATTCTGTTTTAGTTCTTTACTTTTTGGCATTTTTGTCAAAGGGGGAGAAGAATAATATAAGGGGGAGAAGACTGATTAGACACAAGCTTGAAATTGAAGATTGAAAAGAGGAGAAGTCTAATGTATGGGGGAGAAGTCGGATGATAGCTAGAGAGCATTTCAGCATTTCAGAATCACAGCAATATGAATCTTTTTAAGGTCAAATCAATTGGTTTTGCCATCAATTCCAAAGGGGGTGATTGTTAGCATTTGGCATTATAATAGACAATGGAAGATTGTTCGGATTTCAGTAAGGATATTAAGAAGGTTGATGATGATTATGGATATAACTGATTAAGGATGTTTACTATCTTGATATTATTATTTTGTCATTGATGTCAAGAAATTGATTTTCTAATTCAGTACGATGTTGCCATATCTTGAGAAGTATGATTTTAAGAGTATAAAGATGTCGGTAAAAGACACAGAAAGATTATGATAAATAAGGGGATGAATAAGGTATTCAATGGGCAACTATTACCGAGTTAGACAATGATGAGATCATGATGTTTAGATTGTTTAAACATCATACATATGTTGTAAATTGTAAGGTTAATACTATACTATGTTACCAAGCAAAGAACCTAGTTGGTAAACCCTAAGGAACCTAGTCGGTAAAACCCTAAGGTTATCACTATCAGTTAATGAAGGCGGAATGTCTACTGAGTGAAGTTTAGTATTTACTGATTTATAACCAAGTTGTAACCAAGCTATAATAGAATGCATTAAATGTTTGCATGCATTATTTAATGAAGGAAGTTGATGAGCTAGAACTGATTAAATGATTGGTATGCCGTAAATATAGTTCATTAAGAATCTATGGCAAAGGAAAGTCAGCAAGAAGATCTACAGTTCAGATTAAACCGCAATACCCTAGCACAAGTTCCAAGAAATGTATGCAAGTGCCAAGACAGGGTAAAACATTTTCAGATCAAAGGATACATTGAACTTGGTCAAGCATGAAGATTTGATGGCTATGATTGATCATGGGAAATGTGATCAAAGAGATTAAGTGGTTAGCTAATTGTTTATAAATAGGGAACTGTTGATAAACAATGTATACGTGCAAGTGTATGCACAAGGATGCTACATAGTGATTACCGAGCACAGAAGCTTGAAGACCTATTTGAATAATAGAGTATAGAAGCCCAACAGATGGACAAGATTAGTTCTATGTCTAGATTGTATTGAACAAATAAGAATCTGCTTTAGCATTTTAGATGTGAAGTTGCAGATAGATTTTTATTACTATTATTTTGTGAAGTAACAGAAAATCTCTTAATCGAGTGGAGTTAACAGTCTTATTTGTAAAACCCTCTAGCAAGGTGACATTCTAATTAAGTGTTTGAAATCCTTTAACAAGGTCACTTCTAACAAAGTGAAGATCCTAACAGATTTGAGGGAAATCCCTTAATCGGGTCACATCTAGCAATGTGTTTGTAATCTTTAACAAGATTTGCTTTTAACCGAGCATACTCTAGAAGAGTATATTTCTTAGTGGGTCCGAAATCCCATAGTGGTTTTTCCCTATTTGTGTTTCCACGTTAAATCTAGTGTTATGATGTTTATATGGTTTTGAGTTTGCATGTTTAGCAGTTTTGGTTATATTACTGAAGTATATGTTACCGAGGTTGAATCTGATGTTTTTATGGAAGATTAAGTTTGTATGATTCACCCCCCCCCCCCCCGCTCTCATCTTGTTGGCTATTGGATGTGTACTTATATTAAGTATCAGAACTATCATTATGATGTTCATCTTATCTTGTTGTTACATTCCACCTCATGTGGAATATTATGTTGTTTCTCCTACCTACCCTTGTTTCTTATTGAGCCACATGTCATGTTTGTGTGGTCACATATCCATATAGCCTTTCCTATACAAGAAGGCTCATATTCATTGTATGTAACGCTTCATGATCCAATTGATCAGTATTTTCATCTTGATAGAATATAGTTTATTCCTATCATCTATTTTGTTCTCTCATTTGTTCTTTCCATTGCCTCTTGATCTTGGAAAAAACTTACATGGTATCAGAGCCATTAGAGTGCCATTGGTTTGCCAATTGAGAGAAAATTGGGGTTTGCGTTTTGGAGCTTTCTATTTCAGATTTTTATTGGAGATTATTGGGTTAGATCTGAGGTCACCATTGGATTGAGGAGGTTCGAGAAAGTAATAATCATCTTTTTTTTGGTCCAAATCTGACATCTGAGCCCAAATCTAGAGTCGTTTGAAGGTGGAGGGTGGTGAATTGTCCCAGCACCGATCTATAATTTTGGAGCATTTTTGGCCAAATTCATCATCGCCATTGCACTCAGAAGGCCCCAAAACCCCAAGATCGACTGTCAATTCATTGAAATTGGCGTCCATTACTCCGAGTTGGAAAATCTCCCCTCCTGGCCCATTGTACAGACTTGCAGGTACAGGTCTTAAAATATTTTTTTATTTTTTCCGTTTTTAATTATTTTTCGAAAAATGAAAAACTAAATTTTATTTTTTTTTAACTTTATTGAGTGGGGGTGATTCGATTTGTTTTTTACATATTTTTTTTTAAGTTTTTAAATTTTTTTGGGAGAGGAGGTCATCCATACGGGCCCACAAGTTTTTAAATAATTTAAAAAATAAACTCTTTAAAAAAAAATTATCTTTAATAATTTTTTATTAAAAAAAAAATTATTTCATTTTTTTTCAAAAAAAATGACTATCCCCTTTTTTAGTTTTTTTTCTTTATTTTTTAATAAAGTTTTTTTATGGGCTTTAATAAATTATTTTTTCTGGATTTTTAAAATCTTTTAAAAACAAAAATATCATTTAATAAGTCAAATTGGGAACACTTTTTTTCTTGTCACTTCATACCTGTCTTGCAGTGCATCCAATCGGCAGTCAAGGTGGAGGGGGGTTGATTTGCTCCTTTATATCTCTTGGCCACATCCCAATTGGAGGCATCTTTTTTTGTAGTATTCTACAGGGCTTCTTGTTGGCATCGTTTTCATGTTTCCAGATTTGTACTATCATGTTGTATGCTTTTCCATGAGCAATGTTGTACTCGCACTATCATAAAGTGTCACACGTCTTTGTATCTTGTCATTGTTGACATATTTGATGTAATCCTCTTGTACAATAGATTAGGAATATCTTGTGAGACTTGGTGCATGGTTCCAGTTGAGACTTAGATTTTACACATTTGTGCATGGCTCCTGTGAGACTTGGATTGTATCGGTATTTTTGCTATTTCTGAGTATCTAGATGATGCTCATAGTAGGTTGTCTCCATGCTTGATCTTCATTTTGTTGCAGCGAGTGATTCATCATCATCGACTTGGTACCTGGTTTTGTCACACTTTGACATTATTGGTGCAACATTGGTTCTCTTTTTTCCTTATGGGGAGGTATTTTGGTCATCATCATTAGACCATCTTTGTAGGAGATTCAACATTGAGGGGGACCTTCATGGTCTCTTCTTCTCTCTTATGGGGGGGACATAAATTTTTTGTTCTTCTCATTTATCATTGAGAGAATTGTGTGCTTTCATTATCTCTCTTTTGGGGGGGGGGGGGTTTCCCATTGGGTTTCTCTCTCTTTCTCCATTTATGGGTGATTGCATTTGCATTTGTATATGGGTACCTAACATGGTTTTGTAGTTGGGACCCATCTTGCATTGCTTAGTTGCATTGTAGACTTAAGTGCATTCCCCTAAGTTGCACTTAAGGGGGGGTGATGGTGTAAATAATTATTCATCTTGGATATTATTACATCTTACTTAAGCTTACTTAGGAAGTGCATTTCATAGTAGTTTCGGTATGAGACACTTGGGTGTTTGTGCCACATTGGGATAGTGTGTGTAGGAGAATTTCTACCATTTGTGGTGTTGATCTTATCTTGTTGTTACATTCCACCTCATGTGGAATATTATAGTGTTTCTCCTACCTACCCTTGTTTCTTATTGAGCCACATGTCATGTTTGTGTGCTCACATATCCATATAGCCTTGCCTATATAAGCAGGCTCATATTCATTGTATGTAATGCTTCATGATCCAATTGATCAGTATTTTGATCTTGATAGAATACAGTTTATTCCTATCATCTATTTTGTTCTGTCTCATTTGTGCTTTCCATTGCCTCTTGATCTTGGGAAAATCTCACACTAAGGACTGACGCTGGATTACACAAACTAGGATTAGAGAAAGAAAAATTAAAGGAGGTATTAGAAATTTTTCTTTTCCTTCCCTTAAAATGGCAAGTCCACTTTATAAAATGATTGATGTGCATTGTGGATACAATACAAATGGAAAAAGAAATTTTCAAATCTTTAAGACATAGATTATAATATTCTCATTAATCAGGGTACAAATATCTATGGGTAATTCATGTTGATCCATCCTAATTTTAATCCCTTTGGAGAAAAGACCCAGGTTGGCTAACCTATCTTTCTTTGAACAAATTCAAACACAGTATTTAAAAATAGTTAATGGGCATGGTATGCAACTATCCTATGGTTGTGAGACTTTTATTGAGTTTTATCATCACATCATATAATTAAGCAATATTTTCACTACAAAGAATTTGAATCATGATGGAAATTTTAGTATTCAATTCCTTAAGAAAAATATAGAAATATAAATCTTGGGGGTGGTAAATTTTTTTACAAGAACCTCTTCTAAGTATTATTAAATCACAAAATAAAATCATATATGTATTTAATGTTAGATGTTTTACTTTTTAAGATATTGTTTAGATAGAATATTTATCGACAGTACATTTGAATCAATTGAAAAACAATATCTACAATTTGATCATATTTTGTAATAGAGTTACATTGTAATATTATATACCATTCACGTGCCTTGTGTTTGGGAGGGAAAGTAAGAAACAAAAGAGCCACATTTTGATTTGTTATATGATAAATATTGTATGGATTTTAATAATCACTAATATTATCTAATAGAGAGATACCTACATATCTATAAAAATGAGGAAATTGTTTTAATACTACTTCTAGAACTTGAATTCTCTATTGTTTCAATGGAATGCTAGTATACCATGGTGAGAATGGTAAATTTAATGCAAGAATATTTAGATGCACATAAATATTAGTCACCATAATGGTCTACAAAATTAAGGATTTGAGATAAGATCATCAACGGGGTTACAAATAGAAGAGGCGTGCTTCTATGGGCTACTATATTTTATATTATCAACTAAAAGCAAATAATATAGAACAAAAATCAAACAAGGGAAAAATACAAGTCAATGTTTGCATCCCATTAGGCATATCAAGAATTGCTGATTTCTAATTTTGTACTTTCATAGACACTATATAAATATGAGACATCGCATGAATATGTGACTTCACTACTTATGTAGCACCTATAATTTTAAGAGTTGGCTTGTCATATATTTTTGAATAAATTTATTAATATCTAAAGAAAAAAAGGGAAGAATTTTCCTAAAAATATAACTAAATTCTAAGGTGATTTTGGAAGACAGATTGAAAGTAAAATATATGTATATATTATTTACAATAATTGGATACTCCATTGAAAAATCACACAACACAAAACTAGATATTAATACAGAAAATGTAAGAGGGAAAATAATGCACATCCAATTTATTAAATAAAATTGAATTTTACTCATTAATTGCAATGCTAAAACCACATGGGCTTACCTAACTACAAAGAAAATTTTATAAATTACAATGCTACGACCACATGGGCCTACCTCACTACAAAGAAACTCAACTTCTAATAAAACTTTGTAATTTGAAGCTACAATCTACACTAATGGAGATATCATTTGTAACCTTTTTTCATCACTTAATTTGACACCACTAAATATCTTAGAATGTTTTTGAAAGTGCAACCCCCACTTTTTGGACACCCAAAGGTTCAAAAATTTGCTTTCCCACTTAGGAAGATATTTCATTTTAAATTTAAATTTTGGTAGCACAACTTCTTAGAGCCATAATTTTTTACTTAGCATCTACTTTACTATTACAATATATTGTTTGAAAGCTAATGAAGATATCTAAAATGCTAATTATTTGAGGGTCATTTTATTCACTTATTAGTCTTATATGAGGCTTCTAAGGGCTTTAAGTTTAAGTATAAATATTTTTTAGGAAAAAATTTAAAAGATAAAAATTTAATATGTCCCAAATGATATAGGATATTCGGATTACTATTTCACCATTTTCTTTATATTTTAGTTCTACTCCATTCGGCAATATTTTAGGTCCATATGTTCTCATATAGGTTGATTTTATAAAATAGGAAGTAATAATTTTTTACCTTTTAGGACTTTAGACTACCCTAATCCTCTAAAGTGTCATCGTGGGCTCCAAAACAACTAAAGAAACCTTTAAAAAATGGAAACTTTTTTTTTTTTGGAATGCAACATTTCTCTTACACCCTATATGATGTTGCTCCAAACATGTGGGATAGTTTGACAAGTGACCTTGTTATATTTTTTATGTTTGATGAAAACCAAGATGGTCAACCTTTTTATTAGATAATCATGGCAAATATTCAATGATCCTTCCCTTCCACATAACCAAATATTATTCTTACTAGCTAATTGCTATACTTCTACCCACATTAATATCCAAGCTTTATTCTATATATTAACATTTGGAGTAGTTTTTAGTATACAAGCTTATTTTGGTCCAATCTTATTGTCTCCTTCATGATATTTTATCAAATCAACAATATAAAAAGTAAGTGAAATATCAATTTTCTTAGTAAATTCTACCTCATATGTATTTGTTGAATCACATCTATTTATAATCTTAAATGGTCCAACATTGTTCATTTTCAACTTTCTATATGTTATAACATGAAATATTTAGTTTTTCGAGTGAACCATATCTTCATCTTTAACCTTGAATTATATAAACCTTCACATTTGGTTTGCCATTTCCTTGTACTTAGTATTCATCTTATTAATATCTTATTTATCTTTTTGTTCAATTTCTATAGGTGCTCAATAAAATCCTTTTCATGGAATTATCTTTTCTCCATTTTCCGTCGTCCTCAACTCAAGAGCATTCCTTAAAATATTCCTATGCACAATTTCGAATGGGCATTTATTTCTAATATTATTGAAAAAATTATTGTATAAAAATTATACCTATGGTTCAATCAAATATTATGATCCCTTGGTACTAAGCATCTCAATAGGTTTTTGAAAGTCCCACTTGTTGGTATTTTGGTATGGTTTTGTCATTGATGTCAACACCTATCAACACTTATCAAGTCTGGCACTTTGGAGAATTGACAATGTTCACCGACAAGCAAGTGACTTATGCATAGTCATCGGTATCTGGTAGACTGACAGGATATATTGTTCACCGACACTTGGAATGACATGGAAAACATCTAGTTATGTTGAAGACATTGTTTGGACACTTTGTCTTGGAGAATTACTCATTGGTATATTCCTATTTACATATTTGTTGTTACAGGTTATGCACTGGCAGGCTTATCTATTCCTGATCAGCACGACATGCTTTGGAGATGATTTCGTTGTTATTGTAAATGCATTAAGCTGACATGTTGAATCAGATATTGCATTGGTTATTGATTTACTTGTAATTATTTTATTGTAATATCTTTTAGACTCAACCTACTAAAATTGGTCTTAGGTTATGGTATATATGTAAGATCTTATTTATAAGATCGATAGGCAATCGGGAAAAAGAATTGTAAGAAGGTATATGTGAAAATGAGCAGAGCTATACACGTAGATGTCATTTGAAGGTGAAGCAAGGTTTTCCTGAAGGCAATCAGAACTACACCGGTACTGAATCCAACATATGAAGATGCTATTTTGAGCAGTACATCATTATTAGATTTAACCATCCAATTGTAGTCAGTGTGACTCCTGTAGTCACATAAATCTGTCCACTTAATTAAATGAATACTTAGTATTTATTTGATTATTTAACCATCATTAGCATAGAGTTTTTTCATAGCATCACTATCTACTCTTGCATAGTATTTGCTTATCATATTCAACCATCTTGAATCTCCATATGGCATCCATGGCTAGTGCTAAAAGCTGAGAGATACACTCATTTGGGACTTGGAGAGGAGAGGAACAAGGGAGGAGCAACTATGAGCATCTTGATTAGCTATTTTATTCTATGTTTATATGCTTTCTATTTCATGCTTAATATCTCTCTTGATATGCCTGTTTAGGATAATCTTTTGTTGCTAACACTAATGTTTGTTTCTTGTGCTCTTGTGTGTGTTGCCATCAAGCAGATTTTCTAATCCTTTTTGCAGAGCATCAACTCCTATTTGTGTTTAAGCAATGAGCTCTAGGTGCTTGGCCTTTGTGCATGTTCAGACCCCATTTGTATACATATACTATCTGCAGTAGTATCATCTGATTGTGGGTAAGGTTTCCCATTGTGGTTTTTCCCCTTACAGGGTTTCCATGTACAAATATTGGTGTTATGTGTTGTGGATGTTATTGTCTTTCTATTTCATGCATTAATCTTTACCGGTACTGTAATTAACTGATAAACTATCTACCAACATAAATTTTGTTTTACCGATATTAAGAATTAAGGTTGGTTAAGTTGTTTTTGGTTTGAATTTATTAGACAACTGATTTAACCCCCCCCTCTTAGTTGTCTCTAGGACCTAACAATTGGTATTAGAGCATAGTCGTCTTTTTTGCAGAAGTTTAACAACTTGAGGAGATCCAATGTCTACTAACTATTTCAGGAAGGACAGTCCTAAACTTGATGGAACCAACTATGGCATATGGAAGATCAGAATGGAGACACATTTGAATTGCATTGGAAATGAAATCTGGGAGGTTACAAAGAATGGCTATACTGCTCCTACATCTAGTCAGCTTAATCCACCTACCTTAGGAAAAGATGGAGAAAATGATTGCAAAGCAAGAGAATCACTTTTGAGCACATTATCAGATCAGCAAATCATGGGATTATTAGATAGGTCTACTGCTAAAGCTATTTGGGATCATTTGGAAAGATTGAATGAAGGAGATTCCACAGTCAAAATTGCAAAACTTGAAAGTTTCCGGGTCAGGTATGAAAATCTAAAAATGGAAGAAGATGAAAGAATTTTTGCTTTTATAGAAAGAGTAAATGAAATTGTTTTGGGTATTAAATATTATGGAGGAACCTTAAGTGAAGATGAAATTGTTTCAAAAGTTTTAAGAGGATTGCCACCATCATATAAAATGAAAGTTATTGTTATAAATGAGTTGAGAACAATGCCTAATACATCAGTAACTAGGGATACATTGATTGGAAAACTTTCAGCTTTTGAAATTGAGGAATTTGGTCCTGTTGCTACTATAAAGATAGATTTAGCTTTTAAGGCATCAACATCATCTACACCATCATTTGACAAATCTGATTGGAAAGCCTTTTATGCAAGAAAACTTGAGGAAAGCAGGAGAGAAAATGAAGAACTTGAAGCACTATCTACAAGGAAAATGCCTAGAGGTCTAGTTGGAAGTAAGTATGAAGGTAAAGCACCCTTTAAATGTTTTAATTATAATAAGATTGGTCATATGGCTTCAAGATGCCCTGATAGACATGCTAGACTAAGAGAAGAAGCTAGAAGAACATACAATCCTAACCCTGAATATCAGAGATACAGATTTAAGAAGAATAAAGATAAATCTTGGTGATGAAGGAGTCACTGATGATTCTGATGAAGATCCTATAGACAATGGATGGGTTTTTGTTTGTATAACAGAAGATCAACTAACACCTACTATTCAACTGGTAGAGCAGGCCCTGGTAGCTAAAGTTGAAGTTAAGGATGAATGGATCATTGATTCAGGATGTTCACATCACATGACTGGTGATAAAGGTAAACTCTTGAACTTTTAGGAATACAATGGAGGTATGGTAAGATTTGGAGATGATAAATCTTGTTTGATAAAAGGAAAAGGTACTATATCTCTTGATGGTAAGCATAATAATGACAATGTCTACTATATAGAAGGTTTAAAGCATAATCTTTTGAGTGTTGGTCAATTAGTTGAAAAAGGATTTCAGTAATAATTCAAGAATGGAAAATGCAAAATAATGAACAGAACTGATTTGGAAATTGCAACCAGTAATCAAACTAGAGGAAATATCTTTCATTTGAATAACAATGAAAAGACATGCTTGATTGCACATATTGATAAAAGTTGGCTATGGCATAAGAGACTCTGTCATGTAAATTTGATTGCATGGTAAAAATTAGTACTACTAAGGTAGTTAGAGATTTACCTAAGATTGTTAAGCCTCACAATCTGGTATGTAAGGAATGTCAATTTGGAAAACAAGTTAGAGCATCTTTTAAAAGTATTCAAGAAAAATCCAATAATGCTCTTGACTTAATTCACACTGATTTATGTGATCCAGCTAGAACTAAAAGTTTACAAGGTGATAGATATTAATTCACACTAATTTATCAAGGTTACTTTTCTCAGAGAAAGAACAAAAGCACTTGGGAAATTCAAACTATTCGAGGCAATGGTAGAAAATGAAACCAGTAAGAAAATCAAATGTCTAATATCAGATCAAGGAGGTGAATTCACATCTAGGGAATTTAATGCATTCTATGAAGTGATTGGAATCAGAAGACAGTTATCAACACCCTGGACACCACAGCAAAATGGAGTTGTAGAAAGAAAGAACAGAACTATCTTGGATGCAACTAGAAGTATGTTATCAAAAGAAAATCTACCACATGTATATTGGAGAGAGGGAGTAAGCACAATGGTCTATGCATTCAACAAAGTTCACATCAAAAGAGAAACTGGTAAGACCCCTCATGAACTATGGTTTGGTATTACTCCTACTCTTAAATATTTCAGAATATTGGGAAGTAAATTCTATATTAGAAGAGATGAGTATATTGGCAAATTTGATCCTAGAAGCAATGAAGGAATATTTCTTGGTTATTCATCTACAAGCAAGGCATATAGATGTTTTAACAAAAGATTGTAGAAAATTGTTGAGAGTACAAATGTGAAGATTGATGAATAGTTTAGAGGAACTTCAAGGTATATAGACTCTAAACCGGCAATAGAGATACAGACAAATGAATCTATCTTGAATCCACCGGTACAAAATGAAGATCCAGTTACACCGGTATCATCTAAAAATTCCACTGTAACTGAGGAACAACAACTAATGAAGACATCTTGGTATGTAAGACTGAATCACTTTGAAAATCAGATAATTTGGAACAAGTATCAAGGAGTTATGACAAGAGGAAGACTACCAAATGAAGAGGTATGTCTTATTTCTCAAATTGAATCATCATCAATTAATGAGGCATGTGAAGGTAAGCACTGGATTAAAGCTATGGAAGAGGAAATAGAATAAATTGAAAAGAATAACACATGGACATTAGTTCCCCGGCCTAAAGACAAAAATGTGATTGGAACAAAATGGGTTTTCAGAAACAAAATTAATGAAGATGGGAAGGTAATCAGAAATAAAGCAAGACTAGTGTGTAAGGGATATTCTCATAAATAAGGAATTGATTATAATGAAACCTTTGCACCGGTAGCTAGAATTGAGGTAGTCAGATTATTCTTGGCTTTTATAGCACACAAGAACTACAAAGTATATCAAATGGATATTAAATGTGCATTTTTAAATGGAGATCTTGGAGAAGAAGTTTACATTGAGGAACTTGATGGATTTTCTTTAACAGATAACAAAGATATGGTTTGCAGGTTAAGGAAAACTTTGTATGGGTTGAAGCAAGCTCCAAGAGCTTGGTATGCTAGATTGGATAAATATCTTTTGAAGATTGGATTTTCTAAAGGTAATGCTGACAACAACTTATACTATAAAGTGACTAAGGATGACATCTTGGTTATAGAAGTTTTTGTTGATGATATAATGTTTGGAGGAGAAGATGGATTATGTAAAGACTTTTCTATTGAAATGCAACATGAATTTGAAATATCAATGATTGGAGAGATTAAATTCTTCTTAGGACTATAGATTTCATAGACTGATAAAGGTATATTCTTAAGTCGATCTAGGTACTTGAAGGAGTTACTTAATAAATTTGGGATAGAGAACTCTAAATCGGTAAACACCCCTATGACTACAAATGACAAATTATCACTAAGGTATGAATCTACACCTATTAATCTGACTAGATACAAATCTATGATATGAGGCCTACTATATTTAACACAAACAAGACCTGATATTATGAATGCAGTATGTATTGTTTCAATATTTCAAAGTAATCCTAGAGAAAATCATGAATCAACAATAAAAAATATTTTCCAGTACTTACAAGGCACTACAAATCTTGGTTTATGGTATCCTAGAGATGAAAAATTTGAATTATGTGCATATACAGATGCAAATTGCACAGGAGATGTGGATGATAGAAAAAGCACCACTGGCGGAGCATTTTTTTCTTGGAAGAAGATTAATTTCTTGGTTGAGTAAGAAACAAAGTTCTGCATCTTTATCAACAATAGAATTAGAATATGTTGCAGCGTCAACTAACTGTACACAGGTATTATGGCTTAAGAAAATGTTGGAGGCCATAAAGGTAAAATGCAAGGAACCTATAACTACCTATTGTGATAACACTGCAGCAACTGATATATCTAAGAATCCAGTATTACATTCTAAAACTAAACATGTTTCTATCAAATGGAATTTTCTAAAAGAGAATGTTGAAGCAAAAGAAGTAAAACTGGTTTATGTGAATACTAAAGAGCAGATTGTAGATATTTTCACTAAGCCTTTGCCGAAGGATACTTTTGAATATCTCAGAGACCAACTTGGGGTCATACCCCCACCGGTAGAGACTTAGACAGTTGATGTTTGTCATTAACTGGCAAAATTAACAGAGAAATCTTTTACTTCAGCTTTGATGAGGGAGCTACTTCTCAGGGGGAGTAGTTGGTATTTTGTATTTGAATCTATTTTTGTATTAACTTTGGCATTTGATGTCAAAGGGGGAGACATATCTATGGAAAAATGCATTATCTATTGAGAAGAGATTATTCAATGGGGGAGAGATTGATTACTCTCTGTATTTTGATCTTTGGTTGTGATCTCTTTTGAGAGATTGTGATCTCTTTTGGGAGATTGTTAGTTTTTGGGTTTTGGCATTTTTATTTTGGCGCTTTGATGGTTTTTCCATCTTGTGTTTCCATCAATACCAAAGGGGGAGATTGTTGGTATTTTGGTATGTTTTTTTCATTAATGTCAACACTTATCAACACTTATCAACTCTGGCACTTTGGAGAATTGACAATGTTCACCGACAAGCAAGTGACTTATGCACAGTCACCGGTATCTAGTACACCGATAGGATATATTGTTTACCGGCACTTGGAATGACATGGAAAACCTCTGGTTATGTCAAAGACATTGTTTGGACACTTTGTCTTGGGGAATTGCTCACTGGTATATTCGTATTTGCATATTTGTTGTTACCAGCAAATAGGTCCAGGTTATGCACTGGTAGGCTTATCTATTCCAGATCACCACTGCATGCTTTGGAGATGATTTTTTTGTTATTGTAAATGCATTAAGCTGACATGTTGAATCAGATATTACATCGGTTATTGATTTACTCGTAATTATTTTATTGTAATATCTTTTAGAGCCGACCTACTAAAATTGGTCTTAGGTTATGGTATATATGTAAGATCTTATTTGTAAGATTGATAGACAATTGGGAAAAAGAATTGTAAGAAGGTATATGCGAGAATAAGTAGAGCTATACACACAGACATCATTTGAAGGTGAAGCAAGATTTTTGGGAAGGCAATCAGAACTACACCGGTACTGAATCCAGCATATGAAGATGCTATTTTGAGTAGTACATCATTATTGGATTTAACCATCCATTTGTAGTCAGTGTGACTCCTATTTGCGTTTGACTATTGAGCTCTAGGCGCTTGGCATTTCTGCATGTGCAGACCCCATTTGCATACATATACTATCTGCATTAGTATCATCTGATTGTGGGTAAGGTTTCCCACCGTGGTTTTTCCCCTTACAGGGTTTCCACGTACAATTATTGGTGTTATGTGTTGTATATGTTATTGTCTTTCTGTTTCATGCATTAATCTTTACCGGTACTGTAATTAACTAATAAATTGTCTATTGACATAAAGTTTGTTTTACTGGTATTAAGCATTAAGGCTGGTTAAGGTGTTTTTGGTTTGAATTTATTAGACAACTGATTCACTCCCCCCCTCTCAGTTGTCTCTAGGACCTAACACTACTCACCACCTTTGTTTTACCATTAGTTAGAAAATGGTGCATATATTTTAACTACTTAAGTGTCTCGTAAGCATTTTAATGTGATTAGTGATGCTAGCATGACACTCCATCCAATTCCATGTCAAACACTTTTGACCTAGAGATATGAACTAGTAAGGTCATAGATGAGGGACACAATCCCCATAAAATAATTGCAAGTCTTAAACCTATAAACACATTTGACCAGGAAAGACACAAACCTAAAATCACAATGGCGTAGTGGTAGTTTAAACCTAGGTGATCACAACAAAAACACAACCACTTAAGTAACACACTATGGGAAGAACCCTAAAATGGTGCATAGAATTAATCTTCAAATTAGTCCTCAATTTTTCCGATAAGGTCCTTAAAAATTAACCAAAAGAAATTGTATCTTATTCATAAACTATAATATTTTGTAGACTATGTTGTCTTACTACATCTCTAAGAAGAAACAAGCTAGGATGTGAATTAAACATCATTAGTTTTGTAGCATGGAATAAAATGTGTTATCATAGAAAATTTATCAACCACCACAAATATTGAGTCATGTCCTCTTTTTGTCCCTGGTAAACTAAGAAGAAAATTCATCATGACATATATCTATGGTTTCTCTAGTATAGGAAAATATAGTTCAACATTATAACTTACTCCTTTGGCCATCTAGTATACTTTGCATCTTTATACAAACTTCCTTACTTATTTTTCTAACTTTGGCCAATAATAATTCTCACTAACAAAAACGTAGTCTTATCTCAACCAAAGTATTGATCCAATCCTCCAATATTATTCTCCTTGATCATATTATCCCTCATAGAACTTCTTAGAATACACAACCAACTTCTTCTAATAAATATCTCATATTAGATTAAGAAATACTACCCTATTATCTTATCCAAAGCACTAGTTCCCATCAATCTCTCTAATCTTCTATTACTTATGGATCATCAAGAGACAAACACTTGATTTCATTAAACCTACCAACCTCTATCTTCATATTTGTATTTAAATATTGATGATTAGTATATAAAATAAACACTTTTGGAAATAAATGATGTCTCCATTTCTTCAAATTATCAACTATAATAAAAAACTACATACCATAAACATAATACTTTTATTAAAATTAATAAAATTCTCACTGAAACATGAAATTGGCTTACCTTCATGACTCAAAAAAGCTCCTCTGAGACAACCACTAGTATCACAATCTACCTAAAATATCTTACTAAAATATAGAAGTACCAAAATAGGTTGCTGTGTTACTTTCTTCTACAACATATCAAAACTCTTTGCTACTTCTTAAATCTATATAAACTTCTTTTTATCCCCTTTCATTGTATTTTTTGTGGGTTCAAAAACAATATTTAAATTCTCAATATACTTTTCGTAAAAAATTGCTAAACGACAAAAAGATCTTACCTCTGCAACACTCCTTGATTTAGGTTATTTGATGCTAGACCAATCAATAAATTATTCTTCCTTGATTCTCAAAATCATATTGAATATGTATCAAGTGTTCCTCTAATATGTTATTGAAAATAAAAATTTCACACAAATAAAAAAACAACAATTTTTTTTTAACTATTTCAATACCTCATTCATAGTAGAGATAAATATGTTTGATGCATTGGTTAGACCAAATGGCATGACTAACTACTTATATAATCCCTCTTTAGTTTTGAAGGCTGTATTCCACTTACCCACTTCTTTGATCTACATTTAATTATATCCACTCTTCAATTCTATCTTCATAAAGTACTTTGTTGTATTTAGACAATCCATTATTTTATCCATCCTTAGGAATGAGAATTTACACCTAATTGTATTTGTAATTATGGCTTGGGAGTCTATACACATTTTCCATTCTTCATATTTCTTTGGTTCTAGTATCGTAGATACCATGCGTGAGTTAAAAAAAAATTAATAAACAATTTCTTAAATAACTCTTCAACTTGTCTATATAGGTCTTGATTCCCTATAGGATTCCTTCTATGAGCTTCCTACTTTGGAAAATTGGCTCCTAGTATCAAATCCTAGTGACTAACATTCCTCTCTAGTGGAAAACCTTGAGGTACATTATTTGACACAATATAATGAAAAGTCCAATAGATTTTAAAATTTTAATATTACATCTTCATCTTATTAATTATTAACTCTAGGAATTAACGTATAGCATATATGCTCAAGCTTCACACATCCAAAATTTCCCTACCATCAACCAAACAAATTCTTGCATTAAGACATACCTTTTCTTCCATTTCATTCAAGAACTTCAACTTATGGAAAACTCTATCCTTTGTTAGGGAATAAGTATTACCATATTCATATTGTATAACATGCCAGTCAAAATTATATGCTCTCCACAATAATTTATGATATTTATCCATAGACATGATTTGACGCAATACCTCATCATGGTAATTCCCAATCTTGAACTTTATTAAACATTTCTCTTCGAATAAGTCTATATGGTTATTCAACAACCATGCAATGCAATATGGATATGAATGTATCTTTCATTCCAACTATCATTTGTTAAACATCTCCTCTAAAATAAGTCTATTAGTGATATTACTATCAATGATAACATGTTTACACCTTGTATAAAATATGACCTTCCTCCTAACTAGATATTTCTCCCTATTTGGAAGATTCCCCCTATTAGAAGAACTCATTTTTTCATCTTTAAAATTCTGAGTTTCACCATCTTCATCTACATGAGAAACTCATGCAATATATTCAAGTCTACTATTTGTCCTTCCTTGATGTTGTAGGAACTTGGATACTCAATGTCCTTCTTATCCACATTAGAAATAAATTTGATGAAATTTTATTTTTTTATAACCTTGTCTAGACTTTCCTCTTCCTCTTTGATTACCACTGATTTCATCTAAAGGGAAATAGGAACTATCTCTTTTATAGTTTTTATTACTGTTAGGTTCTTAATTCTTATTTTCATCTTCAATTTTTTCCTCCATGTGATCTTCTTCAAGTCCTTCATCCACGATCTTTTCATCTTTGTTTCTTTCACATATTATACTTATCTTCTTTTCTACCTTCATGAAAAATTGATCTATCCTTCTCCTATGGTAGTCATTCTAACCAAATTCAACTATTCCTAAATACTTATATTTAATCCAATTATATAATATGCTACCTTCTCCTTCTAGGCCTCTTAAAAGCCTATTTTCATCATGATCTTGTAAAATTATTCTATATACTCTTTGATAGAATTATTCACTTTTTGCAAACCTTGCATCTTCTTTAGAAAATCCGACTTGAAATGAATAGGCATCTATTTAGCTTTTCCACCATCACATCTAGATATTTTATCTTTTTCTTTTCTATTTTATTGTACTCCCTTCTAGTGGATATAGGCATAAAATTTCAATTTGGTATTTGTAAATTTGACCCTCTGAGGATCTTCCACCTCCTCATATCCAATGTTTTCCTCCATATCATTAACCCATTTGATCAATTATTCTAGGGTAATATTTCCAACATATGTAGAAACTTCAATCCTTGTTCTTTTTCTAATATTGGAGATGACCTTTAATAATATGATTTTCTTGGGGTCTCCAAAAACATCCTTTTTTCAAAACTATACAACTTCAAATTCATCTTCACTTTCATCTCTTCCTCTTCGATCAAACCATCTATGAGTGTGTGCAAGATGTCAAGAGCCCATTTTTTTGGCTAAAATGTAAAATTATTTTTCCTAATTTTAAAGATTTGTCACAATTGAACTAAAAACTTGAAGCACTTAAAGATTGAATATTTAAACAATTAGTATTATAAAATATAGTAATCTGATTTGAGTTTCAAAATATGTAATTTATTTTAATACAAAATTCTACAAATTGATTTTTAATGGCAATGTGTAAAAAACACTATTTAAATGTCACATTTTTTAGGATCAAACCATCCATGTGTAATGATGAATCAATGATGAATAGTTACTACGAAACCGATACTGAGAGGGGGGGGGAATCAGTCCAGACAAAAACACTTTTCCTTAAACACTGCACTTTATTGGCAAGCAATAACACTGGTCTAAACCAGATTACTAATGGTTAAACATAGTAAGAATGTGAAAGACATAAACCAGTAACTCTTAACTTTCCACACAATCTAATATCTTATTTCCACTTCACCCTTATGCATAAACAAGTACTCTACCATCATAAATATAATAACTTGCTAGTTCAACATGATTGGTACTTGACAAAAAATAACAAAGCATCACATGAAAAGGCATCACACATGACACACATATTTTTCATGTGGAAACCCAACTGGGAAAAATCACGATGGGGATGAATACCACAAGCTGTTCTTTGAACCCTTTTGAAGTCCACTCTATTAGGAGCCTAGTCTGGTTAAAGACTATTACAATAGCTTCTGTTACGAACCGATCCTGCTAGGGATCACCCAGTTAAGGGATGGCTAAAATACCTGATTAAGGGTTAAACCCTGTTAAAGGTTACCTTGTTAGAGGATTTTAAGAACTCAATGATTTTGAGTCATCGTGTTAAAGGATTTACAACAAGCCAGTTAAAGCTACCCTATTAAGGAATTTTCCAACTGTTGAAGTGGTCAGAGGTCAATAGGTATTTCAATGATCTGGTAACAACACTCAATGCCAATGCAGATCCGCTTTAGTTCCTTCCTTCTGCAATCATACTTTGCAGGTATCTATTCTCTTATCTGGTCTGGCAAGAATCACGTATCTCTGCACTTAGATACACACACAACATTTGCCAACAACTTCAACATGAAAAACAACATCGACCTTATAGGAAACAGATAGGTCGGTAGCATAAACCCTAAACCCTAAACATTTAGGTTAAGCAATTCAGTGGGTTCAATCCTAACCATTGAACATATTGCATTGATTATAGCAGGCTTGAATAGATCTCAAAACGTTCTCCAATGTTCGTTCTTCATCACTTCTTGGAGGTTGATAACCCATCACGCCTTCTCTACTATTTACAGAGACTTCACCTATTCCCGAGGTAGATAGGATCAATCTCCTTCATACAAGATCCTTCACGCACACAAGGCTAATGTGGCAACACAATTTGTTCTTCATTACAATGCTAACTCAGCACACGATGTCATTGGTTTAATCACACAGGCATAGAACACTTCAATTGGAAACCCTAAAGCTGAGACTACCAACCGGTACTCATACCATATGAGACCTTGATACAAAATATTCCATATACCGATTCACATTCCAACATATTGGTTCACTTGGCCAACACATACCGCTTCGCTTTTTCGCATATACTAGTTCACAACATCATACCGGTTCTCTTGCGAGTTGCTTACTTCAATATACCGATTCACTCTTCAGCATATTGACATCAATAACAACATGCAATATCATCATGTCATCATACTCTGCACATATGCCAACATTGTAAGATCACCATATATTGACCAAAATAAAAGTATTTTGTGAATTTTGTTTGTAAATAAGACACTAAAGTTTTATAAGGATAATTTTTTAATTTGTTCTCCATAAAAAGATGCCTCTGAAACTTGTTCATTATATCATAGAATTTGTCAAAAAACTATCATAGTTTCGTGTTTAAGAAAGTAGTCATAAGTTTTCATTGGTAAACATGTCATAAATTTTTTATTACATGACACTTTTCAACCACCACCAAAAAATTCTAAGCTCCTCTATGTGAAATGCCTACCTCCATGTGAGAAAACAATATTGTGTCACATTCTTAGTAGATTGAGAAGTCAATATGCCAACTCCAACTAGATGACAATATTGTCATTATAGTCTCATACATTAAACAAATATTAATTAAATGAAATTAAATGTCAATGTTATGACTTGAAAAGGTTGATACACCTTAATCCCAACAAGAAGATCTATTGATGTAGTTAGCCTAGTGTTTCCTAGGTACACGAGGAGGATTAGTGAAGGTGCTTCATCAAATTCACTAGAATGGTTACATTTAAATTTTACAATGTTCTAGCCTTATTCAAATTAATGTAACAAAGGGGGGGTTTGGAGTAGTACATTAATAATTATAGTTTTATATTAATAGTTAAATACAAAGAAAAATTATTAGATCAAACTGAGAGAGGTCTGAACCATTACATAGCCACAAAAAAAATTAAACCTAGGGTCTCACTGGGGGTAAGAACCCAAAAACTAGAGTGCCAATTATAAAAAAAGAATAGAACCCAATAGACAGTCAAAACCAAAAACCACAAAACAAAACACCATAAAACCAAAAGATGAAACTAGACTAGACAAGACAAAAAGAAAAAATAAACCAATAGACACACCCCCAACAAAGACACAAACCGATAGCGTACTTGGTGGGAGCCTTCACAATATTTGAATCTTGTCTCATCACTTTCAATTTTTCAAAGAAGGAGAGACTCTTATTTGATCCTTTGCCTAATGAAATGGCAGGGGACTATGGGATAGCTCTCACCCTAGACACCAATAGCTCCAAACCAGTAGCAAAGGAAGAATCCAAGTGACATTTCATTTATGCTTACCTCTTGTCAATTTCTTATTGAATATATTGTAGAGCTATAGAGTTCCTCTTTGAAATTTTATTGTTCTATGATATCATTTTCTTTATTTTCCTCTTTACAGATGCTTCAATGTCCTACAAAACCTTAATTTCATTAATTGTCTCTTGTCTAACTTCATTTTGGACCATCCTATTAGAGATGCCCTTCAATTTGTCTTTCATTCCTTCCCACTTTTCAAGTTTTTCTTTTAAATCATTTTCTACCACCCAAACCCTCTGATCCTTATCATTTATTGCCCAATTGAAATATTCAAAATCCACTTCAGTAAGGAAATGAAGCCTATTAATTTTCTTTTTTTCCACATTTACTTTCCCTAGAAGCCAATGGATTATAGATTCTTATTTTTTGTACACATCACAAAGCTCCTTAACCTTATCAGTAAAGGTAAAGAAGTCCCATTTCCTCAAAGGGTTCATGGAAGAGAGGGGAGGAGCGCCAAAAAAGGGGTAGAAGGGGTGGCAACACTATTGATAGGTTTTTTCTAGTCTTCTCGAACCTTGTAAACCATGAGGAAGAAAAGTCCTCAAAATCATTCTCCTCTACCTCTGACTCTTCAACAATGCATTCATTAATGGGAGGGGTCAAGGAGTTCTTGGTTTTAGCTGACCTACTAGGGTTAACTCAAGTAGTGGTCTCTTTGGATTTAGGAGTGGAGATGATGTCTTTACTACCGTAGATATATGATAGTTCAAAAAATAAAGTGGAAGTAGAGTGATTGCTAACCATCCCACAAGTTGGGTTCAATTTCAGGTGGAAATTATACAGACATAGAATAAGCCCCTAATGTAGGGGAAGGACATTTCTATTTTTAGCAAACACCATAGACTAGGAGATAGATGAGAAAACTCAATAAGTGAAATTCATCTTTATGTCGTACCTCTAATGGTTGTGCATGGGAAAATTTTGAGAATAGAACCATTTAAATCTCATACAAAGTAGTGAACTTCATAAGGAGTAGTAAGGCCTCTTTCCAAACCCTAGGTAAGTTATCTATTGAAACCACTTTGTAGGTGAGTAACTTTCTCCTTGGGTTTTAGGAACATCTTGAAATCCACTTTGTAGTTGTTAGACAACTCAGATAACCAAAGGACAACAAAGAGGGGGGTGAATCAGTTGTCAACAAATTATAGAGCTTTAAGCATTAAAACCTTGTTATCTGAATACATAAACCAAATACTAGAATAATAGATATAACAGTTAAGCACAAATGTAATCCAAAAAAGATAACACCAAGATTTGTACGTGGAAAACCCGATAAAGGGAAAAACCATGATGGGAAGCCTACCCACAGTCACATAATACTTTTGCAGTAAGTATGTGATTACAATAAGCAGGGCCTGCACATGCAGAAAGACCAACAACCTAGAGCGCACTACTCATCACAAAAGGAGATTCACTGATTATAAAATAAATCCAGACTACAATCTTGAAGAAGAATGAACTGTAAGAATAGCATCTCCTATGCTTGAGTATAGTTCCAGTTAAGCTCAGTACCAGAGGTCTTAAACCTCTTTCACCAACCCAATTCGATCACCTATGATCGAACAAAAACCTTTTCTTATGATTACAACTTTATTCACACATAGATAATCACATATCTCATAAACCCCATGAATATGCTCTAATTCCCATGATCTACAAAGAGATGTTACATCATATTTATACCAACCTGGGAACTAAACAATTAGGTCAGCCACCTAAAAGATAATACAATAAATCTATAACATAAACCCACAATTCAATGATCAACCAATTCATCCTAAGACCGAAACAACATAACCCAATCAATAAAACCAACTGGTAATGCATCGGGATCATCCACCAACACATTACATAAACGGGTCCATAACCTAGCCGAACAAGATAGCATTTAGTTTGGACCCAAATCCAACACCACCAATCAATAGGAACACGGACAAGATAACCAACAACATCATGAAAACCATCAAGAAGTCACGCCAACACCACTTATCACATGCATCAAAAGATCTCCAACAAAGCTTTGCCGGTGGAACCCTTAACGGTGACCAAAAGGCTTACTATAACAAATGATAGCTCCTAAGTCATCAGATTGTGAACCAACTGATCGTGATACCAATCTAAACATCACGAATGATAAATCCAAACTAAATCCACAAACCAAAGCATACCGGATCAATATCATAAACCAACCACTCTATTCGAATCTACCAAAAGCCAGTAAACAACCAAAACATTTGTATTGCCATCAATGACAAAACATCAATGCAACACATAATCAATTCCTCAAATTTCCAGCAATCTCCCCCTTTGGCATTGATGGCAACACTAGATGTGAAAAACATCCAAGTGCCAAGAAATGCCAAACAAGTCTCCCCCAAAGGAAGACAACCAACAATCTTGCAAAAGATGATATAACAATGAAGTTAAAAAACTCCCCCTGTGAATGATATCTATGTTAAGCTCTGATCTCTCCCCTTGATTGATATTTTGTTAAGCTCTGTTTTTCACATATATCTATCCCCCTTTTAGATAAATGGAAGAAATATGATAGGAACATCAAAGAAAAACCATAAATCCACTGAGCCACATAGATGACTGCTCCCCCAAAGTAGTAGCACCAACACATCAATCCAAAATGAATAGTAGCTCTGTAAAATCATGTCAGACTGATGCCAATCAACATCAATCAGGTCTCTAATGGAGGGGCAGAAACTCCCAATCTCTCTCTAATGTACTCAAATGCTTCCTTAGGAAAGGGTTTAGTGAAGATATCTACAATCTCCTCTTTAGTGTTCACATAAAACAGTCTCACTTCATTTGATTCCACCTTCTCCTTCAAAATGTTATACTTGATAAATATGTACTTTGTCTTAGAATGAAATACTAGATTCTTTGATATATCAATATAATCAAAGTTATCATAGTGAATAACTACCTGTTCATTACAGTCCACCTTTATATCCTTCGACGTTTTCTTCATCCATAGAACTTGTGTACAGTTAGTAGCAGCATCAACATACTCGACTTTAGTAGTAGATAAAGATGTATATGACTATTTTTTGTTGATCCATGAAGCAAGTTTCTTTCCAAGAAAGAAATCTCCACCGGATGTGCTCTTCCAGTCATCAACATCTCTAGCCCAATCAACATCTATATATGCACAGTGTAAAGTCATCATTTTTAGGATACCACAAACCAAATTTAGTTGTTCCCTATAAATACCTGAAAAATCCTTTTCACCGCATTGTCATGATTCTCCCTAGGATCACTCTAATATCTTGATACAATACGATCTGCATTCATTACATCCGGTCTAGTCTGAGTTAGATATTTAACAAACCTCCAATCATAGACTTGTACCTTGTAGGATTTACCAATGCTGATGCATCTTTCTTAGTCAATTTCTCACTTGTAACCATAGGTGTACCAACTAGTTTAGAATTTTCCATACCAAATTTCTTCAACAAATCTCTAGCATACTTAGTTTGACAGATAAAAATACCTTTATTAGTTTGAGTAATCTGTAAACCTAAGAAAAATTTCATCTTCCCAATCATAGACATCTCGAATTCATTCTTCATATTTTTCAGAAAATTCCATACATAACTTATCCTCACCTCCAAAAATGATATCATCAACAAATACTTCAACAATCAATATGTCATCATCAGTGATCTTATAGTATAAATTATTATCAGCATTACCTTTAGTGAAACCAAGCTTCAAAACATATTTATCCAATCTTGCATACCAAGCTCTAGAGGCTTGTTTCAATCCATATAAAGCTTTCCTTAACGAACAAACCATGTTTTTGTCATCTAAAAGTGAAAATCCATTAGGATTCTTAATGTAAACTTCCTCTTCAAGACCTCCATTAAGAAATGCACACTTAACATCCATTTGATAAACCTTGTAGTTCTTATGGGAAGTATAAGCAAGAAATAATCTCACAGCTTCAATCCTAGTTACCGAAGCAAAAGTTTCATCATAATGAATTCCTTCCTTCTGAGAATATTCTTTACAAACCAATTGAGTTTTATTCCTTACAACTTGTCCATCTTCATTCAATTTATTCCTAAAAACCCATTTAGTTCCAATAACATTCTTATTTTTAGGTCGGGGAACTAAAGTCCATGTATTATTCTTTTCTATTTGATCTAATTCCTCTTCCATAGCTTTCATCCAACATTCATCTTTACATGCTTCAATTACTGATGTCGATTCAATTTAAGAAATTAAAAATACCTCATCAGCTTCCGACCTTCTTCTTGGCATCACTCCTTTGTTCTTATCTCCAATGCTCTGATCTTCTGAATGATTTAACCTTACATACTGAGGAGTCTTCTGAGTTTCTATTCCTTTGCTCTAATCTTCAATTATAGTTGAATTTTCTGATACTGCCAGAGTTACTGGTTCAACATTTTGTTCCAGAGTAGGTGCTACCGGTTCAGTTCTGATCATCTCCACTCTTTGTTCAATCTCATAAGTTATGACTTGATTTATGTTCTACTTATCCACCTTGACATTAGTGCTCTCCATAATTCTCTGCAATCTTTTGTTATAACATCTATATGCTTTTCTTTCATTAGAATAACCAATAAATATTCCTTCATCAAATCTACGATCAAACTTTCCAATGGAACAATCTCTTTTGATATAGCATTTACTACCAAAGATCATGAAATACTTAACTATAGGTGTATGACCAAATCATAACTCATAAGGTGTCTTGTCAGTGTCTCCCTTGATATGAACTCCATTGAATGTGTATACCGTGATGCTCACAACTTCTCTCCATTAGATATGAGGCTAATTAGATTCCATTTTTATAGTTCTATCCACATCCAAGATAGTTTTGTTCTTCCTTTCCACAACTCCATTAAGCTGAGGTGTCTGGGGTGCAGATAATTGTCTCCTTATTCTATTCTTTTCACAATAACTATGAAATTCACCAGATGTGAATTATCCACCCGATCTGACCTTAAGTATTTAATCTTCAATCCTATCTCTGTCTCAACTTTATCTTTAAAGATTTTACACTTTTTAAATGCTTCAAATTTATCCCTTGGTAAAGTAACCAACCTCATTCTAGAATAGTCATGAATGATTAGTATAAAATATCTATCACCCTAAAAACATTTGATTCTAGCAGGACCACACAAATCAGTATGAATAAAATAAAGAACATCTTTAGATTTGTCTTGTATACTCTTAAAATATTTTTTGACTCTCTTTCCCATTTGACATTCCTTACATATTGGATTATAGGGCTTCACAATCTTAGGTATATCTCTAACTGCCTTAGTAGAATTCACATGACACAACCTCTTATGTCATAGCCAAATCTCCTCAATTTGTGCAATCAAATATGTCTTCTCACTAGAGTTTAAATGAAAGATGTTACCTTTAGTCTGAGTACCAGTTGCAATCTCCAATCCAGGTCTATTGATAATCTTGCATTTTCCATCCTTGAATTGTAACTGAAATCCCTTATCCACCAATTGTCCTACACTCAAAAGATTATGCCTTAAACCTTCAACATAATAAACATTATCAGTATCATGCTTACCATCCAATGATATAGTTCCTCTTCTCTTGATCATGCATGCTTTATCATCCCAAATCTAACTAGATCGCCACCGAATTCTTGCAAAGCTAGAAACTTCCTTTTATCTCCAGTCATATGATGTGAACATCTACTATCTATCACCCAGTCACCCTTGTGTTCAATTTAGTAGAAAGGGCCTTTTCTTCAGGTACTGGATCATCTTCCTTGATAGCCAAAAATACCCATTCCTTTCCATTGTCGGATCCACTAGCTGAATCTTGTGTCGGTACATCATCAGAACTAGTCACACCTTCCTCATCAACATATTAGCATGATTTGTCTTTGTTTCTCCTATACTTATGCTTGTTCTGATAATCATGGTTAGCCCTAAAAGATCTTCTACCTCTTTCCTCAAATCTTTAATTCCTTTCAAGACATCTAGATGAAATATGACCTATCTTATTACATGCATAACATTTAAAAGGTGATTTTCCTTCATACTTATTTCCTACAGGGCCTTTAGGTACTCTTCTAGCAAATAGGGCTTCAAGTTGCTCAAAATCTTCATTTCTTCTAGTTCCTTAGCATATAAGGCTTTCCAATCACTCTTGCTAGTAGGTGATGTAGATGCATGAAAAGAAGGTTCAGATTTTGCAACTCCTTAAGGACCAAATTCCTCAAGCTCAAAAGCAGATAACTTCCTAACCAAGGTTTCCCTATTAACAAAGGTATTTTCCATTGTTCTCAACTCATTAATTGCAATAGCCTTCATCTTAGAAGCTGGTGGAAAAGTTCTCAATACTTTAAAAACTATTTCATATTCGCTCAGAGATCCACCACAACTCTCAATTCCCATGACAATTTCATTAACTCTCTCCATAAAAGTAGTAATCCTTTCATCTTTTTCCATCTTCAGGTTCTCATATCTCACTTGGTAACCATCAAGTTTATAAATTTTAACAGTAGAGTCACCTTCATTCAAGGTCTCCAATTTATTGCATATAGCATTCAAAGTTGATTTGTTAGTTAGTCCCATAACTTGCTGATCAAAAAGTGCACACAAAAGGGCTTCTCTAGCTATACAATCATTTTCAATGTCCTTATCCAAGCCCACTAGAGGAGGAGTGCCAGATGTCCGATTATGAGGTCTATATCCATTTTTAGTGATCTCCAAAATCTCTTTGCCAAGAAACATTAGATGAGTCTCCATCCGAGTCTTCCATACCCTGTAATTTGTTCCATCAAGCCTACAAATTTCTCTTTGAAAAACTATTGTAGATGAACTTGATGAACTTACACTATTAGATGCCATAGGATCTTCTTCAAGTGGTTAAGCTTCTGTAGAGAGAACCAGGATCTGATACCAATTGTTGGACAACTCAGATAACTGGAGGACAACTAAAAGGGGGGTGAATTAGTTGTCAATAGATTATAGAGCTTTAAGCATTAAAACCTCATTACCAAAATACATAAACCAAATACCGAAATAGCAGATATAGTAGTTAAGGACAAATATAATCCACAAAACATTTACCAACCATCCACAAAAGATAACACCAAGATTTGTAAGTGGAAAACCTGATAAAAGGAAAAACCACAGTGGGAAGCCTACCCATAGTCAGATAATACTTCTACAGTAATTATGTGAATATAATAAGAGGGGACTGTACATGCAGGAAGGCCCACAACTTAGAGTGCACTTCTCATAACAAAAGGAGCCTGAATGACTACAAAATAAATCCAGACTACAGTTCAGAAGAAGAGTGAACTGCAAGAATAGCATCTCCTATGCCTGAGTACAGTTCCAGTTAAGCTCAATAACAAAGGTCTTAAACCTCTTTCACCAACCCAATTCAATCACCTATGATTGACCAAAAACCTCTGCATATGATTACATCTTTATTCACACACAGATAATCACTTATCCCATAAACCCCATGAATATGTCCATATGCCCATGATCTACAAAGATATCTTACATCATATTTATACCAACCAGGGACCTAAATAATTAGGTTGGCCACCTAAAAGATAATACAATAAATTCATAACATAAATATGCAATCCAATGATCAACCAAGTTGGCCTAAGACTGAAACAATATAATCCAATCAATAAACCCAACTGATAACACATTAGGATCATCCACCAACACATTACATAAACTAGTCCATAACTTAGCCAAATAAGATAGCATTAGGTCTGGACCCAAATCCAACACCACCAATCAACAGGAACATGAACAAGATAACCAACATCTTGAAAACCATCTAGAAGTCATTCCAACACCACTAATCATGTGTATGAAAAGATCTTAAAAAAAGCTTAGTCGGTAGAACCCTTACAAGTGACCAAAAGGCTTACTAGAACAAATAAAAGCTCGTGAGTCATCAAATTTCTAACTAACTGATCGTGATACCCATTTGAATAACATGAATGATAGATCCAAACCAAATCCATAAACCAAAGCATACTAGAGCATTATCAGATCAATATTATAAACCAACCACTCCACCGGAAGCTAGTAAACAACCAAAATACTTGGTGTTGCCATCAATGACAAAACATCAATGCAACACATAATCAATTCCTCCAATTGCCAACAGTAATTACCCTTAGGTTTCTTTTTTAAGGTCATTCCCTCCACCACAAGAATCATAGTACTCACAACATTTCCCATAGACACCATTAATTTCAATCCACCCACTTGGACTTCACCCTCATTTGAAGACTAGGAAATGACTTAAACAAAGACGGGTTGAAGCCCTTCATTCATTCAATATATGTCACTTGATTTCACTCCATCACTTTCTTCTAAAGAACACCATTTTTTTTTAAAAATTATAATATTTTTCCAATTTAGTTTAAATAAGATCACCACCAATGCTTTACTTAAAGAATTTGGAAATAGGGACCAAAAAGGGGTTGCTGAAACCAACTTTGGGATAAACACAATTGAAGGTGGTTTTGAAAAAAGCATAGCTTTCACTAGATTTAATAAGGAAAATCCACATCAATAAATGATTGAAGTACAATTTGAATAGGATAATGAAGTAAAAGGAAATGTTTAAATATTTAGGTTTCTTTGGGATTAATTTCTTCAAGAATCATGGCATGAATATCTTTAGGTAACTCATGTTGTGTAGTCCGAATTTTTAGCTCATCAGAAAAATGACCAAGGATTGCTAGCCTATTTGTAGATATCTTTCGTTCACTAAGGGTGTGTTGTAGCTTTACATGGTCAAAGTTAGCAATAACACCTTGTAACTTGGTGATAAGGTCCACCACACACCATCCTGGCTTTGCCTTTCCTTATAACATCTTAATGACATTTTTGAATCACCTTCGATGATGATATTTTGGTAGCCCCTGTCCTTGGTGATAAAAATGCCGTAGAAATCTACCATTAATTTTGCCACATTAGAAGTTTGAATTCCTAGGATAGCCACATTGGCCACCATCACCTTGCAATCTAAATATTTGATAACCCAAACCTGGCCATTTGACCTAGGTTCTCTTTAGAAGACCCATCAAAATTTAATTTTACCAACTGGTATCAAGGGGGGGAACATTTTTATATGTTATTTCTACACCTAAAAGGAGGGGAAGTAAAATTAAAGAGATCATCAACCCTATCCAAAATGTAGGGTATAATCTAATTGAAGGAAGGAAAATGGTGTGAGTATTTGGACTTACCAAAGCCTTTCATATTCTCCATGACCTAACTGACAATAGTATAGGCTAGATCTTTCCATTGAGTTTTATGATCTATAAAAACTCTATTGTTACATTCTATCCATAAGATCCAACCCATGTGAAGAAAATCCTATCACTGGAGTTCCCATATTAGAGGATGGGTTGACAAGGGGGTCCAACTAGAGGAGAAAAAAATAGGGTCTAGGTGACAAACCTAGGATAACAAGAACAAGTTAATAATCTCCTATCTAAATTGATAGAAATAATGACAGTAGAACAACAAATGCTTGATACTTTCCATTGCTTTCTCACACAATGACATCTATTCACAATATAGATACCCCTCTTTTGGATATTGTTAATAGTCCAAATCTTTTGATGATATGTCATCCACGAGAAAAAGAAAATCTTAGATATAGTTTTAGAGATATAGATATTCAATCATTTAAAAGAAGAATTATGGGAAGGGAGAAGAATCAAAACCCCACTTAATACGGCACTGACCATCCTTCTAGAAAAAACCCATATTAGATTGTGTCTATCTTCCATTCTTAAAAAACCTAAAATTATACATAAATCCTAGGAAGTTCATCAGCATCAGTTCTAAGTGGAAATTAAAACTCTATAGGGTGGAATTTCCATTTAGGATGGCAAGAGCTAGGATACCAATGATGCATTAAGAGAATCCCATATCTATCAACAAGTTGTTTCTCAATAGTTGAATAAATTAGGTGAAACTCTAAGGGAATAGACAAGTCCTAGAGATCCTTCTAGAACCTAAAACTCCCCTCATCCTATGTGTTTCTTGAGCAACAATTTGGATTTAATCATATTGTTTCAAATGTGAGATCTTCTAGGAAGCTCTTCATTAGAAAAAAAAGGATTTTTTTTTTCCCCCATTAAGGTATTTTCTCTTCATCACTTTTGACCACTCCTTCTCCATAGTAATTCTACAACCAATTTAAGAAATGAGGGTGAAATTGAGATATTGGAAAACTATAATTTAAAGAAAACTTGACTCCTTACTAGAAAGGACCATCCCCCAATAAACTAAGAAAAATATATTCTTCCATTTCACTCCCAACCACAATAATATCCTCTGGATTTGATCCAATTTAATTTCTTAGGGAGATTGGATATGGAATAAGGATATAAGGTACATTGTAGCACTCTAAAGAGAATCTCTCAAGGGTTTAATTTTACTTGCATTACATAAAAGGGCTCCTTTCTAGTCTACCATTTTTATTTGGATTCTCTCAAGTAGTCCTAACCAAACAATTCTCCACTTCACCAAAAGTGAGAGGTAATCCCAAATATAAATCTAGAAGACTAGTAACCTAGAATTCAAAACTATAGCAATGTGAAGATGGAGATGAGGGGAAACATTTATGAAGTAGAGAGCACTCTTATGTAGATTGATATTTTTTTCAAACACAATCACATACACAAATAAAATAGAGATCCATGTTTTAGTTTATGCCACTGACAGTGAACCCAACAAAAGAGTATCATCAATAAATTGTTGATACAAAATAATTAGAGGGCCTGAAGAATGCTTAAGTCCTTTCAAGGAACTTTGCTGCATATAATCCTCAATATTCTTTCCCAAAGTTTTGGCCATCAGAATGAAAAGATAGGGAGATAAAATTTATCCCTATCTAAGGCCTCTAGAGGATAAAAAATAATCGTGAAGAGAGCCATTACCTAAAATAGAGAACATGGACAAGTAGAAAAACTTCCACCATCTTTAGAAATTTTCCTCCAAAGTTGAATCTACATAGGACCTTAGAAAGGAATGACCAAGAAACCTTGTCATACACTTTGGAGATGTCCAGTTTCAAGAGAATTTTATCTTTATTAATATTCTCCATAGACTGGAGGGATTCATGAACCACGAGGATATTAGAGATTTGACAAGCAGGAACAAACCATTTTTGATGTTCATGGATGAATTTACTAAGAAGGGGTTTGATTTGTTTATGATAAGTTTAGAGAAACTTTTGTATAGGATATTACAAAGACTAATTAGCTTGAATTTTGTCATTTTATTACCCTCATTCTGCTTAGGAAATGGTACAATTAAAGTATTAATAATCTCTCTAAGAAGACTCGTTGAGGGTAGGAACTCTCAAGTAGCTAGAATGACATCCTTGCCCACAATGACCTAGTATTCCTAAAAGAAGAAGGGTGGAAAACTATCTGGCCCCAAGGATTCAAATGAACCCATAGATAAGATTTCTACCTTGAGTTCCTTCTCCATATAGTTATGAAAAAAAATTTATTATCTTCTAGGCCTAAAAGGTTAGGGATGACCATGTGGATCCTCTCATAGATATCATTTACTCTTGGGTCCAAGGAGAGAGGGAGTTTCGCATGATGAAGAAGTAATTAACTGCTTAATTGTGAATGTCTTCCTTTTTTGAGAGTAGACAACCATCTGAACCGATCAACTCCATCATCTTGTTCTTATTGTGATGATGAATAGTAGGATTGTGTAAGAGCTTAGTATTCTTATCACCTTTTTTCACCCATTGGATGTGGGATCTCTATTTCCAAAATAACTCTTCTTTTTAAACAACATTGTGAAGATAAGCCATAAAAAACTTTTCCCTCTTAACTCTTTCAAGTGTATCACCAAGGCATTCCATGTCCAATTGCAAATATTAAAAATGGGATCTCACATTATTCTTCTCGGTGAAAATATTACCAAAAGAGGATTTACTCCAGCTTCATAATTTATTTTTTGATTTTTTTTTTTACAATCAATTTTGAACATAGGTGTGCCCTTGAAATAGGATTTCCACCATTGAGCTATCAAATATTTAAAGTTGAGATGATGAGACCACATAAGTTCAAAAGAGTGGGATAGGTCTATAAAAATCCAAATGGAAGAGGATAGGATAGTGATTTAAACCAAAACAAATCTTAGAGGAAAGATGACATGAGTTTAAAATATTCTAAGAGGCAAAAAGAATGCCTCTATCAAGCCTAACTTGAATGAGACTATCACTTGTATGAAGCTTGGACCAAGTAAATTGCTTGTTCTCCAAATCTAAATCAACCAATTTACTCTTAGATAATAAATCATGGATATCTAGCATACTACTGGAGAAGTTAGAAGAACCTTCCATTTTTTACAAGGGATAGAGGAGGGTATTAAAGTCTCCCATGAGCATCTAGTTAGAGTTTAAAAAATTTCCCTAAAAATTATGGAGTAAATCACAAAATTTCCTTCTCATGACCAAATTATTAGATACATAAACATTAGTAAGGGTCCACACCACTTTAAACATACCATCAACAAAAGAAATACTTTGATAATTTTTGTCTTGATTAAGATTATTGTATTTTCATATAGTTGTCAAATCACCATTTGAAACATTAGTACTCAAAGTTATGGAAATAGAGAAGAACCAAATAAAATTTCACACCTTATTGAAGCCATCAAAGTTCATTTTAGTTTCTTGAAGAAGCAAAATATATGGCTTCAATTCTTTTACTAGAATTTTCACCAAAATATGCTTGTGGAAACGATTTAGTCTCCTAATGTTCCAAGAAAGGATTATAATTTCTTGAGTCTATAGGATCAAATATGCTTCGAAGTACTTTGGATACCATTAGCCACATCTATAGCTACATTGTATTGCCTCAACTCCCTCACTAACTTCCTCCACAACTTAGAATCCTTACCAACCTTCACAGACTTTCTAGCACTTTTGATCAATAGAGGATAGGGAGACGGGGATATATTTGAATAATTAAAAGAAAATTTATCTAGTAAGGAATCATCATTGGAGGGTGTAAAAGGGGAACTATCCACCATCTAGGAATTCTTTATCCAAATATGAGTGGACTTGACCTTGAAGAGGAGTAACCTGCTCAAGTGAGACCTTAGAGGTACTCATAGAGGTGAGGATCCCCTTAAGAAAATATATTTAACCACAAAGAGAACAATGTCCAATATTGGGGATGGTAAGCTAAAAACCTTAGACCCTCCAACAATAAGTGGACAAATAATCTCCTTCATGATATCTTGTAGAGAGAGAAGAACCTCCAAGGAGACTTTAGGAGGATAATCTAACACCCCTTCAATGAGGGGTCCTTTTTAACATTAAAATCTAGCAGGAGTGAAGTTTTCACACACTGATTCTAATGGAGTTGCACCTTTATAATCCACTTTGTTCCAATCTAATCTCAAGGGAATAGAGCCAGTGCAAAACTCCTCTTTAACCAAGTTCATAATCACCAAACCTTTACCTTTCATCTTGTAGGACACCCCTTTATGACCAACTTTCTAAAAATGGATTCTTAGATGGGCCACCGAAGAAAAAATTTGACAAAATGGAGTTCTTTTTTCATACTCAATTAGCTAGGATCATGAGCCTAGTTGAGACTTTAGTTCAATCGAAAAAGGTAATGATGAGCTAGGAATGACAATAACGAAGAACCATGCAAACACTAGCCTCGACCTCTATTTAGTGATAGAGTCTAAGAAAAAAAATTTACAAAGGATTTTTCAATACTCACCATGATTTCTTCATCCTAGAATTCTAATGGAAGGCCCTAGGGATTGACCTAGGTTGGAATAACCCTCGCTAGGTGGATCTTAGGGTTGAAACTTGGGCACCACTTACAAAGAAGAAGTTGTTTCTTACCAAAGAACTAGGACTTGAAAGATAAAATATACATGAAATATTTCTTGAGAGAGAAGGAGAAGTAAATCATGCATTTAGGAATAGCAGAGACAAATAAAATACCCTTCAGAGGCCAGTTATCTATCATCCACTTTCTAGCAATAGCGATCTCCAAGTGTCTTCCCAAAAAAAAATCCACCAATGAGTTATCCATCTTAGCAAGAGAATGATTCAATTAAAATTATTTGGTGTTTAAAAAATTTTCTTTCTTAGTATGCTCAATTGCAACCCCATCCATACAAATGAAGTACCCACTATTATAAAGGTCCTTCCAACTACCTTGGGGATTGTTACTAATTGATTCCATCTGGGAAGGAAAGGACACACTAATCTTTTCCTTAGCATTGACATCCTTTCAATCAGACATAGAGTGAGATCCCAAGATGGCCCCACCTTCACCAAGGATCCCCCCTTCCAAAAGTATTTCAGGGAACATGAGAAGGCAATCTACATGGTAGTCTTTATTTTAAGCTAATAGTCAGAAGGTTCCTAGATCTTCCTTACACATATTCTTCCCTTGCACCTTCTTGCATGCACCAATACTAGAAAACTCCTACCCATTGCTAGTAGAGGTTATTTTAAAATATAATAAAATAAATTGTTTAGTAGGTTATTTTTTGGGAGGTTATTTTTATAGGTTATTTGTTTTCTACAAAATAAAGCTTTAAGATTCCATTAAACTATAATGTATGCAATCATCATGTCAAATTTTGATGAATATAAATGTATCATTTTTATTCTATGCAATAATAATGTGTTATGCATTGTAACACAAGTAAGTAAAACCTCAAAATCATTTCAAAAGAAATTATTGTTAAATTCTTTCATGTTTTGCATAACTAGACTATCCAAATACGACTATGTTGGATTCACTACAAATTACCAGTTTATCTTCACATTGTTTTCCTTAACTACCTATGAAAATTGCATCAAATAGATATGTTATAATTTTAGACTATGTTATATGAATTTCTGATAACCTCTATAAAATTTATCATCTATTGCGATTTAGAAAAAAATGGGCAAGTAAAGAGAGTAAATTAGTTGGTCAATTATTGAGCATGTATTGACTGAAGGTAGAATTATGTAAATGAATTGATTCAAGGGAATGAGGTCCACTACAAGTGATATGATATTTTATTTCATATTATTATGCATTTATCATTATCAGTTTATGTTTTAGGGTTTTGTGTTTTCAGGGTTTAGTATTTTATGGTGTATGGTGTTTAGGGTTTATAATTTTATGGTGTGTGATGTTTAGGTTTATGATTTTGTGGTTTGTAAGGTATACTATTTTTGTGATTTTTTGGATTTACAGTTTATAAGTTAGTGGTGTTTAGGTTTCATGGTATACAATTTAGATTACTTCATTATCAATTTCATTTATAAATCATAAAATAAAAAAGTTGTTAAAAGTAAAAACCAAGGACTTCTTAAACCCTAATATCTAAACATAAATGTAAATAAAAAAAATAACATTAAAATAGTAAGAAAAGCTACTTTAAGGTCTATATTATCAATGAGGCTAGTGGGAGGAGGGCATAGGTGGATGAAAATAGTAAGAAAATTTGTATCATTTTCCCTATTTGATTCTCTATGTCTCTTGTAGGAAAAATTGAATTCACAAGAAATTCTTTTCTAAAAATAAAGGTTAATAAAATGGTTACTTATTAAAATATATGTTCTCATATAGTGAATAAGTATCCATTTTTTTGGGGATATCCAAAATAAATAGATACCCATATTTATATCTACCCTAGGTACTCGAACTGAAACCAACACCCACTATTTTCAAAATGACTACCCATTTTTGTTAGGATTTTTTCTTCCTCAATGCTTCCCCTCAATGTGTACCCAAGTTATTGCATGCATCACTGATAGAGAAACTATAAGTTTCATACAGTAAAATGGTCACTCTATAGCTACTTCAACTACCACTTGATGGGTCATATCTAGACTTATCCAACATTTGTCTTCTACAAAAAAATTCAATTGGGATATATTTTCTACCAAACTACTCAGGATGAAATTTTGAAACAATATATGGATAATATATCAAGTAGAATATATCATCAAGGATATCCAGCTTAAGTATTCTTAGATTCAAGGTGACCCTTTGTAACCTTTGACCACTCAAATAAAGATATTAGTATATGGGGTACTTCAAGATTTTAAAGTATCCAAAGATAACATATGAGAAAGAATACTTTTGGAGCTACAAAACACTAAAATGGATGAGTTGAAAAAGAAATGTGCAACTAGCCACTGTGCATTAGAGACTCACATTTCCCATTGAATAATAAAGAGAGTGATATCAATGCCTTTTTATAAAAAAAATTCTTTTGTGGCCTACATATACAACAAGGGCTGCAAGGCAATGAAGTTCTTGCCAAGACTGGCAAAACAATTTTGGATTTTGTGTGAAGACCAATAGAATAATGTTGGTTTTCTCTCCAACATTTTGCACTGTGGATAGAGGCTAATAACAGGCTGCCAAGTCTACCTAGTTATTTGGTGAAAATGTTTCAATCTCATATCCTTAACATATAAATTATCAATAGATAGGTATCAATTACCAATCACTAAATGGTTGGTTGTAACAGATTTGTGAATTCCCGTTGGAATGGTTGTTTGGAGCATGACTGATCACTATGAACTCATTTAGTAGGACTAAGGAGCACTTGATAGGCCATCATTGAAGCTGGAAAAGTAGCAGAGATTGAAGATGTTTAAGTAGGAATCCGATCCAAAGAGGTGAAAATGTGCTCCCCTGGTAGCCGTGATGAAATGAACCTCCATTGCTGCCAACGACGCCTTGTAGTTAAACGCTTTCCCAAGAGAAAGTTTACGAGTTCGATGTTGTCCCCGTTCGGCCCATCTAAGGGCCAACAACCATAAAAATGACTACCTTTAAGAAAAAAAAATATCTCCGGGGTAATTCCCCTCCCTTGCATGTATGCAAAATGTTATAGCAAAGACCAGTCATGTGAACTGCTCTACAAATCCCACCTATTCAACTGCCACCTGTTCATCTCAAGGTAGATTAATATACCCTAAGCTCAAAACGATTTATTTCATCGATTGTTGTCACTTGTCAGACATGTTAATAATAATGCTTGCAATTACTAACAAATGCATTGTATCTTAGTGTGTTCTCATGGATGGAGACTATCATTCCCCAATGGAAACCCTAATTGCCAGCTATGTCCGACATCCTGCAGAAATAGTAATTTAAAGGTTTTGGTTTTCGGCCCCTTCCTTGATATCTACGCATTCTCTTGCATTGAAGCTTGTAATGTCTTTGGATTCTCCAATGAGACCCTACCAAAATACATGTGTGACAGACAGCTGTTAAAGTCTGATCACATTTCTACGGGGAATATTGAATTAAAATTTTGCAAAGGAAAACCAAGCATTGTTATTGGTTGTGTAAAACTTGTTTAATAATTAAAGTCTGATCACATTTCTGCGGGGAATATTGAATTAAAATTTTGCAAAGGAAAACCAAGCATTGTTATTGGTTGTGTAAAACTTGTTTAATAACTATTTAATGCAAACCCTCCCCAATAGTTCCATGCGGGGCATGAACTAATAAGGATCAAATTGAGCTACATATCCTAAAACTAGTGACATCTAAACTTATAAACTTAAATCAATTAAAATATAAATTAATAATAGTAAGAAAACCTACTTGATGGTCTTGCAAATTAATTAGGTTGGCTGGAGAATATGGTAGGTGGATTGAAATGACAAGAAATCTGGTACCTATTTGTCCTGGTCAAATATCTTTATCACATGTGCAAAAAATACTCATATTCAATGTTTTAAAAAATGAATAGATTTTTAAAATGGGTACTTGTTAATAAATGTGTACCCATAGGAAGTACCCATTTTGGCTAGGATATAAAAATTAAATAGGTACCCATATTTATTTCTACGTTGAATACCTAACGTGAAATCAATACTAATTATTTTTAAAATGGGTACTCATTTACATGTCAAGATTTTTTTATTCTTTATTGCTCCCCCTCAATGTGGACCTAACTTCTTGTATGTACCCCTTCCAAAGAGATAAGTGGGTCCATTGACCAATAATGTCTAGTTTTTAGTTATTCCAACTACCACTGGTTGGATTGTAAGTGAAACTATCCAACATTTATCCTCTACAAAAATTAAAACTGGAAATATTTTCCACCAAACTACTCAGGATGATATTTTGAAGCATGTGGATAATGTAGAACAACTAGAAGATATCATCCATGGTTTCCACGTTAAGTTTCCATTGCTATAAGGGGACTCTTCACAACTTTTGACCATTCAAATAAAAATTTTGGTAGATGGGTACTTCAAGCTTCCAAAGTACCAAAAGTTAATATATGATAAAGAATTCTTTTGGAGCTAGAAAAGGATGCACATATGATTAGAAAAATAAAAAAATCAATTTCCCACTATGCATTAGTGCCACGCATAAACACACTAAATAATATGTAGAATGATATCAATGTCTTATATAAAATTTTCATCTAATGGCCTACAAAAACAATTAATATTAATAGCTTCCAATAAAGGAATGAAAAACTAATCAATTATCTTGGTAAAATATAAATATCAAATCTCAATTAGATGAATACCAATGTGATTTTATAAAATATAAATTTATATATTTAATAATACAAAAAAAAATACATGAAATATTTAAGAAATTTATTTCTATTTTGATGTCAAGTATCAAAATGAAGATAATATTCCTAATTTATTGTCACTCCTCTTCTTATTTAAAAAGTGAAGGTAATGCAAAACTTTGATTTTAAATAGAATGTTTTAGAAGCTCATTTACAACAATTAAAAATAACAAAAAACATATAAAATATAAATAAAAGAAATTATATTTCTCTAAGTCATTTAACCATTGTAAAACTTATCACAAAATTAGAAAAATAAATTATTGAAATTTTTTAAATTGTTATAAAATAGGTCCCACTACAAATTATTATTTTTTAAACAAAATTGTATTTCATAAGAATAGAAAATATAGGGGATGACCCCACAACAGAGTGGTTAGCTGCAAGCATCCTACATGGGAGCCCTTGGGTTCGAGGATCTCATTGATTCATTGCTCCAGTCAAAAGCAACTTCAGCTATGATTGATTAAAAAAACCAATAAAAATTATAATTAAACTCACATCAAAACCAAAATAACAATATTTTTCTTTATTACTCTTTATCTATAGATCAATTAGTGATGAATGGATTGATAGTAGAGCATGTAGATATATCATTTGAAAAAATATATTAGGAGATAATTCAGCAATAAAAGATAAAAGAATGCATGTAAACTTGGAATAATTAATGAAATCAATGAAGATGAACTATTCCTTCCAAATTAAGGAAATTTTTCTTATCATATTTTAAAAAAGATAATTTTAAAATTTCTCTTAATTAAGGATAAAATAAAATAATTATTGCAAAGGTATTCAAAAATATTCTCATTGATTTGAATAATGCTTCAAAAGAAAATATATTATCAAGACAAAACCAAAAATAAAACACGATTATGGCATACAAGAGTATTAAATCTAAATATTAGATGTCTAATTAAATGTTTCATTATAATCTTGTAATTGGATTAGTAAAAATAAAAATAAAATTAGAAACTTGTAAAGGCTTTCTTCTAGAAACTGTTAGGGTTCCCATAGATACTGAGAGGGAAGGGGTGAATCAGTATCTGACCGGTAATGAGATTTTCTTAAAACAGAACATGCAGAACATAAAGTAAAAGTATACCGGTATGCAAGAATTAATGTAAATAACAGAATCAAAAACATCCACATGAAAAGAACACCATAACACAAGATGTTTAACGAGGAAACCCAATGTGGGAAAAACGTCGGTGGGATTTGTGACCCACAATATTCACTTACTAGCCAATAAGAGATTATTACTTACAATAGGGGCCTGCACATGTAGGAAGGCCAACTGCCTAGAGCACACTGCTCAATAAGAAGTCACATTGACTTACAATGAGGATTATGCAAATCCAATGATCTGTACTACTTTACAATAGCATCTTTAATGCCAGATTCAGTACCGGTTCTTGCACTGTTCTTTACATATACCCTTGACCTACAATTCGCACATTAGGTCTACCTTATAATTTTCTTTGTGCTTCCTCTACATATATTACAAATGTCTGCAATGATCTCTTTTATATACAAGAGTCATTTTACAATTTGCCAAGTCGGCTTACAATAATAAACAAAATATTACATATCAAAAATCCCATTGGCCTCTGTGTCGGTATACATCTTTTCTTCTGTGCCGGTGCCGATGCAGAGTGATCTTGCTGATGTCGGTATAATGTCTTGCTTGAATAATGCTTTATCGGTAAAATGTCTTGCCGGTGCCATAGGATTGCAAGGTTGCTTGTGTAATGCTTTGCCGATGCCATAGGATTGCAAGGTTGCCATCAATGACAAAACCTTCAATCACACACAATGTCTCATTGGAGTGTCCATATGCCAACAGAAACAACATACACCACCCTTAAATAAAATCATAATCTTATTTCATCCAAAATATTACAATTTACTCCATAATGATTGAATGTGGCCATTTTAGGTTCCTTCTCTTAAGGTATCTTTATACGAACTTACCTTTATTAATGATTATTTTAGATAATTGTTTAATTGAGGAAATATTTGGAAATAATTTGATGCCACGTTGATTTCGATATCACCTTTATTATTTTCTTTATATTTTTACTAATTCTATTTTTAAATTTAACATTCTTTATAAACGTTAATGATCTATTATTCTAATTTCTATTGTTAAATTATGACCTCAAGATTAAAATACTATTTTTGTTGAGTTTTATTTACTTTTCAAATCATATTATCATGACTATCGTGATACAAGCATACAAACATAGTATGCTATGTAGAGTGGTGTTGCATACAATCTACTCTATTTCCCTACTCTCTTTTTAACACAAGATGCTTAAAAAATAAATAGCCAATAATAATTGTACATTTAATCCCTAACAAAAGGTTGTAATTAATGAAGTCTATTTATTTTATTAATAGTGAATGAATTGATGTTTATTTAGATACTAGATTTATTTGAGTCACTTCAACTTTTTTCATAGAATTTTAAATATAATTTTTCTTAATCTCCAACAAAGATTATATTTGTTTCAACGAAAGTTATGGGAACATTAATGAGAATAATGGATAGATTAAAACATCATAACTCAAAACCTTCTTGTGGCTAGTGATTAGTTTCACCATTGAACCACTTGCCCCTTTATGATTAAAATAAATAAATTATATTTATTAAATACTTAATTTTATTGTAAATTATTGAATAAAAAGGGCTAGAAAATTTATTGAAAATCAAACACAAAAATTACAAGGAGGACCAGAGCCCCAAGGCCCCAAAAAAGAGCCACAAGCCTAGTCCAAGATCAACCAACATCATAGCTATCCATGTCCTTAGCCCACTTAGCCAAACAATCAGCTGCTCTATTCCATTCATGAGGAATGTGGATGAAAGACACCTACTCCATTAAAGAACTAATTTGAAGAATCTGATGAACAATCCCCACCAACTGCCAATGAATCCCACTCACCTTCTTCTTTGTCAACAAATTAACAATAATTTGTGAATCTGATTCACAGATAACCTTCTTTCGACCCAACTCCCAAGCCTGCTCTAGGGCATAGAGAATAGCAAGTCCCTCCATAAAACTATTAGATTGCCTCCCTTTATGCACTGAAAAGAAGAAAACCACCTCCCCATACAATTCCTACCAACACCACCAACCTCTGCAAGGCCTGGGTTTCCCCTGGAGGAGCCATCAATATTAATCTTGATAAACCCATCCTGAGGGGGTCTCCACTTGCCCACCCTTTGGACCTTCTTCATAGCTCGCCTACCTCTCCTGACATAAGCAAAGGTGGGAGACAACTCCTGCCAACCACTCCTACTCACAATATCTGCCTCATCTCTATCCAAGGGAAAATTCACCTCACATTTAGCTTCCCTCATCTCCCAAATCATAACCATGATTCTATTCCACACTTGTTGCACTAATAGTCTAGCCTCACAAAAAATCCTCCTATTCCTCTCAAGCCAGATTTGCTAGAGTATGAAAATGGGCCCAATATACCAAACAATCTGAATGAAGGAGGACAAGATAGGAGGTCTGCCCAAACTGCTCCAAAAATCCACCAGAGAAACAATGTGGACACAAGGATGCTTCCACACCCCAACCAATAATGCTAAATAAGCATAGAGAAGGGGCATCTGAAGAATAGATGAGAGGAATCTTCGTCCCCATAACCACACAAAGCACAAATAAAAGGCCCCAAGAATCCCTTCTTGTGAATATTGTCCCAAGTTAGGCATCTATTCAAGGCCAGAGTCCAAGCAAAGTAGTTGCACTTCGGCCAAGAAAGATTATTCCAAACCTATTTCCACTAGTGCACCTCTCTTCCCTCCAATTTACCATTCAACAGTTCCCAGTATCCACTATGTATAGTAGAGACACCCTTAGGATTCGGAGCCTAGGCAAGTCCATCTCTACCCTTGAGGGCACTACAGTGTCTACTCGCCAGAATGCCATGCAACTCAACACACTCTTCCTTCATCCCAGCAACCGACCACTCATTAGGAGCCTTCCACCACTCCAACTCCAACTGCCCACACCTATAAACAACCTTGAATTCACTCACCCTTGACCATCCTGCCTCTAAAACCCTCTAGATAAGGTTCCCAAGAATAGGAAACAAATCAAGGATGGGGGGGTAACCATCCCAAGAGTCATTCCAGAAGAGGACCTCTTCCCCCCTCCTATAGTTCCAAACGAGACCTTCCTTAATGAGAAAATCCCCCTTCTTGAGAGTATACCAAATTGTTGAGCCTTTTCCCTCAAGTGGATATCTTGGAACCTCTTGCACTGGGATCCTCTGCATATATTTGAAGGCCAAAATCTTAGCCCAACCTCGATCCTGCTCGACACACCACCTCCAGTACAGTTTAGCCACCAAAGCCTCCCTGAAAAGAATAAACTGCCTTAAACCAAGCCCCCCATCTACTTTGGGCTACACACCAAGTCCCAATTGACAATACTCCATTTGGAAGAGGATAGATTGCCTGCCCATAACAATTGCCTTGCCAAAGAGTCCAAACCCTTCAAGTACCACTTAGGAGCCGCTTGAAGCATACATCGATAAATTGGAAGAGCATGAACCACCGACTGAATTAGTTGAACCCTCCCAACAAATAATAACCATCTGTGAGTCCAACGATCAACCTTCAAGTGAAATGTATCCAAGATACCTTGCCATGAGTCCTGAGGAGGGTTACTAGGAGAAACAAGAATACCCAAATAAGTCAAGGGCAAAGATTCTTCTTGGAATCTCAAGATAAGGGAAATCCTCCTTTGAATAGATCCAGGAGTGTTGAAGAAAAGGATAGAAGATTTATCCTCATTGATCAACTGGCCCGAGGCTACCAGTTAAATATCCAAAACTTTACGCAGAGAAAGTCACATCAGTGTCGTGTCATCAAAATACTACAAATGAGACTGTGGTTGCAATTCATTACCCCAACTCCAACCCTGAATACTACCCAGACCCACATTATGCTTGATCAGCCTCCCTAGGCCCTCTGCCAGGAGAATGAATAAGTAAAGGGAATGGGGGCCCCCCTGGCAAAGACCCCTAGATGTACCAAATAGATCAGTATGATCACCATTGATTACACTAAGAAAGAAGTGGACGTAACACAACTCATAACCCATTGGACCCATTCCTCAGCAAAGCCAAAATCCCTGAGGATCTTCTGGAGGAAGGACCAATGAACTCTATCATAAGCTTTAGCCATGTCCAACTTGATAAACATAGAATTTTCCTTGGAGGTTGCTATAGAATGAATGGTCTCCATAACAATGACCATGCCATCCAGAATTTGGTGCCCTTCCACAAACCCGCTCTACTCCTTCGAAATAACATCCCCCAGACACTTCTTCAACCTATCCGCTATCAGCTTAGAGATGATCTTATAAATCACATTGCAGAGAGAGATAGGGTAGAACTGGCCTAACCTGTTAGCCCCATCACACTTGGGGATTAGCACAATGAAAGTCACATTCAAAGCCCGAAGCATTTGTTTATTCCAGTAAGTCCAATTTGATGACATCCTAGAACTCTTGAAAGAATTCAATCGGGAACCCATCCAGTCTAGGAGCTTTTCCTTTCCTCATGTGAAAAACAATCCTCTCAAGTTCTTCTAGCAAAATAGGACTCACAAGCTTCTCATTCATCTCCCTAGTAACAAGAGGAGGAATGCAAGCGAGAACCTGATTCTCCTCCACCACTCCCCCCTAAGAATCCTCACTGGAGAGGGATCAAAAATACTATAAAGCCTCCCTAGAGATCTCTTGTAAGGATAATAAAACCTCACCTCTATCATTGACTAGAGTAGGAATTGAATATTAATGCCTTCTTGCTTTCATAGAGTTGAAAAAGAAAGTAGTGTTCTTATCACCCACTTGAAGCCAATCAATACGAGCTCTTTGTTTCCAATATATATCTTCCCTGAGCTCCCATTCCTCTAAAGACTTCACAACCTTGTCCTCCTCCCTAAGAAAGGCTTCAAACAAACCATGCTCTCTGATTTCACTGGTGATGCCATTCAACACTATTTGGGCAACTTTCTTAGCATGAAAAATGTTCCCGAAACCCTATCGGTTCCATTGTTTAAGCTAAAACTTAACATATTGTAGTTGCTTGGCAAAAGTGTACATAGCTGTGCTAAAGGCCAGCCTCCCCTTCCTCCACCACTACTCAACAAGAGCTTGCAAAGTAGGATCCCGAAGCCACATAAGTTAGAATTTGAAGGAAGGAGAGCGAGCAACCTGGGCAGAAGAAGGAACCAGCCTGATAGGCCAGTGATATGACCCTCTCCAGCCAAGAATCTCAGAACTTGTGGACCACCCCCTGCCAACCCAAAAACTGGAGACCAAAAATTGATCCAACCTCTGTGCAATCCAATACTCCCCCACTCTCCTATTGTTCCAAGTGAACAAACCATTACTAGGCTTAATGTCAAAAAGATGCAGCAAATATATACTATCCCCAAAAAATAAATAAGAAGGTTCCAACTGCATGACAACCCCCTTCTTCTCACCCTGCTCAAGGCTAGCATTAAAATCTCCTGCCATAATCCAAGGATGAAAAGGGACCAGCCTTCACATACAATAAATATGAGACCATAAGTTTTGCTTGCCCTGAAAATCAGTTGGTCCATAGATATTAGAAAACAAGATAAGATCCCTAGTCACAAGACTAGAGGCAGCCCTAGATAACTAGGCTCTGGAAGCCACCCACCATACAGGGGGAATCCTTATAGGGTTTGAAAGACAGGCCACCCCTCCAGAGGAACCAACTACCTCAATACACTAACACTCGCCTCACCCCCAGAGCTTTGGCACTAGACCCATCATACTCTCCACTGAGAGTTTAGTTTCTTGCAAGAATAGGACATCAGGTGAATGATTCCTAATCAATTCCCGAAGAACTTTTTGTCTAGGGCTGCTATTCAAGCCCCTCACATTCCATGAAAGTACAATCATTTTGGAGGATTGGAAAAGTGAGAATCCAGAGTCTTTACTGATCCTGACTCAACCAAATTATCTCTGATCAACTTGATTTTATCCAAATCCTTCTTTCTGCCAACCTTTGAGTTCTCCGTAACACTTTTCTTAATATATTTCTGATGCAGACCCAAGTGAACGGAGGACTTATTAATTTTAGCCCTAGCTAGTTCCAATTTCAAAGCTATCAAAGAACCCTCAACCCAACTAGATTCACCTCTAAACCAGGAGTGAGTCCCAACTGGACCCCTACTATTTGATCCATCTCCATTTGCTAGCCTCCAACCACTTGTAGGGCTTGGGTAAAGTCCTCAATAACTCTTTCTGGACCCCCCTGAAGCACCTTGATCCAAAGGGTTTAACCTCAAGTTTACTTCCTATTGGCTAAGATCATCCAAGGCTTCAAATTTGTTAAAGGTATCCTCCTCCTGTCTCTCTTCTAAGAACCTCATTTGTCCTCAATTCCTGTTCCTTGTCTTAACTGAGACAAAACCATCATCACCCACTACCTCGACTGACATAGCTACTTTTCCTTTATCAACCCTATCTTGGTTCTGGGCTGACTGTTGAGATTGGTGCACCACCAGTTTATATCTAGGGCACTTATGCTATAAATGACCATACTCATGATACAGACAACAATGAAAAGGTAAAGTCTCATAATCTAACTGTTGAACCCATGAGTAAGAGCCTGCACACATATCTATAGCATCTGGAAAAGGTTTACTAAGAGAAATTTTGACATAGATACACGCAAAGATCATTACCTTTCTCCCTAGGGTTTGTGTTGAGGATCCCATTGGCCTCCCAAGAAGTGCGGCAAGAATCCAAAGCACATCCTGCCGACAACATTCCACTAGAAAACGTGGTAGATAAACCCACACTGGAACCCTATTTGGGAGCTCCTCTAAAGGATTAAACCCCACATGTCAAGGTTTGATGAACAATCTGGTGAAGGAGCACCCTTCCAAGCTTTTCCTCCTTCTTTGTTTTGTTGGGGTTGTGCTTCTTTTGAAGCCATTGTATATGAAATATGAGCCATGAGTTCATTTGTTTTTTACTAGGTCCTAGTTTTAGGTCCTTAGTGTTTTTGTTGTGGTTTCTTGTGCAGGAGAGGTTGAGTGTGCCTTAGATGTGTGTTAGGCCTTAATGGCATGTTGATGACCTTAGGATAGCCCAAAATAGGCCTAGGAGTCATGAAAAGCAACAATGGAAAAGTTGCTCAAAAGATGAAAAAGTTGCATGACAACTTTTAAAAGTTGTCAAGCAACTTTTCCACCCAAAAGGTCAAAAACTCTTATTGAGTGTGGAGAGCCCTAATTTTGGCACACTAACTAAGGTCTAGCTGTATAAGTATTTCCAAACCATAGGTTAATGGGTTGGATGTCAGACATTGTACGGTCCAAGGAAGAAAAGCTTGACTGTGACTGTTTTTTGGTTACCAGTCAGTTTGAAAGAAGCTACCGAGCAAGTTAATGGATTGATTTGCATGTAAACCTGTGTGGAGTTTCTTCTATGGTGTAAATAATTTCATTGTGAGCAATTAGATTAGGTTTTTATTTGTAGGTTGTGTGTGTTTGTAAATATCTTGAAAACTATCTTTTCACTGTCTAGTTTAGGACTGGTTTGTACAAATGGAATCAAAACTGCATTCCCCATTGTGGAATCACCATGAAACCATGTGGAATGAGAGTAGAGACCTTGTAACATAGTTCAATGCAAGTAGGGCCCTTGAAAATGCAAGGAATCATAACTGGTTTGTATATGGTAGACATCCAAGAGGAGTATGTGAGTTGAGAGACCTTGGTACCTTGGAAATGAAGAGTGGGCAAGCAGAGGACTTCATTGAAACTATCAAGGAAGTCCAAGAGAAAGTTAAGAAAGCCATCCTTGAATCCACTCAAAAATTGAAGGCCAAAATGGATGAGAAAAGGAGAGAGGTTCAGTTCAAGGTGGGTGACTTTGTGATGGTCTATTTGAGCAAAGCTAGGATGCAAAGTGGTAAGCCTACCAAACTGCAAATGAAGGGGGTAGGACCTTGTAGAATTTTGTCAAACTATGGGGAGAATGCTTAAAAGGTTGACCTACCTTCAGATTTGGCTATATCACCGGTCTTTAATGTAGCTGACCTGATCATGTACAAAGGCGAAATAGCAGGGCAAAAGGAGAACCAAGCTAAGGTGTTGTATGACCTAGATGTTAATGTTTTACCACAAGTGAAGAAGCCTATAGCAAAGGAGATATTGGAATATAGAGTAAATAATTCCACCAGACACCAGGTCTACATGGAACACTTGGTGAAGTGGGCAGGTCAGCCTGAGTCTGAAGCTACTTGGGTTGAAGAGAGCAGATTCAAGACACTTGGCATAGACCTGGCTCTCATCTCTTCTTCTATTTCTGAGTTGAGTGCAGAGGGTGAGTATGGCGTAGGAGCACCCTTCCAAGATCTTCCTCCTTTTTTTTGTTGGGTTTGTGCTTCTTTTGAAGCCATTGTATATTTAATAAGAGCCATGAGCTCATTTGTTTTTGACTAGGTCCTAGTTTTAGGTCCTTAGTGTTTTTGTTGTGGTTTCTTGTGCAAGAGAGGTTGAGTGTGCCTTGGATATGTGTTAGGCCTTAATGGTATGTTGATGTTCTTAGGATAGTCCAAAATAGGCCTAGGAGTCATGAAAAGCAACAATGGAAAATTGCTCAAAAGATGCAAAAGTTGCATGACAACTTTTAAAAATTGTCAACCAACTTTTCCACCCAAAAGGTCAAAAACTCTTATTGAGCATAGAGAGCCCTAATTTTGGCACATTGACCAAGTTCTAGGTAGTATAAGTATTTCCAAACCCTAAGTTAATGGGTTGGATGTCATACATTGTATGACCCAAGGAAGAAAAGCTTGACTATGACTATTTTTTGGTTACCAGTCAGTTTGAAAGAAGCTACTAAGCAAGTTAATGGATTGATTTGCATGTAAACCTATGTGGAGTGTCTTCTATGGTGTAAATAATTTCATTGTGAGAAATTAGATTAGGTTTTTATTTGCAGGTTGTGTGTGTTTGTAAATATCTTGAAAATTGTCTTTTCACTATCCAGTTTAGGACTGGTTTGTACAAATGGAATCATAGCTCCATTCCCCATTGTGGAATCGCCATGAAACCATGGGGAATGAGAGTAGAGACCTTGTAACATAGTTCAATGTAAGCAAGGCCCTTGAAAATGAAAGGAAGCCATTTGAAGACCCATTCCTAGGCGAGACTAGATAGTGCTCGGTTAGGAATGGTTGTTGTTGTAGAGGTCTTGAAAATCAACGTTGGTCAGTGGAGAGTGCACCCTTTGGAGGAGGTGTAGAGGAGTGTGTAAAGAACCATTGGTGTGAAGGAGGAACCTCCACCAATCTAGACAAGGTGGCTAAAACACAAAACATCCACTGTGACCCAGGCAGACCATAAAAACCCTCACAAAACCCTTAAAAACCCCAAAATTTGCCCTAGGCACTGTACGGCAACTTGGAGGCCCAAAACCAGAGAAATCCTTGAGCCCTTGCCAAATGAATGGTAGTCCATTTTGGGAGTTTGGTTATTTTGTGCATCGTTTGTGAGAGGAAGCCCTAAAGGACCGGGTAGGAGGCCTAATTGATCCTAAACCTTGTAGCCCTATTTTGTAGGCAAAACACAAAATAGTGAAATCGGTAAGAGTTTGAAGGCTTGAAACCTCTTGGGGGCACATGAATGGGTGGAAAGACCATGAATTAGACCTGATATAACCTTGCTATGACCTTGGAAGGTGTGGAACAAGCCTAGCCCTTATTAGCCATAGTAAGGGGTTTTGAGTCTCATGAGTAGGTGAGACCTTAGGAGTAGCATTGCAACTCATTGGTGGGTGGATTGGGCAAGGTCAGGGGATTCCTCTAGCAAGGAAAGTCCTAGAGACCCTAGGGTGTGGAGAGAACACTAGGTGATCCAAGGAAAGGATCCAAGAGCATAGACTAGGCTAGTCTATCCCAAGCACCATCCCATCAGATTGGTATCAGAGCTTGTTAAAGATTTGTTGGACTGTGTATGTCTCTATATACTGGTGACTCAGTAGGGGAGAGAAGAATGGTCACTAATGCAGAGTTGGCTAGAGAGGTAGTAGAACAGAAGGAGAAGAATAGACTCCTTGAAGAAGCTATGAGTGAGATAAGGGATAAACTGCAGGAAGTGGTGGATCAGAGGACACAAGGACCTTGGGTTGAAGACACCAAGGATAAAGGAAAGAAAACCATTGACATAGATGACATTATACCTAAACCAGATCCCTTGTTTAATAAAGAACCATTTGTGAAGGCTATCAAGGCTTTGAACACCAAAGCTTTTGAAGGATTGCTACATTTCAGTGGAAGGATGGACATTAACACTATCATGGAATGGATTGAGGGCATGGAAAACCACTTTGACTGTGAGGGAGTGACACAGGATCAAAAGGTTAAGGTTGCCAAATCAAGATTAAGGAGAGCAACTTTAACATGGTGGAAGTACCTGCAAGAAGAAAGAGTTAGCATGGGGAAGCTACCTATTGCCAATTGGAAGGCCATGGTGAGAAAGATCAAAGAGAACTACTTACTAGAGGATTATGAAGTCCAACTTCATAAGAAGAGACAGGGTTTGAAGCAAAAAGACCTTGATGTGACCTCCTACACCGAAGAATTTCAAAAACTTTGTCTTAGATCCAAAGTCCAAGAAGATGAATCTATTAAGGTGGCTAGGTATCTAAGCGGCCTAAAGTGGAACATTCAAGAGGAGATAAGCCTATGGATTCCTACTACTATTCAAAAGTGTCATCAGCTTGCTGCCAAGGTGGAAGAGAGGAACAAAAGGAAAGGAGACTCCAATAATAGGGGTAGAGGCAGAGGTAGAGACCAAATGAACCACCGAGGTGGTTACCAAAGAAAGTCAAATGAGTAGAGGAACCAAGGAGAAGCCAAGTTGACTAAACATGGCAGTGAAACCAATCTTAAAGGGGGCCATTCTAGAGGAAGAGGTGTACAAGGTGGTCCAAGTAGGGGTAGAGGTACCGGCAAAGGTAACTCCTAGTTTGCAACTATGAAGTGTTACAACTATGGACAATTGGGACACCCAACATGTAGATGCCCTGACAAGCCTACCTCATCAAATAGTGGAAAGAGGTTTGCTTATGCTCATGAAGACTCTTCAAGAAGCAAGACACGGGATGTGGACCAGATTGAATCAGAGATTGGAGAAAATCTAATGTTCAATAGGATTTTGATCAGACAGCCGGTTAAGGAGGAACCCAAACATAGGAAAGCATTGTTTAGGGTGAGATGCAAAGTTCTTGGTAAAGTGTGCAAGGCGATAGTTGATTTAGGCTCAACTAACAACATCATCTCAAAAGAGGTAGTTAGGAAGTTGAAACTCACAAGAATACCCCACACTAGCCCAAACAAGGTGACTTGGTTAAACAAAGGACAGAGTGTGCTAGTCAATGAACAGACTTGGGTAGAGTTTTCTATTGGAGGATATAAGGATAAGATCCTTTGTGATGTGTTGCCTATGGATGCTTGTCATCTGCTGCTAGGAAGACCCTAGCAATTTGATAGGAAGGTGATCTATGATGGAGAGGAGAACTCCATATCATTCAAGAAGGATAGCAAGACCTTCAAGATTTAGTCTTTGATAGAGGATGAAGAGGGAACTTCAAAAACACCTAGTGTCTTATTGGCTACTAGTAAAGAGTTCTTAAACTTGCTGCATGAGGAGGAGATAGTGAAGTGTGCCATCTTTGTGAAAGCAAAGGAGGAAAACTACAAGTTGCAGGCAAAAGTACCCAAGGAGGTGAAGCAAATGTTGCAAGAGTATAAGGACATAGTGAGTGATGGAGCACCTATAACACTCCCACCTAGAAGGTCTATAAGCCATCAAATAGACTTTGTTCCTGGAGCATCCCTACCTAACAAGGTAGCATATAAGCTCACACCTGATCAAAATAAGGAGGTAGCAAGGCAAGTGTAGGAGTTATTAGAACAAGGATTGATTAAGAAGAGCATCAACCCATGTGCAGTCCCGGTAGTGCTAGCATCAAAGAAGGGAGGCAAGTGGAGGCTTTGCACTGACTCAAGGGCAATAAATAGGATCACCATAAGGTATAGGTTTCCTATTCCTAGAATAGAGTATTTGATGGACTATCTAGGAGGTGCTATGTATTTCACCAAATTGGACCTTAAAAGTGGTTATCACCAGATTAGAATCAAGGAGGGTGATGAGTGGAAGACTACTTTCAAGACCACATATGGATTGTATGAATGGCTTGTGATGACATTTGGACTCACTAATGCCCCAAGCACCTTCATGAGGTTGATGAATGAGGTGTTGAAGGATTTCACAGGTAGGTTTGTGGTGGTGTACCTAGATGACATACTCATCTATAGCAGAACCAAAGAAGAGCACCTTGAGCATTTGAGGTTAGTTTTAGAAAGGTTGCATGAGGAGAAGTTATCCATCAACGTAGACAAGTGTGACTTCTTGAAGCAAGAGCTATTCTACTTGGGATTTGTGGTGTCTAAGGGAACCTTGAAGATGGATCCAAGCAAAATAGAGGCAATCTTGAATTGGCCTGCACCTAGAACAGGGACTGAAGTTAGGAGTTTCCATGGATTAGCTCAATTCTATAGGAAGTTTGTGAGGAACTTTAGTGGCATATATGCACCAGTCCTTGACACCATTAAGGGAGACCTTAAAACTAAGTTTAAATGGACTGAGTAGACTAACAAAGCATTTCAATTGTTGAAGCAAGAAGTAGCCACAAAACCAATCCTTCTCCTACCTACCTTTGATAAGCTATTCACATTGGAGTGTGATGCAAGTGGAATTGCAGTAGGTGGTGTATTGAGTCAAGAGGGAAGACCTATGGCATTTTTCAATGAGAAGCTTAATGAAGCAAAGAAGAAGTACTCGACCTATGACCTAGAGTTGTATGCATTAGTGCAGTCTCTTAAAAAATGGAGGCATTACCTACTTCCAAAGGAATTTGTGGTGTTCACAGACAACCAGGCATTGAGTTACATTAACACTCAAGAGAAGCTTAGCAATAGGCATTTGAAATGGATGGAATACATCCAATCCTTCACCTTCACCATCAAGCATAAGAAGGGGCAACTTAACAAGGTGGCAGATGCATTAAGAAAGAAGTTGTTGACAGTTCAAGAACTATAGTTGCAGAGCATAGGAATAGAAGGTTTTGAGGACATCTATGAAGGAGATGAAGACTTCTCATCAGCTTACAAGGTTTACAAGGAGTTTGAGAACCATTTCCATGGTGAGTATGCAAATTACACTCTCCAAAATGGTCTCTTGTTCAAGGGTAATCAGTTGTGTGTACCAAGAGGGTCCATGAGGGAAAACCTCATCCAAGAGAAACACAATGGTAGTTTCAGTGGACACTTTGGAGTCAATAAAACATTGGATTTAGTACAGAGGTACTACTATTGGCCAAAGTTACCAAGGGATGTGAAAAGATATGTAGAAGAATGTGGTGTGTGCCAAAGAGCAAAAGGAGGATCAAGCAATGTCGGTCTCTATCAACAATTGCTGGTCCCTAATAGACCTTGGGAATGCATAAGCATGGACTTTGTAGTAGGACTTCCCAAGACAAAGACAGGTATGGACAACATCTATGTGGTAGTAGATAGATTTTCCAAGATGAGCCATTTTATTCCATGTAAAACTACACATGATGCTAGCTATGTTGCACATCTCTTCTTTAAAGAGATCGTTAGGATTCATGGACTCCCTTTAAGCATTATTTCAGATAGGGATAGCAAGTTCATGGGTCATTTTTGGCAAACATTATGGAGGAGACTAGGAACTAATCTCTCATTTAGCTCAACTTACCATCCACAAACAGATGGTCAGACTGAAGTCATCAATAGGGTGTTAGGCAACTTGTTGAGGTGTTTAACTAAGAAGTATGGGTAGACATGGGATATAGTCATTCCACAAGCAAAGTATGCATATAATGACAGTGTGAATAGGACCACTGGTAGAAGTCCTTTTGAGGTTGTCTATGGTAGACATCCAAGAGGAGTATGTAAGTTGAGAGACCTTGGTACCTTGGAAATCAAGAGTGGGCAAGCATAGTAATTCACTCAAACTATCAAGGAAGTCCAAGAGCAAGTTAAGAAAGCCATCCTTGAATCCACTCAAAAACTGAAGGCCAAAATGGATGAGAAAAGGAGAGAGCTTTAGTTCAAGATGGGTGACTTTGTGATGGTCCATTTGAGCAAAGCTAGGATGCAAAGTGGTAAGCCTACCAAACTACAAATGAAGAGGGTAGGACCTTGTAGAATTCTGTCAAAGTATGGGGAGAATGCTTACAAGGTTGACCTACCTTCAGATTTGGCTATATCACCGGTCTTTAATGTAGCTGACCTGATCATGTAGAAGGGTGAAATAGCAGGGCAAAAGGAGAACCAAGTTAAGGTGCTGCAGGGCCTAGATGTTAATGTTTTACCACAAGTGAAGAAGCCTATAGCAGAGGAGATCTTGGAATCCAAAGTAAAGAATTCCACCAAACACCAGGTCTACATGGAACACTTGGTGAAGTGGGCAGGTCAGCCTAAGTCTGAAGCTACCTGGGTTGAAGAGAGCAGATTCAAGACACTTGGCATAGACCCGGCTCTCATCTCTTCTTCTATTTCTTAGTTGTGTGTAGAGGGGGAGTATGGTATAGGAGCACCCTTCCAAGAACTTCCTCCTTTTTTTTGTTGGGGTTGTGCTTCTTTTGAAGCCATTGTATATTTAATAAGAGCCCTGAGCTCATTTGTTTTTGACTAGGTCCTAGTTTTAGGTCCTTAGTGTTTTTGTTGTGGTTTCTTGTGCAATAGAGGTTGAGTGTGCCTTGGATGTGTGTTAGGCCTTAATGGTATGTTGATGTCCTTAGGATAGCCCAAAATAGGCCTAGGAGTCATGAAAAGCAACAATGGCAAAGTTGCTCAAAAAATGCAAAAGTTGCATGATAACTTTTAAAAGTTGTCAAGCAACTTTTCCACCCAAAAGGTCAAAAATTCTTATTGAGCATAGAGAGCCCTTATTTTGGAAAAATGACCAAGGTCTAGGAAGTATAATTATTTCCAAACCCTAAGTTAATGGGTTGGATGTCAGACATTGTACGGCCCAAGGAAGAATAGCTTGACTGTGATTGTTTTTTGGTTACCAGTCAGTTTGAAAGAAGCTACCGAGCAAGTTAATGGATTGATTTGCATGTAAACCTATGTGGAGTGTCTTATATGGTGTAAATAATTTCATTGTGAGCAATTAGATTAGGTTTTTATTTGCAAGTTTTGTGTGTTTGTAAATATCTTGAAAACTGTCTTTTCACTGTCCAGTTTAGGATTGGTTTGTACAAATGAAATCATTACTCCATTCCCCATTGTGGTTTCACCATGAAACCATGGGGAATGAGAGTAGAGACCTTGTAACATAGTTTAATGCAAGAAGGGCCCTTGAAAATGCAAGGAAGCCATTTGAAGACCCATTCCTAGATGAGACTAGACAGTGCCCGGTTAGGAATGGTTGTTGTTGCAAAGGTCTTGAAAAGCAAGGTTGGTCAGTGGAGAGTGCACCCTTTGGAGGATGTGTAGATGAGTGTGTGAAGAACCACTAGTGTGAAGGAAGAGCATCCACCAATCTAGACAAGGTGGCAAAAACACAAAACATCCACTGTGACCCAGGCAGACCATAAAAACCCTCACAAAACCCTTAAAAACACCAAAATTCACCCTAGGCACTGTACGGCCACTTGGAGGCCCAAAACCAGAGAAATCCTTGAGCGCTTACCAAATGAGTGGTTTTCTATTTTGGGAGTTTGGGTATTTTTTGCATCGTTTATGAGAGGAAGCCCTAAAGGACCAGGTAGGAGGCCTAATTGGTCCTAAACCTTGTAGCCCTATTTTGTAGGCAAAACACAAAATAGTGAAATCGGTAAGGGGTTGAAGGCTTGAAACCTCTTGGGGGCACATGAATGGGTGGAAAGACCATGAATTAGACCTGATATAACCTTTCTAAGACCTTGGAAGGAGTGGAACAAGCCTCGCCCTTATTAGCCATAGTAAGGGGTTTTGAGTCCCATGAGTAGGTGAGACCTTAGGAGTAGCATTGCAACTCATTGGTGGGTGGATTGGGAAAGTTTAGGGGATTCCTCTAGCAAGGGAAGTCCTAGAGACTCTAGGGTGTGGAGAGAATAGTAGGTGATCCAAGGAAAGGATCCAAGAGCGTAGACTAGGCTAGTCTATCCCAAGCACCATCCCATCACAATCCCACCTGGTTGTAAAAATGCGGGCCTCCTTCAAAGACCCTATTGCAATCCTCCATGCAATTGAAAGTAACCATGAAGTAGTTATTCGCGAGCATCATAATCTCCATTTCCCCTTCTTGTGCCCAAGTCCCGTGTGCCCAGTTTTCCAAAAACTGCAAGGAAACCCTCATTCCCAAAAACTTGTAGTATAGCGAGTGTTTTGAAAAATATTCAACATCTTCAGCTATCATCTCAGGAGGAATAACTAGCTTTGGCCTCTCACTGCATCTCTCCAAGCAACCATTAATCTTCATAATACAAGAGCTACCAGCACTCTCAGGCCCCGATTTTGATGAGAAAAGGTCATTGTTAAAAGTCTTGATACTCTGAAGTGGGGGTTTTGAACCCACCGCAGTGTGAAAATCCATGGTGGGAGAAACCTGCGAGGCCTCACCACCAATACTCGACATAAGAGTGCAAAATACCTATACAAGAATGTCAAGGACCTACACCCCAAAGGGCCACTCAAGAAAGCTCGGCACCCAAGAGACCACCGCTCCAAGCACCACCGAAAGAAGGGGCCAGCCATTTACTCCTGACCCATGGGAAAACCATGAGCCATAGCAAGCTGAAACCCCACCCGATGACCACCACTTCTCCCCTCACACCCACGGTCGATCCCTGCCCAGCACCGCCTGCCACTCTTCTCCCCCGACGCCCAACACTTCCCTCCCCCGACGCACCTGGAACACTGCCTCGCATGAGCTAGGGCATCGAAACCTTAGCTCGACCGCTCGCGAGCCCTCGTACGCATGATGCCATGTTTTTTTATTGTAAATTATAATTAAAATTAAAATATATAACTATTTTCTATAAAAAAATTTAAAAAATTTATTACAATTTTTTTTTTTAAATTAGGAATATATATATATATATATATATATATATATATATATATATATATATATATATATATATATATATATATATATATATATATATATATATATATATATATATATATATATATATATATATATATATAAAAGATTAATTTCACAAATTTTAATAGTACATAATAATTAAGTATATGTATGATTTAGTTTAGGATAAGTGGTGTTATAGAAACTATGTTAGGATTAGTCTTAACGTAGTGATATACCATAAAATACTATTACATGAATGTTTAAGGTTAATGTGTCATGTACCAAACATGATAAGTTGAATGATATGACAACATTACTGTGCCAAGCATGATTCATTATAAACAATTGGATTCTAGATTCTCCATAATTAAATTGGATTATAATTTTACAATTTGATAATAGAAAAAGTATTAAATTTTATTTCCATTATGTAATGTGTTTTCCTTGCTACATATTCTTATTCTCAAAGTTAAGTCAATCAATAAAGCTATTAACTATGTGTTAAATAAAATTTTCTTTATCAATGTAATATTGACTAAACTCTTTATGATTTTTTGATAGATGAAGTTTAGTAAAAACTGTGTATGTGAAAAGTGGACCTGTATTGTATCTAGAATACACAACACTTCAATTAAGTCATTAGATGCATGGTTAGACAGATATAAACATGAATATGAAAACCATAACAAATCGACCCATTGCCTTCTAAAAGATGTGAGTATACGATTACTCTCAGATTTAAAGGAAATTGAACTAAAATTAAGATAAAATCAAGAAAAAACTGATTTATTCTCTATTCATTCAAATTTAATATTTAATTGTTTTAATTGCTCTCTTTGAGATTATTTATCAATTTTTAATTTGTTTTTCAAGATTATCTCCAATTGATTTCTTTTCTCAAATTTTAATTCTTTTTTGGTCAATTAATTCCTTTTTTGATTTATTTCTTTTTTTGAAGATTTGTGCTTATAATTTCCAATTCCTATTTCTTGATTTGTTTCCTTTTTTTAAAGATTTATGACAAATTGATTTATTTAATTAAATATGCTAGGATATTTAATAAAATAAATAGGATAATTGTTTAAAGTGATTTACTTGGAATGACCAATTAATTAAATAAATATTTAATTAATATTGTGTGATTAATTTTGCCATGTGACATTGATGATTTAAGAAATTAATTTTGTGCTCAAGATAAATTTAATTGCCTTTGGTTAGGACTTTAGTGATGTTGTCGGGATTAGGGGCCCATGGTTTAGATGACCAATTTTAGGGTATTACAAAAACAATGCATGAAAAAGTCATAAATTTTATTTAATGATACAAAAGTAACATAATATTTATTTAAATCTACATTAAAATATATTCAAAAGTGACAGTCTGGTACATTAGAGTAAATTATCATAATTTAAATTATTCTATTATATATCAATTTGTTTTCTCCTCAGAATTATATGATTTAATTAGAGAACTTATTTATAAATTGAAAAACTAAATTCATATTGTAAAAATTAAATTCTTCTATTATTTTTTGGTAAAATAATATTTATTTTTCTGATACATATATTTTATTTTAATTATAATTTACAATTAAACAAAAAGTACTAGTTATTTTAAATTTAAAATATTAAAAAGAACACTAATTAATCGATAGGCTATTCCTTGTGGGGAACTCCCTACCAAAATCCACAATTCTCACGTGGATAGAAACAACTTTTTGACATGGGAACAATGATATGATACTATTAAATGTAATGTTTTGCATTCATAATGTATGATTTGTGACTAAAAAAGTGATTTCATTTGCCTTAGTTGTTTGGTGTTTGGCTATATTTATTAAATTTTTATGATAACTCTACTTTTCCACATTGAATAGTTCAACTTTCCTTATCCTTACAAGTAAGTTGTTGCATTTATTGAAGTTAAAATGGTTTCATAAAAGGCTTTCTTGTTGATCGAAAAAATTATTTTTGCACAGCAATTGAAAAATAATCCTTTGTATTAAATTTTCTTATGATCAATGAGGCAAATATTTATATAATTAAGTGAAATAATATAAATAATAAATAAATATATTTAATAATTAAATATAGTATATGTAAATTTTATTAAATAATATATAAGTATATATTATAAATAATTATAGTTATTAAAATCATTATTATATATAATTTAATTAAACTTATTTAAATTATTAATTACTTATAACTTTTTATAAATTATTCTACATATATGTATTATGAATATATTTTTCTAAGAGTTTTCTTGTATTTTATTTTTCTTCTTTTAACCTATAAAAACGAATGTGATTTTTGTAACAAGACACATTTATATTTAATTCGTAATAAACTAAAAATAATAAGCTCATTGCATATTAATATTAAATTATTTTTTTATTATTATTCTAGTTATTTCAGGTTATTTTTTATTTTTATATAATGTCAAATAGAATGTAAATAATATTTACTATTCATTATTATATGTATAGGAATTTAACTTTGAGTAACTAACTTCCCCACCCCATTCAACTTTAACCTTACAAAAGTAGTTAATAAAAAAAATCTCAACTCTAACATTTTCTTTAATTACATTTTTTTTTTAATCAATTTGTTGGAAATAAATAAATATTTTTCAATCAAATATTAATTGTTCTAATTTTTTTAATATTAGTTCTTTCAATTATCTAAATTATTTTATCTAAATTTAAAATGTATCTTTATAATTTATTTAAATGTATCATTATATGTCAAAGGAATACTTTATAAAATAAATACAATATGAAATAATAAACAAAATAAACTATATATATTAAAAAATTAAAATGATTAAAGAATATTTTGCAATAAAAAATGATTAGAAAATTTATAAAATTATTTTATTGCAATATATAGAATACTATATTTATGAATTGAATTCCAATCCTTAATCTAATGTGAATATTAAATAATGGTTACACTTAAGTTTGGGGTAAACAATGGTTAAAATTTAAGGTTTCCCTTCTAAGATAAAGCTTAGACTAGAGCTAGGGTAAGTATTAGGGATCGAGTTAGTGTTAGGATTGAATTACATGATTAGCATTCTAGGATAAAGCTTGAGGTTAGGGTTAGAATTGATTTAGGATTAGAATTAGCATTAGAGTTCAATGAGGATTGGAGTTGGTGTTCGTCACATTTAAATAAGGGTTAGAAAAAGTGTTAGGGCAAGGGTTCAATTAGTATTAGGGTTAAGGTTAGTATTATGGTTAAAGCTAATGTGTGTTATATTAGGGTTAGTGTGTAATTAAAGTCATAGTTCCATCTGCAATCCTAACTATGATGATAATGACAACCCTAACACTATCCCCAACCTTTAGACCTAATTTGAGTCATAAACCTAGCACTAACCCTAGATAAGTTTTTTATTAACAAAAAAGCGGGTTTTACAGGGACTCAAAACCACTGAGTTATAGGATAAAATAAAATAAACATTCAAAGTCTAGTAAAATGGAAAGGTTGTCAAAAAGAAAAAAAAGACAATAGACTAAACCAAAAGACTACAAATGGCTAAACCTAGAAACAAATTAACCTAAGGACTTTAAAGTCTCTACAATCTCAGTTTTGAGGATGTTCATCTCTTGCGTTGCCTTCTTTAGGTCCTCGAACTCCTCAATGGAAGACTTCACCTTTCTCTTAAGGTTGGATTTGGTTCTCTTAGAGGGACAAGACTCCTCTTTCTGGCCTTTTTCTCTGTCAGCATCAACATCCACGATTAGGGAACCCTATTGGGACTTGTCCAATTTATCCACCAATGTATTCATAGTGGCCACAAAGTTCTTCACAATTTTATGGCTTTTCTTCATAATGGCGTTCATTTTTTCCTTGACTTTACCGATTTCCCCTTCGAGTTGCATGGTCTTTTTCTCATTTTCCTTTCTTATTATTTTCATTGGTTCCACAATTATTTGGAGACACTCTACCATTGAGAACTTCTCTTCTTCAGTCCACACTACCCCTTTAGCATTCTGAGGGTGCCCTTTTTCTATGAATTCATCTAGTTTGCTGGACACCGCCTTGTTCTTTAAATTGATGTCTTTTATTTCATGAAAAACCCATTTTAAAGCCCTAAAGATATCCACATAACCATTTCTAAAAAATACTAAGATATCATTTGGAAATTCCCGATCTAGTTTAAAGTAATGGTCTTCAGGTTTGAGGTCTTAGAGGTATCATCATGAAGTTAGCATCATGAAGTTTCTTAAGGAAAGGTCTCAAACCTCCTCTATCGATTTGCCTCCATACCTTCTTGTTTTTCTTATGCTTCTCACAAGTTTTTTGCTCCATCCTCTTCCTTCTTTCCCCCATTTTTTCATAGACTTCGCTTTTCGGAGTAGCATAGTAGATAAACTTAGAAGAAAGCTTACAATGAAACCAAGGTACCCACAAAATGTGCCACTCCTCACAACTTGTAAAGATAATTAAGGCACTGCCAAAGTAGTGAATGATGAAACACTACCCTTTTGTGAGCCACTTAATCATTATTTGAAACCAAAAATTTACCATGTGTGACATCATAGTCAAATAAGGATTTGAAATGCACTTCTAATTCATTATAGGAATGCCACGTCCATTGACCAATAAGCTTGACTTCTTCATTGGCAAAATAATCAGCCACTGCATTATCTTCCCTAGAAGTATGGGAGATTTTAACCTTTTCAAAGTTGGAAAGAAGGGATTTGGCATCATTGATCCAACATTTTACGCTCCATGATGGGGGGGAACTTCGTAGAAGGCATTTGATAATGTTTTTTGAGTCCCCCTCAATCCATATATTTTTTATCTTCATTTTTATAGCAAGATCAATGACCTGGAAAGCTCCTATGGATTCAACTATGTGATTGGACTGAGCGCCCAAGGGGAGTGCCACGGGAAAAACAAATTTACCATAGTGATCTCTTAACAATCCTCCACTCTGATTTGAACCAAGATTACCCTTGGTCCTCCTATCAAAATTACTTTTATCCATCCCCTAGGGGGATGAAGCCAACTAACACCTTCATGATCATTTTTTGTTGTCTACAAACCTTAGATATATCCCCTTTGATATTCCAATCTCTCGCCATCTTAAAATAATAGGTGGTACAGACAACGGTCTCCATTTTATCCGTATTAGAAGGTATGCTATTTACATTCTCTATAATTAGTCTTTATATTTTTTCAAACACAATATTCTCTTGAGCCTCCTTATCCCTAAATAATCTATTATTTTGTTCCTTCCACACTCCCAAGACAACATGGGGGAAGGTAAAAGACCATAATCTTCAAATAGTGGGATTTAAACAGGTGGCATTCAATTGGAAAAAAAATGGTCTTGTAACAATACAGGAAATACCCAAGATAAATTCTAGAGAACAAGAAATATTTCCAAGATAGAAGCCACATACAAATAGTGGAGGAATAGATGATTCGATGATTCCGCGACTTCATTACATAAGTAACACCGGTTGGGGATATGAAAGCCATGCTTACAAAGATTATCAACTATCAACACTTTATTCTGAAGCAAAATCCAAAAGAAGATATGGATTCTAGTAATAAGGCGTTTGATCTAGGCTCTAGCCCAAATAGGAGGAGCGAGAGAAGAAAAGGATAGCATAGAGATAGTCAAAGACATCAAGAAGCGGCCTAAGGGATTTGGCCTCTAGAGTAAAAGGTCCCCCTTCTAACTCAACCCAATTTTAATAACCAACAAAGAGGATTGAATAGGAGAAAGGTCCATTTTGACCTGGCAGGTATCCACCCACCCACCATTCCTCTAGTAACCCTTGACCTATATGTTGGCATTACGATTCATTTTGTATGACCGTTAAATGGTTGTCATTGTTGGCAACATCAGATTCTAAGTCTCTAGAGTCCATCGGTAAAGGAGTAAAGAGTAACTGGTGAATAATAATAGTCCTTATTCCTATCAACAGTGAGTAGACCGGTAAACAGGGGTTGACTAGCTAAGGAGTGAGTAGACCGATATACAAGGGTTAACCAACTAAGCAGTGAGTAGACCAGTATACAGGGGTTAATAGGCTAAGCAGTGAGTAGAGCAGTATATAGGAGGTAACCAGTTAGGCAGAATTGGACCAGTACATAGGCGACAATCAACAATATAGGAGTCTCAACTGATAGACATAGAAACATCCAGATAACATCTAGTTGAACCAGTAGTGTTCTCTTTTCAACCAACGAGCATTTTGGCATGAACTGTTGTCTTCACCGATATTCCTAGAATGATTTTTGGAGAGAAATTTGAGGCGCGATAACAAATTTTTGAATTTAATTTTTGGAGGGAAAGTTGGCACTAGAACCAAAGGCTAATATATTCACATCATTCATTCTAATTGTGTTGTTGTCAATGCGAAAAATATATGTGTGAATGTTAATAGGGGGAGCAAAATAAAGAGCAGAGTGTGTGGGAAGTAGATCGATAGAGTGCAGAGTCGAGGGTATGAGCAGAGGATTGGCAAACTCTAGAGCCAAGGATATGAGCAAAGTACTAGTGTAGTGCAGAGCAGACACAACCGTTGTAGACAAAGTATGAGTTTCATTGTGATCTGATCAAGCAATCAGTAGTTATTGCAGCAGATCAACTTCCTGTTTCTTTCTAACCATTGGAACTCAAATTCCCTTAACTGGGTGACATCTTAATTGATGATCCTAAGTCCTTTAACAAGGGTACCTTTGATAGGGTAAGGGCACTAACAGGCCTCAAATAAAATCCCTTAAACAAGTGGCACCTAACAGTGTATTTGTAATCTCCTAACAGGGATGGCTCCTTATAGAGTGTGCTCCAGATGAGTACAAATTTTGTGGGCATAAACTCAGACTGTGGTTTTCTCCCATTTGGGTTTCCACAAGATAAGTCTTGGTGTTATTGTGTATCTTTTCATGCATGCATGTTCTCCTATAATAATTGTTTGTATTGATGAATATTAAGTCAGTGTAGACTTGAGTAAAAGATTTTAATTATGTATAACCGGTAGGTAACTGATTCAACCCCCCCATCTCAGTCACCCATAGAGACCAACAATTGGTATCAGAGGATAGAAACTCTGAAGAAAAGTTTGACAACTTGAGGAAAAAGATCATGGAGGAATACTAGTATCAGAATCAGATTGCGAAAGCTAATGAAATGATTGCTCAGCTAAAGGAGAGACTGAGAAAGTCACTTCATAAAAGAAAGGAACTAGCTCTACAACTAAATGAGAGTTAGGATATCATAGATCAATGCTCTAAACAGAGTGGATATGAAGAAGTAGAAGAAGCAGTTTCAGAACTGATGGAAAAGAACAAGAAGCAAGTTGAAGAAATTACATATCTAAAAAGAGAGCATGAAAGGCCCTGAGAATGATTGAAATACTATAAGCCAATAGGATAGAAAATGAAAGAAAAAGAGATGCAAAATAAGTTTTGTCAAAAGTTGAAAAAGCCAAAACGATTGTTGAAGAAGCTCTAAGAGAAAATGATGCAATCATCATTGAAAAAGATGAAGAAATAAAAATTCTCACTCATGAGAATGAAGCCATGCTTGAGCATCTACATGACAAAGTAGAGGAAAAGGAGATGATGATGAAAGAGATTGAACAACTCAAAAATGAGTTGAAAGCTGCAAATGAGAGAAATGAAAAGATGAGGAAATATAATGAAAGCTTTGAGAATATAGATGAAAAATTAAAAGCTCAGAGGAGAACAACAGAGACAACTAGTCTTGGTTACTCCAGTACAAGTCCTATGAAAACTAGAGAATCATCTAAATCCATAAGGATGAAGGATGATAAAAAGAACAATTCAGGAATGAAAGGTATGAAGTTTTCTAAATCTTCTTACAATCATTGTGGTAAACCGGGTCATAATTTTGATGTCTGTAGAAATCAACCGGCCAGTCAAAAGAAGTCTTTTACCTTTGATGGTTATTTCTATAATTGTCACAAGTATGGTCACACTTCTTATAAGTTTAGATCTCGATCTAGCAACATGTCTAATAGAATAAGCTTTAATGGATATTTCTTTACATGCAATAAATATGGACACAAAGCTGAAGAATGCATGTTCAAGTCAAATGCATCAAGATTACCATTCAAACTAGTTAGACCTAATAAAAAGAGTAATTAGTTCAATGCCACATGTTCCACTTGTGGTAATTTTGGTCATTGTGCAGGAAATTGCAGAATGAGAATGGGTATGAGAAATAATGCAGGACCATGGAGGACAACTAGTATGGCATGTTGGAATTTCCATAAGATTGGTCACTTAACCAGTGAATGCAGGAACTGATCCTATAACTGGTCTGAAGATAGGAACCAATTTGGCAAAAAGAAAGGGAAAAATGACTTGAAAGTAAAGAAGACAATTGAATTGGTGAGGAATGAAATGAAAAAAACATGGATTAACAAGGAAGAAAGCAAAGAAGGAGAGAATCATTCTTAAACTAAGTCATCATCCACCGGTGATGACAATTCCTCTTCAAACTAGGCATACCGATGCTCAGGGGGGCACATGTGGTAAGATCATTATTGAATCCCCTCGACCGATATGAGGTTATGTCTATGTGCATACTTTAGATGCATAGAAGTTTGTTTAAAGCTCTTATTTGGTAAATGTTTTGAGGGTTAGTGTAAATGTTGTTTGTGTACCGATAAGAAGTAAATCAGTGTACCTTAAGTTTTAAATGTTGTTTGTGTACCGGTAAGAAGTAAATCAATGTACCTTAAGTTGTAAATGGTCAAAACTGTTCAAACTAGCCATTGTATTGAAGCACCGATAAATCTTAACGGAATAATAAAGAAATGAGAATACATTTCATTTACCTTTATTTCTTGTGAACATTCTTGAGCTCTTGTGCGACCTAAGGAAATCAAAATCTTGCTAGTGCTATTTGTGTGAAGTGATCAAGTAGTGTGATAGTGGTGATTGGAAACCCTAGAGGAGAAGGTATTCAAACCCTTTATTTGACAAATTTGTTTGAAGTTCATAATGGCAGCTTCTGTGTCGACTCATGTGTTAGTTGAAGCAATTAAAGAACCACAACCGCATTCAAGCTACATCCTATGAAGGCTAGAGAGATCGACATGACCGGTGCCCTATAATTTGTGCCCTCCTGTGTGTTATTGGTTGAAGATATTCACTCCTTCATCCATTGCAAGCTTGAACAACTTAGAGATAAATTCATTTGAAATGAATTCAAAGGGTTCTATGATCATGATCTGTTGAAGGCAGCACATTTGCATTCGAAGAACAAGGGTGTAATGTCCCCTACCTGATCTATTTAAATATACTAAAATTGATAGATTTTCTTCAATAAGTTATTAACAAGTGCTTGTCTATTTTCCTCATTAGCCGATTAATTTCATTATTCATAGTTCTTAATATAGATATCAAACCTTGCCACTACTTCAATTTTAAGGGAGAAGGGTTTACATGTGTTACCAAAGTGCTTAGAGACCAACTACAATAGGTTCCCTCAAAGTTTATAGATCCAAGCCCTTACCTATCTTGGGTCTATACCCTCAAGGCTTATGGGTTGCTGATCCCCACCCTATCTTGGGACTTAACCTATTGCTTGGATTTAGACTGCCCCTCTTTGGAACATCTCAATCCCATCTTCTTAAATACGGAAAGTAATAACATGATTTAGACTATAAGTATATATATTTCTTATGTATTATGAATATATATATGAAATTAAGTATGACTATCATACATATTGCAGTCCATATTAGCATTACTATTAATTCTGCATAATAACATTATTGGGCTTCATGTATTAAGCATACTTATTAAGCACATCCCCATGCATACCACCAAGAACACAAATGTTACTGCCAGTAACTTGATAACAATTATGATCTAATCTGATCAATGGTGATCTTACTAGATGCTTTCGATTCCTTTCCTTTATATCTCTCAATGTGAGGGAGAGGTCACACCTCTTCATCATGCATACCCTTTGGCAAGAGACAGAACCTTTCACCATTAGCACCCTTTGAAAGAGTGCAGTTCTCTTCATTATTTCTGCCCTTTGAAAGGGACACAACCTCTCATAATCAGATCTAGACTTCTCATTTCCAAATTATTTCCCCTCTCAAATGAGGTTCTCTTCTCCCTTTTATATCTCATTGTTGAGGGAGTCACAACCTTTCCTTTCATTTCTTTTGAATTTTCATTAACTCAATTAATTTTTAATCAATCATATTTAATTATATTTAATTATTTTATTTTATATTTTAATTTAATTTTAAATATTTTAATTTTATTATTATCATTTATTATTGAATTTTATTTCAAAGTGGGGACATTACAAAGGGTTTCTGGAATTATGTTGTTGATTTTCCCAATCAGTTTCATGCCGATTGGGTTAGGTATGTGTTAAGAAGAGTGCATGGTCAATTTATATGGCTGGAAGTTGAAGCATCAATCAAGATCACATAGGATGTGATTCAAAGAGTAATAGGGTTTAGCACAACCAATGAAGCACTAACCCTAAAAACAATATCATCCATTGAAGTCACTCGGTTGACTCAATACTGATGAGACAAGAGAGAAATAACAATCACTCACATTGAGGATGTAGAAGTGAGGTTTGCTTCTGCAGTGATGGGTTATAGGGTCTATTAATCAAGCCGCATGAATAGTCTGTCGAGCGGTACTATCCATGCAGCCTATCGAAACATCAAGGAGGATGCAACATAAGATATTTGTGAGATGATCAGAAGTCAATTTCTAGTGGACATGGAGCAAATTAAGGACAAGAAGCAATCATTCAAGTATGGTTCATTACTAGTATGTATATTTTTCTATGTGCAAAATTTCTTTCCCAGTAAGGGAAATGTAGTGTGGTCTGAAGATAAACCTATCATGGTTTAGATAGGTGAAATGATTAGAGATTTAGGTGATAAGTTTGGAGAAATAATGTGGGGTTAATTTAAAGAATTCCAAACCAGAATGCACAAAAGAGAGAGAATCCCAACTAGTATAGTTCAAAAGTACAAGGACAACATTTGTTTTCTTGTTGATACTGACTATTGCATTATTCAAGCGGTTCATCCTAGAACCTTTTAGGTACCTACTATGGGTTATGAGGTCAGGGAAGACATTACTAAAGTATATGCAAACATGTTACTGTCTAAACAAGTAGACAAAAAACAAAGAGATTTGGAACTTGTGAGGAGGAAAGCTCCAAAATAAAAAAGGAACTCAAGGAGCCTATCATACAAAAGAGAGTAAGGAAAATGATTGACACATTAGACAAGAGGTATGGAGGTGAAGCATCCGGTGCCACTGCTTCCACTAGTACAAGTCAATAAATAGGGACCAAATCAAACAAAGTTAAAGAACAAATAGGAGAAAAGAAGATAATGTTGAAGGCAAAACCCAAGGGTACTGCATCAAGCAAGCTAGCAACATACACAAAATAAAAGGACTCAGATACTCCTACATCTTTGTTGGTGTAAATAATTATTCACCATGGATATTATTACACTATACTTAACTTTACTTAGGAAATGCATTTCATAGTAGTTTTGGTATGAGACACTTGGGTGTTTGTACCACATTGGGATAGTGTGTGTAGGAGAATTTCCACCTTTTATGGTGTTGATCTTATCTTGTTGTTACATTCCATCTCATGTGGAATATTATATTGTTTCTCCTACCTACCCACACCAATTTCCTACCTACCATTGTTTCTTATTGAGCCATATGTCATGTTTATATGCTCACATATCCATATAGCCTTGCCTTTATAAGCAGGCTCATCTACATTGTTTGTACGGGCAATCATTGAAAATCTTGTAATGATCCAATTGATCATATTTTTCATCTTGATAGGATATAGTTTAGTCCTATCATCTATTTTGTCTCTCTTATTTATTCTTTCTATTTCCTCTACATCTTGGTAAATTCTCACATGGTATCAGAGCCATTAGAGTGCCATTGGTTTGCCAATTTAGAGAAATTTGGGATTTTCATTTTCGAGCTTTCTATTGCAGGTTATTATTGGAGCTTGTTGGGTCAAATTTGAGGTCACCATCGGATTGAGGAGGTTTGAGAAATTAAGAATCACCTTTTGTTTCATCCAAATCCAACATTTGAGGCCAAATCTAGAGCCATTTGAAGGTGGAGGGTGGTGACTTGTCCCGGTACTGATATGCAATTTTGGAGCATTTTTGGCCAAATCCGTCATCGCCATTGCGCTTAGAAGGCCTAGAAACCCCAAGATCAATTGTAAATTCATCGAAATCGACCTCCATTACCTCAAGTTGAAAATATTTCCCCTCCTGGCCCGCTGTACAAACTTGCAAGTACAAGTGGGGAGGTTAACATTTTATTTTTTGTTTATTTTAGTTTTTTGTTTTTAAATAAAACTTTTTTAAATAAGTTTTAATAATAAAAAAATAATTTACTTTTTCTTTTTTTTTTGTAAAATAAGTTTTTTTAATAACAAATAAATAAAGTTTTTAATAAATTTTTTTTATCTTTAATAAATTATTATTAAAGTTTTTTTTTATTTTTTGAAAAAAAATTGACTTTTTAATGTTTTTCTTTATTTTTTAATAAGGTTTTTTTAGGCATAATAATTGCTTTTATTTATATTTTAAAAAATCTATTAAAAACACAAACATCATGGGATAAGTCAAATTGGGAACACATTTTTTCTTATCACTTCATACCTATCTTGGAGTGCTTCCAACCGGCAGTCAAGGTGGGGGTGATTTTCTCCTTTATATCTCTTGGCCACATCCCAATTGAAGGCCTCTTTTTTTGTAGTATTCTACAAGGCTTCTTGGTGGCATCATTTTCATGTTTCCATAGTTGTACTATCATGTTGTATGCTCTTGCATGAGAAATGTTGTACTCGCACTATCATAAAGTGCCACACCTCTTTATATCTTGTCATTGTTGACATATTTTATGTAATCCTCTTGTACATGTAGATTAGGAATATCTTTTGAGACTTGTTGCATGGCTCCAGTTGAGACTTAGATTCTACACATTTGTGCATGGCTCCTGTGAGACTTAGATTGTACCAGTATTTCTGCCATTTATGAGTATCCAGATGATGCTAAAAGAAGGTTGTCTCCATGCCTAATCTTCATTTTGTTGTAGTGAGTGATTCATCATCATCAACTTGGTACTTGGTTTTGTCACACTTTGACATTATTGATGCAGTGTTGGCTCTCTTTCTTCGTAATGAGAAGGTGTTTTGGTCAACATCATTGGACCATCCTTGCAGGAGATTCAACACTGAGGGGGGGGTTTCATGGTCTCTCTTCTCTCTTATGGGGGGGACATGTTTTGTTCTTCTCATTCATCATCTCTCTTTTGAGGGGGAGTTCTTTCCCATTGGGTTTTTCTCTCTTTCTCCATTTGTGGGAGATTGCATTTACATTTGTACATGGGTACCTAACATGGCCTTATAGCCGGGACCCATCTTGCATTATAGACTTTAGTGCATTCCCCTAAGTTGCACTTAAGGGGGGGTGGTTTTGTAAAGAATTATTCATCATGGATATTAGTACACTATACTTAAGTTTACTTAGGAAATGCATTTCATAGTAGTTTGGGTATGAGACACATGGGTGTTTGTGCCACATTGGGATAGTGTGTGTAGGATAATCTCCACCTTTTATGGTGTTGATCTTATCTTGTTGTTACATTCCACTTCATGTGGAATATTATATTGTTTTTCCTACCTACCCTTGTTTCTTATTGAGCCACATGTCATGTTTGTTTGCTCACATATCCATATAGCCATGCCTATATAAGTAGGCTCATCTACATTGTTTATACGGGAAATCATTGAACATCTTGTAATGATCCAGTTGATCATATTTTTCATCTTGATAGAATACTGTTTATTCCTATCATCTACTTTGTCTCTCTTATTTGTGCTTTCCATTGCCATTAGATCTTGGCAAATTCTCACAATCTTCCCTAGGTAAAGATAGACCGATAGGAGTGACATATGCGAGAAAGAAAAAGTGTGAAGCGATAGTTGACACAAACGCTAATATGAAGCCCAAGAAGGATGAAAAGGAGGGTGATAACACTAACACCCAATCTGATATGGAAATAAAAGAAGTACGAAGAAGTGGTAGAAATGTAGTTTCAACTGTTGATGAATTGGTCCATGGGATCAAAGTGTATGGAGGTCTATCTAGTGTCGAGAGAAAATATCCCCTCTGCAATGAGGAGGACAAAATAAAAGAATTCATGGAAGTGCAACATGAGCTTGATTATAATCAAGCATCTATTCTGGCAGAAGCATGTATTCAATGCTTTAAAATAAGGAATACGATAGGGAGAGTGGCCATACGAGATGTCCAAGGTGTGCATGATGAGGGTGTTGCCTTATGGAAAACAATCTTGAGCCAACAAAAGGAAGCTGAAGAAGAAATAGTAAAGGAAACAAAACAAGACAATGGTGTAGCTTCCCTTGACAAAGGGAAAGGTAAAGACAAAGACTCTACTAAAGGTTTTAATTTTTTCTTAGTTGATGATATCATCAGTAGTGTTGTGTCAGATATTCTTAATCAAACAAAATATGTAGAGCAACCTATTGAACACAAATCAACTATTGAAACTATTGATATTGGTGTTTCATCGGTAAAGGGAACCACTCAAACTAAGCATCCTGGTGAAGATGAAGTCCTAGTTGAAGATATACCTTATGAAGAAAAACCTCATATAACTTCGGTAATAATAAATCCTACTGAAAATGAACCTCTTTCATCAGAAAAGGGTGCAGAGGAAGGAAATCTGAAGGTGATAAATTCATTAGTACTACCTATTCAAGAATTAGAGAAGAAGGAAACCAAGGAGAAGCAAGAAAAATAGAAGGAAGTAGAAAAGAAGGAAGAAGAGATGAAGAAAATAAAGGAGACCAACAAATCAGAACAACACAAGAAGAAAGAGGATTCTTCATTCGGTCAGCCAGAAGATGGTAAGAAAAAAGTGGTGGAGACTCCTCCGATAAAGAGGAAGTTAGATTTAGAAAAGGAGAGTGAAAAGAAGAAATATAAACTCACCACCACAGATAGCTCTGACATTGATCCTGAAGAAAAGGAAGAAGAAATAGAGGAGGAAGAAGAGGAAGACTCAGTAATAGTTATTAAGAAGATGACCCCCAAACAATTAATGAAAGTGTCAAAAAAATTAAAACTTCAAGCTAAAAAGGCAAAACTTAGAGAAAAGAAAAAGAAGACCAAAATTCTTAATACTGCAAAGACCATTTTGTCTGAACTCAATGCTTACATTGTTGTTGATGACAATGCACCCATCATTGATCATTTGGGTACTCTTTTCAAAGCAATCAATTCAGAAGAAACCGATCTAGAGAAGCTTGTAGTTAGATAGTATGAAACAAGGAGAGATGATTTAATAATGGAACACATATCAGTTAGCAAAGTTTCTCTCTCCACCAGCACTGAAGTGGTCAAATCTATTCTACAGGAAGTTGGCCAATTATTGGTCAAGTCATCAAGCTTCACTGATTCAATCAAAGGTCTTGAAGATAAAAGAGCTCAGACTCAAAGGGAAAACCAAGATCTAATAGGTTCTTTTGCTCCTCTTAGAAGCTTTGCAATGACCTTTAGTGGAAAGGTCAAACAGTTAACTCATAAAATAAAAAAGTTAAAAGAGGAAGAGGATAAACGAGCTCTTAGTCTGTTAGAGCTACAGTGCTACCTTGCATCGATCATTGATTTCATGAAAAGGAATGTCAAAGAAGCAGAAAACCTTATAAGTGCACTTGACTGTAAGATAGTAGATGATATGGAGGATTTGGTTACAGTTTTGCATGGACACTTCAATACCATGAAACAGGTGAAGTCTTCATGGGAATTTTGTTTGCAAGCTTCTAAGGAAATTTTAAAAGACATTTTTGCTTTATTCTCATGAATTCTCTTGTATATTATTTCCATTAATGTCAAAAGGGGCAATTTGTATATAGACTGAGGTATATGAGACAGGGGTCAGAATCGGCACATACATGACTATTTTGTAGCAAAGTCATTAAACCTTTTCTATAGTATTTGCCACCAATACCAAAGAGGGAATTTGTTGGCATTATGATGCATTTTGTATGATTGGTGAAATGGTTGTCATTGTTGGCAACATCATCTTCTAAGTCTCTATAGTCCATCAATAAAGGAGTAAAGAGTAACCGGTGAAGAAAAGTAGTCCTTATTCCTATCAGTAGGGAGTAGACTGGTATCCAGGGTTAACCGGCTAAGATGTGAGTAGACTGGTATACAAGGGTTAACCGGCTAAGCAGTAAGTAGACCGATATATAGGGGTTAATTAGTGAAGCAGTGACTAGACTGGTATACAAGAGGTAACCGGTTAGGTAGAATTGGACTGGTACATAGGTGACAACCAGTAATACATGAGTCTCAACTGATAGACTTAGAAACATCCAAATAACATCCAGTTGAACTAGCAGTCCTCTCTTTTCAACCGATGAACTTTTCGGCATGAATTGTTGTCTTGACCGATATTATCAGAATGATTTTTGGAGAGCAATTTGAGGTACAATAACAAATTTTTGAATTTGATTTTTGGAGGGAAATTTGGTGCAAGAACCAAAGGATTATATATACACATCATTCATTATGATTGTGTTGTTGTCAATGTGAAAAAAATATGTGTGAATGTTAATAGGGGGAGAAAAATAAAGAGTAGAGTGTGTGTGAAGTAGACCGGTAGAGTGTAGAGCCAAGGGTATGAGCAGAGGATTGACAAAGTTCAGAGCTGAGGGTATGAGCAGAGTACTCGTGTAGTGCAGAGCAGACACAACTGGTGCAGACAAAGTATCAGTTTCATTGTGATCTGATCAAGCTATCAGTAGTTATTCCAGTAGATCAACCTCATTTTTCTTTCTAACCATTGCAACTCAAAATCCCTTAACCAGGTGGACTTTAACAGGTCCCTTTGTAAAATCCTTTAACTGGGTGACATGTTAATTGATGATCCTAAGTCCTTTAACAAGGAAAACTCTAACACGGTAAAGGCACTAACAAGCCTCAAAGAAAATCCCTTAATCGGGTGGCACCTAATAGTGTCTTTGTAATCTCCTAATAGGGATGGCTCCTTACAGAGCATGCTCCAAAAGAGTACAAATTTTGTGAGCATCAACTCACATCATGGTTTTCTACCATTTAGGTTTCCACGAGATAATTCTTGATGTTATTGTGTATATTTTCATGCATGCATGTTCACCTGCAATAACTGATTGTATTGATGAATATTAAGTTAGTATAGACTTGAGTAAAAGATTTTAATATGGTACAACCAGTAGGTAACTGTTCACTCCCCCCTCTTAGTCATTGGTAGGGATGAACACCATATACCAAATAAAGTCTTGTAGGTATCAAACCAAGACAAGAAGCTCTCATAATAATTTAAGGGATCCATCATAATCCATCTATCTTCCCAAAACCTAGCTTAATTCTCATCTCTAATACTCCAACCTGTACCCATGTCAATAATTTTCCTTCCTCTAACCATATCATTCTAGAGAGCTGACCCATGGGGTAGAGAAGTGGGCTCAAGAAAGGATTTAAGAGATCCATTATTGGCCAAATATTTGTTTTTTAAGATCCTATTACATTCACTATTAGAAGAAAAGGTTCTCCAAATGTTCTTGGCAAGGAGAGCCCTATTCATTGTTCTAATTCACTTGAGACCAAGACCTCTAGAGTCTTGAGGTCTACAGACCGAATCGCAACCAATAAGCGACATTCTTTTCTTTTACTCCAATCCAGACCAAAGAAAGTTTTTTAAAATTTTTTTAATGGCCTTCGCATATTTAGACATGATTTTAAAGAGACTCAAAGAATAGATTGGGAGATTCTGGAGAGTAGCTTTAAGAAGTTGAATTTTACCTGCTTGACTGAGAAGAGCCCCCTTCCAACCAGGTAGCTTTTTATTAAATTTATCAATCAATACATTCCAAAAGGAGTCAGGGGGCTTAGGACCCAAAGGTAGACCCAGATAAATAGAGGGTAAAAATTCAATTTTGTATTCAAGGATTTTGGCCATTTTATTCTTCCTAGGATCCATAGTGTTTAAGAAAAATAAAGAGATTTTTTGTCTATTCACCATTTGATGAGAAGCCAACACATAATAATAAAGGTCCTTTTCAAGTTCCTTTCTTTGACCATTGTGGATCTCTCCATTAGAATGGTATTATCGATGAACTGTTGATGAGTGCAAACCATACTTCTTGAGGAGGGCTTCAAACTTGTTAAGGAGCCCTGCTTGACTATCCTTTGCAGGTTTCTACCAAGCCATTCCACCATAATTATTAAAAAGAATAGGGGAAATGTGATCCCCTTGTCTTAGCCATCTTGAGTTCTTAAAGAAATGTGAAGGAGATCCATTCACTATGATAGAAATGGAAGTTGTTGAAATGAGTTGAACAAGGAACTGGAAGACTCTATTGTTGAAGCCAAAAGCCTTCATGATTTTAAGCAAGAACTACTAATCAACTCGATTATAAACTTTCAAAATATCTAATTTGAGAAGAAACCCACCAGTTTTAGATTATGTGAGGGAATGGACATTTTTCATGGATAGTGATGATGGAATCAAGGATCTGCCTTCTAGGAATGAACCCATTTTGTTGAGGAGAGATTAAGGAGGGCAAAATACTCCATAATCTTGAGGTCAATACCTTAGAAATGATTTTGTAAAAATAATTATAGAGACTTATAGGCCTGAATGCTTGAAAGTCTGGAGCTCTAGGGTGTTCTAGGATGAGAACCAAGAAAGTGGTATTTAGTTCCTTAAGAAGACATCTTGACCCAAATAACTCTTTAACAACATCCACCACTTCATCAACCACTATCTCTTGGAATAATTGAAAAAAGAACATAGGAAATCTATCTGGCTCTGGAGCCTTATTGCCTTCAAAAGAGAAGACAACTCTTTAGATTTCTTCCCTTGACGGAATAGATGAGATCATCTTATTATCTTCTTCCTTGACAAGTCTAGGGATGGCCTTTGATGTGATATCTTGAACTTCATGATTAACACCATGATTCGCCTTAAGGAGATGCTAAAGAAAAGGACAACATTTCTTCTTATGTCTTCATCCTTCTCAAACTGACTACTATTGTACTCAATAAAATAAATTCTATTAGCCACCCTATGTTTTAGTGTTGTCATGTGAAAATGCTTAATATTTTTATCCCCAACAGAGAGCCACAAAGCTCTTGATCTTTTCTTCTAGAATTATTCTTCTTTTGAAATGATATGATGCATCTTCCCAAGAAAATCATTCTCCTTCATTTGTAATCAAGAATGTACCCTTCTAGCTAGATATTTTCCTGTATGTCCTTAATTTCAAGATGTAACTCTTATTTAATCCTAGAATGTTACCAAAGGTTTTTTTATCCATCTTCTAACCTTATTTTTCACCTCCCTCAATCTTTTAGCGACCCTGAACATAGCAGTTCCAGAAATAGAGATATTCTACCATTTTCTAACTTCCTCAAAGATTTGAGGATGAGAAAGCCACATGCGTTCAAATATGAATGGAAAATTACTTTTATCCTAGATAGGATCTACCACAAAACTTATAGGAAAGTGATTAGAACCTATCCTTGAAAGGGATTTTCAAGAGAAGAAATAATTTAAAAACCATTGATTAGAGATTAAAGTTCTATCAAACGTAACTTGATTCAACTCCTTCCCCATTCTTTGATTTAACTAGGTTAAGGAGGATCCTTGTAGTTCAATATCAATTAACGCCTGAGTATTAATAAAGTCCAGAAGTTCCATTTTTCTTTCTAGATTTACTTAAGAGCCTCCAAATTTTTCATTATCCTAGAGCAGAGTATTGCAATCACCCTTTACAATCTCATTTGTATTACTAAACTTTCTATGAAAATCCACAAGCTCTTTCCAAAAAACATTTCTTTCTCCTCTACCATTAGGGGCATATATGTTGGATTGAATCTAGCAAAAGATATCTCTAATATGGGTAAAACTAGTAGCCACATGATTGACACTTTCAAACAACACTTTACCTCTAATGAGGTTCAAATTCTAAAAGGTTACAATTCCTCTTGATGCTCCCTCAGAACTATTTCCATGCACCCTATAAAAGTTGAACATTTTTATCTTTTCAAATTTCTCTTTTGACATTTTAGATTCTTGAACCAGTAAGATGTCCGGTCTATGATCCCTTGCTAAAATATGCAAAACATCCTACTTATGGAGGTTGTTCAATCCCCTTATATTCCATGACATTATCTTCATATTTTACTAGGGGAATGAAGTTTACAAATATCCGGTATGGTTTTCTGCACACCATCCGCTATATGTTGAAATATTTCTTGCTCCCTATGCCATCTCAAGGATCTTCTTCCTTGACTTCCCTTTGAGGCTCCACAATCTGCCTTAGATCTTAATCTTATAGATACTCCTACAAGAGAATCCTATTGTTTGTTCTTTATTTTTTCTTTAATATTCTGAGAACATTCCTCCTCTCTATCCAAATCTGTAAGGATGTGGTTCTCTTTCTTTAGCTCCCAATATTAATCTGGAAGTCCTTTTCAAGATAATGACATAGTATCCATAACTCCATTATTATGATCTAAATTCTCACTAGAATCCCCTAGATTTTTACTTCAGTCGCCATATGTATCCTTTACAATTTCCTAAGAGTCCACTAAGACATGGCTCCTTATTGAATCTTGGCTTAAGGAGCCCTTAATAACTGATACTGAAGGTTCACAAGGGATCATGATATCCACATTCAGATTGACTTCTTTGAATGGGACAGTAGATTCCTGACTAGGGATATCTTCCAGACCAATCACACCTTGCTCCTTCTCGCCTAAAGCAAGGTTAGACTTATTGGTAACTAGCTCTCGGTTTTCTAGGTCCACCTAATTACCTGAGACATTCACCTTGTCCGGGGACTCTAAAGGATTCATTGAACTCTTACTATCTTTTTATCCACTTTGTTGCATTATATTTTCATTACCATCCCCTCTATTGTTTCTTTTCCCAATTTTATTGGGCTTGGGCTGAATTTTCTCTTTCTCCTTGCTTACATTCAATGGCCATCTTTATGTAGTCACTAGTAAGGAGTAACCTCAAAGAGATCAATTTGAACCGGTCAGCAAGAGTAAACAAATAAACAAAATGTAAACACAAAGGTTTGATGGAGGCAATGCATAATAGATTGAATTATATCATGAAAATTGATTACAACCAATCGGTAACAACCAGGTTACAAAAAAATGACTCATGGGCCTGCTAAAACATGCTCAAAGGACATAATAAGTAACAACCGAGACCTCAAATCTCAAGATCTATCTTCTATGCTCAAGATGGCTACTATATTACATTCTAATGTGCAATTGCAATGATATATATGAACCAAGGGAATCTGGTCGGTCCCAAAAGGGATCAAAATCCAAAGAACAAGACCTAATGTGTAAAACCAACAAGGTCCGCCTCTGCCAAAGAAATTCCTCCAGAAAATCCAAAGGATGAAGTACGGTTCAAAGGGAAGGTCTACCACACACCAAGGAACATCAAAATCAATTCTCAGAGATCCACAAGCTATGGAAGGGGTCTGATAGATCATAATGCAAATAGGTCCAGGTAATCGCTAACAAGAAACTATCAACCAGTAACAAGAAACTATCATGGAAACCAGTAGCAATAACTTGCCAGAAAATGATCCAAATGCTCCATGGTATGGGAATAGGGAAGATGATCAAGTCTTAAAGTAAAATCCAACTCCAGAAGATCTGGTGAGCCAAATCCTATACACACAGAAAGAAATGTTGAAACTGCAAACAAACAAAAAAATAGAAAGGAAAATATTTTTGGTTAATGCAAGATTGCCATGAACCGGGGATTCTCCTGCATCAAACATCTGGGGTTGTTGAAAAAGTGAGTCTCTCACTTTGTTGGGGTTAGAGGAAAACATAGGTGGTCCACCTATGCCTGAGAAATCCAAGATGAATCTTCAATTGGTCTACCTTTCCACTTAACTAGGTACTCATACTTACTACTGCAAGCACTATGCCCAATTCTACTATCCAAAATGTCCTCAATCTGATATGGTTTCTTCCAGGGAAACTATTTCTCCAAGTCTTCAATACTGTCTTCACTGAATTCTGGTTCATGATACTCATGAAGCTCTACAATGTTGAATATAGGTGATATGTTCAAGTGATCCGATAAATCCACTTCATATTCATTTCCAGAACTGAATTTCCTCAAGATCCTACAAGGTCCAAACATCTTCATCTGTAACTTCTTATAGGTTCCAATAGGGAATCTCTCTTTTCTCAGATACACCATCACTTCATCACCAACTTCAAATTCTTTATGTCTCCTCTTCTCATTTACCTTCTCCTTATACTTTATATTCATGTCCTCCAAATTCTGCTTAACCTAAATATGCAAGGCTGACATGTGATCTACAAAGTCTTTTGCTTCTGAACTTCTTCATTCTTCACTAGTAATATCCCTTAATTCTGATATACCCCTAGGATGCATTCTATTAACTATCTCAAAAGGTGTTTTCTGATACTCCTATTCACTAGAATATTGTAGGCAAACTCTTCTTGTGTTGAAATCAAATCTCAACTTCTTGTTTTATCTCCAACTAAACATCTCAATAAATTTCCCAAGCTCTGGTTAACTACTTATGTCTGTCCATTAGTCTATGGGTGAAAAGTAGAACTGAATTCCAAATTTGTCTTCATCTTCTTGCAAAGTCTTCTCCAAAAGTAACCAACAAACTTAGTGTTTGTTTTAGAAACTATGCTCCTAGGTAACCCATGCAATCTCACAACTTCCTTGAAAAATAGGTCTGCTACATGCACTGCATCTGATGTCTTCCTACAAGGTATGAAATGAGCCATCTTAGAGAATCTATCCACTACCACAAATATAGAATCACTCCCTCTCGGTGTTTTAGGAAATCCAAGTATGAAATCTTTATACACCTAAAAATGGTCTGAAGATAATTAATTAAATAAGCAATTATTTAATTAATCCTCCTTCCTAATTTAACTGAATTCATTAGAAATTTGATTAAATTCTCCCATTCATCTACTTATTAATAAATCTAAGGATTTATTTAATAGGTTCATTTCAATAGTTCCCTTTGATTAATTAATTTAAATTAATTAATCCTCCCCCCATTTAATCAATTCTTCTAATCCCTTAATTAATTAAAACAAATCGATTTATGAGTTGCTGAAAATTAATTAGTCTTTTCCTATTATTTACATTTTTAAATTCAAATTACCTAGATGCCTCCTAACTTCTAACCACCTACCCAATCCACCTAACCTTAGGTTTAACTAACCCTATCCTATCTTGCACATCCTAACCTCCTTATCATAACCTCCTACGGTGTGGATATTCTCCCCTTGAGACATATGGCACTTTGGCCACATGTCTCCTCTCTTGGACACTTTCCCTCTTATGAGCAAGGCTCCTTGACACTTGTCACCACAGAGATGACAAGTTTCCCTTCATCCAACCTCTTCTCTAACCTCCTCCAATTTCACCTTTGATATCTTCAGACTCAATCTTGACCGTTTATTCTTGCCACCTCACCCCTGGCCTTGGAAATCCTATATATATCCCCCATTTTGGAGCACAAAGGATCCCATATCATTATCAATTTAGGCGTTGTTACTACAGGCATATTTATTCTAGCATATAATTTGAGCATTGTTATTATAGGCAATTCCATCTTAGATGTAGCTTAATTTGATCATTTTGTAGAATAATTGTTGAATCATGTAGCTTAATCAATATCTTTTCTAGCATAATTGCATCATCGTCATAGCTTAATTATACATACCATTAGTTTAATTGGCCTCTTGGATCAATCTAGCATAATACATCTCATCTAGCTTGCATATCATTATCATTTCAAATCCTCCATCTAGGTGTAGTCAAGTCAGTGGGATTGCTTATCCAGATATGAGAGAAAATCCACACTCGCCTCTCTTAGAAGGCTATAGGTCGCTTTGTCATGGTTTATCTTTCATTTTCTTTTAATTTTCTAATCATGCTTGTAATGATGTATTGAGTGTTTCTATTGCAGCTACAGGTACCATACTTCAGAGACACAATAAAATCCATGCTTATATCCTCCCAATGTCTCACTGGTATTGTGAAAGGTTTATACAATCCCACATTGTAACTACTCCCTTTTGCAACTTGACAAACTCTACAACTTTGCACAAATTTCTTAACATCCTTATGAGTCTAGGGCGAAAAGTATTGCTCACTCACCAAGGCTACTATTTTGTCAACACCAAAGTGTCCGGCTAATCCTCCACTATGTTTCTCCTTAATCAAATTCTCCCTCATAGAACTCTTAGGTATGAACAACTGAACTCCTTTAAATAACATCTCATCCTGAATAAAATAATCCAACCACTTACTCCCATCTACCATAATTGGTTCTCTACATGCTTTCCAAGGTTCTCCAAAATCCAGGTCAGCATCATACAAGGTCTTCAACTCTTCAAATCCTAATATTGTCACTCTCATCTATGTCAGTAAATTCCTTCTCCTACACAATACAGCAGCAACTTTGTTATATTTCCCACTTATATGCTTCAACACAAAGGTATAACTCTATAAAAATTCTACCCATCTCATATGTCTCTGATTCTACTTACTCTGACTATAGAAATATTGCAAGGCTTGATGATCTATATATGAAACAAACTCCTTAGCCAACAAGTAATGTCTCCGCTTCTTCAAGGCTTGAACTATGGCATAAAATTCCTTTATCATATACTAAATATCTTCTCCTAGCATCATTCAACTTATCACTAAAATAAGATACTTCTCTCCCTTCTTGACTCAAGACTACTATTGTTGTTCCACTTGCATCACAATCCACTTGAAATACTTGGTTGAAATCTGGTAAAGATAACAAAAGCTGCACAACTTTTATTTTCTCCGATGGTCCACTTGAATTCCTTCTTATCCCCTCTCATTGTCTCAATCATAGGGTTACAAATTGAACTTAATTTTTTGATAAAATTTCGGTAGAAACTAGCCAATCCATAAAATGATCTTACTTCTCCAATGCTTTCCGGTGTAGGCCACTCAACAATTGCTTTCACTTTCTCAGGGTCCATCTTCAAACCATCGGTAAATATCACAAATCCCAAATACACCAACTCTTCCTTCATGAAAGTACACTTCTTAAGATTTATCAACAACTTCTCTTCTCTCAACCTCTACAAAACTTGTCTCAAATGCCACAAATGCTCTACTTTTATCTTACTGAAAATCAGAATGTCATCCAAATACACAATAACAAACATACCCAAGAATATCTTTAATACCTTATTCATTAACCTCATGAAAGTACTAGGTGCATTAGTTAACCCAAAAGGCATCATCAACCATTCATATAGTCCTTCATTTGTCTTCAATGTTGTCTTCCACTCATCTCCTTTTCTAATTCTAATCTAGTGATATCCACTCTTCAAATATATCTTTGTAAAGTATCTTGCTCCACTCAAATACTCCATTATGTCATCCATCCTAGGCAAAGGAAACTAGCATTTCATTATGATCTTTTTTATTGCTCTCGAATCGGTACACATTTTCCATTCTTCATTCTTCTTAGGTGGTAACACTATTGGTGCTACACAAGGGCTCAGACCTTCTCTGATCAAACCTTTCTTTATCAACTCATGCACTTGTCTATTCAGGTCTTCATTTTCTACCGGTTTCAACCAATGTGCAGCTTTGTTTGGCAAAGTAGCTCCAGGAATGAAATCCATGCAATGACTGATACTTCTTATCGGTGGTAATCCATCAAACACATTATCTGAAATGATGTATTTGTTAGGGTTCCCATAGATACTGAGAGGGGGGGGGGTGAATCAGTATCTGACCGGTAATGTGATTTTCTTAAAACAGAACATGCAGAACATAAAGTAACAATGTACCGGTATGCAAGAATTAATGTAATTAATAGAATAAAAAACATCCACATGAAAAGAACACCATAACACAAGATGTTTAATGAGGAAACCCTGTGTGGGAAAAACCTCAGTGGGATTTGTGACCCACAATATTCACTTACTGGCCAATAAGAGAATATTACTTACAATAGGGGCCTACACATGTAGGAGGGCCAACTGCCTAGAGCACACTGCTCAATAAGAAGTCACACTAACTTACAATAAGGATTATGCAATTCCAATGATCTGTACTGCTTTACAATAGCATCTTCAATGCCAGATTCAATACTGGTTCTTCCTCTGTTCTTTACATATACCCTTGACCTACAATTTGCACATTAGGTTTGCCTTATAATTTTCTTTATGCTTCTTATCCATATCCTACAAATGACTACAATGATCTCTTTTATATACAAGAGTCATTTTACAATTTGCCAAGTCGGCTTACAATAATAAACAAAATATTACATATCAAAAATCATGTCGGCCTCTGTGCCAGTATACATCTTTTCTTCTATGCTGGTGCCAGTGCCGGTGTAGAGTGATCTTGCTGATGCCGATATAATGTCTTGTCGGTGCCATAGGATTGCAAGGTTGCCTGTGTAATGCTTTGCTGGTATAATGTCTTGTCGGTGCCATAGGATTGCAAGGTTTCCTATGTAATGCTTTGCCAGTATAATGTCTTGCTGGTGCCATAGGATTGCAAGGTTGCCATCAATGACAAAACCTTCAATCACACACAATGTCTCATTGGAGTGTCCATATGCCAACAGTCTTCATATTCTGTCAACAATTTCTTTAGCTCCTTTGGTTATTCTTCTTCCAATTTCGGTCTCTCCGTCTTCTTAGGAACCAAGGCAAAACACACATTCTCATGTCTGATTCCATCTAGGAATTTCCTTCCATCCACCAAATAGATTCTAGCATTCATACAGACCTCGCTCTTCAAGGGTTCCTCCAAAGGTAACAAGGTTTGCTTCATTCCATTTGCCACAATGGTGTATATGTTATTACTCCAATCATGTATTGCCTGTTTATCAAACTGCTAAGGTCTACCAAACAAAAGGTGATAAATTTCCATAGGAATAATATCACACAAAACTTCATCATGATAATTCCCAATTTTCAACTTCACCAAACATTTCTCTTACCAACAACTTATGTTCATCCTGAATCAATGCTATCTAATAAGGCTTAGGGTGTTTCAATCTTTCCAAGTTTAACTTAGTCACCATCTCTTTTGAAATAATATTTTCAAAACTACCACTCTCAATAACAACTTTACAACACTTACCAGATACCTTACATCTAGTCTTGAACAAATTTCTCCTTTGCAAGGGCTCCTCATCTTCTTCGATATGACACAAAACTCTCCTCATCATCAACAGTTCTCCATCTTCCAATTTGTTAGATGATCCGGTGGGGTTTTCTTCCACCACAACTGCTCCTCTGGTATTCTAATTCTTCTTACATTCAAATGCATGATGTCCTTCTCCTCCACACTTAAATAAAGTACCTCTAATGTATTCTTGTCTTGTTTGCCAAAATTCTCATTCCAGTAGCCATTTGGTTCTCTCTTCTAATAGAAATTTTTTTCATCCTTCCAGTATGAATTTCCATCTTTGCTCACTTCCTTGTCATTTCTTTGATCTATATAGGTTCCTCTACCTTCGATATATCCTTTTCCTCCTTGAAATATTCCTCTAGTAAACCTTCCACCTCTACCTCTCTGCCTCTGCTCATGTCTTGTGTTTAACTTTTCTTCAACCTTCAGGGCATACTGGTAAACCTCTTCAACACTCTTCAATTTTATCAAATTGAGCCCATCTTGTATAGACATCTGTAATCCATTTAAATATCTTGCAACTTTTCTAACTTCATCATCAACATGTTTGGATCTGATATTCAACTTGTAAAATGCTTCGATGTACTCCTTGACACTAGATTTCTTTTGTCTCAAATTTTTCAACTTCTGGAACAGATTCAACTAATAATCAACCGGTATAAATTTTGACTTCAACTTAGCAACCATCCGATTCCAACACTTGATTTTCTCTTTACCTCTTCTCTATCTATCAACCTGCAAATACTCCCACCAAAGAGATGCATGACCTTTCAACCGGGTACACGCATATTTCACATTTCTTTCATCTGCAGTGTTCTCAAAATCAAAATACTTTTCCATCTCCGAGATCCGATCCATCAACTCATTAGAATCCAACTTTCCATCATATTTCGGTGGGGTAAAATGTGGTTTACTATTAGCCTTACTTAAAACCCTCAAAAACCTCTCTTCATTCGGATCAACTGCTAGTGGGTTTCCTTGTTCTGTCGGGGCTTCTTCTCCTTCATATTCACTTATATCTTAAATATGTCATCCTCTTTTCTGTTGTTTCTCCATGACTTCCAACTGGGTTAGTATCCCTCACAACATTTCCATCACAGCAGGGTCTACATTCTCACACGCGCCACCATTCCTAGTTCCTATTCCCCCCATCTTTGACCAATCCTGTGCAACTGCAGGTCGAATCCATAGTTCGCTACCCTACAACAAAATTCTCAGGACAACCAAAACAAAAATTCAAAGAACAAGACCTAATGTATTAAACCAACAAGGTCAACCTCTTCTAAAGAAATTCCTCTAGAAAATCCAAAGGATGAAGTGTGGTTCAAAGGGAAGGTCGACCACACACAAAGGAACATCGAAATCAATGCTTAGGGCTTCACAAGCTATGAAAGGGATCCTGTAGATCACAATGCAAATAGGTTTAGGGAACTAGTAACAAGAAACTGTCAATCGGTAATAGGAAACTATCATGGGAATTGGTAGCGATAACTTGCCAGAAAATGGTCAAAATGCTTTGTGGTTTGAGAATTAGGAAGATGATCAAGTCTTCAAGTAAAATCCAACTCCACAAGATTCGGTGAGCCAAATTTGGTGCACATAGAAATAAATGTTGAAACTGCAAATAGAAAATAAAATAGAAAGAAATATATTTTTGGTTGATACAAGATTGCCATGAACCTGGGATGCTCCTGCATCACATCTCTTAGCTCAATATCCTAATTTCCTATAGTTGAAGCACATGAAAGGGATTGATTCAAACTCAATAGCTTGAACCCAAGTGCCCAGCTTGGATTGTATTTCAATAGAGGATGGTAAGTCTACATTTTCTTAGAAATACCCACACAGATTCTCACAAACACTAGCCTTTTCCTAGTCGTCGTTATCAGATCTATGGACAGAAGTTATCCAAAAGAATTAGCCAGGCTGCTAAACACATCTTCATTCCAAAATACCAAAGGGAGGCGAGGAAGTCTAGCCTAAACTGGGACATTTTAAAAAATGGAATCAGAAAGGTCCAAGTTTGTAGTCCATTTCTTAAGAGCCAAGGAGGACTCGCCAATTACCCAGGGACCTCCACTTCTAACATCCCAAATATCCTCCTTACAAGAAAACTCAAAAGTGAAGTAACCCTTAGGAAGAGCGGAGACAAGAACCTGACCATTAGTTCTCCATTTCCTTTGGAAAAAGGCCCTAACAAATTCTATGTTAGGCCTAGAACCCATAGATTTTCCTACTAGTGTTTTGTCCATTAGGGAGATATTATGATCAATAACCATATCAGGGATAGAAATGGAAAACTTACCCTTCACAGGATCAAAGATATTGCTGACTAGAAGGAACAATGATTTTCCACTAAGTTTCACTCCCAAAAAAAGATGTCAAAGGTTTTTGTCTGGAGACATCACCTCTAGTGGCCCCCACCATATTTTGAATTCTCTTATCAGCCCTCTATCCTTTATAGAGATCAACGAGAACATCACAATAATTGGGAATAGAGGAATCCACCTGAACAGGCTTTTCCTTTTTGTTCCCCCTTTGAAAGTTTCTATTAGATGAATCACCCTTCCACTCTGGGTCCACCTAAATATTATTTCTAGGGTTAGGCTCATTTGTTTCCTTCTTACCTTCATTGTCGCTAGGTCCCTACATTGATTCTACGTGTGATTCCCCTAAAACTGCACGGCCACAACTTGCTCCAGTGTTCAAAATTTCAAAAATCTAATTCTTCTGCCCATTCACCTACTTCTCCCACTCCATGATTCACTAACTTATGATTCATGTTATGACACTAACTCTAAATAAGTTAATTGTTTACTTATATTATTAAAAGGCTACAAGGACTTATAAGGAGGATCTCAACTATTGATTTATATTTACTGTGTCATACTAAAACTATATCACTATTCTTTCGATTTAACCCTCCAATATATTATTTAACATATATCTTAGAATCAGCATAACCATTGCATATCTTTTTTATGAAAGTTCCGGTTTAAGATATTTTCATCAAAAACAGAAAAATAGAGAAAACTATGATGATAAATGTAAATAACTAGATGAATAGTTATCTCACGAGATTTTTTTTTTTTAATAAATGTGTTAACCCAATACCTAAAAATTATATGATTCAATTAGAAAAAAAATTTATTAGCCAATAGACTATTTTAATTTTTTTATCTTTTGGTGGTTTTGCCTATCGAAACTTTTTTATCTATTGTTATTTTTCTCGACCAGATTTTTTTATCAATCAGTATTTTTGCCTGTTAATTTCAGCTTGAAAATTTGTCAATTAGCACTGCAATCACATTTCTCATAATTCCTCCACAATAATTTTATCCTCCTTTGGCACAATGTATGTTCTCATAACACTTCCATAGTTTTTAGCTGTATACGAAAGAGGTTCTTGCCATAGATGAAATCATTTTTCTACCAATTCGCACAATATCAGATCCTACATCTAGAGCCATATTAATCAATCAATCAAATGAGTTTCCTAAACTACCCAATATGCTACCAAAGAGTTCTCATGCACTAATGGTTACATATGAATAAGATAAGACATTTGCATGTCTGCTTATTTATATGATCTATGACATAATACGTGATTTTCAAGTTCTCAACAATCACCACAATAGCCAAGACCTATGCCACAATGAGCAATATGACAACACATATTACCCAATATAGTTTCCATCATAGATGCATGCATTTTCAGCCCACTCTTCATATGTTGAAAGCATCATCATCATCACTGCTAAAACACTAAGTATTATTATCACCATGAACACTAAACAATTTTTTGTAATCACCATCCCTCTTGTCATATTTTCTACACAAACAATCCTATGAAGGGCATGAAGATATTATGGCCATAAATAACTACAACTTCCCATTCTAATTATTGCCCTTATTTTATTTTAAGGGTAATGAAGAATTACCATATAATTTGATAAATATGTCATTAGGTAATGGCTAAACAAATTATTTCATAACCAGTTTGGCTATAATTACCAGGTTTACCTTTGTTCTGAAAATAGAAAGACAATTGTCATCTCTGTAATGAGATTATTTTCTTTTATGTAGATTTTTATTTATTTTTTTAGAGTGGAATATTGTTCACTTTTAAGAATATTCACCTGTTAAAATTAACAAAAATCATATCATTTAGGTATAAGATCTACTAATTGTGCATCCTAACTTCACACTTCTCAAAATCTTACATGGAAATTTTCAATCACTCAATATTTTCCAGTAGCTTATTTGGAAAGTCTCCTACTTATAACTAAAGTTTTAGGGCCACATCATCAAATATGATACCACATCAGCATGCATTTTCCCAGAGTGTCCAAATCAGCCAAATAAAAGGTGAGGCCAATATTCATCTAAAAGGGGTTCCAATACTTGTGCAGCTAATGTGGCATCATATGATTGGTTGCCTTTTACAGTTAATGTTACATTTCATTCAATTATTAGTAGTCATCATCAATAGTAACAAATTTATTTTTTCTTGTTAAGTTCTTTCATGTGTGTATTATCCATGTTCTTCTATCATGATCTAGCCCAATTGTCTTGGGAATTTTCACTTTCTAACCTTGTCTTGTTCATATTTTTCTATCTAATACATTTTTTTTGTAGGTCTTTAGGTTGGGGTCATGCTTATTTGGCTTGAAAGATTTTTCTGCTTCCTCTATAGTATCCTTTTGGTATCATGATGTTATTTTATGTTCATTAGATTTCCTTTAGCGTGCATATTCATAAAGATTCATAAGCCTGCTAAAGTTGGCGCAAAATGTAGAGTCAAAAATTACATACCTCTTTGCAATTCCACCTAGACTTTTGTAGCCACTTTAGTGTCCATTTTCCTGGAGTTTGGGTAGGCTCATCTCAACCCTTACATTAGGCTTTTCCCTCTCTAGATGCTTAGGACCCCCTTCTAGTTGTTATCCTTCACATTGTGATTCATGTTAGCAACGTGTTTTTCTTACGACTTGTCATCTTTGATCATGATTTTTCTAGACACTAGCACACCGCATGGACATCCTCACGCCATAGATTCATCCCTCAACATCTTAATGTTCAAATATTGATTCTATGTATTTTGACACTTTTCACCTATCTTGGTTGGTAGAAATGGCTCCTAATCTTTCAAAATGGCTCGATGATCTTCTTTTTCCCTCCTCTTCTCTCTTTTAAATATTTATTCTCTCTTCTTTCAATCTCTTTGGTTCCTCCATACAATCTCTCTAGTTCTCTTGGCTCTTGGTTCTCTCAAGAAAGATCTCTCATTCTTTGGGCTCTCATAGCTTTCTCTTGCTCTTTCTTTCTTTCTACAGTAGTCTCTATTTTGTTACAACACTCTTAAGCTCTCAGAATGTTAAGACCTAGAGGCAACGGGGGAGGTGGGGTGGGGGGGGGGGGGGGGGTGAATCAGTTGTCAATTAATTTCAACCCAAATATAACTTAAGCAAACTTGACACATAATACCGGTAAACCAAACTTAATGCCAGTTGACAAATTATCAGTTAATATTAATATCAGTGAAACTCAATGCATATAACCGAAAGAGAAACAAAATCCACAATAGATAACACAAAGATTTGTATGTGGAAACCCTATAAGGGGAAAAAAGACAGTGGGAAACCTTACCCACAATAAGATGATACTACTACAGATAGTATGTGTATACAAATGGGGTCTGCACATGCAGAAAGGCCAACCACCTAGAGCTCACTACTCAGTCATAAAATAGGAGTCACACAGAATACAATTGGATGATTAAATCCAATAACAATGTACTACTCAAACTAGCATCTCCAATATTGGATTCAGTACCAATTAAGCTCTGATAATCACCTTTAAACCTTCCTTGAACCTTCTCTATGGTCTACTCATATGATCTTCAATATTCGCACATACCATGTTACAATACCACACTTCCTTACTTCATCTCACAAATGAGATCTTACATATATACCAAAACCTAAGACCAAATGTGTAGGCCAGCTAATTAAGAATATTACAATTAAATCAATTAAAGATAAGTCAAGATGTGATGCATCATGTCGGCTCAATACAATTACAACAATATCCAATTGATTAAATTATCTCCATAACATGTCGTGCTGATCTGGAATAGATAATGCATGTCGGTCCATAACCTAGACCAATTTTTCGGTAATAGAAAATATGTCAACTCGATTAGATCAATAGCCAAACTACCAAAACCAAGTGTCCAAACCATGTCTTCTACATAACCAAGTGATCTCCAAATGATAACAAGTCATCCTCAGTGCTGGTGAATAATATAACCTGTCGGTGAGTGGTATACCGGTGACTGTGCATAAGTCACTGAACTTACTGGTTAACATAATGTGTCGGTTCAACATAACCAAAGATCTCTAGAAGGATAAGTGTTGATAAGTGTTGACATCAATGACAAAACCAATGCAACCCATCCATAATACCATTAATCTCCCCCTTTGGCTTTGATGGCAACACAAGATGGAAAAACATCTAAGTGCCAAAACAAAATGCCAAAAACAAAAAACCAACAATCTCCAGAATAGATCAATACCAGAAATCAAAATACAAATGCAGAGAGTATATATCACTCCCCCAATAAGTAATCTTCCCCAAAGGATAATGTATGTTTTTCCATAGATATCTCTCCATCTTTGACATCAAATGCCAAAGCAATATACCAGATACAACCAATTCATAGAACCAATTACAATAACCAATTGTTATAACCAACTACTCCCCTTGAGAAGTAGCTCTCCTTCATCAAAGTCGAAAAAAAAATTCTCTGTTAATTTTGTCGGTTTGATGCCAATCATCAACTATCTAAGTCTCTACTGGTGGATATAACACCAAGCTACTCTCTGAGATATTCAAAAGTTTCCTTAGGCAAAGGCTTAGTAAAGATATCTGGAATTTTCTCTTTAGTATTCACATAAACCAATCTCACTTCTTTTGCTTCAACATTCTCTTTCAGAGAATTATATTTGATAGAAACATGTTTAGTCTTAGAGTGAAATACCAGATTCTTAGATATATCAATTGTTGCTGAATTATCACAGTAAAAGATTATAGGTTCTTTGCATTTTACCTTTATGTCCTTCGACATTTTCTTAATCCATAATGCCTGAGTGCAATTAGTTGCTTCTACAACATATTCTAATTCTGCTGTTGATAATGATGTACAACTATGTTTCTTACTCAACCATGAAATCAATCTACTACCAAGAAAGAATGCCCTGTCGGTGGTACTCTTCCTGCCATCTACATCTCTTGCCCAATTTGCATCGATGTATGCACATAAATCAAAATCTTCATCTTTAGGATACCATAAACCAATATTTGTTGTGCCTTGTAGATACTAGAAAATCCTTTTCACTACTGATTCATGATTTTCTCTAGGATTACTCTAAAATATTGAAACAATACATACAACATTCATTATATCAGGTCTTGTTTGTGTCAAATACAGTAAACCTCCAATCATAGATTTGTATCTTGTCGGATTAATAGAAGTTGAATCATCCTTTAATGTTAATTTATCAGTTGTAGTCATAGGAGTACTTACCAGTTTAGAGTTTTCCATACTGATTTTCTTCAGTAATTCCTTCAAGTACTTTGTTTGACATATGAACATACCTTTATCAGTCTATGAAATCTGCAATCCTAAAAAGAATTTAATCTCCCCAATTCATAGACATTTCAAACTCTTCCTACATTTTATTAGCAAAGTTTTTACACAATCCATCTTCTCCTCCAAAACTGATGTAATCAACAAAACCTTCAATAACCAAGATGTCTTCATTAGTCACTTTGAAATACAAGTTGTTGTCAACATTACCTTTAGTGTAAACAAGCTTCAAAAGATATTTGTCCAATCCAGAATACCAAGCTCTGGGAGCTTGCTTCAATCCATATAAAGCTTTCCTTAATCTACAAATCATATCTTTATAATTTGTCAATGAAAATCCATCAGGTTGTTCAATGTAAACTTATTCTTCAAGATCACCATTCATAAATGCGCATTTTACATCCACTTGATATGCTTTATAGTTCTTGTAGGCTACGAATGCAAGAAATAATCTGACTACCTCAATTCTAGCTATCGGTGCAAAGTTTTTATTGTAATCAATTCCCTCTTTATGTGAATATCCTTTACACACTAATCTTGCTTTATTTCTGATTACCTTACCATCTTCATTAAGTTTATTTATGAGTACCCATTTAGTTTCAATTACATTTTTATCTTTAGGTCGGGGAACCAATGTCCATGTATTGTTTTCAATTTGTTCTAATTCATCTTCCATAACTTTAATCCAATGTTTATCTTCACAAGCCTCTATAACAGATTCTGGTTCAATTTGAGAAATTAAACATACCTCTTCATTTTCCAGTCTTCCTCTTGTCATAGCTCCTTGATACTTATTCCCAATTATTTGACTTTTAGAGTGATTCAGTCTTACATACCTGGGTGTGTTCACTTCTTGTTGTTCTTCAGTCACTGTGGAATTATCTGATGATGTCAATGTGATTGGATCCACATTCTGTACCGGTGCACTCTGTATAGGTTCATTTGTGATCATCTCAACTATCGGTTCAGAATCCATAGACTTCGAATTTCCTCTAAAGTGTTCATCTATCTTCACATTTGCACTCTCAATGATTTTCTGCAATCTTTTATTAAAATATCTATATGCTTTTCTCTTAGATGAATAACAAGAAATATTCCTTCATCACTTCTAGGATCAAATTTCCCAATATACTCATCTCTCCTAATGTAGAATTTGCTTCCAAATATTCTGAAGTATTTAAGAGTAGGAGTATTACCAAACCATAATTCATAAGGTGTCTTACCGGTTTCACCTTTGATGTGAACTCTGTGAAAGTGTAAACCATTGTATTCACTGTTTCTCTCCAGTACACATGAGGTAGATTTGCTTCTGATATCATGCTTCTAGCTGCATCCAGAATAGTTATGTTCTTCCTTTCCACAACTCCATTTTGTTGAGGTGTCCGGGGTGCTGATAGTTGTCTTCTAATCCCATTCACTTCATAGAATGTATTGAACTCCTTAGATTTGAATTCACCTCCTTGATCTGATCTTAAACATTTTATTTTCTTACTGGTTTCATTCTCTACCATTGCCTTGAATAATTTAAAGTTCCCAAAAGCTTTTGATTTCTCCCTGAGAAAAGTAACCCAACACATTATAGAATAGTCATTAATGATTAGCATAAAGTATCTATCTCCCTATAGACTTCTTGTTCTTGTCGGACCACATAAGTCAGTATGAATTAAATCAAGAACATTATTGGATTTCTCAGAAATACTCTTAAAAGTTTTTCTAACTTGCTTTCCCATTTGACATTCTTTACATACCAGATTATGATGTTTTGCAATCTGAAGTAAATCCCTTACTGCCTTAGATGAACTAATCTTTATAATGCAATCAAAATTCACATGAAAGAGTCTTTTATGCCATAACCAACTTTCATCAATATCTGCAATCAAGCATATCTTTTCATTATTATTCAAATGAAAGATATTACCTCTAGTTTGATTACTGGTTGCAATCTCCAAACCAGTTCTATTCATGATTTTGCATTTACCATTCTTGAGTTGTAACTGAAATCCCTTTTCAACTAATTGACCAACACTCAAAATATTATGCTTCAAACCTTCAACATAATAAACTTTGTCAGTATTGTGCTTACCATCAAGAGATATAGTGCCTTTTCCTCTTATCAAACAAGCTTTGTCATCCCCAAACCTTACTAGACCTCCATTCTATTCTTGAAAAGATAAGAATTTACTTTTATCACTAGTCATATGATGTGAACATCCAGAATCTATAATCCATTCATCCTTTTCTTCAATTTTAGCTTCTAGGGCCTGCTCTACCAGTGGAATAGTAGTTGTTGGTTGACTTTATTTTATTGCAACAATAGCCCATCCATTGTCTATTGGTTCTTCACCAGAATCATCAGTAACTCCTTCATCAGCATAGTAACATGATTTGTCTCTATTCTTCTTAAATCTGTATCTCTAATATTCAAGGTTAGGCTTATATGTTCTTTTAGCTTCTTCTCTTAATCTTGCATGTCTATCAAGACATCTTGATTCTATATGACCAACTTTATTGTAGTTAAAACATTTAAATGGTGCTTTACCTTCATACTTACTTCCAATAAGACCTTTAGGAATTTTCCTTGCAAATAGTGCTTCAAGTTCTTCCAATTCTTCATTTTCCCTCCTGATATCTTCAAGTTCCCTTGCATAAAGTGCTTTGCAATCAGATTTATCAGATGATGATGACGATGTAGATGATGATGCTTTAAAGGCTAAATCTCTCTTAATTGTAGCAATAGGACCAAAATCCTCAAGCTCAAATGCTGAAAGTTTTCCAACCAAGGTATCTCTAGATACTGATGTATTAGGCATTGTTTTCAACTCATTAATAGCAGTTACTTTCATTTTGTATGCTGATGGAAATGCTCTCAAAACATTATAAACAATTTTATGTTCACTTAAGGAACCTCCACAACATTGTATTCCTAAAACAATTTCATTAACCCTTTCCATAAAACAAAAAATTCTTTCATCTTCTTCCATTTTTTTAGATTTCCATACCTAACCTAGAAGCATTCCAGTTTTGCAATTTTGACAGTGGTGTCTCCTTCATTCAATGTCTGCAATTTATCCCAAATAGCTTTAGTAGTAGATCAGTCTAATAATCCAATGATTTGCTGGTCTGGCAAGGCACTCAAGGGTGCTTCTATTTCTTTGCAATCATTCTCTTGATCCTTACCCAATGTTGGTGGATTAGGTTGATTCAGTGTAGGACCAACATAGCCATTCTTTGTAACATCCCATGTGTCTTTTCCAATGCAATTCAGATGTGTCTCCATCCTGATCTTCCATATATCATAGTTAGTTCCATCAAGTTTTGGACTGTCCTTCCTAAAAACGTTAGCTATCATAGAATCTCCTCAAGTTGCTAAACTTCTACAAAAAGAGGACTTGGCTCTTATACCAATCATTAGGACCCAGAGGCAACTGGGAGGGTGGGGGAGTGAATCAGTTGTCAATTAATTTCAACCCAAATATAACTTAATCAAACTTGACACATAATACCAGTAAACCAAATGTAATGTCAGTTGATAGATTAGCAGTTAATATTAATACTAGTGAAATTCAATGCATATAACAGAAAGAGAAACAACATCCACAACACATAACATAGAGATTTATACGTGGAAACCCTGTAAGGGGTTTATACATGCAGAAAGGCCAGCCACCTAGAGCTCACTGCTCAATCACAAAATAGGAATCACACTGACTACAATTGGATGATTAAATCCAATGACAATGTACTGCTCAAAGTAGCATCTCCAATGTTGGATTCAGTATCGGTTGAGCTCTGATAATCACCTTCAAACCTTCCTTGAACCTTCTATATGGTATGCTCATATGATCTTCAATATTTTCACATACCATGTTAGAATAACACACTTTCTGACTTCATCTCACAAATGAGATCTTGCATATATACCAAAACCTAAGACCAAATGTGTAGGCCGGCTAATTAAGTATATTACAGTTAAATCAATTATAGATAAGTCAAGATGTGATGCATCATGTCGGTTCAATACAATTACAATAATATCCAATCGATTAAATAATCTCCATAACGTGTCATGCCGATCTAGAATAGATAATGTATGTCGATCCATAACCTAGACCAATTTGCCGGTAACAACAAATATGTCAACCCAATTAGACCAATAACCAATCTACCAGAACCAAGTGTCCAAACCATGCCTTTGACATAACCAAGTGATCTCAAGATGATAACAAGTCATCTTCAGTGCTGGTGAACAATATAACCTGCCCATGAGTAGTATACCGATGACTGTGCATAAGTCACTGAACTTGCCAGTGAACATAATGTGTCAGTTCAACATAACCAAAGATCTCTAGAAGGATAAGTGTTGATAAGTGTTGACATCAATGATAGAACCAATGCAACACATCCATAATACCAACACACAATAATATTTTGCAACTCTCTTGGATTTATCAAGCCTCTTTGGTTATATCTTTCTATCATTTTATCTTTCTCATTTTTGAGCATCTTGGCATTTATCACATTCCCTACCTATTTTATCATTTTCTCATTCTTTAGCAATTTTTATTTTTATCTATCTATCTAGGTTGTCTATGGAGGTAGAAACGCCAAAATGGCAGTTTGAGATTAAGGATTGAATAAAGCAAATGTAATGGTGGGGAAAAAGGAAGATGGAGAAATCAAGAGGATATTGTTTCTCTCCTCAAGAGGAGGGGTGAAAGTTTCACACAAGATTCTCTTCAACCTTTCATGCCCATTTAATTTAAAGGAGGAGGGAAAATTCACTAGGTCCAATCTCAATAGGAAGAGATTGAATACTAAATGAATTGACAATGGATTCAGAAAGTGAAAGTAACCCTCCTTTAGAATGGATAAGTTGAACTATGCAATGTAAGACGAGGTGTAAATATGAAAAAGAAATGGTTATAACTTGAGATAGAAATGTGGGATGAATTTTTGCACCTGGAAATAGCAGTAAGATGTCAAGACAAAGCTCCCCTTCAAATTTCGGTGAAAGTTGTTAGGACCATGTTGAAAGTGCACACAGTCCTCTGAAAAATCCACGCAACGAAAAGGGTTTTTCTACCTCTAAAAATGAAGTCCAAATCTGCAAATACAGTTGCGCACCTACAACCTACACATAGAAAAGATATAAAATGTTGTTGGGATTGCAGGTTTGCCTTCAAGTGAAACTGCAGTTTTGGAATTAACTAAATGATGAAAATTACTTGCAAGTAATGAAAGTAAATGATTGAAATGGAATTAACCTCTAGAGAGGGTACAAATGAAATGTACATAGAGTTGTTTGAAGGATATGCATAATTGAATATCAAAAGGTACCTCCACTTCAATGGTTGAATCCTTGACTTGAATGCAAAACCTAGCCTTGAAAGGAGACTTGAGAATGCTCAATGCTTCAAAGGAATGCTTGAATACTTGAATGCTTGATTTCATGTAGGATTGAAATTTCCATGTCATGTATGCCTATTGAACTTATATTATATATCTATATAAATAGGAGAGATTAATACATCTTATATATTCGCCAATTAGGGTTAATTGACTAATTTTTTGTTATAGTCCGACATAGGGAAACTTTTCTTGCTTATCAAATGAAAAGCCTAATGCAAAGTTGGATCGGAAGGGGCTCAAAATAGGGAAAGGACAGGGGCGCCATGCCCCTATCCCAGGGGGGATAGGGGCACCATGCCCCTGCCCTACCCTAATTCATTACAAGAGAGAAAGAAAGGAAAGAGAGGTAGAGGATCTACAGTGGTAATGTAGCTAGTCTAGCATGTCATCCACCTCTCGATCTTGTTGGTCACTATTTCAGGAAGGTGGGAAACATGCTAGAGGAGAAACATCGAGCACATCAGATGGAGCTATCACAAGATCCAGACAAGGACTATGCTCATGTGCTAAGTCGCTTAGTTCATTTCTAGGAGCTAGGATTAAGGCTTCTGAAAATTCTGCAGATAAATGTTTGTCCACATCAACATATTCATTGTCACTATTAGAAGCATTAGGAGTTGTATTGCCATCATGAATGACATTTTCACCTATTTTTTTATCAAGATTTATAGAAAGATGAGCGTTAACATGAATAGGAGTACAACCATCACATATTTTTGCAACTTATAATTTGGAGATGTAGGTTCAACATCTTGTTTAGGAGAAAATGGAATCATTTCAACCATTGGAGTTTTGGGAGATTGAATGTTTTGAGGCACAACTTCACGAGCTCGAGCATGACGCTTTCGTCAGTGTTCTCTCGCACAATGATTCCATCGAGTCTTAGCGGAAGACTGAGAAGGAGGAGGAATATTCTCATCTTTGGTAGTTAGAGGCTTAGGTTGAGGTCTTTTAGGTTGGACAAGAGGAGAGGCATGTCTCTTCTCTCTATAAGAGAAAGGAGGTGGAAGTGCAACATATAAAGGAGGAATGTTTGGTGTAGGAAGGAGACTAGGTCCATCATGAGGAGGAGGTACATGTCTAACCTTAGGAAGAATAGTGTTGTTCTTCTGAGGAGAAGGTATAGTTTCATCCATAGGAATAGGTTGGGAATCTTCCTTAGGAGGAAGATTAGTTCTATCCGTCAAGGGAAGAACCTCATCTTCAAGAAGGATGGGAATATAAATTGTTGGAGTTTTAGGTTGGCTCAATGAGAGGATCATGTCTTTCTTCCACTTTTGATAAGATTGAAAGAGAGCGTCACTTCTTGATGGAAGAGATTGAAATTGTCTAGGCCAAAAGAAATTAATAGGAATGCCTGAGCTTCTTTCAGCTAGTCGAAATAACCTATGGTCAATAGTTATTATTTCTCCATTGTGGGGAAATTTCAATGAATTATGTATTGGAAAAGAAATATCCTTCATGGATGATAGCCAATGGTAGCCCAACTTCACATGAAATTTCTCAGAGGAAGGAATGAAAATAAAGTTGACATCCATAGATTTAGTGTGAACCTCAATAGGAAGTGTAATAGAACCAATGGTAGGACAAGAGAATCCATCAAATAACTTAACAACCACATTAGTATCATCATAGATTTGTTTATGCAAACGTAAAGTGAAAAGATACTCCTCAGTGATAACAGTAACCATGCAAGAGGGATCTATAAGCACACCATGACAAGGCATGTCTTGAATCTTCGCAACTATGTATAAAGGTCCATTAGGTTCTCTAATGGTCTCACTAGGGTCAAATGTGATACACAAGTCCTTAGGTTTTCTTTGTTTCTCTACCACATTAACAAAATTTTGAACCATGGTAGTCACATCAGAAGGAGAGAAAGAGGTTTGTTTAATCTCAATCACGTTGGAGGTATGAGAAGGTAAAGGATCAATAAAAATATTAAGATTTTGATTAGGAGCTATTGATTTGTTTCCTTTATCATTCACACCTGCCAGAGATATAGTATTATTATCAATCAAATCTTGAATCTTAATTTTTATTGCAAAACATTTCTCAGAATCTGGTTGACGATGAAATTTATAAAAAGAATTATTATCAAAGTAAGGTGAGGCTGCCTTAGAAGGGTCAGCTGGTTTTATTGGGAGAAGTTTAATAAAATTTATTTATAGCAACTGAGACGTAATGCTATGTAAAGATTTATTCAAAAGAGTAAATTGTCTTTCTCTTTTGAAAATTTTAGAAATAGTAGGCACACTTGTTGTAGCATTCACATTGTTGTTGTTGATGTCATTGAATTTGATGAATCCTTTTCTTGGTTTGGACTCGGCAAATGGTTGTTGAGCATTGTCACCCTTATCACTCGGAGCCATAGGTGTGTATTGTTCTAGTTGACTCACAAGCAGTTGATAATAATGAAATGTTGTGCACAATTGTGGAAAGGAAGTAAACTCGGAAAGGAGAAGTTTGTCTCTAATATCTTTTTGAAAATTAGAAATGAAAATTATATGAATATCATTATCAGACACTAGAAAAGAAATTTGAGAACACACATGCTTATATCTACCAATAAAATCAGTCACTTTTTCTTTAACACCTTGTTTGTAATGCATTAAATCAATCAAAGTGATTTTAGGACCTATATTGTTTTGAAATGGTTGAATAAAAGAATTTTCTAATTGTTTAAAACAAGTAATAGAATAAGAAGGCAAAGAGGAATACCATTGTAAAGCCTTATCTCTTAATGTTCTAGTAAACAATTTTGCAAGCAATCTTTGATCATAAGAAAAGTTAGTACACAATGTTTGAAATGTTTTGACATGTGTTAAAGGATCACCTTTTCCATTATAGAGTTCCAATTGAGGGACTTCAACATGTTTAGGAGGGACATCTCTAACAATATCAAGAGAAAATGGGCTCGCAACGTAAAATGTGGGCACAGTAATCTAATATTGACTCATAGAAGCAATTTGTTGTTGTGATTATGACATAGTTTGAGCAAGGTTGTTAATGGTTGCTTCAGTTGAAGAATTTATGTTAGACATGTTTGATTGAGAAGGTGGTGTGATTTTGTTGAAATAAGGCATTGATTGAGAATAAGGTGGAGGAACACTATGGTAAGTAGGCATAGGAGCTGATTGAGTAGGAAATAGGACACTAAAAGGAGTAATAGAATGATTATATAAATTGCCCCCTTGTGTCACATTTTTTGGGTAAGAGACAAGAGGAATACTTATTGAGGCACAGGTAAGGATGAAGGATTTATTAAAGAAGAGGGATTGCCTCCATGACTAATGGTTGTAGGTATGACATTTTGAGTTGATGTAACCATAATGTTTGAAGTGAAGGTAGGAACACTAGCCATCAAAGTGGTAAAAGGAATAAAATGATTGATTTTTGTAGAGGTTGTGAATAACCTAAGTTCTCAGCACAACTCTTTATAGGCATGACATTAGAATCAACAATATGAGCAATGCCACGCAATATATCAATTCCATTCGTATCACTTTGAATCATACGCTTTAGCCCGTCAATTAATGGAAGAGCTTCACTATTAGGGTATACTTGGGACATCCAAATTTGTTGAAAGTTATCATATTGATTGTCCAATTTTGAAAGTTGATCTATGGAAACTCTAGTAAAAGCTTCTTCGTGTTCATCATGGGATTCATCAATTGGATAGATAGGGACATGATTAGGATGGGAAGAATTAGCATTATCCTCATTAAAGAAGTCACCCAAATTAGGCTCCATCTCCTTGGTAATTAAACTTTGGGAAACCTTAATTCTAATGCTTCGCCTAAAGGGGACAGTGTAGGTAGGACTAATAGTGCGAAAACTCATGCACTAAAGGGAAAATTTAAATTTGGAATTTGAATTTTGAATTTTAAGAACAAAGTTTGCAAAATTGAATATTGCAAAATTCAAGAAAATTATGATTACACAATTTGAACTTTGTTGAAAGGAAGAATGCCACAATTTTCCAAGAAAAATTATGAGAAAAAGCAATTGAAATTTTAAAATTAGGGCCAATGGGATACCACTCAATTTCAAAATTAAATTTGTCAAAATTTGAATCAGGGCAATTTATAATTAACCACTTAATTTCAAATTTTTTCTTAAAAGTTTTGATGTTGAAATTGGGAAGTATTTTTTATTTTAGAGGGACAAAAATTCAAGAAAATCAGCCAATTTTCTGGATTTAAGCAATTAAATATAGTCATAACAGTCTCTTGGAATTTCGCGAAAAAAACCATGGACCGTGTTGAAAGTACACACGGTCGCCCCAACTTTTTCATAAATTTTCAGGGATGAAAGTTACGATGATTTTAAAGCTAATCCCCCAAAATTGTTAGATTTTACAAAGTTTAGATAGGCGAAATTGAGGTTTGAATGTGAAAATAGGACCCTATTAGGGTTTTGCAAAAGATAAGAAATTAAATTGCAAATTTGAAAAATCTCAAACCTAATGGATAAGACCACCTTAAATAATGTTTAGAAAACTGAAATTGATTAAGATAGATTGAAATTTGCACAAAATCCAATTAAATTTGAAAATTAGGGTTTCAAGACCTAACCACTTAATTTTAAAATTTTGAATTTTGGAAAAGGGAGGGAAACTGAAAATTTGAATTTTAAGCAAGAAGACAAATCTGAAAATAGTCCTAAATCTGAAAATTAAATTTGAATTCAACTTTTGCACAAGTTCAATTTGATTTTTGAAAATTAGGGTTTTGACAACTAACCACTTAATTTTGTAAATTTGATTTACATTCTGAACAAGACAATGATGAAATTGAATTTTACAAGTTAAGAAATTTTCAGATATAAAATGATAGATAGCAATTTTTACAAGACACAAGTTCAATTCCAATTTTTGAAAATGATGGTTTTAATTGAATTAACCACTAGGTTTTGTAATTTTGCAAGAAAATTAAACTTGTAAATGAAAAATATGCAATGATTTGAAATGTGAAGCATGTAAGACATCGGGTTCACCAAAATGTAATGGTGGTAAAAAAGGGAGATGGAGAAATCAAGAGGAAATCTTTTCTCTCCTCAAGAGGAGGAGTGAAAGTTTCACACAAGATTATCTTCAACCTTTCAGGCCCATTACATTTAAAGGAGGGGAGGAAATTCACTAAATCCAATCTCAATAGGAAGAGACTGAATACTAAATATTTGAATTGACAATGGATTCAGAAAGTGGAAGTAACCCTCCTTTAGAATGGATAAGTTGAATTACACGATTTAAGACCAAGTGTAAATATGACAAAGAAATGGTTATAACTTGAGATAGAAATGTGGGATGAAGTTGTGCACCTGGAATTAGCAGTAAGATGTCGAGACAAATCTCCCCTACAAATTTGGGTTAAAGTTGTCAAGACCATGTTGAAAGTGAACACGGTCCTCCGAAAAATCTATGCGATGAAAAGGGTTTTTCCGCCTCTGAAAATAAAGTCCAAATCTGCAAATATAGCTGCACACCCACAACCTACACACATAAAAGAGAGAAAATGTTTTTGGGATTGGAGGTTTGCGTCCAGGTCAAACCCCAGTTTTGGAATTAACCAAATGATGAAAAGTACTTGCAAGTAATGAAAGTAAATGAATGAAATGGATTTCAACTCTAGAGATGGTACAGTTGAAATGTAGATATAGTTGTTTGAAGGATATGTAGAATTGAATATCAAAAGGGATATCTACTTCAGTGGTTGAATCTACTTGAATGCAACACCTAGCCTTTAAGGAATACTTGAGAATGCTCAATTCTTGAAAGGAATGCTTGATTTCGCTTAGGATCACAATTTCTGCATCATGTATTCCTATTGAACTTATCTTATATATCTATATAAATAGGAGAGAGGAATGTATCTTATACATTCACCAATTAGGGCTAATTAACTCTTTTCAATATAGGCCGGCATAGGGAAACTTTTCACAGTTCTCAAATGCAAAGCCCAATGCAAAGTTGGATCAGAAGGGGCCCAAAATAGGGCAAGGACAAGGGTGCCAGATCACTGTTCTACCCTAATTCAGGATAGGAAGTAGCAGAGGAGAGTGTGAGGTGTGAGGAGATGCAAGCTTCGGGCAATTTGAGCATGTCTCGGGTCTCCAGTCAGGCTTAGGGATTTGTTTCACCAATGTGAAGATCCAAATATGGTTGAAAATTGCAAGGTTGCAATTTTATGATGCTACAAGAAAATATTATTTAAGTGATAAATAAATAAATATTTTAATCTATGATATTAAATTAACTAATTAAAAGGAAATGCAAATATATCTATTAATAAATGTATTTATATATGAAATATGATGGGTGATAAGTATTGATATTTACACATCCTTTATTGATATTGAATGTTTCAATTGAAAATAATATACTATTATATAATTATTTATATATTTTTAGTGTCTTATATATAGCTTATAAGAGATTGACACACATAATCTATGAAGGTTTTTAATTTTGGAGTATAACTAGCTTATATATTAATATTATATATATAATACACTGAGATATATCCTTCTCAAAGCACATATTTATTCCTTTGTGATAAAGATTGTCATGTAAACTAGTGTAATGTCCCCTTTTTAGCAGTTGTCTGATAATTTGTTGTTTGCCCTTTTTTCCATGCTCCTGAGGGTTAACCAAGACATTTTAGGGACTAATGAGAAAATAGGTGTATGTGTTTTCAATTTCGGGCTGATCGGAGGAGATTTGATGGTTTTTTTAGACACGTACTATTTATAATGAGTCAATAGGAGCACACTAGCAGTGGAAATTTTGATGAATTTATTATGTTGACTACTTTGGGTTCATTTATTTCCAATTGGCTTGCCATTTTATGGAGTTAATAATTTATTTGGCTTAATTATTAAAAGTTCCTAAGTTAAAAGTAAATATTTAACTTAGTGAATCATTTAATGCTGGGACTATAGTCAGGAAAAGAAAATTAAAAGTGTCCCTTTCATGTGGGAGACGTAAGGGATAATAATATTTTATTCTACCTTTCCTTTATCCCATATTGATGGTGCTATGGAATGTGTGCCCAAATGAAGTAATACATAAGTGCATTTAATGAAGTTTCAGTCATATTCGATATTGTATTCTTGGAAATTGTGTCTTTCAGTTTCTGGAGAAAATATGGAAATCTCTCTTGGCTATTGGGGACATAAAATCTCATTAGTAACATCTCCTATGTTTGTGAAAGAACAAATCTGGAATTTTGGTAAAAAAAAGATTAATAATTCGCAAAGGTTGAGAATCATCAGTTTGAGAATTGGAAGTTGTTGTAGTGAAGACGTAGACCTCCAGTAGAATTTTTCTATTTGGAGAGAGGCTGTTAGTTGAGATCAAACCAGGTATTTTTGAATATTGCAAACTATTTATGTATGATTTTCTAATTGATACGAACTGTGAATAAAGGTGGTGCTAGCTGTCTAGTTTGGTGAAGCTGATGAAACTATATTACAGACTCAAAGATGTACAAGGGAATTTAGGGAAACTCAACTCAATAGTATTCTCATCCTGGGTGTAAAAGGAAGGTTTGACATGATTATTTAATTGTCAACAATTGTTAATCAGCAGTGAAATTTATTAAGTGGGGTCTATATTGTACCTGGGAAGCACAAAGAAAAGATGTGATTTTCTGAAGGTTCAAAAGTTGTCATGGTCAATCATATTGTTGTTTGAAATTTTTCTTAGGTGTTGTGAAATATGAATACAAATTGGTCACTGTTGTGAGCGTATAGCCAACTCAGACTCAGTTCCAATAGTCGCAACCAACTAACAGGGCTCGTAGGGTCAAATCTAATAGATGGGTTGGCTGAAATGACAAGAAGCATGGCTACGGGTGAATGTTATTGTTGACAGTTGAAGCTCGTTCAACCAAACAACTTTTGTGTGAATGCTTACAACCAGGTTCTTTTTTTGTAATCATTCTCCTTAGACTTGTAAACACTTCAAAATTGAGTCTATGGATGTCATGTGGGTTGTTTGAATAATTTGAACTGTATTCACTTCTGTCCATTCGTAAATAGATGAAATTGCTAGTTATGTGTATGTTAAAATTATATTCCATGCTAGTCTATGTTTTTTATTATGGTCATGAATGAAATTATCAAGACATCAAACGCAACATGGACAACATAACATTCTGAATATAACAAACACAAAAAATTGTCATTGAAATGAGTGTCATCCAACTGTTTGATTAAATTACCACAACAAATTGAAACGAAATAAAGAAAAAAAAATAGGAAATCCATTACAGTGGTATCACAACTTAAAATCCTGCCATCCTGAAAGGGGTTCTTTTAAAAAACATGATTGAACAGTGATATGTCAGGGTCTTGGTAGCAACCTTACACACATCATTACAACACTAGGAGAAGAGCTGCTTTGAATATAGGTACAATAGAACAAGGAGGCTTTGAGATTTCGATTTATCCATTAGATCACGGTAATACAAGTGAGTAGCCAGCTGAAAATAGGGGTGAGATAAGAGACCTAGGGGAAGAGAGGATCTTATAGTTGCTAGACACACTAGTGTAGGGTCAATAACTCACAAAACAAAGGGCACAACAGACCAACAATTGGATTTATTGACACAAATGATTGCTAGATAGATGGGTTTAAATATAAATAACCTTGGTGGTGGTAATCTTTGAAATAATCAACTAGGTGGAGTAAATAACCAACAGGGAGGAGTAAACAATCAACAAGGAGGGAATAATGGTAATAATGGTGGGGGTAATGGAAACGGAGGAGGACAGATGGCAGATAATTTTGGACATGTAGCACAGCCCACTAGGACAACAAGTTCTAGACCTCTTATACCCACCTTTACTCCTATAGTTCAAGTTTAGTTGGTACTTGAACCATAGATTGTAGACTTATAGGATCAGTTTCAGAGAGATTGGGAGAGTGGTGGACCAGATTTTTGAGCACCTATAACTCTTTGGGACTATATTGATGTAAGGATGAGACACATACCTCGTGCACGTAATAGGAACCAGAATTATGAGTTAATGAAGAAAGTGGGGAAGTTGTCTTTACCTCATTTTGATGCTTCCGGTAAGACTACAGCACGAGCATTGGTCTAAAAGATGGACACTTATTTGTAGTTGAATCCTATGACCGAGGAGGAAGCTATTAAATATGTTGCTATACACCTTGATGGAGTTGCTCATGAGTGGTGGCATCATAGTATGGTTACTATGGGACATGGACAAATTACTTCTTATGTAGAGTTTACAAAGCGGTTGATTGAGAGCTTTGACACCAAGGATCCTGAGTTGCATTTCAAATAATTAGCACAATTTAGACAGTGGGGATCAGTTGATATTTACATTTCAGAATTTTAGTGGTTAGTAGTGCTAGTGATAGACATTTCAAAAAGGAGACTTGTTATCTTATTTATGGATGGACTATCAGATCCTTTACGAGGTTGGGTCAAGGGTCATAACCCTTTGACATTGTAGGAGGCCATCAAAAAGAAAGGATTTAGCACCTCCTTCTTACAAGAGCAAGTTTAAATCTAAGGACTCCCACTACAAAAGAGACAAAGATAAGAAAACATATCATAAAGATTCACATCAACCACATGAAGGTAATAAGAAACTTGGTAATGATTAGTTGAATGATCTCAGAAGGAATAAATTATGTTTCTACAGTAGGTAGTCTTGGGATCCTCCACACAAATGTCCCCTTAAGGCTAAGGCTAAGCAGATTGAGTATTTTTCAGCTGAGGAGATAGCCTCTGAGAGTTTAGATAGTTCATCATCTACAGGGGATAGTGATAATAAATCAGTTTCTGGTGGGAATAGCAGTGATGACAGGGTGATTGGAGGCTTGTCAAGTACTCAAAAATATATCACCTTAAAGGTGCATGGTGTGATTCAAGGACAATGAATGATTTCATTGGTTGACACTAGTGCTACACATAATTTTCTTGATGCTTAGGTTGTGGCAAAAAGGGGATTGTAGATAGAGGAGAATGATGGATTCAAAGTGATAGGGGCTAGTGGGCATAAGATCCTACATACACAAACAAAAATTAATATGCACATGAGGATTGGTGACTACGAGTTGGTTGTTGATTTCTATGTTGTAGACATGGGAGACTATGATGTCATACTAGGAATGAATTGGATGAATTCTCTAGTTGAGTTCACATTTAATTTGGAGAAGGTTGAAATGAGATTTGAGCATCAGGGTCAAAAAGTGGTACTTCATGGGTTCTCTGATGGTGGTATTAAGACAATATTGCTTAGATGAATTGAGAGGTAGATTCATCATGATCAGGTGCAGTGGGGAGTTGAGATTTTACTGATGCCAGAGGGAACAAGTCAATAGAAGCAAGATTATCCACCGCAAGTTCAGTCATTGTTAACCAAGCACTCCAAAGTGTTTGGTGATATACCTCCAGGTAGACCTCCTGACAGGGGCATTGAGCATGTTATAGAGTTAGAGGACGGTAACAAAGCTATTATCACTACACCCTACAGGCATCCAAAAATGTATAAGGATGAGATCGAGAAGGCTATCAAAGAGCTTCTCGAGATGGGGCACATCAAACCTAGTAAGAGTCAATTTTCTTTTTCAGTGGTGTTGGTTAAAAAGAAGGATGTCACTTTTAGGATGTGCATTGATTACAAGGAATTAAATAAGAGAATGATAAAAAATAGATATTTGATTCCCCATATTCTGGATCTTATAGATGATTTGCACGGTGCCTGTTACTTCTCTAAAATAGATTTGAGATCTGGTTATCATCAGATTTGGGTCAGGGAGGATGACATGGAGAAGACAACTTTCAACTGTTACTATGGACACTTTGAGTTCTTGGTCATGCCATTTGGCTTGACTAATACACTAGCTACGTTCCAGTCTTGTATAAATAGGACATTTAGGGAATAGTTGAGGAGGTTTGTGTTGATATTCTTTGATGACATATTGATTTACAGTAAGACTTGGGTGGAGGATTTGAAACACATAGACATTATGTTTAGCATACTAAATCATGAGTCCCTTTATGTGAAGATGTCTAAATATGCTTTTGGAATGAAAAAGATGTTGTACTTGGGGCACATCATTAGTGCTGAGGGTGTTTGTATGGATCCAGATAAGATCGGGGCTATTATGGATTGGCTTCCACTGAAGAATGTTTCTGAACTAAAGGGAGTCCTTGAGTTGTGTGGATTTTACAACCACTTTGTGAGGATATTTTCTCAGACTGCTACACCCCTTACAAACTTGACTAGGAAAGATGGATTTGAGTGGACAGATAGCGCTCAACAATTTTTTGATAGATTTAAGGAGTTGATGAGAACATGTCCAGTGTTAGCTATTCTAGATTTCAGCAAGCCTTTTGAGTTGCATTGTGGCACTTTGGGAGAGGGCCTTAGTGCGGTATTGATGCAAGATAGACACCCAATCACTTATGAGAGCAAAAAATTAAGGGGACTTGAGAAGAGGGACTTGAGAGGAGTTGCAACATTGAGTGGTATTTATGCATGCCTTAGCGAAATTCAGACAGTATGTGGTGGGCAGCAAGTTTACCGTCAAGACAAATCATAACAGTTTTATGCATTTCATTGAGTAGAAGGATTTGAATGATAGGCAATAGAAATGGGTCAGCAAACTGCAGGCTTATGACTTTGATATAATCTTTGTCAAAGGAAAGAGAACATAGTTGTTGATGCCTTATCTAGGAGACCACATTTGTGTGCTTTGGAAGTGTTGGAGGATGATTTGAGGGAATTGATTTCAACAAAATACGTGAAAGACGAGTGGGCTATGAGTATCATTGATGGCACTATTCAGGATGACAGATATATAGTGGAAAATGATTTGATCATATATATAGAGAGAATTTATTTAGTGCCAGATTATACTATGAAGCAAAAGATTTTGAGAGCATTCCATGACTCACCATTAGCAGGTCACCCAAGTTTTTTCAAAACATACAAGTAGGTGATAGAGAGATTTACTTGGAAAGGGCTCAAGTTGAAAGTTTTATAGTATGTGAGAGAGTGTCCAATATGTCAACAGAATAAACATGAACATTCTTTCCTAGGTGGTTTATTGCAGCCCCTACCCATTCCTTAGAGGAAGTGGGATAGAATATTGATGGATTTTATCACAGGCCTACCCAAGGCTCAAGGCATGGATTGCATATATGGAGTGGTGGATCGGCTGACAAAATTTGCCCATTTCTTTGCTATTTCATCTTTCTATACTACAACTCAGACAATAGAGTTGTTTGTTAAAGAGGTATTCAGGTTGCACGGTTTACAACGTAGCATTGTCAACGACAAGGACAACAGGTTTATGAGTAATTTTTGGTAGGAGCTCTTCAAGTTATGTGGGGTAGGGCTCACCCCGAGCACCACTTATCACTTGCAGATAGACAAACAAAGATTGTGAATAAGTGGGTGGAAGGATACCTCTGCAATTATATCATAAGGCAACAGAAGGTGTGGGTAAAGTGGTTGCATTTAGGAGAGTATTGTTACAACACCACTTATCATATGTCCATTCAGATGTCTCCTTTCATGGCACTATATGGTTATGAGGCTCTGAGCTTCTTCGATTTTGTTTTTGGGGACAGTCGAGTACCGAAGGCTAAGGATCTCTTACAGGAGAGTCAGGATATCATTAGATCATTGAAGGAAAATATCAAGAAGGCTCAAATCAGCAAAAACAATATGAAAATCATAATAGAACAGAGTGATCTTTTGAAGTGTGTGACATGGTTTACCTCATGCTGCAGCCTTACCATCAGTCCACTCTTAAAAGGAGTGGTATAGAAAAGTTGAAGTCGTGTTATTACAACCCATTCAGAGTTGTCAGGAGGCTTGGAGAAGTGGCTTATGAGCTTGAGTTTCCAGCAGACAGTAAGGTACATAATTTTTTTCATGTATCACACCTCAAGAAGGCATTGGGCCATAATATTGTACCTGTTGTCTTTGAAATTTGATTCCCTTTAACATCCTCAAAATAATATGGTTTAAAGCTTGGTGCAGAAGAGATATCAAAAATAAGGAAATTCTCAAGACAACATATGACAAGGTTTGATTAGACCTTCTACACTTCGGGCTTACTCAGAGCCCAGGTGGGTATACCTTTGTGAATTAAATTCACACTTTTAAACATAAACCCACAGCAAACCAGTCCAAAAAACTAGTGGGTCTATTCACCTTGAAATCAACTGAAAACAAAGAATGGAAATTATACTTATGTTCAGCATTTTGATCAACAAAAGCATGCAATAAACAACTTCAATTTAATACCAGTGCCTTATCCAAGGTCACAGAGTCATCTAAACTCAAATAAGACTCCTCAAACAAAACATCTTTATGCTTCCCATCGACTTGGTTTCTATCAATCCTTGTATATGCCTGGCACCTACAAGAACTCAAGCGATATAAACCAAGCTATGGTCATCAGAATTCAAAGTTCATTCCAGAGAGTTTACTGGTATGAGTGATCCTCGCCTCTTTAATTTTCCTCCTAAAGAGAAAAGCTAACGAACACTTATACTAAAATTGCTTTGCAATTCCATTCAAACAGAACAACCCTGGATTATTCAGAATGAAAACAGTAAAAAAATTTGCGAAAAAGCTTAAAGACAACACAGAACTTTACTCAAAACTGATGGTTTGTATATTGATATTTAGTTCAAAAAAGTATTACAAGAAATTTTGATTCTCCATTAAACTCAGAAAAGCTCAGATAAATTTCTGCAGCGTTTTCTTATAATTTTATGCGATCTCTTTTCCTCTAGTCCTGGTATCCATTTATAACAACATGGATGCACAAAGCTTCGGACTTCTCAAGGAGAGTTTGTTACAATCATTTCTTTCAAAATAAAGAGGTTACAAGCTTTTCACAAAAGCAGTTACAAGCTCTTTTCAGCCTCTGCAGTTACTTCAACATGTTGTTCAGTTGCAACCTCTTCTGTCTTTTCAGGGGCGCTCTCCAACTGTTCCAGATCCTGGGTGGCATATTTAGTTGCCCACTCACTATATATCTCTTCTGTCGGCCATGAAAAATTAATCACATCATCTTTAATTTTAGTCAACCTTTTCCAAGAATTCTTCAGTTTGTTCACTTCTGAATTAAGAAAACCATAATGTGACTTAATTTTTTCTATCTCTTGCATTGTCACAACAAAGAAAGAAGTATCATCAAGATTAATGATTCCTTTAACTCTTGCTGACAATTTGGCTTCTATCTCCTTAAGCCATATCTGCTTGTCTTTTAACTGATCCTGATTAGCAAAAATTCTTGGGAGCAACTCAAAAACTTGATCAGCGTACTCCTTCTTGCACAAATTAACCTTCCTATCCACATTATCCACCTCTGCTGCCAATTTCATTAAGACTTTAGCGACGTCAGAAGTGGATTTAATAATGGGATTGGCTCTTGCTTCATCACAAGATACACACATGAACTCTAGATCTTGCTCCCTAGGCCTCCATCTATCAAAAATGGGTGTCAAAATGGCCTTATCTCTCCTCAGCTCATTCCATATTTCCATAACTTTTCCCACATTATTGTAGAGCAATGAGGCATTTATTGTATCTGCAAAAATGGAGATTTTGGCCCTTACTTTCTCCTCATATTTCCCTACATACAAGGCTTGAGCCTGTTTCAAGTTTTCTAGTTCTTGGGGAGTGATCTCAATCATTTGAGAGATGGAGGGTGCTGGAGATGGTGGAAGTTCAATGATAGGGCTAGTAGGTGGAGGTCTTGTAGGAGAAGAGGAAATCATCAGTGTTGAAGACTCACCTTGTTGGTATTGTCCCATCAACTGGCTCTACAATTTAGCAATGATGCTATCTTTACCTCTTACCTCCTCCTTGGCACTGTTATAGGCCTTTAAGACTGTTTCCAACTTAATTTGGAGGGCCTCTTTTTCTTTGGCTTCCTTCTCTGCCACTACAACAATGAATTTTGCAGTTTCTAACACAGTGCTAGCAGCCTCTACTACCCCTGTACTCTGCACTCTCTTTACAATCATTCCACCAAGGTAACTTGACCCTGGGGTGTCTTTGCCTTTCTTGCTCTCATTTCTCTTGAGAGACCACATGACTAATGCAGCATTATCCTTATTGAAAGTAACCCCTTCCATAGGTTTAGTCTCTTTTCTTACTGCATCTAATACCAGGGCATCTGCAATATCCCACTGTGGTAAGATAAGCACTCCAGCTTGTGCTACCATATCTCTTCCCTGCTCGGGGGTGATGGTTTTGAATTCTTCCATCATCTCCTGTTTTATTTCTTCTTCCACTAAGGCTGGATCTTTATTGGGTTGCTGAGCCTTTCTTGTCTCACATCTAGCATTATATCTATCTATATGCTATTTCCAAATGAATTGCATAAATGCTTCCAATGTGACAAAATTGCCATTAGCTAGAAAGGCACTACTTGCCTTTTTTATCTCAAGATCCCATTCCTAGCCTTTAAGTTCAGTGGAGGTGATATCCATTTCAGCATCAATGGGTTCTTTTGGCATCCCTTCCTCCACTTCATCATAGGTGTATGTAATTTCCCCTAGACTACCCAACTACAAGAGATATTCAGCTGTTGCTTGTTCATCTCCTATATGGATAGGGGATTGGGATGGGGAATACAAAGGTGTATCTGATTGCACTTCCTTCCCCACCCTTTGTTTCTTTGGGCTGTCTTGGATGTCAATGACATCTTGTATCTTCCTCTTTCCTTTGGATGTAGAGGGCTACCCTGTTGTAGGCACCAACACATTGTAACCTGATTTCTTATGTAGTGTGTAATCACCAGGAGGAATTGCTTTGCTGAAAGCTGACCTGCTTAGGATCATTTTGGCTTTTCCAGGGTTGCTCTTAATCACAACTTCCCTCTTCTCCTTCAGTGTTTGCATCACATCCTCAAAGCAAACAATCAAAAATTTTATTTTCTCTTCTAGTGGGAAAAAACTGGACAATGGGTCATAGCTTGCATCAAACTGATGCACAAAATCTAAGGCTTTCTTATAAGCCACCCACTTTTCTTTCCTTAGCTCTTGCTCATCTAGGTCAAACTCATTTCTGATGAGGTCTTCAGGAAACTGGAATTGATGAGGCCTACCTCTGCATGCTACATTCTTCCTAAACACACCATTGAAGAAGTCCTCTGGATTAGCACACCTGGACACTGCAGTGGACAAATGATAAGGTTTGAGGAAATCCTCAAAGCAGTTCCAGCCTCCCTTTGTTATTACAAATTGGTGGGCTATGGTAGCTGGAGGGAAAATAGTCCCTTTACCTCTGCCTGTCAACTCTGCTTCTTGTAGGCCACCAATTTGCCTAAGGATCTCCGGTATTCCCACTTTGAGAGGGACCTGGTAAGGTAACAAAAATGGAGTGCCCCTGAAACCAAAAACTTTGAAAATGGTGGAGACTGGATATAAATAAATGTCACCCCAGTTATGAATAATTTGTATATTCTCTGCAAATTCTTTTGGCCTTATGAATTCCAGAAGAACCTTGGGGACTCTTGGTTTATCAGAGCAGAGGAGAGTCCTTATTTTGGATGCAAAATATTTATCAAACTTCAAAAAACTAACATCCTCTCTGTCCCATGACAACACAGTACTCCATAATTGTACTAGCATTTTTTCTCCCTCCTTCTCCTTAACCAGGTCTAGTCCACTGGCAAAATAATCACCACCTTTGAAGAGAAAAAGGTGCATTAGGAGTGAATACCATCCGAAAGGTCTGTCCACCTTTCCATTCTTTATTCCTATCAACCCTCCATGGATAGCATCAGCAATGAAAGAGGCATAATCAAATGTGATAGCAAGAGAAGGATTCAAAATCTGGGCAATCATTAGCAAGTAATGATTCAGCATATTTGCTTCAACATCTTCTCCTAGAACTTGACAAAGTGCCCAATACATTCCTTTAGCCCTAAGGGTAAACATACTTAATGAGAAGGGCTCTTGTGTGTTGGGTCCTACAACTGTTAACCCTCCTATTTTCACAAAAAGTTCCTTGAGAGGCCCATTCCTGAGATGACTTCTCTGTGCACCATAAATTTGGGCTAATGATGTGAAATTTATAGGTTCTAGGAAGTTTGTGAACTCATTAAGCCTGAATGCCGTCCTAAACTCTTCAGCATTAATTTCAAGAAGGGTTTTCCCATTTACATCCCAGATGCATCTTGTGACTGGATCATAATTTAATGCCATTTGGGTTAGCAGGTCTGTATCCATGAATACCCCTGGGACTACTAATTTCCCAACATCTAATTCCCAAATACTATTTTGAGGGGCAGGAGAATTTCTCATTCTGAATCCAACTTTAAACAACCCCAACCCGGACAGTCCAACCTGTGGGTCTCTCAACCAATTACTTTTATCATATAATCCTTCTCCTATCTTTAGGCGGGGAGCCCTGGGCACTAACTCTTTATCCTTTGATGCCTGATTGGTTGACAACGTCAACTGTTCTAAAAAATCATCACATACACTTCTTTCTAAATAGTTAACCTTGCCGGAGAATTCCCTTTTAGGAGCCATTTTGCAAGTGTAAGAAAATAAATGTCACTCTTACACAATCCTGCAATGAATGAATTATCTTATTTAGAACACTACACATGAATTGCTACAAAAATATGAGAGAACCTATTCTTTGCTTGAAGGAATTAGCTCTGCAATTGAACCGACTTGCTCTGTATATCAGGAAAATAACTCTGCGTCTGCTCTTCTGCAAAATCCTTCAAAAGATATCTTTACCTGGTTGTTAGGAAATCAAATATTTGTACTCAGGGCCTTAACTATATCATTGATTCCGCCTGCTTCAGCCATCTCTTAAAAATTGAATTCATACAAGAATTCTTATTTTTTGCTCCAATGGGTCACAATATTCCTACAAGTGTTTCATTTTGTTCTTTCACAACTTCGCGAGGCATAACTATTGGGCAGCTTAGTCCTGCGAAATAACGCCAACCATTCGATCAAGAGAAACTTGATCGAATGTTAGATTAACTGACGGCTTTGGCCTTTTTCTATGTCTCTCTTTTCTATTGGCTACGTAATACCACGTGGCATCCAACCATTGGCCTTGAAATCCATTTCGCATTCCACTTGACACTTGGCGCATTTCTTTCCTTTTATATTGCCGGTTCCATCTTGGCGGACCCATACTTTCTTCTTAGACCACGTGTCATCATGACACGTGGACGGTTCTCATTCACTCTCGCTATTTCGCAGGCATAAAGAGTGAGCACCTTACCCTTGCGAAATAGCACGGACCATTGGATCATCTCTCAAGTTGATCGGCGTTTAATCCTCTAAAAAGGCTCTCAGGAGGGGTGGGCCCGCTGACTCGTCATAAACACCTGGCATCTAGTCAGTCTCGGAGCTGACTTGTCGCTCTGTCATTTTCCAAAAGATAAACCACGGGGCCCCACTTTTGTCTCAACAACTGCGTCCTCCAAGTCATCATCATGACACGTGGATGGTTCTCGTTCACTCTCACTATTTTGCGGGCATAAAGAGTGAGCACCTTACCCTTGCAAAATAGCGCGGACCGTTGGATCATCTCTCAAGCTGATCGACATTTAATCCTCTGAAAAGGCTCTCAGGAGGGGTGGGCCCACTGACTCATCATAAACACCTGGCATCCAGTCACTCTCAAAGTTGACTTGTCGCTCTGTCATTTGCCAAAAGAAAACCACGGGACTCTAGGTGTTATTAACAACTATACCCGCCAGGGCATATCTACCTGCGACATGACTCACCTCTGGGGCCCACCTTTTAGCCTTTATCCCTAACCCGCTGACTGTTGTGACTTGTGCCACATGCCACCATTTTACTCGCTGTCAACAACTAGCTAGATCATCAATGTGGCATGCCATGTGGTTTTTTCTATTTCGCAGGATATAAACTACGCGCAACTTCGCCTAGCAAAATAACGCAAGCCGTGGATCCATCCGCAAGATGCGCACTAGTTACTGGGCCCGACAACTTTAGAAGAAAAACATACAAGGCATAAAATTTTCAATTAATCAACATAACTGCCTAGGCAAACAACAAGGGCGGACACATCCTACGACCCCACGACCCATTACTTAAGTGAATAAAGTAACGGAAGATTAGAAACCAGAGGGTTTAAAACAAATACGATAGGATCTAAAATCAAAAACCCTTAAACCCTTAAAGGCTAGAAAAAAGTTGAAGCATTTGGAATTACACCCCATTCGAAAAAATAAACATACCATAGCCAATCATGAGAAAAGAAAAACCCAATTTTAATCAGTGATAACAGTACCTTCAGCAGAGTTGCCTCTTCTTGATGATGAAGGGAAACTTATTTTGGTTCCTGAGACTATTTTGGAGACTCGAGAGCATAACTTATGGAGATGAGTCATCAGGGAATATTTGGTGAAGTGGAGGAATTTGTCGGTGGAGGATGCTACTTGGGAGAGTGAGAAGATTTTACAGCATCCTGAGATGAGATTTCTTGAGGACAAGCAATTTCTAAGGGGGCGGACTGTAATGTCCTCTTTTTAGTAGTTGTTTTGATAATTTGTCATTATCCCTTTTTTCTATGGTCCCGGGGGTTAACTAGGACATTTTAGGGACTAATGAGGAAATTGACCTAGGTATTTTCAGCTTCGGGCTGATCGGAGAAGATTTGATGGTTTTTCCAAACACTTACTATTTATAGTAAGTTACCAGGAGCGAGTGGCAGTCGAAATTTTGATGAATTTATTATGCTGACTACTTTGAGTTCATTTGTTTCCAGTTGAATTACCATTTTGTGCAGTTAATGATTTATTTGGCTAAATTGTTAAAAGTTCCTAAGTTAAAAGTAAATATTTAATTTAATGAGTTATTTAATGTTGAGACTATAGTCAGGAAAAGAAAATTAAAAATGTCACTTTCATGTGGGTGGCATAAGGGATAATAATATTTTATTCTACCTTTCTTTTACCCACATTGATGGTGCTTTGGAATGTGTGCCCAAATGAAGTAATAAATACGTGCATTTAATGAAGTTTCAGTCATCTTGGATATTGTGTTCTTGGTTCAAATTGTGTATTTGAGTTTCTTGAGAAAATCTCGAAATCTCTCTTGGCTATTGGGGATGTAAAACTCTCATTAGAAATATCTCCTATGTTTGTGAAAGAACAAGTCTGGGAGATTGCTTTGAAAAAAAACTAATTCGCAGGGGTTGAGAATCATCAGTTTCAGAATTGGAAGTTGCTGTAGTGGAGATGTAGACCTCCAGTAGAGTTTTTCGATTTGCAGAGAGGTTGTTAGTTGAGATCGAACCAAGTATTTGTGGATATTGCAAACCAGTTCTGTGTGATTTTCTAATTGATACGAACTGTGAATAGAGGTGGTGCTGGCTATCTAGTTTGGAGAAGCTGATTAGACTACAGAGAAGTACGAGGGAATTTCTCGAAACTCAACTCGATAGTACTCTTAGCCTGGGCGTGAAAAGCAGTTCTTACATGATTATTTAAGTGTCAACGATTGTTAATCAGCAGCAAAATTTATTAAGAGGGGTCTACATTATGCATGGGCAGCATAGAGAAAAGACGTGGTTTTCTGAAGGTTCGAAAGTTGTGGTGGTCAATCATATTGTTGTTCAAAATTTTTGTTAGGTGTTGTGAACTATGAATACATATTGGTCACTATTGTGAGCGTACAACCAACTGAGACTCAGTTCCAGTAGTCGCAGCCAAGTAACAAGACTCATGAGGGAAAATCTAATAGACGGGTTGGCTGAAATGAATAGAAGTGTGGCTACAAGTGAAAGTTATTGTTGACAGTTGAAGCTCATTCAACCAGACAGCTCCTCTGTGAATGCTTCCAACCAGGTTCTCATTTTGTAATCATTCTCATTAGACTTGTAAACACTTCAAAATCGAGTATATGGATGCCATGTGGGTTGTTTGAATAATTTGAACTGTATTCACTTCTATCCATTCCTAAATAGATGAACTTGCTAGTAACGTGTATGTTTAAAATTATATTCCATGCTAGTCTATGTTTTTTATTGTTCTCACGAATGAAACTATCAAGACATCAAACGCACCAGGGACAACATAACATTCTCAATACAGAGAACACAAAAAATTGTCATTGAAATAAGTGTCAGCCAACTGTTTGATTAAATTACCACAACAAATTGAAAGGGAACAAAGGAAAAAAAAGCAGGCAATCCATTACAACTAGGTGCCCAACTTAAAGGATGTTGTTGCATTCTCTTTCCCATTTGTATAGTAAAATGTGAAGTCTCCAAAGCCTCCAAAGCCTCCAATTATAGATACGATCTATAAAATTGTATGCTCTCAAAGAAATGACATTGTAAGTTAAGACTATTGGTAGTGCATGAATTAGTAGAGAGACTTATGTCTTTATCGAGGATAAAATCTGCTTCAAAATTGGATTGATGAAATCAAATGATAGATTTTTTCAGCATTCTCTATTAATTTATTTGTTGGAGTTGGAAAATTCATTTCACTGCACTAAAATTATATATCGTTATCACTATATATCTGAAACTTTCGGACTTTCGGCCTCCCTATTGTGTTTTAGCTTGCACACTAATCAAATCATTCTGGTTGATCACTTTAATACTAATCAAATCATCTTGGTTCATCACTTATATTGCAATCAAATAATCTTGTATGTATACAAGATGGACACACAATTTGTTCATTATCAATATTTTTAAGATTGAACTGTGATTTGGTTACAAGTTTCCAAGTGCATACGGGTACATTAACGCAATTGGCTATCGAGAAATAATACAATTAAGACTTTTGTAAAGCAGCCTAAGACTTGAAATATCATATATAGGAAATAATGTTACAGATGCAAACGAGTGCATAATTTCTTGCAACTTAATAGAATGTCATAATCATCTTGAACATTTGAACTTAAATTTTATTGTATTGCGGACAAATGTCTAAACAAATTGTTTGTGATCCTTGTCTTTGCGCAATCCATGAATATGAATCTTTACAACTCCGTGATTTTACTACAATGAAAATAGCTTTACCAGTAGCAACAATACCCACACCTTTAACTGCATCAGCAACACTCGCATCATCAACAACAACATCAGCAATACCCAAATCAACAACAAGAACAACAAGACCCAATTCATCAACAACAACAAGAAGTCAATACTTTCAAATGAGATAGATAATCAAGAGTACCAAATTGATTGTTTAGTGGTTGATCTATTAAGAGGATCATATGTTTTTCTAATTCTTAAAATATAATTTTTATTTAATAATATTAATAAATAAAAAAATCTATTTAAAAAATGTAAAGATAAATAAATTATGTAAATTACTATTGACTTAACCATTACACCTCATTCAGATACAAGCAATTTAATCATTATAAATTTTAAAAAAACTTTTCACGACTAATCATAAAGAGCGCGTTAATAGCGAAAGAACGGAGTGCGGTAGTCAAACCTTAATTTTTAATTTGTTACTCCGTCGTGTCCGCGTAAGCGCAGTGACTTCTAGAAATATGAGTTAAAATTTTATTGCGGGATTGACGGCACTACTTCGGCCATGTCGCTTATATGGTAGCCTGATTATTTTATATATAAATCGTAAAATATAATTGTTAAGAAATATAGAAACGCCATCGTTACTGAAATGGCGAAGAAGTATTTGTTACTAGCAATTACTCTGATTATTGCAGCCAATTATTGCTGTGCAGTAGCAATGTATGGCGGAACCACGCTTTTAATGAGTTCTTCCCTCTCAGGAAATCAGACCCTAGTTTCAAAAAATGGCACGTTTGCATTGGGATATTTCAATCCAAGGGCAACGAATAATTGGTATATTGGCATCTGGTATACCCCAATCCCTCAGAAGGCCATTGTATGGGTGGCTAACAGAGACAATCCTGTCAGAAATATGCCCGGCGTTCTCAAATTTTCGAGAGAAGGTCAGCTCACATTGTTTGATAGAATGGGCTGTTCCGTTTGGTCGACTGATAATGGCCAGAAAGGATCAGGGGCTGTGATAACGGATTCTGGTAATTTCATTGTGCTGGACGCCCACAACGAGTCTGCGATTGTTTGGGAGAGTTTCGCGCATCCGACAGATACATTGTTGCCTGACGCGAAGCTGTGGAAAGGAATGACACTAACTTCCTGGAAGAGTTCTTCAGATCCTGCAAGTGGGCTCTACTCTTTCCCAATGGACACGTCTCCAGGAAAGACGGAGTTGATGATGTTGTTTAACAATACCGTTCCATACTGGTCCAGTGGAGAATGTATTGGACACAATTATTTTACTAAGGTTCCAGAATTGGAAGGTCAGAAGAAAGTTCAAACGTCGTGTGTGAGGCTTTCTCCTTCAAGAATATACATTAATTTTAGCATAAACCCGATAGATCATATGATCAAGGGGCGGTTCGTGTTAAATGAGAACGGCGATTTTGAACTTTTCTTCTGGATGGATAATGGTAGATGGAGTCTGAGGTGGTCGACATACCGATGTCAATGCAGTAACTATAAAATCTGCGGGTCCTATGGACTGTGCAATACGAATGATGTGTGTAGTTGTGTCCAGGGCTTCACACCCAAGCACGACTCTCAAAGTTGGTGGTCAACTGGGTGTGCTCGGGGAAAACCCCTTGCCTGAAAAAGGAGCTGTCTTAATCAACAATGAGCCAACACAGCAAGGCTGCCGGACAGCTTGTCTCCACAATTGCTCCTGCACAGCCTTTGCTTTCGCTGATTCTGATCCACCCGTCTGAAAATTGTGGTTTGGAGAATTATTCGGTATGAGGGTTTCGTCGTCCGAGGGTCAATCCGTCTTCGTTAGACTGGCTGCTTCTGAGTTACCACACTTCATATCAGAGCAAAGCGACAAAACCCCTGCACTTACAATTTTACTTTCTGCTGGCGCATCAATTTTGGTTTTTTCGGCTCTCCTGTCGACCGCATATATTCTCTGGAAACGTCGAGGTCTGTCGAAGAAAAACGTTGAAGAGGAGGTGCCTTTGTCGCTCAGAATGTTCAGTTACAAAGAGCTGCGAATTGCAACGGAGAATTTCAAGCATGAGCTGGGTAGTGGAGCATTCGGCTCTGTTTTCAAAGGAACTCTGCCAGACAACAGGCCTGTTGCGGTTAAGAGATTAGAGGGTTCCACGCAAGTAGAAAAACAATTCCGTGCTGAAATAATCACCACCGGTAGAATACAGCATGTGAATTTGGTTAGGCTCTGGGGATTCTGCGTAGAAGGCTCTCGAAGGCTACTGGTGTATGCCTACATGCCCAATGGTTCTCTAAACTCCTTCCTCTTCTCTCAGTCGGAAGACGCAGAGAAGGTGTTGGATTGGAAGACCAGGTTTGAGATCGCACTGGGCACTGCACGAGGATTAGTTATCTGCATGAGGAATGCAGGGATCGCATCATTCATTGCGATATCAAGCCTGAAAAAATTCTCCTCGACAGCGACTTGAGCCCAAAGGTAGCAGATTTTGGGCTAGCGAAGTTGGTAGGTAGAGATTTCAGCCGCGTACTGACGACCACAAGAGGAACTCGTGGATACTTGGCTCCCGAGTGGATCTCCGGCCTTCCTATCACTCCCAAGGTGGACGTATATAGCTTTGGCATGACCTTGTTGGAAATTATATCTGGCCGAAGAAATTTGGATTTAAAGGTGGAGGAAAGTAGGTTGTACTTTCCTACCTGGGCTTCATCTCAAATTCAGAGGGGAAACATAAAAGACATTGTGGATGCAAGGATAGCAGGCGAGGCAAATATCGAAGAAGTTAAAAGAGCCGCTATGGTGGCTAGGCTGTGCATTCAAGATGATGAGAATCAGAGGCCGAGCATGGGTGAAGTGGTGAAGATATTAGAAGGCACGATTGAGGTTCCCCTGCCACAAATTCCGACGTCTCTAGAAGTCCTGGTTTGTGAGGTAGACGACGAGAACACAGATAGCTACGGTGAACATTCCATGTCAGGTGGTTCCGTAACAGAAAAATAGTAGCCTGTTTTAAGTGAAATGTTAAGGATAGATATAATGGGAGAAACTAAGGTTGTTGCCATGTTTTCTAATTTAGAACCCCATCTTAAATAGGAGAACAATAGGAATGGAGGTTAAGAAATATTTCTTATATCTTGGTCCACATATGGACATTAAAAGTTGTTTGCATATTTTTAGTTCATGCCGACAGGCAGAAACTAATGCATTGGTTGGATGCATTTGATTTTTTTCCTTTTTCAATAAGCGTAAAATGAATAATTAATATAAAATTATTTATGATAAATATGATTAGTTCATGCCATTCAAATTTCTCAAAATAATCAATCTGCCATCATATCTTAATGGCTTCATATAGCACAATATGATTGCCAAAAAAAATTTATTGTATTTGTCAAAGACCAATTGTATATCATTCAATGCATTGTTAATGCATTTGCGTGCAATGTTTAGTATTGTGTGTTGGGCTTGTTTGTCTATTGGTTCTAAACGTTTTAGTAATCAAACATTCTAATAATCTGAGGAATTGTTGAGGAACTATTGGTATGAATCTTGAGACTCTGAGTTTCAATATTAACTTTTTTTAGCTAACAATAGATGTAAGTTGGCATTTTTTTGTTCTTGTTACATTGTTGTGACTTTTCCAAATTGTGAAGGATATTGGTTGTTCACCATTGTGAAGGTTTGTGGTCCCCTATAAATATATCAAAACATACAATCTTAGCAGCAGGCAACTAAGTGAAGTAGGATACCTTTATTTCAGTACCAGAGAATCATGTTTAGGTAACCCTAGTTTTTGGTCCAAAATCTACACAATCCTTGGAACCTTCATTCATGTCAGGAACAATACAAAGAAATTTAGCCTAAACAAAATCCTCAAATTTCTAGACCTCTGCTCAGATTTTTAGATTTTCTCCCTTAAAAATCACTTTGTTTTCTTCCTCAAAATGACTAAAATAATATCAAAACCACTTTGTTTTCTTCCTCAAAATGAGTAAACTAATATCAAAATTCCTCCTCTCTTAGGAAAAGAGAGAGAAGATCTCAAAGCTTTTTCCTTGAAACTCAATGAACCAGGAGGTCTGACCCCTTTTCTTTTTATGCACTGCACATTTCATTGCATCTCTGCAGTTGCTCTTTTTTTTTTTTCTTATAATGGTTTTTTTGTTTTCTTTTTTTTTTTCATCGGTAAGTGATGGGGAAATTTGCACATGCACACACCAACTAGACTAATCAACATACTACACTAAAGGAAGGGCCATAAGGAAATAAGCATACTATGGTATAGGGACGCTCAATGTAGTTAGTTGCTAATCAAACAAATTATAAAATACCTATTCAAGACTTATTTTTCTTTTCTTGTTAATTTACAAGTATTTCATGGGCTATGTTCTATTAACATAAACCCCAAATAGTAAAAATTAGAAACAAGAATTAACTAAGGTGTCATATTACACCTATCCCAAACTAGAATAACTCATTGAAATTATATTTCCATTTTTTATACTAGGTAGAGAAGAAGCTAACGGTGACCGAAATTCCTCTTTTTATTCACATGTTCAAAGAGCAATGCAAATGGTCCTAATTGAAAAACCCTCCAAAAATTAAAGGAAGAAACCCCCAAAAATGATATGCGTGTCGTACATTCAAACAAGAACCTATAAACTTGGTGAAATGGCCGCTAAGCCCCCATGGATTCCTCCACCATGCAACATCCAAACCCTATATTTCTAAGATTTGTAAACGTAGTTTTTCTTGATAGTCTTTTGGGCATGCTTACCTATGATGATCTTTCCATTTCCCTTGATCTTGTACTTATATATAGCGATTTTTTTGCCCTCATCAGTCTTGTGATTCAAACTTGAGATCTTATGAGACAAAAGCAATATTCTATAGTTTTCTAATAGAGACCACTTGTTCAACTACCATTGCACACATTCCTTAGAAAAAATTGACTCAATTCCTATTATAAACATATCACATCTAAATTATATATAATTTATAACATTTTGACTTACAACATTTGCAAAAGTACAGAAGCCAATTATCACACTGTGCCCTTGTTTCAAGATTACACAATCTCTAATCACAACATTAACCCATAATTGAACCCCCGACTCATTAAATAAGGAATAATGTAAATATGGGTAAAATTGTACCTAAATGGCATGGATCATGTAGAGAACTATCCTGATGCTTAGGTACTAGCAAGAATGGAAGACCTACAAAATGAGCTTCGAGAAATAAAAATTAGTGAAGACAAAAGCAGTGGTAGTTGTGATTAAATATCTTTTCTACCTAAGCTCAAGGTAGTCATTCAATTGGATGTGGACTTTCTTTTTTTTTAAATCAATTGGACTTGTAAATTATGTAAAATTTTATCTAAACCTGCACAAGAGTATCTAGCTGAAAAATAAGAACGCAACTTGCAGTATAACATAAGAGAAAATTGAGAGAAGAATAAGAAACAAATTGTTTCATTTTGATTTACACATGAATGAATTACATAATATAGAGCCTTCATCAAAACAAAAAAGTGAAGGAAAAGCAAGAATAAAACTGAAAAAATAGAGATATTCCTTAGTTAGCTTAACAACTAAGCAAACAACATAATTATCTGCAAAACATTGATAAAACAAATTGTGGTGTTTGTTATCCAATAAATACACACACACAAAATAAAAAACCAGCTACTGTATATTGTGCTAACATGCCCCCTTAAGTCTAACTAAGGAGACTAAAGCCTAAGGAAAGCAGAGAGGAAAGAGGGAAAACCCACTGGGAACAAAACCACCCCTCAAAAAGAAACACTAAATCTACATGGTAGCTTCTATGCTACAATGTCCTTCACCCTGAGAAAGTCTCGCAGAAAGTGAACTCATTTCCACCTCCACAAAGAAGAGAAAGAATGTCAATACAAAATGTAGCCTAGCGAATGCTATAGTAGGTTCCTTTGTAACAAATGATGCCTCTTCCTTTTGGAAGATAGAAACCTCGAGCTATCAAACTGTTGAATTCCCACTCAAGTGAAGGGTATCAAGGGATCAAAATGAATGGTTCTGAAAAAAGCTCATATTTATCCAATCTGAACTAGCGACTCTGCCATACAAGACTCAAGAACAGTGACCACTGAAGTTTGATATTTTTCAAATGTGAATCAGGATGTGGCAAGATAGTAGGATGGATTGGCTGAGCGAGAACAAGAGAATCCAAACCAAAAGAATATGTATCTCGATGTGAGCTGACATTGGAGAGATGGCATGCATCCTCAATATTGTCATCATGATCAAGGAGAGATTCAACAAACAAATTATAAATGTCTAATAAGATGATATCGCTCTCATCATGAGGACAAGAATGAACATGTTGAAGAGAATCTGAGGTAGCATTCGAAGAAGCCAAAATCTTTATCAAGCTAGTAGGTGGAGGGGGTTGAATAGACGTCGATACTACAGGTGTAGAAAGACGAAAATCAGGAGGAGATGTCTCTATGTAATCAAGACAATCAAGACTCTTCCAGTAAGTGATTTCCTCTTCAGTGTCATCATCATACATAGGACCATAATCATTATCAAGGGAGAGAAGTATGTCTATAGTTAGATCATCTGGGAATGGAGGTTCAATGGGATCTCCATACATTTCTCATAAAGTGGCCCAAAGAGTGTGAGGGCACTCAATGTGTGATAGAGCCCATGATGTGTGTTCCCCAACACTTAAACCAATTAATCCTAAGACATGATCATTTCTACTTTCCCATGTAGTTTTTTTCCAACAAGTACTTAGTTTTGGAATAAGCCCATACAAATGTGGCAATAAATGAATCCATTCACACTGCTTTAGGATTCCATCACACCAAGACTTGTAGTTTCCTTCTTCCAAAGTAATAACAGATGGATGATATTTTATTCCTAGTATAGACTTAGATTACCCCTTTTTGGAACTTTATTTCAGTTCATGAATACATAAACAAAATTAACAGACAACCCTCAAGACAATGAATTTTTTTATTCTAAAACATCTCCAACCTTCAAAAACTACAAACGATTGTTAATGCATCTTCTTCCCCACACCCTTGCACTCTGATACCATGTAAAATTTTGGATCTAGCTGAAAAATAAGAACACAAGTTGGAGTATAACAAAAGAGAAAATTGAGACCAGAATAAGAACAAAATTTTTTCATTGATTTACACATGAATAAATTACATAATATATAGCACCTTCGCTAAAGCAAAAAAATGGAACTAAAAAAATATAGATATTTCTTAATTAGCTTAACAACTAAGCAAACAATACAATTATCTGTAAAACACTGATAAAACTGATTGTGATGTTTGTTATCCAAGAAAAGCACAGAGAAACAAAAAAACCAGATATTGTAGGTTGTGCTAACAAATTGAAAGGTAACTTGGTTCAAATAAAAAAGAACCACTCTCCATCTAGATGGTTATTTTATGCAAACCAATTATCTTCACTCTTCAAGGGACAACATCTTTTCCTTCGCCGCCTCCCTTTCATTGCTCTCATCTAGCAGATTTAAACTTCTTTAATTTTTGCCATCACATGAACCAAGCTGGCCCTTAGGTCATGCGCTCTCCTCTCTTCCTAGTGTTGGCTTCTCTCCTTTTAGACAAATAATATTTTGTTGATTTCTTTTAGACAACTAGGCAACACGTGTTAAGTAAATCTTTAAGATGAAACTATAGGATGCCCTCCAAGTTATGTCTTGAATGCAAAATGTGGAAGCCTTGATAAGGCATGTGAGCTATGCTACAAGATACCATAACATGAGAGCTACAACCCCTGTGCCCTTCCTCCAGCAAAAATCATAGCGAAATTCCCTTGTGGCATATATCTTGAGTATATATTTTTATTTTTATCTCGATACGCCTCGGTTTAGTAAATATTGTGCTATAGGGATTAAGGTAAATTGCACATTATATTTGATCATAAAAGATTTAGGTAAATTGCATTGTCAAGTCTGCATTGACTATATCCTATATTGTATATTTTTCTTTGACCATACAATAATACAAGCATATGAGCATACTATTTGGATAATGTTTTTCCTCTTCACTTATTGTGTCTAGTTGAACATGATATCTGCAGACTATTATAGGAATTTTGCATTAACCATATCCTGGTATATTGATTCCACAATAGACATAAGGAAATAAAATGAAGAATCATATGCCTCATACATAAGTAACATCTCATAATCCTTTTACTCCCCTTTATTTTTCTACATCATTTGTGGACAATTCCATTCGATAACTCAATGATCTCAAGTATTTTTATTGAAATTTTCTATTATGCAATTCATTTCGAAGCTATTATATTTTAACAATGTCTTCATCATCAAACATTTAGAAATTCTATTAGTTTATGTTGTTTAGAAGTTTTATTTAATAGCAGTTGCATTTGTCTTCTATTTTGTCATCTTGTTCAGTTATGATTGTTTCTAGATCTTGTTATCGTATTTCTTCTATTCTTATTCTATGTATGTGCACTACAATATTTTGTATATGGCAATTGCATAGTTTCCTTCTAATAAGTAACTTTTGGGTTCTTAAGATTTTTTTGAAGTTTGAAGATCAACTAGAATATGATTGGCAAAGTATTAAGAATATACTATAGATTTAAAAACTATCCATGAATTAGAAATTAGGGTGCTAGTTGCATCCTACTTTATTTTTCTGTAGATATTTGACAAATAAATCTAATTTCCTATCATTTATTGCATATGGTCTTATAGATCTACTTATTACAGATCCAAATATTTCCCAATTTAGCATTGAATTTATTTTAGTTTGACATTTACTTAGCTTAATTCATTTGTTAAATTAGTTTTCAATTGCGGATCTACTCTAACGTTGTTGTTACCTAACATTTCACCATGTTTGAAAGGTACGATACCTTTCATTTAATCTTAAATAATTTATAGCCAACATAATTCAATTGTTAGGGTAATATATCTTTATAAAATCTCTACTCATTGAAGATTTCTCTTTATTTTCATATCATAAAAGAATTCTTTATGTCAATGATTCAATATTCTTCCAAATGTTTATTTTTTGGATCAAATTTGCCAGATAATTTTTTTCCCTAATTTAAGCTTCTTCCATATTCAATGTAAACCAAATGTAATTAATCATACTTGGTTTCTTGAACATTGTCTTTGATCCAAATATTCATTTATGAAGAATCTATATCAGCTTTTGCCATAACCCAAATGTGCTAGTATAGTTCAAGCTACAAAACATACTTGAATAACACTCCTCTCCCTAATTTTGGTGGCTATAAACATTGTCATGACACTATTTACTTTTTGACATAGCAGATAAGGAACTATGGAGCGACACCACAAAGTTGTATCCTCTAGGTATTTTTTACAAGTAACAATAACTAACATTTGCATTCAAACAACTGCTACCATTTTAATTTCTCAATTACAAAATGACAAGCTTAGAGAAAAATGAGAATTAACAAAACCTACAAATCACAAGTGGAAACATATGAGTGTATAGTGAACACTACTACTTGTGATACTAAAAATGTGCCAAAACACAATAGACGGGATTTCAAATACAACATTGGTGGTTGCTTGTTTGATTCACTAGAACTCCTACTAGAACATCGAATCACTTCCATACAACTACAAAATGGTGTGATTGACCATTTCTTATGCTACCTTGCAAGATATGACATAGAGGCAACTCACTAATTCAACTTTGAAATTCACCGTGAAATTTTGTTTCAAATGAACCATATTCAAGATAGAGACACTTATCTATGACACATATGATTGTCTGGAAAGACAAAAATAATAGACAAAGAAAGAGGACTATGCACAGATATTTTTTGTATCCATTGGGTCTCAAAATGGCTAAATATACAAACATGTGTTTAGTCAATGACAACAGGTAAAAGCAATTGCATTTCATTGCATCATCAAACATAAAATTTTATTGTTTACTCCTCCATGATGCTAATCCACTTTCAGGGCATTTTGAGCCACTTTTACAAATAGAAAACAAAAATACCAAATACAAAGGAAAGGTAACATTGCGAAGAGTTAAGAGAACAATCAGAGATAAAATTGCACATCCATGTTCTATGTAAAAAGACATGCAACAACTACAAGCTACTAACATTGGTTCAAACCAAGATAGAAAACCTAAAAAATTCAACACCACCAATATGGCAACAATTAAAAAAACCAAATCTAACAATCTAAACCCTCACTCACCAATACCACTTCATCAACTAAAAATGCAAATTAGAACCCACAAGCTTATAGATGTTGAAATAATTCTACAGTACAAGTGGCCACAACAAATAGGAAACAATCACTCATTTGAATAAAAATCTAAGACAAAAACCAATTTGTTGTCATCGGTAGAAATATTTGAACAAATAATCCAAGACACACCTAAGTATACTTGTTCAATTTTCCTAATTTCACGCTTAGAAAAAGACACCTAGATATTTAAGGACAAAGAAATGAACACTTATCAAACTCTACTATAGTTTGAAGCTCCTATAATAGGAAATACAATATGCAAAATTTGTAACAATGCATTACAATAGCATATGTTACCAGAATATTCAATGCCACACAATATTTGAAGTAATAAATCATTGCAATATGTAAAACTTCTCTCGCAACTAGAAGAACGACTAATTTCACTTAGAATTGAATTTGCAAAATTCTGGGAACTAGGACATAGAATATCATAGTTAGGCTTGAGTGGCTCGATTATTAATGTCCTTGCAAACATAGACATAATACAAATAACACTACCACAATCTATCAATAACACAACAACAATTACAATTTTTTCTAAAGAGGCACATGGAGTGCAAAAATGCATTTCAAAAAGGAATGGTGTGACCAAACATTATAATGCAAGCTCTCATACAACTATCAAGAACACTACTTCACAAAATGCAAAATTTGCAAATTAGGCAAGATTGGGAGGAAATCCTACAAAACAACTCGAATAATCAAGAAAAAAATGAATTAAATGAAAGTGATACTGACACAAATAGTGACACAAAATAAGAACATCCATCAAAAAATTTGATACATGGATTCACTGAATCTAGATGCATTCACCAAATGCAAGATAAAATACTCAAGATTGCACCCGCACAAGACAATTATGCAATAGGTATTTTCTAAGATAAATATGTTGAAGAAATAAACTTCCCAACACTTTTGTTTAGTAGTCCATGTGATGATGATATTCTTAAAAATTTTACAAACCAAAAGATTGCACAATGGAAATTGTTAAGCTCACAAAGAAAATTATCATATCGCACAACCAACCTATTCTTCAAAACCATCAAAGCACTTATACAAGTCTTGTCAACAATGTGGGTCAAGATATGAAAAGGACAACTTAAAGGTAGGAAACTACTTGGAAAAGACGTCAAACAAAAGCCAAACCTAGAAAAATGATAAAATCAAATATTGGCTACATTGATTTCAAAAGAATAATAATTTCTCTAGATTAACTTTAAAAATTGTCTTTGCAATGATCTGACAACTAGGACTATTAACTTTATTCCTTACATTCACTAGCACAGAGCACAATTGGGGACCCTTGATGACAACTCTACAACATCTATATGATCTACACTACTCCAAACTAGAACAACAGAGAACCATTACTCAAACCCAAAATCAAAAATCCCAACTTATCAAGAAAGATCCAATAACATGTGCACAATACTATATGAATAGGATAAATGCAATGAAAAACAATTTTTTTTTTAATAAGACTTTTTTTGGATACATCATAGACTAGTTTTCTAGTAACTGGATTTCAAAATCTAGGTAATGAACATAACCATTTTTTAATATGGATCAAAGATGCACCAATCTACGGGAAAGCTACCTCTAAAGATATTGTGCACTTTATTGAAAAGTATATTAATTGTAGCAAAAAACACTTAGACCCTGCAGTAGCATCTTTACATAAGTATCACCACACAGAGCAATGTAGGAGAAAGAAAAATACAAGTTGTAAATACAACTTTCCATTTCCACCAATTCAAAAGACAACAATACTTGAACCATTGTTAGAAAGAAATGAAAAAATAATCTCAACTGCTACTAAGATCTACTCAAAATTGGAAGTAGCAAATTACGATGCCATCTTCACTGTACAAGGGTTCTTAGATGAAATCCAAATAACTAAGCATGAATATATCATAGCACTAAGGTCCCACAATTTATAGACCAATGCTATTACTAAAAACAAAGCCCTCACAAATATGGAACAATAGTTTCGCAAGAGAAATGCCCCAACTATGGAAAGCCAATATAGATGCACAATTTTTACTCAACACATATGTCACAGTGATGCATTGCAGCTCCTACATTGCAAAAGTAGTTAATTCAATGATGCGTCCATTCAGTACAAAATATTAAGATCATAAACACAAAAATATAGATGCCATCAAAATTGTAAGAAAACTTTGCACTGCACTACTAAACTTACAACAAATGTCATCACAATAGGCTACTAACATTGTCTTGCCACTGCCACTAAATTACAACTCATGAAAATGTGTATTCATTGACACAAGGCCTGACAATGATAGGACATTTATACTAAAACCTCACAAATAATTAATCAAAGAACTAGATGGATCTGAAAAAGATTATTTTTAAATATCTAATCAACTACTACCTTGAATGACCAGTCACAGTTGCTACAATATGCCTTGCATAATTTATTTCTAGCTATAACAAAACTGGTAATAAGATCAAGAAAAAAGGAAAACTAAACATAATAATGTTTATCAGTTACAACAAGCATATTGACATAGGAAAACTATTATAGAGAATAACTAGTGCTCTTTGTGCCATTTACAATAAATGAAAGAACATTGTAAAATAATTTTCTCTCATGTGAAAGTGCATATTCACTCCATGAGAAAATAATTCAAGCAAACTACACAAAATTTTCATAGTCCGCTTATCCTACATGGGTTGGCATTGATAAAACCATTGATGAACTGAAAATTGGAAAGGCTAACGATACGAATAAGCCCTATGTACCAAATACACCTAGACAAGAAGAGTTATATGATATAGGAGATGATATTGAAAACACAAAACATAAAAGCAGGAATGCAATCATTCATAGTGCATTCAAAATAGCTCAAAATACACAGATCATTGTTAAAAATGAGTATTACAGATTAAGAGAAATGATAAACACAAAAATGTCAAGAAATTGTCAAAGACATTTCCATTAAAAAAAATGAAAAACATTCAAATGCCATTGCATTTGTTTCTCACTAGTGGAGTAGGAACTGGAAAGACTTTTACAGCAAGGGCCATCTACCAAGCACTTCTTCACATCTAAACACCTCCATGGATAACGATCTAGACAAACCAAAAGGATAGATAACTGCATATACAAGGAAAGAAGCATTCAACATAAGTGGAACTACATTGCATTTGACATTTCACATACCTATCAACAAATTAAACTTTGTACCACTTAACACTAAGAAACTTGATGTCAAAACATTTTAGCCAATCATGTATCCTTCTAATTAATCAAATTTTACTAGTTAGTTCAAAATTGATCTGATACATTGACAAACGTTTACATGACATAATGCAAGAACCCACCACCTCCTTTGGTGTTATAGATACAAATATTCTATGGCAACCTCTACCAAAAACTACTTGTACTTGACTCGGATATCTTTAATAATAAACCCACTTCTATAGAATTGCTCCCATATAATTTTTGGATAGACAATGTCAAGTGCCTCATACTAAGAAAAATAGTGAGACAAAAGGATGATATTTTCATCTCAATCCTCAACAAAATACTCATAGTAAAACAAACAGATAATGACATTGAATATATTAATCAACATTTTTTAAAGGAGCCACCATTTGAACCAACACCACCTTTCCTCTTCTATAGAAAATGTGATGTAAACGAGCACAACAATAAAATGCTAGCAAAAATTGTAGGAGATATGAGTGTCTTTCATGCATTGGATTAACAAGAAACAAATACAAACACTATTCCTCTATATGACCACACCACTACTCTACCACCCCAAATTCACATGAAACCAAATATATTAGTTAAGATATATGAAGGCAATTACAATACTCAAGATGGTCTTGTCAATGGATTAGATGGTATTTTCAAATTTTATACAAACACAATGACCATGACATCATTTTGATTCAAGTCATCAATCTAAAAGTTAGAGTACAACAATGTAATAAATTTGCCCATTGTTATGCTTCTATTCACAAAGAATAGACTCCACTATTTCGTGTAACTAAATCTATTCAAAAAATACATAGAGGGACAAACACTACAATTAGAAAATAGTTCCCAATTCAAACATCGTGTACAAGCACTATACATCGATCACAAGGTCTTACAATGGAGTCCATGACATTTGATCCAATTCGCATTATACACCATGGCTAGAAAGCTAAGAATGGGTCCCAGCAACAAGGCCTGATGCGGTACCCAAGTACAAAGAAATCTCTATAAAATGGAGAAAAAGGAGAAAACCCATTGGGAAAAAACTCCTCGCCTAAAAGAGATGAAATCATGCTAAACAAACATGAAGGAAGCAAGGCCTCACAAAGACCCCCCAAGGAAAACTTCCTTCACCTCAAGCATGGAGAGCAATTGAGGGTAGTGTGGAAATGCCAAAGGTTTTGTGAAGATGTCAACAACCTGTTCCTCTATAGGAATGTGCTCCAAGGTGTGTGAACCATATTGAATAAAATTCCTGATGAAGTGTATATGGATATTAATATGCTTCGTCCACTGATGCTCCACTGGATTGCAGGAAATGTGTAGAGCACTCTGATTATCACACCAAAGAAGTGTGGCACTATGTGTAGAGAACTTAGAGAGCATCTTGGGGTTATACCCTCACTGGTACAGACTTAGATAGTTAGAGCATGGCATCAGACTAACAGGAATTAACAAAGAAATATTTTTCCGTCTTTAAAGAAGGAGAGCTACTTCTCAGGGGGAGTAAGTTGGTTATAACAATTGGTATTTGTAATTAGTTCTATGAACTGGTTGTATCTAGTTTTTGTATTGCTTTGGCATTTGATGTCAAAGGGCAAGTGATATCTATGGAGAAACACATTATATTTCGGAGAGATATTATGTATTTTGATTCTTGGTAATTGATCTCTTTGGGAGATTATTCGTTTTTGGTTTTTGGCATTTCTGCTTTGGCACTTAGATGGTTTTTCCATGTTGTGTTGCCATCAATGCCAAAGGGGGAGATTGTTGGTATTATGGATGTGTTGCATTAGTTTTGTCATTCATGTCAACACTTGTCAATGCTTATCAACACTGGAGATCTTTGATTATGTTCACTGGCATGTCCAATCTCTTATGCACAATCATCAATATCTAGTTCATCGATAGGTTATATTGTTCACTCGCACAGAGGATGACTTTTTATCATCTAGAGATTACTTGGTTATGTCAAAGACATGGATTGGACACTTGGTTTTGGTGTGGTTATTGGTCTAATCGAGTTTGCTTATTTGTTGTTACCAGCAAATTGGTCTAGGTAATGGACCGGCAAGTGTTATCTATTCCAAATCAACATGGTAGGTTATGTAGATGATTTATTTATTGGTTATTATTGTAAATACATTAATTTGACATGATGCATAGGAAAAAGATAGGGAATGTAATAGGTATTACAAGATTATAATATTCAGTATATACGAATATAAGAAGAGCTATACACGCAGACATCATTTGAAGGTTCAGGGAAGGTATGAAGAAGATAATCAGAGCTTAACTAGTACTGAATCCAACATATGAAGATGCTATTTTGAGAAATGCATTATCATTAGGTTTAACCATCCAACTGTAGTCAATGTGACTCCCATTTTGTGATTGAGTCATGAGCTTTGGCTAGTTGGCCTTTCTGCATGCGCAGACCCCATTTGTAAACACATACTATTTGCAGTAGTATCATCTAATTGTCGTTAAGGTTTCCCACCATGGTTTTTCCCATTACAGGGTTTCCACATACAAATATCCATGTTATGTGTTGTGGATGTTATTTGTCTTCCTCTTTCATGCATTAAACTTCACTGGTACTATAATTAACTATTAAATTGTCAACCGACATTAAGTTTGGTTTACTAGTATTATGAATTAATTTTTATTAAGTTATATTTGAGTTGAAATTAATAGACAACTGATTCAGCCTCCCCCCCCCTGCTCAGTTGCCTCTGGGAACTAACAATTGGTATCTGTGTGGGGGAAAAAGTGACACTAAGCAAACATGCCCTAATTTCACTTTCAATCACACACTTGTGGAATACGAAAGAGCCTAGAGGTATCACACAATTGGCTACTTCTTTTTGTGGAAGAGAGAACCATGGGCTACCTATTAGGATTTCTATTCCTTTGCTGCAAATGATAGATAAGATGATGCAAGTTCAATTCTTAATCCCAAAGTGCGAGTATGAACTAGTAACAAGATTGCAGAATTGAGATTAAACAATGGAAAGCTATAAACACAAGGACAAGATAAGAATGCAGATGTGTACCCGGAGTTAAAATTTGAGTGAAAATGTTCAGGACGGGGGCGCGGGCGCCACTATCCTGATTCTGCTCTTGAAACTGCTCCTGAAACTGTTGTTTTGCAACCTGAAAAGCTGTCAAAAATGCTGAAACTTGTTGTTTGACAGAAGGACCAGGGCGCCCAGCGCCCCTGTCCCAGGGACTAGGGCGCCCAGCGCCCCTGTCCTGGCAGGACCAGGGCACCCAGCGCCCCTGTCCTGGCAGGACCAGGGCACCCAGCGCCCCTGTCCTGGCAGGACCAGGGCGCCCCATGCCCCTGTCCTAGCTTTCTGGGCTAGAATTTGGTGTGAAGTTCAGTCTGAAGAGGTAGGGTGCGCGGCTATATAGGGTTTTGCCTTAGTCAAACCCCCGCTTTGGTGATTTCCACCTCCACGAATAGCCAAGTTGTATTGTAAAAGTAGTGTGTGTGTAGACCTTGTGTGTGTGCAAGATCCTAAAATGCAAGTAAGCAAACTAGAGCAACCTAGAAAGTAAACCCTAATTGCTTGCAAATGATAATGTAAATGCTCTAAATCAAGATGCAAAGTGATCTAAAGAATGAATACAAATGATATAATGAGGCTTATGCAAAGACATGAAAACAACATGAAATCATACCCAACCCCAAGGGAGGGGTACAAGCCAATCTTCAGTCGGTGATCCCTTATTGCTCTTCAATGCCTTCAAAGCCCTAAATGGATGAATGAAATTGATGAATTCTTGATGGATGGATGTTGAATGTTGTTGAATTCTTCAAAGATCTGCTCTTTCGCTACATAGAAGGTTCCTGAAACCAAAATTCCCCTCCTTTCAAATGAAGAAAGAGAGCTCTTATATATGAAACCCTAGGTCTTAATTTCAACTTTTGGCCGACCTAGAGATTGAATCTCCCACCAATTTCTTGGGGTTAAGCTTTATTTTATGATTGGATCGCGCTCCTAAAATTTCAGGAAAAATGTCCGGGACCGTGTGCACTCCGGGTGCCATGGTCCCAACAACTTTTCACCAAATTTTCACGGCCGTCGGATATGATGATTTTAGAGAGAATCCCGAAGTTACAGGTGATTTTGAGATGTGTTGACCCCCAAAATCAAGCCCCCAAGTTCAAAATAGGACCTAATTAGGGTTTTTGATTAAATGATGTATTGGAAGAATAAAGTGAAAGGGGCACACTCTAATGAAAGGGCCCAACTTTATGATGTGGAAGATGATGAAATAGGACCTTAGACCTAATTAATTTAATTAAGTAAGTGCTAAAGGGGAAATGCAATGCAAAATGCAAAATGCGCCAAGGCGGGTGCTAAACTAGGTGTGAAATTGTACCACCCTAGCAAGTGCGTACAATTTACGACACTACATTTAGCCCCCACTTTAGCGGTCATATGAACACTACGTGCATATGCAAGCTAAAGTATAGAAAAGTAAACATTATTTGAAAAAGGATATATCCATAAGTCATCGGACGAAGCCCCTAGCGGTATCTGCAGTACTCAGTTAGGAACTGCACCCTACAAAACACACGTTAGATCACAAAAGCACCTAATGCTTACTAAGGAAGGTGATGAAAATTCAACGGTAGCTATATGCCCCTCCCTGTTTCGGCTTGCTAATTTTAGTAAGTTGAAACAGGGTATCATGTTTACCACTTCGAATTGTTAAAGAATATTGATGACAAATGCTCACAAGAAGATTTGATATGAGATCTAAAACTAATGGAGAATCATTTGGTAAGAAAGAGGACTAAATCTCAATTCCAACACAAGAAAGAGTGTGACGATTTGAGAGTTCTCTAACACAAGATGAAGGATGTAAATGGAAACAAAATGCAAAGAGAAGAAAAGAAAGGAAAAAAGCATGAATACGCACATTGGTGATCCATGAGAAGAATAGTGAGAGAGAAAACATGGACTTCTTGCACCTAGATCTTGTCTAGATGATCCATGGGAAAAAGGACATGGAAAACTAGCCCCTAGAGTCTGTCTAGGTGATCCATGTAAGGGAGGAGAGTGAGAAAGTCTAGCCTTATGCCGCTAGTTCCACTCCACCTCGTGCATGTGTGTGTAAGTGAGGTTAGAAGCACCTCATAGGAGTCTATGCCCGAGTATTCTACAACTTGTATATGTATAGTAAAAAAACGTGACATCTCGCTCTAAGAGTTTGTGCTCTGGTTCCGAGAATGACCCATTGCTCAAAAAGTGTAATGTTTATGTCATAAGCAAAGTAGAACAAGGATACCTACCTTCATCACAAAAGAAGATACCCCAAAAATGCAACAATGTCATAGATCCAAGAAAGAGAGTTTTGCACTCTTTAAGCAAGGATAAGATAGTTGAAAAGGGATATCTTGTAATATGTGTAAAGGAGATCCTTAGGGGAGAAGAGATCTTTGTACAAAAGACACCTATCCCCGAGAGGACAACTATAACATCTTCTAGAATAAGACAAAGAAGAGAATAAGAATGCAATACTTCCTTCTTTTGCGAGGTGAAAGTGATTCTTAATGAAGGATGACGCTCTTTTTAACCCAATTGGGAGAGTGAATTCATTATGGATGTATTTGACCAAGTGCAAAAGAGGTTGTAGTCAAGGACTTACACCTCTTGTAAGAGAGAATCCTTGAACAAACGACAACAAATGCATACAAGGAATAACATTAGGTAATAAAGTTCACACCATCCATGAAATAGGAAAAAGTGGATCCTTAGAAAAAAATAAGGAAAGATCATTGCCTCCCAAGGATAAGGACAATGAGAAGGACTTACACAATCTTCTAGGGAGAGATTTAGACATAAGCAAAATGTACTACATACTCACATGAGTTCATGCCAGCAAGACATTAGTGTATGTAAAATGCTCCTCACAAGAACTGGGTAAGGTAAGAAAGAGAATACACATCTTCTCCCATATCTAGGAAAAGAGGATTCTAAAGAAAAGATGATCAATATTTCCACATTATCACCCCATAGGAACAAGAGATAACATAGAAAAATTAGGCTATTATGTTGCTTCAAAAAATATGATTGCACTTGAAATTGTACCATCATGAATGATAATGAGCCCCCAGTAAATGAGCTACCAATGTCACATAATGACGAGCAACATAATAGCCATTAATGTTATTTAAAGACATGATAGACTAAATGAGGTATTTGAATATGACATGCTAAATGCTCAACTATAAGTGAGATCAAAAACATGTATAAAGTGATAAAAATTGAAGAAGAAAAGTCACAAGAAATCTTAGAAGAAAGATGAGTGTAATTTATTAGAGCCTTATCCCTGGAGGAAAGGACTTTATGATGAATAGGAGATAAAGATTCATAAGTGGATTTAGAAATTTGAGGGGAGTCATAAAGATATTTGTTCATCACCAAGATTTCCTTATGAGGGGAATGAGAGTTGATAGAAGTAGAAGATGATTTAGTTGAAGTGAGATCATCATCACTACTAAATATAGCATTCACATTGGGAGATGGTCTTTTAGATGCTTTAGTGGGCTTAGAAAGATTATATCCAAGTCCAAATGAATATTCATGCATGTTATGTTCTAAAGGAACTTTAATTCCTTGTTCATTTATGCCACAACCATTTCCACTATAGCCGCTATTAGCCAAAATATGAAAACCACAACCATAACAATTAGCCATTTCAGAAAGAAAAGGTGGTTTTTCATAAGACAAAGAATCAAATTCTTCAGAATTTAGAGGTGTGAGGAGAAGAAGTTTGAGAAGCGGCCACAAAATTATTGCTCATAGGTTCAAGTAAGACTGATTGATCTCTAGTTTCTTCCTTCTTTTTAACTTTAAGCTCTCTAGGAGGAACCCTATACTCACCTACGAAGGTGAGATTGAAATCAAGAGATCCCCAATCGTCTTTTGCAAGAACCTTTTTAGGATCAAAAACCTCTTCATGTGTAGATTCAAGTTGAGAAGAATCTTCTTCAGGAACTTCAGACTCATCCAAAGAATTTTGATTATCAGAGGGTAATGATTCATCCATAGGTATCTTGTTTAATGAGTCATCACTAGAAGAGGAAGGCTTAGAAGAACTCCCTTTGGAAGTAGATGTTTGCAAACAAGCTTGAAAATTAGTATCACCTATCAAGGTATATGTCTTATTATTATAAATAAATTTAACTTGTCTATGCAATGTAGAGGGGACAGCTTGCATACTGTGAATCCAAGGTCTCCCTAATAACAAGTTGTATGTTAGATTTCCCGACATAACATGGGTAGGAGTAGGCAAAGTAATAGGTCCCACTGTGATGGGTAAAGTGATAATACCTAATGAAGACTTAGCCACATTATCAAAGCCTCGAATGGGATGAGAGTCAGGCTCAATAAGGGATGTATCCACATTCATCTTATGCAATAGATTAATGCTACACACATTAAGGCCAGAACCATTATCTACCAGTGTTCGTCTTATAGCAGTGTCATTTATGATAACCACAATCATCAAGGGATCATATTGATGTTGAATTTCACTAGTAGGCAACTCATCTTGTGTGAACACAATTTGAGCTTTAGGATTCCTCACAGAGTTAACCAAAGATACTATATTACTAGATGTATTAGGTGGAAGAACATTCAAATCTTTCAAGGCATCTTGTAACATTCCATGATGAGCGGAAGAAGTTTGGATCAAATCCCAAAGGGATATCTTAGCAGGGGTAGTTTTAAGTTGTTCAATAAGATCATAGTCCTTACTAAGCATTTGTGAAATACGAGGAGCTTGCAGAAGAATTGGTTGAGGATTAGGAAGAGAAACTGGAGTAATAGGAGGAGGATTAGGCTGCCTATTATTTCTAGTATTATAGGTATGAGCAACTGCATTATAACTCTCTCTAGTCAGTTGCTTAGCATACTCATAAGGGCTCTTAGTAGAATAACCACCTTGCACAGTAATAATAGGTTTCTTAGGAGTGCAAAAAGAATCATTAGCATAACCACCTTGGACCACTAAGATAGGCTTATTTAAAGGTTGAGAATTTTGAGAAGGATAGGCACCTTGGACAGTGAAGAGAGGTTTGTTAGGTGTTTCATTCACATGTATCAAATTAATTGAGGATGGTTTAGAGGAATGAACAAAAGTGTTGGAAGAATTATTGATAGTCTTCTCTTGCACTAAAATCTTATCATAGATTAAATCAATTTTAGGAGAGAGACAAGGGGTAGGCATTGATGTTCCACTAGGAAGAGTAATACTAGGAAAGGTCATATCATCCTCTATCATCAAAGGACCTACATGGGGAATAAAATTTCTAGGAGAAGGATCAACATTACTCTCTAAAGTCTCACTTTTGAGATGGAGATCTTTGAAAGAGATGTTAACCATCTTGTTTTGAACTAGGGTTTCCTTATGAGTAGAACCAAGTTGAGGAGAGGGAGATGCTTTATTTTTAGAGGGAGAATGATTGAGATTCAAGGAAGGTGAGAAACTATCAAGGGATTTTTCAATCTTGATTTCATCCCCTTTGGCTAGGGGTAGAGAATAATCTATACCTTCTTCTAATGGTTCATCCCAAATAGTGAGGTTGTTGAAAGGAATGTTTGAAGTATTGTCAATTTCGGGAGAGGAGATAAAATTGTTTATTAATTCCTCATCCTTAGGAGGGAGAGCATCAATAGATGTGTTAAACTCATCCTCTTTCCTCAAAATATGTTCAATATGATCTTTAGGGGAGAGAGAATTAAGGAAATTGCTTTTTATTTCATCTTCTTTCTCTAAGGGATACTTATGGGTAAGACAAACTTTAGGAGAAGGGTAAGCATTTATCATTAATTCATCATCTCTAGTGGAAATTTTGTTGGAAAAGGAAATGCCATCACTAGGAAATGTAGGGATAATGTCATCTTCTTGCACAAAAGGATCCTCATGAAGGGAGCATTTTTTAGGAGCCACAAAGTCATCAAGGGCATCATCCAACAAAGCATGATCATATCTATTAAAAGGTTTATCTTTTGATTCAAAAGGAGATATCTCTTCATAGAGGGGATCATTGAAAACAACCATGTTACTAGATTTAGTGGAAGAGTTGATAGGAATGTACCCTTGAGAGGAATCGTTCGACTTATCTTTCTCATCACAACGAAATGGCATAGTAACAATGTTTATGAGTTTTTGGTAAAATGAAGGTTTGGTATCTTTAGGTTTCAAACACTCATCTAAAGCTTCATCTAACTCATAATCATCACAAATATGAACATCTTGCAAATAAAAATCTGACATTTTGAAATAAAAATTGCACACAATGCAAAGAAACAAAACACACTCTTTCTTTTCCTTCTTTTTTTTTTTTTTTGAAAATGAAACTTAAATGAAACACGCTAAATCTAGATTTAGATCTAACAAATTAAAGCAAGAGAAAGAAATAATAAGATTCACGTCGGGTTCACCAAAATGTGTGGGGGAAAAAGTGACACTAAGCAAACATGCCCTAATTTCACTTTCAATCACACACTTGTGGAATACGAAAGAGCCTAGAGGTATCACACAATTGGCTACTTCTTTTTGTGGAAGAGAGAGCCACGGGCTACCTATTAGGATTTCTATTCCTTTGTTGCAAATGATAGATAAGATGATGCAAGTTCAATTCTTAATCCCAAAGTGCAAGTATGAACTAGTAACAAGATTGCAGAATTGAGATTAAACAATGGAAAGCTGTAAACACAAGGACAAGATAAGAATGCAGATGTGTACCCGGAGTTAAAATTTGAGTGAAAATGTTCGGGATGGGGGCGCAGGTGCCACTATCCTGATTCTTCTCTTGAAACTGCTCCTGAAACTGCTGTTTTGCAACCTGAAAAGCTGTCAAAAATGCTGAAACTTGTTGTCTGACAGAAGGACCAGGGTGCCCAGTGCCCCTGTCCTGGCAGGACCAGGGCGCCCCATGCCCCTGTCCTAGCTTTCTGGGCTGGAATTTGGTGTGAAGTTCAGTCTCCGTCTGCTTCCGTCGGATCTGCAACTTGTGGCGTCGTCCAAATCCCGAAACCTGCACTTATATCTGAAGAGGTAGGGTGGGCGGCTATATAGGGTTTTGCCTTAGTCAAACCCCCGCTTTGGTCATTTCCACCTCCACGAATAGCCAAGTTGTATTGTAAAAGTAGTGTGTGTGCAGACCTTGTGTGTGTGCAAGATCCTAAAATGCAAGTAAGCAAACTAGAGCAACCTAGAAAGTAAACCCTAATTGCTTGCAAATGATAATGTAAATGCTCTAAATCAAGATGCAAAGTGATCTAAAGCATGAATACAAATGATATAATGAGGCTTATGCAAAGACATGAAAACAACATGAAATTATACCCAACCCCAAGGGAGGGGTACAAGCCAATCTTCAGTCGGTGATCCCTTATTGCTCTTCAGTGCCTTCAAAGCCCTAAATGGATGAATGAAACTGATGAATGCTTGATGGATGGATGTTGAATGTTGTTGAAGTCTTCAAAGATCTGCTCTTTCGCTGCATAGAAGGTTCCTGAAACCAAAATTCCCCTCCTTTCAAATGAAGAAAGAGAGCTCTTATATATGAAACCCTAGGTCTTAATTTCAACTTTTGGCCGACCTAGAGATTGAATCTCCTACCAATTTCTGGGGGTTAAGCTTTATTTTATGATTGGATCGCGCTCCTAAAATTTTGGGAAAAATGTCCGGGACCATGTGCACTCCGGGCGCCATGGTCCTGACAACTTTTCACCAAATTTTCAGGGCCGTCGAATATGATGATTTTAGAGAGAATCCCGAAGTTACAGGTGATTTCGAGATGTTTTGACCCCCAAAATCAAGCCCCCAAGTTCAAAATAGGACCTAATTAGGGTTTTTGATTAAATGATGTATTGGAAGAATAAAGTGAAAGGGGCACACTCTAATGAAAGGGCCCAACTTTATGATGTGGAAGATGATGAAATAGGACCTTAGATCTAATTAATTTAATTAATTAAGTGCTAAAGGCGAAATGCAATGCAAAATGCAAAATGCGCCAAGGTGGGTGCTAAACTAGGTGTGAAATTGTACCACCCTAGCAAGTGCATACAATTTACGACGCTAAAGTATCAGAGCTAAGTCATCTTTTTGCAGAAGTTTAATAGCTTGAGGAGATTCTATGGCAACTAACTATTTCAGGAAGGACAGTCCAAAGCTTGATGGAACTAACTATGGTATATGGAAAATCAGAATGGAGACACATTTGAATTTCATTGGAAGAGACATATGGGATGTTACAAACAATGGCTATATTGGTCCTACACATTGTCAACTTAATCCACCAAACTTGGCTAAAGATTAGGAGAATGATTGCAAAGCAAGAGAAGCACTTTTGATCGCATTGTCAGATCAGGAAATCATGGGATTATCAGACCAATCCATTGCTAAAGCTATTTGGGACAAATTGGAGACATTGAATGAGGATGATACCACTGTCAAAATTGCAAAACTGGAATGCTTCCAGGTCAGGTATGAAAATCTAAAAAATGGAAGAAGATGAAAGGATTTCTGCTTTTATGGAAAGAGTTAATGAAATTATTTTGGGTATACAATGTTGTGGAGGATCCTTAAGTTAAGATGAAATTGTATCTAAAGTTTTAAGATAATTTCCACCGGGATACAAAATGAAAGTAACTGCTATTAATGAATTAAGAGCAATGCCTAATACATCAATATCTAGAGATACCTTGGTTGGAAAACTTTCAGCCTTTGAACTTGAGCAATTTGGTCTTGTTGCTACAATTAAGACAAATTTAGCCTTCAAAGCATCATCATCTGCATCATCATCATCATCATCATCTGAAAAATCTGATTGGAAAGCACTTTATGCAAGACTACTTGCAGACATCAAGAGAGAGAATGAAGAATTGGAAGAGCTTGAAGCACTATTTGCAAAGGAAAATGCCTAAAGGTCCAGTTGGAAGTAAGTATGAAGGTAAAGCACCATTTAAATATTTTAACTACAATAAAATTGGTCATATGGAATCTAAGTGTCCTGATAGACATGCAAGATTGAAAGAAGAAGCTAAAAGAACATACAAGGCTAACCCTGAATATCAGAGATACATATTTAAGAAGAATAGATACAAATCATGTTACTATGTTTATGAAGGAGTTACTGATGATTCTGATGAGGAACCGGTAGAGCAGGCCCTGACAGCTAAAATTGAAGAAAAGGATGAATGGATCATTGATTCCAGATGTTCACATCATATGACTGGTGATAAAAGAAAATTCTCAACCTTTCAGGAATACAATGGAGATCTAGTAAGATTTGGGGATGATAAAGCTTCTTTGATCAGAGGAAAAGGCACTATATCTTTTGATGGTAAGCACAATACTGACAACGTTTATTATGTTGAAGGTTTGAAGCATAATCTTTAAAGTGTTGGTCAATTAGTTGAAAAGGGATTTTAGTTACAATTCAAGAATGATAAAGGTAAAATCATGAATAGAACTAGTTTGGAAATTGCAACCGGTAATCAGACTAGAGGTAATATCTTTCACCTGAATAACAATGAGAATACATGCTTAATTGTAGATATTGATGAAAGTTGGTTATGGCTGTTACTACTTCTCAAATTGCCATTATTTTTATTTCCAAAGTCATACTATATATTCTAGTCGGTTAGTATTACCAAATCATGCAGTCGGTACACACAGAGAAGTTGGTATGAACAGTCTAGTCAGTTACAGAAGAAAGCAGTCACAAAACGTACTATTCACCGAGCTGTTTACCAAGTATTGTTTCATGGCTACTGAGCAGTAAAGTTAACTCACCAAGTTGATAATCACTGAGTGAAACGTTTTACCAGATACATTGAACCTGAACATGCACATGAAAATGTGTTACAAGATCAAGGCACATCTAACCATTTTTACATTGGAAATTGCACTAGAAGATTATGTTTGATTGCAAGGTCAATCTAACCAATGAAATATATTTTTTAGCTATTCATTCGAGGAATCTTTTTGTAAGATTGAAGCAATGAACTAGATCACTGCTATAAGAGATGTGAGATATGTGTGTGTATGCATGAAGGAAGATTGTTATAGAGACACAGAGAGGTCACTGAGAAGGTTATCAATGAACAGTCGAAAAATAGAGTAAACAGAAGGGTTTACCGAGTTACAATATGGGTTACTGAGGTATGATACAAGCTAGGTAATCTTATTCTGAGCACATAGAATCTGCTATAGCATTTCAGATGTAAAGTTGCAGATATTTGTAAAGTCTTATTGTAATATTTTGAATTTGTAAGAGAAACCTTTAACAGGGTAAAAGACTCTAACCAAGTCTATAAATTGTAAATCCTCTAACCAGGTGCAGCATTTATATAGTGTTGTAAAATCCTTTAGTAAGGTAGATCTAACAAATCTTGATACTCCTAACAGGGTAAGCTACCAGAAATAGCTAAATGTAGCTCTAACCGAGCAATCTTTATTATTGCAGTAGTGAAGTTGTGGGTGCCATCCCCACCATAGTTTTTCTCTCTAACCAAGAGTTTCTATGTGACCAAAATATATGTGTTATGGAGTGAATCATGTATGATTGTTATCTGTTTGTTTTAACTTTATTTTATGTTACTGCACTATTCTGTTTATGCATAACAGTAAGGTTATTATTGAAGAAAGGTTTTGAATTACTGATTCACCCCTCCCCTCTCAGTAAATTAGCTTTCCATATTGGGCCTAACAATTGGTATTAGAGCTTGAATTTTTTAAAAGGGTTTAACTACCTAAAGAAAGAGATCTTATCAATGGAAGGCTACAAACAATCTCAGAGGATTGTATATCTACAAGAAGAGCTGGATAATGCAAATCAAGTGATTGTAGACATGCAGAGGCAAATACAAAAATCTCTGAAAGTAAGGAGAAGATTATCTGCTGACTTGCAGGATTCTCAAGAGCTAGTGGAACAAATCGAGACATCATCTGAGAATAGTATATCTGAAGAGACTGAAGAAATGATTGGAATGTTGAAAGAAAAGAACAAAACATTGGCTGATCAACTAAAAGCAACGAAAAGAGAACATGAACATTTCAATACATAGATGACTGAAAATCTAGATGCATTAAGGATAGCTAAGGATAAAGCAAGAGATCTAGAAAGAGAGAAACAACAACTTGAAGCTCTAGTATTTGACAAGGATGATGAAATCATAAGGTTAACTGGTATTCAACAAAATATGACAGATCAACTAGGGTATGCACATCATGAAGAAATTCTAAAGAATGATGAAAATCAATCATTGAAACTTGAAGTATCAAGGTTGACTGGTGAACTTGAAATAGAGAAGAAATCCAAAGAATCATTGGAGAAAAGCTATGAAGCATAAAAAATGTTGGATGAGAAACTGAATACAAGAAGACCCTACAAAGATGGAGGACTCGGTTACAAAGGAAAAGAATCAACCGAGAAAGGAATTCATACTACCGAGAGAGGAGAATCATCAAAGAAAGCTAGAAATAGGGATAACATCAAAAGGAAAAAGCCTACTTGCTACTATTGTGGAAATCAAGGTCATACAGCCAACATATGCCAGATCAGAAAAGGTAAGCAACCGAATTTCACTAAGTCTAATGGATATTGTTACAATTGCAATAAATATGGTCACACATCTAATCAATGTAGGACAAAGTCTATTAACAACTATCAGAAGGCAAAATTCAAAGGATTTTGTAGAAACTACAATAGATATGGACATAGTACCGAGAAGTGCTGTTCTAAGAAAAAGAACTACATGCGGTATCCACACCAAGCAAACACTAGAGGTTACCAATCTCACACAGATCCTTATCGACAATATGCAATAGTACCATGGGATTACAATACGAGGCTATGGTGTGAATGTTGTGGAAGATATGGACATATTAGTGTCAACTATTTTATAAGGTTTGGAATGAACAACCAGAGATCATGGAGAAATCCTGGTATGGCATGTTTTCATTGTCACAAAGCTGGACATTTAGCTGGAGATTGCAGAGATCAACCTAGAAGAGACATTGAAGAGATAAAAGAAAAATTCAAGATGATTTGGAAAAAGAAGGAAATTATGTCAGATGAAGAAAGCACCTTACCTATCGAGTTAGGTGCACCTATTTCAAATTAGTCAGGAAAAGGTATGGAGGGACTGCATTCTATAAAGGTTAAATCATAACAGTTCCTATTCTATTATGTACAAAATTCAGAATCTACATAGTTAAGATGCAATTAGTCAGTTTATATAATATACAGGAAACCTGTCAAGTCGGTGTATATAGGAAACCTGTCAAGTCGGTTAATAAAGGAAATTTGGCTACTTGGTTAAAACAAAAAAAGGAGTAAATCGGTAAAAGGTGAACCAAGTGCATTTAATGTCTTGACCTAACTTGCACGGAGCCCAATGACATATTTTTGAGTACTTAAAAGTGTTCTCGCGGTCATTTTCATTCACCAAGTTTTTGAGAAGAAGAGAAGAGCGAATCAAAGTGATCAAACTTCATTCAGAGTGAATTTAGAGCTATTTACATCAAATCTATTCACTGTTAAGCTGGTTTCCGATCTAGTCAAATTTCTATTGTCTACTGAGTGTGAAGCGTCAGTCATTTGTAAACCCTAAGGATAATTTGTGAAATCTTACCCAAAACCTACCATGGCACCCAAGATCCAAGATACCGTAGTTGTCCAAAATGTGGAGAAGCCCTCACTGAAATATTCTTTAACTCCCAAAGTTGCCTCAGAACTGGATGACAAAACTGCATTTTCACTCATCTCGGATCGATTCTTGCTATTAGAAGATGTCAGATTCTTCACCAAATGTCATGTTGAGGAACTCGGTCATGTAGAGATTAGAAACACATATGATGAACTTTGCACTGATGGAAAACTAGATAGCAAATTTGAGCATATCAAAATCAAGGGATTAACTGAAGCCCTAGTCTATCCCTGTGTGTTCAAACCCTAGTGGGTTAAGTTTGTCTTGAGCTTTGTCTTGAGCAGAGTACATGATGATTTCATGTGGCTACAAGAGCAACCATTCAAGATCACTAAGGAAGTCATTCACCTGATCATCGGGTATCCCATCTATGATCATGCACGTGCACAGAAAATGATATCACAAAAGGAGCTAATCAGTCTAACCGGAGTAGAATCTGATTACCGAGGACTGAAATTGAATAATGTCACTGATGCAGAACTCAAGTTTGCAATTAGAGTTATTGGTTACTGTTTCTTCCAATTTGTAAGGGAAAACAGTGTACCATGTGCTGCAGTTGACTTGACCTACAAAATAGTGAAGAAGGGAATGAAAGTAGGCTTGTGTGAAGTACTACTGAAGAACTTGTTTGAGAACCTGAACACAATAAGGAAGCTGAAGAAGAACAACTCGGCAAATACACTAAAGTTCGGTTCATTACTTGTATGTAAGTTTTTCTACTTTGAGAAGTTCTTTCCCTCAGTAAGTAAAGTAGTATGGGAGCTACACCAACCCATCACCCATCAAATCAATGACTTCATCAAGAAGTTAGGAGATAACTTTAATGATATCATGGATGATTACTTCAGCAAATTCCAAGAGAAAATGCACAACAGGTACAGGATTCCACCACAGCTGGTAGAAAAATACAAGGACAATATATGTTTTGAGGTCAACACTAATTATTGTTATGTAAATGTTGTTGAATCGAGAACTCAATCGTTGCAACCAATGGGTTATGAGATTGATTATGATATAACACAACAACAAATTGATGCCTATTTATCATTGCCAAGGCATGTAACCGAACTAAGGTATGGAACCTATGAAGAGGTGAAGGAGAAAGTAGAAATGAGCATTGTAGTACCTAAGGCTACAAGAAAAGCTACAAAGATGATAAAGGTTTTATCTGAGAAATTCGGAGAAGAATCCTCCTCTACACCTATCAAAGGCAATTTTACCATTATTGAAGAGGAATCAGAAGCTCAAGAGGCTGCAATAACATTTAGCACAGAGTTGCCAAAGGGTAAAGTTCTAAAAAGAAAGAAATAGAACATCTCACAGGCCCTACCGACTCCACCAACAAAGAGACCCAACACCAGAGCATCAACTGCATCACCGGGTAAGAAATTGAAGAGTGTTACTGCACCCAAGGTAACCAAGACTTATAAGAAATCTACTCGGAGACTCATTTTGGCAAAAGAGTCTAGTGATACAGAGTTTGATGATGCAAATAAATTCCAGATTGTGAAAAGCAAAAAGGTAAATATTCTTAGTGTTGAAATTTTTTGTGCCAATCTTAAAGAATACAGTGGATTTACAGGATTTAGATATGTTAAGTATGAGACTAGGAATAATGATGAGAAGCGACAGATTGAAGAAGCTATAATCTATACACTTCTGAAGTTTCGGCTAGCACCATTGGAACTAGCAAAGTCACTTCCGAGTGAACTATACTTACATATTGATAACAGATGGAAATATGCAATGGACTCAGAGAGACAAATAAGAGAAATAAGTCTAGTCCATCTATTTCCTGACATGTCCTGGCAGAAATCAAGGAGCATTTGACCACATACAATTCTAAATTTCTTGTGAAATAGAGAGCCTTAAAATTGATGAATGGGCTATACATTGATGTGGAGAATGAGACAAAAGCCAAGTGGCAGGAGATCTTCAAACAAAAGGATGTCGGTGAAAAATCTCAAATTGAAATTGTTGATGTCACCGAGCAAGATCCAGATGTCACTGAGCAAGGTCCAGACCTGGCTGACACTGTACAAATTGATGAAGATGTAATGGATGAAGCAACACCAGAGAAGGAGATGATTGAAGGCACTACCTATGCAAAACTTGTCTCTAGTGAATCTGTCTTAGAACAAGTTTAGCCTTATCTGCCGGTGAAGCCACCTGTCTCAACCGAAGCTCCCAAGGACACTGAGCAAGGCACCGAAGGTACCAAATCTGAAGCAACAGACGATACAACCAAAGATCAAACATCTCAAGCATAGACAAGCACCACAAATGTTACAGCTGAGACCCCTAGCACTGAGACACCAAAGGACACTACAATGGATACAGGAACTGACCAAAGTGTTGCATCTTCCGAGCAACCTATTGAGGGTTAGCAAGCCTCACAAGAACTTATCTTAGTGCCTCCGACCAAAGGAAAAGAGAAGAAGGTGAGAAAGCATGGTTTCAAATTTGACTTGTCTAAACCGATCATGTTGCCCAATGTAGACATCTCCAAATTGAAAGGGCAAGCACTCACTGAATTCGGTGAACTATGCAAAGGAAAGGCTGAACAAGAGAAGCAACTGGCCATACGGAAGAAGAATAAAGTACTTCAGAAGGTTAGGACACTACTTACATAAATGCTACCTTCAACAAAACTGTCAACTGATGCAGCCATCCATATTCAATTGGATGAACTCCTAAATAAGATTGAAACATCTGGAGTTGATGCATCTGAGTACTTAAGCAAGCTCAAGGATAAAGAGCTAATTGCTAAAATGATAGAAGAAGTACAGAAATCCATTGCCGTAGGCAAGGTAAAATTTGTCAAATTCATTGTTGAGTTGTCCCCTCAAGTCAAGCATATTCTTTATTTATTCTAGAAACTGTGTACATTTTCCTTATTCATTAAAGATGTCAAAAATAAAATTGATGCAATTGAGAAAGAGATCACCGATCCCTCAACTAAGTTCACCATCAATAGCTCATGGCTCAATAGTTAGAACTGAGGAATGAAGAGCATAAAATCAGGATGGATATAATGACTCTTTAGACATTATTCATTCCTCATCTCTCATCAGTATAGGAACAAATCAACCGAACTACACGCTTATCAACTACACAAGAGGGAAGCACTCTTGATGGCTTAATATCACTCCTAGCTGATATTCAAGCACAAAATTCATTAATGGAAAGTGTAAAAGATTCACTCTTAGTCGCCCTCACCGACGTCCAGACCAAGTATAAGTCTATTTTTTATCAGTTACTGCCTCCAGATGGAAATTAAGTTTTTGATGTTTGTCAAAAAGGGGGAGTAATATCATGATACTACATAGAGGAAAGTAATACCCAGTAAAGGGGGAGTAATGCTATATTTGGAGAGTGATATAGTTTTGATAATACAGTTTTGAGTATTGTATACAAGGGGAGTATACCGAGTAGAATATACAGAGCATTCAGAGAACACAAGCACAAAACAGAACCGAACATGCAAAATTCAGAGTTATGTACAAAATAATGATAAGGGGAGTATATCTACATATATTATTTCATTGACTATTGTATATATTTTCAAGTATAGTCATTTTGCAAGTATATAGTTTTTGAGTTATGACTTTGAAAGTAGTTTTTTTCAAACATATCAACTAATGTCAAAAGGGGAGATTGTTACTACTTATCAAATTGCCATTAGTTTTATATCCAAAGTCATACTATATATTCTAGTCGGTTAGTATTACCAAATCATGCAGTCAGTATACAGAGAGAAGTCGGTATGAACAGTCTAGTTGGTTACAGAAGAAAGCAGTCACAAAATGTAGTATTCACCAAGTTGTTTACTGAGTATTGTTTCATGGCTATCGAGTAGTAAAGTTAACTCACGGAGTTGATAATCACCGAGTGAAACATTTTACCAAATACATTGAACCTGGACATGCACATGAAAACATGTCACAAGATCGAGGCACATCTAACCATTTTTACATTGGAAATTGCACTAGAAGATTATGTTTGATTGCAAGGTCAGTCTAACCAATGAAATATTTTGTTTAGTTATTCATTCGAGGAATCTTATTGTAAGATCAAAGCAATGAACTAGATCACCGCTATAACAGATGTGAGATATGTGTGTGTATGCATGAAGGAAGACTATTACAGAGACACAAAGAGGTCACCGAGAAGGTTATCAATGAATAGTGGAAGAACAAAGTAAATAGAAGGGTTTACCGAGTTACAATATGGGTTACCGATGTATGCTACAAGCTAGGTAATCTTATTCTGAGAAAATAGAATCTGCTATAGAATTTCAGATGTAAAGTTGCAGATATTTGTAAAGTCTTATTGTAATATTTTGATGTTGTAAGAGAAACCTTTAACAGGGTAAAAGACTCTAACCAAGTCTATAAATTGTAAATCCTCTAACCAGGTGCAGCATTTATATAGTGTTGTAAAATCCTTTAGTAAGGTAGATCTAACAGATCTTGATACTCCTAATAGGGTAAGCTATCAGAAATAGCTAAATGTAGCTCTAACTGAGCAATCTTTATTATTGCAGTAGTGAAGTTGTGGGTGCCATCCCCACCACAGTTTTTCTGTCTAACCAAGAGTTTCTGCATGACCAAAATATGTGTTATGGAGTGAATCATGTATGATTGTTAATTTGTTTGTTTTAACTTTATTTTATGTTACTGCACTATTATGTTTATGCATAACAGTAAGGTTATTATTGAAGAAAGGTTTTGAATTACTGATTCACCCCTCCCCTCTCAGTAAATTAGCTCTCCATATTGGGCCTAACAATGGCATAAGAGACTTTGTCATGTAAATTTTGATTGCATTGTGAAGATCAGTGCAACTAAGGCAGTAAGGGATCTACCTAAGATTGTAAACCTCACAATCCAGTATGTAAGGAATGTCAATTTGGAAAGCAAGTTAGAGCAACTTTTATGTATTCTAGAAAAATCCAATAATGTTCTTGATTTAATTCGTACTGATTTATGTGGTCCGGCAAGAACTAGAAGTTTACAAGGAGATAGATATTTTATGCTAATCATTGATGATTATTCCAGAATGTGTTGGGTTACTTTTCTTAGGGAGAGATCAGAAGCTTTTGGGAAATTCAAATTATTCAAGGAAATAGTACTGAATGAAACCGGTAAGAAAATCAAATGTTTAAGATTAGGTCAAGGAGGTGAATTCACATCTAAGGAATTTAATACATTCTATGAAGTGAATGGAATTAGAAGACAGTTATCAGCACCTCATACACCCTTGCAGAATGGAGTTGTCGAAAGGAAGAACAAAACTATTTTGGATGCAGCTAGAAGTATGATATCAGATGCAAACCTACCTCATTTATATTAGAGAGAACTAGTGAATACAACGGTTTACACATTCAACAGAGTTCACATCAAAGGTGAAACCGGTAAGACCCATCATGAACTATGGTTTGGTAATACTCCTACTCTTAAATATTTTAGAATATTTGGAAGCAAATGTTATATTAGGAGAGATGATTATATTGGTAAATTTGATCCTAGAAGTGATGAAGGAATATTTCTTGGTTATTCATCTAAGAGAAAGGCATATAGATGTTTTAATAAGAGGTTGTAGAAAATCATTGAGAGTACAAATGTGAAGATTGATGAACAGTTTAGAGGTAATTAAAGGTCTATGGACTTTGAACCGGCAGTTGAGATAATCACAAATGAACCTATACATAATGTTGATCCAGTCACACTGGCATCATCTGAGAATTCCATAGTGACTGAAGAACATCAGCAAGTGAATACACCCAGGTATGTAAGATTGAATCACTCCAAAAGTCAGATAATTGGGAATAAGTATCAAGGTGTAATGACTAGAGGAAGACTGAAAAATGAAGAGGTATGTCTAATTTATCAAATTGAACCCACAGTAGTTAATGAGGCATGTGAAGATAAACATTGGATTAAAGCTATGGAAGATGAATTGGAACAAATTGAAAAGAATAACACATGGACATTGGTTCCCCGGCCTAAAAACAAAAATGTAATTGGAACTAAATGGGTATTCAAAAATAAAATTCATGAAGATGGTAAGGTAATCAAAAACAAAGAAAGATTAGTGTGTAAGGGATATTCATAGAAAGAGGGAATTGATTACAATGAAACCTTTGCACCGGTAGCTAGAATTGAGGCAGTCAGACTATTTCTAGTATTTGTAGCACAAAAAAACTATAAAGTATATCAAATGGATGTTAAATGTGCATTTCTAAATGGTGATCTTGAAAAGGAATTTTACATTGAACAACCTAATGGATTTTTTTTGACAAATAACAAAGATATGGTTTGCAGGCTAAGGAAAGCTTTATATGGATTAAAACAAGCTCCTTGAGCTTGGTATGCTAGATTAGACAAATATCTTTTGAAGCTTGGTTAGACTAAAGGTAATGTTGACAACAACTTATATTTCAAAGTGACTAATGATGACATCTTGGTTATTGAATTTTTTGTTAATGATATAATTTTTGGAGGAGAAGATGGATTGTGTAAAGATTTTTCTAATAAGATGTAGGAAGAATTTGAAATATCTATGATTGGGGAGATAAAATTATTTTTAGGATTATAGATTTCACATACTGATAAAGGTATATTCATATGTCAATCTAAGTACTTGAAGGAACTACTAAAGAAATTTGGTATGGAAAACTCTAAACTGGTAAGTACTCCTATTACCACAACTGACAAACTATCATTAAAGGATGAATCAACACCTATTAATCCAACAAGATATAAATCTATGAGTGGAAGTTTAGTATATTTGACACAAACAAGACCTGATATTATGAATGCAAGATGTATTGTTTCAAGAATTCAGAGTAATCCTAAGGAAAATCATGAATTAGCAGTGAAAAGGATTTTACGGTATCTACAAGGCACAACAAATCTTGGTTTATAGTATCCTAAACATGAAAATTTTGATTTATGTGCATACACAGATGCAAATTAGGCTGGAGACATAGATGACAGAAAGAGCACCACCGACAGAGCATTCTTTCTTGGTAGCAGATTGATTTCTTGATTGAGTAAGAAATAGAGTTGTACATCATTATCAACAACAGAATCAGAATATGTTGCAGTAGCAACTAATTGTACTTAGGTATTATGGAGTAAGCAAATGCTGAAGGACATAAAGGTAAAATGCAAATAACCTATAATCATTTACTGTGATAATATGGCAGCAATAGATATATCCAAAAATCTGGTATTTCACTCTAAAACTAAACATGTTTCTATCAAATTCAATTTTATGAAAGAGAATATTGAAGAAAAAGAAGTGAAATTGGTTTATGTGAACACTAAAGACCAGATTGTAGATATCTTTACTAAGCCTTTGCCTAAGGAAACTCTTGAATATCTCAGAGAGCAGCTTGGGGTGATACCCTCACCAGTAGAAACTTAGACAATTAGAGCATGGCATCAGACTGGCAAGAATTAACAAAGAAATCTTTTTCCGACTTTGATGAAGGAGGGCTACTTCTCAGGGGGAGTAGTTGGCTATAACAATTGGTATTTGTAATTAGTTCTATGAACTAGTTGTATCTATTTTTTGTATTTCTTTGGCATTTGATGTCAAAGGGGGAGTGATATCTATGGAAAAACACATTATCTTTTAGAGAGATATTATATATTTTGATTCCTGGTAATTGATCTCTTTGGGAGATTATTGGTTTATGGTTTTTGGCATTTTTGCTTTGGCACTTAGATGGTTTTTCCATCTTGTGTTGCCATCAATGCCAAAGGGGGAGATTGTTGGTATTATGGATGTGTTTCATTGGTTTTGTCATTGATGTCAACACTTGTCAACACTTATCAGCACTAGAGATCTGTGGTTATGTTCACCGACATGTTCAGTGACTTATGCACAGTCACCGATATCTGGTTCACTGGTAGGTTATATTGTTCACCAGCACAGAGGATGACTTGTTATCATCTGGAGATTACTTGGTTATGTCAAAGACATGGTTTGGACACTTGGTTATGGTGATTTGGTTATTGGTCTAATCAAGTTTGCATATTTGTTGTTACCAGCAAATTGGTCTAGGTTATGGACCGACAAGCGTTATCTATTCCAGATTAACACGACACGTTATGGAGATGATTTATTGATTGGTTATTATTGTAAATGCATTAAGCTGACATGATGCATTGCATATTGATTCATTTGTAATTGATTTAATTGTAATACTCTTAGTGAACCGACCTACACATTTGGTCTTAGGTTTTGGTATATATGTAAGATATCATTTATGAGATTAAGTCAGAAGGAGATAGGGAATGTAATAGGTATTACAAGGTTGTAATATTCGGTATATGCGAATATAATAAGCGCTATACATGAAGACATCATTTGAAGGTTCAAGGAAGGTATGAAGAAGATAATTAGAGCTTAACCGATACTGAATCCAACATATGAAGATGTTATTTTGAGCAATACATTATCATTGGATTTAACCATCCAATTGTAGTCAGTGTGACTCCCATTTTGTGATTGAGCAGTGAGCTCTAGGCAGTTGGCCTTTCTGCATGTGCAGACCACATTTGTACACACATACTATTTGCAGTAGTATCATCTAATTGTGGGTAAGGTTTCCCACTATTTTTTTTCCCCTTACAGGGTTTCCACATACAAATATCTATGTTATGTGTTATGGATGTTATTTGTCTTCCTGTTTCATGCATTAAACTTTACCGGTACTATAATTAATTGTTAAATTGTCAACCAACATTAAGTTTGGTTTACTAGTATTATGCATTAAGTTTGATTAAGTTATATTTGGGTTAAAATCAATAGACAATTGATTCACCCACCCCCCCTCTCAGTTGCCTCCGAGTACTAACAATGATAAAACCTGTGTCATCTGATATGAAGGAAGTAGAGATTCACGCCATTGTATTTAGTGTATTTATTACTATTTTGGATAACTTGAAGAGTGGGTGAGATACTCACCTAAGATCCTTGAAGATCATTTTTGCTAACATCTTCAAGTATTTGTAGAATATATTCGGCAAGTATCTCTATATATAAGTTTTGGGTAGCACCCTATCTCTAGCATTTCTATAAAAGGAGGAGAGAATCAGTGAAAAATGTACAATATGGAAGAGTGTAATTCTTTGTCTAAGGGGGAGCCTTAGAAATTCTTTTGATCCGGTGTATAGTGTTGAACACTTAGCCATTTTTTTCACGAGTGTTTCCATCAATGCCAAAGGGGGAGATTTTTCAAAATTGGCACTCATCTAGTGGCTTTTGATGGTTTATTACTAGTTTAGGGTTGCCATTGATGGTAATTCCTCATGGAGATACGATCCAATGGCCTTAATTCTTCTCAATTAGAAGCGGATGTCAATCGGTAGCCAGTTAATCGGTGTTTTAGGAAGAATAAACCAGGTTTGGGTTTGAAAGCTTTCTGGTTATTGCGGTGCATTATATCATGTTTGGATTGATAAAGCTGACATAGAAACATCATTTTATTATTATTTTGGTGATCCAGTCAATTCGACATGTGATTACACGTTACACAAGCCGGATGACATGATAAATGACCCTTTTGTGATTGTCGGTATATAAGTTTGGTGTAGATGATCTGTTTGGAGGATGGTATGATTGTATATGAGTGAGTGGTGATTGAGAATCTATTTTGGCGCAGTTTCACATGCACATTCTTGATTCAGTAGCTGATTGAAATAGTGTATAGGGCAAAATAGAGCAGATCAACAGAGGTGACCCAGTTAGTATATTTGGCACTCAACCAGAACTAATCCAAGCATTGTAGATGTTATTTCAGAGTTCATTTTGTTGTAATTCATCATTGTAACTAATTAGTAAGGAAGTGAGCCTTTCGAGGTGGTAGCCCTTATTGTATTTGAGCAGTAAGCTCTGGGCAATGTGCTTGAATTCTTATGCACTCCCCATATTATAATCTTGGTTTTCTACTAGCCATAGTGGAATAATATTGGTTCAAATCCCACCATGGTTTTTCCCATTTGGGTTTCCATGTAAAAATTTGGTGTTATTCTTTGGTGGTTGTTTGTTCTATGCTTTTGCATTCTAATTACATATTTATGTTTGTGGTTCTTTAAAGTTAAGTTTGAAAATCTTCTAACTGGTAGAGCATTGATTCACCCCCTTCTCAATGATCCCTGATTCCAACATATCTTTTATTCCTATTGTATACACTATTCCTCTATTTGTGTTTTGTGTATTCTTAGTTTCTTTTTTTGGGTTCCCATTCCCTTGAGTTTCTAATTTTATTCCCCCATTTCCTACATCTTTGTCACTCTGGTTTAGGTTTTCATCAATTAAGGTTTCAAAATTATCATTCCTACCCTTGGCTCCATGAGCCTTTGTCTCATCTTTTTTAGCTAAGGAACTTTCCTCTCCTAAAAACATCACCCAAGTCAATGTAGGCATTGCTTGTTCCAACCCCTTCATAACTTTCAACTTAATAAACCCATGGTGTGTGTAGTGTCCTAAATTATGTTCAATGCATTTATGACACTTACACATTGCGCCCGATGCATTTATGACAATGCTCATGATAAATATCCTATTACTTTGGCATCATGAGCTCAAAAGATAGATTATCCCCAATTTCCCTTAGACCTCATTTGGGACCATCTTGGTATGGATAGTAGCACATCATGTAGACGTATGTATTCCTCACTAAAGTCCTATCAAATTCCCAAATCTGGAATCATATATCCCACATCAAACTTTTTTGGACTTGTGACCCTTCACTTGAATGAATCTCTAATGGCTATCCTTGGCTATTCATTGTATTAAAACCAAATTATCTTGTTTATTGAAATCTCTAGACACTCTTGGAAAGAAAGCTCTCAAGGAAATACTCTCTCATGTTCTTGGCTCTCATTGTAAACACAACTATTGTCTTGCAATAGTAATACTATCTCGAGCTTCATCACGCTCCTATCTAAAGAAAGTGGTTTGTAAATTCAGTGGAGACCATCAAAGAAGCAAATCAAGGACAATTAGTTTACGTGTTGAATGTGGTTAACTCTAAACCAGTATCGGTGTTCCAATCGGTATTCATTGATTGTGTGATGAGTTACCCCTAACTGATAGATTTGGTGGAAATTTGTGATAATTTATGCTATATTGTCCAAACACACTGCACCTAGGAAATTGTGATATGATTCTTATGCTGACATGAAAACTAATGTCCATTTAATGACATTATGATGAACTATTTTGACATATGATATGATGCAAGATAGAAGTGTTAAGTTGTTGAAGGCATTACAAAAATATGTTGGTGATGCAGTTTTGATTGAGCAGAAGAGGATCTATTCAAGCAAGTTGTGCTACTTCTAGATCACACCACCTGTTGTTTTCTAATCACTACAATAGTCAAATCCCCTAAATGGGTAAGCTCTGACAAGCTTCAATCTACAAATCCTTTAACAAGGTCATCCATTATTAACAGGGTACTACCTTTAATAGGGTATAGCTCCTTACAGAGCTTTGGGATTTTTAAGAGGATTCGCTCCTAGCAAAGCACTTTTGTAGACCTTAACCGGTCAGTTATCTATTACTGCAAATAGTTAACTTGTGAGTCCCATCTCACCGTGGTTTTTCCCATTTGGATTTTCCACGTATAAACACTTGTGTTATAGTGGATGTTTTAATTATTGTGGATGCTTTAATATCATTTTGGATTGCATGCATAGTGTTTGGTAAACTTGTTAAGTATCTCTACCGGTCAGTGTTTAAAGTGGTATTGTTTTTGCTGTCACTGATTCACCCCTCCCCCCTCCCCCCCTTTCAATTCTTTATAAGTCTATCAATTGGTATCAGAGCCTAACTTCCTTAAGGCTTAATCACTTTGAAGGAGACCCTAAATCCACCATGGGGGATATGAGCTAATTTGAGATGGCTAGAGTTCTTCAAGCTACTAAGGAAGAGCTTGATACCCTAAGGGTCAAACTTAAAGCTTCACAAGTCAAAAGGAGAGAGCTGACTGAACAACTATTGGAAATATCTAATAATAGTTCTTCGGATGAAGCTAACATTGATGCATTGGCTAAAGAAGTTGATAAACTGAATGGTGAAAAGCTAAATCAAAGAAGAGAGTTAGAAGCCCTAACTATCCACATGAGTGAAGAGCTTGAAGCAAGAAGGGCAGTTGAAGACCTAATCAAAGAAAGAGATCATGAGATTGTTAAGATCAAACATAAGAATGCAACTTTGCATGATCATTGGCATGAAGAAAAAGAAGAAAAACAGGCTTTGTAGCTAGATCTTGAAATGGCAACATCTCTAAGAGAGACTCTTGCAAAACACAATGAAGATCTTACCAGAGAGCTCATTGAGGCTAATGGAAAGATGGAAAATTTCAATAAGAGTTCTACTATGCTGGACGAGCAGATCCAATCTCAAAGGATGAAGGGTGATACATCTGGACTAGGCTTTAATACATCTGAGAAAGGAGAGTCTTTTGGTACAAAGAGCAACATTCACAAGGACAAAACTTCTCCTAAGGCGTACAAGCCCACCGGTAAGAAAGATTTTAAACCTATTTGCTTTGTCTGTCATAAACCTAGACATACTACAAATGTTTGTAGAAAAATACCCAATGAGAATATAGGCTATAATGCAAATGCTAGGTATGTATCTGGGAGATTTGAAGGTCATTGTTTTACATGCAACATATATGGACATAGATCAATTGAATGCAGATATGGATAAAATAATATAGTACCTCACACGAATGGAAGACCTAATGGTAATTGGAGGAGAACCTATGACAACCGAAGTAACACGAACCTGCAGAAACCCTATGTCAACCGGTTTAGTCCATTTGAAATGGAAAAGGTAATCAATGTCATATGCACCATTTGTAACAATTATGGTCATGTGTCTATGAACTGGAGAAGGAGAATAGGAAGAGGCAATGCACTTTCTTGGAGATCATCCAGAATGGCTTGCTATCATTATCACAAACCGGGACAAATGGTGAAGTTTTGTAGAACCAGAAAGAATAAACTGGTGAACTACTCTGAAGATCATAAAGGTAAGCATAGGGTAAATATTGAGGAAACCAGAGAGGATATGAACTGAATCTGGAAAAAGAAGAGTGAGGATAAACCTATAGAAGAATCTAATCCTTCACCATGGTTTTTCCCATTTGGGTTTTCCACGTATAAACGCTTATGTTATGGTGGATGCTTTAATATCATTTTGGATTGCATGCATAGTGTTTGGTAAACTTGTTAAGTATCTCTACCAGTCAGTGTTTAAAGTGGTATTGTTTTTGCTGTCACTGATTCACCCCCCCCCCTCTTAGTGCTTTATAAGTCTATCAACCTCCACTCATGGTCAAGTGTCCTAATGATTATGATCTTGTTGAAAAACTTAAAGTTACTCCTACTATAATCTCACTATAGGATTTTCTTCCAACAACCCCAATGTATCAAGGTATACTACAAGAAGCTTTGCAAAATATTTCGTTGCATTCTTCTACAGGACTAGTGGATATACATGTGTTGATGGATCATATTCATGCAGATACACCAAATACTACATTCTATCCCCATAAAACCACACCTATAGAAGCAAAGAACTTGGATGATCCGTTAATGACAATCATTCATGTTAATGGTGTTAGCATTAGACAAACCCTTGTCAATATAATCTCTCCACTTAATGTGTGTAGTTTGGATCTATTGTCAAAGATTAAGGTGGATCCAAATGCCTTAGTAGCATCTTCTTTGCTCATCTAAGGTTTTGATAAAAGTGGAAAGATTTATTTGGGAATGGTAATATTGTATTTGAAAGTTGAACTCATCACCATTCCAACTCTTGTACATGTGATGTCGAGTCCTTTATCTTACAACCTTCTCTTGGATGGTCCATGGCTTCATTCTCTGGGAGATGTTTCTTTCACACTTCATGTCTATTAGCCCCAATTTGAACTTGTCAAAATTTAAACTTTTGGTGTCAAAATCCTCATATTGATAAGCTCATGATAAAAAAAACCATTATAAATGAGAGTTTTCATGTCAACAAGTACAATGTATTGGCCTTCTCACTTACTTGTCAAAGTAATCTAAAGTATCGATCGATATTATCCAAGCAAGCAAAAAGTTTGATGAGACATTGTTTGTAGAAGCTATCATCAAGTTTTTGCACTTTACTTAAACACTGATAATAGTTATGAAGGGGCATCAGAATCTAATTGAAGTTGATGAAACACTGACAAGGTGATGCAATTCGGTGTTTTGTCCAAGAAATACAAGTCACTAAAAGGGGAACGCTATGTTGCATTTAATATCTTCATTGATAATTTTTGCATCATCCGGAAGTTGGTCAAGTTTTTAAAGATGCAGAGGTATTCAATCTCGAGGCATTATCGGTTTGAAAGATGTCGATGCATTCTCATTCATTAATTAATTAGTTATTCTAACTCGTACAGTGGCGATTTTTGAAAGTTGAACAAAATTTTCGCTTCACGGTGCAATGATCAAGAGATTCATAGAAAATCGATTTGTTGACAAGGCTTTTCATACTTTCAAGAATATGCAGTTGGAAGGTGTACAACCAAATTATTTCACTATTGAAAATAATGGGAGCACCAAAACAGTGTGTGGATATTCATCAAATCATAATTGATAATGGGAATATGTTATAAGCGTCAAATATTTGATAGATGGACATGCATAATGTGGAACCATAGACAAAAAGAACATCTCCAAGGTCTCGTCGTCTCGAAGCAATATCATCTAATGCGATGCACCAGATATATTTGTTGAAAATTCTTGATGAACATCAAAGAAGATGCAATTCAAAGACGTGAGGCCGAGTTCTACAAGTATCAAAATCGGTTGTAAACATGCATGCAGAACATGGAAAATCACAAATCAAGTGAAATGTTTAGCAGAATGTAATTTCTTGGAAAGAAATCATTGCAAGTTGTGTACAACATGGTTTGTTTAAAAAGACTTCACAAACATTCGAGCAAATGCAATTAATAGGAGTAAAGTCAAATTCATGGTTACATCATTCATCAAAGCACAGTGTATGGTCTTGGAATGAAAATTGTGATATCGGTGCGAGAATATTAAGTTGTAGAAGTTTTCAAAGAAATTAGTCTTATTACGTTTCATTTCAAAAACAGTGATCACATTGGTGTGGAACACAGATGTCAATTCTTATCATAAATGAGAATATTACAATGAGGAAATGGAAGTTAATTGTTTGTGTTTGAAGGAATGTCGTGGGTGAATGATCAGTGTACATTAATGATCAAGGTGGTGTTATAGTTGCATCAACTTGGTCTTTTTCCTAACTTACTAGTTTCAAATTGTCATTTTGTGACTTATGTCACTTGATGTTACTAAAGTTAGAATTTGGATCTAATGTTAGTAAAAGTTAGCTAAATCTTAACTTGTCTTCAAAAGGGTAATTACTCTAAGTGTCCGTTTATGGTAGTTATCCTAAGTAACTATTTAGATAGTTATTCTAAGTAGTTATTCTAAATGTTCACTTAGTTAGTTATCCTAAGTAGTTAGACCAAGTATTTATGAGGTAGTTATTCTCTCTAGCCTATAAATACAAGGCCAATTAATTTGTAAAAATGGAGGAGGACTCTTATGAAGGGAAAACTTTGGAGAATTTTGTAGAGAAACGATTTGAGATCTTTTGGTTTTCACATTTTGTACACAAAGATTTTGGACTTGTATATTTTCAAAATAATAATGAAGAATGCATTGAGTTCATATGTGTTGAATGTATTCATGATTTATTGAACTACTAATTTCTCGTTTGTTAAATTTGTAATCCCTTTGTGTATCGGTGGAATCTATTGGTTTTCAGTTTAATAATCTATGTAATTGACATGATGAAGCACGTCATTTCTTGGTATCTTGTCTTGTCTATGCTAGTATAGCCTATCTCTTCGTATGTTGAGATTTGTCGTGCTTCTTTCATCATCATTGCATTTCTTAAACCCATCTTGTGATTAAACCCCTTTGAAATTGTTATTCATCATGAATCTCATATGGTGTTTGTATGTCTACTTTTGGGTTTTCATTACTTATCTCTCTTTAGTTTTGTGTTTTCTCCTTTATGTACTTTCAGTTTAGAAGTACAAAAAAATATTAAATACCCCCATCATATGAGGTAGTTACCCCTCTCAAATGAAGAGGAATATTACGGTCTCACCATAATCTCTCCAACTCTTGGAATAGTTGTCACTGCTCTTCGAGCAAACATGGTCAATTTTGAAGGGGAATTCACAGTGACAACTCTATTTACCAGCATATTTTTGGCGACTTTGTTGGGGAGAGAAATACCAGTGTGTTTTGTTCCTCAGAAATTTTAAGGTACCTTTTTTAGAATGAAGGTTGGCGACTTTGTTTGAAATATCAAATTCAAATCAATGGTTTGGTACAAAGGAAAGTTGGAAAGTGATAGTGAAAGTGATGATGAAGACTATTTATATCAAAAGAAGAAAGTTCCTGATCAGCCCATACAAATTGAATTCTTGAAGAGCTTTTATGGTGGTATGCAGTTTACTTTTGATAAGATTCACCCCTCCTTATGTCAAGTGTTGCAAAATATTGAAGAATAGGATGGAAAAGAGATTGGTTTTGTTGCTTATAATAATTTACTTAAATCAACAACAATTGAAGAGAGATGAAGATAAAATTTATCTTTATCTTGTAGTAGTTGCTCAACATAATCAAAGTCTTGATGATCCTGAACAAGTCAACTTCTTGAAAATTTTCTATGGTGGAAACCAACTTGGTCCTAATAAAATTCATCCTTCTCTACTTCAATATTTGCAAGTAATTGAAGAGAAAGAAGGAATGGTAAACTCATTTCTTGTTCATGATCATTCACTTGAACTAGAGGTAAACAATAGCAATGATGAAGAAAAAGATCCTTTTGTTTCACTTGTTGCTCAAAGAAATCAAGATTTTAATGATGGTGAACAAGTTCAATTTTTGAAAATCTTCTATGGTAATAGGCAACTTGATCCTAATAAATTGCATCCTTCCTTGCTTCAAAAATTGGAAATGATTGAACAAAAAGAGGAGGGATACAATTATTTTCTGGAAGATTGTCACATTCCTGATGAGATGTCTTATGATTCAAGTTTTGAAAAAGATCCATCACATTATGCATGTGTTGAGGAAGATGAAGCCATATCAGTTCACAAGGATACATCTCAAAAGAAAGATCAAAATAAAGTGTGTGAAGAAGAAAAGGAAGATTGCATCTATGTATGCCATGAGCATTATGAAGACTACCACAACAAGGAAGAAGTCTTCCATGAACCTAAAAATAATGAGTTTGAAGAAAAAGGTTTCAAATGTTTTGAAGACTTCCATGGAGCCCAAGCTTCAAGAAAATGATGAAGAGGAGAGGAATAAAGAGAAACCTTATATGGTTTTTATTCTAAATTGGTGTCTTAATTCTTCTGATGATGATTTTCTTTGTGGAGAAGACATTCCTATTATTCCATCACCAATCAAATGAGATGATATTAGCATTGATGATGTCAAAGTTTCAATAACTTCTAAGTAACCTTTCATTGCCATGACCAATGGAGAGGCAACTACAAGTGAAACTATAAATATCCTCTTTTCCTTCAGAATTGGAGACCTTTACTTTTGAAAATATTGATGTACTTCTAGATCAGCTTCAAGCACTAGGAAGTGAGTCATCAAGTTTACATTCTTCATCATTCTTTCAAATTAGATATGAAACATTTAAATTCATTAGTGACAATAATAATAAAGAAACATTGATAAAGGAGATGGTTAATTGGCCAATTTTTTAGTCTTTCCATTTTGATGACTTACTTTTGGAAACTCTAGAAAAAAGATTGTTTTCTCTGTGGTGAAGCTGGCTACCTAGATTCTTTGAAACCATCTAGTGAATCTATTTCTACAAATATTTCTAGAGATGTGGATGTATTCCCTTCTTCTTCATTCTCATATTCTTTAGAGAAAGATTTTTCTTAAATTTTAATGACAAAGGAAGAGGAAAGTATTTTGATAAAAGATAATCCTATGCTCCTAGAAGCTGACATTCAAGAAGAAGATTCAATCATTGTATCTACATAAGTATCTTCAAATCAAAAATTGTATAAAGGATGTCCAATTCAAGGCTTGATTTCATCCGATCCAAACTATCAGAGGGGTCTTTAGATAGAGGATATTGGTATGCTTAAGAATATTCCAAAAGTTGCCAATAATGTTCAAGGTGGTACCAATTTGATTCAAGAGAGCCCACAGATTTATGATGAGAGATGGTTGTTTGGTTCATTGCTCAAAGATATTTCTCATCTTATACATGTTTATTTACTCCACCTATGCAACTTACAGGTGTCACATGGACGCACATCAATTTTGCGTAGAGGCGCCTATTTCTCTCAATTATGTGAATGGTTTTGTATGACAAGCCTCGATAAATTTGAGGTTGGATTTCCCTACCATGTACATATTTAGTCAGAAGTTTTGGTTATGTTCATCCCATTTTTGGTTTGAGGTTGGTCTCTCCAGTTAGTTCCTTTTGTGGTCTCCTCTTTTCATGACTCTATTTCCCAATGGATAAGACATTAATTATCTACAAAACCTATGGGTTCATCCTGCATCCCTTACAGTCCTTGTCCCCAATCAGAGCTAGTTGTTACCCTATTTTAAACTTGGTAATATTTAAACTTTTTGACATTTAAAATTTTGTGCACAATAGTTGTCGATTTAAAAGGTCTCCTATAATCCTCAAATGATAAGTCTCCTATCTCATTGTCTATTTAACAGATTAAATAAAGTTGTGGATATTCTTATTTTCACCAAAGTGAATGTGCCATCAAATACTTTATCCCGCTAAGTTCAACAAAATATTGATGGACTTGTGGATATTCTTCAAATCACCCATAATTTGTAAATGACCTAAAACACTTGCTAAGTGTATGGGTTGATCTTTTTGCATGGTTGATCAAGTTTTCAAAGATGTTGATAAGGAGAGTAATGAGTTTCAAGTTAATACAAATTGGTGTTTTTCCTTGAGACTCATAACTTACTGAAAAGGAAATGATGATTCAAACATTTTATAGTTGTCAGCAACTTCCTAAAAGACTAGAAAAGGCACTAGCAAGAGAAAGGCTTCATTGGCAAGTTTGTGTGCCTTCAAAAGTTGTCGTACTTGTGAAACTCACCAAAGGAGGAAGAGTTTTTAGTGTTGCTTATAATTTTCATGAGCAGATAAAATCACCATCGGCGAATTCACCAACATTGTAAACTATAGCTAAACACGGATGCATTCTTACTCATCAAAGAGTTAGTTATTATAACTCATAAGTTTGGGATTTGAGTAAGTTGCCCAAGTTTTCGACAATCGATGTTGATCATGAACATGCAAGCCTTCAGTGACAAGTGATATTGTTACCATAACTACCCAAAAAAAAAAGAAGATTTGTAAAAAGAATTATCACAATCTTCATCAGGAGTTCTACACTTATCGGCAAGTTAATTCTTTTCCACAAGTCAACGATAGATTTTGAAGCTAGGTGTAAAGAGTCACTAAAAATCTTGAGTAAAATGCTCCTATCGGTGATTTATGTTACTTCATTAGAACTCTGAAATTGTGAAGTCATTAGAACTATCGGTGAGTTATGTCACTAAAAATATCGAGTAAAAGGCTCCTATCTTCTATGCAAAACCTTTGAGTTTTAAAGAGTTATGTGATTTTTATAGTCTAGGGTATAATATTGTATCAAGTCTTAGTTATGATGGCATAGGTTATGGACCTAATTGCCAAGGTATTGAGATTCCTTTGGAACCTGAACCGTATCATCATAACACTAGACTAGGATATTGACCTACATCTCACAAGGCTAAACCATGGTTAATTGTCAACATAGTTTTTGTTGAGCCTTCCTCTTAAGTTTGTATATCCTGAATACATTGATACTATAACACCATCTAACAAAGTTCATTCCGACCTTTTCCCTTCGAATGAGTCCTTAAATGAATTCTTGTGTGTGTTAGTTGAGTTACCTTCTTACTATCATAAGCATTAATTCCCATATTATTTGAATGCTAAAGCATACTTTGGGGAATTTGTCATGAGTATTAATAAAGAAAATTACTTATCCCATGATGAGGAATGCATATCTTTATCTCATCCAGAAGACCATAGTACTCTCATAATGAGAGAAAATATTAATGTTGCCATGGATGATAAAGCTCTTGATAAGGTTATAAAAGTTCGAAAGTGTCTATCCTTAGAGGAATCTAAGGAATATTCAGATGTCCTACACTAGTTTCCTGATATCTTTTCTTGGTTATATGATGAAATTCCAGGGATTGTTGAATCGATTGTGGTTCACAATAATATGCTAATTCCTAATGCCAAGCCTATAAAGAAAAAGATATAAAAATGAATCCCAAGGTAGCCTTATAGTCAAGACGAAGATAGAAAAGGTTTTAAAAGTTGGTTTTATCCATCCTATCGACTACTTTCCTTGAATTTTGAACATTGTTCCAATTGGTAAACCTAATATTAAAATCCAAATCTATATTGAGTTTCAAGATTAAAATAATGCTTCCCTCAAGAATGAATTTCTACTCCAGAATATTGATACGATTTTAGATTCAATTACAGGTTACACTTTTGTCTCTTTCATGGATGGCTTCTTTGGTTATAATCAGATTCACATTAAACTAAAAGATCTGTACAAAACTACTTTTACAACCCTTTGGGTACCTTCTATTATGCCATCATGTCGTTTGGGTTCCTACCAATGAGCCATGACTCATATTTCATGATTTCATCCTTAAGATTTTAAAAGATTATGTTAATGATGTCTTAATGAAGTTGATTATCTACCAAGATAGTGTCAAGAATCTTTGATCATTGAAAGGTTTCGACTATATAAGATGAGACTAAATCATCTTGTGTGTTTTTGGTATTGATGCTAGAAAAATTTTAAGGTTTATTGTCTCACTGTGGAATCAAGATAGATACAAACAAAATTGATGCAATTGGTAACATGCCTCCACCAAATAACATCTCTAAAATTCATAGTTTGCAAGGGAATATTCAGGCCATTCATAGATTTGTAGCTCAATCGGTAGATTAAACCCTTCCATTCACGTAATTGCTGAAGAAAGATGTACATTTCAAGTGGAATGAAGAGTGTCAAAAAGCCATTTGATTCTATCAAGAATTATTTGGCTAATCTATCCATCTTGATGTTGACTATGTTATATAGGCCCTTCCTTTTATACATATCTGCCTCATCTAACTATCTAGTAGTCTTGTTAGCTCAGCATGATGATGATGATCGAGAAAGGGTGGTATATTACATTAGCCATGTTCTTGTCAAGTATGAAACTCGATATTCTACAATAGAAAAAAAATGCTTAGATCTTGTCTCCGAAACGCGGAAGCTAAGTATTATATCCTTCATCTATAAATATGAGTAGTCATTAAAAATAATCTTCTTAAACATCTCTTTCAAATTTTGACCTCTTAGGTAGGCTAGCTAAGTGGGTAATGTTTCTTTTTGAGTTTGATATAAAATTCATGGCTTGGAAGTCAATTGAAGGGTAGGTATTGTTAGCCAATTGCTTGAATACCCTACTATCAAATACTTTCCTACTTTAGACCTCTTCCTTAATGAGAATCGTTGACAATTAGTCAAGAGCCCATATGGGTCATGTATTTCAATATATCAAGATGTCAGACTAGTTCAAGAGTGGGTTTTGTGTTGAGCTCACCTAAAAGAATGCTAGTCCCTCTTTCCTTTCATTTATAATTCCATTGCACTAATAACATCACTAAATACGAAGCCCTAATTGTTGTCTTATGTTCTATGATTGTGATGGAAGTGAAGCATATTCACATTAATGGGGACTTTGAACTTCTTGTAAATCAAGTAACAACAACATATCGTGTTAACCAATTGAAATTATCTCAGTATAAATATTTAGTCATGACCATACTCAAATATCTCACCACTTATACTATTGATAGCATATCTCAGAGAGAAAATAATCATGCAGATGCAATGGCAAGCACTACTTCCCTTGTAGGCCTAAACTATAGTCAAAATGAGTATCATTTTTTGATACAAGTTCATCACTCTCCTATTGTATCTAATCAACTTGAATTTGATAGTTCTATGTGTGCTCATGTAGACTCAGAAGAGTGTTTTATGCATATCTATAACTATCTTAATAGTGGAATTTTTCTAGATGATGCTAGTAAGAGTATGCGTGTTTGGGTTCAAAAGCTTGCTACTTGGTATATTCTCTTATCTAATGCTTTTTATCAAAGATCATACAATGGTCTTCTTCTACATTTTTTAAATAAAGCCAAGATACATATTTCCTTTTAGGAAGCCCATTCATGTTTTGGAGGTGCGAACTTTGAAGGTAAATCTCAAATTCATAAATTAACCCACATGGGGTATTATTGGCAAACAATGGAGTAAGATTCATTTGCCTTTGTAAAAAAATTCCCTCAATGTCAATAATATAGTAACCTTATTCAAGCTGCCATGTAGGAGATCCGACCTCAAACCTCTTCTTAGCCATTTCAGACTTGGGGACTTGATACTATTGGTAAGATATCTCTCCCTTGTTCTAAAGGATATACATTCATCATTACTGATATAGATTACTTCACTCTGAGTGGGTCAAAGATACACTGCTAAGGTCCACTACTGCTGGTATAATTTGTAGCTTTATTTTAGATAATTTTTTTTCTCATTTTGGTTTACCTATTGCCCTTATTTTTGATAATGGTACACCATTTAAGAACAAGGAGCGTAGGCAATTTCTAGAAAAATTTCACATTTTGCATCTTTTTTTTACACCATATTTTCCTCAGTCTAATGGTCAGGCGGAAGTATCCAACCAAACTATTGAGCGGATATTACACAAAACCATTAGTAAGAACGATAAATATTGGCATACTCAATTGACCTATACACTATAGGCCTATCACAAAAGTGTATGTATAGATACAAGAATGAAGCCTTATACCCTTGTGTATAGAACTGATGCACTCACTCCCTTAGAGTTTGAAATTTCTTCATTACACATTTCCATTAAGGGGATAATTTATGATGACTCTTATCATACCCTTTGTATCAACCAGCATGAGTTTTTAGATGACTATTGCGTAAAGGCCCTTCAACATCTCCAAACCTATAAAAAATCCTTATATAAATAGTATAACCAGAGTTTCCTTCTCTTAAAATTTCAAAATAGGTGGCTTGGTTCTTTATGGGAATTAAAAGAATGCTAACATGCCACACAACCAAAGTGGGAAATCTAGCCCAAATTGGTTAGTTCTATACATAATCACCTATATTTATAGTTTTGGTGCCTATGGTTTGTCTCATATAGATGGCACACCTTTTAAAGAGCCTATGAATGTTTTGCATTTACGTTGATATTATGTCTAGAAGGACTTTATATGTCATAAGAACAACCCTTAGTTATGTAAGGTTGTTTTTCTATGACATTTCTTCATCAAAACAATTCCATATATCTCTATGTTATGGAGTGACTATGTTGGCATTGTGTTGTCATTGATGTCAACCGGTATAAGATGACCAAAGGTAGATGAGATGTATGTGCAACTCTAAAATGAAGGAGTATAGGATGTGATATCTTGGATATCACCTTGTTTTGAAGAACATCGGTAAAGGCAAGGAAGATGACCTCGGGAGTCACCAATACACAAGTTAGTGCCTAACTTGTGTGATGAGATAGAGAGGTGTTTGAGTGGTTGTTTATGATGAAGAGGAAGAATGTTATCTGAATAACATCAACATTGGTAGAGAATAATGAACTAGTGTGGTGTGAGGTTGTAAAACTACCGAACCCTCATCGGTTGAAGATGCAGTCATCATGAGAAGTAATGACTAAATAGTGAGTGTGTCCACACCAGATCACATGTTCCTGTTTGAAGAAATATTGCACAGATAGGGAACTCACATGAGCATATGACAAGGTGTTACTCCACCAAGTAAGTGGGGCTTATCTCCTATATGCATTGAGGCATTATAGTTTGGTGAGATAAGAGTGAAGAGGTAAAAGAAAGGACTTGATAAATCACTCGAGATCCACCAGTGAAATGAGGGAATGTCTTACGTGAGAGAAGGCATGCTAAAGAAGAGTGAAATGTTTGTCATTTAGACAAACTGGTTGAGTAGATATAGTTAGAGGAGAATGGTCTGATCGATGGAGTCTAGTAAAGGTTGATGACTGGTGTCATCAAGCATGATAACTGGTCTGTAACCCCACAGGTAATATGAGCAAGGTGCACATGCAGACGACTCTCCACCTTGGGGAAATGAGAAAATGAGATTTCTCAAAGAAAGACATGTCTGATGATTAGTCAAGGTGTTCCACCCACAGTTCAGGAGAATGCAGACATGATGAGGTTACCGGTACAGTGTGTGATACGAGCAGGGATATCAAACTGACAAGAAAGAAGAACTGGTTGAGTGGTTGGTCAGTGATCTGATTTGGACCAACATGAAGTGCTAAGATCAAAGTTAGTCACTATGGATACCACATGGAGTCAACGTGGAAAACCTGCATTTGGATAAAGATGGAATGTACATCAATAGGATTGTTGCAGGGTTCATTGGCTTTAATGAAAAGTCACACAAATCACAGGACATGTTGCAAAGCGATTGCAGGGGTTTCACACTCGAGGTATGGAAGAAAACTATG